>NC_138537.1:80487099-81740849 GCF_964234715.1 Podarcis melisellensis
CAAGAGATGCATTAACTTGCTCTCCTGCTTTCTCCTTGGCATCATTTTCACTGAGTTTGGAAAAAGTTATCAAAACTGAGTATTTGGTCCAGAATTGGCTGTGAAACCTAATACGAGATCAAATAGTGCGGACAAGTTTCAGAACTGATCATTGTTTCTCAAGTGCTGAGCTAAGGTCATGAGAACATCAGCAAGTAAGTAAAACAAAGATCCATGCAGTTCAGCGTTGCATCTCCAACAGTAGCTAGCCAGATACTCCTGGGAAGCTCATTAAATAATTAAATAGCCAGGTTCTGGGAAACCTGGGATAATAGAAATCCTTGAGAAATCTCACTCTTCCCTCCATTATCAACTTATTATTTCCTTCTGCTTCCTATTTTTAACCTGCTACCAATCCGTAAGAAGATCTATCCACTTATCACTACAATAGCTAAGTTCCTTCAGCAGCCTTTGGTGAGGATTTTGTCCAATCCAAATACACATTGTTGATTGGTTCACCCCTACAGGATTTTTTTTTTCTTTACAAAAGACCATTGAGAAAAGGCTTCACTTTTCAGAAGCCATGCTGATTCCTGCTCAACAAGGCCTTCTCTTTTGTATTTTTAACCATGCTAGCCTTAATTTTGCTTCCCACCAATTTAACTAGAAGACACATTCTGATAATGGATCTGTAACTTCTCAGTCTCCTCTTGGTCCTTTATTATTATTATTTAAGGGGTTACACTTCAACCATTGAAATGTCTGTTGATTTTAAGGTGTCTGATTATATTGATGTTACATATTTTAGCTCAACAGTTTCACATTTAGATTCATTAAAAGCTCTTGGGTGAATGCCATCTGGCCTCAGTCACTTTTAAATTTATTTATTTATTACTGCTGGCCCCCAGATTGCCCCACAAGGGCTGAGACAAAGAAAAGATAACACATTTTGTTGTTGAGGTTTTGACCCAACGACCCTGGCTGTACCACTTCCATGTTGTTGTGCCTTTTAAAACAAGTCTGTACATGTCAGCAGCTGATGCTGTGCTGGACCTTGGTAACAAAGGAATTCATAACTATCAGATGCAAAATGCCACTGATTGTCTTGTATCATGCCCACCCAGTCATGCCCAGTTTGAAGTGTGGGGCAGAGATTCCCAAATGCCTGCTGCTTCACCTACTTTCCTTTAATGGTTCCACAGGTTTCTTGCCAGATGGAACATAAATCTCTGGATGTGCCTGCAAGCTACCCAGCTATAAGGGTTTGTTGGTTGGTTGGTTTTGGATTAGTTAACTGGTTCTGAGGTCCCCAGCAGATATGGTGATAAATCTGAATCTTGACTATTCTTCTTCTTTGGCCATCACTCATAGCTGAGTAAGATTGTCTTCCATAAACACGGTTTTAAAAATGAGTCTGTAAGTGACTGTGGAGGCCAATTCTGGATCCACACGTCCTTCCACAGTGGGGACATTGGTTTCCGGGTGGGAGTTGACCATGGTGTGGATTTGCCAAGCGTGCCTTCCTCTGAGCGCATTTCTCCCTTGCGTCCTGAGTTCTAGTGTCTTCAAAGCCCATGACACCTTTGGTTGTTCTCCAACTGGAGTGCTCACAGGCCAGTGTTTCCCAGTTGTCAGTGTTTCTACTACATTTTTTAAAGATTTGCCTTGAGATAGTCTTTAAACCTCTTTTGTTGACCACCAGCATTATGCTTTTACTTTTTAAGTTCAGAATATAGTTGTTTTGGAAGATGATAATCAGGCATCCGCACAACATGATCAGTCCAACGAAGTGGATGTTCAAGAATCATTGCTTCAACACTGGCGATCTTTGCTTCTTCCAGTACATATTAGTTCGCCTGTCTTCCCGAGTGATGTGTAAAATTTTTCAGAGACACCGTTGATGGAATCTTTCGAGGAGCTGGAGATGGTGTTTATAAGTGGTCCATGTTTCACAAGCATATAGTAAGGTTGGTAGCTCCCGCCGGGCTCCCAAGGCTTGCAGCCTGCAGCCCGAAACCCGGGGAGCGCAGCGGAGCGCACCTCTGGCTTCGGGCAGCTCTCCGCAAGCCTTGGGAGCGCAAAGGAAGTTCCCGCTGGGCTCCCAAGGCTTGCGGGATAGCAGCCTGTTCTGGGGGCTGGGGTTGGGGGAAGCTCGGGCTTCCCCCGCCCCAGCCCCGCGCCTGGGGAAAAAATAATCCCCCCCTTTATCCCCCCCCAAAAAAAACTAGGTGCGCCCTATGGGCCAGTGCGCCCTATAGGGTGAAAAATACGGTAGGTGCTAAGGAAATGTGTTTAGGGGTGACATTCGTGGCTGCTCCTCATGCTCCCTTTAGTCCTGTCTGTTCAACTCTCTACCTTTCTGCCTGGCTTCAGGTTCTGTTTGTTATCATGCTAGAGCTGTTGAGAACTGGATTTGTAAAATTTAGGTTGTTTAGGGTCTCGCATCTTTGCTGCATCCAAAAGTCTGGTGGGATATATGAAGATTTTAGTCATTATTAGCAATTATCCTAATAAGCCTCTGATGCAGTCTATGCACATGTAGTTTGCAGTGCGTTTGCAGATTTATCTGAGACAGGGATTGCTTTTTTGGCAGATAGAATGGCTGCTCTCTGATTCCTTTCCATTGCTCTGTGTTAATTCTGTGCTAATGACTTCAGAGGGTGCTGAAGTCCAGTAGTGGCACTGCAGATGTGTCACCCCTATCATGATGACACTTTAGGGTGCTTCCACTCTGAGGGTTTTTAGCACCACCCACTCCTCATTTCCCCACTTACAAGCTCTGTAAACTTTCAACACTGCAAGCAGTTATGCTCCCCTGTCTTCCATAGCAACATTTTCCCCCATTCACTGTTTGAAGGACAAAGAGTGGGAATTCCACGTTGAAACTCATGGTGTGGGAATAGTCACTTCATTCACACACATCGCAATTGTGCCCTGCTAGGTGCTTGAAACTTCAGTGACCAAGCTTATCTGCACCATTGGCAACATAGAGTCAAGTCCCACTGGCACCCATGATTTTTCCGGTTGAACAGCGAAACTCAGGAAGGGCTGTATGTTCACTTAATATGAACCCTGAACAGCCAGAAATTTAGAAGCTAACATTTTTCCTGGCAGGGTAAAATCATCTGCTAATTTTTGCATGTAAGGCTGCAACCGTCCTGGGGCAGAGGAAGCTAGCAAAACCCCTCCTGCCCTTGCATAGTCCCAATTACTCTTTTTCAATTCAGGATCAAAATTTCCAGCTATTGGGCATTAGAATAAGGAGGTTTGGGGCGCAGCCACAGGGAACTTGGTCCTTCCAAAGAATGTTAATTTCCTAAACATGCAAGTCTCCCTGAGTCTGGCCAAAGCAGACACAGAACCAGCCCACTCATGTGCCTGTAATAGCTGCTTGGTCTGCAGAAACCAGCATTAGAAATAATCATGGCCTCCTGCTGATGTATTCAGATCTGTGTGTAATGGCTGTTTGCTAGATGCAATAAATTGAACTGGACTGAACTGATGTATTCTGATCAGGCGGATATTACAGATGCGGAAGTAGGTAAATACGTTGGCAAGCCTAGGAGAAACACATATAGGATGTGGGTGGCAGACCATAGAAAATGTGCCTTTTGCCCTAACCCTTTATCTTCCTTTAGACAGACTAATAAGGACCCCTGGGATTGTGGGTCGCTGGCTGCTCTGTTCTGCACTTTATTGCACAAAGCAGAAAACACACTGCCTTCCTTTGGCTACACTTTTCAAAAAGAAACAGTGAAAAGCGCCATTCTCTCAAATGTATCCATGATGCCAAAGGTCTGTCCAGTTGAATTTAACATGTATATGTAGCTCTTTACATTAGCTAGAATGGAGGACTGGGCCTTTCTCTGTCTAGCTCCCATTGCTCGCAAACACATGCAAATTGTTTGTATAATCACTGTGTTTGGCCACACCTTTTTCAAGAAGGTTAGCAGACTTCAGAGGCATTTGAGGGGGATTTCTGTAAGGTATTTTCAGCCCACTCAAAGCCCTTTCCAAATATATGCTTCTTATTTAAAGCTGGGGCAGTGTTTCCTCAATGGTTGGCCGTAGCCTTGGGCAAGTTTGGGCAGTTCTCTGAACAACCCACCAAGAATCATTGTGTCAGTTCTTATCCACACTCCTTGATGTTGGAGAGACCAGCCACCAAAGGAAGATTAAGGACTTCCAGCAGCATGACACTGTGTTATCTTGCCCAGTGCAAGACCTTGAAGCTGGTTGTGGCCATCCACAATGTGATGCTGCTTAGGCAACCTTTGGGTGGCTGGCTTTCTGAATATAGACCTGGAATGAATTCTCAGGCAAAACTAATGCTGGAAAGTTCCTTCTCTCAAGACATTCAATTCCAAGCAGCATAGAACAGAGAGGCCCACAGATCCTATGATTCTAAGCAGATCTGCAGCATGTCGATAAAAGGCCATGCAGCCTGCTTCGTTCACTAGTTGGTGGGTTTTTAAAATGCATTTTGGGCTTGCCCAGTTTCCATTTTTATTAAAGGTTCATGTTACCATGCAGGACACCCCCCAGCAGCTGGTGGCTTTCTAGCCATTCGTAGTGCCAGAGAGAGAGAGACTAAGCTACAAAGCACCGTCTTGTCAGCTTCTTTTCCAATTTGGAAAAAAAGAGTGCAGATTACTCTTGCCCTTTTTGTTCCAAAGTCTGCATTCCTTGCCCAGGGGGTCTCTCACCTGCTCCTGCAGCTCACATCTCCTGAAACTCAATCCCAGTATGCAGCTGCATAATTTTTTTTTTTTAAGCGAGCCCCCCACCCCACCCCCATGCTAGGGTGTTGAAGTAGCTGGCAGTGCAAATGCATGAGGAGATTCTTCCCCATCCTGCCATCCTCCCTCCACCCTTTCCCAAAAGTAAACAACTTGCAGAAATTTTTAGCTTTACAAAATGGAGAAGTTCTGATGACTTGTTTATGGACTGGGAATGCTATCAAGCAGGGCGGCTCAGCTTTTCATACCAAGTGGGCTGCAAGAGTGCTTCGACACAGAACCCCTGTCTTGTCACGGGGGGGGGGGTGTCAGGGAGCAAGGTCAAAATTTGACACCCACCCAGCTCTCATGCTGCCTTCCCAAAGCTGGGTAAGCAAGGCGCTGCACTTTGGGAAGGAGGCGCGAGGCTCTGGCATGGTGCTAGAGCCCTACCTCCTTCCAAAAGCCATGTATTTGACCACCCTTCATTTCTGTGGTCCTTTCCAAAAGCTTTGCCTGTAACTGCAGTAGCAGGCAGCCCTCAGGATTTTGGATAGAGGCAGATTAACCCTGGTGTTAGCCTGCTGTTAAGCACACTTTTGCCATAGGTAACATAGAAATTCATGAACAGGTCTAAGTTAGACCCATTCATTTCAAGAGGTCTACTGTGAGTAAAAGTTGGCTGGACACCAACCAGAAACTCTAGTGAAATGAACAAGCATGCCATAGGCAAGTTGTGCCTGTACTATGCAACTTTAACCACTCGGGGGGGGGGCAGGGGAACCCAGCCATTGGTCTCCAGCCTCAAAGTTTGTGGTGTGTGTCGTGTATTTTTTATTTTTTTTTAAGAGCTGACATTTCCCACATTCACACGGTGGAGAAATGATCCCTCCATTTAAGGGCATTTTGCTTGGAATGAAGTCTCAAATTACAGGGTGCTACGTTGGAGCCTGACAATCCCCCTGTTGCTCGGATTCATCCAGAGCTTCTGGAGAACTGAAGCTGGGGAGAGGGACCCCCTTCCCCACACATTTCTCCCCATAATTCAAGTGAGTCAGAGGCACAGAAGAAAAGTGAATCAAAGCTCGGAGCTGGAGCTGTGTGTTTATAGACTGCAGGCTCTTTGCAATGCAAGACATGCTTGGAGGAATTCTTCCAAGCCTTACCCACCCACACAAAAAGCCCTGGGACCAAGCCAGCTCCAAGAAGCAGGATTTTGTGCTGGATCCCCCCCACCCACCTGCATAATAGAAGGCTTTTCGCCCTTATTCATTCCGACTTCTTCATTATAATGTATTTAGCAGCCAGAGACTTGCATCCCAAGCAAACAAAGCTGTCTCCATGCAGAGGGCATTTTAAATGTGTCTCAGTAGCAGCTGCCTCTACATAGCAAGCTGTGCAATGTCTCGCTCAGGGAATTTTCTCCATGAACAAATGGGCCACTGCACATTAACTGCTCACCACACTGATGTTGACACCAAAAGAAGAGAGTTAAAGGGTCCCCAACTGACAATGAGTGTGTGGGGGGGGGGGGAGGAGAGGCAAATTGTTCCATGGCAAGTGGAGCGCTTGTCTCTCCCCCAAAGCTGACAGACGTGGAAGGTGACGTCTGAAGTCCTGAGGGACAGTTTCCATCACCACAGTCTCTGATGATAGCATCTTGGTCACAAGGACCAGGAAAAAGCTTAAAAGAGGTGTGGGGAACCCGCTGGATTGGGACTTAGTTGCGTAGAAGATTGATGCTTAAAGTTGCTTTGTAAGCCCTATGCTGGATGCAAGCATGGGGCTTGCAAAGCGTTTTTGTCACTTTCCCCCAAACACACCACAGCCATTAGGTTGGTCGTCAGGTGTTCAAGAAGCACTGCAGAAAGTACTTTGCAAGCCCTGTGCTCAGTGCTTCTCAAATACCAAGCATAGGGGTGGCAAAGCTCCTTGGGCTGCTGTTCCTCAGTGCTCCACAGAGCACTTTGACAGGTGGGTGAGACAACCCACCTGTCAATTATCTGATGCCATGGTGATGTCAGGGAGTTGTCCTGCCACCTGTCAAAGTTGACCCATGCGATTTGGAACAGACAAGGATCTGGTTAAGAATATTTTAACCATTAAAATACAGAACTCCCAGATCCATTGCTATGCAAAGATAATTTGTGGGTTAGTGAGTGAGCCCTACCAAAGCAATGCAGTGATCTTTGGATGAAAGGCAGTCTATAAATTTAATTAATCATCATCATCACCCTTCTTACTTCTGCTAGGGCAGCAGACAGCAAAACCATAACAGCATACAAAATGAAAATGAAAACTAAACCATTTTGGCTGCCTTTAAGACACTAGAATACAAACAGGAAAAGCAGCCAGCAATTAAGCAGAGATGTTGCACATCAGAGTCTGTCAAAGCAATGCTGTCCTTGTTTCTGATGGGAAAGAGGGTGTGGCACCCCAGAGAAGGTCCATTCTTTTGTGCTCACTTGACAGATATCCAGAGATAGCACCCAATGCAAGGCCTCTGAAGTCCACCTTAATCCCTGGGCAATTCTGAAGGTAACCTAGTTGTAAACCATTTAGGGCAGGGACCCAGGGTCAAATGCAACCTTCAAGCCCCTCTGTGATATAGCATTAAGTGCAAATGCAGCTAGTTTATTTTCCTACACTCTCCACTGCACACTAATCAATAATTAGTTTTGTTGTCACTCTGGCCACTAAACCAGTGTTCCCCAACCTTGGGCCTCCAGCTGTTTTTGGACTACAACTCCCATCATCCCTCGCTAGCAAGACCAGTGGTCAAGGATGATGGGAATTGTAGTCCAAAAACAGCTGGAGGCCCAAGGTTGGGGAACACTGCACTAAACAATCCATTTGGTAAATTTCCCACTATGAGCTTGAAATTTCCCATACAAAGAGAGAGGGAGAGAGGGAGCACAATGGTGGAGACTAAAGCTGGGAACTTCGCTTTTGCAGACCCATTTAAAACGTGCTCAAACGCTAATGTGCCCTTGCACAATTCATTTAAGCTTGCTTGCCCAGGAGAGGGTCCCAGTGGACTAGGCCCATAATGAGTAATGATTTATTAGCTTTGGACGGGTGGTGGTGGGGGGTTTGTCCTGCAGGTGGGCTCACAAAAATGCTGGTTTTGAATTGTTAAAAAGTATTCGGTCATCTTCCACAGAGCAGCTGTGTCAGCTATGGGCTCATGGTTGAGGAAATAAATATCTAATGATGGCTCACCCAAAACGTTTACATCCTGGAACAGACACTTTTGGCAATGGCCCCCTCAGCCCTTATAAAACAGATCAATGACCCTTCGTGCATGTTACTAACAAGTACCTACCTCCTGCTTAGCTTTAACTTTTCTTCCTTTGTGTTCAGATGAATGTTGTGTTGATTGCTCTCTGTTTGTTTTAAACTGGCCCTGACTATTTTTTGCTGGCTTTCTTTCTTTCTTTCTTTCTTTCTTTCTTTCTTTCTTTCTTTCTTTCTTTCTTTCTTTCTTTCTTTCTTTCTTTTTACCCATCAGCCTGCAGCTTAATCAATGGCAGTTTTACATGGTGGATAAATTTACATGTAAAGGTGAACCTACCTAATCCACACCTTCCAAGACGAAACACAGCCATTCCTTTGAAATTCATGCCTCTCTGAATTTTGCAGTGCAGTTCCCCAGCCTAGTAATTTGACCAAAAAATACATATACTATGGCAAATTTTGGACTGAAATCCTCCTATAACATTTTAAAAATGTGCTGTGCTAGGGAAAATGGCTTTGTAAACAAAAAAATTACACATTAGCCAAAATTGCATACAAATATGCATATATTAGGAGGAATTCATACTAAAATGCTGATGAATTTTCAGGAGGACTTTTTAAAGAAACAACAACAAAACAAAACAGAAAACAATAGTGCTTCCTGATATGCAAATGTAGAGAACTGAATTTAAGATTGGGAAACTGAAAAACATGGAGAAACCAAAACTGAGAGATTTGCTGATCCCTAGCTGAGAGATAAGGGACGCAGGTGGCGCTGTGGGTTAAAGCCTCAGCGCCTAGGACTTGCCGATCGAAAGGTCGGCGGTTCGAATCCCTGCGGCGGGGTGCGCTCCCGCTGCTCGGTCCCAGCGCCTGCCAACCTAGCAGTTCGAAAGCACCTCCGGGTGCAAGTAGATAAATAGGGACCGCTTACCAGCGGGAAGGTAAACGGCGTTTCCGTGTGCGGCTCTGGCTCGCCAGATGCAGCTTTGTCACACTGGCCACGTGACCCGGAAGTGTCTCCGGACAGCGCTGGCCCCTGGCCTCTTAAGTGAGATGGGCGCACAACCCCAGAGTCTGTCAAGACTGGCCCGTACGGGCAGGGGTACCTTTACCTTTACCTTTACTAGCTGAGAGATGGTGACTCAGCTTCATGGCTGTGGAGGCGGGGCAGAGTATTTGAACCTAGATTTTCATATCACACTCTGACACACCAATCACTATTAAACCACAATGGTTTTCCAACTTTCAAGTGAAAAAAACCCAACCTCATGTGATGGCAGCCACAGGCAAAACACCTGCCTGCGTGAACATCCTATGTACACTTCATCTCGGTCATCAAATCAGAGCAGGACAGTGGGTGAAATGGGCGGGCTTTGATGTAACTAGCCCTCCTCCCTCCATATGCCTTCGTTCAGCTTCATTCAGTCCCCTACCTACCACCAGAGGGATGGCAGCACTCCCACCTCTTCCCCTCTTCCACTTTCCTTTGCCAAGACACGTGATTCGTCTAACCTGCCTCTAATTGTAGTGGTAAAACACAGAAGAACACCAAAAAGACAAATCCAACCATTCTAGCTAGAAACCACCTCACATCTCACTTGGAGTATTCCCCAAATTAAATAAATACGGAGCTTGAAAACAAGTTACCAAAGCCTAATGGTCAGTATACCGTATTCACTAATTAGCATATATGGCATATTTTAGTTTTCCAAGCAGATGTGACAAGCAGAAAATTGATATGCATTTTATTTCCACAAAACAGTTTGCTTTCATGGTTTTTTTTTAAAGTTTTAATGCAGACTTACTGTTGTTTCTTGCTGCTTTCAGAGGTCCACCCCCGCTCCACCAATGTGCTTCATATTTCTGAAAGTCAAGGTAGAATTGAGTAAGGTTCAAATAATCATACAATTTCATCACCTTCACAAAAAATAAGCGCAAGTTCTGCCCATAAGTTTTCCACTTATTTTGGAACTGTGAATGGTTGGTAGTCCTAGCCATATGGAAGTTGAATTACTTCAAATTATATGACAGCAATCTATTATTTCCCCTTAGTTTCCAACTGATGGAGGGGTCCTAATATTAATGATGGGCAAACAACTGGTGGTGGTCTTCTTTGCCTTCATTGGAACTCCTTCGGATGACTCACCTGAGAAGAAACCTCAATTTGTTTCGAAATTCAGTTTCGGCAAATGTTTGCTGCTGCTTCTAACTAGTCATCAAGCATGACCCATTTCATTCCACTTTGACACTCAAAGAGTTAAGCTATTTTGGAAAGAGATTATAAATCATACTGTAGCAGGTGGATAGAAACATTCCCTCCCTAATTTTGTTTTTCTCCTGGGGGTCATGGTTTCCATGTAAACACATCTACACACAGGACCCTTGAGAAGTCTTGGAAGGATATATGTTCTGCTAACACATAACATGGGCCTCTCAGCAGCCTATAATAGCATCTCTTCAGATGCTCTGCACTTCAGTTCTGTCAGCCTGAATGTCAGAAGAGAGCACTCTCTCTCTCTCTCTCTCTCTCTCTCTCTCTCTCTCTCTCTCTCTCTCTCTCTCTTCTTTTCTGGTGGGGGGGAGGGGAGGGGAAGAGTGGTGCGTTGTCATGATATTATTTCTGGATCTCAACCTGCCCTCTTAGCTACAAAACACTGTTTACAGTCCCTCTGCAGTAGTAAATGAGGCTGAAGATTAAGCTTATTGCATCATTTCCTCAGGTTTCACAGCTGGCATCTTGTTTTACACAGTGGAATCTATATTAATACTCTCAGGAGGAAGAACTGAAAGGGATTATTCAGCCCTGCACTTTCGGAGCACACTTGTGCATAAATGTCTCTTCCGTAGTGTGTGAATTGTTCTCTCTTTGGTGCTTTCTTCCTTGAAGTTAAGTCATCATATATAGCATGGTCGTTCTGAGCCTTACAATAGGATGGGGAATCATGAAGGATTTCCTATATTCACACTTACTGTGAGGGGGGCAACTTATTGAGCACTGAGCCTCCACGGAGGTCCAGCACAATCAGATTTTTGCATATGTCGCATTAGGTGGGTTTGCTTGAGTTTCCATAACTAGTGCGGATTCACATATTACAATTGCCATGAGAAACTCTGGTGATATTTTGGTGTTTTCTGGAAAAGCATAAAATGAGCAAGTAAGAGATAGAAACGGCATTTCTGTGCGCTGCTCTGGTTCACTAGAAGCAGCTTAGTCATGCTGGCCACATGACCCAGACGAACTGTCTGTGGACAAACGCCAGCTTCCTCGGCCTATAGAGTGAGATGAACGCCGCAACCCCAGAGTCGTCCGCGACTGGACCTAACTGTCAGGGGGTACTTTTGCATTTACCTTTTTAAAGAGACAGATAGATAGATAGATAGATAGATAGATAGATAGATAGATGGTCAGACAGATGATATATACAGTACACACACACACACACACAACTTGATTGGCATAGGTTTCCTAGAAACATGCACACAGGTTTTTAAGTATGTATGTACATGAACAGTTTTGTTTCAAATGTAGTGTATTCATGGCGGGACACACCTTTATAACATTAATGTTTCCCAGAGTAATCATAGCATGTGGCACAGTTCTTAGTTTGGGAAGACTGCACTATACTGATGGAAATCACAAACTCTAGTGAGGAATTGATTGGGGGAGATTGGGTTGAGGTGTTTGTTTGTTTGTTTCTTTGTTTGTTTGTTTACAGTGTCTGACTAAAAAGCTACATATTACTTTTATAACAAGCAGTCATCATAATCAATTTATTATAACGATTTGTCGAATGCATCCTTGTGGTTTTCCCTCTCATTTTGTATATAATCTTAAGAAGCCAGCTACATTCGTTGAGAAGCCTCGATAGCTGTTCCGTGCATTTCCAGAACCATGAATAGAAGTTTGAGGTCAGAAACTCACAATTGCAATGGCTGGGATGGAGGCTACAATGGCAGGATGTTTGTCTTCAAGGTGTACACCCTTCTGCATGCAATTGTTGAAACTGGCATGCTTGTTTGTGTGTGTGTGCGCGCGCACATAGGACTGTTGATGTCCTTCCCCTAGAAGCATAATTACAAATTCTAACAAGAGCAGAAAAATGGGGTGCACATCAAAAGAACTGTATGGAGTGACAATTCACAATAGCTAATGTGTGGTTAATTTGGATTTTGTTGATTTGTTTCCAACCCAATGTCTATTTTGCTATCATACGAAGACTGTTCTCTACCTCTGTGGGATCTAGAACTGAAAAATGGAGAACTCCGGAAACCAACACTGAAATTCCATTGATGCTAGCCCTCTTCAAACATTTAAAGAATGTGTGTGGGCATAAACTGTTGAAGGGTCCAGTGTGTGCCAGCCCATCATCCCACCAGCTCCACCCTGAGCCTTCTTCTGTTGAGTAGGAAGGTCCGAAGGGAGACATTCATGCATTCAGCTGAACATGTGTAGAATTCTGACCATGATCTGGAACTCTGATCTCCTCCACTGATGTCCATGTGTGTACTTTAAAGACCTGGAGAGGGCTATTTTGTCTTCACCTGTTGTGTGTCTGCATTAATTTAACCTACTTTATCCCATAACTCCTCAGTAAATGCCATATCACATATAATTGTTGCAGTCACCACCCTTTTTTAATCTCCCCTCTGGAATAAGGACAATAATCCAATTTTTAACATACATGCTCATTATTTTATGTTTTCATGATTTTATTGTACACAAACCACATGAGATTTTTAGGAGCTGGTGATTTATAATTATTCCTATGAATAAATAAATATCTGCCATTTAAAATTTCTAAATAGAAAATTTAATAGTTGTTGCTGTTTCGGGGGGGGGGTACAATTCCCCCCTTATTAATTATTATATTATGCATTGTTTTTATTAATTTTCTGTTAGCTGCCCTGAGGACATGGTTTTTTTAAAATTTATGCATTTATATTAAATTTCTTTACTGCCCTTCAACCATGGATCACAGGGCAGTTTATAATATAAAAACATATAAATATATAACAGAGTAGCAGCTGACAACAGCCCCCACAGTTTAGAAGTCCGTATATAACTTAACTAGCCAAAGCCCTGGGAGAAAAGGAATGTTTTCACCTGATGCCTAAAGATATGTAATGAGCATTTAAGGTGAGCCTCCCTAGGGAGAGCATTCCACAAACCAGGAGCCACCACAGAGAAGGCCCTTTCTCAGGTTGCCACCTTCCAGACCTCTTGTGGAGGAAACACACGAATAAGGGCCTCAGATGATGATCGCAGGGTCTGAGTTGGTTCATATGGGAAGAGGCAGTCTTTGAGGTACGGGGGTCCTCAATACCAGTGTGTTAAAAGTGCAGGATATAAGTGGTGCAAATAAGTAAATAAAACATAAATGGCTTGTCTTTACTGTGTAGAAGCTCCTTGATGCTTAGAGCATTTCTTAAGTGCAATATTCAATAAATATTGTCAGCTTGTTGATGTTAACTGGGTGAGTCAGCTGTATAGAAGAAGTTGAGATCACTCCAGGGGAGAGGAGGTGAGGGGAGAGGAAAAGAAAGGGAATTACTTCATAACAAATAATTCAGTGACCCAATATATGGAAGAAAATAATAAATGACATTTTCACATTTCCCAAAGCATTGCCGAAACTCAATCCATAGTTTGGTGTTAAGAAAGGGTAGATTTCCTATAAGGATTCAGCAATGGTTTGTTTCACAATTCTATGCAGCAATGTTGGTTTCATACATGATGGCTGCTCTCTTTACAAAGTAGAGCTATTGCATTGCATGGTGAACTCTTTATCACAATCCAACGAGAGAAGAAGGGGCAGTGTCACAATCCCCTCAAAGAAGCTGGGGAGGAGCAATGGGATGTATTATGTCACTAAACTAAAAGAAACCCCCCTAAGACACTTTTGGATATGTTGATTACTGGCTCCCTTCTTGTCCCGGGTTGCCTTAGACCAATCCCCTATCATTATCCTCTACCACTGCTCTGCTGTCACAATTGCCATGATGGCACTTTGAGTGTAATGCACTGGGGCAGTGGTCAGAGGCGGAGCTAGCTGCTCCAGCACCCGGAGCGGCACACATATTGTGGTGCGGGGGGAGAGAGTGTCCCGGGGGGGGGGTGTGGCGCGGCGACGTCACCCCTCCTCAGGGATGACACCCAGGGTGGACCGCATCCACCGCACCCCCCTTCCTCCACCAGTGGCAGTGGCGGCAACTGGACGTACAGTAGGATATGCAACAGCTGGTGATGCAGAGGTGCAGGGGAATTGTAAACCAATATCTTCCAAATAGCTGCTTTGTGAACATGTTTTGGGTGCTTGAAATATGCCATCATTGAATCAGCTACCTGCATGGCATCCAAACTTGTTGCTAGCAAAATTTTTTTTGGTACAGTCTGCAGATTTGTCTGTTTATAATTGCAGACTTTCCAGCATATATATATATTTCCGCTGTTTAAGATATTTTGCTTAGCATTTGGACAAGCCAATCGAAAACTTACTGCCTTCTCCTGTGAAGAGTGAAGAGTACCAAAGCCCATTGATTTCAGACAGCTTAGGAGTATCTAGCTCTGCATATGATTGGGTTGACTGTAAGCCTTTTTTAAAAAAAAATAGAAAAAAGAAATAGTTAAAATATGTCTGTTACAAAGCCAGCAAGCTCCTAGACCAGCTGTTCTGTAATAATTTACAGACACACATACATAGACAATTGGTTCCATGTTTCTTCATTAAATAAAGATACCGACAATAGTTTGCCAAACTTTAAAAGGGAGAGTCATTCAGGAAACAAGAGAATCCTTGAAGCACACTGCTCTTGAGATATGTATACTTTATTAAAAAGCTATAATGGTCCATTTGCAGATGATGCAGATGGTAGCAGTTCGTTATTTAAGGAAGTATCTGGGCTCCAGGCTAGTGTTGACATGTCAAAAAGTATTAAAATGCTTGACCTGATGGACTGAGAGCAAGACTCATCCACCACCATTTTCTTATGGAAACCAAAATTTCTATGAGATGAAATGAAATGAAATGAGGGCTGTGAAAATTTGTGCCCCGGGCTTTTTAGACTCATCTACCCATGTACTATCTGAAGCCAAAGGGGCACATTGGTTGCCAGATGTGATCCCCACCCCCCAGCTCTCCTACTCCACTGTTAGGAGTTATATGTTCGTTTCTAGAATATAAATAGAAGTGAGCAGCGGATGGCGGGACAGGCTGGCATTGCATGCTTCTCTTCCTGACGCCAAGTGTTGCTGTAACTTACCAAGAGGGAAAGTGCTGAGGTGCCTGGAGCTCAGTGCGGTGCAGGTGCTGCAGCAGAACTCCCCATGCCTCATGCTTCCCTCTCTTGGCAAGAGGCAGCAATACTCAGCATCAGGAAGCCAGGGGCGCAACACTGCCCTGCCTTCGCTGCCCCACTGAGTGCTGCTGGGGAAAATAAATTATATTTACCTGTGCAATTCTTGGTGGGTAGGGATGAGGATTGGAGCTGGTTCCCTAAACTTCCTCATAGTTTTCTGGAAAAGAAGGTGGGCAAGATCAACTGCTAGGGCTGTCAGAGATTGTCAAGCACAACAAAGCTCTAACAGCAGTGCTTGGGGAAAGGGTTGCTGGTGCAATTGGTGGCTGTGGGGGATCTCTTCAGGTTTATGCAAGGTAATTGAATTAAGCTAAAATGAATTCTGATCCCTGCAATGCCAGTTGGAATTTGACTGAGGGATTGAATAGTATTTTCATTAGGCAGCCACCTGGGTAAATACACATTCCTACATCTTCCCCAAACACGGCTGCTCTCTGGCATTTTTGCTGGTGTGGCCCGTTTTTGGGTACCAAAAGCCATATGGCATTGCTTGGCTTCTTACCATGAAAAGTTGGCCAGCTTTCCCTTTTTAACTGTTGGAATTTCTGAACAATTAAGGGCCTTCCAGCCTGCTTTATTGTCCCCACAGGCTTAAAAAACACTCACATCTGTTTGTTCAAATATAAATTCCCACTCCAGTAAGTGGAGGCTAGTTGAATCTATAGGATTACCCGCAAGCCCTTTGTGGGACAAATGTTCTGTTTTTAAAAATTGACTCTGATATAAATATTTAGCCAGAGAGACTTTGGAGAGGCCTATTTTGTTTGGGTTCTCTTCCTGTTCCTCAGCATCACGTTGTTTGGCAATACTTATCCCCTAAGGTCCTTAATGGACCTCGTTGCACAAGCAGGGCCTTCCAGGCTGGGTTTCCAGTAAATAACCACAAGTTCCTGGAGATGGATGAAAATAGAAGCATGTGTGTAGGGCAATGGCACAACTGTTTCAGATAAACCAGCTTATGAAGATTCTCCCCCACCCTTGCTGCCAGTTCACATCAATATTTATTACAGATGCAGAAGTTTGCCTAAAAACTACATTTTAGGTGAATCTGGAGGTAATACATATGGTGCACACCAAGAAAAGCTAAATTGGTTGAGGCTAGTTGAATTTCAAAGGAGTGGTTTCCCCCTTTCTTGCACATTCCATATTGCTTATATTCATATACCACCCCTGTGTCATCACGGTTCTTCCATTTCTTCCATAAGATCAGAATATAAGACCCATCTAATCCAGCATCTTGTTCTCACAGTGGCCAATCAGATGCATGGGAGCCTGACTCCATGCACAGAATTATCTCGCAGAATCAGGGCATTTGCTCTTCCACATGTGTTTTGCTCAGATTTTATTCTGTCAATCACATCTGTATCACACCCTTCCTCCACAGGACTAAGGGAATATTAAGAATATTAAAACAAAATCCCCCAGGCTTTCTTCTAAAACCCACATCTGCAGACCTTGGGACGTTTGGCTTTATGGTTAAAGCTGGACAGAGGAGTCCATGCATTGCTGGTTTCTTTCTATTCCTACTTTTATAACCTCAAATAAGGCGCTCCCTTTCCTGTGGCGAAGAGAGATTCCTAACTCTAGCAAAGGCTCTAAGACCCTTAGCTTAAGCTTATCCAAGAAATGAAAGAGGGCCAACATTAAAAACAAAAAAACCAGTGCAATGTATTTTACACTCTGTGGACCTCTCATAGAGAAGCTTAATGGACAAATACCTATATGGCATCTTAAGTATTATAGCAAGCATGCATATTAAGCACATCAGCCTCCTGCCACTATTCTGGCTCTCTGGAGCAATTAGAGGTCATTAAGCAAAGTTGACATCCTGTGTTTGTTTGTTTGGCAGATCCATGCAGAGTTCCCTAACTCAACTCCCCTAGCAGTTGCAGACATTCAAAAACCAGGAGGTGAAAAGGTTTATTGCAGGCCAAACGTGTTGCACTGAAGTACAATAAGTTAGCTGCAGAGGCTAAACTTAAAACATAATAAGGACAATCAGAATTTCCCCGCCTCCTTATGTAGAGGAGCCCTATGTGCAAAAAGGCGGGAAACCTTTTTGGCTACATGGGCCAAACTTTTCATGAGAAGTTTGTTTGTTTGTTTGTTTACGCAACTTGAAGTTTTTCTCCCTCTCTCATAACACCAGAATTTGGGGACAACTAATGAAGCTGAATTCTGGAAGATTCAGGACAGACCAAAAGAAAAAATGCACTTTCCCCCACAGTGCATAGTTAAAACTGTAGCATTCTCTCCTGCAAAATGTAGTGATGACAATCAGCTCAGATGGCTTTTAAAAAGTAGACATTCATCGAGAATAAGGCCATTAGTGACTGCTAACCCTGATGGCTATGTTTTATTTCCACTGTTGGAGACAATATGCCTCTGAATACCAGCTGCTGAGAATCACAGTTAGGGAGAATGCTATTGTCCTTAGGTCCTGCTTATGAGGTTTCCCACAGGCATGGTTGGCCACTGTGAGAGCAGGACGCTGGACCAACCGGGCCATTGGCTTGACCTAGCAGGGTTTTCTTACGTTCTTATGATCCTGAAATGCAGATAACTGAATTTAAGACTGGAAGAACAAGAAACAGAGATATGCAGATTTGCCAATCTTAATTTGACCGCAATATTATTCCAAGCCTGGTCAGTCAATATTGCCAATCACAGAAAACAATGTTGCCCCTTTTACTCTTTCCCCCAGATCCCTCTGCATCCAGATACACAGACTAGTTCCCAGCCTCAGGCCATGAGGCTTCTGATTCAACTGGGGTTCCTTCTATAGGAAGAAGGAGAAGCTATGTGTCAGAAATGACAGCAGTCTCTCAGTACTGGACGGTCACTTTTTTAATGGCATAGCTTGCAACCTTCTTTTCCAGTTCTGCAGTTCTCAAGGCCAGAGAAGAATTATCAGCTCAATGTGTCATCCAGATGTCCTTGATTCTCTGGACCTTTTAGTACTTGGTCAGATGCAACTCGGTGAACTCAATGCCATGGTGAGCCTTGAGCTCATTCACATCCTCTCTCTTCTTCCTATCCACCAGTTTAGTCCATGTACTGAAAATCTCCCTAACCTGTAACCCGTATCCGTATTGAAAGAGAGGCGTGGAACAAGTGAAATTGCCAGTACATCTGACCAAGGCTCTAAACAGCCTATTTACCTTCTTTTAAGCCCAAGGTTGGATGGTACAAATAAGATTTCATGCCAACAACTCATGCTTAGACTTCAGTTTGTATGTGCTTCTGGATCTCTCTCAAAACTGAAGCATTGAACCCACGGTACTTTCCCCTCTGCTGTTAGTATCCATTTGTCCCTTAAGACCTAGCCATAGAATAGGGAAAAACAACCAGGATCATCCGCTGTGAAGTTCCCAGCACTGTTTATCTCAGCCTCTCTGTGGCATTCTTAAAACTTGGCAGCTGTGTTGTCTTCTTGGCTAAATGGGAACATAGATGTCCGTTTGTTTGGGGAGCTCCCACCTCCCTACATGCCTGCTCAGGAAAGAAAGAGGCAGGAAGCTTTGAGGGTTACTGGGGTTTTCTGGTGCAGCTGTCTTCTCTTTAATGCCTCCACACATACTCTTACTGCAAGATGAGAAACCATCTTGAAGGACAGAAACAGAGCTCTATTCAGCTCAGGCCCCTTTCTCTCTTGTTTGATCAGAAACAGAGCAAGTGTTCAGGAAAAGTAAAAAAGCGGGGGTGGGGGGGGAGAGAGAGGAAAGAAAAAGAGAAACCACACCATCACTTCCAGCCCACACAGATAGAATGGAGTGAAAAGAAAGAAAGAAAAAGAAGACCTCAGATAAGAAATACTTCCCTCTTTCCCTGTGTAAAAATAATAATAATAATGCAACTGTAGTTCATGCTGTCCAGGGATTCCAGGACTCTGTAAATACTTGCCAAGAGCTGGAACATATGATCATTTTTATATATTGCTCAGCTATATCATTTCAGATTGTAAGGTGGGGGGCAGGTGTTTCAATGTTTCTAATAATTATTGTTATTTTTAAAACTCTCCCTTGCGCAAACAAAATGGGCATGCCAAGGAGCTGGCTAGACTAGAAACCTTCTTCCTGATCTGCTAGTTTTCTACATGAAAGGAGTCACCTTTTAAAATACGTGGGCATGTGACCTCCTGCCCGATTCCACATATGTGGTCTAACTGGATTAAGGTGCATAATAGAATCATCCATTCATCTCCAAAATCAGTGTGGCAGGGACTGGTACGCTTCCTAAGCCAGCCACTATTTACCCCAACTGCTCACCATTCTACTCTATGTCTCCCCGCTTCTACCAGGTAAAAGTAATTGTAAATCTACATTGGATGCAATCGGAGATCAGTGACCCCTCCCAAGAAACTGGAGTTATGACTTCCGGTCAAGGTCCGGAGGAGATGTTCTCACAATAATTTTAATTTAAAGCTAGCCAGCAGATCCCCAGAATACAATAAACAGTAGACTTGCCTCTGTCCTTTAACACAAGGGAAAGTGATGGTCCCAGATCAGTAGCTTGGGAGGCTCATGACAGCAAGTTATGTAGGTGACTTTCTAAATCTGAATAGCTGCCCCTGCCATCTTAGAGTATCAAAGTAAGGAAATGACTGGACCCGTTCAAACTCGCGATTCCTTTCACTACTTGAACTGACCTCCTATTTCACTTGAGTAGCAGGAAGGTATGAACAGGTAAATCTTGCTGAATTTAATAGGAAATACGCAACCAGGTACAAAATTAGAACAACTGCTTCATTCCATTATAAAAGGAAACAACTTTCTAGTCCAGGCATAGGCAAACTTGGCCCTCCAGATGTTTTGGGACTACAACTCCCATCATCCCTGACCACTGGTCCTGTTGGCTAGGGATGATGGGAGTTGTAGTCCCCAAACATCTATAGGGCCGAGTTTACCTATGCCTGTTCTAGTCCTTAGGGATGAGAAGATGCACTTGCAAGTGCTGTGAGACAAATGCCTCAGGAAGCCTCTGAAACCAGAAAGGGGTGCAGCTGCATAAGATTCTCAGTGGTCAGAAGATGGGGACTTCACTATTTAGCATCACACATTGCCTCTCCCCATAGTCAGCAGAAGCAGAATCAATATATTCAAAGCAACATACATTTTGTTGTAGAACAAATTATGCAAAATTAGAGGCATCGTGCAGCTGTGCATAATTCATAATCCAGTAATGGGTGGTGGGCCACTAGTTGTGAGGGTATGCCGTGCAAGGTAATCCAAGGGGCTGTTGTGAAGGAAGACAGTTTATAATCCCTGGTATGGACAGGAATAGGATGGGTTGTCTTCAGCCTTGGCCTGTGACTCCAGTCTGCTGGAGATGTTCATGACTGCAAGCAGCTGCCTCCTCTTAGCTCCAACACCCAACACTAAACAAGAGAAAGCTTCTGACCATAAACTCTGGCTCTCTGAGTGTGATTCAAAGAGAAACTCCCAAGGAGACAGTCACCGAAGGAAAAGGAAGACAGGGGGATACTTTTCTTTGCTGCATCCTGTCCATTGCTTTTTTTTAAAAAAACACCCACAAAACAAACAGAAAAACAAGAAGAAATTATATCCTGGGTTTTGTTAGCTGCAGTCTTAAGCTTTTCTTGACCCTGCTCTTGTCAGCTGTCTTTAGAAAAATGAGATGTTGTCTCTCTCCATCTAGCTCTGGGAACCATTTCCTGTCTGGTATTTACAGCCAGTGGGGGTGGACCTCAGAGGGATGTGTTAAGCTGAGCGCCAGTATAATAGCAAAGTTAACTGGCCCTGGCTCTTTGGAGTGTTTGTACTTGGCCTGGAGCCTATCAAAGTCAGTTCAAAGTGTGCCCCTACCACAGACACCCTGCCCAGCTCCTGGCCAGAAAACTAAATGCAACCCAGCAGCCATGTTTTGCAGCCAGCCAGGTTTCATGAAAACCTCTCTGTTGTGCATGCAGCACAAACAGCCAAACATGGCTGGTGGGCTCTGTTTGGCTGGGCAGACCATAAGCTGTACAGGCCTGGAATCGGCAGGGAGCCATGCTAGAGGGATAACTATGGACGCTGCCGCCTTCCCTCCTTTTAAAAAATACTGTGTGTGTGCTCTAATCAGGACAGCAGGTATGGTCTGCCTGTGAAAATGTGGACTAGTAGGCAGCTGAAACGGACTAGTTTCTGCTTGCAACTTTTTCATACTAGGCAAGAATCTCCTGTAAAGGGATGGTTGGTCTCAAGAATATGTGGGCTCTGTTTTAAATTCAGTGAGAATAGAGAAGGCGCCTCCTAAATTTAAGGAACCCCCCTCCCTAAAATGGCAGAATTAAACTTAGACATGACTGTCAGCTAGAGAATTCCACTCTGCCTCTAACTTAGACTCCAGGTGTGGTGGGTTAGTGTCAGGGAGAGAAGCAGAGATGACACCAAGTTTTGCCTAAAGCAAAGTTTCAGGGTACTTTGCTGGAATACCTGTTTCAGAGAAGGGGGGGGGGATTTTGAAAGTAGCCAATAACTTTGATAAGACTAATGGAATTCGTGGGAGAGGCTTTGCACACCCTACCAGGGTTCCACAATAGGCATGGATGCCATTGTTAAGCTAAGTTACACCATGTGTATGTCATTCGCCAGTCACCAGCACCAGACGTCCTGCTGTTCCAATTGCAGGGCTGCTTAAGAAATCTCCCCATGCAGCGCACGAAGTTGTTGAGACCTAAAGCCACCAAGTTCAACCTGGAATTCGGCAGCTCCTGATTGGCTGAAACATACAAAGGGTTTTTATAGCAGAACTTATCAGAGAGGATCCAGTTATCAGCACTGAACACTGGCCAATGTTAAAAATTAAGAACTCTGGCTTGGCAAAAATATTATTTGTAAAAGCGAACCAGATTTCCTAGAGAGGGTGGAGCAGCCTTGACAACATGGGGCCCTCCCAAAACCATGGACTACAGGCAGTGCTTTTTTAAAAAAGGGGGGGAAGGTGCAGGTACTCACCATGAAGTTGTTACAGTCAGCGCCACACTTTTAACATCTTAGAAAGATAGAAAGGGTACCATGTATCCTTGAGTACCCACTCAAAAAAAGCACTGGCAACAGGTGTGCTGGCTGAGGCGAATTGTAGTCTGAAACTTCTGGGGGCACCAGGTTGGTTATGGCTGGGGTAGAGGACCCCTTGGGTTTCAGCATCCTTTTATCTGGAATAATTCCCAGTAATGTGTCAGTTAAAAAGCATTTAGCTCAGCACCCCCCTTTCCCAATATTCCATTTTAATAGAAAAAGAATGACTGAAGGAGCTTTTCATTTAAAATTTCAGCCCTTTCTATAGTAAGCAAGAACAGGAAGAGAAGACAAGGAGCACTTTCAAGTACCTTTGGGTTTATTCTACACTGCACGGGGTGGGTGGAGAGATTAATCCTCTTTCAAGTAGCAGAAAAGAGAGGAAAGTAAGAGAAATATTGAATGTAACTACTTGCCAAACTGCAGACTCATTTCATAGTAAAGAAAACTAAAATAGAGTTCTGAATTCAAACCTTGTGTATTTTGGCAGCTGTTGAAAGCATAAAAGAATTGAAATTTTGCCAGATTTTCCTTAAAACTAGACTGTGACTCATTTTAGATTATCCATATGAAAGGTGGCAAAACGCTAGCAGGTCTGAATCGTGCCATCCATTTCGAAGCAGACTTGAAATTACTTTTGCAGGTGAGTGATATAGGAAATTCCTTACACACACGCACACACACTTCACTCAATGACCAAAAATAATAAATAAAACCAGTCCATGTGCACAACCTCTTTAATATATGCAGGTATGGAGAAACCAAAGTCCATGCATCTCAACCACCACAAAACGGACAGTGCAGAGCCACCGTGAATATGCTGTACATGTGCAGGAGCATCTAAGGCAACCCTTGAACCCTGTGACCCTCACAAAATGGATGGGATCTCAATGTGGTTCCCCCCCTCCTGTAATTAGCGTGAAGCAGTGAGGAGGGGAAGATCCAGTTCATGTCTGGGTAATAAATCCAGGTCCCCCATTCCAGATTAATTGGAAAATCAGAACAGTGCACATTTACAGTAATTTGATTGCTGTAATTAACTCTGTGATTCTGTAAGTAATTGCAGAAGCTGGCTTTCCTTGCTGCGGAATTTTGTTCCTTGCCTTCATCCTCTGTTTTCAGCAATTCACTAACAGTGGAGGAAGCATGTTCCTTATACCATCTCGTCATTTTTCTACAGCCTGTTGGCATTTTACTTTGGGACAGGTTCACACGAACTCTCTGATGTGTTGGAAGTACATATGAAGAGGGGCATTTCATGTAGCCTCGCCCCCTTTCTCCTCCACCCATGCATTTGGGAGCTGTGGGCCTCTTTGCTGGTGGGAGGAGCAAATGGAGCACAATCTCTCATATGCTCTGGCAGTACATGCTCTGGCAGTACATGAAGCATTTTGAATAAACCTTCCTAATATAACTCCTGTCACATGGAAGAGGGAACAAGCTTGTTTTCTCCTTCTCCGAAGCGTAGGACTCGAACCAATTTCGAGTTATAGGAAAGGAGATTCCAACTAAACATACAGAAAAACTTTCTGACAGTAAGAGCTGTTTGACAGTGGAACATTCTCCCTCTGGAAGTTGTGGACTCTCCTTCCCTGGAGGTTTTTAAGCAGAGGTTGGATGGCCACCTCTCATGGATGCTTTAGTTGAGACCCCTGCATTGCAAGGGGTTGGACGAGAGGATCCTTAAGGTCCCTTGCAACTCTACGATTCTATAATTCAATCCCTTTACACCCCCCTTTTCTATTGTACGTTCTGCACCTTGTCTGCTTTATTATCTTGTATTGCGCATCAAAGCCCACCTGAAATTATGTAACGAGTTAATTTTTGACATTGGGGAAAACATTGGGGAAGGAGGCCTTTCGGATACTTTGAACGTCCCGCAAAATCCCTGTGGGGCTATATGTCCATCTGTAGCCATGTTTACATATGAGAGAAGTCAAATGTTTAAACAGACTTAGCTGTGTGTTAATTAAAGCAACAGTTACGGTCTGATTTCCAGCTTTATTTTCCCGTAAGGTAAAGGAGTGCCTAGCATTTGTTTAAGCAGAAGGATCAAAGCAAAAGTTTTCCTTCCCTGTAAAACATAATTTCTTGTTGCTGAGATGTGTCATTTTGACAGCTCTGGGGGTATGGAATCTTCTATTTACCCACAGAGGAGGGCCAGTTTTAACTCTCCCCATCCCCCCCAAGTGTAAGGTATGGTTGGATTTGAAAGGATGTGCTGGCTGAGACTAGATCCAATTAGTCAAGAAGCAAAAGTAGCTATGGAGGTGGTTGTGCAGATTGCAAGGCATCAGGGTCTTGAAGTGGGAGCTCTGGCAACCAGACCTCCAGCTCTCCATTATTGTAGCAGCTTGCCAGAATGAGAGGACCCTGCTGGGCCACCGGTGCAGCTGGCGAAAGAGCAGTACCACACTTTCTACTCTAGCAGTTGTCAGGCGACACAAGAGGCAAGCAGGCTTCCATCTTGTCCCCTGACCTGGTTCCTGAATCAGAGCAGCTCATTGCTTTTAAGTGATGACCAAGATGCTCTCAGACTCCTCTCACCCCCACTTGGATTCCAGATTGGCAAACCTAACACGGGTTTTCCACTACCTTTCACAGTAGGTGAACATGAGCACCAGGAAAGGTCCAGCATGAAGTCAGTAAACCTGGGTTTTGAAGCTTGCTGAACTCATATTGATCTGCAGTCCCAACTCATACAAGACTCTTCCCACTGCCCACTTTTTAACACTTTTGGGTTAACCTCCAAATCCTTATCCTCCAACTTGAAACAAAGCCCAACCACAGACAGGTGCATTTGCTGTCTTACATCCCTTATCTCTCTCACTCCTCCCCCTGTTTGTAACTGTTTCTGTCCTTCCTTGCACCTCATTTGTTATCTCTGTTTTTGCCAACATTTAGATTGTAAACTCCTCAGGGCATGGACTTTCTTCTCTCCAGAAAGACATTATAATAATAAGCAGACTCTAATGGACGTGTCTTGATGGTATAATGTCTATAATCTGAAGCTCAAGGGAAATTTTCTTTATTCACACAAACCACCAAGCCCTGAGAGCCAAACACAATAGATTTTGCAAGTGGAACTTGCAACAAAATAGTGCCCTGTAGAATTCTCCTGTTAAGGGTTTCAGCCAAGCACCCAGACCCTTCTCCAGAATGTTCCAGGATATTCCCTCCCCACATTTCCTGTTGTTCCCCCCACCCCATGTTAATCATTCTGTGGCCACTGAGCATGCTCAGTCATCATTGGGCTGTTGGATGTGGCGTTCTCTCTTGAAGTGTTTTCTTTAACCCCTTTTTTGGTACTTCTGCAAACCTTGTAGTTCTCCCAAGCCTGCTGAAATCTCCTCTTTGTGCATGGATGGAGCCATTTTGGCTACATAAGGATTGTACTCCAGAAAACAGAGTTTGCTATGAATGTGCAAGATATTTGTTCAGGACACCTGTATTTGATGTACAGTTTCAAGGCATGTACAAGAAATATGTGGGCTGATAAAATACATAGGGTGGAGTTCAATGTTGCACTATGATGAACGTTTCAGCTAGGCAGGCATTGCAGTTTGCCAGCCAAAACCATCCCATCCAAACCAAACCAATTTGGGGGACATGAGGGGAGGAGACGGAGGAAAGCCCCACTGTGTGAGCGGAAGACCTTTTGTGGGATTTCCGCAGATGGAGTTGGTTAGATGAATCCTGCCCACTACACTGACATTTTCCAATGCTCCTCATCTCTCTGCAATGGCACTGGCAACTTAATGCCACTTAGGACGAGCAAAGAGGGGTGAATAGTTCTATAAATGGAAGGGTTTAGAGGTTTATTTCCTAATTGAACTGTGCAATCTTTTGAAACACAGAATGAGGGGGGAGCTCTCAGTTTTCCTTTCGTCTCCCCCATTCTTTGGCATTTAGCCAGAGATTTCACTGTAGTTGTCTCCAGCATCTGGAAACCATCAGTATAAACAATAGAGTGCTAGGAATTGGAACCCCTACCTCAGCTCTCGTGGGAGTCCACTCCAGAAAACATGAGAACACAAACCATTGGACACCATGTGGTCAATTACTTCAAACTAACAAATCTGTGTGCCTTCCTATTTTCTATTTGGCTTGGCACCATCTGACCCTTTCACAATGAAACACAGCTGTTTGAAAAAGCCAGTCATTCATTTTTGTCTTTAACCTCTTGCACACTCTTAGCATTTCTTCAGCATTGCAACTCTAAATGTGGCATCTGCCCCTAAATTAAATAATCCCAACCTAGCCCTGACTGGGTTCCCTAATTGCCTTTCTTCTCCTAGCATTCAATAAAAAGGAGAAATGAACTATATTCACTTCTAATAACTTTCTGGTCTAGAATATTTCACTGGAACTAGTTTTTCTTTTCTTTTTAAAAGGTTCACCCATCATTTTGCATGCTGAAAATATTGTCTTTCAAAATTGTCCTAAGAGTGTTTGCAGGGGTAGGGAGACTCATGGGTGCAAAGGCCATGGAGACTTTGTAGCAAGGTTTTTCAGTAATTCCATGCAACCAAACCAAGACCAGGGAACAACCCAGCAGACATGATTCCCAAGTGAGAAGTGATCTGTGATGATTTTGGAAGCAAGGGTGAATGTAAAAGGTAAAGGTAAAGGGACCCCTGACCATTAGGTCCAGTCGTGACCGACTCTGGGGTTGCGGCGCTCATCTTGCTTTATTGGCCGAGGGAGCCAGCGTACAGCTTCCGGGTCATGTGGCCAGCATGACTAAGCCGCTTCTGGCGAACCAGAGCAGTGCACGGAAACGCCGTTTACCTTTCTGCAAGAGCAGTACCTATTTATCTACTTGCACTTTGATGTGCTTTCGAACTGCTAGGTTGGCAGGGAAGGGTGAATGTAGAGCCAAGCAAATATAAGCATCCTAGTGGTCTCTACCAGTAGCCCAACTACCTGAGAGCCTAGTACTTCTAGTGTGAAACCTGCCTGAGTCCAAGGAGACTTGCCAGTTAGTCTCAACAGGCAATTAGGCAAGGTCATCAAATGAAGGCTGGGGCTGAGTCACTAGAACAAAGAAGCCCAGAAAGATTCAGCCAAGGGATTTTGGCACAATTTTTCTACAGTTGTGCATGGTTGTTTTGATCTGATAGTATGGTTTTTAATATTGATTTTAGCATTTTTACATAAACTAATTGTATCATCTAATGATGTACATACTATCAAGCAGAGAGGTGACCCATTCTTATTTTTTAAAGAGGAAATCACTTCTTTTCTTCATAAACATATGCAAATAATGGTCCTACGGAAACATGCATGTGTATGTGCAAAAGTTCATTGCTAATAAAAAAATATGGGTGATTCTAAAAACTAACCAACAGATCCCTCAAGGTGATTAATGTGAAAAATTAAATTAACAAAGAACACTGTTATCAATAAGTGTGGAGTAGATAGCTGTGTGCATGTCACTGCCTCTTGTGGGAACGAATAACATAGTTTATTTGGTTTAGCTACATGCTGCATCTGTCCTGCATCTTCCAAAATTCTGATTCATTGGCTGTCCATGAATGTTATGAGAGAGGGAGAAAAACTTGCCTCTATCTACTTTCTCCACGCCGTTCTTAATTTTAAACACCTCTATTGTGTCTTTTCTTACTTACCTTTTCTCTAGACTAAAAAGCTTCAGCGCCGTAATCTTTCCTCATTGGGAAAAGACCACCTCTACAGTCTAAACAATGTCTCTGTTTCCCTCTGGCCTTTTTTTTTAATTCAATAGATCTGCTTTCCTAAATGTCAGTCACTGCTATGATTTCATTCATTGGCTTAAAAACACCAAAAGAAAGGAACAGGCTAGTTTCTCACAAAACAAATGAAAATAGTGCTTGCCTGTTTTGCCTCATATCTTGAGCTCCACAAGTGCTAGATACTAGAAAGAAAGAAAGGAATTTGAGGATTAAGGCTGATCCAGGAGAGGAAGAAACTGCCCCCTTTGCCCCCCTGCAGGTGCACAGGTCATGGGGGGGGGAGAGTATGAGTCCTCCAGTATAAATCTGCATGGTGCTCCAATACAAATCTGAGCATGACGCTCTTGCTCTGCTTAAGTTGATGGAAACGTTCCCAATGACATTGGTAGGCCATGATTTCATCTGTGTTGTTGGCTAACATCTGACAACAGCTGGAGCATGTTCCTTTTCAAAATGAAGTGTGATGTGAATTTTGCATACATTTTTACAGCTTGTTTTTTTTTTCTTGAAGAGAGAGATATTAGGCTGAACCAATAAATAGGGATAGCTGGAGGGAAAACCTCCTCCAGGAGTCTCGGCCGCAAGCCATTTACTCTGCAGCCGCTAATGGCTAATCTAAGATGCGGGTTGTAGCTTGTTCATAATTCCAATTAAGCTTTGCTTTCTCCCACCCTTCATTCCTTGCCAAAGAAAGCTGAATGCAACTGTCGGAGAAACTCATTAGGGTGTCACTGTGGTCATGAAATCGACAATATAGTACCAAAGAGGGGGTTGGACTAGAAAACCCTCAAGGTCCCTTCCAATTATACAATTCTGTGATTCTAGGAAAAATAGAACTGAGCTACATATTACACTTCTTAAGTGGAAAGCTGGACAGCCCTGGTTGTTTAGAACCTTGACAACATACCTTCTCTATCTTGGTTGGTGATAGCCAGTGCAGCAGTGTGTAGCATTCCATCTTAGGTTAGGGAAACATGTGCGTAAGTCAAGTCCCCACTCACCCATGAAGCTCACTGGTCAACCTTGGACAAGTCACACCTGAAGCCACTCAGTGGCTCATTTTGAGGATTAAAAAAAGAGCCCACTTGTTTGCTCCCCTTAGCACTTGGAGGGATTCAAATTTGCCAGGCCATGCCTCTATGTGCCATAGTGCAGTGACAGAGAAGACAGTAGGTGGAACTTCTTGCAGCTGGTGTTTCCGTGTAGCAGACCACTTCACCACTTTGTCACTGCACATATACTGGGTGTAAAGGACAGGGGCAGGGAGACAGCCAGCAGAAAGGAGTCTTTGCTAGAGCAGCTGTGACAAAGGGGAATTTCTTTTCATGTTGTGTTTCGAACAACCTCTCACTTTAAAAAGAGTGCATATACTTAGCAAAGCTTTGCCATGGAATGAAATCGTGGCCAAGATTTGTCAAGAGCTTCTGGAGAAATGTTAAGAGTTAGGGGGACCCTGGTTCAAATGTCATGTCGGCCAGAAAACTCACTAGGTGATGTGAGAAAGGAGCTGCATGTTACAATCCTCTCTTTTCCTGTGCAGCGTGGAGGTACTTGCTTGACATCATTACCTCATCACACTGTGTGTGTCTCCTATCACCAGTGGTAGATAGTTAACAAGAAAATGCACAATTTTGTGGCAGCACAGCCCATGTACATGTTCCTATAATATATGTTAAGGCCATAGTGGTGAGACCTCAGCACAGCACTTTGGTTTTCAATAGCAGACCCACACTGAGCATGATGTCTTGTTCAGCCTTCAGACAAGTCACTTTTAGCCCATGCTAATCTTACAGGAGTTTTGCAGGCATAATGGAGTTCATGTTAAACAGCATGATGTGTTTTGAATTTGAGAGAATGTGCCAAATAATAATTCAAGGTGATACCCAAGTGGCAACTTGGGAACCATGGGTGGTAAGTAATTTGGTTGGATACTCTAAAGAACTAAATCTAAGAGTGCCTCGTCATCATCTCACACACTTTGCTGTCTTATAAATCCAGTCAAGTTCCCAAGACAAATGACATCTCTTTTAGTGTTCAAAATTTGATAATTTTCTCCCTCTTCCTCTGTTGCTCTCTCACTCTCATACAGCGCCCCCCCCCCCGCCTCCTGGTTAAATGAATGCTCTCTTTGTTCCTGTTAGTTTGACAAACACCAGTGGTACAGAATAATGGATGACATTTCTGTGTGGCACGGGGGGTCAAAGTTGGGGAGAGGGGGTAGAATGAGGAATTATTCTGGCCAGAGCTGGATGAGAAACAGTGCAGAGAGGGAGTCAGCCTGATGAGACTCTGCTCTGACAAGGAGGCCCTTGAAGGCCTCGGAGAGAGCTCAACACAAGACCTGGTGTGCACACTCACACCCACAAACACTCAGTGCATTGTCTGCAGCCAAGTTTCTCACTTCAGAGCACACCTGTTACTTTGACAGTTTCCTTCTAAGCCTTTTCATCATTATTATTTTTGTTAAACAGTGGGAACCTATAGAAAGGGGACAGCTGCACTTGCAAAAGAGTAGTGTGAGCCCAAGAAATCCGGAATGCTGGCTCAGCAAGAGTGTCCGGAAGCATAGCAGGGCTTGTGTTTGTTTGCTTCCTTTTTTTTTTTACACAAAGAAACAGGGTTGATTAGAATTGGGTCTGTGAGACATGGAATGAAACAGTGCTTGAAAACACAAAGCCAGGAAGAGTAAACTTAGCACTAGGGATGACCTGGAAACTGTAGGCCTGCTCTCTGAACATGAAAGCCATGCTCAGACTCATAGAAGTGCGGATTGCGTTGCAAAGATGTTGTGACAGTTTCTATATTCACATGAAACTCTTCCAGGATCCAGAATGGTTAAAGTCATATGTCTTATTAGACAAGTGTGGGTGGGGTATGATTTCTTAATTACCCAGAGCTGATCACTCCCAAGAAACCTGGGCTGATTGAAAGTCAGGTATGTGATATACATATTACCGTATTTTTTGCACCATAACACTCACTTTTTTCCTCCTAAAAAGTAAGGGGGAATGTCTGTGCGTGTTATGGAGGGAATGCCTACGGGTGGCATGCCTACGGATTTTCCTCCTCTAAAAACTATGCGCGTCTTATAGAGTGAAAAATACGGTACTTAGGTGTGTAAACTATAATATTAATATGTAGACTAAGTGACCATTGACATTCAGGATCCAGCTATGTCTTCAGCTTCTAGCTTTGATATTCTCTTATGGTTTGTTCCAATTTAGATTACAGCAGAAACCAGAGCTAAACTATTAGGAATAAGCATTCTTGTCCTGGGGGAAAATATCAAAAAAAGCTTTTTCAAATGCCACAACTGTCTACCCCAATTAAATATTTAGAAATCTGGTTTACAACTGACTTGTACAATATATTTTCATTTAGCTATGTTCTTATGGTGGATTGTAGTAAGAGAGGGAATTTGGAGTAGATCTAGAATTGCTATGGACAAATAACACCAGCTCTTGACATGAGATGAGGTGAAATAATTTTATAGACTGCTCCTAATGCTGTTGTGGATCAATAAGAAGGTACGCCAAGAGTTCTGAAACCAAATATTTTTATATGTCAAGTACCCGAATAGATGTTAAAATGCATTAATATCCATATTGTATAATAAAAAGTTTAATTGGAATGATCAAATGGGTGATTTCAAGAATTGGGGGTATGATTTTTCTGAAAGCAAGATAAGTTCTTAAGTAATAATATCAAGATATCACTCAGAAAATTGATGGCAATTTTATGCATTTCTCAATATATGCAAATAAGACTAGTTAAAATGCTAATTAAAATTGAAGCTTTGAATGCAATATTTTATTTTAATAGAATAGTTGGTTAATGGATTTGGAAACAATTGCTTATGACCTCTTTTTTGTTGTTGTTAAAAAGTGTGACACTTATGGTAACAACTTCATGGTGAGTGAAGAATGGTTCACTCCACACTTGTTCACCTTTTTTAAAAAAAAAAAACACAATGAAAAACACTGCTTGAGGGAACAAGAAATTTTTGCCACCAATTTAAAGTGAACTGTTAAAAATGTTTTTACAGATGACATTTGCCAGTTATGCTTTTAAAGACCGTATCAGTGCTCTGACAAAAGCTGGGTATATGAGAAGTAATCTGCTAGGTCTTTTCATTGCTATTGGCCTTCCACAGCCAGAGGGTGGCATCCAATTGGATCACTGCTCATGCAGTGAATTTATATGTGTGCAGTGAGATTTCACCTCTTCTCCTCTCTGCTGCAGCCACCTAGAAGTCCCCGAAATCTTCTCCAGAGGGCTGGGAGACCCTGTGGAGCAGACTGAGGAAGTTCATGTGGCGAGACTCTTACACTTACACGACACTGCGTATCATCCATTGAGAGAGATTGGGTATTGTTGTGCCAATAATTCAGCAGACGATAGGGTATGATACCGGATTGGATTCAGATGTAATTCTCCTTGGGCCTCAAGTGCTAAGAAAAACTGAGAGAGCAAGCAGCATGTGTCCTTTCCCTTGTCTTTACCCCTGTCTTTGCTGTCACAGTGGATCATGTTTGCCATTAGAATCAATTTATATTTATCACATATTATATACCTGATTCTTGTGCTACACTTAGTGAATCTGCTGAATCTTTTCTCGATATACACGTATTAATGCTAACCAAAATAAAACCATTGGGTTTATAAAAATGAGCTACAGCAGATTGGAAATGTATTTCATATTTATTTATAAATTCATTCGTTCATTCATTCATTCATTCATTCATTCATACATACATACATACATACCCCACTACTCCTTCAAATGCCTCAAGGCAGCTTACACAGGATTCCTGGGTGGCCTTGGATCCAGGCAGTTCTATCAGGCCAAACCTGATGAGTTGCAGTGATGTGCCTTCAGGCATTTCATATGATGAACAAGTTATCTGGTTTTGAGGCAAGGCTCTGAACTCACTGAATCTCTTTGATTCTATAGTTTAAAGGGGGGGAAAGAGACCTCTAGCTGAAAAAAGAAGAAGTAATTGTTATTTTTCTTTCTCAAGGATTTCTGAAGGCAAGACTCATTCTACCTTCCTCCAGATAGGCATGTAGTCCAAGGGGGGGGGGTGTAGGGAGAGGCCTCCAACTTGGGGGACAAACCTCTGGCTTTCGAATGAGTCACACCCATTGCACCCCCCACTTTTTCCTCTGGCCCCACCCGCAACCAACATGCAGTGCCCAGAAGGCTACCAGTGAGGGAATGTGGCTCCCAATGAGCCTTTCCCACTGCTGATGCAACCTGTCCACCTTAGGCCAGAGATCCTATCTACAGTCATATTATTACCACTTGTATTACCAGCACTTACCCCTGAGAGGCCAGAGCATTCCAGTGGAATAAGAGTTCTATTGATGTGATGGGGGGTTCTATTGGTGGAAGATGGGGGGTTGATTTCAACGGGGGAAAGGGGTGCACTAATATTTGGGGTGCAAATCAACTCCCTGTGTAACTCCATTAAGACAGGGCAAACACCTGGACTTTGTTTGTGATTCAGAGAGCAGGTTGTGGAAAATGAAAAGGGGAAAGTGGGATAGGAAAAAGAGCAAAACAAGAGGGAGACGTAACCTTTCATCCCTCCAACTGTCTGCTCCTTCGCCCCCATCCCTGGTATCTTTCTGATTTGCTATTGCTGCAGGGAGCTTTGCAGAGGCTTTCAACAACACTCTGCATAGCATTCACATGAACAACAGGACTGCTTCTGGTACCTCTGCAGACATTAAAAGAGAAATGGCATCTCATGATGACAGTTTCCAGTGGCCTGTTCTCTGTCAGGTATAACCTGTTTTTTTCTAGGAGGGGCCAAGATCCTTCGTGCTCACGAGCTTGTTTTCTGCTTCTAGCGTCGAGTTAGAATAAATGGCCTCATTGTAACTCAGAGGCAGGAACTGGGAAGGGTCTTGGCACTGCGAACTACATTAGTACGTTATTGTCACGGTAGTAGTCTGGAGGCAAGTGGTTATCAAGCAGGCAGGCAGCTATACTAGTAAACAAGGACGGGAAGTACCAAAGTGATAAATAGCTCAGACTGAGGAGCTGAAAAGGTTTACAAGACCAGGTGGAACTTTAGTGTATCAAGCAACCCCTGATGGGCAAGTTTCCATGGGAGAATAATCCACTGAGATGTCACCTGGGTCTCCAGTTCAAGACCTCTTGAATTTGACAAGAAGAAGATGCAGGGACAGATTTGCATGGTATGATTTGCCAAAGATTAATTTGCATGGTATGATTTGCCACCACCCCAGTTCATATCCAGAAGGCATATCGTGTAGGAAAGTTGCGCAGGCAGTAGATGTGGATAAAGCCTAATATTTCCCTTTGAGTTTTGCTATCAAGTGCCATGAGCCAGATGACACTGCCCAGGTGCCCGTGATAGCGCTTGTTTACAATGTCTCTGGCTTGTGTCACTGGGAAACAAGCCAGAGGTGCCTGTGCATGCGCTTCTTCAGCACTCAACTCATAGCACCCAACTGTAAACAAAAGGGAAAGTTGTGCAGGAGGTGTGCACATCTATAGCCTGGTGTCAGCTAATAGTGGAAGAGATTGCATTGGCAGCTGGTGGTGTGTGGGTTTCCTTTGCACTGTCTTTCACATTTTTGCCGTCATATTTTCACTCTTATCACTGCAGCCATGAGACACTTATCACTTGGGCAGGCAACCGAACAACAATAAGATAGCAGACCAAATAAAAAGATCGCATGATCCTTCATGTTAAATATGTATGACAGCTTATTTCTCCGCATACTGATCTGTGATATACAAACAGGGTGTTGTCGTTGTTTTAAACTCAACTTGGCAAGCTGAAGTCGGAGCTAATCCCAGGGATTTGCATTTTCTGGGCTTCCCCTGAGGTCCACACTCCAGCAAGGGTCCCCTGCTGACCCTGGAGACTGTTAGGGAAGGTGGGTTAATTCAATTCAATCCGCATTTAAAGCCAAACCAACCTAATTCACACTTTCTAAAACAATCCACAAACTGAAACAAACCCATCCTTTGTAGTTTGCACTTTTCCAATTTTGGCAGTGGCATTCCCCGGTCCTGTAATGTGTACAAAATTTATTATTATTAATTATTGAATTTATATCCCACCCTTTCTCTCAAAGGAGCCCAGGGCAGCAAACTCATCCACAACCATTTTTCAAAAAGCATTCTGAAAGTAGCTAAAAACATTATCTCATTCAGTGATCTCAGGGTTGCTAGGATAAGTGTTCTTTAGCCATCAAATGCCTGGGTAAATAGGAATGTTTTCAAATGCCTCCTGAATATCAGTAATGAGGGATGAGATTCAGCATTCCACAATGGCCCCTGAAAGGCCCTGCCACAGGTCATGCTCAAACAGGGACTGGCTCAAGGTCACCCAGTGAGAGCTTCATGGTCTGAATGGAAATTTGAACCCAGAATCTCCCCCAGTCCTAGTCCAGGACTCTAAGCACTGCACCACACTGTGCTGGGAGAAGGGTTTTGAGACTTGAGCACACCCTGTCTCTGGCTCAGTTGCAGTTCTAGACCAGTGTTTCCCAACCTTGGGTCTCCAGCTGTTTTTGGACTACAACTCCCATCATCCCTTGCTAGCAAGACCAATGGTCAGGGATGATGGGAATTGTAGTCCAACAGCAGCTGGAGACCCAAGGTTGGGAAACACTGCTCTAGACCATGATATTCCTGAATCAAGGCCCTGACATCTATTTTCATCTTGCAAATATTGGTTGGAATTTTAATTATGTATTCATTTGACTGTTGCTTTTGAGTTTCAAGGAGGAGGAGAAGAAACAGAAGGGGAGCTGTAATCACTTATCATGAAACAAGTTTAAGTGGATTAAGTTTAAAGTACAGCTAGAACCCTTTTTTATAAAACAAAAAACAAAAACACCTCTGTAAAAGCATTGGATGGCTGAAGCCAACTGCTGTCCTCCTGCTCTCCTCAGCCGTATCAAGAAAGTTCATCATGTTCTTGACGAGCTAGTAGGTGTCACAATCAATATCATGTCTTAGAATGTGCTGTTCTTTCTTCTGTGCAACTGGGACAGGTTTATCATCATCTGTTGTGTTAAGTGGGGGATAAATAGATTTTTGAAGTTGGCCCTGATTGCTGCCATAGGGGAAAGGGAGTGTTCTTCAAATGTGTTTGTCACAGTGGTGATGTACCTGGGATTCCTTCATTGGAGGTTTTTAAGGAGAGGTTGGATGGCCATCTGTCATGGATGCTTTAGTTGAGATTCCTGAAGGACACAGGTGGCATTGTGGTGTAAACCACTGAGCCTCTTGGGCTTGCCAATCAGAAGGTCTGTAGTTCAAATCCCCGTGACGGGGTGAGCTCCTGTTGCTCTGTCCCAGCTTCTGCCAACCTAGTAGTTCTTCAACATGCCAGTGCAAGTAGATAAACAGGTACCGCTGCGGCAGGAAGGCAAACAGCATTTCCATGTGCTCTGGTTTCCATTATGGTGTCCTGTTGTGCCAGAGGCGGTTTAGTCATGCTGGCAACATGACCTGGAAAGCTGTCTGTGGACAAACACCGGCTCCCTTGGCCTGAAAGCGAGATAAGTGCCTCACCCCATAGTGACCTTTGACTGGACTTGACCGTCCAGGGGTCCTTTACCTTTCCTTTTTACCTTTTAGTTCAGATTCCTGCATTGCAGGGGGTTAGACCAGATGGTCCTCACGATCTCTTCCAGCTCTACAATTCTTTGATACCCTTAGGCTTACACACTTTGTGAAACAGGATGTCAACCCATACAGAGCACCACACTTTGAAATTCTCTCTTCTCTGAATTTTGCAATGCAGTTTTCCAGTAAAGAAAACGTGTGCAAAAATACATATACGCCATGTGCATACTCAAGGGTACACAGTACCGGCACCTTTGTTTGTTTGTTTTTGTTTGTTTGTTTGTTTAAAAGTGTGACACTTACTGTAACAATTTCATGGTGAGTAACAGTACCTATTTTTATAGGAAAAAGAAGCACTGATAATATGTATTCTATAAGGTGAAATTCCTTTGTAGAAAATGTGCATATTGGATCAAGTTGCATTTGAAGAGATGTATATCAGGAGAACTCCGCAATAAAGTTATGCTGGATTTTCATGAGGACTTGTTGGGGGGCGGCAGCAGCAGTGATGCAAACACTGAAATTAAGGGTGGAAAAATGAGAAACCGGGACAAACCAAAATAGACAGATTTGTATGTTTCTACCCCTGCTCAGTGGGCTGCAAGTAGAAACGCTCAGGTTCAGTCCCAGGGTTTTGATTATCACTGTTGACATATTGAAGAGCTGTTGGGTTAGGTCAGAAAGTGCCTTTGGTTCAATATAAGGCACTCCGTGTGTTCAGTCAAGTGCTCTGACTGCCTGGTGAAGGATGCCTAATTCATAATGAGATTCATTCAGCCATCTCTGTGGGAGTCAATGCATATAATCTGTACATTGTTGCAGATGCATAGCTGCATCAGTGGCCCGCAGCATCAGTTGCTTCATTGTGTGGGCAGATCTTCCTTGCTGGTTTGGGGTGATATCATTACAACCATAGCAACAGTGTAACCAGGAAAGATCACCAACAAAGAGTGAACCTTGCAGGCTCCCTTGGGACAGAAAGGTACCTGCAGCCAAGTTACCATTCCTTGTCATTTTAGAACTTTGCTACATCATTCACAGTAAACAGAATCCAGTGCTTGTATAAAGCAGACGTATGACAAGCTTAGGAAACAAAGCCCTCTCTTTATCCAAAGCAGAAAGTGTAGCTGGCAGCAAAAAGTCTGAGAGCAAGCCAATTGGCGGGACCATCCCCAATTTGATGTACATTTCTTCATTTCAGGACTATGCAGAACCACTCCCTGAAGCCGAGGGTCAACCCAATACAGAAAGTGACCACATTTATGATGCTGGGGGAATGGCATCTTCTAAAGCCAGATGCTGACTTGATAATGCACTTTAATTATCTATCTATCTATCATCTATCCATCCATCCATCCATCCATCCATCCATCCATCCATCCTTATCTAGAGATTTGGACTGCCTGTGTTGAGTGGCGAGTGCTTCTCCATACATAACACAGAACATTTCTGTGGCATTTTTCATGTGTTCAAAACACAATGCTGAAAGGCTATATCATAGTGGAGGACCATGAAATGCTTTCCATGCAGAACACCCCAAGTTGAATCCTTGCTATTCCCTGTGAAAGTGGGGTCAGGTAGAGCTGGGGGAAATATTGTGCCTGAGAACTTGGAGGGCCACTGCCAGACAGCATAGATATTGGTGGGGGGAATGGACCAAAGGTTCGACTCATCAGAAAGCAGCTTCATATAGTTTTCTCATGCATTAACAGAAGTAGTAATTGCAAACAGAACTGCATTGTTCCCATTTTGCATTTGGTAGTTGAGGCTAAGGGAATAGTGCTTCACCTGGGACTCCCAGCCAGATTGTGGTTGAGCTGAGATATGAACTACAGACACCCTGGCTCACAGCTCATATTAGTACTCACTTCAGTAATTTGGGAAGAGAACTGAAGAGACATGCCATCAACTGGGTCTTTGCCAACAATATAGCATTACTATGCTGACGTAAATTGTTTGTGCAGAAGAAGCGGTGGCAGTTACAATGTGGCTTTAAGCACAAATAAATTTACCTTTGGAGCTCACCATGAGGCTAAGGACACCACCCTCAAGACCTTGTTTGTGGCCCTCACCCTGGATGTTGCTTGATCGGAGAGTATGGAAGGGAACTCACTGGCTTCCATGTGGAGTGAGAGCCCATAATAGTAGACATAAGGTTCCTCTGGTTGAGAGCCAGGGTGGGAGTATCTACACTACTGCAGGTGAGAGATGTGGAAAGAAGATGGCACAGAACAGTGCTCAAAACCTCTAGTGCTGGGCTGTCCAACAGGTCGATCGCGATCTACCGATCAAGGTCCTGGTCGATTGCGGGATCCTCCCCCCCCCCAAAAAAGCCCAACAACTTTGGCTTCCCTAAAAAAAGCCCAACAATAGATCACTGCCAGTTTTTTAATATAGTGGTTGCAGATCGCAGTCTCTTGGAAGCTGGACAGCCCTGCTCTAGTGCAAGAACTCTGGTTTCAGTATTTTGAAAGGATACCTCTTTAGCCATTGGCTCACCCTGTGTGGTGCTATGGAATGCCTATAAGCACCCCAACTTCAGAGGTTAAAAAGAATCAGTGCCCTGGGCTTAGGGACAGAGAAAAGTGTAAGCAAAACTATCAAAGCAGCACAGTCACTTGTTAGATTGTCTGCATGTGGTTGTCATATGCGTGTGAGAGCATGCAAATGTCATTCAGCTAGTGTCTAGGGCAGAATATGTGTGAGTTGGAAAGGAAATGGATACAGAGAAAGTATTGTGAGGATAACTTTGACTTTATGCTTCCATTATCTGCACTGCAAACTATTTCAGAGCAAGACAGGAATTAACTGTTGGGAATGTGGTTGTGCCCATTACTATATGTGAATGTGGTTAAAAAGGCTAAAGTGAGTCATAGACATGCAGGTCCTATTGTCTGGTGCAGAACTTATCCATGACTCCTAAAAGCATGCTAAGACAAACCTTGGCTGCAATGCAGCAACACAGCAAAAAGGACCAGATAACATTCGCCCACAACATGCTTAAAATTCACCTATCTGTTTTTGCAATGCCAACCAGTATACAGGGGGGCAGAAATATCTGTAAAAATAAAGGGACCGATTTTACACACCTCTAGTAACCACCCCACACACAGGCATGCACACACCAACACAAAAAGCCTGCTGTTGCTGTGCAGGAGGGGAGTTGCAGTCACAAACAAGACAGTTGCTTGAAAATAACAGGCTAGGCTAGCATTCTCCCTGGCATGTGAATTTTGGATGTGCAAGAAGTTTTTTCAGATGGGAAAACACTTGAAGATTTTACACGCACACACACAAACCAGAAACTTGCAGCTTGGTCACACAGCCCAGCAACAGATACATCACATGAGGCTGCTGGTGGTGTATGTTTTGCCTCTAAATCTGCTGGGGGCAGGCCAAATCATTTTTCATACTTGGGCTGTTCACAGCAAGCATTTTCTTTTTTAGTTTTTTAGGGTTTTTTTTTTTTAACCTGCTATGATTTAAAGCAGGCTGACCGACTCAATTGGTATTTTCATGTATCATCTCAGGGAGAGAGAGAAAGGGAGGCATGGGGGAGATTGCTCATCTGGTCTCCATTTCCTTTCTCTGTTTCTTAGCAGCTGAAACCCGAAGACTAGATCCAGCTGGAAGGGGTAACCCTGCTGCTTTGCTGCTAAATCTACAACCAGAGCAGCCCAGCATTCACTGGTTTTCCAACAACGCACCACGATTCTGCTGCAACATGGGAAAAGTGCAGATAGAACATGGCACTATGTACAAAATTCAGTTTCTGGATAATCCTTGCGCATTCTCTCTCTCTCTCTAACAAAAGGACAAAGTTGAAGTTTCTAGTCCTTATGTTTAGAATGATGTGCTCGAATTTTAATTCTTTTGAACATGGCTGTAAACAGCCCTGAATATGTCCTCCATTTTTGTCTCCCAATCTCTCTCTCTCGCACACCTGAGAACTTGCATGTGGGTGATCCTGTTTGAGTTACAGATTAATATTTTTTTGGCAGGCCGGCCAAAAATCCACAAGAAAGTCCAGACTTCTGCCTTAGACAAGAAACTTTGGTATGGTGCCTCTTCAAACATTTTATTTTATTATTGAGTTTATATGCCAACTTTCCCTCAAGAACATCAAGGTGGCATACATCTTCCTCCTCCATTTTATTCTCACAATGATACTGTGAAGTAGGTTAAGCAAAGAGACAGTGAACCTCCTTCTCCTTACTGGGAAGGAGAGGATGAGGCAGCAGGGAGCTCAGCATAGTGTAAACACATCATTGGAGCCATTGCAGTGCTCCCGCCAGTGTGTTTGCACCACAGTGGCCTCCCTGCCACCCCTACTTCACCCTCTTCTTCTTCATGGTAACCAATGGTGACTCAGTGGTCAGGAGGTCAGGTGAACATTGCTGCCATATCACACTGTCCTCTACTGCGATTGGCCCAAGATCACCCAATGAGTAGTGGGTTAGTGGGATTTGGACCTTGAGCTCCCAAGTCCTAATCTAACACTCCAACTACTAAACCACGCTGGCTTTTGTGTGGTGGGGTGTTTCTGAGGGCTTTGTCACTATCTTGTTTGTTGCTGAGATTGTTTGGTTATAGCCATTTGAGTTTCTACAGCTGAATGAGAAGCAGACCCAGCTGATTCAATGTACGTGTTGTATAAATTACCGTATTTTCCACCCATTCCACTTAAGTCAAAATTTAATAACTTGCAAAATTAAATACAGAATTACATTGCCTCTAAATCTACCCTGCCACTCTATGACAGGTTATTTGTCTGGTAACAGATGGACACTTTGCTTTGAAAAAATCTTAAGAAGGCCAGCTTGTAGCAGATTTTTTTTTTATCTTTGAATACAACCGTGCTTCTTATCGCAGTGATTTTCCTTTCCTTTTCAAGAATGGTTCCAAAAAGATAAACTACTTCAAAAAGAAGTCTAAAATGATTCCATCTCTAAGCGGTCCTTGGGCATACAGTCAACAGAAAGATTAAAACAGGAACCAAGTGTTTTGGATAAGTACAATTATTAACATTACTTGAATAAGTACAATTATAATGTAGATCTCTGTCTTGCTCTAAAAGAGAGGCTGGCCACTTACCAATTGTTAAAGGCATTTATTGAATCTCTAGTCTTAGAAAGTAAAGCAATGCACATGGTTGCAAGAGATCCTGAGGCACATATCTGGGAACATGTGGTGCCTATCTATTTCCTGGGCCATCACTTGTCCGAGTGGGGGCTTATGCTGGGAAAATTATGCTGCCTATTATTTGGTGGTTATTCCACAGCTGTTTCCACCTTTCCAAAAGCTGCCATAACATATTCAAGACCCCTCTCTACAACAGCAGAACTCAAGAAAGCTCACTTCCCTTTGCCCAAGTTTTTAGGTCCATGTTATTAAAATGGTAGTGTTATTAATAATATTAGTAGTTGCCTGCAATGCTGTCAGCAACTGAAGACCAATGATCTTCAGCAATTTGTCCTGAGTGCTACCAATGGCATCATAGTGGGACAAGCATTGCAGCCAGCACTTCACCACTTAGTAATAAAAGCATGCCGCGGGAGGACTTTGTAATGCACCTGAATTGATGGTCTTGTGAGGGTGAACAAACCAATTTGCAGGGGGCTTGTCTTAGGGAAAACATAATTTGATGAAATTGGAGGAGGGTCCATACTGGTTCTTCCTAGCCATGCAGTGTTATCTATGTGCTCTGATACAGAGCTCAGTTGGCAAAGCATGAGACTCTTAATCTCAGGGTTGTGGGTTTGAGCCCCACATAAGCAAAAGATTCCTGCATTGCAGGGGGTTGGACTAGATGACCATCATGGTCCCTTCCAACTCTACAGTTCTATGATTCTATGGTTCTGCATGTGGTATTTATTTTCTTTTTTTTGGCAACGTCCGCTTTCCAGCTTGATCACACCAAATGTTTAGCTGTGACCATGCCCACATTAGCATAAAGCCATGAAATAAAATAGCCACCCCTGATGTAATGGAACAGGGTGCTGTCGAAAATTTTCCTGTGTACTGTCAAAATAACCTATTTCCTGACATTTCACGTTGACTGGAGCATTGGGAAACAGCTCTCTTGACATTTCTGCTGGCATAGTGCATAGAATCCCAGCTTTGGCATTTATGCATTTCACCCTCAAATGGGCCTAATGATCAGCCCAATTAAACACTACATAGATTATTTCCAAAATATTGTGGCCAAGGCATTTGCAAGATTTGTAGCACAGGTCTTAATTCGAATACTGAGGCATCTGCCAAGCCAGCACTTTAGGTTTATAGGCTCCTGAGTAGTTCATCTCTTGAAGCTTTAATCAGCATCTGGAAACATGTGTAAGCAGTTCCTGATTAGCACTGCCAAATCGTGCCACTCAGTCATCATTGTAAAAAAAGAGAGATGTATATTCCCTCCCCCCTTCTGAAACAACTTTTGGGATAATGTTTCTAAATTATATTACGATATTCAGAGAAGAGCCTCGTGAAGGTGCCCCCATCATCTGGGTTGAGACAAGTGGCTACGAGTGAGAGGGCCTTCTTATCGATGGCTCCCCAATAACACAATACTATCTCCAAATAGGTTCACCTGGTGCCCTTTAATTTTTTTTTTTTTTTTGCCAGGCACAATCATTTCCCCCCAAACACTTTTTAAATACAATTTTAAAATTGCTGTTTTATGCGCATTTTGTGAACTTGTGGCCTTTCTGCTGTATTATATTCTGTTCATAGTTACTATGTTGTTTTATTCTTTCTTGTGAATCACATAGGGAATATGATCAAATATTTGTATCTAAATACCTTTTAATTAATGCAATCAACACCACCAGGAAAATCCACTGAAATCCTAAAGGTGGTATTCAACTGAGTGTTACTCAGAGCAGACCCACTTAACCATATGGACTGAATGTTCATTGATTTCAATGGCTCTACTCACCAACAGTGTGACTTTGTCTCCGAAAGTGCACTATTCCACTGTCTCCTGAGATAGACAGATGCCAACCATATCTGAGTAAAACAAAATTGAAAGCCACCCTAATAGATTAAAACATCTGCAGCCAGTACTCAAGAGAACTTTTTCTCCAGTGTGAGCTTCTCTACAGTCTAAGAATATCCAAAGGATCTCTGCTGCTGTGCTTTCTTTTCAGCTACTTAAATCACTGGCTGCCCAGGCAGTCTCTCTGTTATGGTGCCCTAGCTGTGGAATATCCTCTTAAGGGACTCCTGCAAGACCATAATCGTACTAGACTCGAGGTGGCAGTATAATAGCTTTCCCAACAAATGTTTTAAAGTAGTTTAAACTAATATTCTTTTGTTACAATAATGCTGCTTTTAATAGACTGGTTTGTTCTTATTTATACGGTAATCTAAGACAGGTTCTGCAAGTTACATTCACCACACAACCGCAGTTAAAATATCTCTTCCTCCACTCTTCCCCTTAGCATTTCACAGGACAAATTGCTTGCTACGTGGTCATCATCTTAAGATTTTTCATGGTGCAGCCAGTGAAGTGGTGTAAGAGTTGCAAACCCTCAACACAATGTCAGGTCATACATTTTTGCCTTACTAAGCTGTTATGTGCACACCTTGATTCTCTTAAGTGGCAAGAAATTTCAGGGGTACAGCACTTTCTTGGGCTTGGTCCCCTTGGGAATAAGGTCACAGGAGGCTTATTGATGTCTTCTAATATTTGCATAAGTTTACACACATGCGGCTTCAGCATAGGCAGAGGTTCAAAGCTTAACATCCCAATGTCTCCTCCCAGTTCAAGACTGCATGGGTTCTTTTGCATGGATGACATAGAAACCTTTGCACCCAGGAAAGCATGGAATACGATGTTCCACTAAAACAGGCTTCCTCAACCTCAGCCCTCCAGATGTTTTTTGGCCTACAACTCCTATGTTCCCTAGCTAGCAGGACCAGTGGTCAGAGATGATGGGAATTGTAGTCTCAAAACATCTGGAGGGCCGAGGTTGAGGAAGCCTGCACGAAAACATGTAGGGTGAAAAAATGTATAGTTGGTGCAGGTGGGTAGGTGGGTAAGATATCATGCATCATGATTCCAATACAAAATATTACGGGAGGGAGAAAGGAAGAGGAGACATGGCGCCACTGCTTTTGGAGATGACCACACATCTGTCATGATTTGGGGAGCCTATCATTTATCCCACTAGCATTTGACAACTGAACTTCATGCTATGGCAAATGGTCACATTTCAAGACAGTGTTTGTACACAGGGGATTTATCCAGCAGTCATCCAGCAATTCAAATCATTCGTTTGGCGGTCTTTAAGCAGAGGCTTGACAGCCATATGTCAGGAGTGCTCTGATGGTGTTTCCTGCTTGGCAGGGGGTTGGACTCGATGGCCCTTGTGGTCTCTTCCAACTCTATGATTCTATGATTCTATGGTTTATTTTATTCTGACGTTTGAGGGATAAGCATTTTCTAATTAAATATTCCCATCAACTCAGATCTCTGTGTGGACTGAGTCCAGCATCTTGCTGGCTACATGCTTGTATGTTCCAATACTCTTCTTTGTCCCTGGAGCTTTCAGAAGAAGATACACCCTCAGTGATCAATTTGCCTTCCAGCCTGAGAGGATGCTTGTGCACGTTATTGCATTTGTAAAAGTCCAGCATCAAATCCAGGCATGACTGAAACTCTGCAAATGGATACTTTTGGAGAATTGTCCCAAGGGAAGCAAATAGATCCTTTATGATGCCTGATGCTGCCAAGATGCTTGGCAAAGCCGTCCCATGAGATACATGGACCAGTTGGGCCCCAGTTGGCCACTCACCAAAGTGGGGGAGGGGAGTGGCGGGGGGAGATTAGATGCTTCAGAAATCTTATTATAGCCCATTTGTGGTTTGACAGGGGAAAGGGTAGGTGGGGTATATGAGAATAACAAAGGAAGCTGCCTTGTCCCAAAGCCAGACCATCTGTTTATCTGCTTGGAGCTCAGAATGCAAAACAACCACCAGCACCGCCATGTCCACATACCTGAAGGGAAGAATCTTGGAAGTCTGCATAATGTGTAGTTGAGGATGGTTGTGGAGTATATTTTTCACAATGTTTTTGTTATCTATCCTCACAACAACTCTGTCAAGGGTTGTGATTCCTACTTTAACACAGGGAAACTTAGAATGAAGAAATGCGAGAGGCCTGTCTTTGTCCAGCCACTGAATTTATGGCTATAGTGGAGGTTCAGTCCAAAACTCATTCTATTCACTGTGTTTAAAGTGCTGCTTGTAGCATAAGGGAGGGGGGGTGTCACCGTGACCCTCTTGGATGAAGGTCAGGATTAAAAACAATGTGATAAAATAGATCAAGACGTCCTTGGAGAAACTGAAGTGTGGAGAACGTAAGGATAGCCACACTATGAACCCAGAGAGCGACACACATATTAACTACCAGTGTGGGTTTGGTGACACACTAAACTGTGGTTAAGGGAATTCAGAAGTAAAATCTTCCTGTGCCAGGGAAGGAGAAGCCAGGTGGACCATGAGCACCTCCCTCATTTTCTTGGAATGGCAATGGAGCCTACCAGAGAGGTGCCGGAACTCAGTTCTGGTGAGTTCTGGCTGGGGGAAAAAAATCCCTGGTCCTATAACTAGTGCTGAAGTAAGATTCAGTTACTTCTAAACTACAAATCAGGAAACCCCTGGTGTCTTGCCATGAAGTCACCTTGTTCACCCCACTCTGTCTCAGCCTCAAACCTTCCTCTGCAATATCAGAATAATAACACCAACCATATAATAATACTTGGTCCCTGCAAGGATTACAAGACATCATGTAGCTTCAAGCACTGTATAAAATGCTGATTATTATTAAATGGAAGGGAGACTCAATTTTTATGTGCATGTTTCCTTCCACATTTACACTGAGTATTTATTGCTTGGCAGGAGGGAGCAGGAGCAATTCCCCAAGTAGGGGTGATGATGCAACAAATTTACTAGCGGTGTGGGATAACCCATCTCACTGAGAACCCTGCACAGCTGTGAGGGTCACCATGACACTCCCAGCTTGCTCTAGGGAAGAAGGAGTTGAGCCAGAAAAATATATATATATAAACCCTGCAGTCCATCCTGTGCAGAAACATCACTATTTATTTTAATAGCCCTTCCTTGGCTGCAGTCAAGAAAAGGAGGGGATCATGGTCAGGAAGCCTCCATAGTGGTTCATCTGTATTGTCTGGCTAAAGCAGGGTGCATCTCAGCAAAGTAAAAGAGATGCAGCATAAAGAACAGGAGCTACTCTTCTCCATGTACACCTCAGCTTGGATTTAAATTAGCACCTCAGGGAAGAGCTAGGTTCACACACTGGGACTTCCTGGCGTAAGAGTAACATGGCAATGTGGAGCAGGTGCCTGCCATGGGGACCAGGAAGATGGTTCACCAGAAGGGTAGGAAACACCCCATTTTAGCTCCCAATAAATGCCCATTTTAACTCACAAGAAATGTTGAGGGTTTCTTGTGCTGTCACCAACCGTCTGCAAACAGTTTCTATTTTTGCCCAAAGGAGAAGTCATCATTTATTTACTTTGATTTCACAACAATTTTATACTACCGCTTCATTGTGAATTAAAAACCACTAAGTGGCATTCTTGCACGGGCATCCAAGGAAGGTAGATTCTGGGTGCAAATGTGGATCCCCAAATTCTCTTGTCAGTAGGTCCTTCCTTTCCCTCCCTTTCCCCCCCGCTGGCATATGGCCCTTAGAATGTTGCCCACAACACAATATGGCTCTTGAGCTGAGAAAGGTTCTCTACCGCTACTACAAAAAGAAGCTGTAGTGGCTGTGGCTGCTGGAAGGATGAGCAATCAGGAACTCGAATTTGGCTATGCCTGTTGAACCTCCAGCTTGTGCTTCCTGTTTTCTCCTTCTTTTTACCTTGTTCATCCTTTCACTTAGCATTGTTTCCCAAACTTGGGCCTCCAGCTGTTTTCGAACTACAATACCCATCATCCCTGACCACTGGGAAACACTGACTTAGCACATGTCAGTTAGTTGTCTTGAATTCTGCTACTCCAGAATTTCCACTTGATCCCTGTCTGCCTGGCTTCACTCACACCCCCATTGCAGCCCAGCCCCACCTGACCCCAGTAGCCCAACTTACCCTTCTGGCAAGCTTTTTGGCTCCTTTAAGTGGAAAATATAGCATTCCTCATTGAAAGTTGTGCATTTATGGCCTTCCTTATCCCCATGCAATAAAACAAGGGAAATACCCACCTTGTTTCATTGCCTCCTTTAACAGGGCCAGATACGCTGAATGTACTTTTCTGAAGTTCTCACATACACACAACACAGCACGAGCTATCGCCATTGGCCATGGGATCTCCCATCCCTGCCAAGTTCGGGTTTTCATGCCAAACACCTGCTTTTCCTTCTACACAGTTTTAACAACCAAGAGCTATTTGGACCTGTACACCAAGATATAGTACACAAGTTCCCAGAGCAAAGCAGAGAGTTTCTTAAAGCTAAGGACCCACTTGGCTTTCGGAAAGCTTAAATTTATTCTGGGAGCCTTATAAAATGTCTCCAAGCAGAACAGAAGTGTAGTTACATGAATGGGTAACAAAGAGGCCTTTGGCCTGCTCAGGTCACAGTGGGTTACCAACAGCCTTTGAGGAAAGACATTTAATCCCTACAGGCTTCCAGTAGAGAGAAGTGTGTGTGTGTGTGTGTGTGTGTGTGTGTGTGTGTGTTAATTTTAGAAACATTTAAGTTCAGGCACAAATCTTATCTGGGAATCGGGGTCAGCTATTATCAGGGAACGGGAGATTTGCCAGCACCTCTACAGCCAGGAACTCCACCTTTACATGCATATTATGTCAAAATACCATTTTGTAATTTGGACTCAGTTCGAAGAAACTGAGCCAACGGTTTCTTTCTTTCTTTTAAAAAACTAGTTTCAATTCCCAGTGCTAGCTGACATGTCAGCTGAACTGACAGACTGCCAAGCAACCAAATGGCCTTAACTGTAATTTAACCATCTCATGCCTGCTGGGACCTCAAGACTTGTTCTGCAGCAGTCATGGAGCAACTTACTCAGTAACCCTGATATTTAGTGTTGGGAGAGTTTAGAAACATCATTATGAAATACTCTGGAGCTTGTTATGACCAGAGTGGGAGTGTGGCATTTGCTTGATGAAACAAGGATGGAATGGGAAAGTTATGGAAGAAGCAGGGCACAAGAGAAGGGTAGCGAAAGAGGGGACAGCAGGAGACCCTGTAAAAATGGACACCAACTGTGGCATCTGTTTCAGTACCTAAACATTGCTGTGCTAGCATGGTACTTAGTATAGCCTACTTATTCAGACATCTGTAGTAGTACCCCTAGTTTTAATGCAAATCTGGATTATCTCATATAATTAGCAATCCCATATTCTGTTTAGTTATGTGTCTTGCAAAATCCAAAGATTTGTCTAAGTGAGGAAAAAGGCATCACTCACGTCCTCATTAACAGGCCATCTGTATGTATAAAACAGTTGAAGTATCGCAAATAAAAACAAATCATCGTGCATGCATATTGCCGACCAAGAAAAGTGGCGCCCCGCACAGTTAAGAAACACTGAGGATTTCATCAGGGAATGTTAAGCAACCTCAGAAGACAACAACATAAATGGATCATAGCACAGTCAGCCCCACAAAGGGCTGTGATTCACAGTTTCCAGGATAATAGAATGGATAATAGAATGACAACACATGAAACCAAAACCATATGGGCCTTGGGGTTCTCATGAGAGCAGGCATTTCCCTGCATGCTTACTACCCATGAAAGCAGAGAGAAGGCATTCACAAGCAAGTCCATAGTCATAGGGGAGGGCAGTTACAGAGGAAGCCAAGCACAGAATCAAAAGTGCTAAGCACCTCTGGGACAAGCAATTCCTACTGACATGCTCTCTGTGGATGCACTAATTTGGGCACCATTCAGGGTGCTGATTACCATCCTTCATTAAAAGCCCTAAACAGTCTGGGCCATATAACCCCATCAGGGAACATTCAATACTGGAATTTCCTTCAACAGCTGCAAACGGAAGCGACATCTTCATAGTGGCACCATATATTTGGAATTCCCTCCCAAGGAAGTCCAGCATTCTCTATTTCTCCCTATGCTTCGGAAGTAGAGTGCACTGTTTTAGTGTCACCTGGCCTTTGGTACTGGATAAAGGAATGTATTTTTAAGATTGCATTTACTCTGCTATTTATTAACGAGCAAGATGCCAGCTGTTGTAGTGGCAGGGTAGGAAAAAAATGACACTGGGGGAATCATGTTGCCTACTGTAGCCGGCTTGCATTATTCCACACAGCTCAGTGGGAGCCACTGAGAGCCAGCCCAGCCCCTATCTATGTAGTCCTGCCCTGGATTCCATGTCTTGGTCATGCTAGGATGGGATATCTTTTTGGGAGAGTGGGAGAGAATGTTGGGGGGAAGTTCTTACTTGTAGAGGTGCTTAAAAATCTCACTGCTCTTTTTTGTTCGATTGTCTTTTGTTATTTGAGTGTTCCTTAGATTACTATGTTGAGATTATGAAATAGATGGCATAGCACAGATTTTACCAAACTTTAGTTTCCAGCTGTTTTCAGGCTACAGTTCCCATCATCCCTGACCGCTGGTCTTGCCAGCTAGGGGTGATGGGAGTTGTAGTCCAATAACAGCTGGAGACCCAAGTTTGGGAAACACTGGTATAGCATAGGTGCTGAGAACCTGAGCTATGTAGGAAGGGGAGAGGGCCTAAGCCTCCTTGGGCACGCAAAACTCACGGCGCAATCCATTCCCACTTCCTGTTCTGCACTTCAGTTATGATTACATTTATTTCTCTCCAATTCACATTTTAGGCACGTCCAAAAGGAGAAGGCCTGACACCGTACCAGGGGAAAAAGCGCTGCTTTGGTGAATACAAATGCCCCAAGTGCAAGAGAAAATGGATGAGTGGAAACTCCTGGGCCAACATGGGACAAGAATGTATCAAGTGCCACATCAATGTGTATCCTCACAAGCAGGTAGGGCTGTTACAGGTGCTCCTCCATATGGTTCAAGTGAGCCTCCAAAAACTCAATATACAGAGTGCAGCATGCATGGGCTGTTTGCAAGAGGGCTTTGGCATGCATCCCCATGCTGCTCTTGCAGACCCAGCCACCTATCACACTTGGCCTTTCAGGGACAGAAAAGGTTTCCCTCCCCTGAATTAAACATATACATTGGAAGAAATGGAACGTCAAGTAAGTTTTAATTCAATAGACTGAGACATTGCAAGACTGAGACTATGAGCAAGAGTGCTTACATGATTACTGACAATTGTATATTACAGTAATACTTGTTCATATTTTATTATGGGAAGCACATGAAGAATGTTAGAAACAATGTCGAAACTTTTTTATTTTTAAAAAAGCCAACAGCAACAAAACTTTTCAAACAAACAAAACACATTTTCTTCTTATTCAGAATATCTAAAGTAATTGTAAACAACTGTCAAGAATTTAAGTAACCTTTTAATCCTCTTGTAGTTGTTTCAGTTATCTGATATTGAGCCCAGTCATAGTTTAGTTTAAAAAGCTATTAGATGTATTTGACAATTACTTCTAGTTAATGTCAAAGAATAAGAAATGTTTGGGATTATTTTTTATAGTACGTTGGGGTCTAAAATAACACTCTGTTAATTCTTATAGGGTTTCCTATAGTAGATTTTATTCACACACTTTTCCCATTTATTATTTTTTAAAATGAAAAGTGAACTCATTTTTATTGTAATGTGCTGCTTTTGCTTTCTTATGTGCAATCTGGATGGGGGGTGTGTGAGAATTTCCCATTAGTAGGGGAGAGTGGAGGGTTTTGTTTTGTCCATATAGTATTTTTAAAATGAATCAATCTGATTCACATTTCCTGGATTAATGTATAGATTAGAACACAGTTATCCTTTGGTTTTTGCACTTCTGCGAGTTCTTGACTAAAAGAGGTATACCAAATTGTCTTGAAAACTTGTGTTTTAGGTATAATACAGCCCCCCCAAAAATGCGTGCTTTGGGTAAAATGTGTATGCAACTCTGCATTTTGTGAAAATAATAAAATGCATTGAAAAATAATGCAAATTTCCATGCATGTTTTTCCTTTTTTTAAAAAATCATCACAGATCAATATGAAAATGGGATGGAATAATTTATGAATGAACACACGGGAGACAGACATGGAGCAGAATTAGACTGATCTATCCATCCCGTTAGACACATTCATTGCATTCAGTGGGGACTGGAGAGCATTGCAATACATTTTCACATGTATTATTTGCATGTATGAAATTCCATTGCTAGATTGGGACATTTTGCCTAAGGATAGTCAACTTCAGTGTGGAAGCTGTGACTGAAAAAATATGATGATATTCGTGTCTTTCACGGGCAGAGAATGTGGGGTGTATTTACCAATCTCTTTGAGAGTTATACTTGACGCAGTTGCAGTTGTTAAATCTCGACAAGGATCTGTGCTTGTATAATCGGGAAGGTGAAGGGTGGAAGAGTCTCAATTGTAAGAGGTAATGCTGGGGAAAGTGTATGACATTAAGTACGAAGAAAAGGTCATTTGGAAGAGCAGAGCAAAGACCTCCCCTAGCCACAGAAAATATTTCAGTGCTCAGATAAAGCTTTCAGATTAATTTAAAGTAGGTCAAAATGAAAACTGATCCATTACAAATGAGACTGGAGGCTGTGTGACTAGCAAATGATGACACCATGCCAGAAATTTAGAATCCATTCCAAAGCACAGCCTCTGCTCCTTTGCTGGCAGCAACAGCAGAAGCAGAGTGAAAGAAATCCCTTGTGTTGTTCTCCAAGATTATTGGGGTTCAGTAAAAGGGCTATAGCCATTAGGTAAAACCAGACACTTTGATGAATGGCTTGTTTACAAAATTTAGGATATGAGACCTGGCTGGTATAGGACGGTATATAAATTCAATAAATAAATAAAAAGTTGCTTGTGGGTTGTAGTCCTCACCTTGAAGATATATTTACACAGGAAGGGAATTGTAGTATGTCTGGACGCCTTTCCCTTTCCCACTGCATGTCAGAGTTGCCATTTTAGATTTCTGTATATGAGGGGGAGCTAAGCAGTTACAATAGAAGGCAGCAAGATTCTCAGCATGGTTTAAAAGCCTGCTGTTGGATATATTTGACCTTAAACACCACACGTTTTGAAATTGGATTTTTAATGGTTCATAACTGTTAGCAATTATATCACCACAAGTCAAGTAGTCATCATTACTACACTATGCAGCATCATAGTCCCAGTAGACAGGGAGGAGCGATTGCTGCTGTCTGCCATGATGCCATCATTCTTGCCAGGCAACCCACTAGGTCTGTGTGTCTGCATATGGTGTTGAAAACACAGGATATGATAGCAATTCTGTTGGTGCACCATCTAACAGTCTGCTTACCAAAGCTGGCCATGATAATCTTCATAGTGATGCTGGATTCTCCAGGGTTTACAAGCTTGGTTGAGTTTCATACCGTGACTGGAGTAGCTCAGGATTTCATGGCTGCCATGACAACCGTGGGCCTGCCTCAAATGGTACCTGGTCCCCCACACAAATTGCAGGGCATGTGCTTGACTTGCTGCTTTGTCCTGGGCTGGGACAATATGGTCTGAGGGTGGAGGAAGTTGGTGTGCTTCCCTTGTCATTGACAGATCACTTGCCTGGTTAGGTTTAGTCTCTGGACAACTGCCCAACTCTGCAGGAAGGAGCTATTGAAATTGTCCATCCTTGGAGACTGATGGATCCAGGTAGAATCCTGATAGCTCCCTAGTGTGGGTGGGAGAATTCCCACTGAAATAGATTGCAGTTCTGCCACTGTCCTGGTCAATCTGTGAAATACAGAAGTGGCCCAGTTATCAATGCTATTGCTTCTAAGCCCCTGGTGGAGCTCAGCTCTCCCCTGGAGATTATAAAACTCTTTGGTTTACTGAGGAGCAATGAAACAAGTGAGCAAACCACTAGAGTGAAAGTACAGGAAGATTCATAGCGAGCCCAACCAAAACAGCTTAGAACTAGTTATTGAGCCTGTTTTGTGACAATGATGGCAGCAAAGGAATCTTCATTTTCCACCACCATGGCATCTGCTCGATGTTGTCTGTTTTGTCACCCTGGTGGATAACCTGCAATGGAAAATGGACTGGGAGGGTGCATCTCTGCTGATTCTCCTGGACTTCTTAGTGGTGGTCAAGTCTATCAGTTGTGGTACCCTTCTGGACCATTTTGAAAGGGTGGGAATTAGGGGCACAGTATTGAACCAACTCCATTGATTCATGAGAATTTGGACCCAGAAGATGGTGCCAAGGGACTGCTGTTCTTTCCCTTTGCTTGCGGGCTCTGGGGTCCTGGAAGGTTCCCTTCTGTCTCCCGTGCTGTTTAATATACACTGCACATGAAAATGCTGGTTGGGGTGTGGGTCATGGAGTCATCAGTATGCTGGTGTGTAACTCAACCCTACCTCTTAGTTTTATATGATCCTAGGGAGGCAGCTGAATGGCTGAACTGCTGTTTGGTAGCTGTGAAAGACTGGATGAGGTAGAATATGCTGAAATATAATCCACACAAAACAGACATGTTGTTGGTAGGTACAGTGTCCGACTTTTAGTCTGGGTTCGCAACTTGTTCTGGATGGGGTCACACACCCCTTGAAAAATCAGGCTCACGGTTTGGGGGAGGGTACTCCTTAAATTAGATGTTCAGGTAGCACCTGACTTTTCCGTTCCTGACGGAGTAGAATATTGCCATGGTCATTCATGCCACAGTGACCTACAGATTAGGTTACTGCAAAACACTCTAGGTGGGTATGCCTTTGAAAAGCATTCAGGAACTGCAACTGGTGTTAAATGTCACAGGAAGGATGTTGATGGGTGTTAGGCATTTTTAGTCTATCATACCAGGATTTGAACAGGCTGCAGGTTTGTTTTCAGCATCAATTCAAGGTGCTGGTGTTAATCTTTAAGGCTTGGCACCTGGGCACCTTGAGGACCATCTTCTTCCATATGAGCCTCCCCGACATGCTACAATAGTCATTTGAGGTACTGGTCCAGGCATGCTAAGAAATTACCAGTGCTACGGCCTCCTCAGTATCAGGGCTCATCCTGCGAGAAGCCTTGCCCGAGGCCCCTGCAATATATATATTTTTGGATGACTGGTAAAATACCTAGCTGATTAAAAAGCCCTTCCACTTAATATTTCCTCCTTTTGATATTGATGCTTAACTCGGGTAGCTGCTTTGGAATTGATATTGCGGTATTGTGGTTTTATACATGATTTGGTTGAATTGTAGATTGTTTTATATTTTGTTGCTCTTTTTTAAAAAAGACAACAATTAAATTTCTTGTAAAAATAGGAGGGATAGTAAGCTTTTTAAAAAAATAATAATGTAAAAATAGTGTGTAGAACCATAAGGTAGCCAAAACTATAGCTGATCCTGACGGATAATCACATGCAGAGTTTAGAAATGGGGGACATAGCTCTCTTCATTCTCTAACTGTAATCTCTGAGCCCTCTCAAATGAACTTCCCAGAAATTGTGAAACCTACCCAGCTTACTTGTGCTTGACATCTTGATGATTTAAGATCAAATTCTGAGAACCTGGGTTAAATATGAAAACGGCTTTTCTCCATTGTTCCTTGCCCATATGAAGGGAAGTGCATCCCATCTACAGCTGAAACAACAACACACAAGTTCTCTCTCTCTCTCTCTCTCTCTCTCTCTCTCTCTCTCTCTCACACACACACACACACACGCACACAGTCTCTGATGACAGAGGCAGGAAGGCAAAATCTTAGTAGTCTGCATATGCAAAGCAGTCTACATATATATCTTGGTAGAGATGGGCAAAGTAGTCACTTTTGCACACATTAATCCATTAATCCAATATATCCAAATATAAATAGCTAAAGCTATTTTTGGTAATCTGCATACTATCCCTTGCTTTTTCTTGTAGGACTAGTTGCAGTCCTTAACAGTTGCCAACAGGTTTACCATACCCATTGAGTCAATCACACATCTCCTACTACCCTTCTTAGAAAACCCCCACCCCACCCTCCCACTATATGTAAGGGTCTGGTGACTTCTGTTTCAGTGTATCTGAAGAAGAGTGCATGTACACGAAAGCAGAAGAAACTTAGTTGGTCTCTAAGGTGCTTCTGGACAATTTTTTAATGAAAAAGATCACGTGCCCTGGGAAAAGATGACATATGGGAACTCCCACAAAATTCCAAAATTGGATCTTCACTTGTGGTTTGTTTGGGGGGGAAACATAAACCATGGGCTTAGGTTCAGGGACATGGCAGGAGCAAGGGGTCAGCATTACAGGAACTTCTATGTAGCACTGTTCCTTCTGATTAAACCATGGTTTGGTTGGAACAACCCATGTGCAAACACAGCTCATGGGACTGACATTGGAGGCAGGAAAGTGGCACCCTTCCCTCTGGAATCCACATCCATCAATTGTTTCGCCTCGATGTCATCAGATGACAAAAACCTGGATGTATCTGAAACCAAAGAAGTTAGTAAAATGTAGTTTAAATTCATTATAGTATTGTTTCCTACTGACATTTGTTATTTCTAAGACTGTATCAATATTTTTCGAGGCATGATTCAAACCAGCATGCAATTAATTGTGGCATGTCAAATCAGTTGCGGTTTGGCACCTGATCTATTCATCTGGAACTCGTGACTACATGCAAACACAAATGCTAATTAACCGTAGCCCTCTCTCACACAGTATGTTCCAATACATTTACGTTGTGCACATTATACTCAGCTCAGGCAACTTTACTCCCAGGCTAGTGTGCTGAGCATTGCAGCCTTCATTCCTCAAATCAGCGCAGCTCACCATTCACACAGCTCCAGGGAAGTTTCCATGTCGCCCTTTAACACATAGTCCTTTCTCAGTGTGGTTAGTTAGGGCTGTATTTCCCCCCCACACCACACCACCAATAGCACTGTGGTGGTGCTCTAAAAGAAAGAAGATCTCCTTTCCAGGAGGCTGCTGCTTTTTGTTTCAATTAGCTATTTGCTGCCCTTTTGGTTTGACGTCACAGTGGGTTCGTGATTGAGCTGGCATGTATATCCATTTCCTTGGGTGTTCTTGGCAGCGTTGCCACCCAGATGCAGCCTCTGAATGGTCATTTCCCCCCTCCCTCCTGCCACTTTCTAGGAGAAGCATCAATGCCGTGGCTTCTTCCTGATTGGCCTCCTGTCAAGTTCCTTTTTAAAAAAATTGTTGTTATTTTGGCCTTCTCTGCTGTTTCTGTAACGACAGCTGCAGAACTGGGTTCAGATTCAGCCACTTGGTAGTTGGTTTGCTTTCCTGGATACTGTTTTATTGGGAGCGAAGGGTTTTTGGAAACATATAAATTGCTCACAGAATTCCAGACAGGTCACCAAAAATATTTCTCTCCTTTAAAAGATTCTTGTCCTGTGTTCTAGAAGGAAAAATACATATAAACTACCTGCAGCATTACCTGTTTGGCATCCAGAAAACTATCAGAGAAATCATCTGTGTATGAAATGAAGGGTTGAGCCAAATCCTTCCATTACTTGGGGCATTTCACACATGACTTAAAGTGCTTTCCCTAGCTTAAATTGGTGTGTAATGCAAGTGTGCATTGGTCAGAATGCACATTTGTGCAAAGAACAGCTCTCTTTCACTTTGTATATCATATTAACAGTGTACATTTATTTACTGAATTGCACCAAAGTCTCTTCCACCATGGCGTACATCCCTACATCCAAGCTGCTAGGACGTGGTTGGCAAATGAACTGATGTGGATAGTGTTTCCTTCCACTAGAAAACCTGGGCCACCCCACTACTGCTCTAGACCACGGCCATCATTACACTCAAAAAATGCTGCGCTTGCTTGCTATGCTTTGGTTTGCATACTGGTTTAATGCCTGCTGCTTTTGTGCTGTTTCTGGAGCCTGAACCTCAGCACTTCACCAGATGCATGCAGCCCAAGCACTGCTTTGTGGCCTCCAACTGGCCCATAACAACCTGATTTCCTGTGTTTGCAACGTCTGTCCTCTGCAAGTATGTCATAACGTGCTGGTAACAAAAACATTTTCTGAGATCTAAATGGGTTGCAGGCCAATAAAACTGAAATCAACCAATGCCTGGGAAAAGCAAACCAGGGAAAGATATTGTTTCTGACTGCGGTCCAAGAAACTCTTGGCACCCCCAACATCCTTTGCTCTACTTCCAGGAAAAAATTATTCCTGTGTATTTGTGTTAATTTGCTTTAAGCTAGTTTATATCAATAAACACGATAACTGCTGCATTTGTCTCTCTCGGGTCAGGTCACGGCAGCTTCTCCCCCAGGCATTTTCGCACAGTGCGGCTGTCCTGAGCTAGAGCCCTTTGGCCCCCTCTATTATGGACTGGGCAGGGTCCCCTCTGCCCCCTGGCTGGGAACCTCATAGGCCACTTTGGCCAAAGCAGTGGAGCTACCATTGTAGCAGAGCCAGTGGGAAGAAGGAAACTGCACAAACCTTCAGTTCCTAAGCAGACCTTTCATAGCACAGAATAAAGGAGGCCCTTGTGGGGTGCAGGGGGGCTCTCTTTGTGAATGCCGGGAAGAAAAGATATAAACCCTCAGATTGTATCAAGTTCATTCATAATTTTAACTTATTTCAAGAAATATGGCAGTGCACCTATTCAGGTACAAGAGCAAGTTGGGTATTTATTTTTTGCTTAAATCTTAAAATGTAGTAGACCTTTGCTCATTTCCTTAGGGTTGTTCTTTCCGACTCTTAGCTAGTGGTTGGTTTCCATCTCACTTACACGGTGTGTAATTTCAGACAGCACTTTTGTTTTTATGATAGACATTTGAAGTGAACTGCTGGGGAATAAGCAACTGATTTCATTTCTGGATTATGTCTCTCTTCAAAAATGTCTTATTTGTAGTTAAGATTTTAAAGCTGCTTTGGCGAGGGTTGGTGAGGAAAGAACAGGAAGGCTGCAATCTGAAACACTCTTGCTCCGCTAGAATAAAAACATTTAAAGTACTGCAGCCAAAATCATGGTCATATATTTGGCGGGGGGGGGGGGGGAGGATGGCGAGCATATTGCTCAGGGTGACGGGAGGCAGGAAACAGATGATTGCATAGAATATATGTGGTACTCCAAAAACCTATACGTTGCTCTGACAATAATCCCTTGCAGTGAGAGATAGATGTGCAATTCTGATGCCATAAAGAGCATTTAAATTGGTTTCTACAACCTTTCCTACATCCCTTTCCCCCCTTTCTTAGTGCTGTGTTCTGTGCTGAGGCAAGATTTGAATCATGCCTTTACATGTAAAGGAATATGGATAGCTTCGCAGTGTTCACTGCAGATGGGGGACATCCAGGGTTAATGTCAGCAAGGAAAAGGAGAGTGCTCTGTACTCTTGTGCAACTGACTCCCTCAACAAGGTGCCCTCCAGGTGATTTGAACTCTTCTGGGATAGCTCAGTTGGTGGAGCATGAGATTCTTAATCTCGGGGTTGTGGGTTCAAGACCCACCTTGCCCAAAGATTCCTGCATTGCAGGGGGTGGGACTAAATGAGCCTCATGGTCCCTTCCAACTCTACCATTCTGTGATTCTGTGGATTCCCATTGTCCCTGACCACTGGGCCACGCTGGCAGGGGCTCATGGGAGTTGTAGTCCAAAACATCTGGAGGACACCAAGATGGGGTTCTAATAATAATAATAATAATAATAATAATAATAATAATATCATCATCATCTAAGGATTCCCAGATCTAACTTTGGTGGCTCTCGACAATTTTGGTATTTCAACAGCCCACTTATCCTGAGAGTCTGGCAATATGCAAATATTTTAAATGGTAAACCATATTTTAAATGGTAAACCACATGGGAGACAGATTACTGTTAAACATTCACCCTTTGCCTTTTTAATTTGTATGTGGTACCCGGTGATTCTATGTGTTTTAAGAATTTGTGGCAATGATCAACATCGAATGTTCTTTAATCAGTGAGCAGCCGTCTGTAAAAGTTCTCTGTTCATCTCCTAACCTACAATGTTTAAAATGGCTGCATATTGCTATGGTTTCATGTGTCTTTGGAACAGAGCTGCATTTCAGTTCACATTTACATGAATGTATGCCTGTGCTTACCTTCCTTATGCAGAGACCCTTGGAAAAGCCCGACGGCCTGGATGTTTCTGATCAAAGTAAAGAACACCCTCAGCATCTCTGTGAGAAATGTAAAGTGTTGGGGTACTACTGCCGCCGTGTGCAATAAATCAACACAGGGATCACCTCTGCCACCACGATTTTAGATCCTCTGGCAGCAAGCAGTCAAAATGAAAGAGGAGGGGAGGAAGAAAGAACATCAGACAAGAACCCCAAACATCAATATTGCCTATCAACAAACTAATAATACGCCTTACCTTTAATAGAATGTAACCCTTTTCCTGTGTATGTGTATACGTGCAAGTTGTATTTATAGGACTATGGTGTGTTTATATATATATATATGAAACAGATGTTACTGATGTAGGGCACAAATCGTCAAGCACTGCTGCTGCTGTACAGCCGCCGTCCTTTCCTGTGAGTCTTGCAGAACAGCCTCACACAAGCCAGATTAAAACAGGTGGTGGTGGTGGTTGTGCAGTAGCAGTTTTTGCTGGGCTGTGCCCATCATGTTCATGATGAAATCACCGACGTGGTTTCTGTTGATTGTTTACACAGTTCCAATATCCTGCCCAGGTGAAACAGTATTGTTTGTCAAGAGAGGTATATAATAACGTCATGGCTTTTGCAGGCATTAGACAAAATGGGTGGAAATGTTAAATGTGGGTTCTAGCCAATGCCACAAACGATATATTTTTCTAATACAATGAGGGCTAAGCTAGAAAAAGGTGTGCATGTGCGTGTGCGTGGGAGGGGGGGGAATGTTCATTTTCCTTGACTTTAGGGTTGGTCTGAGAGTTGCATATGATTGCTTGCTTTCCAAGAGTCCAGGGCCACTGAAATGAGACTTTTGGTAGGCTTTTGATTAATAGAATCTTGAGGGTTAAAAAGAACAAGTGAATAATTGTTTGAGGGAGTGTTTTGCATGGAAGTATAATGGTAGAACAGGAAGGGTCGATCAGGAATTCATCTTTCTTAGCCAGTAGTCTTAAGCATGCTTCCTCAGAAGAAGTTCCGCTGAAATCTATAAGGCTACTTTTGAGCAAATGCGCTTAGGATGCATTTGTTGTTTCAGGGCGTTGTTGACCAATACCGTTCCCTTGTCACAATTTCTAAAGCTTCTCCTTCCTTTCTTTATGTACTTGCTATGCAAGTCGTGGCTGAAATTCCTACTGTTGTGAATGCCACATAACCAACCACGTTATATAGCCAACATGATAAATTCAACTTTCTTTGTCTCACCATAGCAGGCTATCCCAAGCCCTCCCTGCCCCATTATAATTCTCATTCACATACTCTGTAGTGCAGTTTGGCCCTTTGCTCCTTTTAGAGCAAAGACCCTACAGTTAGATTTTTCCTGTAGTGAAATGAGGTGTCACTAACTGATCTGCTCACACACTATGTTCAAGATGTACGTACTCTCCACATCTAAAGACACACATCAGCTCCCTAAACAATAGATAGTGGGAGCTTCCCTGTAACCCTTCAGAGGTTCCTAAACAAAAAATATTGTTGATGTATTCATTTATGAGCTCTGTTTGAACTGTGCTTGAGCCACACATGACTTAAAGACAGTGATGGCAGAGGGCAGGAATGAATAGACACTTGGGACTTGCCAAGCAATATGGCACCAACAATTTCACCTACATTATAAATGAAGGAAATTTCATACATTACACCCCTCAAGTAGATAGGGTCCACTGAAAATTGTTGTGGCATGGTGGTACTCTGCACAAAGCATGTTTGTAATCAAGCTCATCACAAAAAGGTGCCTGCAGAGCAATGTAATAGTTCAGAAGCTCTCCATGTTCACAACAGCAGACCCTATGATTTTGCAAAATGGTTATGGAGAATCCTCATGTGCCACTACGCCAAAGATTTTTGGTGGGGGCCATAACGCCTTAATCAGCCTTGAGCTTAGAACAGCAAAAAAGCATGATGGGAGTTTGGGACAAGGAACACCTCATTCACTTGCTTTCATCACTGCTTATAAGCTTCTATGTGGCCTACTTTTTGTTACACATAAGACCAAAAAAAGCTCAATCACAAGACTGAGCACCCAAACTGTTTAGATTACCCAAACCATACTGCATGTCGTTACAGGGTTGCTACTTCAACATCACTGCAGAATATATGCCAGTACAAATATTTAGGACCAGGGTGGGCAAAGGTAAATTTACTGTGAATCATGGGAGACATATTCTCCATACCTTAACTGAATATATATATATATATATATATATACTTGGGCCTACTTATTGTGTATTCAGTGACACTTTAAGGAAACAACTACACCAATTTCCAATTAAATATCAAATAATATATCTAAGTAGCCATAGGGATATCATAGGAATGCATAAAGGAAATTCCACTGCAAAGCTGTCCCTTCTTCCTATGTTCCAAAACATTAGTATATTAGTTTAGGGGAAATGTAATAATTGCACCAAGTGAGAGAATTTTCAAGTGTTATTTGTGAAGCACATATATTATTGGAGCTGCTCTAACTCCTTTCTGTATTATGTATTAAATTTAAGAGCTGGGATAAAGCAGTGACTGGACCATTTGCCTGCACAACCTGTTTCTACAGAGAATCACAGGTGGACTGTGGCTCTGGGTAGTATTCACTTGAGATGATCTTCAACGGGGATGTTTTGGTTCCTGGCAAAGCAGGATCATTTCTGTGTCAAATCATCTCATGTCAGATCAGCTAGGGAAGATGCCATGTTATCCATAAACACTTGCGGTGAGTATTTCTATCAGCAGTAGCAGTGAAGTGCTTCACTGATTATCATCATATATAAGAAAACAATACTTAAAAGATGTTTCACATCTGGAACCCAGAAGGGTAATAGTGGGCTGCAGCACAAAGAGAGTTTGGGCAGACCGTCAACCATCGTTGTAGTGGTCCAGAAGCTCTGGCTCCTTCCATTCCTGTTGTAAACACAGGAATTTGTCTTATGCTGAGTCAGGCTAGCAGCAACTCTCAAGGATCTCAGGCAGTAAACACTTTCCTCCAGACTTTTGCATATCCCCTACCACTGAGCTGTGGTCCCACCTGTGGGATGTGGGCCTAAAGGCAGGCAGTGGTTTTAAAAAGCATTGAAAGTGCTATGGTGGAGGTGTCTTTTTCACTGTTACCTTGGCCAAAGAGATGTTGCAGGTTTCTGAAGCACTATGAAACCTGCCAAACCTCTTTAACAAAACTGGATACACGATGAGAAGTGATGCTTCTCATACCGCCACCAACACTCTGAAAATAATTGCTGTGTATCCTGGTTCCATGCCACAGTGGTTAGGAGCAGAGGACACCAGCACTTAAGTACAGCAGCAAGTCAATCTGAAGCTGAATGTGGCAGAGCTCTTAAAGAAACAGGTGCACTCTTTCTAAATCCATTAGTAGAAGCCCTATTCCAGTAACAAATTTCGTTGTGAACCTGTCATGATGTTGCCGAAAACATAAATTCCTTTTATTTTCCTAATGTCCATTAAGCAAATAAGTGTCATATGGATGGCAGGCAGTATTCATTCAGAATCTGTGGAAATTAATTAACTTAATTTAAATAGTTTATAGCACCATCTAGCAGCACTGCGTGTGACTGTGCCTCAGTATCTCTGGGCTAGATCCTGCAATAATGACTGATTTTATTAAATTTGACAAGTCATATATTCTCCCTAGGGCTCAATAAAATGGGTGTAACATGAATCACCATGCCTACCTTCTGTGGGTATTATGAATTCTGTCAAATACAAGTGTAGAGCCAGTGTGGCTTTTGTTTTCAAATATAGTTCCCTGAGTGACTTATGAGTGACTCAGTGACCACTTGAAGATATGGTGATTATACAAAAGCAAGGGATCAGGCCATTTCTGCATCAGATATTGTTTACATGAGCAGTTAGCCTGAGACAGAAACCCCTGAACTTCTTTCTCTGCTTTGTTTACATGATCAAGGGGCCGATCAAAAGCAGAAAGAAGCAGAAAACAAGGAAGACTGCCCCTGTATAAAAAGTTCTAACTTTCCTTCCATTTCATTGCCAGATTAAGTGACTGTGTAAAGAACAGTACAGTGCTCCTTATCTTGGGCATGTGGAGGTGAGTGGTGGCATTTAAAAACTTGAACTTTTAGTGTTAATTCTGTTTCACTCTTGCAAGAGAGTTAACAATATGGTTACAAAAGAGCCATATGTTACATCATATACAGTATTTCTCTTTTACCACTTATATGTTAGCAGTAATATCTCCATATCTAATAAGGAAAAGTGAAATATGAACTAAGACAGCTTGTAACTGGGGTTGCAATGCCCAACTTTTCTCAGAAAACAATCTGTCTCTTTTTAAGAAATACATTTCTAGTGCAAATTTAGTGCTGTTACATCACATCCACTTGCAGAAAATGCCAAAAATACGCTTTGTAAACAACACACCTGGAAAATCTAGAAGTTCTTTTTCAGCATGTGCTAAAAAATAATGGGCAGTTTGCACACTTCTTTTTTACATATGAAGATAAGCCATTCCTGTAGGTACATGTGCAGGATTATTTTGACTGGTATATAAAGACGCTTCTAAATTTGACTTCTTTCAGCAGCACATAGAGCAGTCTTAAAAACCACTCTGGAGCTGCCGCCTCTCCCCCCCTCTAATATTCAGTAGTGGCTTTTCAGGGGGTACTAAGTGCTGATTTTGGAAGGCCCATCTGAAAAGATGTTGTGCATATTCACTCCTGTGAATTGGCAACTCGCAGGTCTCCAGCAACTCTCCTACCAGCGCCAAGGTTACATTTACCTCTGGTATGTGGAGGCACTGGCTTTCCAACAAATGTGCCAACGACAAAATAAAATATAGAGATCTATGCATGAAAAGTGCCATGCTTTATGTGTCACAGAACCACCTGCTGTTCCATGTAACCCCTGTTTGTGTAAAATCTTTTTGAGCCTAATTGATTGAACCTGGAAATTCCAGTGAAAATGAAATGTGAGTTTAGGATTATGGAGTTAGATTCCTCCCCCTCCCAAACTAGTTGTAACTAAAGCAGTAGCATGATCCAACCAAAGCGAAGCACTTTTTAGGTCCCATCCATTTCAATGGCAAAGTTAAGCACATCAGGGGATAGGCCAGAGCGCAGACCTTATGGGTTGCATGCCTAAGATTCTAGGATAAATATCTGGCACCTTTAAAAAAGGGTTCTCTGATAGCAGGGCTGGGAAATGACCCACCACATTGGAGAACTACTGCCTGGCAGAATAGAGGGCTCTTATTTTGGTGGGCCAACTATTTGGTTTTGTATGAGGCAACTCCCAAGACCTGTTGTAATCAGTGGGACTTAGAAGTGCTTGCCTTTGGCTACATGGTGCCCACTACGTTGTTCTAGACATTATTCAGGCTTCTGATCATGCAAGTGCTAAGTCATGCTCATGTAAACCTTGTTAAAATTTAAGCAAGCAGATATCGGGTTTTAATTCAGACTTAACGGAATGATCCACACTGTCATTCTTTAAGGCAGTGTGTGTATGTGTATATATATATATGTATGATCTCAGTGCCTATCTGTTTTATGTCTACAAAAACCACTGCCTCTGGAAGTATTGTTGAATGGCTGTAGCACTCAGTAAGACGACTGAAATTGTAGCTATACAAATGAAGGTTTGTGTTTTCTTAGGATGAATATCAAAGGGACAATCGTGTGCAGTTAATAGATGTAGTCAATTGATATTACTGTTTACCCCTGTTATGAAATATTTTACAGTTTTACTTGCAGATGTGTATTTATCTTGAGTTATACTTGACATAGAGTTCCTTTCTTCTTTTTAATACTGTGTGTGTATTTTTGGGGGAAAAACTTTTTAGGTGTTTAAATTTTTGAATGGTTACAAATATTTCTTTGTAATACTGAATTGTTATCTGGAAACTCTTTGCAGTAACCTTTTTTTGTATATATTTGAGGGCCTTTTTTTAAAAAAAACTATTGTTTGTTCTGTTTGGGTTTTTTAAAAAGTGTTTTTACAACTCTGAAGCTTTCAAAAAGGGCCTTGGATTTTTTTACTAGAATACTAACAGAGCTAAGAGTTTTCTTAAGTATTATACAAAATTAAGGGTGTATCCTCAAGAAAATATTTATGAAAGGAATTTGCTTTTTTGCTTTTGCTTTTTTCTTTTTTTTACAATGCTTTTGTCTGTATAAAGTATGCAACAGAACTACATTAAGAAGGAAATATTGTCTACATAGAATATTATATGAAAGTTGGTACATAATTCTGACATGAAGAAAAAAAAACCCTTGCAATTCTTTAAGCCATATTGTTGTTGTTTTTGTTGTTGTTTTCATTTGGATGAAAATATCAGTATTAAGTAACCAGTATATTATTCAGGTGTTTAGAACTTATATTAATATGCTTATTCGGTTTATTTATATGTGTATTTTGAAAAGTATTGCCTTTTTAGAGAAGCTATAACTGATTTGGTAAGAATCAGATGTTACACTATCACTTTATGACCTTGTGAAAGACACACTTGTTTATAGCCCACTCCCCAAACTTATGCTTAGGATGGGGCTATAATGACTTCTACGTCGGCACAGTTTTATAGTAGCATAGCAGGGACTCCGGTGCAAAGAGTTAGATTTGAAGTGCAAATGCTCAAAGGACTTATTCACACATTATGTTTTTCAGGTGTACATCTAGTTTTTTAAAATAACCTACTGCATACCTTAACATGCAAGAGTAAATATGACAAACATGTAACATCATTTAGATTCGACAGCAGGGTTTGCTGCAGCTCCCTCGTTTTGTTGCAATGTAATGTGTGAAATGATCCAAAGAGTCCAGATTTGGCTTTCAGAAATTCTGTAACACGGTTATATTATCTGATTATTATTATTTTTACACTTTCTCTTCAGGGTGGGTGGGTGGGGTGAGACATTGTTTTGCTAAGGAAGGCTCGCAGCAGTTTGCAAAGACGCTGTGGGATTTGCGATGCCATGCTAGCAGTAAAACAATACAGTACTATCAATCAGTGGCCATAATCAAGAAAGAGTTAGATCGACACAAGCATTTTGTGTTTATTTTTTATTTAGAATTCATAAAATGATACAATATGCATGTGCACGTATTATATGCATCTTACGCTTTATGGTTTCACATAGCTCCATTATATTAAGATTGTTTGTGTGATTCTTAAACCATGCTAAAATAGGAGATAGGTTCAATCCTGTACTGGGCTTGTTTTTCCTTTACAAAGGTTATTTAGAGCAGCAATCACTACATTGTATAAAACTAACCCTTTTATCATATTAACGTCTACCAGTTTAGATTAGTTCAATTACTTATAAACTTAAAGAAAAAAACATCATAGCTGTACCCACAGACTTCTTTTCAGTTTCAGTCGTATAATTTTTCTCTTCTGTAACTGGTAATTAATTTGTACAGCTTAAAAATAATAATAATAATGATAACATTTCTATGGACATAGGCCCCAGGGGTGCCAGGCTTATTTCAGCCACGAAGGTGATAACTGGTTAGCTGGGTTGTTTAAAAGACTGTCAAACCTCTGTTGTGGATTGTCCATAAAATGGCATTCCGACATGTGCCTTATTTGCTGAATAGTATATGGCTTGCTTTTAGCATTATAGCAGTTTGATGCTGTATTAAAATACTGCAAAAACAAATGATAGTGTTCTCCAATTTGTTTCCTTCTGTGCCTCTTACATCTTTTATGCATTGGGACCATGCCTGAATCCAGACCTGGAGTTCAAGTTGGAGGAAGAAGCCCTGAGGTCACTTGGCAAGAACCATTTAGTGCAAAAAGTGGGAGAGTCCGCAATGTTGTGCAAGCTATTTTTGTTGTGCAAGTGGCAGCACAAGCAAAAGCAGCATAGCAGGACAAAACAGTATAGGATAGGTTAACACAGCACAGCACTTCTCCTGGCCCATGCTGGCTATTGGATTCAGTTGTGTTACAGTAAGAATTGTGCATGAGCACTCTCTGCAAAAAAAAGTACATCCCTCCCTTTTTTCATCTACACACACACACACACACAATGTGAACCTGCACAGCAGGGTTCTGTCATCTGAAGACACAGAGAAACCAAACCTCCTGTTTTTGCTCTTTTACATATAACACTTGAACCCATCTTGAATCTCTGGCTATACAATCTAGGACTGTCAATAAATAAATCAGGCTTTAACACCTCTGAGTTGGTTCAATCTCAGCTGAATGGATCCACAACTACACTCTCGGCTTGGTCTCGTCATTCCTAAGTGGGACAGAAGAATATATCTTTAAACCTGAAGTTAATTATGCAGGCAAAATTAGGGCTTGAAATTAAGTTAATAACTCGTTGCATTTGCGGTTTTCGCTGCCTCTTATCTTTGCCTGCTTCCTTCACAGGGAAGTGAAATACTAGCCAGAATCAGATAACGTGTAGTTTGTAAGTAGATACATGTGGAGATACTTATTCAGTGAATTCAGCAATAACAAAAAGTGAACCGATGAAGCACTTTCCTCCCTACTCTCACTCTGTACATAGTGGAGAAGACAATAGCTGGACAATGTCTGGGGTGAGTGCAGGATTTTTATACTGTGACAGGAGGCGGGAAATTTTCCAGAATGGAAAACTGCTATATTTTTCTGAGGAAAAATTCCAATTTCTAATAATTAAAGTTAAATGAAATTAATTTGTAACACAATCAGTGGATATAGCACTATTCAAACCAGGCAATTTCTTCTTTTTTCAAGTGGCTCACCCTAGAAAGTGTGTGAGCATATATAAGATCATGGCTGAATTTGTTGAAATTTGTATGTTAAACAGTTTTCACTTCCTTCATTTTTTCCCTTAGAAATAAGATTATGCAACATATAAATGTATACCCCTGACTTTCAGGAACATCTTTGGACTGAAAGAAGAAGATTTCTAGTTGCTGTACTATGAGCAGCTGTGTATAAGCGGTGATGCAGGGTGAATGGTTTTCTAAAATGGAAAAATCCTCAATATTTTATTTTTCTGCTGAAGTCTTTTTCACTTTTAGAAATGCATTCTTTCATGAAATCAGTTAGTGACATAATGACTGAACCACCTTGGAAGTCAAACTGGGCAAATCAAATGAATACAGTATTAATCAAATCCGTAATCAAGAGTGGCAAATAACTTTTTTAGGTGACTGTCCTTAGGAAGTACATGTACAAGGCACAATCCAACCGTTTTAGGGGCTCCACTCCAGATTTGTGTAGGGTTTACTCCTTAGCCCAGGCTTCCTCCAGATGTTTCTGGCCTACAACTCCCATGATCTCTAGCTAGCAGGACCAGTGGTCAGGGATGCTGGGAATTGTAGTCTCAAAACATCTGGAGGGCCAAGGTTGAGGAAGCCTGCCTTAGCCCTTTCTTCTCCCGAAGTTATCTGGCAAGGCAGTGAAGGTTTAACAGCTGAGTTTTCCTCTTCCTACCCCTAGATGGGCTGCCCAGGTTGATGAGTTCCATCTGCCCCTACACAGAATTTTATTGTCTTTCTTCAACAAGAACAGAACAACAGGAAACTCCTGACTCCACACAGATACCATTCAGTGCAGTAAAAGGTAAAGGTAAAGGACCGCTGGATGGTTAAGTCCGGTCAAAGGCAACTATGGGGTGCAGCGCTCATCTCGCTTTCAGGCCAAGGGAACCGGTGTTTGTCTACAGACAGCTTTTCGAGTCATGTGGTCAGCATGACTAAACCACTTCTGGCACAACGGAACACCATGGCGGAAACCAGAGCACATGGAAACGCCATTTACCTTCCTGCCACAGCGGCACCTATTCATCTACTTGCACTGGTATGCTTTGAACTGCTAGGTTGGCAGAAGCTAGGACAGAGCAAAGGGAGCTCAGCCCGTCATGCAGATTCGAACTGCTGACCTTCTGATCAGCAAGCTGAAGGGGCTCAGTGGTTTAGACTACAGCACCACCCGCTAGTGACTAAACTATATAATGAAACTATCCACACAGCTGTAAGTAGGTAGGTAGGTAGACATTTATTAAATTTGTATACTACCCTTCTACCCAAGGAGCCCGGTGACACATAAACATTATATCATGTGCAATATGAATTGTACTACACTTCAGGCACACCCTTATGCGGTTCAAAAACATTGGACTGTGATTCATTGGGCCCTCTGATATGCTTCCAGCATATAACCCTTTTTAAGATAAATGACTATTTATAAGTTGTTTATTACATTTATACCCCACATTTCCTCAGAAAGCTGGGTCCCTTCCCTCCCCATTTTTTACCTGTGAAATAGGTTGGGCTGAGAGGCTGTGTCAGACCCAGGTCACCCAGTGAGTTTCATGGCTGAGCAGGAATTTGAACACACTGCTATCCGACACTGGATTTCATGACTAATCATCATCATCATCATCATATATTATCTCATGACTAATATCAATATAAAGTAACATTAGAAACAACCTAAGAGGCAAGGCAGTAAGTTATGAGGGGTGCAGGAGAGTTCAGCCAATGGAAGCAACATCTTAAAAGGAAGCAACAGTCTGGAGTCGGGCTGAAGTTCCTGACAGGAATTCTTTATCAGGGAACAAAAATAAGATGCTGGTTGTTAGTTTTACACAGAGAGATTGTTGCCAGTTTCCTTTCCACCAGACCTAGCCAGTGAACCCAGAACTTCCTTTGTAAGGCAACCAATGAAGATCATTTCTCATGTTACAGTTTGAAGGCTGCCCTAAGTCACTCCCAGATTTTAAAAATTCAATCCTTCTGTATCTGTCTGAAGGACTGTGTTTAGCCTTAAGAACGTTCCTAGGAGGTGCAGAATAATCTCTGGAGTTTCACTGCTTATGGAGTTCCACTCCAGCGTGGCTGCTTATGTTGTCATTCAGCAAGTATAATTTATTCTTAGATGCCAGACTAATGGATGAGAATCATTCTGTCCCTCTAAATAACCATACAGGGCTTTCTATAAATAGAGTTGTTTGAGTTGCTTTTTTTCCAGATGTCCATCATGCATTTGGAAATAGTGTGCAGGAACTGTTATCTCAGATTAAAAATTCCGGAACAAAATTATTAAAATGGAAACATTGTGGGGTATGTGTGTAATACAGGCACAGGCAAACTCGGCCCTCCAGATGTTTTGGGACTACAACTCCATCATCCCTGACCACTGGTCCTGTTAGCTAGGGATGATAGGAGCTGTAGTCCCAAAACATCTGGAGAGCCAAGTTTGAGGAAGCCTGGTGTAATACATGCATTGTTAAATCTGCTGCTAGATCACATTGGGCATAGCCAAAAATTCTACATGGCCACTTCAGTAAACAGTGGATACGTGAAGAAATACCACAAAATAATTAAATGTGTCCTTGCTCATAACAAATAAGTGTACCCTCATCCAAAATATGCTCTTGCTTAAATTAGCTCCTTCCTTAGTTAATCAACCTATCAATCAAACCAACAGCCCCACTAAAAGGAAATAGTCCACTGCAGAAAAGCTAATTCCACTTCTACAAGTATTTATCTTGTAGCTGATAATGCATTGCTGGTTCTGAAGTCAGGTGCCACAACATATATGAATATATGAAACTGCCTTAACCGGTCCTTCTAGCCCACTATTGTCCACTAAGAAATGCTTCTCCAAAAGTCTCAGGCACTTTTCTTTCCTAGCTCTACTTAACTGAGATTCTGTTACCTGGAGCAACCAGGGATGTAACCTTTGGTACATGAAGCATTTTTTTCTCACTTTGATTTAGGTTCAGTATAAGACAGGCAATAATTAGATCCCTAGCCCGGATCTAAAATTACCTCAGTTGACTCCTACTTTCTTTCATCAACCGCAAAACAGACCACAAAAAGATGACAATTTCTTTGGTGGTTTTGGTGAGGCTAAATTGACAGAATAAACCAAAGTTTGCCAACATCTACTATGCTGTTACCACAACCATTTCCTGTTTTAAGGACAAAAGGAAGTCATGGTGTCTTGTCACACAACACCACTTTGTAGAAAGAGCTGACAAACGCTTAATTAGTGGCAGCTGCATTCTAAGTCTTCCTGACCAATAAATTACTAATATACGTTGATCCTGAAAAATATCCTTATTTATGGTCTGAATGATCAATGTAATAATAATAATGATTTTTTTTATTTATACCCCGCCTATCTGGCTGGGTTTCCCCAGCCCCTGTGGCCGGCTTACAACATATGCGTGTTTTTAGATGCCCACCTTCCTAAATAATCTACTCATCTCGGCAGTTATCCATTAGGTTGGATTCAGCATACATACTCCAGAACCCTGGACAGGATTGTGTTTGCTGTCTTAATTCTCAAAGCATGCAGACTGAAAGTGTGTCATGTGGGGAAATGAACCCTCCCTGCCCACCCTTTCTCCTTGCAACCAATTTTCAAAAGCCTTTTCTCATGAGGCTGCCGGTCCGAAAATGAAGTAAGTCCCGTTGGGGGAACAACGGCTTTTTTAAAAGTGGACAGTGAGAAGAGGGTTCATCTCACTCACTCACTCACTTTGAACCCCTCTCCTATTATTATTATTATTATTATTATTATTATTATTATTATTATTATTATTATTTGGGGGGGACTCTTTTCCGTCTGAGGCCCACATTCCCTTCCGAGCAACTTTCCACAGCTAGACATAAAAGTGGACCAAGCAATGAATACCTGTTTTACTTTTGTATACTAGGCTATTTTCTGCATGCAATCACACACACACACACACACACACACACACACACACAGTCATCTCTATCCTTCGTCCAAGCAAGCGAGAGGCATTATTAGAGCTAAAGGACACATCCAAGCCACACAAAAAAGCTTCAAAGCAGGGGCAGCGAGGCCTGTGGCCTAGAGACCTCTGAGGCCTGTGGCCTGGAGACCCATTTGTGGCCTCTGGAGACTGCTGGGAGCCAGATAGGCTTAGAGGGACAACATTCAGCCCCTGCATCTGAGGCTCCACATCTCTATTACAGAGAACCAGGTGAACCCAGGTGTGGCTCGCTGATGCTGAGTTGGAAAGCCACGACAACCTCCTTTACAATGACTTCACGCGACTCCTCTCCCAAGGGCTCTTTCTTGTGCCGCTCAATCCCATTTTTCAGTTCCTCCCTTTTTCATTCCACGCATACACCCACCTGCTGCCAACTGGAAATAACTCCTGGACTCTCCTCTCCTCCTACAGGAGTACAGTGAGGTAGTACATAGCAAAGAAAATGGCTTCAAGTTGCAAGAAAGGAGATTCTGACTAAGGAAGAACTTTCTGATGGTAAGAGACGTTTTACAGTGGGACAGCCTCCCTCGGAATACGGTGGACTCTCCTACCTTGAAGGTTTTCAAGCAGGGGTTGGGTGGCCATCTGTCATGTATGGTTTAGCTGAGATTCCTTTAGCTGAGATTCCTGCATTGAAGGGGGGTTGGACTAGATGACCCTTGGGGTTCCTCCCAGCTCTACAGTTCTATGATTCTGTGGCCTGTGGGCATGTACAAAGTCTCTTTTCCTCACCCCGCTGCTGCTTGCCCTCATGACAGTGCTCCCAAATAAGCCTCAGCCCTGATGCCTCTCTCTTTGAGGAACCATTGTATAAATATAAATATATAAATATAAATATAAATGAAGGTCAATTAGACAAGTAAAACTTTTGTGGAATTAAGCACTTGTTGCTACTTCCTCTGAGCATTTTTAAAAACACAGTTATGACCTTCCCAACATTTGGAGACAAGTTCAAAATGTTCATAGCTTTGAAAAGGAAGATCAGTCCTACATAGGGACAGAGATAGGGATTACTAAGGTTTGATTTGGAGACAAGTTCAAAATGTTCAATAGCTTTGAAAAGGAAGATCAGTCCTACATAGGGACAGAGATAGGGATTACTAAGGTTTCATTCTATTGGCCTATTGGCACAATAATCATATAGCTCTAAATCCACCTCTCAAGTACCATTTTTTTCTCCACAGGGTGGGGATAATCCCATCATCACAACCTTGTGAATTAGGATAGACTGAGAGGTTCAGTTTTATACTGCTTTGACTCTTTTGGATGCCTCCCCAGGACCTTTTTGGTGAAGTGGCAAAAATGTATGTTATCCCAAATTATGTCTTAAAGGTACCTGTACTTTAATTTCTTTTCAGCAGAGCCAACTGCACTTCTCCAAATGTTGTGATGCAGTTCGCCAACCATAAAATGTGCACAGAAATACAAACGTTAGGGTAAAGTGCACTAAAAATGTGCATTGGTGAAAATAGCATACAAAGGTGTGTTGTATATGGGGAAATTACTTGCAAAGGTGCAACTATTAGGCAACGTTGGATTCAAAGACGTGTGCATTAGGAGGAGAAATGTGTGTGAAAATAACATTAAAAAGGCTGTGTGGTTTTCTTATTTTTAAAGTCACAAACTAATGAGGAAAGAAGACTGGAAGAACAAGAAACAGAGAGAAACCAAAACTGACAAATTTGTCCTTCCTTTGAGTTCAATGGGGCCTACTCCCAGGTGTGTTGCCTGCACATATTAGTGCGCCCAGTCTCAGTAAATATCTCCTCAAAAACTGACTATACATGAGAGACTGTTTGATCCTCCAGCTCCATTCCTGTCTGACGCTGCATTCTTAATGGGGTGGGTGGCAAGGAAGTATGACCGTTTTGTGGCCCTCTTTCCTTTTCTGCTCTTGCGGATGTGGCAGCCATTTTGTGTTTTGCTACTCACCCCATGGCAGCCATGTTGTGACTGCCGCAAATGACACTTTCTCAAAATTCTAAATGTGTCTACTGGCCCAAAAAGGTCGGTGACACCTGGCATATAGGATTGCAGGATAAAGTTGCAAAGCTTTGGACAATTACTTGGGAATCCCATTGAACACGGCAGACCTCCAGAGTTACACTGCTCTTGCAAGTAGCCTGCTTGTCTGAGCGGTTTTAGGCATCTTGGCCACAGGGTCATATTTTCAGAACCAGCTGCTGACTCTGGAACAGGAGCATTAGCTCTAACCGGCTTTTTTAACCTCTGAAGATCACATCTTGGTTTCCATAGGATGAAACACAGCTGCTGCTGTGCCCGCCCCATTCCATTCATTGGCTATTAACAACCTGCAGTTAATGTAAACTTGGTTCATGTTGTTTTTTAGAATGTGGGCCCCTAAAAAAGTAGCCTGAATTTCATATCAGGCAGTCAACTGGGTTAGAATAATATTGCCGCAGCAGGCCACTGCTGACTAAGAATGCTTTGCTTAGCAGGGCCCCAGGTTGTTCCCATCTCAGTGATGTCATTTGTTATCCTGTGTGTTTTTATCTTAATTATTTGCCTTCTTCTCCTGTTGCCTCCCGCCCCCAACTCCACATTTCTGTGTGTATCGTACTGTCAATCATTCCTGGCAAACCCTGGCAGGCAAGCGTGCTTTTCAGGATAATAAATGAATATATTTTTAATGACATTTACTGGAAATAAGATAATGAAACCAGAGCCCCAATTCACAAGGAGCATGTTCCCTTTGCTCAGTCTGTCTTTGCTTACATCAAACAAGGCAGCAGTCTTGCTCTGGAATGCAATCGTAACTGTACATGCTTGGAAGTAAGCCCAAGACCCTCTGAGAGATCTCTGGGGCCCTGCTCCTCCTTTGCTGTTTCTGCCTCTTTACTCGCCCTCTCAAGCATGTGAGTAGTGAAAAGAACAAGGAGAAAGAGCAGATGCTCCTGCTTCTCTTCGTATATTCTTTTGGATAGTGGTGCAGATAGGCCTGGCCCTACCATTAGGCAAAGTGAGGCAACTGCCTTAGGTGACAGATTATGTAGGAGATGGGGGGGGGGGGACAGCAGTTCCTGCCTGTTTCTCCTAGGCCTTGCCTGCTATTACTGTGTTACCAATTGGGTTCGGGGAGAAATTTTATTCAATTCACATTAAAACATGAATCCATCAAATTCATACTTTCTGAAGCACAGCCATCCTTAGAAACTCACACTCATCTGAATTTTGTGATGCAGTTTTTCAACCAATGTTTACAAAAAGTGTGCACAAAAATGAGTATCTCAGTGAAAATAACATAAACATGCATTGATTTAGCAAATTCGCTTGTAAAAATATGTACATTAGTCAAACGACATAACAAAATGTGTTTCTCACACTAAAATGTTGATCCTTTTGATGAGGGGAGAATCTTTACAAATTTACAAATTTCTTCAGAAATTTGGAGAGCTGAATTGAAGGTGGGAATCTGGCAGACCTGAAATTGGCAGATCCTTCTATCTCTAGCTACCAAACAGCTTGCCTCTGGCCACCTAGTCTGGCCTGCTGCCTCAGATATCTCATAGGTATCTCATAGACTCATAGAGTTGGAAGGGACCCTGAGGATCATAGAGTCCAACCCCCTGCAATGCAGCTGTCCCTTAAAAGGATTGAACCTATAACCTTTGTGCTGTCAGCATCACAATCTAATGATAGGAGGGTTCTATCCTGTCATTAGCGCTCAGCCCAGCCAGCTTGTTTATGTGGAATGGGGATGGGGCACCCTCTTGTCCCTTGCTTTAGGCAGTAAAATGGCCAGCCCTGTGTGCAGATTGGTCCCAAGACGGAAGTGCAAGCAAATGAGCATTTGAGACTGTGGCAAAGACATGGGCCCGCTGAGCAAGGTGCATTTATTACAGTGCATGTACAGCCACAGTGCAAAAGCCATTCATTTATTTTAAGTACTCAGTCTAGATAGGAGATTGATTTTAACTCTTCCTGGTATGTTGTCCAACTCTTTTTTCTAACACTGGGTCCCTTTCTGATATTTTCCTGCCTCAGAAATATCTGTATTTCACCACAAAATGTTTTCCTGTTGTACTCTCCACAGTCTCATTACTGATCCCTGTCTTCTGAAGATTTGTTGCCACAGCAATTCTTCCTTCATAAGCCCACTTTGAACCGACAAGCAAATTACTAGCTGCCCAGGTCCAACAAATTGCTGATTTAATGATTGAACTGAATGTTCTTTGGTTCATGGCTTCTATTGAAATATCCTCACCACACATGCTTATTTTGCATTCTATGTCCTCAATTGCTATGCCTTTTGCAAATTTGTAGTATTATTATTGTTATTTAAAATAAAATTGTCATGTTATTGTTTTCTCCAAATTGGCTGGGAAGGTATAAAATAAAGCCTTCACGTCACATGTAATCAGTGTTGAAATCATACACTGATAAGAAAAATATAAACATATTTTGAACAAGACCAAATCAATTTCCATGAATTTTGCAAAAACACCAAATACTCCACTGGTTATATAATGCTGCTGTTTATCACCCAGGAGTGAGCTCATCATTCCAATTAAAGGAAACATCTTGTTTTGCTCTGCTATGTTCCACTACAACTGCTTAAATGCACATGTGAACAGTATTTTCCACAGCTCAGAAGCATTGTGATTTCATAAGGCTTGGAGAGAATAAGATGCTCTGAACTGGGTCTTCCTGGACCAAAGATAACGAAGGCATTTCAAGTTTGTTCTTCATTTCTTAAAACATACATGTTTAAAAACACACCATAAACTTTGAGTCCTTTCTAGCCCCCAAATTACATGACGGACAATCAGACACTCCCTCAGGGTTCCAAAGAAATAGCCCAAGTTACTTTAGTAACACCAAACTTGCAACAAATAAGCATGTAAATAAAGAAAAAGGGGAGTACACATTAGATACATAAAGAGGAGGCAGGAAAGAGATGGTACTGGAAGCAAAACATAATTATTGGCATATGGCCAAACAAGGCATTGCAAGGGAAACACAGAATTCCCAGCCCCATATTTCTTTCCCAACACTAATTAAGAGGCTGGGGGCATATTAGCAAAGAAGGATTTGATGAGCAAAATGAGGGTGCTGAACTCTTTACCACATTTGCTTATTCTTCCCTGCAAATGCCTCCTTGGTCCCGTGGAAGTGAGCTTCACTAAGGAAATAATGGGCTCAGGGCAGGGCACCTGCAGGGGGAAATCGGCAGGCATTGAAAGGGTTAATTACCTCCACCCTAATTCCTTCGTTCCTTCACCCACTTGCTGATCCTTTTCTGTAAGTGCCCCCACCTACACATTCCTATTATCTCGACAAACACAGGATTGGGATTGCACATGTCCCCAAGTAATGTCTTCAGGTTGACTCATAGGTTCCTTCCAGAGACTGTCGCTATTTTTTAGTGGGATCCATCCCTGTTGCACAATTAAAGCTGATTTGAGGCTCTTGTGAAACAAGCCCGTTTCCCGGTGTAGGTGGGTGGGGGGAATTGACATTTTGCAATAAGGGAAATGCACTGGGAAGTGTGGGGATAACTTGTGTGGCAACGTCATCTAACCTCCCCAAACAAATCAGAATGAATGCTCACTAAATAGCCAACATTGTCTAACCTCCCTGCAAACCAATCGGAATGAATGTTCAAGAAACAAGTCATCTGGAGGAACCTATAGACAGACAACTAAAAGGTGTAGGGCTGCCTGTCTCCAGGTAGACAATTTGGCCTTTAAGGACTGCGCCTAAGGGCTCCAGAACCACTTGGAGGAGAGGAAGTAGAGGCATAACCAGTGAGTGAGAGAAAGAGAAGAGAAGAGTATTTGGATAGAGAAACTGCCACCAAGTCCTTTGTGTCATCACAGGGGGCTGTGGGACTTATACACAGAGCAAAAACATGATGAGGACTTTGGCACTTCATTAGGGGCTCTGGATCAGGACCTTTCCAGTCTTTCCAGCCTTTGGTGCTAGTCCTGCTTGGGTGTTTACCTATGACCAAATAAAACCACAGCCTCATACGAAACAGGAATATTCACTCAAATACCAAAGTCCTCTTTCTACTGTTATTAAATTCATTCCTTCACCATGTTGGGGGATCCAGCCATTGGAAGCAACTCACTTTGCAGACACCAATACATAATCCACAGAATTTCAATAAATGAAAAACCAACAGTGTGTGTTAGGCTGCCATCCTAACCCCACATACCTGGGAGTAAGTGCCACTGAATTCAATAGGACTTACTTGGTTAGGATGGCACTATTGAGGAAATATCTACTGCTCTCTGCTGGCAAATGGAGGGGATTGAGTTTTAGCAGCTGTTGTGCGAGGGCCTTTCCAGACTGTCTAGGCATGATAAATGTGCTGCTGTTGTCCATTTGGGGCTTACAGTCCAGATGTCTTCCTTTAAATTTGCATGGTGGTATTGGTAACACTGAATGCTCTGTTTTGTTTATTAACCTAGGAACATTTTATTCTTCCCCCAAATGTTGTATTCTTCCCGAAGTTTAGTGTTGTGGTGGTGCTGTGGAATGCAGCTCCCTGTCATGGGAAACCTTTAACTATGCCCAGGAGTGACACAGCTCCCCGACCTCTGTTTGTTTATTAAAATATTAATTTTTATATTCATTTGATACCCCACCCTTCCTCCTGAAGGAGCCCAGGGCAGCAAACACACAAGAGATTAGACAATCAATGCATGTTGAAGCTGTTGGAAAAAGAGGCAGAGGGCATTTGTGCCCTTTTAGTTAATGCACATTTCCTCCCTCAAATAATGCTGACTCTGGTTTGTTAAGGTTTGCTAGGAATTGTAAGGAGTAAACTACAGCACCCAGAATTATTTGGGGTAGGGTGGGCAAACATGCTTCAAATGTGTTTTAATGGTATTGTGTGTGTATACCCAACTTTATTGGGACCCACGTGGCACTGTGGGTTAAACCAGAGAGCCTAGGACTTGCCGATCAGAAGGTCGGCGGTTCAAATCCCCGCGACGGGGTGAGCTCCCATTGCTTGATCCCTGCTCCTGCGCACCTAGCAGTTTGAAAGCACATCAAAGTGCAAGTAGATAAATAGGTACCGCTCCGGCGGGAAGGTAAACGGCGCTTCCATGTGCTGCTCTGGTTCACCAGAAGCGGCTTAGTCATGCTGGGCACATGACCCGGAAGCTGTACGCCGGCTCCCTCAGCCAATAAAGCGAGATGAGCGCTGCAACCCCAGAGTCGGCCACGACTAGACCTAATGGTCAGGGGTCCCTTTACCCTTTACCTTTTACCCAACTTTATGCTACCAGATTACCTAAGCAAATGGCTTTCATTGGCTAACTACCCTCAGGAAAAGTTTCTCACATCTTACACCATTAGGCTCCTGGTCCATCTGCCAGCTGAAAACTGCTCTCCAAGACTTCAGCCCCAACCATAGTTGTGAGATGGAGAAACACTGAGGATAATCTCACGAGGCAAAGATGACTAGAACAGATGGGAGCTGTAGTGTAAGCCATCTGGATGGCACCAGGTTGATGAAAGCCACCTCAGACTAAATTTATTTTGAGCCTCAGAAATTAGTTCTGTTACTCATAGAGTATATATTTAAAACATGTTGCTTTTCCCCTAAGGAAAGCATCCACTATTCAATAACATATTTATTCAATTTATATTATAATATGTTTAATTGGTGGCATTTTAGTACTGCTTTTTCAGTACCTTTTTCCAGTGCCATTTGGGGGCTTGCTTCTTCCTGCTGCCCTTTCCCCCATAAAGTGGTTTGCAGAAAAATAGGTATTGTTGAAAACAGAGCTTGCTTTCCCCCCTTTTTTTCTTTTGCACTGATGTTGATTCTGTCCTATTTCTTTAACAGTAGTGAGAACCTCAGTGTTTTGGATCCAGATCTCCAGTCTCATCCCTGACTGAGAAATTGCATCTGCTCTCCAGAAACGGCCCTGAAATGTGGACATTCTGTACTTTAGGGCCCAGGGAGAGCCGCCTGGTGCCAAACAGGTGCATGTTGTCTTCTCCTATCTTGACAATGCTGTCTTGTGCATGGAACTGTTTGCAAGGAAAGACAGAAAAATCCTAGGCAAAAGCTGCTGTGCTCACCACTGGCAGAGGACCCTGTGCTTTGCTAGAAGCAAATATTTTTCTTATTAACAAGTCAACGAGAAGATTTATTATTGTTGTTATTTCATGCAAGTTCAATCAGACAGAGGGCAAGGCTATCAACTGCTACTAGCCAAAAGGGTTAAGCACAGCATGCAGATGAAGAAATTGCCCATTCTGTGAGTCATTCTACGTGGCTGAACGTGCCATCTTGTATCTAGAGCCCAGTTGCGTGCATTCCTGCAACATAATTAACAGTGGATAATGTTTTGCTACCCTAAGCAATTCATCTTCACAGCAACACTAAGAGGTAGGTAACAGCATCCTGTTTAGGAATTGTGTGTTGAAGAACTTTGCTGCTCCATGACAATTTATCTGGGATTCCTCAATGAGAAGATCAGATAGTAAATAGCTAAAATGTTTATTTCAAGGGCTATGGATGGCTAGAACAGGGTTCCCAGCTGTTTTTGGACTACAGTTCCCATCACCCCTGACCACTGGTCCTTCTAGCTAGGGATGATGGAAGTTATAATCCAAAAACAGCTGGAGACCAAAGTTTGGGAAACCTTGGGCTAGAGGGTCCTTTCTTGAATGAGCATTGATCAGTTTGTTGCCAAGCCGAATAGATGTTGTAAAACCAATGGTGACTAGCAGAGCAGGTTTGATGTGGGGCACCTTGAGTAGTAAAGGATTCTTGAGGCTAGCCCAAGATAAAATGGTGAATTAGCACAACATGAATGTGTGACATTCTTTTAATAATGATCAGCATGTATCGAACATCTGGGGAGCGGCCAAGGAGAGAATGCAGCCAGAGGTCAGTGTGTTAAGAGCCATTATTCCACAATGTGCACAATCTGGGTGTAATGCTTGGTTGGGGATTATGTGAATGTATGTTGCATCCAAAATACATGCCTTTTTGAGCTCTGTAAGTGCAACACAGTAAGGGTGTGTTCACATTATCGCCTTAGAACGCAGTATTGTCATCCCCTCCCCAAGCGTAACTTGCCAACTCTTTCCCCTCTAGCTGTTCATGTCATAAGTTAGGAATGGCTTAAGGACTCCAGTTGGTGCGAAGCTGGTTTGAGAAACGGCAGTATTTCGTATCAAAGTACATATAAATATTCATTTTTTGATAACGTCATGTGAACGTGGGTTTTAAAAACATGTACTGGAAACACAGTGATTGCACTGTATGAACAAAGAGCAGGTAAGCTCTGAAATCAAAGCGGCATTTGAGAATCAGCACATATATTGAGTAGAATCAAGTAGTAAAATGGTTCCTGTCCTGTACCTGCTGCAGGTGGGGAAACCTGCATTAAAAAAAAAGTTCCACACAAACCTTACCACCTACATAGAGCTGGCCCTACTGTTTGACAAAGTGAGGCAACCACCCCAGGCAGCAGATGCTGGTGGATAGCAGCAGCAGCAGCAGCAGCAGCAGCAGCAGCAGCAGCAGCAGCTGCCCTTGGCTGTTTCTCCTAAGTCTCCCTAAGCATTCTCCTCTGTTGCCTCTCTTGAGCCTCCTATTCTGGCCTCTGTAATTGACTGCTAACCTGCTCCAAAACTAGCCAGTGGTTCTGACCTGGAGAAGCTCACATGCATGGCTGAGGTTTTCTGATGAAAGTGTTCATTGTTCCAAAACCGAACAGGGGCAACTCAACTTCCCAGTTTCTAAACCAAGAATTGAAGCTCAAGTCTATACACTCTCATGTTCTTCTCTGCCTGCCATGCACTGCATTATTATACATTATAACTCCCTGCCACGCTTCGGAGCTTGATGCAGAGTGCATTAGTAAAACTGCTCATAACAATTGCCCATAATAATTTCCTTAAAAAGCACCTTAGGAATGTTTAATACTGTAGAATGTTCTATATCATAATGGATCTAGTTGTGTATCAGAGAATTGCAGTCATTCAAACACATCCAATTACATTTCATATTTGTGTGGGAGAGGTTATTGGTTTTTTTTGTTATTATGGTAAGTTTTTTATATTTATATATATCATAAATTGTCCTGTGATCTTTGGATGAAAGGTGGTATAGAAATTTAGTTATTATTAATAATATTGATTGATCCAGCTGTCCCCCAAATCAATAAGAACCAGGAAGAATACATAGAAAACTGAGGTTCTGCCCCCCCAAAGGCCTGCTCTCCCTAACAAAAAACCTGGCTACGCCCATGCGGAATGGGCTAGCCTTTGTAGGATTGCCCCTATTTTACTGGCCCTGTTTCTAGGCTTTTAAGATCAGCCTGATACATAGAGATACCTATTTATTTATATATAATTCTCTAACCAGTGTTTTAAGTGGTGAATAAATTTTTTTAAACTGCAAGCCTGTCCCCCTGAAAGTAAGCCTGATTCAATTGAATTACTTCTGAGTAGACATGGTTAAGGACTGAGCTATAAAATGTTGCATTTTTCCTTAGGCAATCTTATGTGCATACTTATTTCTGGTTGTAAGCCCACTGAATTTAGTAGGACTTCTATGCACGGCCCAGCTGTATCACTAAACAGAGACATTTGATAAACATACAAAATATTAAGATAAATGTTGCTTGAAAGGAATGCTTGGTAAAACTTTGCTTACCAAGACCTTGGGATAAGGTTACTGACAGCTGTATTCCCAATTACACCCACATTAACACCCAACCAATCCATTTGTGACTCAGTTGCTGGCACTGCCTCATGTTATGAGAATTCAAGATTGGCTACAGAGTTATGTAAGTCAATCATTCTGTCTTGTAGTACAACCCTTCAACCAAATACTTAGGGTATAAGCATGAGCAGAATCAAGCAGATAAGTGATTCATTTGCGGAGGGAAATCACTTCAGGAGGACAAGATTCCAAAAGGATTACCTACTCCTCTGTTCCAGTTGTGCATGTTTCTTTGCAAATTGCTATGCTCTGAAAGGGCAAGCCATGTTCCAGCAGCTGTTTGACAGTGGCTGATCCTTTGGCGCCACCTGCTGATATAAGGAGGCTTGGGCTGTGTACACATTACCAATTGCTCTTGTGCACTACCAGAGAGTTTGAAGCAGTCTGCACATGACATTAGCCACAATCCTTATCTATCCGGTAATTTCTTAATACTGCTGTTGTGCATGTTCAAGAAAAAATGCATCATTTCCCATCCAATCTGAAAACATAACCAGGCCTTTGGTTCACCTGATCCACATCCCATACGCTTTTAAAATGTGGCTCTTTTGGGGGGGGGGGATTATTATTGGGTTATTGCTTTTATTTTAATTTTATATGCTGTGGTCTTTTTATGTGATCTGCCCTGAGACCTCTGGGTATAGGACAGTATATAAATTCTAATAATAATAATAATAATAATAATAATAATAATAATAATAATAATAATATAAAGGCTTTAATAGGAATTCAGGCTGAGGATACTGAACATCATGTAGGTACTACTCCTTGAAATCATTGTTCGAAATGCACATAATTCTAAACACTTTGGCACACCCTGTTTTGATCCCTTCTGAGTCTGAAACCCCATGCATACTATATGGGACTGAACTAATTGCAGGTCTATGGAAGGTTCCAGGGTGTCCATGGAGATGAAAACACCCTCTTGGCAGTGTGCTACTTGGCAACAAGGGCCTGATAGCAGCTGGTGTTTTGGTCTTTTCACCCAGCAGCAGAATCTCTTTCTGGACAGGAGTAGCAAACTTGGTGGGGGGCAGAGATGTGAAATGACAGAGGTTATTGTGCTTCCTTTCCATCCATCAGCAAACATCCAAAGAGCCACTCAGTTCACACCAATACAGTGGTACCTCAGGTTACATACGCTTCAGATTACAGACTCCGCTAACCCAGAAATAGTGCTTCAGGTTAAGAACTTTGCTTCAGGATGAGAACAGAAATCGTGCTCCGGCGGTGCGGCGGCAGCAGGAGGCCCCATTAGCTAAAGTGGTGTTTCAGGTTAAGAACAGTTTCAGGTTAAGAACGGACCTCCGGAACGAATTAAGTACTTAACCTGCGGTACCACTGTAGTCATAATCCCTTGCCCTGACTTTATATTTAATGATGGCGACCAATCAGCACCATTAATCCAAGCATTAATTCATGTAACAAACTAACCTGCAATCTGTATAGGAATACAGGGCGAAACTTTGGCTACTCCTTTAGCCTCTCCACTGTATCAAAACTTCTAGCTTATTTGTAAAAGGTAAAGGTACCCCTGCCCGTACGGGCCAGTTGTGTCCGACTCTAGGGTTGTGTGCCCATCTCACTTAAGAGGCCGGGGGCCAGCGCTATCCGGAGACACTTCCGGGTCACGTGGCCAGCGTGACGAAGCTGCTCTGGTGAGCCGGCACCAGCGCAGCTCACGAAACGCCGTTTACCTTCCCGCTAGAAAGCGGTACCTATTTATCTACTTGCACTTAGGGGTGCTTTCGAACTGCTAGGTGGGCAGGAGCTGGGACCGAAAGACGGGAGCTCACCCCGCCGCGGGGATTCAAACTGCCGACCATGTGATCGGCAAGCCCTAGGCGCTGAGGTTTTACCCACAGCACCACCCGCGTCCCATAGCTTATTTGTAAGGGTGAACTAAACAAAGTCTCTGAAATAATGGAGAAGGGCAGCATTTTTTTATAATTGTGCAAGGACAAACTCCCATCCTATAACCAGACATTAAAATAATTCTAATATTCCATAAAATGGCACAAAATTTCAACATACCAAATGCTTACTTTTATCCAAGCTAGTTAACTTGTCCATTTCTAAAGATGGGGCTTTAGAAACATAATGCTACATAGTCGAAGTAATGTAGGTCACCTTTGTGAGACAGGAATGGATCCACTCCTGTGGTCAGGCTCTCAGCTGGTTGGCCTGACACAGCTGTAGTAATGGCCTAGGCTCTTCAAAGCCCAACTCCAAAATATTCACAACTCTGACAAGCATCAGTCTTGACTTTTTTATATGAACAATCACCTATTTTTTGGGGGGGGGAGGTGTCGAGAAGGACCCTCTGCTACAGTGCGTGCCTTCATGAAGTAGCACTTTGCTAAACCAACCCAGACCATTTCCTCTGAGTGCAGCGTCTCACAGCTGACTTGCTTAAGCAGGAACCAGGAGAGAGGTGATGAAATCTGTCATAGAAATTAATGGGTGACTAAGAGCCCATAGTCAGTCACCCAACCCAGGAAGGCAGAATTACAGGTTTAATCAGATTTGAGGTTTGGATCATCAAAAGACATTTGCATTCCCAAAGGGGTGGTGTGTCTAGCTAATGCAGCACCACCTAAAACAAATAAGTGCTTTTATATCATATGGCTCTGAAACAGCAGCACGTCACAGAAACTCAGGCAATTTTCCAACAAGTGAAGGAAAGAAACAGCAATGGCTGCCATAGGGGTGGCTAGCCTGTGATCCACAGCGGTTCTCAACCTGTGCGTCCCCAGATGTTGTTGGACTACAACTCCCATCATCCCCGAGCTCTGGCCTTGCTAGCTAGGGGTGATGGGAATTGTAGTTCAATATCATTGCCACATGCAGCTGCTGGGTGACCTTGGGCTAGTCACACTTCTTTGAAGTCTCTCAGCCCCACTCACCTCACAGAGTGTTTGTTGTGGGGGAGGAAGGGAAAGGAGAATGTTAGCCGCTTTGCAACTCCTTCGGGTAGTGATAAAGCAGGATATCAAATCCAAACTCTTAAGGCAGGCTGCTCTAACAGTTCGTTGGACCAACTCCTAACAGCTCCAGTCAACATGGCTAATGGTCTGGAATGATGGAAGCTATAATCCAGGCATTCCCAACCTTCGGCCCTCCAGATGTTTTGGACTACAATTCCCATCATCCCTGACCACGGGTCCTATTAGCTAGGGATCATGGGAGTTGTAGGCCAAAACATCTGGAGGGCCACAGGTTGGGGGTGCCTGCTATAGTCCAACAACATTGGGGGGGCACAGGTTCACCAATCCTGATTTTGGATGTCAATAACTACAAAGATGGACTTATGAAGGCTTTGTGCTGGTGACCTGCAATATGTGGCCAGTATTTGGAAAGCAGGACAATGGCAATAAACCTAGTATAAGCAGCTGCTCTTGTACCTCTTCTCAAGCTATTTTTGCCTTTGTACTTTGAAAAGAAACTGACCATCACTTTTTACAAAAAAGGTATTTAATGACCTTACACATACAAAAACGAACATGTAACAAAAATACCAGTTATTGATACTCGACCTAAGCCAAACAAGTTAAGATTGCTAGCATTTCAAATATACTTCAAAGAATGCAAGAACAATTGACCGGAGGTATCCTATTTGTTTTTAAATTAACCTTTCACTACATGCACAAGCCTAGTGCAAATAGTATTTTCAACCTGCAGAGATACTACCTACTATGGGAAAAACCACTCACATCATAGAAGGGTATTCACATTTTATATATTTACTTTACCAAATGCTCAGATTCAGCTCCCAATAGCCATTCACTATAACATACTCAAAAATTAAAAAGGTAGGTCTGGTTAAAAAGAGCCATGAGAGGTTCCCCGTTTCATTTCCCCCTCAACAGAAGCCATGTGCTATCCACAAGCAGGAGCCAGCTCCAAGAACACACATATCAGCTTGTTTCAACAGGCCATTTCAGAGTCACCTGCAAGCACAGGGAATCTCAGGACGTTTCAGCCATCCTTCCTTGCTCTGTACCTGTGCTCAAAAGTTCATCACTGCTGGCCTGCAGTGAATTTTGAACACACCTGAGAGAAAGCGACAATGCTACCAATTATGTGGGTCACTTTTCCTGTGATTCAGGATATACCTACACCACAGAAATTTGTTTAACATCCCCCCTTCCCACAGGGTACCATGGGAATTTGTAGGATCTGTGATGGGGATGAGAAACACTCATCCAACATTAAGAATTATTTGATGGTGCAGTAAGGGAGACTTATGATTTAAAATGGTGTTAGTGTAGATATATCCAGAATATGGGTCAAAGGGCCTCCTTATCGTTTCAGTATTTCTTCCTAAATTCAGCTTGCTTCAGCTGAACCTTCCATTTCTGTAACTCATTTGGAGACTGAAGCAAGTTAAGTGGGAAAAATAATCCACTGCTTCAACTTTTCCCTCCTTGCGTGATTCTATCAATCTCCATAGCCTCTCTCAGCTACTTACTCTGGTTTTAAGTCAAAGCACAGAAAATCGTATTTAATACCAGCTCTTACATAAATCAGACCTACTATATTTGGAACACAACAGTGAGATGCTTTCACATTGGATCCATCACAGTAGAGAAGGACTAAATAATAACAATAAAAAATCATTATAAGAAAGGCCTTCCCATGCTCCATTTAAAAAGTTCACAGTTGCATGTCATGTAGGTATGGCTAGTTCCTTTCCGAATGTCTGGCTGATCTGGTAACATGCTCCCAGATTCAAATCCTAACAGTAGCACGTCACAAGCATTACATTCTAAGCAGTCAAAGTAGTTATTAGTTAATTCTGCCCTTTGTTAAAAGTTCTAGATGGTCCAAGACTGGAAGAAATTTAGAAGTAGGAAATCCACGAATTCCATGTACTTCAAGTACTGGTGTACCCTTGCATAAAATGGATCTTTAGCACCTTTCTCAGTAAGGGGAGGGGAGAGAGTACTGTTCATTAAGTTACCTTGATAAATCAGCTGAACTCCTAAGTCACATCAGTTAATCATTTAGCTACCCATATTCTGACGGCTGTTCCACAGATGCTGGAGATCATACATTAATACATTCATTTGAAATAGGAGAGTTCAAGTTCAACCAGACCACAGGGTAATCTTTAAATTGTAAGAAACTTAGTTACTCCCCACTCTAACTAAGAATCTTAGATTCCCAGCTCAGATTATAAGCTACTTCAGATAATTTTTAGCAGATCTTTGCTAGCAGCCATTGTTCTTGTATTTTCCATTATAAAGCACTGAAGAGAACCTTCAGTGTAACACTTAAATAAAAAGTAGTACAATTTAAAAACAAAACAAAAAAACCAGAATATGGTCATGTGAGATCAAACGAAATTTCCAAACTGAAATTCTTCATATACTTCTATTGTCCTTGATCATGGCTCAGCAAGGAGTTAGTATCCTTATCAGTACAAAGTCTTATCCAGATGAGAAATGTGCAAGTAATAATTCACGCAGATTCCTTTTTTTGCATCAACGATTTGCCAGAGGCTCCCACATCTTGACTTATTTCAGCTCGCCACAGTCAGTGATGACAATCTTCTTTGAAGGCTTCCCACTTTTGGAGCCAAAGCTCTCGATCTTTTTCACAATCTCCATCCCTTCCTTCACGTGGCCAAACACAACATGCTTCCCATCCAGCCTGCAATAAAAACAAGAATAATGGGCAACGGCAAAAGAAAACTGCAGTATGAATGGGAAGGAATCTAGAATGAGTTGACTTGAAACGCGGGATAATTTTCTTCTTACTGAAAAGGTTTTATTCCATGCCAGAAACACTTTAAAAAAGAAATCACACCAAACCAGGAGGAAGCTTAGCAATCAGCTTGGCATTGAGGAGCCACCGCTGTTAACATCTAATCCGGGGATTCCCAAACTTGGGTCTCCAGCTGTTTTTGGACTACAACTCCCATCATCCCTAGCTAGCAGGACCAGTGGTCAGGGATGATGGGAATTGTAGTCCAAAAACAGCTGGAGACCCAAGTTTGGGAAACCCGGATCTAAGCAAGCTAGAATTACAAACCATAAGCTTGAAGTGATTTTGACACTGTTTTGATGTGGCATAAACATTGACAGATATGGCCACCGCTATGCCTCCGTGAGGGCTCTTGTGCCTAGAGATGGCATTTCTGAGCAGATGGATGTATGGACAACCTGCAGCTCAACCCTACTGGTGCAGCACAGAGAGTTCAATAGTTCTGAGTTCAGTGTAGTCCAAATGGGCTCTATCTCCGCTTCCGAGCCAACAAACTTTGTGAAGCTCTACTCCACTTCTTTCTGGGGTGGTGGTGCAAGACTTTTCTCAGACTAAAAGATACCCAGACACTCTCAGTCAAAGGCTTAAAATTGGGTGGGGTAGGAAAGACGACATGCTTTTCCCCCTGAATACATTTCTGTGGAGAGATGTACTATTTCAAAACTAAATTTAAAGTGGCAGTGGATAGGCTGGAGCATCACAGAACTTTGGACAAGGTAGATTTAACTCTAGAATGTTCTGTGAGAACTGGACCGTGAGAAGAGGGCACTGGGCTTCTACACAAATGTTTTTTGCATGGACACAGGCTGATGGATAGTGTGAGACATGATTTAAAGTCTGCATATTCAGTGCAAAGTTATTTGACCCAGCCCTTAGGAGAGCAGGTAAAATACCAGAGGTCTCCTGTCAAATCCCAAATATGGTGTTTAGCCTAATCAACCAAACAGTTAAGGCTCAGAACCTGACATGTGCTAAAGCTACCAAATGCCAGCAAGCAACTCAAGGCATTTTCATTCTTATATACTCATTATGGGATGTGTGTTAGTCAAAGTCACTCTAGCCCTCTAGCACTCTCTGACTTGCATATTGCGTTGATTCACCACATGTGACGATGGGAGTGACTTTGTGCTCATTAAGTGTTTGACTAGCAGGCAGGAAAACATGATGCAGTGCTCTGCCTGTTTTCCTCCAAATATGCATTAGGCATGTAGGAAAGTTACGTATGGGAGACAGCAATGCTATCTATGCTTTGGCAGAATTAAATAACAGTGTTGAGGCTTGTACCTATCTGACTCTTCTCAGTATGTGGCTATACAAGTATATATTTGCTATTCCTATTACAGGTGCACCAAAACGTTTATAGGCAGAAATGGAGCTTTCTAGGGATTGGGGTGAATGTTTTCTAACCCACACGTCTCCTTTGTAGCCTTTATACTGGCTTTTTATGGCTGCTTTTCCTCATCTGCTTTTGCATAACATGGCATCACCCTCATTCTGAATGGGACCATTATTCACAATTAACAGAAGAGTTCTACTGTTTAAGGTATTCTCATTTAAAACCAGAGCTTACAGGAAGCACTTGAGGAGCAGCACAGCTCACTTCTAAATGGAAATTAGGCGGAGCCAGTGCAAGAGCTTTTGTTGTTGTTGGCATCAGTCTGTATCGAGAAATAATCGAGTGTGTTGCTGGGAGTGAAGTCAAACCACTGCAATAGCAGTGTTCTTTCCTGGGGCACAAGCCTGGGCAGTGTGTCTGGAGGTCCTGGGCTGCCCAGACAACAAGGCCCCCTCTTGGCCTCACCAATGTGGTTCAAAGGAAAGCAGAGCAATACATTTGGCACCAGCTTGGCTGCAGAAGTTGCCAGAAGGGAGTGTACAAGGCGCCATTCAACTGTCTTAGGGACTCCACTCTGGATTTATGTAGGATTTGCTACTTAGCCTTTTCTTCTCCCAAAGATATCCCACAAGGCAGAGGAGGTTTAGGATCAGAGTTTTCCTTCTCCTAGACAGGCTACCTTCTCAGGTTGATGATCCTCGTCTGCCTCTCACTTCCCTCTAAAGCAATGGGGCTTAACTGCTTATTAAAATGTATAAAGCTCCTACAGGGCATTTTCACAACCTATACAATTCCATTTGCTTCCATCATGCTCCTTAGCAAGGAACACAAACATGTGCAATTTGCCAAGCTTTGAGAAAGCTTAGTTACAAAAACAAGCCCTTCCACATGTGTGTTTGCAGAATGCTTACCAATCAGTTTTAGCTGTGCAAATGAAGAACTGAGATCCGTTAGTGTTGGGTCCAGCGTTGGCCATTGAGAGAACACCTGCAACAACATCAAGACAGCAATGTAACTGCGCTGTACAAGAACACAGGACAAAAAAACCTAACAGGCCATTCAAGGAGTTTCTGCATGAAGCCTCCTCTTTGTTTTAGGTCCTGCATTTGAAAAAACAAGAGAATGCTATTCCACCGGGAGTTCACAAAACATGCCATTGTAAGCATGCAGTAAAAGATCTGATATTGTACTGGAAGAATCAGACACTGGCTCTGGTTTATGAAAGAATTTCCGCAAGAGGGACCAATTAATTCTATCCCCTTTGCCAGGAATCCAAGGTTACCTCTTCTCACTTGTCTATAAACAGGCTGACTCTATTGCTTTTTGACAAACAAATCCTAAGCTCAGCTTGGCAAATGGCAACACCACACACATAGCCTATTCTAATTGAACAATGTAGATGTTAAAAGGATGAATAGCATATCCGACACAGAATAGCCTATCTGAGACAGAACTGCAACTTAACTACTACTTTTTGATGGGGTAATTCTAAGGATGAAGGGAACATATGAATATTGCCCTGTGTCATCTCTTTCTTTCGCTATTGAACATGAGGAACAAACTCATGCAGTTTTGAGCTTTCGGAAGATCGTGGCTGTCAATTTCAACACAACTAATAAGTGACAACATGTCAGAGCTGCCCAAGGTCCCAGCTCACAGAGGACCAACGCCAGTTCTTGTTATATACCAAAGTCTTTATTAAGGTTCAGTTTTGATTCCAAAGCCGCGGCGCGCAGCTCTACGTCTCAACCCTAGACCGCTGAAGCTCCGTCTGAATCTCCTCCCCCCAGACACCAGTTCAAGACCCTAGCCTTGCTCCACCTCCTCCTTTGCTCCTTTCTCCTCTGGGTCCGCCTGCCCGCCGGGGTGTTGCCCTTTCTGGACTCTTCTGATGCTGAAGAGTCCCCGGATTCTTCCCCCTGCCTCCGGCGTGCTTTAGGACCTGGCTCCCAATCCGCACTCCCAGCTGTCCCGCGCGCCTGTGCATTTGAACTTGGTGCGCGCGCCCAGCCGGCAACCTTCCTCCTGACCGTTACACTGCTTCTGTCACTGCTTCCCCCTTCGGGGAGGCTAGCTGGATCTAACTTCCCCTCTGTTCCCTCACTCAGCGATAGGGGCGTGGTCAGCCCTGACTCATCTTCTCTTTCCCCTGGAGGGGAAGCCGGTCCTGACACATGGGACTCTTCCCCCCCGCTACGCTCTGGTGGGGAAACTGGTCCCGATCTCCAGCTGCTGCTTTGGGAGTCACCGCTGGTCCCTTGCTTCTGGTGCGTCCCTCCCGGGACCCCCCTTGCTCTGGCTATCGGTGCTCCCTTCTGGGAATCTTCCGAATCACTGGACAGGCTCATGGAATCTCTTTCCCCACTGTCATCCTCACCTACGCTGCCCTCGGATTGTTCTCCTTCGCTCTCCGCTTCCTCTTTCCCCTGTGCCTCTGCTCCTGAACCCCTGACACAACAGTTTCAAATTACCACTACCTGGCTATAATATGGCGTTTTAATTATGCTTGTTTAAAAGCTCTGTCCTATAACTTGAGACTTAACAATACCAATGCAAATAAATCTTTATCAGATTTCCATAATCTGCTTCAGACATTGGCGTGAGGCCCAGAAATGCCCTAGTCATTCTCAGAAGCTGGTCTTCTGGCTCATGAGCTTACCATACGACCAACAACTTCAACATAGGCTTGGAAATTCAAGTGTAGGCCTGCCCTACCTCCACCATCCCTTTCTGCAAACAGAACATACAAAATAAAAAAAAGAGAGAGAGAGAGAGAGAGAGAGAGAGAGAGAGAGAGAGAGAGAGAGAGAAGGGAAACTTTGCTTACCTGGTCCGATATGTTTAAGGGTGAAGTTTTCATCAGGAAACCGACTACCGTATATTGATTTGCCACCTGTTCCGTTGTGATTTGTAAAGTCGCCACCCTGGAAGGGATACAAGTTTTGTCAAAGTACATACACATAGCAACATATGCCTGTTCTAGCTGACTAACATATGGCCAGATAGTACAATACAAAATACTGTATTTAAAGTGGTTTTAAACATCAGAGTTGCTAGCACCGCAGGGTGGTTAGGAGACTGACCTACGAATGAGGTGAGTCCACACTTCAAATCTCACTTCAACCTTGGACCCACTAAGCCAGGCATAGGCAAACTTGGCCCTCCAGATGTTTTGGGACTACAACTCCCATCATCCCTGACCACTGGTCCTGTTAGCAAGGGATGATGGTAGTTGTAGTCCCAAAACATCTGGAGGGCTGAGTGTGCCTATGCCTGCACTAAGCAAACCTCTACCCTTTGCCTCCCACCTGCTCCAACAGGGAGAGGCAGCAGTGGGATGGGGGCTCTGTTAAAGTGCTCCCCCCCAGCTAAGAGAGCCCCGAACCCTGCTCCTGCTTGCATGAGAGGAGCAGGATTGCGGCTGCTCAGTTGGGAAGCGCGAAGCCTGCCCTTCCCAGGGGGACTCAGGGCTGGCTCCGCTGGGGGCAGGAGCTCATGGAGCTCAGCTGTGGCAGTTTCACCCAGCACCTTGCCAGCTGGGGCCAATGCAGCTTTTTTTCATCATCACAGTTTATTGCCACACCGTGACGTCTGGCTCGTGATACACTGTGATGTTGAAAATCCAACATCATCCAGCCCTTACTGTCATCATTCCTGACCACTGGCCACTGGTTGGGGGGTGATGGGAACTGCACTCTAACATCACCTGGAAGGCAACAGGTTGGGAAATGCTGGCCTAGATTAATGCACCTACAAGGACTTTGGAGCATCACACAACAACAACTCTGCACCCCAGGAAAGATCAAAAACTGCTACTGAAAAATTGCATGCTTGGTTTGTTGTCGCAAGGTCGCTGCCGTCATGCCCCAATGAAAAACTAGTACACTTTCATTTAGAGGGGGAAAGGTTCCTAAAATGATTAACAGTGGGTTATACTTGGAAGGAACTGGGAAATAATTACATCAATACCCTTGGTTATACCTGAACAAGTGTGAAAGCACACCCTATAATTTGGGAGCATTTAAATTGTCAAGGTTCAGTACCTCTAATTTTGCCAATTAGCTACGTCACGGTGACTTCACATTTTAGTTATGAAATGACAGGCATTCCTACTACGAGTTTAGAAGATGAATGCCACAATCTTAAGAGAGGCTTAAGATCAGGTGCCTGCTTGGAGAACTTTACATCATAAACTCAAAATATTACTCCTGAGAATCTGTGGGAGGGAGATAAGAGGCAGGAGTTAGGAAGAAGCTTGTCATAGATACTGTGACACAAGCACCTACTGACAAATATTCCTTCTGATTTCAACACTATGAAGGAAGACTACTTGCATGTAAGAACTACTCTTTCCCTTCAACATCACGTTCTGCAAACAAGGAAACTAGACACTTTGGTTGCAGCCCATCATTAAACAGCTTAGATATTTGTCCCTAACCCTAACCAGGCACCACTGTCAGTCCTATGCTGCCTTAGATGAGGAAGAAAAAGTACGCAGCTGTGGAAGAAGGCAACATTATTCCAAAAAAAGAAGAAGAAGGAGGGGAGAAAGGTTTAAGGCTTGGGTAGAACAGGAACACAGTCTTGCTTCTTTGCAGACTGTTTGGTTTCCAAGAATCTGGAGCCCAGTTACTCAAGATGTAATTATTTTAAGGGCTTTCATCTCAAATGCATTCAAAGTCATTTGGCTACATACATAGTTGAAATGCACCCACTATGTGCAATAGGAAAAACCACAATTCTCTAGGCCACAGCAAAGAAGATACTCAGATTTAACTTTGTCTCCTTTCTTTAAATCTAGGATATATAGTGGGGAAACTGGTGCGTCCTTCTGTTGTTGAACTGCAACCCCTATCATCCCTAACCATTGGCCATGCTGACTGAGGCTGATGGAAGGTCCAAGAAGATTTGGAGGTTCACAGGTTTTCCACCATTCTGGGTGTAACCAAAATCCTTTGTGCCTTTTTTACAGAAATTTGGGATACATCTGCATCCAAATTAGAAGGAACTGCCACCTCACACATTCTTCAAGGTAAACAGTTTACTGACTCAGCCAATTATACAACAAAAATGTATACCCTTTCCAGGTTTGGTGTAGTTAAAAGACACCTGTGATATTTCTCTTTCAAATATTTATTCTATTAATGCAAACACTAATGAAGATTATGATGTCAGAGATCAAGAACAAAAGATATACTTGCTGGTTTTTCTCCTACCAAAGCTCATTACAATTCCACACAAACAGTCAGCCCTTTTCCTAACAAATAGTCCCTTTTAGTGAGACAGCCATTTGTTTTAGCAGAGGTAAAACAGACTAGGATTGTTTTCATAAGGCAAACTGGCCTGTTATTTATTCATATTAAACAATTTTCTAAACATCCACAGTACCAACTTTCTAGATGTATAAGTCTTTTCAGATGCAGTGTTGAAATAATACTCTAATATACCTGTTTTCTGCATTTGAAATGTCACATATTGGCAGAAAACACTGCACCAGAGATGCAGTTAACAAACAGCACCCTATCCCCAAACATTGCTTAAACTTCTTGTGGAGGCTCCAGTGAGTATAGAAATCGTGGAGGTAAACACAGGAAAGGGAAATATTGGGATCTGCCTATCTCTTCATTTAACTTAATTTTAACTACACCAATTGCAGCTTCCAGACTTCACTGTAAATTGCAGCTTTTAAAGTCCCCTCTTTGCCCTAGTGAAATTCACTGCTATTTGCTCCACCACCCAGAGGTCCTTGGAGAAAGGACACGACAGAAAACAAAAGGAAGTAATTCATTTCATTCCTTGGGAAATGAAGGTGTCATGCCTGTTACTGATGCTCCGTCTCTCTCTCTCTCTTATTTGATTGTGCCTGGTGGCTGGAGGACAGCACTTTGAGCAGTGATTTTCCTTCAATCGCTGGTTTAGCAAGTGGTTGACAAAGTAACTCTCAGCCCATTTTTCACCTCCCTTTTATTTTGATTCACACGTCTGTCTGCTGGGACTGACTTTCAGCAGATTGCCATAAAGGACCTGCCCTGCTACATATTAAATCGTGACCCTGATTCAGGTAGTCTGTGAATGATTTAGCAACCAGGTTATCCATGGACATGCAAAGTGGATCCCTTCTTACCGAGCTGAACTCCTAAGACAGACAACTCTCCACAGCTGGCTGAAAGAGTTCACTTGCAGAAGCTGTCAGTTTGCCTTCTGTAAGATGCTAGCTCCACCACCCAGGTATACTGACTTTCTGAGAATTCACAAGATTATTACATGGCAACTTGACAGCTGCTACTGCTGCTGAACACAGGGATACAATGCAAGAACTTTCCAGTGCTGCAGCAAAGGCTTTTCCTGGAAATTGCATTTCTTCCAATTACACCTCAGCTGCTCTTTCAAAACTTCAAGTGGCTTAGTAGAAACCTCCAGTTTAATTACCTGGCACATGAAAGAAGGAATCACTCGGTGAAAGGTGGATCCTTTGTATCCGAAGCCCTTTTCTCCAGTGCACAGCGCTCTAAAATTTTCTGAGGGTGGAAAGGGGAGAAGGCAGCACTGTTACTAACAAGGAAGCTTGACAACCATGGCAAAACACTTTGTACAGCTATACAAGCAATGAAAACACAATCCATCCAATAGAGCATGCTTCAATGCAATATTCTGAACAGATTTTTAGAAAGATTTCTTTTGGGGGGGGGGGAATTATACCAGGGTGTCTGCAATGATTCCTACATTTACTATAAACCTCCTCCTGCCACTCCTGGTTGCTGAGATTTGCATACCTGAAATCTGTAAGGGCAAAAGGGCCTTGACATTTTAGGCATGCAAATAGCTGACATCAATGCTGTGCAATTTCGCAAGCTTCAATGGAGCTTCAGCTTCAATGGAGAACCTAAGGAAAGGTGGCAAACTCAGGTCTGCACTATACCGCTTCAGGTTGTGGTGGGAGGCTGACATGTCTGAATGTACACAGAAAATCAGGGAGAAAAGGTTATTCCAGGCAACACTTCTCTCCAGGGCGCTAGTTTTCCATATGAATTCCATCATGTCAATCCCCAACTGTAGACCCCAGCTCAGAAACAGGCTTACCACCTGAGGGGAAAACAGGTTTTGGGGTGCAATGCTGCACCTTGGTAGTCAGGCCTAAAAGGATGCCCACAGCTCCCTGTTCCATCCCTGTTGCACAGACACTTCCTGCACCATACACTAAGGCAACTCTAGAAGGGTCAGGATCAAAGCATCCCATGAAGATTGAAGGACTGCAGACAACAATGAGTTGTCAGCAGAATCCTAGTGCATTTGGTGGTAATATTTTAGGCATACCATGAAGCTCTTGACCACAGTATTGTTGTTTATTCTTAAATGTATTTGCCAATAGATACAGCTGGGCTGTAATTACCCTTCTTGGAAATTCTTACTTGCCTCTGAAAAAATTATAGTTGCCACATTTTAGGGATTCTTTGTCTTCTGCAAGAGGGGAAACTATGCAAGCACACAGGCACGCTCCATTGTGCGCAGGAAGCTCTTGCACGTGCAGGATTCCAATATAAAAAGATGCTGGATTTGGCCCAATATTTGCACAAGCTTATCATCTTAATGTATTTTTGCACAGCTAAAAATCAACAGCAATGAATTGATGATGGGCACACAGACTCACAGAATGACGAGAAACTAAGGCTCACAATTACAGTTGCTCAATTAAACAGGTAGGTCTACTTGAACTTGATTTAAAACACAGTCCTATACCTGTCTACTCAGAAATTAAATCCCACTGAGTCCAATGAGGTTTACTCCCAGGAGAAGTGGGTATAGGATTGTAGCCCTGGTCACATCATGAGTTTCTATGAAACAAGGACGTGAGTGCATGTTCATACAGATAATGTTCCTTTAAAGCTCCATGTCCAAGCAACCCCTCTTCTTTTTTGCTCCAGAGCTTGCCCTATGAAAACCCTCTCTTTAGAGCTCAATCAAACAGTAATCCAAACAGTAATCCATGGAAATCTTGAATTGATATTTGCTCCAACTAAATGCTAAAAGAGCTGGTTTTTGCAGGGAAAGTTTGGGGCAAAAGAACAACAACAAAAAAGCAGCTTGGACACAGAGCTTTTAAGAGAGAACATGTGCCTGGAATGAGCAGGGCAAAAGGCAAGTGTGGATAAGCAAACACAGCAAGAAATGAAAAGATCAACATTGGGTAGAAGCAGAGTAGAATCAACAGAATAGGATTCCAAAAAGTTGGGAGTATGTAATACACAAAACCAAACCTGGAAAGGATCTGTGCTACAAACAGGGAAGATAAAGTGAAAAAAATTGATCTCCTTTATATGCCTTCCCTGTAACCACCTTGTTGACTAACTTTAAGACACTATTTTTGTTTCAGAAAAAGCATTTCAATTTCCCTTCATTTTCTTACCAACATTACATAACCCTGAAAATTCAATACGGAACTGGCAAAAGTATTGTCCTACCTGCAGTCTTTGGCACCACATCAGCTTTCAGCTATTAGGAGGAGAAAGAGAGAGAGAGAGAAAACACATTATCCAATGTAATATAAAATATATAATCCATTCTTTCAAAAAACAAAACGAAATAACACAGTATTAGCTAAAAGCAAAAGATCTAACCTGCACCAAGTAGCAACTTTATAATTCTACGATTCTATGAAAAATTAGTCAGCTCAGCAGAATTACTAGAAACCAGAGCTACACCAGCATTCACCAACTTCCAAATTCTTTGACACATTCAGAAAGCCTAATACAAACAGCCCACAAATTTTTTTTTTAAAAAAAGCCCAGTAGTTTCGGTTTGAAACTAAAAAGGAAGAGGAAGGACAAAGGGCAAGAAATCTCCATGTGTGAAGATCTACACACACACAGCGTAGAAATTTCACAACATGGAATTTTACTGCATTATATCCTTTCATCAGTTAAGTACTGTAGATTGCACTGGAGAAGGAGTTGTTAAAGATGCTTGCAATTACAGAATAAGCAGCCCTAGCTCAATGTATAACTTTTTTTATTCTGAACACCCTTGCCTGTGACCTGCTTGCTTAGCATCATGTGATGTTGTCTGTGAGCCTACTCACAATCACCTGAGGGTGTCATTAGGTCAATTTAATGACACAGGGTTTAACACTCATGGTTCTTGGAAGTGATCCTGCATGTAATTGCCTGTGGGAAGATTACAATGGAATGCTTCTCCCACATAACCTTCCCAAGAGATTCCCATATGCATGACTTGGCAAGCATTTAAGATCATCTTCTAGAAAGGTACATGGAAAAAAACAAAGGAGAACTAATTTTTATACAATACCATCTCTGTGTGCATATGAGCTTAGTCAGATCACTGACAGTTACTTCAAGTGTGAACTGCTCAGACCTGCAACCTACAAGTGTAGCCTACTAACATTTTTTTAAACACATATGCCTGCCTTCCAACACGTCTGTGCTTTTGGGAACCTCAAATTTGTGAACATCGGATTTGGGGCACAGAGATACTATGGAGTAAAAAAGAATTGGCTCTCAAAAAGCTTCTGCTCCTGTTTACGTGAAAGTGATTTTGACTTGTCATGTCCAACCACGCTTGGTGATAGCCTTGACATTATGAAGGATATCTCAAGGATATCTCAGAAAAAAGTATTAATTGGATAAAAGTTGCTGCACCTATTTGTCTTTTCATATCTCCATAAATATCCTTGGAACAATTTAATGTGATCCGATCATGAGCAAGCATTTCCAGACCGCAGTATTTGTACTACCCTTATCATAAAAGGTATAATGGGCATGTGTAAGAAGAGACAGGCCAAAGGCTTGTCTAATCCCACATCCTGTTCTCACAGTGGTCAACCAGAGATGCTTGTGGGAAATTGGGGAGCAGAACATGAGCACAAGAGCACTCTTCTCTCCTGTGGTTCTCAGCAGCTGGTATTTGAGAACCTTGCTGCCTCTGACTGTGGAGGTAGAGCACAGCCATCATGGCTAGTAGCCACTGGCAGCCCTTTTGTCCATTAATTTGTCTAATATTTTAAAGCCATCCAAGTTGGTGGCCATCACTACCTGTGGGAAAACAAGTTCCACAGCCCATGTGCTGCATGAAGATGTGCTTTTATCTGTCCTGAATCTCCCAACATTGGATGCCCATGAATTCCAATGTCAGATGGAGAAAAACTTTTCTCTGGCCACTCTCTCCATGCATAATTTTAGACACTTTGATCACTTCCCCTCTTGCTTGCCTTTTCTCTAAACTTAAAAAATCCCAAATCCTGCAACCTTTCCTCATAGGGGAGTTGCTCCATCCCTTTGATCATTTTGGCTCCTCTATTCTGATAACATGTTGACTCAGATAGGAAGGGTTGCTTTGTCTGAAAAATCAGCGGGGACTTGGATAGATAAAAGCATGGCCCTAGCTAGTACAACATCAACTTCACTCCTATTTCCCACAAACACTCAAGTCCTGCAGTTTGTGCCTAATATTTTGAAAATTATTTGGTTCGAAAGAAAACATCTTACTTGCTTCCCCTATTCATTTTCTTTAGGACCAACGTTGCAACCGTGTTTCTAGTGTATGTAAGATCTGTTGTCCAATAATCCCTATTGGAATATTAAATCAAAGACTCCAGGTGATGTCAACAATAAGTGGAGTTAAGTCAGTGAGGGAAAATAGCATCTCTCTTTGGTGTACTTGTGGGATCATTGCTATACATCCTGAAAAGAGAAGGACCCTGAGGTCTCCAAGCAATACATGAGGGACCAAAGACCTTCAACAACTTCTTTTAGCCTGTCCAATACAGTTCTCCCCCAAATTCTATTACACAGATATCACTTTCTCTAATACTCTCAATGTAAGCCACTAAATTAAGCTCACCAAAGGAATTCATTTCAGACTAGCAGTCCTTTTGGGGGAGGGATTCTCTCCCCCAGAAAAATCACCTTTAGAATAGAAAAGAATTCACAATTCTAATAAAAATATCTTTCCCATTTGTAGGGCACATGCCCGAACCTGAACTTAATTCCTGATTACGGTAAGTTGTCTTGACACAAATATGAGTTCATGGTTTGTTCCCTACTATCTCAAATTCAAAAGGTGCCATCCTATGGCTGTGTCAAGCTCTTACAGCAAAGGTTATGCAAAGAAGGGTTCTCTGTAGTTGCCAAATGTTACAGAATTCCCTTTTCTCAGGAGAAATGCCAATATCTCAGTTTCTGCCTCCAACAAGTAAACTTCCCTCAAGAGAACTCTGTTGAGAAGGAATGGGGTTAACTTTTATCTTGAAATATACATACTGTATTGGCATCAACAAATACATCAAAAGGGGATGAAGGACCAATATTTTCATCAACTAAATTCTTAATTGCCAAATCATGTTTACAGTTCATTTGCTTAGAACAAAGCAGGTTGATTTATTCTAAGTAAGTGCCCTTGGCTCAAGGAGACATCCCAAAAAGGCACCTTGAAAAAAGCAACGAATAGTCAAGGCTACACTCTTCAGTAGTACAAAAGCTTAATGGGTATTCTCTAGGTTGCTATCTTTGGGGCCCCATTTTTCCCTGAAGAAATTCAACAATCTGAGTTAAAGAACTTTCACCCTGTTTGTTTTATAGACGCAAAAGCTTTGCTGATGGGGAGGGAGAGGGCGTTAGCCCTAAAAATATTTAACAACCCTACTGTAACAAGCAGACTGTAAATTCAACAGGTGGTGATTTTCTTGCCGGCTCCTTGCAAAGTGAGAAGAACTCCCTTCCAAGCTGCAGAGTTTTGATAAGTGTCATTGGATCCCTTACACAACAACAAAACAGCGATGTCTGTTGGCAACGCTGATACAGGCAAAGCTAAGCCCCTGACAGTATAACGGTTCAAGAATTGGATATAGGGGCACCAGGGCTCAAATCCTCACTCAGCCATTAAGTTCATTGGGTGACCTTGGGCCAGCCACCGTCTCTCTGCCTAACCCACCTCACGGGGAAGGAGGTGGAGAACCACTGAGCTCCTGGGAAGAAAAGGCGGTCTCCAAATGCACTAAGTAAATAAAACAAGTTCGGCTGCCCTCCCCGAAAGGCTCCAAGGGCACCTCAGGGACGCGGGAAGGCGCCAACCCCGCGCCCCCCGCTTAAGGAGCCCCGGGAGGAGGAAGCGGCGCGTACCTCCAACACCACCCGGCCAAGGGGCTGGTTGTCCGCTCCCACGTCCAGGTAGACCAGCGGGTTGTCGTCGCCGTCGTCGCGCTTGTGGTCGCTGCAGGCACGGCGGCAGGCGCGGCTCAGGGCGCCCTCGGAGGAGACCTGCAGCAGCAGCAGCTCCCCGGAGGCAGCGGCGGCCCGGCACTGCTGAGGCTGCCCCAGGAGCAGCATCAGGCGGCGGGCAGAGCTGAGCGCTAACATCGCGGCGGCTTGCCGGCGCGGAGGAAGGAAGGAAGGAAGGACGGACCGATGGGCAGGCGACACCAAGCAAGCAGTCCTTCTGCGGTGGCTGGAAGCGGAGCCAAACTTCGGCGCGGTCACTCAAAAGGCAGACAGGCGCGCGTGCGTCTCTGTGCGTAAAAGCGCCCGGAACTGAACAGCCATCCGGCGGGCTCGGGCCCTTTTTAAGCGTTTTCTCCGCCTCCGCAGCGCCCCCAGAGGCGGGAGAGGGACGCCCAGGGAGCGCGGCTGCGTGAAAAGCGGCGGCAACGGCGCTTCATTCTTCGTGGCTGATTAAGCGCTTCGCCAGGGTGGGAAGCCCGCTTCTCCTCCTTTTCCCCTTCTTCCTCCTCCTCCTCCTCCTTCTTCTTCTTCGTCTTCTCTCTCTCTCTCTCTCTCTCTCTCTCTCTCTCTCTCCCCTCCATTTCCTTTTCCTCACTGCTACTTCTTCTCCTCCTCCTCCTCCCTCACTTCAAATACGTGTTTTTGCTTTACTGAAAACTGCCCTTGTGGTCAAATCCCTCCTCGGGCGCTTTGGAAGGTCTTGGCGCCTTTGGCAAAAACCCTGCGGTTGTAAAGGTGGAAGGGACCCCCGAGGGTCATCTAGTCCAACCCCGAGCAACAAAGGAATCTCGGCTAAAGTAATCCCCGACAGGTGGCCACCCCGCCCCCCGCTTATAAACCTCCAAGGAAGAAGAGTCCTCTCATCTACTGCCGCAGGTTGGTTGTGTGAGGGTGAAATGGGGCAAAAACAAACGAACCGTGGCAAGGCCACCCGAGGAAGCCGGTTGCCCATTACTAAAACAAGCGCCTTTACGCCTCGCCCACCCCCTCAGTGTAGGGCAGAAATGGGTGGGAATGACAGCAGGTGCTGATAATGTAATAGTAACACCCAGGACTTTTTTTTTAAGCCGGAACTTGCTAGAATTCAGTTCCTGCATCTCCCAGGTGGGAGCCATCACCATTATAAGAGAGCAAGGGAGGCGTTCATGGGGAGCTCCAGCACCTCTTTTTCCGGAAAAATAGCACTGGTAATACGTTATTATCATTATTATCATTATTATTATTATTATCATTATTATCATTATGTAGTGTAAACAACAACAACAAAAAAGTTAGAAACTGTACAGAAGGTAGGCTCTTACAGTCTAAGTTGGGCAGAAAACAAAAAATGCCCACCGTCTTCCTAGGGCTGCCAGCTTAAAGGGGGGGGGAGGGGAATGCAGCTCAGGAATTTTTTTTGGGGGGGGGGAGCATAAATGTAGAGATGGGGAACCAGTAGCTCTCCGGTTTAGGGCAGCCAAACTATTAATACCAAGTAGGCCACCATAATATTTTGACAGAGAAATTGTGGGCCGCACATTGCCTTTTCACTCTTGCGGGGTTGGGCAGGAGCAAGGCCAAAATGTGACCCCCCCCTCACTTGCCCTCAAGCTGCCTTCCCAAAGCTGGCAAAATGAGGCACCCGGTTTTGGGAAGGATGCAAGAGGCTCTGGCAGGGTCCTCGAGCTTTCCCTTCTTCTCAAAGCAGGGAAAGAGCTAACTAGGCTTTGGAGGATTAGAATTCTGTCAGAGCCCTGACGCCTCCTTCCCAAAGCCGAGCACCTCACTTATGTGGCTGTAGGAAGGCAGCATGAGGGACAAGGGGGTGTTGAATGCTGCAGAGGGCCGCTAACAAAGGCCTTGAGGGCTGGCTTTTGGGCCATGTTGGACCTCCAGACTTTGTGCTGGCCATCAGACAATGGCTTTTTCCACCTGCCTTGCCCCACCTTCCAGCCCTAGCAGCCTTTCCTAGATTATGACTTTAGGAACAGCAGAAGCAGCTGGGAAGAGAGGAGGTCAGGGAAATTTTTAAAAATAATAATTTTATAAGTTGTGTGTATAAGTTGTGCTTCTCAATTTGTATTGTGTTATGCACGGTGACTTGCTGTTATTTTTTATTGGTTATAGTTTAGAAATTATTTATTGTATTAAGAGCGAATTTCCATTTAATTATTATTTGCTGATAATAATTTTTATTGTGTAATATTGCATTCTAATGGATGGTTGAATATTACTCTATTTTATTTTTGTTTATTTTAAAGTTATGTTTTTATTACGACATTTCTGTGTTGGATCAGATTGTTATAAGGTGTGTGGTGTTTGTGGTTTCTTCAACTTGTGAAATTGTAAATGAAGCTCTCAAAAGGTTCTAGCCAAGCAGGAGGCCCCTATAAATGATCTCTTCCTCTGCACAGCCCTGTCATCATTGAGAATATCAAATCATATCAACAATCCCCACCCAACAGATGGGAACCTCCCAGTTTGTCTGTTTATTTTGGTTTTATGTACCTAATCAAATAGGGACGCAGGTGGCGCTGTGGGTTAAAGCCTCAGCGCCTAGGACTTGCCGATCGAAAGGTCGGCGGTTCAAATCCCTGCGGCGGGGTGCGCTCCCGCTGCTTGGTCCCAGCGCCTGCCAACCTAGCAGTTCGAAAGCACCTCCGGGTGCAAGTAGATAAATAGGGACCGCTTACCAGCGGGAAGGTAAACGGCGTTTCCGTGTGCGGCTCTGGCTCGCCAGAGCAGCGATGTCACGCTGGCCACGTGACCCGGAAGTGTCTCCGGACAGCGCTGGCCCCTGGCCTCTTAAGTGAGATGGGCGCACAACCCCAGAGTCTGTCAAGACTGGCCCCTACGGGCAGGGGTACCTTTACCTTTACCTTTTACCTAATCAAATAAGAAAGAAAGGGAAGAATTATTAACTATTTCTCCATTTTATGCAGGAAGAAAACCGTTGTGTGTTTTTTAATTGTTTAGCTAATTACATTGCAGTGGTTTCCATTGACTCTACTATTTCTAGGTGAAATTATTTACATATACTTTCTCCATTATCAGGGCTAGGCCCAGAGCTGACTGAACTGTATATTTTATCTTTTTGCCTGGAATAGTGAATTAAATAGAATTAAATGGAATTTGAAGATATCGTGAAGATTTTGTGAAATATACGGTGTATAAAGGCTGATTTGTGCCTATCATTCTGTGCATGATGAATCCCTTTCCTGTGCCTGCCAAGAATGCTGTGAGGGTTAGACAAGGTTGCAAGAGCAGTGCCTCTTGCTGAATTGGGGCTGTGCTTGCAGCACATCACATATAGATCATATATCAGACAATTACTTGTCTGGGAGTTGTGGGCTCTTTGTCCCTGTGAGAGTTGACTGTCTGATTGACGCAGCCCACAGAGTGTTTAAGATGCTTTGGGGAAATGTCATGAGCAGACTAATGATATGTTATACGCTGGTGTGAAGAAGCACGTAGTTGAGAGTAAATAGTTTCTAATCATCACATGACATATGGCTGCAGTCATTTAAATATGTAAGAGCCAAAGCCGATAATTATCTGTTGTGATACAGTGTTTATATAGAGAATAAATAAGTGAAACGTTCAGGGCTGTTTGTGACACAGCTGTTTGTGACGTCATGCATTTTCAGAGCGCTTCACAAGGTGTTCCAAGTGCTAAATCTCTTTCATAATCTTTTCATTGATTCCTCTTCCTCACTAAGGTAATGATTTGGAAATTAGCCATGTAGCAACTACATTCCATTGTTATAAGCCACCTTTCCATATAATGGAAAGTTTCATTCAGGGTTTCCCAAACTTGGGTCTCCAGCAATTTTTGGACTACAACTCCCATCATCCATAGTTAGCAGGACCAGTAGTCTGTGATGATGGGAATTGTAGTCTGAAAATTGCTTGACACCCAAGTTTGGGAAACATTGATTTAGTTTCTTGTGCATTGGACCCAGCCATCCTCTGTGCTCAGGTTACAGGGTTAGGCCTGAGATCAAGGAACACTTTTGAAATATGTTTCTTAATTTTTTAATGACTTATAAAGGTTGACTTAAAAATAGCTGGAGACGTGTGTTCCATATATCAGAAAGTTGTATGTGAGTACAAGATGCATGAATTCTAGGGAAGGTTCCAGAAGCTTTGCTCTGTGTGGCTCTTGAGCTAATATTTAACCAACTTCATAGTCAATGTGTATAGGAAAATACAGCTTTAAAATGGTCCTTATGGCAAGGACATCTGACACACTTGGGTCAGGATTGGTGCTTTCAGAGACCTTTCTAGCAGTTTGTTGTTGTGATTCGTCAGTCTCTTCTTTAAACATGTAGTTGACTTCATTGCCTCTTTCCATTTTTAAAAATGTATTTTAAGAAGTTTTTTTATCAGTGACAGTGACAAATCTCATGTATTTTAAAACAAGAACTCCACTGTCAGTTTTGTTTAGAAATTATTTGATAGTCTGTTTAAATGTACGTATTTATATCAGTGCCACATCGGAGTACTACTGTACTGATACCAAAATTACTAGAGCTTTCCTGGGGGTATGGTGATTTATTTTATTTATGTCATAACATTTGATTGTAAAAAACCTTGAAGCAGTTTCCAAAAAGAATTAAATAATTATAAAATACAGTTAAAAGCAGCTATTTAAAACTTTAAAGTTGTAATCGGTGATAACCTTAAAAAGGGATAACACACGTGTAAACATTCTACATGGTAGACTTGTCTGAACAAAAGTGTTTTTTGCAGGCACCAAAAAGAGGTGAAGGTACAGTGAAGGTGGCTGCCTGATGATAAAGACTGTATGGAGTTTGCCTGCTGTTTTGCAAATTCAGGGCATCAATTAGGGAAAAAATAGACATTGGTTCTGAATGGGGGCTCCTTCACTATGACCTGTTCATTGAAAATTCACTCGGGTTTGCCAGCGTAAAGCCTACATGGAGATTAGACTATTCCCAGTCTTTATTGAGCATTCATTATTTGTTTGCAGGGAGGTTATACAACATTGAGGATTCATAATGGTTTGCTTGTGCAGTGTTGACAATTCATTTATCCATCCTTTTTCAGTGCCTTTTCCCATTGCTTCCCAAACCACAAAAATTTCTTTTAAAAAAGCGCACTTTCAGGAGTAATTTGGGTGGGTGGGTGGGTGGCATAGCAGAACCAATACTGCTTACCAGTAGGGAGGAGGGTGATAGGACCATGGGGGGGGTCAGTGCTGTGCCCTCCTCACCAACTGCTGTTGAGTGTTTTAATTCACTTGTATTGCACAAACCTAAATTTTTAGTACAGTATGTACTTAAATCTCTCCTGCAAAACACTGAGAGTCTGAAGGTGACCAAAGTCTACATTGCTTTTGTAGTCAGTATTGATGCAGGTAAGACATGGCAAGAGATGCTGTCTCTTGCATGAGTGGAGTAGCAGTGATGAAGCTCTGATGTCAGGGAGGAAGTGTTACAAACCAGGGAAGTAAAGGTGTAGATGAGGTTCAGCAACTTGAGAGCCACTCCCGAAAGGTAGCAGGTTTGAGACTACCGTTCCTGGATCTGGGGCGGAGGGAACAGTGACAGAGATATGAAAGATGTGCAATATGAAGCCTGTTGTACCTGAGAAGCATGATTCACATCTGCATTGTACTCTGCTTTTGAATGAAGAATTTTTCAAGAATTTCTGGAACTGTGATAAATTTTCCATACACTTAGCTGTAGTGACAGAGTCCATTATCATGGTGCACCGTTACTCATGTGCCAGAGTAGCCTCCCTTTGACTCCACAACACTGTCTGGTAGGAAAAGCCAGTCCATTTCAGTTCTTACCACCTTTTAGAGGTGATTACTGGTGTTAATTGCGTCTTCCTCCACCACCCATTGCTCACATGGGTTCCCCCTCATTGATCAATTGCCCTTTTAGAAGAAGAGGAGGAGTTTGGATTTGATATCCCGCCTTTCACTCCCCTTCAGGAGTCTCAAAGCGGATAACATTCTCCTTTCCCTTCCTCCTCCACAACAAACACTCTGTGAGGTGAGTGGGGCTGAGAGACTTCAAAGAAGTGTGACTGGCCCAAGGTCACCCAGCAGCTGCATGTGGAGGAACGGGTCAGTCACCCCAATTAACAGCATAAAAAATGGCACCACACCCCCAGACTTTGTTGTTGAACTTCAACCAACTTCAGAGGCTGCCCACTGCAGAAGTGACCATAGATGCAAGTCTTTGCTAGGCTAATTTGCCTAATGTAGGACTAGATAGTTTTATACTAGATTACGAGTGGATGGCAGCAGGAAGAGATTATCATGGCAGGACACTTGTTGCCATTGGGCTACTTTACGGGGTTTGCACTGAAACAGCATGTTGCTGTTCATGGAAGGAATATAGCGCACAATTTATGTGAATATGCTGTAATATCGTTGCTGCAATACCACCGCAATCTCCGAGTGGTGTGAGATTTCAGGAGCTCACCTGGGGTTCTTGTTCCCTTTTGGGGATGAGGCACAGCAGAGTCTGTGGGGCCTTTGTGATATATGGTAAATTTATACATATATAGAACCTGGGTCTATGAGGGAGGGGTTTGCAGCATCAACACTCTAAGGGGGTCTTGCTCCTCCCATAGCTGCAGCCTTGGATTCAAACAGAGACCATGCAGTGCTCTGCCTCTCTAGCTTTTGAGCTAGCTGCCTTTCTTCTATTGTGACATCACTCCTAACTTCTCAACTCTAGCTTTATCTGTTGTGGGCAGGGGACCCTACCAATTTTCTGTCTCTCACAAGCCCCTTTGATCCTTTAATGGCCCATTTCCTCAATGGCAATCACTTCACAAGGAAGCTAGCATGGCTCAATTCACTTTTAACACTATCTAGATCCAGGGATTAACCCCTCAAGCCTTTATTAAATTCTAACGCTTGATGAACCTGGGAATTATAGGAGCCTGTGTTGTTGTTTAGTCGTGTCCGACTCTTCGTGACCCCATGGACCAGAGCACGCCAGGCACTCCTGTCTTCCATTGCCTCCCGCAGTTTGGTCAAGCTCATGCTGGTAGCTTCGAGAACACTGTCCAAGCACCTCGTCCTCTGTTGTCCCCTTCTCCTTGTGCCCTCCATCTTTCCCAACATCAGGGTCTTTTCCAGGGAGTCTTCTCTTCTCATGAGGTGGCCAAAATATTGGAGCCTCAGCTTCAGGATCTGTCCTTCCAGTGAGCACTCAGGGCTGATTTCCTTAAGAATGGATAGGTTTGATCTTCTTGCAGTCCACGGGACTCTCAAGAGTCTTCTCCAGCACCATAATTCAAAAGCATAATTCAATAGGAGCCTAGCATCCATAAACTTTTAACACTGTGCATGTGGTGGTGCAAAGTAGCAGCTCATATCTGCATTGTGGGGATGAGCAGAGGAAGCATGTCTTCCCTTGTGGATAATTGCCAAAATATATGCATAATTTTCTAAAGCTTACTTCAGGTCTAATGGGCAGGATCCACTGAACCAGTTTAAGCATGCCCAAGGTTGTCTTGAGTGTGCCTACGGGCACATTTCTTTCTTTCTAGGCATGTCCCATGTCATGCCATAAGCTAGTTTTGAAATTCCTCTGATTGAAAAATGTTTTTCTGTGTTATATGAAGGGCTGCTGTTCAAGAAGTACCAGCCCAAAGATTATTTGGGCACTCAAAACTTTTGCAACTTCTTTGGATCCTGGCCTTACATGATAAACCAAGAAGAACCTTACATTAGCTTAGGTTTACAAGATGCAGCTCAATTCTGGAATAAAAAATGATGTTTACTATTATGTAACTAGTTATATGCCTAATCCAAACTCGGGTGATGTTCAGCATTTTATAGCTTTTGTAAACAGAACAACACAGTATGCTGCATGGTGAAATGTTTTGAGACAATTTCTAAATTATTTTCTCCAAGGAAAACATTTATTTATCCGCTTAGGGCGCCGTGCCAACCCATGGCTGGCAGCAGATGGGACTGATGTAATGGTGCAGTGCATGCTGCATGCGCACAGCCCCAGAGCGTCTGCAGGATGGGATGGAAGGTGTCCCTTTGATGTGCCAGCTCCCAGGCTGTTGCAGCAAAGAGGCCTAGACTGGGCCCACTGCTGTAACGTGATGGCAGCAGAGTCCACACAGGATCCAGTAGAACCGGTGGTGGCTCAGTCCCAATTCTGAAATGCCCTGTTTGAATTGCTTCTGCTAGTGGTAGCTTCTGTCAACTATTGGGCAGGCAGAATGGGGCACTGGCAGTAGCTGGCAGAACCAGGTAGGCTTGGGAGGAGAGACATCTCCAATCCCACAGAAGATCGGGGTGGGGGGTTGGATTGTTCTGCCAAACTACACAAATGAGAAATCTAGCTGTTTCAAAGATAAAGATTTTTGGAATTGTGGCACTATCCCCCAAAGTTGGTGAAGAACTTTCAGCCGTATTCTTTCAAACCATTTTAATATTTATTTCTCTATATAGTGTACCTTGCTTTAAGAACTATTCGGTTTACAAACTCCGCAAAAATAGTGTCCTGGTTTGAGAACTTTACCTCAGTCTAAGAACGGAATCCAAACAGTGGAGGGCACTGGTGGCTGGAGGCTTCATTAGGGAAAGTGCACCTCAGTTTAAGAACGGACTTCCGGAATGGACTAAGTTCGTAAACCGAGGTACCACTGTATGTATAACCATTTAGAACATGCTCCCCACCATGCAGAAACTAAAACGGAGCTCTTGATTCTTTAAAACCAAGTATGCAGTTAAATTTGCTGAATTATTAAGTTAACAATATTAAGTTAACTCTGAAAGTTGCATTTCACATGAGATTAGTACACTTCTGTCTTGCCTCTCAGATGACAAGCCCTAAAATCCCGAAGCTTGGGTCAGCCTCTCTCTATTCAGGATGTTGCTTATTCTGTTCTAAAAAGGTATCGGATTGGCTTCAGCAAATCTCACAAGACACCTTGTATAGATACAGACCGTTCCTAATTTTATAAATTTCATTTCCCACCTTAATGATGTTTCTTGGGCCCAAAACACTTTGGAGTAAGAAACAACTTGTGGTAAAACTGCAGCTGTTCTGGTCTCTTCCAACATCAGCACCACACACAAACAGAGTTTCTGGTCAATTTGCATAACCAGTTATCAATGTGGGAAGAGGAAGTAGTTCCCTTCCTGTGTGAGGTAGGCTGTGAGTGAGTGTGTTTCTTTGAAGCTAGAAACTCTTGCAGCATTTTTGAAAGGGAGTATTGGGAACAATTAGGAATCATTCTTCCTCATCCCTCAGAATTTGATGAATGACTACGAACCTGCTATCTGTTACTGGAAAGTCACTAGAAAATCTAGTACTGCATCATTCCCAACATATTGCACATAAAAGAGCAATAAATTTGAGTGGCACCTATATCTCAGAAGGAACCTTGACTTACATAACTTTGGCTACAATCCTAACACCAATTACTTGAGAGCAAGCCTGATTGAATTCAATAGGACTTACTTCTGCATAGACATGATTAGGATTGTGTTGGAAATGTTGAAAGGCAAGTCCAATAATCTACTCTTCCTCAGCCCTCCAAATTTGGTTGAGGACTATGATCCTTCTACTTGTTACTAAAAAATCACGAGAAAATCTAGGACAGATAACTCCCAACACAAAAAAGTACAAGAAAATATAGTGGCACCTAGGACTGCTCAGAAAGCAGCAGACTTGCATAAGTAAATGTTGAAAGGCAATTCCAATTAGCCCCTCTACATAACAATGTCTGTGGAGAAAATTGCTACTAATTCTTATACTGATTGCACCAAATGCTATTTTTCCAATTGTAGAGGGAATCTTCTCTCACAATAATTTAGGTCCAAATTTAAGGCCTCAAGCTGAGTTTTCAAAAGAGCCATGCCAATATGGAACAAAATGTCCTGAGGAATTAATTCTCATAACAATCACCTGCCGAGTCATGTGGGAAAGCTGTCCTCTCCCATGTGGCTTTTGCACTTCTGTGATTTGTGTTTTGAGTTCAGTCACGTTGGATGTTCTCAGTGTTTTGGAATTCAGGATGCTAACAGCATTATATAATAATGTATGGAAACTCAGAGCTTTTGTGATTGCTGGATCTGGCTGGTTCTAAACTAGCCAAGAGAATTTAAGAAAAGTCCAGGGGCTTAATCATTCAATAGAACTGTGGTATAGAAATCTCTGCATAAATTAAATTAGTATCTACTTGCACATTCATTGGTGCATAAAGAAAGCTGGTATGACTTTTTTCAAGTGCCTTTAACACTTGTGTAACAGACAGAAATTCAACAGGCACGTATTTTCTCAGTATGGAAGACACAGCAATGTCATATCATTTTCTTGTTGAATTTCTATGTCTTATGCAACTATTAAAGACACAGGAAAAGAGAAGATTATAACTAAAATAATTCTTAAAAATATGATCCATAATAGTGATTGCTTTCTTTTTATCTGCTGCTATGCTAATCAATATCATTAACAACTTTCTGGGTTGTGTTTTGCTATCGGTTTGCTGTAATTTAATCTTCCCTTTTGCCGTAACAAAAGATGTTAATTAGATAATCAGTTTTAAGATAGGGCTTTACAGTAACATCTTGGGATCACCTGCTTTTCAGAGGTGAGATAGCCACTTCAGCCAATAGATTTTGAGTACCATGAAAAGTGCCAATTGGATCTGAGCCATGGGGCACAATCTACCAGGAAGAAATGAAGATCTATTCAAGATCTTGTTTCTTAGTGTGGTGGGATGTGCTAGTTCTCCTTTGTGGGTACCAGTCTGGCAAACTTTTATACTGCTTAACAAAGCAAGCCCTTCCTATAGGACATCTTTTGTAGTTGGAACTGTGTGAGAGAATAATTTAATTCGGAACTTGCTCAATCACACATGAAAAACATCAATTAAAAATAGGCCTCAGTTAGACATTTCTGGGGAAAGCAGCACCTAAAATTGTGTGCTTGTCTACTTTCTTCAAGGTAGTTCTGCTTGCATCTCAATGTGCAACCTCTGTTTAACAGAAATGACAATAGCAGAAACCAATGTATGTCTGCTTGCTAATGCCAGCTGTGACATACTCATATACCCTCCCCAACTGTCTCTCAGCAAGCTCCTTTGATCCTTTAATGGTTAAAAGAATAGTAAGCAGTGTATTTCAGATACACAGTAACACCACGACTGCACGTGCTGATTACCTGGTTACCTCATAACCTGTTCTCCAGGTACTGTCTGGTGTGTGTAGGTTAGCACTTGTAATTCAAGAGCGCTCACTGAACCAATTAGCAAGCTGCCTTAGGCATTCACAGGTTATACATCATCATTTCATATACCCAAGAATGAGGTTGCACAAAGGAAACTATAGACTAATAAATAAAAATAAATACTTTTGGAATCCTTTTGTTGGTCCTCTGGTTGTAGGCATAGGAACTTTTAGAACAAGCCAACTTGAAAATTTAAAATGTAGGCAGCACTGGCCTAAGGATGTTTACTTCAAATAAAGTCCCAGTGAGTTCATTGGCACTTCGTTCCTTAAGACTGCAGCCCAGTAATAAGCAGGTATGATGCACTAACTTAAAGTCCATTGAAATAATAGGGATGGTAGCCATAACTGCTTGTGTGAGTTCTAGGCAGTAAGTACTACCAGAATGAAACTAAAGTCGTTTGTGGGTTTCCAGTTTCTCATTGGGAACTCCCTCTAACCAGCTTTGGCTTCCTATTACCAAACTTACTGCCGACATCCTTGAGGTAAATCACAAAAGAGTCTCAAAAGATTCCAAAATGAAGTACCTAAACTGAAGTAAGCAACTTTTTAAATTTCTTTAAAAATGAATGTTCCTTAACACAGAGACGCACGAGACAACCATCACAACTGGGATAAAGGAACTCAAGGAAGGAATGGGAAAAGGGAACAATTCGTGGAGTGGGGCAAAGAAGGGGGTAGGGTAATAAGGCCAGGGCTAATTTATTGAGTGTGGCGTGGTTAGCATGCACTTACTGTGTCAACATTTGTTTAATTCCAGGCGCTGACAAAAATCTCATCGCACCTCTCTTTGCAAAATGTCTCTTCCTGCCTTGCTCAGGGTAAAAGGTAAGTGTCCTGCTTCATCTTTACTTTCTCTCAGAGTGAGAGGGCAAGCATGTTCTTAATCCAGCAATCTAGTTTAAGAGTAGGTACATTTCTTATGTTTAGTCCTTTTCATGGTCCTTTTTGTTTGTTTGTATCTCTAATGCTGCATAGTTTGATATTTTGATTATTTGCTGTAAGCAGCTTTGGGCACAACTCAAGTTGTGGAAAAGTGGCATATAAGTGAATCCATCTTCAGCCTTTCTTCTCCCTCACATGGCTATAAGCCTGGGGTCTCTTGCTCCTCACTCTGCTCGCTGTCATCTCTGTTGCCAGCTTCACCGCCTATCACATTTTCGGGAAGCAAACCTCTGCAGTAGGGTGCTTGCTGTCCTTGTGTAGACTCCCTACTTATTCAGAACCCAGATCTTACACAGGTAGAGGCAGCAGCTTCCTGCTGCACAAGTCCCTTTCCCATCATGTGGCAGTCAGTGAAATGGGTGGAACAGGTGGGGTTCTCCCCCTCATTGTCCTGTGAGGCTTGAATGCCAAGGAGGTCTTTTGCAGAAACCTATTTTAAATATCAACAGGGCAACTTCTCCAGAATTTGAATCCCAAACATACCCCGTATAATGGTGGTGAGGTTAATGAAGCTTCCAAAATCATATGTAATTAACCTCCTGCATACCTCTGTCCAGATTTTGTCCTGAAGAGAATTAGGTCACATGAATTAATATGCCCAGTTCAGAACCACATCTCCAGCAGATGCTAGCTGTTATGGGAAGGGCCGTGGCTCAGTGGGAGTGCACGTTTGCATGCAGAAGATCCTAGATTCAATCCAGGGCATCTCCAGGGAGCCCTGGGAAGGAGTCTTACCTGAAGCCCTGAAGAGCCACTGCCAGTGAAAACATCCAGAACTAGATGGGCCAATGATCTGACTTGATATAGGTCCACCTGGCATGGTATCATATATTAATAGCAGTCTGTTATCTGAGTTACCAGGGATGTGGGTGGCGCTGTGGTCTAAACCACTGAGCCTCTTGGGCTTGCCGATCACAAGGTCAGCGGTTCGAATCCCCGCAATGGGGTGAGCTCCCATTGCTTGGTCCCAGTTCCTGCCAACCTAGCAGTTTGAAAGCACGCCCTCCCAAAGTGCAAGTAGATAAATAGGTACCGCTCCAGCGGGAAGGTAAATGGTGTTTCCGTGCGCTGCTCTGGTGTTGGTGTTCTGTTGCTCCAGAAGCGGCTTAGTCATGCTGGCCACATGATCCGGAAAAACTATCTGCGGACAAACTCCAGCTCCCTCGGCCTGTAAAATGAGCTGAGTGCCACAACCCCAGAGACATCTGTGACTGGATTGTCAGGGGTCCTTTACCTTTTTATCTGAGTTACCAGTTCTTATTTAACCAAAATGGTACCACCCATGGAGAAGAGGGAGGGATCCGTATGCTTGAGAGAACTGAAAGGTTTGCAAGAACTACACAAACTCTTGGGGTTGGGGCAGTTAAGGGGGTACTTAGAAAAACAACAACTCCAAAATAGTATAATGAGGACTGAGCATGTTGAGTGGGCAAAGAATTGACAGTGCTGCTGCCGCAGGGAAGAGGATTGTCAGCAGCTGGATGTGGGGGCAAGAGAAGAGGATTGATAGTGGTGGGGTCCATTGGCCAGACCATGCTGAGGACCCCTTGAAATCTGGCATCAGCCCTGCTTCCTGTAGTGCAATGAATCTTTCCCATAGCCTCCTTTGGTATTCATCAAGTAAATATACAATTGTGTACATAATAGGCATAGAACATGATCTTCATTAGGACCAAGCAGTATTATATATACCAGATAATGAATTCCAATACCTTGCAATGCTTTTTTTTTTTTTTAAAAAAAGAGAAGTAGGAGGAAGTTCAGATTTACAAAACATTTGCCCACTAGTCCATCCATCATTTTCCAAATTTATTTAAGAAAAAAAATAACATGAGCAAAATGAGAGTACTTTCAGTGTTACAAGAAAGTATATAAATGTCTAGCAATAGTCAATCTGATTTTTTTAAATACAAAATAACCACATGAACACCTAATATACAGGTTTCATTTGAATACATATTTATTAGATAAATATTAGGTTGTCACATCATCTAACTACATACAGTTTTTCAAGACTAAAAATCACAATTATTTTTTTCTGACCAGTTTTAAAGTATGAAATGATTGCATTGTACTGTACATACAATGTACAAACAAAGACAATGGCCATTTTTGCATGTTAATTCCGATTGTACTTTTTAAAATTCTCCTCTGATCACAATATCAAAAAATTGTACAAAGTATGAATTTGGTTACAATCTTTTTTATTATTTAATCCCCTTATTTTCTTCATTATTTTTGTAGCACCCTAAAAATACACAGGTGATAAGACTAGTACATTTAAGCTAGTTATTACATGAAGGGAAAAACAAAAAAATGCAACAAAATTCTTTTCACAAAGGATCCAGAGTATATTACAAGAAGTGAAACAAATGTGGAGACTTCACAAACGCTAACAAACAGGATTCATTTTCCACATAAGATGGAGCTTCAAGCTTTATTTTTTTCCTGCGAAATAAAAACAATGCACATTCCAAGGAAAATGAATGCATTTCTGTTAACATGTCTCTATTTGCCATTTACATATGTACAGATGTCCCAGGAGTCTCCACTGCAGACATTAGTGTGTTTTCATAATCCTCTAATAATAATTAATAATAATAACAATAATAATGTCTTGGCAGTAGAAGTATAAATCTCTGTGGGTTCTTTTCCAGGTGGGTGTCTATAGGGAAACAATTTAAAAAAAACAAAACCCCAAAGCAAATGCCCCTGAAACAAGGATTAAAAAAAAACAAAAAAACCTTTGGTGATATAATTTTGCCCTTCAACACAAAAACAACTAATTCACAGAACAATCATATGTATGTCTACTCAGAAGTATTCATCAGGGTTTTTTCTCAGTTAAGTGTGCATAGGATTGTAGATGTCTTAAACAACACTATACCAACTTGGTGGGCCTTGTTTCTGAGAAGACATGCATGGGGTTGCTATTTATTTAACAGGTTTTCTCCACATTATAACATGATGGCAGTGAGCACATAAGAAAAAACCAGCAACCTTTTTTTGTTTTGACTATCCTTAAACAGTCCCAGTAATTTAATAAAGATGCTAATGTGGTTGTGTGAGAGAGAAAGTTGGGGGCATTCTGGGTTGACTTCACAAAGGCTGCCTCTTTGATAAATATGCCCTTTGATAAACTATTACGCAAGTACATGGCTAGATCTCAGCATCTGCTTCCATCCATTCACAAACACAGCTCAGGTAGCCCTTGTGCTTAGTCAGTCTGTCTCTTTCTACTGACCTAATCAGTGTACATGAAATCCACAGCTGCCAAAATGTGCATTTAACTGTTACTAGAGAGAAGATTTCATCAAATGATAGAAAGCCTTATTATACCAAATATGTTTGTCTCAGGTGAGTCTCACCTTATGCCTCCTCAACAGGAACCTTTTTATAACGATGCATTTTGATTGCCATCAGCAAAAGCTAAACAATTTTGACTTTAAAATGGTTCCGTTTCCAGTTACACAGAAACACCCCCCCCCCTCAATTTTCAAGTAACTAGTTTTGATAGATGCATATCTAACAGTGGAGGAGCAATGCTAAAAAATAAAATAAAATTCAGTGCTAGAAGCTGAACAGGCAAACGTACAGTATATGGCTTAACATAGGCCTACACAACTTGTGATCCATCAAACTGAATGCAACCCACCCACCACGTATTGTAGCCTACCAGTTGCTTGACTAAGAACATAACAACTCTGCTGGAGCAGGGCCAAGTCTAGTCTATTGGTCTTTCACTAGTGGGTCTCACCTGATCTGAGGTGTGTCACAACAGGAGCACTATCACATGAAAATATATGGCAAAAGATTAAGAAATGGATCCCCAAATGCATGTTTGAGGTCCTGGGTCTGAAAGGTTGAAGACTACTGATAGTCCATCATTCTGCTTTCACAGTGGCCAATCAGGTGCCTATAGGAAACGCACAAGCAGGACATGAGGACGGCAACACTCTCCTCACCTGTGATTTCCAGCAACTGGTATTCAGAGGTATTTTTACTTATCTATTTTTTTTGCTTTTTCAATAAACAGTAGAACCGGAAGCTTTATTGCACTACTGGTGGGCCACAATACATGGCTACGACAAGGGTGTGGCATTCGGTTTAGAGCTCATAGATTGTGTGTGAGAGGCTTTTTAAACAATTAAGAATAATGCGTCAAATTATTAGCCTTAGCTGCTCATACAAATGATTTCATTGATTATGTAAATGATGCAGCAAAATGGTGCAGGGGGAAAGCTACTAAAATGAAAAAAGAAAATGCATTTTTAATGGAAGGAAGCTCTAGACTTCAGTGTCACAGTGGTGTCCCATCTCAGTTGTGCCACCATATAATAGTTGTGGCATCAGGTGTCCAATAATAAAGATCCTTTGCTATGTATATACAGGATAAGAAACTATATTCTGTACTGCTTTCCCCTCTTCTACGCATAGGCCAGCATCCTTTTCAGAGGGACGTAAGTGAGAGCCTTAGAAATAGCTTCTTTGCCTACAAAGCAGAAGTCTAGGGTGATACAGGTTAGGACAGTCACACTTCCTAGCTCATAACAATTTCTTTGCTGGGCTGCTGAGGACACTGGCCAGATGTAGAATATTTGTTGAAGAAACTGATAGGGCTAATTTATCAGAAGGAAAAATCAATGCTCCCTTAGTCCAAGAACCCTTTACAAAAAGGAAAAGAAAAGAAAAAAGACCCGCTCCCCCTGACTATGTATTTTAAAAACACATGTATATCCAGATCGTGAAAATGTTGAATATAATAATCAAAGACAATACTAAAATATTCACAAAAGGTATTTACAACAGCAATTCTTAAAATAATTGATCTTGCATAATGAACAGCGCTTCTCTTGAAAAAAGGAACAAAATAAAAACCTCAATAATAAGGGTGGGGAGGGGAAAGGTAAATGTAGGAACATCTCTACATAAAATGTTTACAAATTCAACACTCCTAACTGGAAAATAATATAAGAACTAAAACTGCCATTTCCTGTAATATCTACAGCAAGGTGCTGTCGACTAGCATATATATATAACAAGATGCAAATACAGCAGTGGTGGTAGATGCTAAGAACAAATGCTCAAAGAATTTACAAGCATGACTTTGGTGAGGAGAGCAAATTCAGAATGGAATGCACAGGTCATGCCATTCGCAGAGGGCAAGGTGGGTGGAGTTTACACACTGAAACCAACACGCAAGAGTTCCATCTGGCACAAAATCGAAAGCCTACTGCTGAAATCAAAGATGGGACTATTGGATTGGATTCCGAACAGAGGACGAAGCAATCAAGGTGTATTATCCACAAAAAAGCAATATTCTGTACACAGTAGGCAGAAGATGAAATGTTGGCCCGCAAGGGCAAAGTTGGCACACATGCACGTCTTAACACACAGGTACTATACAAAATTTATAAAGAGAGAACGACGGAGAGGACGCAGAAATGGGCCCAGAAGTGACTGGAAGCTCGTGCAGGAGGGAAGCAACCACATGAGAAGCACAAACACCACGGAAGCATTGTGGCACGAGAGCCTGCTGTACGGTGGTACCAAAGGAACTTACTGTTCCCGTGCCCATTATCCTTGGAAATCTATTTTTTGAAAAGAAGAGGGAAAAGGTCCTGGCAGCTAAACGATACAATAAAACTGAAAAAGAGAAACAAAAAGGCAGAGCCACATAACACAATTTGGAAAATGCAAAGCAAACCATCGGAGGGTGGGGGGAGAGATAAGGTGACTCTTATTGCAAACGTCTTCTTCAATTCTAAACAACTGTGAACAGTTTTCCCCTCTATCTCTCTCCCTGCCCCCAAATATCTTGAAGTGAGAGCTCTTTTTCTCCACACTTTTGCCTCATTTTCCTGTTAGAAACTGAGCAGTGATCTAACTTCGCAGGTTACAAAAATCGAAAGCTCTTGGTGATGGATCAACGATTTACAGTTTTTCTCTTCTCCTACTTCATATGTGAATATGGTCTGCCCCTTTTTAATAGCTGGCTGCTTTATTGTCACAAAAGGCAGGAATCTGAAACCAAATACCTTAAGAAGAAGAAAAACAGGGAAAGAGAAGGACAGAAGAAAACAAGGTGTCCACGTATCTGTTTCAGAGCAAGGTAACTACCCTTCCTCTAAGAATAGTAAAATAAAAAAGATTGCTACGATTTAGAAAAGCACGCTTGCCATACCCTGGAGATTCACTGGACTCTTCCACAATGGAGAAACCACTGTCTTAAGAAACAGATGCCTCCCTTGGCTGCATTTTGTATTTTTATCCTACTTGTGACATCTTTATTGGGTTTTTTGTGCTTTTTGGTATTTGTTTTATGTTTCTGAGTTTGTTTGGCTAGTCTAAATGTGCTGCCAAATAAGTTTTGTCCTTATTGTGTCCGACAGAAGTGTACTGGGAGAGGGAGGGAAGGAACATAGTGGAACAGACAATACAGCATTAGGGCAGGAGGGAGAGAGAACTTAATGGAAGAACACAAGTTGGAAGGACTTTCTGAAACTGGTCGCTTAGCATAGTTCTGTTGCCTTTCTTCCCTTGCTGAGACTGGTTTCTACTGGGCTGCTTCTCTCTAGGCATATCCCAAAACTCTTTTATCTCTCTGCATAATTAACAAGTGAGGTTTTCCACAGCTGCACAATTGATCTGTGAAGTAGAGTGGCAGTCTGTGAGGTCACCACCTTATTGTCCTCTTGCTTTTCCCCACCGCAGTTGATGAAGCTTGACTCAAGCAGTTCTGAGATGAAGTTAAGTAGGGAGTGTGCACCATTTGCTTAAGTTGTGAGTTTGTCCTTGTGAAAAAAGGGTGGCTTGGGATTCCTCACCGTGAAGCTACAGACTTGTCAAACAAGTGTGAGGTGTTGGGGACAAAACACAGAAGGCTTCAGTTGTTCTCAAAAAGAGAAAGAAGGTCATCATTGCTATTGCTTGGTAAGTCAGGAGGATCCAAGTATGAAAGTAGCTCATCTGGATTCGTGAGTTCTGGAAGCAGCTGGAAAAGAAAGAGGAAATTTTGAAGGCAGCATCATCACAGGCGTGAAGTAGCCGGCAAATGGCATGTTTTTCGCTCCACATTTGCTGGCAGATAAAGCTCTCAAAATGTATCTGTAAATTTTCTTGATGGGTAGAGAAAAGAGTCCTTTATATATGATAGTCAGCCCAATTACAGGAAGAATTTCCACTCCAGTGCTACATGGCTGTTGGCACTGCGATCCTCTATGGAACTGAAGCATTATATGGGCTCCTGTGCCAAGAAACGCAGGAGTGGCCCCCTCCCTACCATATAAAAAATTCTCTACACCTACAAAAAAATTGCATGTGGTGCGGGGAATCTAGCTCAAATCTCTCTCCCTAGCATGTTGCTTTGTATGCACAGGGGAGCTTTTCATGTGGCAGAGCATTCAAATATTCACTCCCACCTGAAAAGGTGCAGTTCAGTAATACACAGGGCTTCTGCCCATTTGTTTTAGCTCTAGGGCACTCTGACATGCCTTGTAAGTTATTTTGTGCCAAGGTAGTACTCAAGTGTGTGGCAGAAAGCCAAGATGAGGTGGTACAGCAGCCTCACAATATTATGGGCAGTTTTCCACTGTGGTCAGCGTATCTTTGTCAGCCACTCTTGAGAGCCTTTACAGGTGAAAAGCGGGTTAAAAATACTGCAAATAAATAAATATGGCATACAGATAATGCAGCACATTCTGTAAATGGCATCTATGAGCTATCACCGTTTGAAAAGGTTAGCATGTCTATAAGATGGTCTGTAGGGCCTTCTTTAAAAGTCACACACAAATATTCTGCATTTTAGTTTCAGCTATGATACTTCCTAGGAGAAAGTGTAAATACCATGTACAGTTTAATATGCTATGATCTCACAAACAATCCTATTGTTGGAAATTCAGAAATAGTTTGTTTATCCTTTGGGTTCTATTTCTGAAAAGGTTAAATTCCACAATCACTCGCCAACTAGTTAATATAGTTAAAAGTGAATCAATGCTGCCTGGTGTGACTATGTCCAGTTTAGTTAAAATAATGTGTTCCCTTTGAATCATCTGTACTGTACCTTACAGCAGTCCTGAAATACAAGAACAGATGTAAGTCAGATACCTGTTGAATGAAAATATTTCAACTCTGGCTTGACAGTGATTCAAAAAGGCTTGCAATTATAATTCATAGTGTTCTCTTTGGCCAAGGCCACAGAGACTGTAATTGTATAGTTGTCATAGCCTTCACCAACAATCTCATTTGTTTTCAGGGCACCCAAGTGACCAATATCCTTGGACAAGTAGAATGTAAGTTGATATGAAACTGTGTGGGTTTTTGACTGTAATGAAACCTTTGTATGGATGAGAATTCCCCACCCCACCCTGGCACACATTCTGGAGCACTTTTCTACAAAGTCTTTTGCACACATGGCTGCTTTTCTTCTCTTTTCTAAGAAGTCCTTCTTTTTGCAAAACCTGTTCCTTTGTTGCCTATAGCTTATTTTGTCCTAAATAGCAATAGAATGTATGGTTTTCTTGTGGACCAAATGGCATCTCCTCCTCCTAGGAGGGAAATGCATGGTTTCTATTGCTAGGTGCCAAACTACAGCACAACCTGGTAGCAAGCCTTACGATCTTAAAACACTAGTCAAGAAGGGAGAATCATTCAGATGTTCCCTTTCAGAAACAAAACACATTTAAAAATGGAAACTTATACAAGTATGCTCCCAGACTCAGCCACAGATTTCAACATTCTATGTCTGTTGGAAGAAAAATCTCTCTAACACTCAGCCCTTCAGCTTTTTAACAGCTGGATGGCCCAATAAATTATAGAACTATTCCATTCTTTTTGAAAATCAAGCCTGATGACATTTAAGTCTAAATAAATAATTATTTATTAAAGTGTTTTAAATAAATAAAGTAAGTAAGTAAGTAGCTGATTGCTCAGGGTAGTATTCAACTTCTAAACCCCATCCCTTTTTAAAATGTATGTTAGTCAGATAAGTGCTATATAAACATCAATAATAACTAAAATGTTTTGTGGCCTATTTCTCACACAGAAAGCTTGTTTTCCCCAAACCCGGCCCCTGCCTACCCACCCTTGCCAAGGGAAAGACACCACTAGCGTGACATGGAGTCTGAGTTGTCAGCTGTAGTGAAGAAATGCAAGAGACAATGCATAAAATGAGGGCATGTGCTATGAAAGCTGTTCCTTTCTTTTTATTTTTTTATTAATTCCTGCAGAAACTCAAGGCACATTCTAAAGCAAGCAGATGACAGAATGACACAAACTTACATCCAGTGAAGGCTCCGGCATATCAGATGTCCCCTGCCCACCAGCCTGACCTTCTAAGGCTGAGGAGGGGTTAAAGGCCAGGTCATTGTGTGGATGGTTGCTAGGAGCGGCCTGTGGCGGCTGCCGGGACGGCTGGGTAGGAGGACCGCTGTGATGTAATGGCTGCCCTGACTGGCTGCTGGGATGAGGTACGTGCAAACCTTGCTGCATGGAACTATGGGACTGATCAGTGCTGCCGGGATGAGGGATCTGCGGAGGAGGAAAGAAGCAGGAAAGGAAAAGTGAGGCTACATGGTACAAGGCTCAGAAATGGCAGGGGGAGGAAATAAAATCTTTGTCACTCTAAATTACTTTATCATTAATACAAAATGCTAGGCTTGGACAGGCGTTTACCGCCAGGGGGAAAATAATGTGCAGGATCATGAGCCCTCAGAATTTAGGAGGTGTCAGTAAAAATAAATAAATGCATGGGATAAAAGGTAGCTTGGTAGGGGACCAAAATTCTCTATCCAGATCCTGCCCTGAAATTGTTAGGATGGTGGAAAAGATGGAAGTATACATTTACTTTCATAACACAAATCTTAATCATCTGGGAGGAGAATGGCTTTCTGCACATTTCTTTGGAGTGGGCAAACTTAATCAGTTCTGCTGTGGTTTTCATTTAGTCACATCTGGGCAAAAAGGCATCCCCATCAAAGAAACAGCTCTTGACAGATGTTTCCACAGCAAATTCACCTTAAGCCAATTAAGGTACAGAAACTGAAACATGGCATTTCATGTAGTTCTCATAAAAATACCCTCCAGATATTGCTACTGGGCCACACACAGAGATTAATGAGCATGCATGTCTGTATCTAGTGAAACGTGTGTTTGTTTCCTCCTCTTGTCCAGGCCACCTTTTAATGCCAGAGCATGCCTTGCAAACTGACTTTAGCACCATGGAGAAAAATAAGTGCATGAATACTTTTAAAGGATGTCCCCTACTTCAGCTGACATAAAGATGCAAAAAGATAGCATGAGCACAAAAACACAATGCAAATGAACAGAAAGTGCAAGAATTCTAGAACAATAGAATAACTTCTCTAGGAAGAAGTTATTCAGTTGTCTATCAAAGAGATATCACTGGTGGCATTTACTCATTTAAGGGACCCAACCACTTTCAAAGACTAGGCGCTAAGATGGACTACTTGCTTCTTCCAACAAATCAATAAATTGAAAAGTGTTGGAAGTACGATGCTAAAACTGAGATCTGCATCCTTAGAGCAGCACCCATGTGCTTTGATATACCATGCTTGGTGATAAAAAAAGTGATACTAGGAAACAAACTGAAGTAGCAGGGTGGAAGTAGGTTTATATAACGCTGAAACTCAGTGCTTCACCAAATTATTTATTTTTAACAAAAACATAACCATATGAGAGTATTAGCTGCATACAAATACAGGGGGAAGATACATACAAATACATTGGCCAGTTTAGCATCAGTTCTTTTCTTCCTTACAGGTGTATGCTGCAAAAGTGAAGACTTCCATGCTATCAGGTGTGAGAGAAGGCAACGTGTGCTTATGCTTCTCCTTATTCCAAGAAGCCAGCTCCTGGTGAGCCATTTTTTTGCTCTCTACTTTCCAAAGGGATTTAAAAGAGCACAGAGGCAAATAGCCTCATTGTACATGCAGACATCTCTAAGACAGCAACATTTAATTTGCCAGTTTCGTTTGGGGTATATAGAACCGTGGTCTGCAACTAATCCTGTCAAAGGGCCACAACTGCATGGGTGGGAAGATGCAGGGGATCATGCCTTCCCTACAAATGGCCTGCTGTTTTGTTTTTGTTTTAATCTCCCTCTTTCCCCTCAATATGTAAAACAGGAAGTTGAGGGGGAGAGGCTGTGAGAGATGGAAAAGTTAAGTTGTCAGTTTCCATGCTTCCTTCTGCCATCACCTTCCCTTTTGATTTCCTTATGTGGCTGTGCCAAAGGAGCAGGCTCGTAAATTGGCCCTCCCTCTATACTTGGAGGGGGAGTTCAACGGACCTATAGCTTTTCCTTCATGCCTCGCCCTGCCTCTCATACCTGAGGAAGTCAAAAGGGAAGGGTGATAGCAGTGGGACCTCACATCAGTACAGAGAGAGGGAAGAATACAAAAAGTATATGCTATCATTTGAGAAGGCACACATGGGCCAATACCCCATATTACAGTACACTCCAAAATGGCCTGCTACTTAGATCCTTTCCTTCCCAGCCAAGGCTGGAAACTGAGGAATCGGGCTTCTGCACTTGCAGAAGCAGGAAGATAAGACATTTCCTTTACTGGTGACTAATCCACCAGTACAGATGCTAATAGGCTGGGAAGTTTTTTAACTAACTAACACTGGGTAAAGAACATTTTTGGAAGGGCAGAGTAGTAGCACTTCATAGTTTTTTTCCTACTAGACCCCCAAGATATAACAATAAGAGCCAGGTGTAAAAGACATAGTCGGAATTAAGCAGGGTGCCTCTGAGCTCTTTCTGAATCTAAGGTTTTGTTTTCAGGAAATTAACAGAAAGGATAGCTTTCTTCATTTTATTAGCTTGATATAAGTAGAAGAAATGGGCTTGTTCTTGTTGAACGTTTGGGAGTGAGACATTCTTGCTGATCCAGTGCAGATTAGGCCTGGGTGATGTATCGCCCAGGACTGGTTTGAGGGCAGATCGCAATGGTGGCTGAAACTGCCACTGCTTCCGAGTCCCTCTCCCTTGGCGTGCTGGGTGCTGATAGCAGAGGGACGCAGGAGCGGTGGCGGTTTCCCAAAGATATACCACTGAGTGAAGCTGCTATCACAGTCTGCCCTACCGGCACAGAGGGAGAAGCAAGCTGCATCGGTGAGGCGTGATACAGCTTGGCTGAGGAGTGTGCCACTGCCCTTCCTTCAGCCAAGCAGTTTGACGGAGATCCTGACCACCACTGGCTTGCACAAGGGGTGGGGGCTCCATTAAAGTGCTCCTGCTCACCAACTGAGGGAGCCCCATCCTTTTCCTGCTCACAGATGAGCAGGAAAAAGATGGAGCGCCCTCAGCTGGGTAGCGGGTTGCTTCGTGTCCCCCAGCAGCCTAACGGAGCCTCCAGCTTGTGCAAGCTGGAGATGGGGGGGGGGGCTCCCTTAGACTTCTGTGCCAAGGCAGCAGGTCTCCCCTTGCCTCACCCGGGAGGGTGGGCTAGGTCTTTCCTTCTGGGGGAAGGCAGCCAGGCAGTGCAGAGGCTGCTGGGCCCAGCACTTGCTAGCCCTGCTCCACAAGGCGCAGATAGAGTGGCTTGCACCCTGTGCCTTGAGGAGTGGTGGTGATGCTGTGGGCCAGAGCCTGACAGGTGTGCACTTGGCTGCAGCCACCTGGCTGATTCCCTCCATCCCCAGTGCCAGGAGCAAGCTGTACTGGCCTCAGCTCCTGGCCAATGCAGCTTGTTTCTCCCTCCGTTCCAATATTGTGATGTTGAAAAGCTGACATCGCCCAGCCCTGGTGCAGATCACCAACAGATTTACCAGTAGGCAACTATCTACCCACTAGGGCTGGGCGATGTTGAAACAAGGTGCATCGGCCCCAGCTGACGAGGCGCTGGGAGAAACTGCCTCAGCTCTCACGGTGGGAACTGAGGAGCGTCTTGTGGGCTGGGGACAATGCAGCTGGCCCCAGCCTGCTGCTTAGCTGGGGGGCAGAAAGCCCTGGCTTCCCAGCTGAGGGACCCTGACCTGGAAACTGCGCTTCCCTTGACAGGGAAGTTTAGAGGAAGCTCACCTCCGCATCAGAGCCCTGCTCTGCCTGGCTGCCTTCAGGCAGTGCTCCTTTCCCTGTTGAGGGGAGCACAGCCGTGCATCCCTCAGTAGAAGAGTGTGGTGGAGCCTGCACCTCCCTAGCTGAGCAGCCCTGATCCAGCTCCTGTGCAAGCAGGAACTGGGTTGGAGATCTCTCAGCTGGGAAGCAGGAGCACTTTAATGGAGCCCGGCAGCTACAAGCCACCAGCAGGTTGGGGACTCTGTAAAACTGCTTGGCTGAGGCAAGGGCAGCAGCGCACACCTCAGCCAAGCAGTTTAAAGAAGTGGAGGGAGGAACAAGCTATATTGGCACCTCAGCCAGGCAGCTTGTTTCAATCTCTGCTGCTATGAGGGGCAGACCATGGTGATGGTTTCACTCAGCCGTACAGTGGTGCCCCGCAAGACGAATGCCTCGCTAAACGAAAAACCCGCAAGATGAAAGGGTTTTCCGATTTTTAGCAGCTTCGCAAGACGAATTTCCCTATGGGCTTGCTTCGCAAGACGAAAGCCCATAGGGAAATCTCCGGGGACAGCGTGAAGCGCAGCGCGCCTTCTCCTCTGTTCCCGGACCTGTCCTAAGGCTTTCGGTGGGAGGTCCGGGAACAGAGGACAAGGCGCGAAGGTCTTCTCCTCTGTTCCCGGGGCTTTCGGTGGGAGGAGGGTTTTTCCTCCCCACCGCCAACATTCAGAACAGCATTCTGAATGTTGGCGGTGGGGAGGAAAGCCCTCCTCCCACTGCAAGCCTTCAGGACAGGTCCGGGAACCGAGGGGAAGGTGCGCAGCACTTCTCCTCTGTTCCCGGACCTGTCTTGAAGACTTGCGGTGGGAGGAAGGTTTTCCTCCCCACCGCCAACATTCAGAAGGCTGTTCTGAATGTTGGCGGTGGGGAGGAAAAACCCTCCTCCCCCGCCAGCCTTCATTAGAGTTCCCGCCTAGGCTGCGGATAGCAGCCTGCTGCCCCGCGCGCTGTTAAGTAGAGCGCCCCTCGCGCGGGGCAGATATTCGCCGCTTGGGGAGGCCTGCAGGGGAAGTCCTGCAGGGCTCCCCAAACTGCGAATGTCTGCCCCGCGCGAGGGGCGCTCTGCTTAAGAGCGCCCCTCGCGCGGGGCAGCAAGCTGCTATCCGCAGCTTGGAGAGCCCTCTGGACCTCTTCTGAAGGCGGGCGGGGGGCAAAAGTCTTTGTCCCCCCTGCCTGCCTTCCCGGGGGCTTTTAAATCGCCCCGGGCAGCGGAGAAGTCTCCGCTGTCCCGGGAAGGCAGGCGGGGGGAAGCAAAGACTCCCCCCCCCCGCCGGCCTTCAGAAGAGGTCGGGGGACAGACTGTCCCCGGACCTGGTCTGAAGGCGGTTTCCATAGGAACGCATTGATTGATTTTCAATGCATTCCTATGGGAAACCGTGCTTCGCAAGACGAAAAACTCGCAAGCCGAAAAGACTTGCGGAACGAATTAATTTCGTCTTGCGAGGCACCACTGTATATCACTGAGGAAACCACTGCCACTTGAGTCTCTCTGCCTCCAGCACCGGCAGCTTGTTTCTCCCTCAGCTGGGTGCTGGAGGCAGAGGGACTCGGTGGCGGTTTCACCAGTGATATACAGCTGAGTGAAACCGTCATTGCGGTCTGCCCCTCATACCGGTCCTGGGCGATCTATCACCCAGGCCTACTGCCCACTCCTGTTCTAGGCAGTGTAGGGCTCCTTTGTGTGACTCACAATCCCAAAATTTAGGAAGGCCTGATATTTATGCAGAACAGATGCTTAAGCGAAAACAGCTTATTTTTATATTACCTTGTATCTTGACATTACAGTAAACATTTACAGTGCTTGTTACTGGCAGATGTAGTTAAAGTGCAGGTGATTCTCGAAACAAGGTTTCTTCAGAAATCCATGATTGGTTTAATTTATTACTGACTGATTTAACATTTCATGTTTTAAAATTATGCCATTGTTCTTTATGCTAGTGTAGTAGTTTTGCTTTTAATAGCTGTCAGCTACTTTGAAGAAGTAGCTGGGCATAATTTTTTAAAAATAATTCATTATTTCACAAAGAAGAAACTGAGAAATTCTATTACTTACAGGGTCCTGCATGGGGTGACTTAGAGGCTTGTCAAGAGCTGCCATGTTACTGGGCATGTCTGGAGGGTGTGACAACTGAGGAGGCCCATGCATGAAGTCATTCATAGAAGTTCCACCAGGATTCCCGTGTGGAAAATCAAAATTGCTGTGACCTTGGTAACTGTTACCTAGACAGCAGAAAGAGAGGGAGAGTTACTTTAAAAGAGTACTTCAAATCCACACCTTTACCCAAATACACAATGTGATCGTTGTACAAAAATAAGAGATAAGAGCTCTTTATATGGAAGTTAACATGATTGCCTCTTCATAGTCTAATATGTATTCTGACACACACATTATATAAGGAAAATATATAATAAATAAACCGTTGACTTGTAATGTGACTGCTCGCCTAACAAATGATTTCTTTGGAATACATTGTGTTCAAAAAGCGGAACCAGCATGTGTCAGTTAAAAAAAAAAAGTTTCAAAGGCTGCTTGCTCAGGCCATCTAATAAAAATGAAAATATAAGGAAAAATGGGATGGAGAAAGAGATGCAGACAAAAACATAAACCCCACATTTAACACACACTGAGATATATTCAGCAGTGTCTTTATCCCCTCTTCCCCTGTTACTACTCCTGACCTGGCCAACTGTCCCTCAAACCTATGCTAAAGGTCTGGGTCTTTTTTCTTTATTTCATTACTCCTTGAGCATCTCAGTTAAATCTCTTAACTGCAATGGCAGCCCTTGTGGTTTAAATGCTGTGAACTAGGAACAGAACTAAAACTGCTAAGTTATTTCACATAAGCCACTGAACAGGATCATGTTGAGCTTTGAAATAATAGGGCAGCTTTGCAGCTTGCCCAGAGGGGATACAGTTTTGTCAACTGAAGAGCAGCAGCTTTACAACAGACAAGCCAAAACAGAGTTTGATGGGACTTGAAGCATCTGCATCATTTGCTTTCCGGCACAAGCTCAATTTGAGGAGAAATTTAATCTCGGAGGAACAGAAGTCATTAGCTGTGTAAGACTATTTCTTGGGGAAGCGGAGGCTTTGATCTGTCATGTAAATACAGCAGAGCCTTGCTAATTCTCACTTTGCTAATCCGCAAACCGGCTAAGGCTGCCATCCCTTGCATGCTGACTCGGGGGTGCACCCCACTGAACGCAGTGGGGTTGGCTTCTAAGAAATATACATATGATCAGGTTGCATGTCTTGCAGAGCTTAGCAGCCCCCACCCCCTTCCTTTCGCAGCACTGATTTAAGAGCAGGAAGCTCTTGTTACATGTCTCTTATGTACACATCACAATTTTCTACAAGTTGTAACGCAGTATGCTGAAATGTGAAGGTTAATGATTAAGTCTAAATCACCCGTGTGAAACTTGTTGATTAAAACCTTGCTCCATGATGCTTCTCTGTGGGGACCAAAGATCAGCAGGTAGAAAGGAAGGATGGCAATTTTGCTTAAACCCTGTCACTAAGCTTTTTTGCAAAAAAAAAGTATTTGTATTGATTTTTATTAAATATGCAAGAAATCATTACTGGAATTGTAAAGGCACACATTTCCTTAAATCATCTGGAACAATCAGACAACATGAAAGGAAGAAAAATAAACAAAAACACGCTCCCATTTCATACCATCTATTTTGCTGCATATACCTCAACTCTCACCAACCTAGTGCCCTCCTGGCGTTTTGGGCTACAGCACCGATCAGCCCCAACCAGCATGACCAATGGTCAGGAATGACAAGCGCTGTAGTTTGAAACATCTGAAGGGCACCAGGTTAGTATGTATGTGCTTCATAAACCAGCAGATAAGCATCTTCTGCACTTCTCTGCATGCCTGCACCACTGTAGAATCCTTTAAAAAATTGCATCTGATGCTTACTTCTTTTGTGACACATGGAAGTTCTCAAATAGCTCTATCTCCCCTCTCCCCACAGCAACATCAAGCCATTTTTCTCTTCGCTGTGTAATCTCCCTTCCAAACCATAAACAGAACACCTGTGATCCCTGTCACTCAATTTAAGGACTGCCTACTGTTCTACCAATAGGATGCTTCACCAACCTGTTTCAGATCAACTGCCTGGAAGAGGAAGATATGCTCACAACTGCTTCTGAGGTGGGCAGTAGATGGTTAGTGGCAGATACTGTTTGATAGATGCAAACACACATACTCAAAACATTTAAACCCACCTTGGTTACTGTATTCATTGGAATTGTTGCTGCCGGGTGGAGGTGGGATTGAGGGGTAAGGTGATGGGCCTGGACCCAAAGCTGCAATCATCTCCATCACATTAGGCATGATCATCTGGCTGGGACTCATGGTTTTAAACCTCTTGGAAGGCATGCCGTCTGGATCATCTTTGATGTGAATGTCTGACTTGATTGGGACAGGCCTCCAGCTGCACGTTGGGTCAATTGTGACTTCCTCAAACTCTGAGCTATAAAATAAAAGAGGTGCTCCACACTACAGTGTCTCCTTGATAATGTACACACACCCACACACCCCAGTAGAAGTTGCGATTCTTAAATTAGGTCCACAAACCCATTATCTGAAAAGCTCTGCTTGGATGGTTCAGAACCAACAAGCATGTCTGTTTACCCAGACAAATCCACAGCAGCATAAGCTTCTTTGTATAGCCTTGCAAAACTAGCTACGCTTTTCTTGTACTTTCATCTGCAAGCCACTTCTCTCCTTGGCCACTTAATAGGACTGTCATTGATGGGGTGAGGTTGTTAACAGCAAGTTAAATACAAAGTCACTTTACTGGGCCAAGCAGGCAGCAGATGTGCCACAAGTATAACCCACAGTAGACCTGCTTTGGATTTGAAGTGGCCAATGCCTATTTATTATTTCAGTTTGTTGTCTGTCTCCTCCTAGCTCAAAGACCTAAAGCTTAATTGAGTTCTGCACTTAAAATCAGTGCCCAGAAAAAACCTCCAGAGTAGAACAGCATCAAAAGCAAAGGGATTGCACATTTTCCAATGGTAAAGTTGCACTTACTTTTGTATAGCGTTCAAAATGCCCCACATATACTGGTCAACCTCCAGGCCCTCCAGCAGAGCTGTTTTACTGGAAGAGAAGATGGCATATTTATTTACAAACATGGGCACACACATGTTCATGACGCTCTGTAGAACATATCTGAAAGTCCGTCCCCTGCCTTGAAGTACTTACAAGTAATATTTTTTTCTAATTCTCATAATCTGAATTTAGATTGTATTTACATGGAGTTCATTTTGGTGTGGACTGTGAAGGGATTTAATCAGTAATTCTCAAACAACATCACTTGAGGTCTGTAGAGTGTGCGCACTTGTGAAATTCTAAGGAGGGATTGGTGCCTGAGACAGGTGGGGTCTTTTCCCAATCAAAGCAGAAGGAGACTGAATTTTCCTGGTAGTGGACCTTACTAATTCATGTTGGATTTGGAGAAAACTATCAAATCACAGCTTCAGAATTTGCAGAAAGGGACAGTCTTAGGTTAAGACAGAGACTGAAAACATCTTCAGAGAACCTTTCCCATATCGGCATGCTGCTATGGAACCCTTGTACATCATAAAGGGTTCTGCAGAATATGTAATGGCACACAATTCACACAGGAACACTACTGTACATTTTACGTCCTCAATAATTTCGAGCCATTCCCCCCCCACAGGGATATCAAAGGAAAAGCCTTTATGCATTCCAAACCATTTGCTCTTCAAATGTCAAATGGGTCATCTCTCATAAAAAAGAAAACACACACCCTGAATTTTTAAAGTGGCATCTCCTATTTTTCTCTACGTTTTCATGCATCTTATTCAATCATCTCTTATTCTTCCTCCTCTTAAAACATATAATCTCAGTGGTTGCAAAAAAAAGTTTTTTAAAAAATTCTCACTGCAACTTATATTGAATAGCCACACTTACTTGCATACAGGACACCTCCACGTCCCTCGTTCACAGTTCAGCTGCAAGTAGGATTCCAGATCAAAGCACTGTAGAACAAGAAGTCAGTGATATTAGCTACACAACTCTACTTTCAAATTGATTACTACTAATAATAAATTTCAAGTTCCTTGGTAATTAATAACAAATGCACTAAGGGATGAACAAAGAGGACTCATTGGAATTTATGTTCATGCTAAATTTATACTATTCTGAGGATTACTTTGAATTTGTGATCGACCAGGAAAGAGAAGCCCACACCACCCATGTATGGTGCTCCATTAGGGGCTTGATGGTTCTCCAGATTTTGCTGGGGTTTGCTGCGTGCTGTCAAGTGCTTGGCAGGCCACAATGCACGTTCAGCTGTCACAAGATGTGCAGGCCTGCATCAACAGGACAGAAGAAGGCATTCACCTGTACATGTTTGCAGTCGTGGCCTCTTGCCGGAAGCTGGATCCGCCGGAATGTGATCGGACACTTCAGGGACACTTTGATAGCTGTCTGCTCCACTCCGTCCTCACCGTTAAGAGTTGCATTGCCAGAGGAGGCTGCCACGCTGCTAAAATTCCTCTTGACTGTTCAAGAAAGATGGCGTAAGGGGGTGAGAATACAATAAATACGGGGCACCATCTTAACATTGCTGCATGAATTCTGTGCCCCGTATAAAATTCCCGAGACGGAATTGAGTTTCAGCCCTACATTTAGCTCATTCTATGAACATAAGCAGAGAACATACCACTCTACTCACTTTTAGTGATACAGTGCTCGGCTGGAAGGAGGCGTTTCTTTAGTAAGCCCTGAAGTACAGAGCGCACTGATGGCCGGTGTACTAACTGCAATACGAACAAATGTGACTGTGGGGGGAAAGGAAAGAGTCAAAATTAATTCATCTGTGTGGGGTACATCTGCCATTAAACCAATCAGAGATCCTGGCTTTGGGTACTATATTGCATGGTGGAGAGGCAGCTACACAAAAAGACACAGCTCCTACCTTTAGGAATCCTTCCACCCGTTAAGATCATTAGGGAAAGCACAGTAGTTCAAATTCACCCCAAGAGATGCACTCCACTGTCTCTAGAGACAGATGGACGCCAATGCCACCTCCCACCAGCCCCAGTAAATGTGGCCATTGACCAGGGATGATGAGAGTGCAGTTTAGCAACATCTGAAGGGCCTTTCCTACTAGGGATCTGATGGAACACTGCATCATACTAAAAGCAATAGCACATTTCTTTTTATGCAGCCAAACCACAGAGTCAGCAGCCGCAGCAGGCCTGGTGTACTTACACAACAGCATGCTGTGACGGTAATTTGAATGGTGTTTCTTCCTGGCTGACAGACGTGCTTTAGATGCAGCGGTTTATGCGATGTCTTGTTGTCGCCACGTTCAATGGTAAGCGGAGTTGCGTTGACGCTGACCTGGACTGATGCTGGCCAGTTGGTGTTCATCTGTCTGTCTTCATGGTGATAGCACTTGAACTGTAACTCCAAGTCTGACCTGTTATGCAAGGCGTATGTTTCGGTTGGCATAGGCAACTTCTTTTCATACAACTGGGGCAAATGTCCATTTCCCCTTGTTTTTGAAAGCCATGGATACATTTTTCTGCCCCCTTAATTTGTTTTGTGCAACATGATACTGTTTTAAATTATTTGATAAATAAGCACATGATACACATCTTGTATGGGCTGGTTATTTACATAAGGAAGAGTGTGGTGTTACATATTTTGAGAGTAGTAATAATATCGATACTTTACAGTTCAATACGACTTTTCATATGGTTGACCTCAAAGTGCTTTACGCAAAGGTGGGCTTCTAAGCAGCAGAGAGGGGGAAAGGTGCGGTCAGGAAGGTCCTCAAGAATTGGGATTTAGAAATGAGAAAGTAAAATGTGTTACCATAATCAAAGAGTAAATAGACAGTCTCATCCTGCCTAAATCACATTCCCTTCTGTTCACCAGAAAGCAACACTAGAAAGGTGACCAGCAGAAAATAATAGACCCAAAAGTAAACACCATGCAGCAAGCACAAGCAGCAATCCTTTCCTGGTTGCCAGTTCAGTGTTTATTGCGAAGAAACACAGGCATTTAAACATGTGTGGTCCAATCACATTTGATAGTTCCACAGGTGTTTTTATCATTTAAACTTGGGCACATCTTCTGCCTGCTTAAAAAGCTACGTTGTGAATCAGCCCTGAAATGCCACTAAACATGAGTTTGCGTAAGGTACAAGTGCTCATGGCATTCTCTCACTCTGCTTTAGAAACAGGGAAGAAAAACATAGGAAGGTTAAAGATGAACTGAGATTTCATTTTCTCCTAATGTGCTGAAGCATCCAGAAAGAACCGGGATTACCTGTTGAAAGCTGAAAAGGAGAGCTGAAGAATTTGAAAGATGGCAGACCAAGACAGCAGAGTCTAGAGCTCTGCGATTCCCGAATTCTGGCACAGCCAGGAGGCCTTTGGAGGCTTTTGCTTTCTGCTGCTCTTAAATGCAGCTTGGTGCAACCAAACTGGGACTTGTGGTGCTGAAACAAGCCAGCTTAATAACCCGTGGCCTGAAGCTGGTATGAATGATGTTGACTCCAGCCAGGATTTAAAGCAGGAATCCTGGTTTGAACAAAATGATAAGCTGCACTTAAAGGAATCAGAAAGGAGAAGTTTCTGAAGTCCTCCTGGTTACACCTGATGGGATGAGGGAGATTGTGAGCCAAACACCTACTGTGACTTGTGCAGAAGCACAACCGATCAGTGTTGGTTTTGGATCCATGCTAGTGGCTATGAGCCACTATAAAGCCAGTTGCAGCTCTGGCCCATCTGTGCCTTCATCAAGGGTTGTCCTCCTCCCCACTTGGCTGCCACACAGTGGTGACAGTGTGTCCTGCACACATTGCCAGTGGGCCCCATCATACATTTGGCTCCCTAAAGAACATATGTTTGGCAGGCATAACAAATCCATAGTCCCCTGAAAGGGTGGGCTGAAGAGCAAAGGTGTATTGGGTTGGGGGTTTTCCACAAGAGCAAATTCCAATCAGATCTCAGCCATATGGTGCTTGTATAAACATAAGACAAGCAGCTTGAAGTAGAGAGCCAGGAAGTATTGGTTTTTTTATATGTTTATGGAAATACAATGGGTGGAATGTTCTTTAGTTAGCTGGCTAGAATGGGACCTTTGAGTGAAGGGCAGGCTATAAATAACTGAATTAAATATATGTTGTTATTTATTAAACGTTTTAAGAGTATTTGGCATACTTATAAATTATATCTACTAGACTGTTTTTGTCTTACCATTGTGAGCTGCTTTGAGTATTGCTGTGTATGGTAAAGTGACCAAATAAAGCACAACCAACAAAACAATAATAAACATAATAAAGACAGTCTCAGCTACGGTTTCATGTCACTGTATCTCTTGCCACTGACAGCTGGTGTGTAATTATGGAACAGCCTCTCCATGGAGGCTTACCAGGCAACACTTGTGCTGGAAGCTAAGACCACCTTATTTTCCCAGACTTTTTATTTTTGAGAGCCAAATTTTGATAAGACTGGTGTAACGGTGCTGTGCTATATTTTTAGGCTATTATGCCGGGATGGGGTTTTGTTTTTGTTTTTTGTTAAAAGGCTTTGAGGTGTCCCCCCTCCCCAAGGTATGCATGCCATTAATACTTCATGTGTATCCAAAGCAAATCTGGTTGCCACCAAGTGTGGAGCTACTCTAAGACACTCAAAATCCTAACGCTTGGGTTCCTGGTCTGCCAATCTTAGTTATTGTGCTGCTATTATGGTGGCTGTTAATATATGTGCAATATTAAGATTAAAGCAATAAAATTGTTTCCATGGTGTTCTGTGCTGCCTGGATAAGTTGTGCAAGCTAAGAAGATGGATGTGTGTGTGTGCTCTCTCTCTGAACAATAGATGAGTGAACCACCACCGTCAACTTAAATTCTTATTTTTTTATGTCCTCACAAGAGAATTAAACACAATGTTATATTGGCATAAATTATTTCCAAGAGAAAAGTTGCATGATGCATAATAAAATCCTGCTGCTATAGCAGAATCAGCTAGAAGCCAAATACTTCAATTTTAGGAAACATCTCCACCAATCTTCTTTCACCTGTTCTCAGCAAAGGGAGAGAGTCAGGACTTGTCTTAAAGGTTGTATTGTTGTCTGTTAGATTTCTGAAGGAAGTGTGTACATGCTTCCGAACCACTGATTTAATACAGTCTGGATGTCAGAATGTGACCCTACTTCCCAAGGCAAAATAGGTTACAGCCTCCCCACCCAGCCACCAAAGGAAGAGAGCATCTCGCCTGCTATTTTGTTCTCGAGCCTTCAAGGTCTGCCCCGCGCCACTTCACAAACCTACCTCCACATTAGCGTCTGATGCACCGTGGGCCGTAGGTGAAAGACATGGTTGCTGACCGCCAAATTGTGTTCCAGCCGGAAGGGCTCTAATACGACCCCGTCTCTCACAGGGAACGTCAAGCGCAGTTCATCGTTATGGTTGGCTGGGATCGAAGAGGGAGAGAAAGTGTGAACTTTCCCTTTAGCATCTGCAGTGCAATAACAACGCATATATTTATACTGGACAATATGACACGGCTCACTGATCTTTTGCTGGGCTGATCTTACGGCCTATTCTGGCATTACCCTTCCACGCACATGCATGCAGTGAGACTGGGCTCACCCGCACCAGCCTTGCCCCTCTTGACTCCTCTCACCTTGCCTATAATGCAATGCTCAAGTTGGGAGTTCTGTGTTTATTTGAGAATCTGCTATATCTGACTTTACCCATCCTTTGCTAATAACTGCAAACCTCCCCCCCCCCCCCCCGCTTTCATCTTCAGAATAACCCTGTTATATTCCCTCTCTCCACTGCCCAGAGCAACCCTGTGGGGAAGGTTAGACTGGGACACCATGACTGGCCAAAAGTCACCTAGTGAACACTGAGACTCACTGGTTTCCCCAGCCATAGGTCTAATCTGTTACACCATGCAGACTCTCAGTCACTTCCCTGCCTTGAGGTACAGAACTTGCTGTTGTATAGGGCAGCGAAAAAAGTTTACAGGTTTGAGCTCACTGTGCACAGGGATGGGGAAGAAAGAAGTAATGTCCTAGTGACCCTGAGGATGAACAGCCTGTTGCCCCTGGGCCTCAGAGAATTTTATCACAGTCCCACAGGTTTTGGCTTCTAACCCCAAGATCTTCTGCTTTCATGTTAAATGATAAATCTAGTTTTCCAGCCCATATGACTACAGAGGTACCTCTAGTTGCATTCCACTCGTGTTACGGAACAGCACCCCGAAATGGATTAAGTCCGCAACTAGAGGTACCACTGTATAGAGATTTGTAAATATGCAGCAACAGTCAAACTCCTAGGTAACAAATACCCCGAGAATACAAATGAAAACAGTGTTTTAAGAGGCTCTTTGGACGTTACATTCCTTCAGGATTGTCGCTTGGCAGAGTGACTTGCACCTTGCAGCCAAATAGCCAAGATCCTACAGTTACTTGAATACGGGATTCCCCAAGGTCAGGGGAGATCCTGCATTGGCACAACTGTGGGACTGCCTAGCATGGCTGTGTACGTCTTCCTATAGTGGCAGGGGTGAGAGCACCTGAGAACCTGGCCCAGTATCACCCAAGGAGACTTTAAATAAGGCAAATAAAGGAATATATAAGTTGGAGGGGGGAATCCACCCTCCATTTCCCATTGCTGTACACTGCAGATCTCTTCCTCCATTATGACAATTTCAGCCTGATTCTATCTACTTTTATCCAGAAATAAGTTCTACTGATTTTGATTAGGCTTGCTTCCAGACAAGTATGCCAAAAACTGAAGCATTTATGTTTTCTTCTATTTAGTAAACCTTTCGTAAGGCTGCCGGTCACCCCATGTATCAATGGGCAATCAACATTTCTGTCTAGAAGGCAGCAAGCGGGCTGGTATTTACCGAGCAAAGTTTCTGTGACATGCAGTTTGTGGAAAGGAGAAAACGGTTACGGGAAAAACTTTTGAGGAAGCTTCATTTGCTACTTACTTGGAGGTGGTGGTAAAGCATTGATATTTGGTTTAATGTCAGGTGGGAATGGCGGTTTGACATCTTGATTAGGGGACAGGTATGGAGGAATATTGCTCCCTGGAGTCATAGGTGGTGTGGGGTTTCCTGGAACAGGTGAGTGAGGGTAATTCGCCACAGGAACAGGCCTTGATGGCTGCAAAATGGTAATTGCAATTGAAAAGAGAAGAGAAGAAAATTATTGCAAGTGCCCCACAGCAGTGGAATGTGAACTAAAACACCAGGCGATGCGAACATAGAAGTATTAACACAACATGCAATGACACAGGGAAGGTCTGTACAACTCTTGATCCACCATGTCAAATGAAGCCCACCAGCCATATGTGGTAGCCAACCAGGGACTTAATCAACACCCTATTTTGCTGCCTGCCTGGGATACTATAGTGCCTACATTTAAAATAGGAAGAAGCAACAGCTTCTGGCTGGCCACAATACAAAGCTGATGAGCGCACTTTGCTTGGTAGATTAAGCCATGCAAGCCTAACACAGGGAGATCTATAATTTGAGAACATTAGGACTTCCTGGCAGCTCTTGTCAAGCTGAGAAAGCTATTGCTCGAAATGTCACTGTAATCACACAATTACATTTTCTATAAGTAACAACCGCAAAACAGTTAAGAAGCGGGCCTCCAAAACGGTGAAAAACAGGAACACACTGAGGGGAAATAGAAACAGAAGTCTGGTGAGTGGAATTATAACCACAAAGTCCTGATAAGCTGAGGCAAAGTCTTGCAACAAAGAAATGGAAACAGAAAAAAGTCGGCATTTTTAAAATGGAAGGAGATTCCCCTGTTCAAAGAGGGAAGGTGCTCACGAAGAAACTCGCAAGGAGGACTCCGAGGAAAGGATGGCACCACTCAAGGGAATAACACACAAATGAGAACATAGAAGGTGGCGGCTGTTAAAATGGCACACCCCCGCAGTCGAACAGAGGCAAAGGTAATAAACTCATTGTCTCAGAAAGTACGTCCATCAAACCCATCACAGAATCCAACGCAACAAAGCTAATACATTCCAAAGAAGCATACCAACTGGGGAAAATATCCTGAGGAGAGTGGGGAGCCAGCAGACAAAGAATTGCTTCCAAGTGGGCAGGAAAACAAGCTGGTGGATTCCAGGAGAGCCAGCCCTCAGTTAATCTTTCCTGCCTTTGACCACACGGTGGAGCCATACCCCTTGGTGATTACCTTCATTACCCAATGAGAAATTGCAGCCGCTGCCTCTCAAAGTTTAGTTACAAATTACTGAACACTTTGACCTTATTATGCTGTTTCCTCACTCCTGCCACCATCGTCCAGTGATGTGGGTGTGGAAACACATGTACTACACAAAACAAAGCTGGAAGGAAATAACTCAGTATGGAGTGAATGTTTTAGCAACTCCTTGGTCCTTATAACTTGTGGTTCTATGGTCAGTGGTCTCTCAGATTAGTTATTGTTACTTTTTACGCAGAAACTGGCTAAATGACTCATTGGCTCAGCATTGTAAAAAGCTCAACAACTTAAACCCTAAACAAAGTTCAACAACTTCAATCCTAAAAAAAGCTCTACAACTTTGGAGTAAAAATCATAAAAAAAAGCTCAAGAACTTCAATCCTAAAAAAGGTTAACAACTTTGGTTGGCCCTTCACTTCATCACATCTGGCCCTCTTTGATTAAAGTTTGGACAGCACTGGTGTATGCTGACACCAGACAAGTGGTGGAAGGAAAACCAGTCTCCCCTAAGCCACAGTTAGTTGGATGGAAGCAATGCCTCTCGGGAGTCATCCTGGTACTCTTTTGTATGTTTTACACCTCACAAAGGGGAATGCTTTCGGCCAGGGGGTGCTAACCTGAGGCCTTGCAGATGTTGCAAGACAACAATTTGCACCATCCCTGACTAGAGAGGGGGAGAAATTCACTTCAGTTCCCATTTAAAAGTGACATTTCCCAATTCACCCTTTCAGAAACAATGTCAGGACTGGAAGAGCAGCATCAAAATTTCAAAATTTGCATGCCTCTGAATTTTGAAATGCAGTTCTCCAGGCAAGTAACGTGTAGAAAAGTGCATATATCATGAGTGCAACATACATGAATGCATTATATTTGGGGAAATTGTTTTGGGAGTCCAGCAGCATCCAGAGAGAGGAAGGATGGTCAACTCTGCTTTACCCTCCAACATTCTGCATGAAAATAGGGACATTTGAACGGGGTGCTCCTATGTTCATGAGGAATGTTGATAGTAATTCCTGGTGGGGCAGAGACAACCAGTGGAGATGGAGGCCCTTTGGTAGCAAACCTTCTGCTCATAATGGTCAATGAAGCACCAGAAGGAACTTGGAAGAAAAGCATTGCATTGCCCAGGAATTATCTTTGATTCATCATGACTCCCAGACAGCTTTGATGCTCCATCATCCCATATGCAGAACCATGTCATCAAATCCATTCCACACTGTAGTACATGGCAGAGAGAAGTGGCGAAATGGTTCAACATCACTGGGCTGGTGCATTTTACACCAGGGCTACTGTTGTCCTTACTATTTTAGAAGTGTTCTAGGACATGGAAACTTGACAGATAATTGTATGGTATCACTCCATTTCTTAAACTCACAGATATACAAACAATGCTGGCAAATATACAGATAAGCAACAGTTGTTTTATGAAACTTGAGAAAAAGAGATACGAACTTAAGTCAACTGGAACTTACTACATTTCAGGGTGGCCCAGCTTTTCATACCAAGTAGGCCACAAGAGTACGTGGACAGGGAAACCACAGGCCACATGCATGAACGGGGGGGGGGGGGGGGCGCGAGGGCACGAGGCAAAAATATGACCCTCCCCTCCAGCCCTTGTGCTGACTTCCCAAAGCCAGGAAGGCAAGGCACCAGACTTTGGGAAGGAAGCAACAGGCTCTTGCAGGGTCCTAGAGCCTTCTACCTTATTCCCAAAACTGGGAAAGCACTAACTGGGCTTTGGGAAGGAGACGGGAGGACTCTAGGACCTTGTCAGAGCCTCATATCTCCTTCCTAAAACCCAGCACCTTCTTACAAGAAAGGCATCAAGGGCTGCCAAAAAGACATTGAGGGCCCATTTAAATTAATGGCCCTCAGTCGTGTTCATTAATTTCAGTGGGTCTAGTTTTAAGTAAAATCTAGTTGAATATAGCTCCAAATAGTCAACTATACTTATTTACAGAATTCAGAATGGAGCTTGTGAACTCCGATTAATTCCTAAGAGACGGAGATCAATGAAGGATCACTCTCACCTTGTAATACTGTCCCATGTTGACCGTTGGAGGAGGATATTGCCCTGTGTTCTGCTGGTTTGGCATCCTTTGTCCAGGGTAGTTGGGAGATGTCAGGGGTCTGGGAGGGTTGGGAGTTGGGTACTGACCAGGCTGGGATGGAAACTGGCTATTTGGTCCATACTGCTGGTTTCCATAGTTTGGCTATTTTGTAAAAAAGGGAAGGCAAATTAGAAAGTGCACCTCCAGCTGAATGCAACTGATCTCCCTATGTAGTGGAATCGACTTCAAACAAAAAGGATCACAAGCAAATGGTTTGACTTCATTATACCTTGGCTGACACTTTCAAATGTTAGTGTGGTAATTAAAAACCTAAATTGTTTCATTGCCAGGCTCTGCTGAATACTAGCAAGTCCCATCAGCCCAATCGGAGTGCTCAGGCCAAGAAAGTGATGTTTCTGGTGGTTTTAAGTGTAGGGCTTAAAAGAAACATTGATTTATAAAAATGGGATAAAATCCGGTCAAAGCGGAGCACTTTAAAGTAAAATTTATGCCCACAATAATGAAAAACTTCCTCAAATTTCTCTCACTGAATTCAATGGGACTTAAAAGTGCTTAACTCTGATGTGGACTGTTCCTATTATAAATGATGAGGCATAATTTACTCAACATCAATTATATATTTTACAGCACCACAAAAACACTGATTTTCAGGAAAGGCAGTATAAAGCACATATAAATCTTAATAGCAGTGCACAGTCTGGAGACCTAAAATATATAACCATATATATCGCTGTGGAGTTGTATGCCTCACAGAGTAAATGAAATTACCATCAACACACACCCAGCCATGTATTACATTTCAGTGACTGGTGCATAAACCATGTGTGAGTTTTTTTGCAAATTATCTATCATCCATATTATGAAATACTACTACTACTACTACTAATATCTGTACGCTGCCCATCTGACTGGGTGGCTTCCAACATATATATATAAACATAATAAAGCATGACATGTTAAAAGACCTCCCTATATAGGGCTGCCTTCAGATGTCTTCTAAAGGTTATGTGGTTACTCATCTCCTTGACCTCTGACGGGAGGGCGTTCCACAGGGTGGGTGCCACTACCGAGAAGGCCCTCTGCCTGGTTCCCTGTAGCTTCACTTCTCGCAGTGAGGGAACTGCCAGAAGGTCCTCAGTGCTGGATCTCAATGTCCAAGCTGAATGACGGAGGTTGGCCACACTCCTTCACAAACACATCATCTGTACAGCATGCATAAGAGCAGGAGAAGCCTCTGCTGCTACTCACCTCTCCTGGATACGGTCTCTTCATGGCCTGCATAGGCAAAGACTGGGGACGCGGGCCAGGGTAGGCTTGCTGTGGCATCCTTTGCCCGTGGTTGAAGGGATTCATTCCAGGCGGCCTGGGCTGGTTCATGCCCATAGGTGGCCCACTCATACTGGAAGGCGTCATGCCCGCTCCCATATTGGCAGGGTTCATGCTGCCTGGCATGGAAGCCGGGCCACGGGGGCCAGGCTGGTTCATGAACTGGCTGTTGTAAGCCTGAGTTGGACCCATCTGGAAAGAGGAACAAACCTTCAACAGAAGAAGAAAAAAGAATAAAATGCGACATGCATTTAAAATGGGAGGGGGAGCCAAGTTGAAGGGAGTCGGGGATATGTCGCATTTTAAAATCAGCAAATGGGGAGGGCGGTAGCATTCCTCCGCCTCTATTTCTGCTTGCGGCAGGTGTAACTGGAATTCTAAAAGTGACTAAAAAGTATGCAAAAGTTAGTAGGTTTCTCAGAGCCATGGGAACTCCATGTTGTGGCCTGCAATATATGTTATATACTTCTATTTTTTGTTCTGTGGTACTTCAAAATAAACTCATAATAAGTATATGTTGTACACTTACTATGAGTTTATTTTGAAGTACCACAGAACAAAAAGTAAAGGAATGGACCACTACCTACTATAGTTGGGTTTTTCAAAAGGGATAAAGGGATAAAAAGTCATGAGGTAAGTTTTGGGAGCAGAACCTGAGACATTCTGCATGCAAACCATGTTCTCTATCACTGACCTTCCCCCATTCTTGGAGAATTGCCTCCTCTTACTTTCCTCCATTTACTCCTATGCTCTGCATCCTGTGTCATCCCATAAGAGGACCCATACTCTTATTCCAACAATTGTGTTGCCCAAATCTGATTGATAGTCCTCCCTCAAGTCTCTTTCCATCTCCTTCAGAACCTCTTTATGCTTTTGCCTAATAGTCCTTCTGCACCGACAGGTTTTCACAGCTCTTCTGGATGTCATTGGCTTTGCTGCTCTGATGTCACAGAGCAACTCGCCAGCTGAGTGCTTTAAAGGCTACACAATCTAAATTTTGAGGTACATAATCAAAACTCTCTTAAACTGAATTGCTTCATCTAACCACTAACTTCCAAAGACTTCTTTGTCGGTGCGCAACACTTGAATGGTCTCCAAGAAAAGACATTGAACCCTTCTATTCATGTATGTGTTTAGAGATGAAAGGGAAGAAATGCTACTGCTTCTCTTATAGGTCAGGTGGTTGTATTTTAGAATAAAGGGCTCAGGAGCAAAGGTCTAAGACTGGCTTACAGGGTGAAATAGATCTCTAAGGTAAAGAAAACATAGCTCTGGTGCAAAACTTCAGGCCAGCCATCAAATGCATACAAGAGACGTTCTCTCTCTTGCTTAATCATAGAATTATAGAGTTGGAAGGGCCCCAGAGGATCATCTAGTTCAGCCCCCTGCAATGCTGGAATATGCAGGTGTCCCATACAGGGATCAAACCTGCAACCTTGGCATTTTCAGCACCATGCTCTAATCTAGGTATGAACTTTTTATTTCTCAGGCCTCTCTTCCAGGACCCTAAATGAGTCTAACACTTAAGATACAGGTGGTGATACTTTTTTTTCCACTAGAAAGGGGAGCTTCATAGGTTTCCAAGTAAGTAAGTTCCTGGTGGTGAGCTAGAAAGCTGCAAAAAACATTGGGTTCAAAGAGTTGCTGAGCAACCAGAAGCTGGGTGTGTTAGCAGCAAAGATAGGCCAACTATAATAACCAACATATATATTCAGGAACATTTCTGCCCCTTTAATTCTTTGAGATATCTAGAGAGGGCTTTGCTTCAGACTCCTTTCTTTTATGATGCAAAATCTTCAGAACACGGCTCTTTGGGGTAGCCTTATTTATAACTCTAGAACCAACATCCCAGAATGTTCCAATTGTGACTGACAGTATATTTAACTTGTCAACCTTTTTTCCAGAAAGGGTGATTAATGTACCGGTATTTAAGAATTAAAGAAAACGAAGGAGCATTTCCATCCAGCAATCACCTGCTTCTTGCATATGCAGTACATTCCAGAAAACGGGCCAAGTTTTTGTAACTTGAAGTTACCAATTATACCTAAAGCATAATAAAGGGGAAATGACTCTATGCATGATGGGAGTAGGCTGGTTCTCTTACCGGTCCATACTGATTCATTTCCTTGTTCTGTGTTTCCTGAAGGGCTGCAACCGTTGCTGTGGCAGTAGCTGTGGCTGTAGCTGCCGCTGCTGCAACTGCAGCGGCGGCGGCAGCAGCGGCTGGTTGAGTGAAGTCAGCAGGCGGCCTGGTGTGGGGTGGGATCCCCATTCCTGCAGGATTATTAGGGCCTCCTGGGTAGCTAAAGGAGGGAAATGCAATTAAAAGGCATCAGTGTTCGAGCTTACATTTGGGACTAGAACAGACACAATACGGGGGGGGGGGGAGAGAGATGTGCAGAATGAAAGTGAGATGCTACAGATATATACCAATATTTGATCATCCCTGTACAGAGTTTAGGGAATTCTGCAACTGCAGCATAACTCTGGATGCTTTCAAAGAGAATGGTGCCCCCCACAGAATTGAATCACTTTATACTTCTCTGCTGATTTCTTCTGCTACTTTAATTCTCACACCTCATTCTAGGTGGCAAATTCCACTCTTCTCCCCTCCCAAGAGTATCCACTGCAAACGTACTATTTACATTCATACTCAATTCCCAAACCCACCCCAGTCCCAGCTTCCTGATTGTTTTTGTTCCCTTTCATGAATTCTGTAACTCCCGTCCGCTGAGAACTTTTGCAGGGAATTGCTTTGATCCATTTGCATATTTTCTCAGAAATGTGGTGGCTCCAGAAAAATTCACCAGGCACCCCACCAGCCACATCTCCAGGCAACCTGGAGGAAAGGAAGGGCTTCTTCCCCTCCTCAGTGGAGGCAATGACAGCACGATGGGGCACTTGGTAGGTCTAGGTGTGCCAACATGGATTGATAACAACATCAGTCTGCATAAACATAAATCAACGAGGCGTGCCTGAATTGTTTCTGAACGATGCAGATAAATATAACCATCTCAGACCAATGTTTTGTCAGATGAATTTTCTGTGGTGACAATTCGAACACAAGCACAGTATTGTTGGGCCTCGGATTCAGTCACATTCAAAGATCATTCTCTTATGCAAAGCAGCAGTACTTGTATCCATCAATATCCTTCTCCTCCTAGCTTAGCAAAATGTTAATCATGGCTAAACTGTGGTTTGTGTCACAATTTCAGAGTTAATTAAAACTTTATTTTAGGTGTTTATTAGAGTTAATTGATTGACCTAAGTCATTTGCAAATCATTTCCTGCTACTGTGATTAATTTCCCTCTGAGTCTAGACAGCCTTTTTTTTTAAAGCAACTATGTAGCTTTACTAGGCATAGTTAACTGTAACCCCTTCAGACTTTTTGCGTAAGCGGAAAAAAAAAATTGACAGCATGATTATCAATTAACCGTATATTATACTGTTAAGGCTCCAGCTCCTATGTTTATGTCACCCTCTTCTATCACTGTTTATTCCCAAGAATGCCCTAAAGCTGAGACTGTGATTTTTGTCCCCTTATTGCAAAGGTGATGAACAATAAGAAAAGTGAAATTTCAGTAAGCTAACCATCTTATAACTATATATAGTTTAGGTTCAAAGACCCCCATAACTACATAACTTTCAGTAAGACAACCATTTTATAACCATATTAAAGAAGGACTATAATCTCTCTAGCATGTCAGATTTATGATAGTATGGGTCTCTTGGGGTCTGATCAGATTAGGAGACTGGAAGTGGCCCTCAGGTTTGCCTGTTCTTTTCCTCACCTTGGGATGATAAGTGAGCAACCAAACCAGAAATCACCAGACTTTTTATTTCCATATGCAGTCTCCATGTCCTTGTGAAACAGAATTTGATTGTTATTTCATAAGGCCAGGAAGATCCAATATTCAGATTAATGTGGTTGGTCCTCCCCACAGTGAGGAGTAGGCAAGAGAAACATGTGACTCCCAATCTCAACATAGGCACGAATCATCAGCTGAATAGGGTAACTGCCAAGAGTTTCCTCTGTATACATCTATATGAGTATGGCATTCACTACTAAATGTGGGCTTTAAACAGGGCTGGGGAAACCTGTGGCTCTCCATATTCCTGGACTACAACTCCCATCATCCCTGACAACTCTCCATGTCAGCTTGGGCTGATGGGAATCAGAGTCTCATAGTGTCTGGAGGGCCCTGGGTTCCCTATCCCTGACTTTAAGAATGGATCAGGCAAGTTCACAGAGAATCAATCCATTGGTGCCTATTAACTGTGAGAATTAAATGGGTCCTCCATCTACAAAGGCACTGTATCACCCAATTCTGGATGTTAGGGGAAGCAACAAGAAAAGCTCATTACCACCATGTCCTGTTTGTGCCCTTCCCAAAGGCATCCAGCTAACAATTGCTGCGAAAAGAATGCTGGGTTGGATCTAGCAGGTGAGTTTTTATTTGCATGTCTTATCGAGCAGAGCAAGCATGATATGCCTCTTAGACATGTGTATGTGGTCCATGTGTTGTATGACAAAGGACCTTGTCATTTAAGCTGCTCCTGCTTCAAATGCATCAATTCATTGCCTACTTACATGCCTGAGAAGTGCCAAGTTCTAGTCTACACAAACCAGCCTTACCTTCCCCCAAAGCCTCCACTCCCTGGGTAGTTGGGCCGCCCATACATGCCCGGTTGTATGTACGGCTGATTGGAGCCTGCCTTGGCCGAGAACTGCTGTTGTTGCCCAGCAAACTGAGGTGAATTCATGCCAGGATTGCTGGTAGTCATCCCAGAAGCCATGGGATTTCCTCCTGGGTTCATAGGATTGTTAGCATTTGCCATAGGATTTCCCAGCACCTGGTTGAAAGAAGAAGAAAAAATGGAAGTGGCATCTGAACAGTTCTGACAGCTCTGATAGCAGCACTCATTCCGTTACAGGAGGTGTAACTCTGTGTCAGGTTGTATGCTTTTGTGCAGACAGTTGCAACTTCAATCTCCGGCAGATCCAGAGAAAGGATCTTTGGAGGGACCAGGGGTGGGGGTGGGGAGCCTGATATCTTGAAACACTGCTGTGGCTAGATGGACCAATGGCCTGACTCTGTCTAAGGCACCTTCCCATATTGCTCACCCTTATTATCTCAGCTCCCTACCTATCCAGTGATCTTAGAGCATGGGCTATCTGGAGCCACGTAAGAGTCCCCAGAAGAGGGATGGCTAAATTCAGTCTTGGTGATTGCTTATTTTCTCCTCTAGAATCTCCATGGTCCACTAATGTGTTTTACATTTGCAAAGCAAGAATGCAAATTCAGGATCTCTCAAAGGTTAAATATATAATGAATTGGCATTAAGTGATCGCTGTTGCTTCAAACGTAAGGAATGTGTTACAGAATAAGATCAATCTGGCGAACCAGAGCAGCAAACGGAAACGCTGTTTACCTTCCCGCCGGAGCAGTACCTATTTATCCACTTGCACTCTGACGTGCTTTCAGTGCAGCTTTAGTTTATTTTTAAATCCCATCAACCAGCAATTACTAGGTTATCCACTTGAGATCCCCTGGTGGACAGTAGTCTACCCTCTGCCCACACCTGCACTGAAAGATCCTAAGGCTACAGGACTAGTTGCCTTTGAGAGCATGGGTATGCCTCATTTTGCTGCCTGGGGTGAAACGGGAAGGGGCCATCCTGCCCTGCTGCTGCCTCCCCTACTGGGGTCACACAAAGCGATGACGATGGTCATGATCTCACAGAGTACATGAGATCTCACAAGATTTTGGTGGGATACTGCTGGAAGCTGCCTCAGCTTCCCTTACGGGCAGGCAGGCCTTGTTTGAAAGCCAAATTTAGGCCCAGTAGAGATGGATGGATCTGTCAATTTCAGTTTCACACAGTGCCAGTCACTTTGCAGTTTCCCTTTTTCTAATATATGCATCTTTGCAAGCAATTTTCCCATATAATGCATTTTCATTATGTTAAAGATGCACATCTCTGTGTGCCCGTCCTACAACGAATTGGAGCAGTGTGTCACAAGATTTGGAGAAGCAAAAATTTCATAGGATAGCTATGTTTTGTTTGGGACACGTGAACTTGGTAGGTTTAGTGCAAGCCAAACAATCCCCCCCCCCAGCCTCCTAGGGCCCCAGGAATTATTTTTTCCAGCCTCCAGCAGTTCTGCCCTATCTGATCCAAAGAATGGTTACCGAGGAGAGAAGCCACAAAATGAAGCTTACCTGGCTCTGGGAGGTGTTAGTCACACCCCATACTGTAGTGACCACTGAAAGGGAGCCTGGTGGTTGGTTGGTGTTTTGCTGCCAAGGAACAGAATCATACGGGAAAGTCCCATCACTGCAAAAAAGAAAATGGGGAGGGGGGAGAAGAGATACACCTAGTATATAAAGTCATACTTTATAATTTAAAGGAGTGCTTGGGCTGGGTGGGAAGAGCAATCTTTTAATTTTCATTCCCCAGCCAATACACTAGCTTGGTGAACTGCCTGACAGTGATAACATTTACAAAGGTAATAGCTTCTGTTTGGTTGCAAGGAGAGCAATTGCTTTTGCATCAGCGAAGGGAAGAAATACGTTTGGCAGTGAAGCACAAATGCATATGACAATGATTATGGAGGTGAATGGCAATGAAATTAGTTGAAGCATGAAGAGTTTCACTTTTGAAACTATGCTACCTGCAGAAGAGGCAAATGGCAATAAATTTGCGAAAGTGGATTTTTAGCAACTGAAGCAACACATGAAGCAAAGTGGATGCTTGGATACATTTGCTTTGCCAATGTCATTTATTTTTAAGCTCTTGAGCCACCGTGGCTTTAGCTCCCTTGTCCCAGCTCAATCAGGTCTAGACTCCAGCTCTTTCTTCCTGCACTGGCTCACAGCAATCCTTTAAAGGAACGGCAATTGCTACACGAGCTAAAATTAGAATTCAGAGGGCATCCTCTCACACGTTGCATAAGCAGCACACCCAAAAACCCCTATTAAGTGTTCTATGAGAGCTACTGTGGTACACAGACTAAGAATCAGCTGTGAAACAGGAAATCTGCAATGAATTTAAAAAGTAAGGGTCTTCTCTCTTTTGGTCCATCATCCCAAATCATCAATCTGGGGATAACAACACTGACCTGCCTTACAGGGGTTGTTGTACATATGCTGAGATAAAATATATTCAAAGTACTTTGGACATTCGAAAAGCGCTGCATAAAAGCTTTTATTACTATAAAACCCTGATGTAATAAAATTACGTATTTTGTGACACAAGATAGCCAGGATTATCTGCCCACCCCCACAATAAAATAAACTCATGCATACAACTAAATAGATCTACCATCTTTTTCTGTGAGCTTAGGTTGATATAGACATAAAGAACATACTCTAAAAAAATCCCCATGACCTTGCTATGTAGGTGATCAAATATGGTAGAAAACTCTACAAATGTCACAATCCATTTGCACCACAAGCAGGACCTAGATGTATGGTTGATTCCAATGCAGCTCAACAGAGCTTTCTGGAGCACCAAATCTACAGGCATGTGCACAGTCAATCTGATGGGATAATAAGGAGAACAGGAGGCCTGCACATGTCTCTCACCTCCCTCCTCTTGTATCAGGCACAAAAGAGAGTTGGATGGTGGACATAAGAAGCCCAATATTCTCCTAACATCTCATCATGCTGCCTGTTCACACATAAATGGGAAAGGGAATCAGGGCTGTAGGATGCTATCTTGGGACCCTCCATGCACAAGTGCTGCACTTGCAGATGTGAACAGACCATGCCCGCAGGGACTAGATCCACTTGTAAATGTGGATTTATTTACTGTATTCTCATAACCTGCAACTTACAGCTTGGTCTTTGATGTGCGTCTGCTCTGCGTTAATTGGCACACATGCATATCATATTTTTAAACTTAAATAGGTGCAAGCCATTAACACAGGAATGTAAAGTATAAAATTTCAAGCTTTTCAATATGTATAAATTAAATAACCTTTGAAGACAGGTATGAATGTGATGAATAAATACAGGGGTTATGGTACTGGGCAAAGTCAAGCTATCTTTTTTGTTGAAGTACGATTCTGCTAACTTTGGTTGCTATGATTTCCAGTGCTGCAACACTTGAGGCTGTTTATTACAGATAATGGAAGCACTCCTACTCAAAATGTGTGTTACATAAAGCTTGGAAATGAGAGTGTGCGTGTAATAATTAAAAACCAGCAGTTAGGTTTTCTTTGTACACGGCATGGGGATTCAAACATGCCAACAGCTCACAATCAAAATTGACCTAGCAGGTCCTACCTGTTGAAAATGAGCAATGGACAAAAATAAAAGTAACAATACAAATGGAATAAACAAACTGGATCTGAAACATCTTCTTAACCATGATACATAATTAAGAATGCAAATGTTTATTTTGAGGGCATCCCTTTGAAATGGATATTGTGCATGACTGGAGGGGATGCAATGGGAACAGAAACACAATTTAAAGGATGTTCAGCTTCCTCCAAAACTTAAAAACAGGCTGACTTCTCAAGAGTAACAATGGGGGAAGTTTTAACATTAACTTTCATTTGGAGCACAATGCTATTGTGGATAATTTTCTAACCTAAATAAGCATTAATACACTGGCTTTCAACTTGTGTAACCTGAAGTGGATTGTACCAATGGCATCATCACAATCCTCTCTCTCTCTCTCTCTTTTTAAGAAAAAGGAAAGAAAGAGAAAACATAAATGTGGACTCCATGTTACAGATTGGGGCTTGAGATGAACAGAAAGGTTGAAGACAACCACTTTAATGCAACCTGAGACTTATAATAATAGGTGTTGCTATGATGAAGCTGTAACAGGAGACACCAAGGACTGAAAATAATCTGTTAGTCCGTCAACACTTTTATTTAGACCCTCGTTCTCAGACTAATTTTTACCTAGGGAATACTGCACACAACATGGAAATAGGTTGCACTGTGAATACTGAAACTTGCTACCTAGTAAAAGCTATCAAGTAAATGTGCCAAGAATCAGGATACTAGTTTTTGTACCACAGTGTGATTTTATGAAAACATTGTAGCAAAATCCTTCCATCAATAGCACAGTAAAGCACTAAAATCAAACAATTAAAGAAACTGCAAGATCAAGAACAAAGTATTTGCTTGCAGTCAGCTGGGACAATAGTTTTCCTCATCGTCTGGGACCATACGGTACAGCCAATTCACTTTTCAGCCTCCTAGCTGCTTCTCTACTGAAGGGGTGTCTTGGAAGAGGGAATCCTTTCCTTGCCAACTACTTCCCCACTGCAATTCTCCCTGCTATTTTTTTCTCAGCTGGAGTGTCAGCATCATGTTTCAGTCATGTGTCTAGAACAGTGGTTTCCAATTAGCTAAGTTCTGTGCCCCCCCCCCATTTTTCAGAAGCCAAGCCATGGAACCCCTACTTTTGCAAATTTTGATACCTCTGTAGTAGGTTTCGTCATGTGAATGGTGCCACGGACCCCCTGCAGTCTGCGGACCATCAATTGGGAACCACTGGTCTAGAACATTGGCAAGGGGAGAAACAATGGAGCGGGGTGCAAGGGCAATGGAAGAGGGTGTTTGGGGGCATGGAAGCCCCACTTCCACACACAACTTTTGTCTCCCAACTCTGCTTTTTGAAAAGAGGCACCTAGGCTTTGGAAATTTAATTTGGCAGCCTAATGTGTTCTATCAGTCTGAGTCTCTTAAGTGTCACTGCAACTGGTGTTTCCTTGATTCTTTTATAGAACACTCTAGTGTCTATATGCTTCACTGTAGGGTAATGCTTTCACATATTCTGCAGTCCCTCTTCACAATGCCCACATTTACTGTGGTTCTGTTCTTTAATACCCCACTCCTGCAATTACCTGCTAGGCGGTTTGCTGGAGTCTCATGCTAACAAGATGCACTGCAGGTAAGCACAGCTCCTTACACCTCCCAAAATTAGCTAAGAAAACTCCAGTGGTCATGGGCTGGAAGGTGGAATCAGGAGACCTGGGTTCAAATCCCTAGGCAACCCTAGACTCAGTGAATGGCCTTTCCCAGGTTTAGTTCTCTATGTGTATAGCATAAATAATGGTGACCCATCTCATCACAGAACTATTATGTGAAGATAAGTGAAGTAAAAATGTTGTTTCTCCCCCTGGGGCTTAGTGAGTGAGTCTCCATTATTAAACAACTACCCCACCCTATCTGAAATGTCCTTGGGACATTTCTGTCTGACTTTGTGTACAGTCACTGTAACTGTTCCCTATTCACACTGGCACATCTTGTCTATGAAAACACCTTTGATCCGAGAGCACCTTTTTGCTCTGGTGCTGTTTACCCACATGCCCCACTGGTAATGCCAGTGAAGGAGTAAAGGCAACTTTGGGTGAGTTTCCTTAGGGTTGAAACATGAAGCATGGATTTGGTGGTACAAAGGGAGCTATCAAAGGACAGAGCACTGCAGACAACTGTTCCTGCAGCACTAAATGCAGAGAAAGAACCTGGGGATGAATAGCTATGGGTAAATCTATCTAAGTATATGAACTATCCCTTTCTGTGGCTGATCCACAGAGAACAAGGGAGTCTTTTACAGCCTATTTCAGAGCCTGGCTCTTTAGCGCAAGCTGTAGAGACTCACGCTTTCAGCTCTGGAGGTCCCCGTTTCAATCTCTGGGGTCTGTCAAGATGGCAGCCGTCACATATGCACCTATGAATCAGAAGGGAAAGTGTAGGTCCAGAATAAAAATTGAAAGCCCTAACAAAGCACATTGATTACCCTGTTTTGCATGTGGTCCTCACAATGATGTCATCTATGACCTGGGGCTAAGTTATGCTTATAGCTACTCCAGACAATGGGCAGGCAAGCACACACACACACACTCACTCACTCTTGGCTTTCCTCACTTCATCCAACTTATTTTTGCTTTCAAACAGGAAAACTGCAGTATTATCTAATCAGCCTCTGTTACTTTACCACCAAAGAGGAAAAGGAGCACATTAGCAAATCACAAAGCTAGATAAATTGCTAATATTTTGTTACATACTCACTAACACAGAGAGAATAAGCTACAGTCTGATATGTATCTACACAATACAGGGGGCGTGGGGGTGCTGTTCTGAAAATACCATATTCACATTGAGTTTTCCCCTGCAACATATAATATTCCTTGTCCCATGTCATGGCATCATCATGTGCCCCTCCCTGCGTTTGACAGAAGCAGGGGCAGACTTTGGTAATATGGTGTCCTGAGCAAGGGCAAAATTTGATGCCTTCCCCCCCAATATTTATTATTTTCGCAGTAATTACTTTTGGTGCAGTTGCTTTTTAAATTGATCTTCTCAGTAGGTACTCATATAAATTGTTGTTGTCATTTTGCGTGCCCTGTGCAGGGGAACATCCCGCACAACCCTAAATCCTGCGCTGCCAGTAGCAGCAGCCAATAGCATGGACTGGGAGTGAAGACAGACATGGAATGCTGCAACCATGACACAAGGCCATCATTTCTACATGTTACAGGTATAAAGGGAGAATACTTGACATGGGGATACCTATCATCTTGCTCATAATAATACTTTTTTATTTATACCCTGGCCCATCTGGCTGGGTTTCCCCAGCCATTCTGGGCGGCTTCCAGAATATGTAGTTCTGCCCCAAGACACAAGGGAAACACTTTGAAAGAAATATTGAGGTTGCTGTTTTAAACTGCAGACTATGTGAATTGATGCGCGAGGAATCTGACATTCCCAAAGACATCTGTGAAAAACAGTATTAATCTCAGAGTCACAACACTGGACATTAACCACTTAGCAGCTCTGATGGGGAAACAAGTAATGCAGGTAGTAAAACAATTGGAGAGTAGAGTTAATCCGTAACTGTGAGGGCTGGTGCCAGAGGCTGGCTCAGACAGGCATGTGCTGGAGTGCAGAGCATTCTGAAAGGCCCAGTGAAGTGATTGTGCCATCGTTTTCACTCTGCCTGGTGGGCCAAGAAGACTGGAGGCTTTCTCAGAAGCAAAGTGAGAAACAGCACAGAGGACTAGAGTGTATGTGTATGACAGACCAGTTGAGCATATAAGCATGAAAATCTGCCTAATATGGAGCTCATCTTGCCCAGTGTTGACTACTCATTGACAGCAGCTCCCCAGGGTTTCAGTAATGGGTTCCCCACAGCCTTGATACCCGATATCTGTAATTGGAAATGCCAGGGACTGAACCATGTGCAAGGCATAGGCTGCCTCAGTGAGCTACAGCCGCTGTCTCCGAAGTGAGAGCTTGATAGGGGGAAAGCAGGATGGGAGGTTAGGGGAGAGAGACAGAACTAGGAAAGGAGGGCAGGGGAAAGGTGGAGGACAAAGTGAGCACTAGAGTGGGCCTGATCCCCATGCCAGGAGATACCAGGTATAGCTGAAGAAGACCCCAGCCACATCTCTCCCTTATGCGTCATATGCCACTGACTGAAACCAGTGTACTGTGACCAGACCAGATACACTAGACTAGAGTGTTCAACAGGAACTTGACATTAAAAAAAAAAATCATTCTAAAGAATTGAACTATAAGAAACCTGCCAATATAAGATAAAACTAACTAACTTTGAGGCGAGCCAGTGTGGTGTATTGCTTAGTGTGTTGAACTTTAACCCAAGAGACTTGGGTTCAAATCTATGATGAGCTGTGGGTGACTCACCTTTCCTTCGCCTAACTCCTCTCACAAGGTTGTTGTGAGCTTAAATACTGCCCTCATCCCTTTTGTGTCTAAATAAAATTTATATATTACTAGAAACGTCCCTTCCTCACCCTACTCAAATTCACTGAGCTCAGGTGAGGACCTTGGGGTGCTCTGTAATACATCCTGTTGCAAAGGGGTAAATGTAGAGTCCCTTCTGGAACTGGCTCCTTGCACTGCTCCTTTTATGCTGGGAATCCTAATCAATGAGGCAGCTCCTTCTTACAGCTCCCAGTAAGGGCAACATTGCTGTAGGAACTAGCTGAATCCCTGACTCCTCCCAGGTTGCCTTGGGCTCCAGGCATTATTAGGGCAGCATGAAAAGCAGCAGCTTCCTTGCTGCCAGGAGAATGCCAGAACGGGGGCTTAGATGACAAGATGCTACAGAAGACATTTCTCTTGTCTCTGTACCAGTTGTGCAGAAGAGGAAACTTTGGCGCATGCAGCTTGACATGTCATACTACCGCTGCAGGACTGAGAAAAAATTGTACTTGTCAAGATTCCATCTTTTAAAAACCACTGAAAGCTTCAAAAGCTTAGTTCTTTATTGCTGTGTTTTTCAAACTGTGTTCTGGGGACCTCTAGAGTTCTTCAATGAGAAAAATCATGAAATGTGGGCAAGCTGCCCAAGACAACATCTTTATCACAACCAAATCCATCCCTGCCATGCAGAGCCACATGAGATTTTTTGGTAGCATGCTTCATTCAATGGGCCTCCCTAACAAAAATGGGCCTGGCTAATGCCCAGTGTTTCCCATCCTTTTTCTGACTGTGGCCCCCTTTCAACCTTGTTTCCTTCCTGTGCCCCCCATGGGCATAGCCAAGGGGGGCAGGGTAGCTGTCCCCCAGTAAGTAAAAATTGATACAAATCTGATACAAAATTGACAAAAATCCTGGCTGCATCCATGCCCCTGCCCTACTGGTAGAAAAGTAGTGATTTAAATGTTTTGTTTGTAAATAGAACATTTTATATATTTTAAAAAATAATTTATAAAAAATACAATTACATAAAATGATAGGAACATAATGAAATATTGCTGAAGCAGAAAAACATAGAATCACAGCGCTGGAAGGAACCCCAAGGGTCCACTTTCTAGTGCAACCGCCTGCAATATAGGAAACTCAGCGAATGCATCCATGGCAGATGGCCATCCATCCTCTGCTTAGAAAGAAAGGAGAGTCCACAACCTCCCGAGGGAGATCCAACTTCCATGTATTATTAAAAGAAAAGGTATCCCTGACCGTTAGGTCCAGTCACGGACGAATCTGGGGTTGTGCGCTCATCTCGCTCTATAGGCTGAGGGAGCCTGCATTTGTCTGCAGACAGCTTCTGGGTCATGTGACCAGCATGACTAAGCCACTTCTGGTGAACCAGAGCAGCACACGGAAACACTGTTTACCTTCCCGCCAGAGTGGTACCTATTTATCTACTTGCACTTGACGTGCTTTCAAACTGCTAGGTTGGCAGGAGTTGGGAACAAACAACGGGAGCTCACCCTGTCACGGGGATTCGAACTGCTGACCTTTCGATCGGCAAGCCCTAGGCTCTGTGGTTATTTGACACAGAGGTGGAAATCTACAGATACAGTCCAAAAGGCACACAGGGAGTTTTGTATATATGAGAGAATTTTAAAAAACAAGCGCTCCTCACTGACCTGGTGCAAAAAGATATTGTCATCCAGAAGAGCCCTGGCTGCCTAGATAAAACACTATAGTCCTCTACACCCTGACATGGAATAAAGCCCACTCAACTCAGTGTGGCTTTCTTCTGAGTAGACAAAACAAAACAAAAAATTTCCCTTCCAGTAGCACCTTAAAGACCAACTAAGTTAGTTCTTGGTATGAGCTCATACCAAGAACTAACTTAGTTGGTCTTTAAGGTGCTACTGGAAGGGGAAATTTTTTTTTGTTTTGACTATGGCAGACCAACATGGCTACCTATCTGTTTCTGAGTAGACAGTTAGTTATTTACTAGATGCAAGTTAGCAGCACCAGACAACCCTGCTCGGCTAAGTGCTGGGGTCGATTTCACCCCGCACCTTGCAGAACCTGGCCGACGCTGTCAATGGGCCCTGTGCCCCTTGGCAACATCTGCCCAGCACTGGCGGCAGCAACAACCCACCACTTACCTGACTTGGGGGTTCTAGATCGCGGGCTCTACTGGTCAAAACAGGAGCCTCAGCTATCGCCCTCTTCTGCCAGAAACAAACCAGGACAGCTCCAAGAAAACTCACATGGCAAACAGGAGCGCTAGGCCCTGGTGGGCCGCCCCCTTACATGCTTGTGATTGGCCAAGTGGATAGCCAGCCAATCAGGATTTAAATGATCTCCCCCCCTTTCACTTCTCACTTTTGTCTGTGACGCCCTAGTCTTGTGCTCTGCCACCCCTTTACGCATTTTTCACCTGTGGCTCCCTTGGCATATCCTGCCCCCCCCCCTTGAGGGCCATATGGCCCTCGTTTGGGAAACACTGTTTTAAAATATCCTTCAGAACCTTTAGGAAAATGTAGTGGTTCCTTTGTAGACGTATGGGGCTCTTCCGCATTCAAATGGTTAGGCAAAGTGTTATGTAATGCAAGAAAGCCTGAAAACCACTCCTGCTGAATTGGACTGCCAATGGTAGAATTGGATACTCTTCTATCTTTTTTTAAAAAAGTCAGCAGACAAACCTCACAACCTGAGAGAAAAAGTAAGGTAACAGACTATGTTTGGAAGATGCTTTTTTATTATTTATTTGTTATATTACCCTTCAGTTGGAAGAGCCCAATCCTACTAGGAATAGCAATGAAGAAAAGTTTCTCAATATAGATTTAAGGGCACACTGACAGCAGCACTCAATAAACCACCCTCTCCCTTGTGTTCCTCTCACTATTTACATATCTGAAAACTTCAGATTTTAAATGCTGCAGCCTTCAAACATTCTCATCATTTACGGGTCATCTTGCACGTTTATAATAAAGCAACATATACTGACTCTTTTCTGAAAAGCTCTTCATATACACCTCAGAAATGAACTGCAGTGAACTACAACATACCAGAAGCAAGCTAATTTAAATTTTTCTGCACCATTTAACTGTTCCTGCTACTAGTACATCATACATTCATTTTAAGAAATTCCAACTGTGCTCAAAAGTTTCAGAGGAAGAGTAAGCTGACTTCAGGAAAGAAATTGTGGAATTATCTGTACACTGACAGCAACTAAGAAACCAAACCTCTTTAACTGTGATGTGTGGTAACCAGGTCAACAGATTTCTCATGATTGTGAGATTCGAATTGCACTTGACTTGCTCTCACTTACACATGCCTGAAACACGGACTTGACCCAATACGCTGGAAAAGTCACCGGACATTAACCTTCCTGTTCACTAAAGAGAAGCAGGTATATCTTAACCAAAACTGCCAGCATCTTAAGATAGTGTGTGATGAGAACTGTGACTAAGGGCTCGTCCACACTTGGCTTTGTTCTGCATTTCTAGCCACAGGTCTGGGCTTTGCAGGTCTGTGTCTGAGCACTTTTTATTTTTGTTTTGCCCTGGCGCATGGGTCTAGAGAGTGTAGGGTAAAATATATGTGTGGCTGTGGCCTTGTTGTGCCTTTGGGGCCCTGCCTGCTTTCTGAAGCGGAGAGTTCCAGGATGACAATTCCATGAGAATTCCACTGGTGAATTCCTTTTGACTAGAGTCAGACTCTTACACTTAGAGGAGGGCAGTGAAGAATTTTCCTTTAGGCAGTGACTGAGGTGAGGAAGTTGTCTTCTACTGCACTGCAGCACATGGCTTCGTTCATTTGAGCCAATGGTCCTGAGGTATTGGCCTTTTAAGTGCCATTCTGAAAGGCAATGGGACTGGATCTAGCCCACAGTGGGTTACCTGGGCATTTGCAGGGTCAATCCAGGACATTTTGGTGCCCACGCAGAGCATCTTGTGCAAGCCTTAACAAAACAAATGGAAAATGCTGAGGATAACTACTCTGTAGATCAGTGTTTTTCAACCTTTTTTGGGCAAAGGCACACTTGTTTCATGAAAAAAAATCACGAGGCACACCACCATCAGAAAATGTTAAAAGTTTTAACTCTGTGCCTATATTGACTATATATGAAGTAATTCTCTTGAATAGGAATCAAATAAACACAAAGAAAGTATTTTATAATTACTTTATTATGAAATAGTAAGTAAACAGAAATATGAAAAATTATAAAATACTTTATTCAGTGCGCAACCTGGGCCTGTTGACTGAACACAAAGCTGATATTCTGGCTGGAATTGAAGAAAGACACACACGTAGGTCTTCGTCAACAGCTCTCAGTCTCTGTATTTAGTTTTTATAGCAATCATGCTTGAAAAGCTCATCTCAAACAGATATGTAGTGGAAAATGGGAGCAATGTCAAAATAGCTTTGTTTGCCAGAAGGGGGAACTCCTTGGCAGTATCCAACCAAAAACTGTCCAAAGGTAGATAAGCAAATCTTAGCTTGATACCACAATTTTTTCTCAGTTCAGTTAGTTCCTCCTGCTCCTGTAAAGTCATGTCCTTTCCACCAACTGATGCTGAGCTATAAGGGTCCCTAACCCAGTCAAGGCATTCAGTGGAGACTGAAGAGAAATAACATGACAACTTCTCCAGTCCTCCCGGTGACTCGAGTCATGACATCTTCTTCTCTCCGCTGCTGCGCACACTGTGCTGGGGCGGGAAGGAAGTCGGAGGATGATGTCCTACTGTGATAGGTCCAGGCTGGAGTCTGGACCAATCACAGCCCGGACATCAGAAAAGTGGAGGGTGTCCCCCTGAGGAGCGCCAATCAGCGCCCCTGCTGGCCAAGGGTGGGGTCAAAAACCCCACCCCCCATACCCAGGACACAGTCCGGCGCCTGCCTAGTGGGCGAAAATTTGAATTTTTTTTTAATCTTTCAAATTTTTCAATTTTTCCCATGGCACACCAGGCAACATCTCGCAGCACACTAGTGTGCCGCGGAACAGTGGTTGAAAAACACTGCTGTAGATTATACCTTCTGTTGCTCCAAGTCTGGCCCTCAAAATGGTGGCTTCACCTTGCCTCATGGCAAGATTGTATCTTCTGACTGCATTAATATACGGCTCCAAAGAAAAGCAAAAACTTAACAACTCTGGAAGGACCAACCAAAAGTTACAAAGTAATGAGCTAGTAAGATGCTGTTGGTAAAGGGGATGCTAGAGGCACACCTGGCAATTCTTTGCAGATAAATGCAGTGAGTATGTTTAGAATATCTATCAATGAAATGAAAAGAGGAATTTCTTTTTTTTTTTACTATGTGCAGGTGGGAGATATGCAAATAAAACTGTTTCTGTAAAACTCATTCACATGTCTCTTACATGTACTTTGTTTAATCTTCATCTAATAGAGACTTCTGTGTCCCAATCTGAATTATTTATTTCTATAGAGTTCTTTTCCTAAAACTGTTTACAACCCTTATCTCTGTTATTCTCCCAACAACCTTCTGAGGTGAGACTAGGATGTAAGAGAGTGAGTTGTCAAAAGCCACACACTATTCTGATGGACAGCTGGTGTGGTGTCGTGGGTACAATAACAGAGTTAGGCCAGGGAGATCATCACTCAACCATAAATCTCACTAGATGATACCTCTGCCTCTACCTCTACCTGTGAAAATAAATATGTAATCATGTACATCACTCTGAGCTCCTTGGAGGGGGAAGTAGGATAAAAATGTAGTAAGATAATACTTCATGGTTGAGCAAGTATTTGATTCTTGGTTCACCATGTTCAATATTTTATCCACTGCATAAAATGCTCAGAATTTTACACCCCCTTAGCCTCAGATTTGGTGTATTTAGACCTACAAAGCCTAAGCATAGTATTTGATGAAATACTTGCATGTTTATGTGCTAAGGTATGCCACGTTAGCAAATTCTGCATTGCACATCAGACAGTCAAACTATGTGGTTGCTCTCAGTATACAGCCACATTACTCCTCCCTTGGTGTTTTTTTACTCCTACACTATGCTGAGTTGAGGTCTCATTCAAACCTGGGCTTATGCTTAAGCTCTCTCCTCACTAATCACAAGCTGTAGCCAAGAACAAACTCACTGTAACCAATGCAAACATTATGATCCTTAGGTGTAACCTGCAGAGCACCTAGTAGAAACTAAGGCTGCATTCCCATGACAATTTAATCCACCATGATGTTTCCCTAACTGTTAAGTTCTGCACTATATTTGAGATTTCAGTTCTAGAACTATTGTGGAATATAGAACTCCTTTCCATATTATGTGCGCAGTGTTTTATTCTGGAAGCAAATAACACAGAAATAAGCATGAAACTTCCACTATATTCCACTAGAGTTCCAAAAGTGGCTTTTACATCATGTGAAGGTTCAACGATAATGTGGAACTTAACAGTTAGGGGAAAGTCATGAAAACAAAATGAACTGGGTTGTGGATGTGGTCTAAGTCTGCCAACTCTTTCTATTAGATAATGTTTTCAATGATGAAGCAAAAATATGAGCACTGAAGCAAGAGTATACCATTCCATTGGAAATCGGGTTACTAAACATTGTCTAAACACTGTGACCACTGCAGCTTATTTCTCCCCAACCCCATCTGTCTTCCCTCTTTGCTTAACATCCAGCCTGACTTTATGGAGAACTCAAAAGGTTTCTCACCATTTTGTGATACTTTAGTTGACCCTAATAAAGACCTTGACCTAATGAGGTTGTTGGTATATCCATTTGGAGAATAAGATGCTATAAATCATACAAGCAGATGGCAGAACACGGTCCTCTTAGATTAGGGAAAGAGGTTGAAGTTTTATTTAGAAGCTCAGTTTGGATGATTCTGGATTTGGAAGCAAAGCAGTTGGGATCCAAAGAACAGCACAATTAGTTCTACGCACCAAAGGTCTTGTGTTTCTCAAACAGCAGTCTCCACTTTTGAAAGGGGCTTTCAAAAGCAGTTTGTGATATGGCACAGGTGTCTGCTGTTTAAAGCCAAAGAAGTCATCTGCCAGTGGCCATGCCCAAGTTCTTGAGTGTGCCCCAAAGAACTCTTTAGAGCCCAGCCAAGAGTGTATAGCTGAGGCCAACCCCATAAACGCTTGGTGCCCATGTAAACTCTACACAGAAAAACATACACAGCATGCTAGGAAAATGATCAAACTACGTTGGAAAGGAAGAGAGTTGTTACAGAAAATGCACCCCAGATATTGGATTTATTTATTACTATACTTTCAAATTATGGGATAGATCAACTCCCCCCCCCCTTCCAAAAAAAGATTCTAATGCTGCGCTCAATTCCGGCATTCAGGTAGACTATACACATACACACATTGCTACAGCCGCCCTACGACAAATCCCACCTGCAATTAACATCCCACCTGTTACCTGTGTTCCAAAGACACTAAAAATGCCTCACAATCATTTGCAGGTTGACATACACAATTTAATCTTTATTGCATTTCACAGCATCAGCCAGCCCTGTTTCATCCATGATTTATTCAACCCATGTGCCAGCATTCAAAGGAAATTTCTCCGTTTACCCCGTTAAGTAGCAAGGCATTAATTTTACTTGTACTTATCAAAATACCTTAGGATTCTATATCCAGTTGATCCTTCAATAATGAGGATAACAATAATTTTAAAAACCAAACCAAGACACCCACCCAGTATTCTACCATTGCCTGTTGCCTTGGTAATCCAAACGCCCAGGAACTCACTGATTATCGGTGAATGGGAATGGCATTGTTCACACCGCAGTGCCTCTGCTATGTTAATGTGAGATAATGGCAGCCAGAAGAATCCTTTTGTTCCCAGCTTTGCTGTTTATTCATAGTGCCTGGAGGTCAGCAATTGCTACAACAATCAGGAAAGGAGCTACTGAAACAGATTCCACTTCTGGGTTTTGTTTTGTTTTTCTTTTTGCCTCCAAAACCAGAGAGAGAGGAAGAAGAAAGAAGCTCTGCACAGAAACCAGGGAACTGAAGGATGATCTACAGGGAGAGTGAATCAGAGAAGGTATAGCAGGCAGCATGAATGAAGGGTTTGATGGACTTGCGTCTGTAAATCCAGCTAGTATGCTAGTATGCATGCCCAAAGAACAGCAAAAATAGCTTTTGAAAAGAAGAGACAAGACACTATTATTTAGCATTTTTGCCCCCCCTACATAAACCCAGCCATGCCATGCTGATTAATCTATTTTAGATTAATTTTAATAGCTTAATCATTTGCAGTAACTAACTTTTTATTGGAATCAGTTCTTTCCAACATTAATCTATTATCACATTTCTATTTGTATTTGTATTTATTTACATATTCACCAGCTTCATGTGCTGTCCTTTCAATGAGTTCAGTGTGACATATATGGGAGCTATCAATTTTTATCCTTAACAACAAGCCTGTGAGGTGGTATGGGCTCAAAGTGTGTGACTAGTCCAGGGTCACTCAGGAAATTTCCTGGCAGAGTAAGAATCTGATCTCCCAGATCCACATCCACTCAATGTGATGCTGCCCTTGAAAATGGCCTGGAGATCACAGCCAGAGCAAATTGCGACTGCCAGACTGATTTGACCACTCACAGCTACATCACATCAATTATAAAAGGTATGTGCTGGCTTCCTATATGCTACAAAGCTGAATTTAAAGTGTTGACATATGAAGTCCTGAGTGCTGGGAATCCATTATCTGAAGGGGCAATTATCTCTGCATTGCCCAGTCCATTATTTAAGATCTGCCAGGAAAGGCCTTCTTGCTATATGTGGAATCTGGGGACCTGGTACTTGGAACAGGGCCTTCCTGGTGGTGGCAAGCCAATTGTGGAATATTCATCCCTTAAAATCTGGATGATTAGTTTTATGCATCAGCAGAAAACATACTTCTTCCTACAGGCCTTCAGGAATGGTGAGTGTGTCCGTAGCCAAATGCATCCACCTGGTTTATCAGATGAATAAACTGCATTATGCCTGCTGGTTTAAAGATTTTTAATTAACTTTGTGGCGTATTTTATCATATCTTTTTATTGTCATGACCTGCTCTTTTGCTATAAGCACCCCGCACCCACACCCACACACCAGATTCAAACCTGAGTTAGAGTGTACAGCCAGGCGTGGCTCTTGACCCATCAGGTGCTATCCCTACCAGATTCTGGCAAGGTGAAGCCATTTGCCTTGGCAGGCAGATCCAACATCCTCCTTGCCGCTGTCAGCCCCGCGGACCTTCAACCATGCTGCCGCCACAGTGCTGCTGCCCTCACTGCTGTGTCCTTGTTGCTGTGTTGTGGTAGCAGCGCACACACAGCTTAAGGCAAGGGTGCAGTTGCGGTGGTGGGGCTAGAAGCAGGGAGGGGGCTGGCATAGTGGGGAGGGGGACATCTTGCCTACAGTGGCTAAACATCTCGGGCCAGTCCTGCTCTGCACCTTAGCTCCCAACTACATCCCTTTGAATCCCTGAGTTACGAGTCCTCAGGAAATGGGACACTCCCACCTGCACCTGCTTCCTAATCTGATCTGCATCTTAGACACAGGTAGATTCCTCATTCAAGCAAACATGGGTCTTCATGTGTTATATGAGGCGGAGACACAGGGCATGCACAACACATTATTACTCTTGTTGTGTTCCTGTCTGAAAAGGGCCTGGGCATCACTTCATGTGAAGGAAAACCACGAATAGATTCACGTAACCATTTTTCTTGACTGCAAATCACTTACTGTCCTCAAAACTGAATTGGGCCATAAGAGGAAACTATTTAACAATGTTATAACTCATTATTAGAATCCATATTTTAATATTTTCTTTCTCACCCTTTAAAAAAACAACAACAGATGAACAACAGCACCAAAGCAGCCTACCCCTTCGCCAAATAAGTATATTCTTAACATTTATTCACCCAACAAAATTAATCTTCTCAGTTAATGTTCTCTGTGCTTGATTAATCTAGACACTAGAGAATGCTTGATTATTATTTTTTGAGAGGGGGGGGGAGACAAGGATGTAGTGGGACCTTAATGAAAACCACCAAGTCCCACCCCCTGACTTCCCTTCAATTTTAACCAAATTGTGGCCACCCTTTTCTAGAAGCCTTCAAAAAGTAGTAGGTAACTTGGCAATCAAGCACTTGATTTCTGTAGGCTCAAATGTGTTGTGAATCAAGATCTATGCAGCCTCTCAGTTTCACTATCAGTTGAGGAAAAGGGAAGAGCGAAGCAGGTGCTTATCAAATGGTTTTACCAAAATAAATTATGGTTTACGTATTACAGGAATGCAGTAAGTCTAATTTTAGCTTATGAATTGTAAGCACTGATGTCAGCTGTGGATACAGTTCCACTTCCAGGTCATGGTTCTTTCTGTATTTTTTAAAAAGGTTATTATGTTCTAGATATGATTCAACAAACCACATAATCAAAGGGGTTCTTTCTATGATTGGTACAAAAATATTAAAGCAAAAGGGAGTGAAATGGCCAAAATCCATTCCTTGTCCTCAAGCTTGAAAAGAACACCTATATGATATTTCAGATGAACTTCATGGATGCCTAATAATGCTAATAAATAATAAAGCCCCTAACTGAATTAGTAGTTAATTTCATCTTCCATTTAATTTTATCAAACCTCTGGAATCAAATCACTTGTATTTTTTTTTTAATAAAAAAACCTTCATCTCTTTATTTTAATCAATTCTGATTTCTCTACGAAAGCATCCAAATACGATCACTGGTTGTAAGGAAATTGCCATTTAATTAATATTGAAGGCAAATTTGGGGATGATAGGAGATGAAAAAAGGAGCCAAAAAGACTTGCGATAACAGAAAATGCTGCAATGAGCAGCTGTGTGTTTGCAGACATTGTTACTGACACTGCAAAGCATTAACATGTGCTATACAAGCTGCAACAAGCACCTTACTAAGTGTACAAAGCACAACAGGGTAAGGAATGGCTCTGAATGACTACTAAGTAGATGCTCTTGTTGAAACCAGCACAGGGTTTGGTGTGCGCTTGCCTTCTTTAATTTACAATTGTTTTTAAAAGCTTGATTTCAGCAGAAAATTATGCTCTAATTACCTGCTGCCAATTGAGTTCACATTAAGCATGTCTAGGTCTTCACCTGACCATGCAAAGGGTTGAACTACGGGTGGGGCACACAAACCCTGCCCCCAAAGTCTCTGAACTTACAAGTCTTCTCTTCCCTGTCTTATCAGGGTTCCTGATCATGGACTGGTTCAACGGAATGCACTTAGAAATCCCCTTCAGACCTTCATGCTAAATGCACAAAGGTCTGCAGAGAAACCGTGTAGTAGCTGAAGCAGTTGGAGCTGGATATAACATTCACCCATACTCTCTTGCTTTAGACAAGCCTTCTCATGCTCCTCTGCAAACTGACCCGGCTGATGTGGGGCTAATTTAGATAATGCATGGGAATTGTTTTGAACATTTCAAATGTACAACATAAATACAAAATATACATGCTAGACCTTCCTTTTTATCTTTTCATTATTTTTAGGATCAAAAGGAATATACTGGGCACAATTCAGCAATTTTAAATTATTATTTTTTAAATTCTATATTGCCCTTAATTGCAAGTGATCCCAATGTAGTTTACACACAATCCAATGAAATCAATGCATAGCCAGGCCACAATTTGTTTTCAGTTCTGTACCCCTTCTACAGCTCACTCAGTACACATAACCCACAAGCTACTTGAACATTTATTCTGAGTTTAAGACTGCAAATCCTAAAAAACAACAATGCTCCCAGTTCTCTCTTAAGATAACTTACTAGATTTACAGAAAAGCTTTGTCTTCTAAGCAACTCTGCCTCCAGAATTTAAATCTACACTTCAGCTGGGGACCATAAAATACTTCAGATACTGTTTTCTCTGAACAGACTATTTTCTGTTTCAGTTAATCTGGGAATTATAGCAATAATAATTGGTATATTTAATATAAACATCAGCAGCTGTATAACTGAATGCTGTTACCTTAGACCTTAGAAATCACATGCTCATTACACAACGAAGTTTCTGGGGGGGAAATGGTACAAGTGCAAATGTGCTGAATGTTGACATTCTCACGTGAATGCTGATAATCTCAGATGATGTGTGTGAATGTCCAAATGCAGAAATGTCATTACTTTTCAGACATTCACCACTGCATGCTGACAGGTGACTGTCAACATTTGAAGATGTATTCTTGAGCTTTCAAATATTCACAGAATTTGCGTCTGACAATCAATCTGAATGTGTGAATGTCACCAAAAATTGGAAAGTTGCTGTAACATATTGATGGTTTCAGGGCACTAAAAAGTACCGTATTTTTTGCTCTATAAGACTCACTTTTCCCCTCCTAAAAAGTAAGGGGAAATGTGTGTGCGTCTTATGGAGTGAATGCAGGCTGCGCAGCTATCCCAGAAGCCAGAACAGCAAGAGGGATTGCTGCTTTCACTGCGCAGCGATCCCTCTTGCTGTTCTGGCTTCTGAGATTCAGAATATTTTTTTTCTTGTTTTCCTCCTCCAAAAAGTAGGTGCGTCTTGTGGTCTGGTGCGTCTTATAGAGTGAAAAATATGGCACATATTTTTTTCAGAATTGAAAGATCTATTTATAAGATCCTTAGAAAGAGGTACTGTGAACTCTTTAATATAACTGTCAGCTAGAACATGTGGATATCACTTCCTTGCGATCATGGCCCTCAATTCTTCTGCCAGGCACCCATCAACATTTGTGGCATATTTCATATATTTTATATTCATGCAACTGCCTGGCTGCCTGCTTCTAGCCAGTTTGCAAACTTTCTTTGTCCTAGAGCTACCACCACACATACAGGGAGAAAAGGATCACCAAGCTTCCATTCTGTGCAACTGGGTCTCTTTCCTGTAACTTTGGAATATTTAAGAAAACATGCAATAAATATTGCCCCTGGGAGCTTATGTCCTTGCTGATTTTTTTCACTCATCACTCAAATGTGCATGGGAAGGAAAGGGGCAAAAGAGAGGGGAGGGAATCCAGGTAACTTTGACTAGGCAGCAGGAAGAAAAAGGACAACACTCTGATCTTTTGAGTACAATTATAATGAGGGCAGATCACAGAATATCCTCAGTGAGAAGCTTGTAACAAAAGACCACAGAGAGAGGGAAATTTGATGGGTTTGGTTAAGTGACTCTCATGACAAAGTGGGGACCCTTCCTGCCTTGTGGTGTAACCTTGCCACCTTGTGCTGCTGATAGGGTTAAGTGTATGGAGGGATTGTGGATCAGCAAGTAAACAGGAGAGTCGTAGTCCTGCGGAATGCAGGATCCAAAGTGGATGGTGGGGCTAGAGCAGGAAATAAGGGGGAAGCAAGTGATACAAGAGAGAAAGGCAGAGAGAGGTGTGAGTGAGTTGAGTGGCCAAGGACTCTGAGCAGGGCCAAATGAGAGTGGAGGGTGCTGCAGACCCACTTCCTTGCTGACCTCACCTCTGCTTTTTGGGGTACATCACCCAAAAATGATTCAGAAAGTTTCAGGTAGAGCTTACTTTTCTAAATGCTCTCTCGACCTGCTTGTTTGCTCAAAGGATGGAGCAGAGAAAGGGGAAAGAGGGCACCATGTTGAAATAAGCAAGTTCTCCGAATGCCTTGAATTAACAGAAAGAAAACCTGAGATCTTTTTATTTAGGAGGGGAATATCTCAGGTTATTTTTCAAACCCAATCCAAGAGCTTAGGAAAATTATTTGCTCTGCCCACCCCATCCCTATACAAGCTAGTGGAGAAGTTTTCTTCCATTAGCTTAAACTGACAAGGATGGGGGAATCCTACAGGAACAAAACCAGAGGCTGAAAGAGGGGCTCCTTTCCTCCTGGTCCTCAGCATGTGGAGGGAGGCCCCTCTGCCTCCCACATCCTCATATTTCAGCCATGCAAGGTTTCCAAACTCCCCACACAAACAAATGGAACGAAGCCACTCCATTAGCTTGCATAACTTTGTCTGGGTGGGAGGAGGAGAACCACGCAGAGCAAAACTGCCAATTCTTCTCCAGCTTGGATTTCCATCTTAAGTGCCAAAGTGCAAGCATTTGGAGCCACTCACTCCTTTCCATAACCCCCTATACTGATTGGTCTCATTTGCATGCAACGCTGGCCAAAATCCATGGTTAGGGATATTGGCCGATGAATGCAGTTGAAGAAATCTCCACTTGGCTCTTCACTTCCTAGAGCAGGGAAACATAACCTGGGACAGCTGGTTTAGCATTACATATGAACCAGTACTCATGGTTTGTTGGAGAGAAACAAACCATAAGCTCTGGTTCACATGTTAACACTAAACCAGCTGCTCCTGGGCTTGTTTCCCCACTCCAGGAAGAGAGGAGAGGCTTGTGCGTTGGCTCATCTCCCCAAGTATAATTCCTGGCCACCAATACATCTGAACATGGCCATTCCACACAGATCAGAAATATAAGAAATAATTTACTAAATAAGAGGAATTCAGCTATGTGGAATCCAAAGAGGCTGAGGTTCAAGTTTGATCAGAACACATACTCATGCACTTCACATCAGTGCCTGGTGCAAACGTAGCAAAATTATAGCCAAGCTTCCGAAGATGCTTGGATTTCTATCGCTCTTCCCTGCGTATAAAATGCAGCTATTTCCCCTACTTAGCAGCAGGCATTCCAGTTACACCACCGACCACAGTAACTAATGCTGTGTGTGCTCTTGCAGGGCAAAAGCCTGCATGGGACTCACCTGTGTGAAAGGGAGGGTTTCATGGAGCTCATGGGCGGCTGCATGGGGAGTTTCCCAGGAGGGTCGTTTTGCCGACTTTTCTGGTGACGCAGCAGCAAGAGTCGTCCCAGCTCCTCACACCACGACGAGAGCAGCGCTGGAAACAAAATCACAAAAGCGATTGGAAGAATGAATTCTGCATCACCCACACAGATGGATAAGAATATTGTTTAGATATTTACCAATATAATGCTTACAATAAAAAAAAAAAACAAGCAACTCATCACCCCTGACCATTGGCCAGTGGCGTAGCTTGGGTTGTCAGCACCCGGGGCAAGGCAAGTAATTTGTGCCCCCTAACCCGTGGATTTTAGTAGGGGCAGAGAGCTGCACGCTACGCCACTGCCATTGGCTATAGTAGCAGGGGCTGATGGAAGCTGGAATTTAAGATCATCTGGAGTGCCACAGGTTCATCTCTGATATAAACTGTTTTATTAAACTTTATCCCGAAGTATTCTGCTGTAATTTCATTTGCCTTGGTGATTAAAACCGTCTTGGTCCACCAAAATTGTGTACCATAAGCCTTTTCTTCCTTCATTTCTTTCCTTTCTAGCCTTACCACTTTATTTGAAATCAGAATAGTCTCCAGTTAATATTTAAAGCAATTTTAGAAATGCAAGGCCTTATTTTAGTGTTTAGCACCCTGAAAAATGACTACATTTCATGGGCTACGCCAAGTTTTCGAAAGCAAAATATTTTCAGCATGAAAGGAAGGCTTTGGCAACTCCTCAGATACTCCTCCCCCACCCCCATTTTCCACTGTCATGTCTTTCAACATCATTTTCTTGCCAGCTACATGGTCCCAGACCCCCAGAGATCATGTAGTTAGCATGATGATGTCACAAACCCAGACAAACAGATTTGGATATGAGAAAATGCCACCATGCCCACTGATTAAGAAGTTAAGAAACTTTGATCTCAATAGTTGCTGGTCCCTAGTTTAAAAATGGGTAGGTATAACATCTGAAGGGGTTGCTCAGTGAGGAAGCTCACTGTTTTTTCTTTCTTTTAGAATTTCTATATCCCCTCTGCACTTTTAGTGATTAATCCCTTAAAGACAGCATGCACACTATGCTCTGGACTAATGCATTCTAAGCAGAGAGAACTACTGTGAGCTCCTTCTCTCTATTAGCCAAAGAATCTGTCAACAAGCATTTGATCAAATTGTGCTCACCCTTTATCCCTGGCACATTATTACTAATGTGCCAGCAACAAAGGGTACTCGCCCTCCCTCTTTCCCCTCTCTTTTATGTTGCCTGGAGATAACAATCACTATCTAACATTACACTGTGGCCACTTGAGTTCTGAGGGGGAAAGCAGGGGGAGAAATGAACAAAGTGTTCTGGAAAAACTGTAAATGCAGCCAGTGTTGGCATAAAAGCAAATGCAGAGCACCTCCACGCAAGCTGAACGCAATTACGGTGGTGTCGAATGGAAACCATCCATCTTAAGTGTAGCTTTGATGCAAGGGGTGAGTTGTTCCTCAAATGTGAGCATATAATGCTCTCGACAAATAAAGATAAAAGGAGGAAGCAGTCTAATGATTCTGTGACATGAATCTGCAAAGGAGTGCCAGTAAACCTGCTTTGCAGTGGGAGACAGACAAGGGGAGAAGCAGAAGGAGGAGTGGCAACAGCAGAATACCACCTGCTTAGCTGAAAGAAAGTTCCCCCTCACCCAGCGTAATCAAGGTGAGATCAATATCCATGAAAGTAAATATCTGATTCATATATGTTGCAGCTATGAAACATCACAGCATGGCCCTCCTTTAGGTAGATGCGTCATACATCTGTGTTTGTGGTAGGTGGCTGTTTGGGTTTTGTTAAAGGAAGAATTTCAAGGAAGAGAGAGATTGAAATTACTCATTGCCATCTTTTACTTCTGGGATTTCTGGACATTTGTATGAAGGCAGAAATATTATGACACCCATGGTGGGGGGAAATGGCCTCCATGTGTTAGCAAAGGCTCAATCCTGGAGTACAAGTACTTGGGGAAGTTCTCTTGCACAAGCATCACAGAAATCAACAGGAGCTCTGCATGATCTCCCACTCTGCTGTCCTTCAATGCAATATGAAGCACATGCCTCTCAACTTAACTGGTGTTATTTTATTTTTAATACTCATAAATTGCCTCTCCATGTTAGCTATGAGCCCATAGTTATGCCGAGGCATTAAAAGCAGACTGAAAACAGCTGAAACGAACAAATCAGAAGTGCATTTAAATGCAACAACTCCAAAAACTGAGTTTCTCAGTTACACTAATCCTCAGCAAAGACTGAAGGAGGTCAGCCTCTCCACAGAGGGCAACAACCAAGGCAACAGTATCCTGTGCTCTCATTGGCTAGTGTTTCTCGGTTTTTGGCAGGTGTACTAGTTAGAGACAGAAGGGAACCTTGGCCCCCCAGAATCCAACCCACATGTGATTATTCCTCCAAAGCACCTTTATTTCTTGCCTGCTCCCTGGTTATAATTACAATTTTGTTTATCAACAACAAAATGGTCCAAAGCCACAAGTCTCTTTTAAAATGTGTTTTTGTGTGTGTGTGTGTGTGTGTGTGTGTGGATTACACAGCAATAATGAGGGGACATAAAACAGTAAATGCAACAATGCTCTTAAAAAGTCCTGAACGTATCTAACAGTGGGACTGAAAACCCTGCAAAGAATCTTTTCCCCTACTGAAATGTGAAATGGTGTCATTATTGCTCTTTTCCACCTCCTCCAAAGTCTTTGTGACTGAACATTAAATGAGCATAGACCAGAAACAAAAGCATATCCTATCTTCTCCCACTGCCGCAGAAGAATGACAGGGAGGAAACGTAAGAGTTTCCAGACCACTCTCTGCTACAGAAGCCTGCCTCCACTGTACCAGGCTGCATGTGGCCCAGGAAAATTGAATACACACAGGCCACCCACAGACCCATCTGGTGCAGCTGGATTTTGGAGAACATGACCATGCTCTGCCCATTCCAGTAAGATGAAACAAACAGAAAATTAATTTGCAGATTACTCTATTCATCTTTAGCATGCTTTAGCTGCCGCTTTTTAGGCTCCAACTGTATTTAGGCACATCTCATCTCATTGAAACTCAAAGCACGAGAAACTCAGTATCACACTATAATGAACAGATAAAGCAGCAAGCACAAAGGACAGCCGCAGATGGTGCCAACAGTCAGTTTCTCCTTCTCACACAGAGCAGCCAAGCAGCTGCGTTTTCCCCCTCCCCCTCCTTTATAAAACAGGAGAACAGATTTTACAGATGGACCCTCTCAGCTCTACTTTCTGCTGCAGTTTAATGCCTGGATTTCAGCCCATTGCTACGCTGCATTGCTTTCGGCATTGCAGAACTGAACATTAAGAACCATCTCCCTCTTGACTTCCTTCCCTTAAATGAAGAAAGTTGTCCTTTTGGCTGAAGCACTCAAAGACAGCCTGATCTCCACCCCACCCCACTGGTCACCCCAATCCTTCAGCCACCAAGGCTTCCCCTGTACGTCGCAGGACAGGGAAAGGTTGACAGTTTTAAAACAGTCCTACAGTAAATAATCCGCAAGGCTGATGGGCACAAGAGGTGGCCAATTTTTCACTGGATAAAAACTCAAGACATGGTCAAACTTGGGATGCTAACTGATGGTTCTGGATAAGTGTTTCATTTTTGGGGAATTAAGAAAGAAAACAGAGCTTATTTGTGTACAAACATCTACTCTATGCAACATTAAATACTGACAGTTGAGACCTGCTTGTCAAACAGATGAAAAGGGGAGCAATCGGTGGAGAGATTTAATACCCTAATCTATTTTGTGCCTAAACAGGTACAATCTTCAGTCAAGCAAGAAAGAATCTAAAGGTTCATCACCCTGTCTAGAAAAGTGGAAGGATCGGACAGTACAGGTTTTAATGGATTGTGCCACGTATTGCATAATGCTCCTGCATACAGAAAACAAGAAGCCCACAGAGAAGACTAGGCCAGAACCCTCCTCTCTGATAGATGGCAAGAATTATAATTCAAATCTACAATTCCCCACCTCAAGACTGAAGTAGTATTGAACCACAAGAGCTCAGTGCTCGGAATGAACAAAAATTCTAAACTGCACCTGAAAATATTTCCCACAGGATAGTACAGTAGTCAGCTAAGTTTTACTCAGTGCAGATATATTGAAATTAGTGAGCCCAATTTAGTTGATTACCACCCATAATTTTGGGGTGAACTAAAGATGAATTAAATTCATTTTGGGACAAAACTTTGAATGATTTCTAGTTCATCTTCCAGTTCATCCCTCCCACCCTTTATAGTATTATACTTCCAATACTATGTTTATATTAGGGCTATTAACTAATCAAATAATGTTTATCTTATTATTCACCTATCTTTTAACCAAATTAAAATAGTTTAAAAATGTAAATAAATTTGCATATTACCCCAAACCTCAACATATGTGCCCTTTTCATATTAAAAGAAGTGTAAGACAATTGACAATTTAATACACAACTATAACCATTGTAATTTCCAATTACAGTAGGCAAAATAGTTTGGAAAAATAGAAACAAGGGCCTTCTTAAACTCCAATCCCACCAATGAAAACTTGCCCTTCTTGTTAAATTTTTCCTGAGCAATTAATCAAGCTTGACATGATTGATCTACTAACTAAAGCTTGAAACCTTCTTTTTTAGAGATCTTTAAACAAGGGTGTGGTTCCCCAGTGACCATTCCTTCCTTTCAAAATGAATACTTCAAAATGAAGAGCTTACATCTGTTTTCATGCTTATTTTATGAAACAAAACAATGGGGGCAGTTAATGCCTTCAAATCAGGAGATTTAATAATAGATAGGGCCAATAAATTCCCCCTTTTTGGGGGGGGGAGAGGCAGGACCCAGGATGAATGGCAAAGAGGCTCCGTGACCAGAAGTTACTGCTAAATTTGCTAATGTGCGCCAAGCTAACACAACACATGTGACTATTGATTCTGGAACCATCAGGCATAGCTGCTGCGCTGCAAAACGCTGTGGTAAGCATCTATGAGAGACTAAATGAACGAACGGACTCCCTGGAAAGTGAAATACAGAGGCTCATGGTGCTAATCTATTTACCCATTATGATACCCTAGTATTAGTTACAGTTTATCACCTCAGTAAATTACCGCCTCTTGTTAAGAAACGTGCTTCAAGGTGCGACAAACTGTTATTTATAGGCGTACACTATATTTACAGCTAGAAAGGCAGGTGAGGAAGGGGCAGGACAGCAGCTCAGTCATTTCAATGCCTTTTGCTTCCCAGGAGACAGCGGGGAAAGCACAATAGGATTACAGCTTCTTGCTGCGGTTAAGCTGCAGCAAGAGTTCAATAGGCAGCGCAGCACTATTTCCTTCTTGGCTGCTCCAGGAAATCTTTAAAGAAGATGCAAGGTTTGGTTGTGATAAATGCATCTCTGCATTGATTGCTTTTCATTCACAGCAAGTAGAGCCATCCAATTCTAATGGATGCACTGCTATAGGCAAAACAAACCAATAAATGCTTCCACCACCCCCTTTAATGGCACCTTTTACAGATGTGCAATCCTGCATACTGCACAGTGTACTTTATTCCACGGAAGATTGCTGAGCAGTTGCAGAAACGGTTCACACAGTTGCTGCATCACTGCGAAAACTTAAATCCTGTTTACAAAGAGAGAAAACAGAGCAGCTTGGGCAAAAGAGCGCTGTCTTGGTCCCAAAATAGTTGCAACGTTTTAAGTGCGATACTGGAAAATTCAAAAGACACTGTCCGCCAGGCACAAATTTCAAATAGCTATGCAACAAAGCATTATTTATTTAACATTCATCTTTATTATCTACCCCTTCCTCTGAGGATCACAGAGTTATAGGCTTATACCTGGATGTATGGCAGCCCTACAGAATGCCATTTATGAGTTTATATTATATAAACTGGATTGCCATTGTCCAGAGAAGCCAAAGTGGTGCCCTTCAGATACTGTCTGACTCCAACTCCCATCAGCCTCAGCCACTGTGCTCAGCTGTCGTGTAGCATGGGAGCTGTCGTCCAACAACAATGGGTGAGCACTGTGTTACCCCTGCCATACCCTACTGCCAAGAGGTCAGGAAACCTGGCAGACACCTCTGGACCCTAGCCCACTGCCCCACCCCACCCCACCCATCTACTAACACTACTGATGCTCAGCCTGAGTTCTCAGCCACATAGCCGTTTTCTGGCTGTCCCAGACAGAATTTAGAGTCTAATGTTAGACTCTAATCTATATCTAGACCCTTAAGTAAATCACTGTTGGATGTATTTTCAAAAGATACTGAACAGCCAGGACTCCTGCAGTGCTTGAAGTGAATGAAATGGCAGGTGCTCAGCACCTTTAAACTACAAGCCAATTTTCTGTAAGCACCAATGTGGATTTAAGAGCTTAACGGCACACACATGGATTTCAAAATTTGCTCTGTCTTCAGCAGATTACTTATATATATTACAATGGCAGAAGGGAAAGGGAGAAGGGAAAGTCTAATAATGGCCTTTGATATGAATTTTCCAGAGAAGTATTCCATAAACACAACAATTGTATATGGCAACAATTATTAATACACCTCTTCTTTGAAATGTGAAAATACAATGGGGGTGCATTAATTCCTATTAATTCAGAAGCATAAGAGTTCAAACGGGGAAGGGGACAAGTGTTCTATTGCCAAATTCATTTTCTGAAGCATCCAGGCCTCAGCCTCTCTGACCTGAGCAAACCTTTGCCTCAGACTCTCTCAAAAACATAAAATGTTTGCTCTCCCTGTCAATTCATGGACCAACAAGGACAGAATCAGGCAGCTTACTCCCATAGTCTCCAATTCCCATTTCAGTACACAGCTCCTATTTGACACCACCTGGATGGGATGGCCTCAACATGCTCCCACTCCTTCTCTGAAATGGGAGTTTGAGTCGAGGCAGAAAGTAGCCCATATTTGATGGGGAATTTCCCTTGATGCCATATGGCAGGCACAATTAACAGTTTTCTGGCCTGAGGGTAACATGCGCTCAGAGGGATGTATTTGAGCAGTGTGTATATCAAACCAATACACACTCTTTCACACACAAACTTGTCACATGCACATACATAATGGGCACACACACAGGAGCTGATCCATACATATCTTCAGAGGAGGAAGACAATTGCCCACTCAAATGATAAATCTGATGGCTGGGGAGGGGACTCAACCCACTCCTGCACTGTCTACCTTTCCCTTCCTTTTTACAACTGATGCCCAAATGGGGGGAGGGAACCATTCTTATTCCTAACATCTTTTCTTAGAGCACCCTTACCCAACCCAGTGCTCTCTAAATCATGGGCAGGCAAACTAAGGCCCGGATCCAGCCCAATCACCTTCTAAATTCGGCCTGCGGACGGTCTGGGAATCAGCGTGTTTTTACATGAGTAGAATGTGTCTTTTTATTTAAAATGCATCTCTGGGTTATTTGTGGGGCATAGGAATTCATTCATATTCCCCCCAAAAAATATAATCTGGTCCCCCACAAGGTCTGAGGGACAGTGGACCAGCCCCCTGCTGAAAAAGTTTGCTGACCCCTGCTCTAAATGTTCAGACTACAACCCCCATCAGCAGATTAGACAGCAGTGCTGGCTGGGGCTTCTGGAAGCTATACCTGATGGAGTGCACCAGGCTGAGAAAGGCTGCTTTTGAAGCTGCTGACTACAGCATTAACTGGGTATTGTGTAAAATCTCATCATGTGCTGCTTCATACACAGCCAGAACAGAAAAGAAGACAATTGATTTCTTGGGCAGCTCTGTTAACGCCCCCCCCCCACCTCTCTAATTGACATGGCATCTCAATCATTAGGGGAGAAGTGTGTACCTCTGAAAGATACAGATTCAGAGAAAGAGGTGAGATAGGAAGGCAGCATTGAAGAATGCAGAAAGGATTCCACATGCTTTAAACTGCAGGACCCAACATCTTCCTCCTCCTTTAGATTCTGAGGTAGGTGCCGGGTCAGCAAATACAGACATCAAGAGCTTTGAAATTACTTAACAAGGCCAATATTTCAATGGAAGGTGCTGGTGCCTTCTAATTCAGGGATGTGTGGGTAAGAGACTCAGATCCCATTATTAAGAAGGAAAATATGGAGGAGAAACATAATTTTTACCATTAATTGCTGCCACAGTGCTTGACCCAGATGTACTTTTAAAAATATCCCTGGCCTGTTTCAAACCATCAGTGACATCAACATAGTCAAAGCCCCTTCCCTCCGAACTGCACAAAGCAACCCAGTTTATTTTGGTTTTTTAAACATAGGCACACAAAATCTGAAGGAGCTTCTTCACAGCCAATGGTACTATGGGCCTTTGGTAACCTATGAATTTGAGATGTGAATCAGAAGAAGTTGGAACATACATAATCAGTAATTGATTTGTGCTTTTATACATTTATATTCCAACACCCAGTTTCACTTATATTTAGATTGTGAGGCTGCTCAGCGAGGTTCCTGGAATCATGGGAGAGAGGGCAATAAGGTATTAATTCAACCAGCTCAGTATTGTCAATTAGGACTGTTACCAGCTCCCCAATTCTCCAGACATGGGTCTTTTCCTGCCGCACCTGAAAGATGCCAGGAATTGAACATGGAACCTTTTTCACGCAAAGCATGTACTGTATTTTTTGCTCTATAAGACTCACTTTTTCCCTCCTAAAAAGTAAGGGGAAATGTGTGTGCATCTTATGGAGTGAATGAAGGCTGTGCAGCTATCCCAGAAGCCAGAACAGCTGCTTTCACTGCGCAGCAATCCCTCTTGCTGTTCTGGCTTCTGGGATTCCGAATATTTTTTTTCTTGTTTTCCTCCTCTAAAAACTAGGTGAGTCTTGAGGTCTGGTGCATCTTATAGAGCGAAAAATACGGTAATCTATTACTGAGCCGTCCCCCAAACATATAACCCACATGGCAAAGGCCAAGTGACAGAAGATGTACACCAATCATTGCTTTTTAAAAAAAAAAGGCCTGGTGGTAAACAGTGCCATTCTTGTAGGCAGTGTTGCATGGTAACTGGCATTAACAATCTGGCACTCAATAGCAGTTAACATGGCATATACAGTGTCCATATTAGCCAAGCTGAATAATTAGAACCAGACAGGCTGTTGGCAGCAAATGCAGGATGCTTGCCGAAGTTTCAAAGCATCCCTAATTAGGAGGCAGAGCAGATAATGAAAGACACAACTCAGCCAAGTACAGGATCTTAGATAATTATTATACCCAACAAAGGAGATAGCAAATGTAAGAAAGAGACCATATGCACACGTATGTGTTTCTACCAAAATATCACGGAAAGAAATAGTGTGGCAGATAAAACCTGCAAAGTATTACCAGTATGAACAGGGAGTAGACGTCTAGAAGACAAGCCATGCCATTAGGCAAGAAACATAGGATGGTTTGTTTACGTTTGGAGGGCTAGTCCCATACAAATTAGGTATCAATAGTTGAAACAATAAAATATGGGGTGAAACTGGGGCATAAATAATGTAAGTGACTGTCCTGATAGGTTAAAGAATTCATCAAGGGACTTGAACCTGGCATTACCTGGAAGCTGAACCTGTTGTGGGCATTCCAAACAAGGAATGCCTTAGTAGATCACCTAGTCAGCAGAGGAACTAAGATAAGACAGGTCACCTAACCAACAGAGGGTCTAGGAAAAGAAGAAAGCACAGCAGGAGATCCCATGCCCAAATAAATGCCTGCTCTCCTTGTGCCCTCCTGAGGGTGAGAGAGAGAGAGAGAGAGAGCAAGCCCAAAGCCCACACCAAATCTCACATGAGGGGAAAATTCCAGGAATAAAGGAATATCTAGAGACTCAGAAAGAGAATCCTAGGATGGAGTTACAAGTCTGGTGGCAAAGCTGGATTGCTAGTCCCATGTCTACTGGCAAGCAGGCAAAATGGGATCAGACAGGTAAGAGGGTGGTCATTTTCCTCTGCAACCCACCCCTCTCATCCACTGTCCCCCCCCCCCAATTTCCTGGGGTTCCAAATGTGTTTACTGGGCAAATGGGAGGGAACAGCTATGGGGGAGGTTGCAAGAGAAAAGTAGCAGACGAGAAAAGGAAATCCTATATTTGACAGCACGAATCTAGTTTGAACCTAAGGCTTCATTTACATATAACCTGGGATCCTTGGTTGCTCCCACAATGGGGAGAGTCTGTGTAAAAGCTTCCACCCACATGGTTCTGCTAATAAAGAGATTTTATCAAAATGCACACAAGTGACACCTGACCCTTTATACAACACCTGACCAGAGACTGAGCAATTACAGAAGAGGGAACTACAGTGGTACCTCGGGTTACATATGCTTCAGGTTACAGACTCTGCTAACCCAGAAATAGTACCTCGGGTTAAGAACTTTGCTTCAGGATGAGAACAGAAATCGTGCTCCAGCAGCGCGGCGGCAGCAGGAGGCCTCATTAGCTAAAGTGGTGCTTCAGGTTAAGAACAGTTTCAGGTTAAGAACAGACCTCCGGAACGAATTAAGTATTTAACCAGAGGTACCACTGTAGATGATTGGTGGTAACCATAGGATTCTTTTCCCCAGGCTGTTGCTTTTCTTTTGCAATCCAATCTCCACCCCCCCCACACACTCACTGCTTTACAAATATTTTTTTTTAAATCTCTACAGCTTAATTTGTCGAACAAAAAATTTGCTCCCCCTGGAATAAAAATTTTAATTTGAGAACATGGCCTACAAGAGCACAATAGCTTAAGGCACTTGCTGAGGAAAGATTCTTATTTGCTAACATTTAAATAGGCTTAGCTAAGCATGGTAGGAGGAGCTCATTACAAGCACTGCTACAACATTCAGTCTGACAGGATGCTATTGATTAGAATATGAGAGACATAGTAAAGCGATATAACCATTAGAGAAACAGCTCAGATATTTCAGAAGAACGATAGTGCTGCAGCTCTTGGATCTCTTGGTCAGAGACTAATGATTTCAATGACTGTGCTTTCTAAAACAGAATATCGTTAATTTGATCTAGGCAAACATTTAACCACTGCACATGCTTTTTTGGAAGTGTTTTCTTTTAAAATGTTAAATATGAGAAAATGAACATTTAAATGTGAAAATGATTATCTCCTTACCTAGAAATGAGAATTTGGCCACAAGCAAAATATACAAAAAAACTGGAGCTTCGTAAGACATATAACACAATATAATAGAATAGCAGGTGGGATACACTCTATTCCAACTTGTTCACAAAGGACTTTCTAGGGAGAAGCCCCAATCTGGTATAAATCTTGAGTATGTATGCACTCCTACCCCAACCTGACAAAAGCAAGCAGTGAAATGGGTTAACTGGGTTTATTTGAAGGTGGCATGTCCTGATACAAGGTTGATAGTGTCATACATGGCGTAGTGTGCAGACAAAGTAGATAGATGGATGTTACCCTCCTTTCCTCATTAAGACCAGAAAGTGATTGGTGGGAGATTTAGGACAGACAAAAGGAAGTACCTGTTCACACAGCACACAATGAATTAACAATGAATGGTGGCCGGTGCCTTTAAGCATTTGAGGGAATTCAAGGGGAACAATGACCTCTCTCTGCCTAACTGGTTCCTGCCTCTAGGGGGAGTAAAACCTAACCTCAAGACTTCAAAACCAGACCTTTAAATCCTGAACATCCAAAATAAATTTATACTCTACTGGGGAACAGAGTCAAACAAGATATACTGGTCCCTATAATAAATACTTATTCACCCACAAACATTAGCAAGTTATATAGTCCTAACCTTAAACACACGCACATACATGTACCTTAAACACACAACACGATAGGACATTAAGAATGATGCTGGTACATGCCGTCAAAAATATACACATTTAATAAGTTATACTTCTAGACTTCCTTGAGTGATTCAACAGAACATATTAGATGCCTCTCATGAGCATCCTTTATTTCATTTAAGGATGAGAGGGGAATTATAATTGCAGATCAGAAGTTGTAGAACAGTTAGAAAATTAAATAGAAAAGAAAATGACCAGTAATCTTCAAGACAGGCAAAATCACAAAGTGATCATTCTGGAACCTGAATTTTCATTTATCCATCTGCTTTATAAGCCTACCACATCTTAAAGATGGGTAACTACATACTTTACATTATTCTCCCACCTTCTCTTCTTTCTCTCAAATAAAATAGACAAGATACATATAAAAATCCACCCCAATACCACCCAAATATCAATCATGAAAACCCAGCCAAAGGTATTAATATTCTATAAACTATAGATAGGTGAAAGAATAGTCTGCTAGCATGTTCTGGAGACTTATAAAGGGGTTTGAACCGTCTCTTTTCCCCAAGCTGGTCCAGGACACAAATTTCCTTCTAAGTCAGAGCTTTCCAAACCTTTCATGTTGGTAACACACCTTTTCGACATGCATCATTTCCACGACACAGTAGTTCAGTTTTACTACCAAACCAGAGGTGAAACCAACCCCTTTCCAGCCCCGAAAGGAGCATGGGGAGCGTTCGCATAACACACCTACACACTGCAGCCGACATACAGTTTGGAAAGCTCTGTTCTTTTCATTTATTTCTTTTCATTTATTTCTTTATATTTTAACTTATCTTTCAATTACAATATTGGGACACGAAGGGTGCTTAGAAAATTTCCAGTTTATATACAATTTTAAACAAGGTTTAAACAACACAGACTAACTGTGCGAGCCTATACCAGTTTACTCAGAAGTAAGTCCCACCTAATTCAATGGGGCTTACTCCTAAGTAATCTTAACGTTTTAGCATCCTAATACCTCAGCATCCTAACATCATGTTCAAATCCTGGTATTTCTATCTCATTCTGATGCTTGCACCATGTGCTCATTAAACCCCTTTTCAGATTGGTTGTCCACTTCCCATAGCTTCTATATGCATTTCCCCTTTTCATTCATTTAATCTGTGCTAAGTAACAATGTAGAAGATTTATGCATTACTTGACTGAATGCCTGATTGCCCCTCTCCGTCACTTAATTTCCGCCATTGCTATCTTCCACCCCACCACAGACTCTATTTATTTGATTCGTTTGTAAGCTGGTGTAGGTATTACTTTAGGATCCGTATTCTGTTGGAGTAACTGGACATGAGGAGGAGTTAATTTCCTTCATGTACATAAATCACCCCAGGTGCAAGGTGAGCCAAGCCATTGCTTTGGTAACAGCTCAGTGCTCTGACTATATCTGTGGTTAATGCATGCCAGCTCAGCACTGTCTGTTGGTCTGCTGTTTGTCCGTCTCTGTGTTAGTCAGTTACTTTGTATTGTATGCATCTGTATCTGTAAACCCCACAAGCTGTATATATATATATATCTGTCCAGAACTGTTTTACTGAGCCTTATCTTCTGCAGCAGTAAACTATCTGAACTGGTCTTTGCTTCTGTCTGGTGACTGGTACTGGGAGCAACTTACACTGCCTGACTATCTTACTTGAGATTCCCAACACCGTATCCTGTTAAATTTCCACCTCCCACCATATATCATAAAGCAAAACTTGCTGTATATGTTGGACCCATCTGGCAAAGAATTTCCCTGCCAGCAGCAACCATTGATATAGATATGGATGGTAGTGGTTAACAAAATGACTGGATGGCAGAAGAAACCTTTTGGTTTTGGACAAATGTGGTTGTTGTTTTTACCAAATCCCTAGGCTAGAACCCAACACTTTAAAAAACACGCATGCATTAAAAAGTATTATCGAGGACTGCACAATGAACCATTTTAATGGCATTTAAGTATCATTTTTGTCCCAGATTATCTACTACAACCATAAATGCCACAATGAATTGTCAAGTGAAAACATAACTGACCAGTATTACAAGGGGAAGTAGGTAGGTAGGTAGATATTTAGTTTATCTGTTTTTCAAAGAAAGGAAGGTGTGTGTATGTGAGATAATTAGAGGCCTTCAAAGGGGAGAGAATGAAAAGAATGAGTCTATTTAATTCAATGACTGGAAGAATGAGACTATAATGAGGCATAAAATCATTTTATAAAAAGGTAAATTGGCCTTTCATGTTCAAGTAGTCACACAATAGAATGAACTGGCCATTGCTGTGGAAATTAAATAATGTAGCAGAACTAAACAGAGAAACCTAATACTTGAGCAAACAAAATGTTAATATTTCAGGAATGAGCAAACTGCTAATTTTTATGGGACTTTCAAGCACGTGTGAGTGTGTTGCATCTTTTGCAAATGTAGGAGTCTACAGAGCCCCCAAACTCCCTATTCCGTTGTTCTTATTTTCTCTTTTCAAAACATGAAATTAATATTTTTGGGGGGAAAGAGATATGAAAAATAAAAAAATTCACAATTATTAAATAATGAAATAGTTACAAACTTTTTTAAAAACTGGAAAGCCATGAAGGAAACACAAATGCACGAGGAAACTAAATTTGGATGCAACATGCACAGTGCATGTATGGCCTGGGCTCCCAGTGATTAACAAAAAACCTCTAGCAACTGAGAAAGACTTGAAAAGTGTCCTGGAAAACTATGAGAAACTATGAACTGAATTTTGACATGCACAGCAAAATAAACATATAAATAAAATAAATGCCAACCATTACACCAGAGTGGCCTGTAAATCATTTCATTTAGGTCCTTTGAAGTTTCGTGTTCTTTTTTTGGAATATTCACATATGATATATATATATATATAAAAGAAGACTTCACTACTGTAGAGGCCATTGGCTATTAGAACAGTACATTTGATATAGCAAGAGGAATCTGCTTCATCAGCATTTGCCCATAATACTCTGAAACTGCTGCTTTCAACAATACTAGAGAAGCTACTTACTGCCTATTCAGTTGCAGGTAGTTACAGTAGTTACATGTGGGTGCCACCCCTGAGAGCACAACAATCACTGACACAATCTCAGTACAGGGAAAATATCCAATTACATCAGGAGGTTACACAGATATGCAGTTTTTAGGGCCAAATTCAGTTATCCTAAAACAAACAAAGCCCAAAAATAAAAAGTCTATTGAGCCAGAATCCCTCTAGAATGATGATGCCCAGGTCAAGGATGACCTACTGAGCATTTATAAATCTTGCATCGTTATTGAAGATACATTGTGGAAAGAAACCCAGTGCTCCGTAAGTCCCTTTGGTAGGAATACAAGCAAAAATTGTCTGCAACTAAATGGAATAGATTCTTCCTAGGTTGTAAGTAAGGTACTAAACCAAATGTTTAGGAGATAATCAAACATGGTAGCCACAGGAGCAAGCGGTTCCATAGCCAGCTGCCATGTTAGTGATCAAACAATGCAAGGTAAGCACTCTAGGTCTTTGGCAACCGATGACTATGAAAAATCTGTTTGATTTCCTAAGTGAGGTGAAGTGCGAAAACACCCTTTTAAGTGCAGGTTTTCAAGTCACCTGCCCTAACTCTGCTAAGATTTTGACACATCTTGGATGAATTTGGCATGTAATTCCGCAGTAAATCGTAACAATTGTTCTGAGATTTATTGCTGTACTTTTCTTGTCTACATGATTATATCTTTGGCTGAAGCTTCCAGGCTGTAATTGTATGGTAACTCAATGTGTTTATGACTAGTGCTTATAATATCTTTGTTTCCTAAGGCATTCTTGTTTAACAAACAAGTATATAGTTCATTGGTAAAAGAATAAACATACTAACAACAGTGGGTATAATGTTAAGGTATAAGCTTAGGAAAATTAACTGGGCAAGGAGGAAATGCAAAATTCAGTGCTGCAATTTTATCTTGCCTTATGGACAGCATGGTCAGCCTGTCTCTGCTTCGTATGATGTACAAAAGAACACCCCATTTAAGCTCCACAGACTGTTAAACAAAATCAAAGTATAGAATTATTTTGCCTGCATGAATTTTAAATTAAAGCTTTTACTTTTACTTTTTTTTTTTTGGCTCAAGGGTCACACTGAGGGTTCATTGCCCCCCTGGCAACCACAGGCCAGCAAACATGTATGCACACACTCACATGTGTGCATGGAGTTGCACACATCCATTTACGGTACATATGCACACACACATACACAAAGCGAAGGGAGCATACACATACAGACAGGCAGACGTGCATGCACACATACACATTCATACATTCAGGTATGCAAACTAGCACACTCACTCACATATACACAAACAGAAATGAATTAATTGTCTTGGAATGGTTTCTTACAAGCACCAACAATGAATTCCAATTACAGCATAGTTAGAATAATGATCATGATTTTCCTCCCCCTACAAACATACTTTTAAAACGTTAGTTGACACAAATTTGCTTGTGGGCTTACTCACAGGTAAGTGTGGCCTTAGCTGCCTTGGAATGATTTACAACGGTATCCGTGTAAATCATGCTTCTAGGTAAAAGACAACAGGTGGAGTAGGTGCCTAGATCTCTCTTTAGAGTGGTGGGAGAGCAGAACCGGATGGGATGGTACCTTCCTGTTGTCTTTTCTACCTTCTTGTCTCTCTCCACCACCTTCTGTCTTTGCTGGGAGGGGCAATCTTCACCAATAACAACAAAGAGCAGTCAAAAGTTGCAAGCGTTGTGATGCCTTCTGCAACAATTGAAAGTGATTGTTGAGCTTTGGCTGCCAACAGCACCACAGGGTGCTCCTGATTAGTGCTATTAACAGTGCACCTGGAAGCTGCAACACTCAGTTTTGGCGGACACGTTTTGGGGTGCTCCTACAAGCCCCAGTTCACAGAAAATTAGCTCTCTGAGGGTAATCGGAGAAGCCCAATGAAACACCTGACACATTTGGGAGGGAGAGGAAACTCATCCTCCTCTGTGATGAGTTTTGATTCAAAACTGGACCATATCATGAGACCTGCTGTGGGCTGCTGCACCCAATGAGCCACTAACATTTTCTCTTTTTTCCCAATCAAGGATGTTGCTGACTGACGAACGTCTATGTGTACTGGTTTCAGGTGTTAATGTGTATATTTTTGTCATTTTATTTCTTACTCTGTGCTGCTATGAATGTTACTAACATAAGGTGATACGTTTTGTCAGTGAAGGGAGGAATGCAATTGTTTAAACAAACAAATAGATATTGATAATCTGATTCTGATTACAGACAAAGATTAGCAGGATATGTAATATGGACACTTGCCACTACTGAGATTTGGCTTCCCAAAGTCCCTGATGTTGACAGCTTTAGGACATTGAGTTATATGGACAATAAGGTTGCAGGGAGACATTTCACAAACTTCCTCTTTAAGAAAATCTTGTATTTAAAAAAAGAAAAAAGCCCCAACTATTGTAATGCTGTAGGCACAGGGCTATCTTTGAAGACCATTTGGAGGCTACAGTTGGGTCCATGAGATAGTCCATTTCCTAACAGATTCAAATGTTCAGAAAACATACAGCACAATCCTTGAGAGACTGTGACACTTCAGAACACAGGTAGAGGGAATCAAAAGCCTGGGTTTGTTTGTTTATTACAATTTACTATGAAAATGATGACTATTTATTACAAAAGAATGTGACGGAGTTCTCATCCAGATAAAAGCTATCTGTTCTTAAATTGGGCTCTATGCAATAAAGCCAAAACATTCAACAGCTACCCTTATTCAGCAGGATTAACATTTTATAGCTTCACTTTGCTTAATGTATCATCTGTAGGAAACCGTGGCTGGGATTAACGAAGTATTAAATCAGGCAAAACATGAAATTCCGGAAGAGATTATAAAACTCTAGAAGTAGTGAGTGATCAAGCTTAACTGGACTTTGAAAAGAGAGAAAGAGTTCTACTTGATGGATTTTTCATTAGATTAAAACCAGATATTTACTCACCATTAGAAGAGGGGGGAGGGGGGGAGAAACCCATGATTACAGAAGCCAAATAGAGGGACAAAGAGACAAAGAGACTTTAGAGACTTGTTCGTCTCTAAAGAGATATTCCAAATGCTTTTTGAAACATAGTTAAACAACCAGCTGGAGGAAAAGAAGAACTGAATACTGGCTTTATTAATTCATAGCAAAATCATAATGTAGGTTGATGCTTTAAGAAACAACCCCCTTTATATTTGTCAGTTTTCACATAACTGATTTTCCTTCTAGTGTAGGCCTCCACAATCTGCAGGCTGCCAAATGCTATCCACAGGCAACATTTTATAGCCTGCCAGTTGCTTAACAACCTCCCCCATTTTGCAGTTCTAGCTAAGCAACAAACCCTTAATGAGCAGCCACCCATAGCTGGTGGGCTGCATTGGAATAGTGGGCTCAAGAAGGCCTGCTCTAGAGGGGTTTTTTTTGGGGGGGGGCTAAAATAAGTTTATTTTATTTATTTTATTTTAATCTCTCCTGGAGGTTTTCTGATCCCTAAAAACTCGCTCATTAATACAGAACCGGAATTGATCAAATGAAAAGAAAGAAATCTTCACCTCTCAAGTTGGATCTAATGTATTCAAGCCAGTCTACATCTCATGCAGAATGAGGTGGTAGAATTCTAAATAGCATCACTTCAGATGCAACTTCATATAAGGATTGCTTACCCTTTAAAGATGCAATACAAAACATGCTTAATTCTGGGTGGGAAATCACAGGAAAAGGTGCAATATTTAATTCACAATAAAGGGTACCAAGTAAAGCCTGTTTTGAAATAAAAATACATGGGGCAACTAAATACAGACAGGTGCAATGATACCATTGTGTATAATACCTTTTAAGGCTCCCTGATTCTGCAGTAGAAAGGAAGCAAAAGTTCCAAGAATGGATAGCATAAGAGAGAATGGTGGCTCTTGTATTTATATCCTGCTTGTAAGCTCCTTGGGGCACGTTCCTGCCATGCTACACTGCAAATTGTCAAGGGGCTATAAGAATGAATAAATAGTAACACCACCATCACAATCTACACCACAGCCATAGGTCTTCTGTACCCTTCAACAACACTGCCAAAGGAACCTTTTTCTTTCCTCCCAGTAGTCCCCAACAAAACCTTTTAAAGCGGAGTTTGGCTCAGAGGCATTTTGGCGGGTTTTAAAATCAAGTGATCAAACCTATCCAATCTGCAGCTGCTCAAGTGTGCTTAGACCAATCCTTAGACAGCTGTATCAAGACGGCAGCTCCACAGGCAGGGGCGTCACCTTTTGCATGCAAAAATTCTTGCATCCCTGGCTGTGTGCCTCTATATATCTGCAGATTTTGTTTCTTCCTGAAGGCAGGAACTAGCTGGACTAGCTGGTTGTCGACTGAGAGATTAAGCACACTTCTCTTCCAATATTTATCTGGATTCTCTTTGTTTGTTTTGTTAACAATGCATTTTTACCAGGGTATGATACAATCTTGGAATTACTTTTAGAGTGATTTCCCTGGTACAAGTGGATGGTGAAGACAGGAGGAATTAATCTGAAATCTTGGCCCATATCTCTGTATCCACTTATTTTTTCCACTTCCTTTGCATTACAAATGATGCTTATCTCAGCAGCGCAAATCCAGAAGTTTGTACAGAACAGAACAGACAGCGTACCCTTGTAGTAAGTATGTCTGGAAGCTTTTAAACTTCCAAATCTTGTAAGTCTCCTGGAGACCAGGGCAATTAATTCCCTTTTCCCAGATAAGTTAGACTAACAGCAAATACTGTTACCAGGGAACTCGCATATATACAGTCATTCATATTCATTCTCATCTCTCTCTCTCTCCCCCCACCCACCTTTGGAAAAACCCCACCTCACAGAATCACAGAATCATAGAGTTGGAAGAGACCACAAGGGCCATCGAGTCCAACCCCCTGCCAAGCAGGAAAGATCATCAGAGCACTCCTGACATATGGTTGTCAAGCCTCTGCTTAAAGACCTCCAAAGAAGGAGACTCCACCACACTCCTTGGCAACAAATTCCACTGTCGAACAGCTCTTACTGTCAGGAAGTTCTTCCTAATGTTTAGGTGGAATCTTCTTTCTTGTAGTTTGGAACCATTGCTCCGTGTCCGCTTCTCCAGAGCAGCAGAAAACAACCTTTCTCCCTCCTCTATGTGACATCCTTTTATATATTTGAACATGGCTATCATATCACCCCTTAACCTCCTCTTCTCCAGGCTAAACATGCCCAGCGCCCTTAGCTGTTCCTCATAAGGCATCGTTTACAGGCCTTTGACCATTTTGGATGCCCTCCTCTGGACACGTTCCAGTTTGTCAGTGTCCTTCTTGAACTGTGGTGCCCAGAACTGGACACAGTACTCCAGGTGAGGTCTGAACAGAGCAGAATACAGTGGCACTATTACTTCCCTTGATCTAGATGCTATACTCCTATTGATGCAGCCCAGAATTGCATTGGCTTTTTTAGCTGCTGCGTCACACTGTTGTTAAACACCTGATGGTATTTAACAAATACCACCCTGTTGCAAATCTTCCCTTTAGGGACAAGCTACTTGAGAGGTTTGTGGCAATGCAGCTGCAGAGATTCATGGAGAAAACTGATTATCTAGACTCATTACAAAGTTGGGTCTGGGACTGACTCTGCTTTGGTCACCCTGATGGATGACCTCTATTGGGAGGGGACAGCAGAGAGTGTATCTCTTACTAGATTTTTCTCATTGGTTTTTTTTCATTGTATCCTCCTGGTATCAGAGGTATTGTTCTGCAGTGGTTCAAGTCTTATCTCCAGAAGGCAGCATTGGATGAATGCTTTTCAGACCCCTGACTTGAGCTATGGGATGCTGCAGGGCACTACATTGTCTCCAATGTTATCTGACATCCACATGAAGCTGTTTGGAATTGGGTTTTTTGAGCAACATCTGAATCAGGATTGGCTGAGAAGAACCTGGACTAGTGTCTAGATGCTGTGGTAGACTGCTAATAAACTGAGTCTGAATCCTGGCAAGATGGAGGCTCTGTGGGTAGGTGGTTTCTAGGTCTGGGAAGCTGGTAAATTATCTGCCCTGGAAGAGGTCACACTCTCCCTGAAGAAGCAAGTGCTCAGTGTGGGGGTCCTTCTGCATCCAGCTCTGCCACTAGAGGTGCAGGTGGCGAGGAATGCCTTTTACTAGCTTCTGTTGGTAGGACAGCTATGGGCATTCTTGGATCTGGATAGCTTGACCACCACAGTTGTCCATGAATTGCTCACAATTGGATTACTGCAATGTGCTTTAATTGGATGGGACTGGTCTCAAATGTGGCAGCTAGGTTGCTGGGGGGGGGGCAAACTACCACCAACAGGTAACATGTAACACCTTGAGGAATTTGCATTGGTTCCTAATCTGCTTCCGGGCCAGATTCAGCATGTTAGTAACATATAAGGCCCTCTACAGCTTAGAGTCAGGTTACTTGAGAGACCACCTTATCCCTTATTTAATCTCAGATTAATTTGGGGCAAAAAATTTAGTGTGGCTGCCTGTGGTTTTGTGGAGTAACGTTCTTGTTCAAGCAACTGAAGACATTTTTGTTCTGACAGGCTTTCCTAGCTGGCTAAATGGGTCTTTGACAAGAGCATCTATTTTGTATTGTTTTACTTTTGTTTTAAATGTATCAGTTTTGGGGCTTTTAAAAACTGTTCTGATTTTACTTTGCCTTGAATCAATTGTGTAGAAAGCGATTCATAAATACACTAATTAAACTAATTAAACAAAACTGCACCAGGGTTATTCATATTCCGCATCACAAAAAGAAAAATTCTACAACCTACACAAGTTTGTCGTATCAAATAAATGATAAATGAATGGATGAAGGGCAGCAGTCAGCTATGCCACACACTAAATCCCCGCCTTCTGACTGCTGGAATTTCAAAAAGAATTGTCTCAACACTTTAAAGCCTATCCTGACAGTATAAAGGTCTATAAACCTTTAACTTCTTGAAGAAAAAAACACAACATAGTGTGATATCCAGGATACTGACTTGCGTGACTAGCACCAGTTTTACATCCCTGTATTTACGCAGAATTACAAAATACTGTATATGTAGTTGCAGGTTTATATGTGTATAGGAGCTGGATGCATGAAATGCCTTCTTACAAAATGTTTTCTCATGAATGCAGATGTAGAAGCAGCTGGATCTGCAAATCCAAAATGAGAGGAGGCACAACTCTTCCATAGATATTCCTGCAAGCTTTTTGTAAGAGGTATCTGTAACAAGGTAGGTAATATATTCACACATGGGTATGAAATCACTAAATGAACTTATATAGAGATTATACGTTCCATTGACAGGTCTGATTATTTTAAAATTCTAATTCCATTGCTGCAACTGGCAGCCTGCAAGGGCATGCTGTACTAACTGCAGGTCGGGAGGCCATGATACATGTTGACAAAAAGCATTAAAGGTTAAATAGATGCAAGCCTGTAAAACATTTCAAGCTGCGCGATGCCAAGAGCAAGCATTAAACCAGCAAACACAAGGCTATTCAAGACAGGAGAAAGCAACATTCCGATTTATCGTCCTGCACTCTTGATTTCACTGGCATTTCCATCTGGATTTACAGCATATATTGGCACACTGCTAGAACCCTAGGCACCTTTTACATCTACACTAGAAGTTCCCAGTCTTGTAATACAAATAGCAGGGGGCAGGCAGTAGATGGGTTTGGAGGACGGGGAAAAAAATCTGGTAAGATAATAGTTTTGGCACAATCTTAAATGTAGCTGGAATGTACTACGTTGAAACGGTTCCAGTTAAATGTAGTTCTCAGTGGCTCTCCAAAATATTTTACAGACGCCAAAGAAAAATTAGCTTTTTTAAAAGAAAGGGGGGAAAATGATTAGTTGTCACAATTGCCAATAAAGAAATATAGGATACAGTTATATGATTTACTGAGTCAATAATAAAGCATACCAAGAGGAATAGGATGTGTGCACTATAATTACAAAGTGTTCCGTGGTCTAAATCAAAACAATTGCAAAATCTTGTTTCAGAAAAAGAAGATTAAAAAGTAACTTTGAATTGTACTAAAGCCAAACACTTACACAGACCTGTGATACCTGATGCTCCTGAGCCACTGGTGTTAGTGTATAATATAAAATTAGACTCAACGGCAAAGACGCAATCTCAAGCATTGACTCTGGACACTTTTGGCCTACTCCACGGCAGTGAAGGCAACAAACAAAGCATGCTTTGCTGCCTCCATTGCATCCTCACTGTACTGTCTGGCAAAGCTTTCCCCAGTAGTCTAGAGTGCTCCTGTTTAGGGTTCCAGCCAGCCATCCCTACAATCTTCCAATAATAATAATAATAATTTATTTGTACCCTGCCCATCTGGTTGGGTACAAATACATTAAAATGTTACACATTAAAAACTTCCCTAAACAGGACTGCCTTCAGATGTCTTCTAAATGTCAGGTAGTTGTTTATCTCTTTGACATCTGATGGGAGGGCGTTCCACAGGGCGGGCGCCGCCACCGAGCTGGCCCTCGAGCTGGTTCCCTGTAGCTTTGCTTCTCGCAGTGAGGAAACAGCCAGAAGGTCCTCGGTGCTGGACCTCAGTATCCAGGGAGAACGATCGGGGTGGAGACGCTCTTTCGGGTATACTGGACCAAGGCCGTTTAGGGCTTTAAAGGTCAAAACCAACACTTTGAATTGTGCTCGGAAACATACTGGGAGCCAATGTGGGTGTTTCAGGACCAGTGTTATATGGTCTCGGGGGCCGCTCCCAGTCACAGGTCTAGCTGCTGCATTTTGGATTGGTTGTAGTTTCCGGGTCACCTTCAAAGGTAGCCCCACATAGAGCGCATTGCAGTAGTCCAAGCGGGAGATAACTAGAGCATGCACCACTCTGGCGAGACAGTCCGCAGACAGAATCTCAGCCTGCGTACCAGATGGAGCTGGTAGACAGCTGCCCTGGATACAGAATTGACCTGCGCCTCCATGGACAGCTGTGAGTTCAGATTGACTCTCAGGCTGTGAACCTGGTCCTTCAGGGGCACAGTTACCCCATTCAGGTAACAGTTTGCATTATATTACCCCTTCCAACCAACCAACCACAACTGACATTAAAAGGCTGCAGAGCATGTTCATTGCTCATTGAGCCATATTTAGTGTTTTTTGGTTTTTTTGCCAGCTCCCCTCACCCCAAAAAGTTTTAGTACTTCTACATACCTTGGGATTCACCCAGCATGCTGTTCCTGTTCCTGACCATTGGGCATTTTGACTAGGGCATATGGGAGCTGTAACCCAAAAATTCCCTGGAGGTTGGGGAAGGCTACGCTTTATCAGATTGGCTCTATATAGTTCAGCACAACACAGTTGAAAGTAAATGAAGGGTGACCTGAAAACCATATTGATACAACAATTATTTCCCTCCAAAACTGAAATATGGCAGGGATTTTTTTTATGCCCCCCCCCTTTACTGATGAATGGCAATGTAATATTAATTTACCTCACTCAAAACAAATTAGTTTAAAAGACACACCAAATGAATATGCTTAATGGTGGCAGTGCACAAGCAAGTTTGTTAATTTGTCAGTCAGCCCAAGCCAAAAGAATGGGCATGCTATAGATTGTGTCAAAAGCTTGATGAACAGACTGCAAATAAATCACTTTGTTAGCTCTGCCTCACATATTAAATTACACGTCATTTAGCAAGGGGGAGCGGTTTCTCATTTGAAGTGCCATTTTCCAACTGAATGCGATAAGAGCACTTGGGGACAGTTTTTTTAAACAAATTGTACAATGATGAACTGCAGGTTAAAACATTTTAAACAAACTTAAAAAATAAAAATAAAAGCAAAATCAAAAGATCAGATACATTAGCAATGAAGTCATATTCTGTGCTCTGAAATGTCTGTGATTTGGTCGCAAGTTGACCTGTTTTTATGCCTGCCCATCATCATTATGCTTTGCCCCCCACTTTCTAGAGGTGGGGTAAAGAAAGAGCTGCAAAATCCACTTTTTGTTACAAAGGAGTAGAGGGGGTGGAGAATATTCTTTCACATTCTGTGGGCATCTGAGAGAGGATGCTGCACTGCTGATGTGCAAAGGAAAAAACCACCACCGTCTCTCTTCCTCCTGCTTGAAATGCAGTGAAAGAAGAGGACAGTGATCCAGATCCTTTTCATTTTGCAGTAAAAGGGGATGCAAGAAAGGAAACCATGCAGCCTTATCAGGTCCTCTGTCCACAAGCCCATTACAATATAATCATAATTGTTACCTTCCCTTAGTTATTAATTAAATTACTAGAAACTTTACTACTCTACTCTGAGGTCCTCTAATAAAGCAGGAGGTCCACTGTCACTCATAGGCTTGGCACGACCCCCCAAGGTTCAGACCTTGAGATTCAGGAACAGAGCTTGAAGCAAAAGAATGACTGCATTCTGAGATAGGAGTGGCTTTCAGAGGAAACAGATGGGGACAAAGGATCTCACCAGGCTTGTCTGGGGGTGGGGGGAGTTTGTTGGATGTGGGGATGGGGCTAAGCAAACTGCTAAATATTTCAAGCCAAGTAAGAAAAAAGGCTACCCTCCTGGTGCTGTCCCTATATATTTACACCTTCCCCTGGAGACCCAGAGAAATATATCAAAATTGTAGGTCAAAACCTAGGGCATTGCGATCATATGCACCAAAATCCCCTACTCACATGACTGCATAGATCTTTTTATCCTAGCCCTTACAAAAGGCCAGCGGGCACAATGGGAAGACTTGAAGAATACAGGAGGATTTGAGAGAATCCAAGGAGGGAAAGTAGATTTGGAGAGGACAAAACAAGGAGAGACATCCGCTGGAGCTGTTGAGCATGGGATTAAGTTTGGGGTTTGACATGACAAGGCGGCAGCAGCAGCAAGCTCAGAATCGTTGCTTTTTGCCAAAGTAGGCCTTGGGAATCAAAGTCGCAGGCATGCAGGCAAGGAGGAAGAGGAAGAGAATATGGGGGAAGAAGAGAAGAGGATATGAAAACAAAGTTATTGGGAAACCTATAAATACACAGAAAACCCCCCACAAACAAACGGGGCTGGGATAAATAGGAAGAAGGACAGTAACCTTTTTTGTGGAATGAATCCAGGTGGATTGTATTTTCTGGGACTCTCTTTCAAGGGGCTCCCTACAAAGTTGTCCCCTTTTCTGTCAATTCTCTTCTGCACTAGCCTCACAAATCCATGCAACCTCCTTCCCCCTGCTGGTCCTGATGTTCAGTGAGCAACTTCACAGAGCCCATAATAGACACCTTCTGCTGGAGTCTGAAAGTGGCTATTAGTATCTATAGGAGGCCTGCACAAAGCAACAATTGAAGAACAAGTTGCCCAAGCAATGCATTTCAGGAGGTTCCTAAAATACCACTCTTGGATGAACAGCCAGCCTGCTGAGCTGCTGTACTTGGAACTGATAGGCTGACTCCGCTGCAAGAATCCTTGCCTGGGATCAGATATAGACTTTTAAATTGGTCTTCATGAAAAAGAACAATTACTCCTGCCCATTTCCCCTAATGCACTTTCATTAGGACAAAGAGGGCAGAGTGCCTTGCTGTGACTACTTCCCCTTCCAACTAGTCCTCTCTTGTTTTATTAATTATCCACTGAATTGATCAAAAATTCTCACATCCTTTCCAAAAGGTGCTCAGGTTTTTGACATCTGCAAGCCCGTAGCTGGAAGCAGGACTGATGATGTTTTCACCGATAAAGTTGCAGGGAGTCAAGCGATACGAAGCTGCCACTCTTGTTTTCTTTGTTTCCTTGGTTCTATTTGGCATGTGTCGTGTGTTTATTCTGCCAATCAGAATGGAAAGCAGCTAATTCTGTTGTATTTAAAGTTCATTTTAAGGCAGTCTGTTAATAAAATGCAGTTAGATCACATCCTGACGGACACATCCTGGTGCCCAGCCTGCTATTAGCCCCTACTGCTAAGCAGTAGCAGTGGCCCATGTAAACTCCGCAGCTCAGCTGAATCCACTACCGTACTATACTGCGCAAGCAAACAACTCATTTGTTCCCTTCCAGTATTTTCTGTCTTTTGCATCACAAACTAGATGTCATTCGCCCTTAAACACTGATCTAATCTACTGCCTCATCTGGAGTGCATAACAACCATGTCTAAAAACAGATATAGCTTTGAATGGACAATGTGATCACCAAACCATTTGTAGGCAATAAGTCTGCAGATAGCAAGGAGAGTGGCAAAGAGTGCCAACGGACAGCTGCCAATAATCAGAAACACTGTGCTGCCCCAGGAAATTAAAAGTTACAAGCCATGACTGATATTGTGCTATCTTGCCACTAAACACGTGGGAATAAAAAGATTGCATTTTTAAAATTTAATATGATGTTATTATTATTATTATTATTAATAATAATAATAATAATAATAATAATAATAATAATAATATCCTGCAGTAGTTGCTACAGCTATTGTCTGCAATGCAGAGGTGTTATTGAGGGGTCATCCACACTTACGTGGGGCTCTGCGCTTTCTGAGTATTCCCCCCCCCGCTTTCCCCAGGAAAATCTGTGTTTTACTGCTGAATCAGAGCAAATGGCAATCTGCAGAAAACCTAATTGCTGTTTGCTCCGATTCAGAGCTTAAAAACCAGGTTTTCCAAGGGAAATCACAGGGGCAAAGAAACACAACAACCACCCCTGCTCGGAAACAGACCTGGACAGCCCAGACCTGTGCCCAGAAATGCAGAGCAAAGGTAAGAAGGGCAATGAGCCCTGACAGTGCATATTTGCTACAAGCTTTACATGACTGGGTATGATCCAGGGAAGTGCATTGGTGGCTTATGCATTTCCTATGAAGAAAATGTACATGGCAAAGGCTTTAGCACTTACTGAGTGGAGGGGACAGAGAAGAGAAGACAATTTAGCTTGAAATACAGTCAAAACTGGGCCTTTAAACCTTGCTGAAGAACCTTGAATCACTGAATTTTTAAAGTTGGGAGGGACCCTGAGGATCATCTAGTCCAACCCCCTGCAATGCAGGAATATGCAGCTGCCCCATACGGGGATCAAACCTGCAACCTTGGGGTTATCAGCACCATGCTCTGCGCCAACTAATCTATTATAGGCAAGTAACCTCTCCGACAGGGACGCAGGTGGCGCTGTGGGTTAAACCACAGAGCCTAGGACTTGCCGATCAGAAGGTCGGCGGTTTGAATCCCCGTGACGAGGTGAGCTCCCTTTGCTCAGTCCCTGCTCCTGCCAACCTAGCAGTTTCAAAGCACATCAAAGTGCAAGTAGATAAATAGGTACCGCTCCGGTGGGAAGGTAAACGGCGTTTCCGTGCGCTGCTCTGGTTCGCCAGAAGCAGCTTAGTCATGCTGGCCACATGACCCGGAAGCTGTCTGCGAACAAACACTGGCTCTCTCGGCCAATAAAGCGAGATGAGCACCGCAACTCCAGAGTCGTCTGTGACTGGACCTAATGGTCAGGGGTCCCTTTACTCTTTACCTTTAACCTCTCTGACAGAATCTGAAATGGCATCCCTAATCTTCAGTAATTTTATATGATAAAGCAGCATAATATACAGAAAGTAAACTTTCTTTCACTACCCAATCTTTATTCACCAAAGCAATTCCCTATTTTCACGTAATTTAAACCCGCAACACAATAGCCTGTAGACATTTTTATCAAGATTTTCAGATGGTGTAACCTTTTATCTTCATTTCAAGCTTTTAACATCTGTTACTAGAATATATGGGTTTCTTTGAATAGGGCGGTGGGGCAAGGCCACTGAAATACACTCAACAGAGAGTCACAAAGGATCCAGACAGCTGAGTGAATGTATTTATAATACATATGTCTGGACCCGGTTGTCTCAGTGATGCAGCCAATTTGTCCCTATAGGCTGTTCATCCTTACAATATATAAAATGCAATTTGCGAAGAAGCCCTCTACTTAAATATACACATTTCAGTCAAAGCTACTTGCTTCTCCTGATAACCCAAATAATTGTGTGGCATGGAGCAATTTACCCATGCTTTATTGCACTGCAGGTGACACATAGTGAGTCCTATTCTTCACCTTTCCGTATGAAAAATGTGTCACCGTGTTGACAATGGAAGTGATTAGATGGCCTGTGAATGCCCTCAACTGCGATCCAGGCAAAGGTAAAACTCATTCAGTCCCACTGATTCCTACAGGAGACAGTGCTTAACACTGGCTGCATTGTACCCTATGTTACCAGGCCAATCAGCAGACTATTAATTTTTCAAGAGTTCAGTCTGAACACAACTGAGCATCATCTAAAGAACAGATTAAAATAGAAACAGCAAATTTCCATACATGGTCAGACGCTTGACGGCATAGTTTGGACATTTCTCCAAAGATAACCTTTGGGTTTGTTTATTCCTGAAAGAGGATTTTTTTTGGGGGGGGGTGAAATGCAGAAAGAAGTTGTGTAAAGGAAAAGTCAGAAGTAGAGGCACCATTTCAAATTTCAGGGGAGATTTCAAAGTTTCAAAGGTTCCTTTTTGGATATACTCAAGACTAAACTGCAGTGTATTTAAGATAATTTTTATCCTTCAAAATTACTACAGCAATATTCTCAATGCTGATCAAAACAATCACTCCTCCTTTTCAAGCAAAGGGATTTGTGCCTTTGGCAGGCATGCCTATAATACACATCTACGTTATTCAAGACCAGATGTCTGAGCCCATAGCAGCAAGCTGGGCAAGTATATTTGCATGATTTGCTTGATAGGTGTGATCCTATTCTTACCCCAAAGTGGTGAAATGATCACAAAGATGTGGTAAATCACATATATATGTATGCATGCAATTGACTGGATTGCAAAAGAGGCTGTGTGCATGGTTCAAGGAATGCAATGTTCTCATACTTTGTCTCAGCTTCCACTATGCAAATGATATTGTTGCAGACCCAAACATCTGGACTGGGCCTCAGAGTTCAGAATGTGTTAGTTGACCAGAAATATATATGCTCTTAAAGAGTAATGAAACGTGGTCTGAAATACAGGAGAGGGCAGCCCTTCTCTGCCTTCTTTTCCTTGCTCCTGGCAATAAGGAATGAAGAGTCTCAAGCATTCCTGTTTTATTAGACTTCAGAATTGAAAGGCTGTCCAACACTTAAGAGCAAATATCTACTGATAAGAGCAAATTACCATCTTCCTACAGATGTGTGGGTCGGGATACATATGGAGTTTGTCATAAACCTCAGATTGTGGTTTGGATATTTCCTCTAGGGCTTCAAGTTATCTCTCCTGCCCGCCCACCCCTCAATCCTAGCATATCATCTTGTATAGTGAAAGGATCAGAGATAGAACTATTGACAGCAGCAAAATGAGGTAGCAGGAAAATATCAGAAGTGAACTCCATTAACAGGGCCTTGGAGACTGACAGGGTGCTCCAGGCAGTCAAATAGTGTTCCATGATCAATAGAATCAAATTCTGCTGACAGATCAAGCAATATCAAGACTCCATAAACCAGTGGAGTTTGCATGAATAAGTAAATCATTGCAGTCTCTTCCTGGAAGTCCTGGTGATATGCCCTGCTATGAAGACAGATTGAAATTTCTTAAGCTGCCAGATAACAGAAAGCACAACAGTACAGTATTACTAAAACACAACTTAAAAGAGAAGAACCCAAATTTCAACTGATGAATTAGGAAGCACCTGACGTCACTAAGGACATTAGCACCATTCCTGGTGTTAGGACTTGTTCCATATCACAAACTGCTTTTTATATTCTCCTCAGAGCCAAACATAATTTGCCATGCTGCATAGGTTTACACATATGATATTTTGTGTGTAAACCTAAAATACGTAAAGTCTAAATGTGATACTTTACTATTCTGGGTTACAGTTTCCATTTGAGTGTACTCTCAGTGGCAAATCCAGGTAATGACCCTTTGAAAGACATTTCTGGCAGCAGGAAAAATCTCAGAAGTACAGCAAATGGTCAATTATTCATTATAATTTTACCACCAGGAAAGGTGCCATCTCTGTTAAAGAGGTTTGCAGAAATATGGGCACCTGTCATATTTTTTTGGAAGGAGGCAAAGTAAGACACGGAAAAAGTAGAGAAGACTAATTTCTCACACACAAAAATAAGAACAGCCACTGTACCTTCTGTAACATATCTCAGGTTTTACGAATGCTAAAAGTTGGCTCTCTCTTTTTAAAGTGAAAGCTCAGTACCTGGGGACTGTGGGTAATGGGTGAGGGCAGGGTGGAATCCATGATCAGAGCCAAAATACGCGTGTCTGCCTCACAAAAAAGTGTCACACTGTACATGCATCTTTCTGTAGCAGATATATGCACATGATGTCCTCACATATGTCCAAAAAGTGCAAACTTGCCTTTAGTCTGGAAAGAGGCACCTCTCTGTCAACCTATTTAACAGGTGTAAGCTAAGGCAGTGGAAGGAAAGTGACGAGATAACTGGCCTCTAATCACATTTACTTTGAGCTTCAGCAGCAAGCTATGCCAAATGATATTATACATGTGGGATTTTCACTAATGCTCCATATTGCCCTATGATCTCATGGAGCCAATTTCTAAACCAAATGTACCACAATATTATGATGTCAACTATATGAAAGAGGCCTATTAACTTTAATTAGTGCTTCTCAAAGTTTTTTTTTAAAAAACCCTCTTCTGCTTTAAGCACCAACCATCTGTTCCACAGGTGGAGATCCTCGCATGCAGTTGAAGAGCTAAACCAACATTGGCAGTAGGAGAGTAAAAGTGCAAGACACCTTCCTATAATCATGCACAGGGAGACCTCATTAGAACAAAGCAGCTTCTTGCCCTGAGCTGACACTATAAAGTTCGATTCAGCCTTGAGCACCAGCTGTTGGGGAAGAACACGACCACCAGGCCCTGCTTACAAGATTCCAGCAGCATCTGCCTGGCTGCTGTTGGAAAGAGAATGTTGGGTTAGATGGGCTTTAGCCTGATTCAAAAAGGCAAACTTGCATCCTTAATTAAGACTATGAAAAGACAGAGTAGTGGATTTAGTCCTCAAAAGAGCCTAGGTGTGTGCCAGACCAGCTGGCTGCTTTCATATGGATGATGAATGATGTGCTCTCCTCGCCGCAACTTAACAGTAATCACTGTGTTATTTTATGGCACGTTTGTGTGCCTCTTATCATTGCAGAACGCTTTCGTTTCATGAGAGCCCAACCAACTCTTAAGGTTATGTGAATTTCCTGGCTCAGGGGCTTGTTCAGCTAATTCCAACACTTTTGATACCCGGCCAGCTTTCTTCAGACATTTATCTGTCTTGGCAGGTCTCTATTGGCTTGTTCAAGCCCTTTCCAGGGTGACCTATGGAACTATTATGTTTAGAGGTGAGGAAGAGAAACACAGTCCAAGGATCATGAGGCCAGGTGTCAGTGATCATCCTCCAGGCAGACACCCCCACTTTGGACCACATGGATAACAGGGATTTCACAGCCACCAAGCATTATTTAGGTGGTCCCTGGAATCCAAATAAATGGATTAATTTCTAATCTGTTTCTCTAAGAAATCAAATTTTCTACTGCAGCAAGAGATATTGGACAAATGACATCTCTAGTGGCCATTCTCCTAGCCACACAACATCTTATCCCCAACAGTGTTTTGCCTACATCATTGCTTTAGTCACCTTAACTGGGATTTTCTACACAATTGTGCACAAATAATCCTCTACGGTAACTTACTATGCAGCAACTGGAAACCAGCTGTGCTGCGTCGACTAAGGAAAGGAGGACACAGGGATCTCCTAGCAATGGATGGAGGAGGAAGGGGGAAAGGTGCTGGATATAAAAACTATCCATGGAGTTTGCTAAGGAAGAGGGAGAACTTCAGCTAAAGGCCCTGTAGACCATGGCTACAGGGTGGTCAGATGAAACAATCATTGTTCCTTTTCTCCTACACCCCTTTAGGAGGAAGGTGGTCTGTAAAGCAGATGGGGCTCAAAATCCACACACTTCTTCTTACTGGATGGTTTATTGTCAGAACTATCATTGAATCTGCCCCTCTCTCCATGGGATTCATATTTTCCCAAGGGGCACATTGCAACATATCCATGTTTACCACTGAGTGCACACCTGATAGGGAGCCATGGGCCATCTGAGCTCTCCGAGGTACGTAAAAGTCTGCAGACACACATTTGCTGCATTCATGCTCCACCTTCTTAGGCATTACACATTTAGGTGTACACCAAAAAACACTGTGATAGTTGAAATGTGTGGCTGTCCCTGACTTTCCTGGGAGGGGCACTGACCGTCAGGAATTTCCATTGTTTATTTTATAAGATCTAAAAATTGTGTATAAACTTTATATAGGAGGATAGTGCAATGCACCACTTTTCCCATGGAAGATGCGTCTCAGCTAGGTGGTTTTCACAGAGTTCTGTAAAATATGCATATTTACATGGATAAAGACACATGTAAGTATCTTAAGACACAAGTGTTACATTCTCAGTAGCCTCTGAAGGACTCTGAAAACTGACTGATGGATACCTTTTGTGTTTATAAGCTCTTTTGCAGGTCTCCTGTTGGAAGAGCTGGGAAAATCCTTAAATTGCTCTCTGTGGTTCTCTAAAGAACTGCTAAAGTGCAGGAGAAGTGCAAAGGTAAAATGCTTGCTGCTATAAATTTTTTGGGGGGAGGGGAATCAAATTTTAAAATTCCAGTGGGGTGAAAATGTTTCCAAGGATATGCTCCTATAGAATTTGGATCAACAGCATTATGTTGGACAGCCGTCCCAGTATGGGAAATATTCCTGCAGGAAGTCACAATCAAGGTAACAAGTCACAATCACAGGTAACTGTGACTGACAGTATCTCCCTGTCAAAGTGACAATACAGTAAGGGGGGAAATGAGTTTGCTATTGTGGAATGTGTGAAATAGCATTAGCCTTTGAGGTAAAAGGAAGCAAAAGAGAGATAGTTTTATGAAGGCTCAACATTTAACCGTGTGTGTGTGTGTGTGTGTGTGTGTGTGTGTGTGTGTAGAGATAAGATAACTTTTCAGTAAAAAAAAATCAAAATGGTGATGGTATTCTTGGCTTGACCTAGAGCGATTCATTCTAATGCAGTAATGCGAATTGCAATTCATGTCCCTGGCTGCAACATGTAAGGGCTGCCTGTAGGTGTCAGGGACTGGTTGGATGCAGAGGAATGGTGGGAGGAACAAGCTGGTGAATCCCCATGGAAAGAAGGCTCAGAGTCCAGGAAGTGGTGGTGGGACTATGGTGAGTAGTCGGAAGGGGAAGAAGACTAGAAGGACGAGGTGAAAAGGTAGCAGGGAGAGTCTGTGGCAGAGAGGCATTGAAGCAGCAGTGGAGGGAGGCTAAGAAGCAGAGAGGCTTGGGAAGAGGCACGGATGTCTCCCCCGTGATGAGAGAGTAGTCAAGACTCATGGTGTTCTTGTAATATCTATTTTACTTCAAATATAAAAGTAGAGCATGAGGGAGCAGGAAGGCATCCAAGCAACCACTGCTGGTCTAGGTCTTAGTTTGAAGAAGAGATAATAGATTTTTGCAGATGCCCAAATCTGCTGCTTGTCGGCTACCTGGAAAAACTTTTCCTTTCTCAGGCCATGCTCCTAGCTTCAGAACTGTTTGAGCATGGTGCTGACACAGTCAAGATTACAAGTTTGGTCCCCATATGCGACATCTGAATATTCCTGCATTGCAGGGAGTTGGACTAGATGATCCTCAGGATTCCTTCCAACACTACAATTCTAATAAAAAGTGCTTAAGAGAAGCTGAAATATCTGTCATTTTGATACATGAAGCACACCTCTGTCAAATGCCATTGTTTTCTAGGACATGATTATTACTGACCTTGCTATGTGGGAACATTTGGAGGGAGGGAGCTGCACCATGTGAAAGTGAATTAAGGTGAGCCTTTCATTGGTTTCTTACTGGGGGGGGGAGAGTAAATTCTATGATGGCTCCTGCTGCCCCCCCCCCCACTGCAGAAATAGCATAAAATCTAATCCAGACTGTACCACATTTATTTGATCACAGCTTCATCCCTTCCCCCAGTTCATCCCAGTAAAGAGTGAGGGAATGTTTTGGTCGTACCATCAAGAAAATGATATACTGAATGTACTACAGCCTGGATCAGATATTACTCTCTCCTCATGTTTAGTAAGGGGCATGCATGCACCTAGGACTCTTACCAAGGTTAAGATTTCTCCCTGGCAATCGATGTCTGAACAATTCTCCGAGCTGTCATACATTTTATTTCAAAAATGTATAAAGTAAAACAGCTCTGAGGAGCCTAAGATGAACTATAATATGATAAACTGAAATAATGATCAGATCTGAATGGGAAAATGAATATATGTAAATATAGTCATCATTTTTTAAAAAACGCAATAGAGCAAAAACATGTGGATGGCTAGCTCACACTTTCAGGAAGTTCCCAGGGTGAGGCTATGCATGAGGATTAACAATGGTTCTCAATAGCTGGGATCATCAGGGCAAGAGCAGGTGATCTTTAAAAAGGTAAAGGTAAAGGTACCCCTGCCCGTACGGGCCAGTCTTGACAGACTCTGGGGTTGTGCGCCCATCTCACTCAAGAGGCCAGGGGCCAGCGCTGTCCGGAGACACTTCCGGGTCACGTGGCCAGCGTGACAAAGCTGCATCTGGCGAGCCAGAGCCGCACACGGAAACGCCGTTTACCTTCCCGCTGGTAAGCGGTCCCTATTTATCTACTTGCACCCGGAGGTGCTTTCGAACTGCTAGGTTGGCAGGCGCTGGGACCGAGCAGTGGGAGCACACCCCGCCGCAGGGATTCGAACCGCTGACCTTTCGATCGGCAAGTCCTAGGTGCTGAGGCTTTAACCCACAGCGCCACCTGCATCCCACTAAATGAGCAATTGCCTAAGATTCATTTCTATGGGGAAAAGTAAATTAATGTACTTTTGGGAAGCACTTTTCTGGCAAGGGCAAATTTGGCCCTCCCCTTTGAAGGCTGGGTGGCTCAGCCTCTATGGTATACAGTGGTACCTCCGGATGCGAACGGGATCCGTTCCGGAGCCCCGTTCGCATCCTGAAGCGAATGTAAAACACGTGTCACATTTCACCGCTTCCGCGCATGCACGTGACATCATTTTGAGCGTCTGTGCATGCGCGAGCGGTGAAACCCAGAAGTAGCACACTCCATTACTTCCGGGTCGCCGTGGAGCGCAACCTGAAAATATTCATCCTGAAGCTACTTCAACCCGAGGTATGACTGTATGTGTGTGAGAGAGGTTCGATGTACTTTTGTAAGCAGAGTTCATACAGATGCACTGCACCTGAAAGCTTCCTGCCGTCACATACCCATGCCCCACCCATCATATCAATAGACCTTTTGCTGTGATGTACACAAAGTTTCAAAGCTTTGCCTCACAGGGCTCCCACAGACCTAAAGGATGTCCAGTCCAACCCTTTCCCCTTGCAGCAGAGCCTTCCACACAAATCCCTTTTACAACTTGCTCTGCCTCATCTGTGGCATAAACAAGGATGCCTCCTGAAGGAAGTGCTGACAAAATTTAAGGAACGCAGGTGCCTCCAGACAACAAGCCCAGTTCATGCTACAGAGGAAGGCTGAAATGGTAGCAATCAAAATAAAACAAAACCTTCTCGAATACAGTAATTGTATTATATTGCTGGCATGTGTATGTGTGTGTGTTGATACTTCATGACCCTGAATGTAGTAGTGAGACTGATATCAGAGCCTGAAGCCAAGGAGGTCTACTTGGCCCCTGTATCCTCAACCTGACTCTCGTTCCATCACAAAAAAGGGCATGTTTAGTGGGGAGAACCTCCCTCCTCCCAGGGGGTGGGGGAGACAACAAAGTTCTTAATAGTACCTTGATAACTGATTAAGAGCTTTTGAAAGACTGTTTCCCCCTCACACTATTTTGCAAAACATTTCTTGTACTCAGTAAACACCACATTTATATGATTCTTCGGCCTGACACCTGTTAAGACTATGATAGCTCCCCTTAATTTATTACATCGAAAGTTCAGTTAAAGCCACTCTGGGATGACAAGACTTTGCTAACGGCCATTAAAAGGCAAGAGTTTTTGGATCAGGCCCCAACTGGCCTTAGTTCAGCTACGCATCAGTTGCTGCTAATTGCATGACCTGCACGAGAACGCTGGAATGAATCCCACCCCTTCTAAGAATCAGGCCCCAAGCAATAGGAAAAAACAATGCTCTATCCTGCCACAGAAACCCGCCAATCAAGCTGTTTATTGCAAAGCACACCTACTTCACTCAGCAAATTGATGGAGGCTGCCAGTGCTGAAACTCCATCTCAGTTAAACGGTGACGTCACTCAGGTGCACAAACCAAAACATTGGCACAGCTTTCCTTAACATGCTGCAGCCCTTATTTTGCTGCTTGCTAAGCTAAAGCTGAAACTCTGCAGTGCTAGATTTCGGGTCCTATTAAGGACTGATTTCTCTAGCCAGTTGTGAGCAATCACACTTTCCCCCCCAATTCATTCAATACTCAAAACTAAAACAAAACATGTCCCTTGGAACAAGCATGTGGAATTCTAGTATCTCGGTTCTTCCAGTGACTGCAGATTTTAGGCTTGCTTAATAGCCTTTAAATATATTCATTAAATGTCAACAATACAAACTACACTCAACTTTTAGATACCTTCCCAGCTGAAACTAAGAAGCATCCTTGAAAGATTGTTCACGGAGGCATGTTTGCCAAAAGCCTGATACAAAGCAATTAATTTTCAAAATGATGGCAATGATCTTGAAAGAGTTAAAGCACAACGGTGCTGCCTAATATCCCAGCTGCTTGGGATTTAGTAATCTAGTAATTTTGGGCAGCATAGACATGCTGAGGTTGAAGAGAAAGGCCACTGTAGCCTTGCATGCACTCTGTTCACCATGGTTACTAGCTAAATAAATTAAAGTATCAACATCTTGTCAAATACCTGGCTGCACAGGGCAGGATTTCTCCCCTTAAAATAAAATCACCCTCAGACAAAAAACCACACTAATGGGGGGAGAAACCAACAACCGCAAACCACACACACATATCCCAACCGCACTCACACCCTAAAACCCAGATAGACCGTTTCACGAAAAATGGGAATGCAATCTGAACAGAAACTGTATTAGAAACATGCCCTAGTTTGCAAGTGGAGTCCTGTCTTTCATCCCCTTGTGCTGCCTTTGCCATCTGACAACACACTTCTACCCACAATGCTCTCTCTCTCACTCTCTCTCTCTCTGCCTCACGCACGCGCAAGCACGCACCCAGAGACATGCTCTCTCTCTCTTGCACACACACACCTCATCAGAGAAGCTGGAGTGAGCCCACACTCACACACAACACACATGCACACCCCCGCAGATGCCAACTTACCCACAAGTTCTATTTCAGTCAAAACTGGCGTCCTCCACTCCCCAACCTCGAGGGGGGTGGTATTTCTCCCTCTCTTCTGTTGCAAGGAGGGTGGGGTGGGGGGGAAGGCCACATCTATCTGAAAACACTTCTAGGCAGAAAGAAAAGCATGTAGTTGCAGAACAAAGAAAGCCAGGGCTACCTTAATCTCAGCAGCGCAAGGCAGCCAGTAGCTATTTTTCGAGTCTGCTCTCTCTCTCCCCCCTCTCCGAGGGCATCCTGCGCTCTCGTTCTTTTTCTTTGCCTGTCCAGCTCCTGCACAACACACATCAATTATTCATCGCTTGTCTCCCGGTTTCCAGGCAAAACCAATCACAGATGGAGCCTTGCTAATGGGCTCATGCCGTACTTGCCAACAGGCTATTTGTGCTGCCAGCGACAACCCTCCAGAGACAATAAAGGGAGAATCAGGTTCAGCTTTAGAACTTCACACATCTACGCGGACAGACCTGAAACAAGCGAGGGGGCACGCAGTGGCGTCCGCATGACATTGCTGGGAGAGGGTGGGCGGGCGGGTGTCTGTGTGCAGCGCTTGCAAATATGAAAGGAGGCTCCATTAACAAAAAAGAAAAACACCCTTCTCTCTCTCCCCCTCCCCAACGCTGCTTGAAAGGACTGGAAAGAGATGAGGAGGGGGAGAGAAATAAAGGAGAGGGGGGGGGAATCAAACACTAGGAAAATTCTCACCTCAACTGCATGTTACTGGTATTGATGGTTTCCTTTTGCTGTCTCTAGTGGTCCATCCCTTTGCTCTCCCATTATACCCATCTATCACCTACGTGCGCACGCACGCACACTCACACACTCACACAGAGATACACACAAGCAGACACAGCCACTTTGCCAGAAGGGAGAGAGAAAGAGAACGGGAGAGGGAGTGGGGTGGGGGGGGGGAATCCAGGCATCTCACATTTCAAACTTGCAAGGAGGGGTGGTGCTAGGAATATTAGGACAAAGGGCTGCTCTCTGGAACGCCGCCAAAAGGCTAAAATTACCCCCCTCGATCAATTAATCAGAAGCAACACTTGTTTGAGTGTGTCTAGCAAGCCATTAAGGGCGCCTGGTCAAAAAAGGGGCTTCTGTTTGGGAAAGAGCTGGTGTACAGGGTCTCCCCGCATCCCCTATTTAGAAATACTGTTGACTAAATCCATCAAACTAGTCAAGCTAATTAAGCGTCCAGAGGAGGAAGGTTCTGCTTTTTAGGAGACAGCAGCGACGTTGGTGGCTTCCTGCGTGAAGGCAATCAGCCCACAAAAAGGAAGGGGAGGAAGTGGACACACGCCACCTGTACCAGAATACGAAATTCATATTGGCGTAATTCTGGCATGAATCACTGTTTGAAAGGACAAAACAAAGAGGGTTGTTGCCATTTCGTCAGCTAGTACACCTGAAAAGAAGGTTGAGGTGGATGGATTTGGAGCCGAGCTTTCATTTGGCTGTCTTCCTCACATCCAGCAGGTTACTCCCTGGGGAACATCCAGTATTTATGCAAACCTTTATGTGCTCAAAGCTCAGCACAAACTACATGTGAGAAGCAACTGCAGTCTAATTATTTGGCCCTCGTTCACACACGTCTGGAAGCTTAACTCAGGAAAGGAGCAACACACACAATTAGAATGGGAAAAGGCACTTTTACTGCTCAGCCAAATTTACAGTAATTATGGCTTTCTTTGACCTAGTTGTCATCCATTCCACATTATTTGCCTCAACCCATTCCCCAGATCCAGAAGTGACTTGTGGGACCATTCTTGTGGCAGCAGATTATAAAATGGGAAGCAGTCAAAGGGCAGCAGAACGTTTAGGATACTTCAAGGAGAGTTGTGTGTATGCTATAATTCTGTAAGATCACAGGGCAAAGAACCCCAAAGGATGCAATGGGTCAATGGGTCTGTCTGCTAACCAGGGATGGCTGTGGGCAGGATTCCTGCATTTGCAGGGGTTGGGCTAGATGACCCATGGGGTCCCTTCCAACTCCACAATTCTGTGGTGCAGAATAGGGCACAGAATTTAGAATTAAAAAGCAATTTTCTAGCTCTTATGGCTCAAAAATATGCTTGATAATATGTAAACAAACTTTGAAGGAATCTCAGGAGACGTGACTGCGTAGAATTTCAAGTGGTTGAACCACAGCTCCTTGTCCCTTCCCATGACTATCAGAACTATCCAAATTTACTCAGTATATTTTATACAGGTCACAGAACTCAGATCTCTCCCCCCCCCCCCGCCCCAGAATGAAATATGGATTGCTTGGCAACAGTTCTAAATTTATTTATTTAATTTACTAAATCTGGGATATGTGGAGCTGTGACGTGTTGTTTAATCCTCCAAGCGGTAGATCAGGACCCAATATAAGGCATGTCAGTGCAATTACTACTACAGTATAAACAAATCTGATATCTAGGAAGGGATGCCTAAGATGAGAATCTGATGTTTCTTACAATGGCACATGATCCTGAGCTTGTAGATGTCTCACCCAGATACTCAGGATCATAGCAAAGGGAGAATAAAGAATCAGGGTTCTGATGTTCTGAACAAGTGAGGAAGGTGAAGAATCATAATGGAGGTAAAGGAGTCCCAAACCAATTTCACTGCCCCACAAAGGGGTAGTACTTAAGAGAATAATTTATGGGCTAGGAAATCCCAGTGCCAGATATATATACCCTGTGGAGCCCCCTAGGCAGCTGAAATCTTGGGGGGCCCCTCGTAAAACTATGAAAGCTTGATTATAAAAAGGTACAATCTGCCTACAGTGGTACCTCGGGTTACATATGCTTCAGGTTACAGACTCTGCTAACCCAGAAATAGTACCTCGGGTTAAGAACTTTGCTTCAGGATGAGAACAGAAATCGGGCTCCGGTGGCGCGGCAGCAGCGGGAGGCCCCATTAGCTAAAGTGGTGCTTCAGGTTAAGAACATTTTCAGGTTAAGAACAGACCTCCGGAACGAATTAAGTTCTTAACCTGAGTTACCACTGTATTTGTCAATCCAATCCCCAGTTCAGATTAAAGCTGAGCCAAATTTCCAGGAGTTTCAAGGTTTAGCACAAAGGTATTGGGGAGGGTCAACACTCCAGCTGAAAGGGAGGCCACTTCTGCCCCACTGCTGGTTGTTCTGGAACTTCTTCCCTTGACATATTACTTCCAAGATAATGTGACTTTCAACAGGAAAAAAAAAATCCCAGCCATAATTTACACTCTGAACAGCAGCCACATCCAGACTAACCCTCAACACCCAGATTACTAATATGAGGATAAAGTTGGCCTACAATGCAGGGCTGTAGCAAAGGTTACTGAGATCATTCATAAGAAACACTTTGAGCACTTTAGCAAGAGTACTATATTCCTCTTATAGCAGCTGCTTTCAGGATCAAGATAGGAATATACTGAATTTTTTTTGAGAGAACGAATTTTGGATATTTTAACATTGCTCCAACTGTACAAATTATTTACAACGCCACATACCATACCTTTTAACAAGACTTTCAATAATAGTTTTAATGAATTCCTTATACAAGGTTTAAATTTCAAAATGGGAATTGAATCCCCGACCTTTTAAAGAACAACTACTTGGCTTTCATTTCAAGAGATTTTCAAGTTAAAAGAAGTTTTCTGTATGGAGTGAATGATTGCAAAGTACATAAACAGGAAGACAATGAGAACTTTCCCCTTCTTGGAGGGAAAAGTGGCAGTTTAAGTTGTGGCCAACCAAGAACCAGTCTTTCCTTGACACAGCATCCTGTGGTAAAAAACCCACTTCCTATCCAAGCGCAACCTTCAAAAAATCTATCAAGCCTCACCACAGATGTGCTTGCCTGGGCTATCTTGCCGATTTCAATTAGAAGAACAGAAAATTGCCAAGAATGTGTTTTGCCTTTTTTCTCTCAGACTAAAAAAGCAAAGAAAGAATCTCGTAGCACCTTAAAGACTAACCAATTTTATTATGGTGTGAGTTATTGTGAACTGTAACCCACTTCATTTTGGTGAAGTGGGCTCTAGTCCATGAAAGATCATAGCATAATAAAATGTTTTAGTCTTTAAAGTGCCACAAGACCCTTTAGTTTTATTCCATGTTTCTCCAGCTAACGCACCTACTCATCTGGAAATTGTTACAATAGAAAGGACCAGCGTTCTTTTGCAAGCATCTGCTGTACATCACAGAAATTGTTGTTCTCAATTTAAAAAATAAAATAAAACCCACAGTATGACATTATAGCGGGGTATTTGGAATGTCACTCTTTTTTATTAAAACAGAACTCATGCTCTTTTAAAAACTATAATTATGTAGACAGCAGAGTTGCTCAAGAGTGTATGCGGGAGGAAGTGAGAAAATGGGTGTGTGGGGTGGCCCTCCAAGACTGAAGTCTAAAATTAGGAGTTGAGCCTTAGCCAGGTCTGTGGATAAGCATATGTTTCAGGAGCTTATATACAGAGCCCTACTGATTGTTAGATCTTTCTGCAGTTGATAAATGGAGTCATGACAGCACTAATCACACAGGTGTTTACAGGGCTGCTCCTACATGGTTCTACTCATTGTGACAGGTTTGGGTCCAACATACATTAGGATTGAATCTTAATGTATGTATGACTAAGCATTCCCCATCTAGGTGCTGGGTTTGGATAGTAAGCACGTGAGGGAGGTGCACTCACCAGAGTCTAAGCCACAGCATCGTTAGGAAGAATTGCGTAACTCTATGACCCTAATTCTGCGCTACCCATGGGCAACTACAACTGGGTGCAACAAGTAACAGTCCCAGATGCAGAAGAGCATCCCACAACCCCATCTGCCTCAAAGGACTCACGCAACTGGTCAGTGGAGCCGGGTAAGCATCATAATGCTGCTGGGTCTGCATGCGCAAGTGGCAGCTTTATCCACACATAGGTGCTTTTTCGGAAGAAGAGCTGGTGCTACCACTAGGCAGAGTGATAGAGCTGCATGAAGCAGCAGATGCTGTCCTGGAAGACACTATCCCATCAGTTTCCTCAATGTTAAGAGACTCAACTGTCAATCTGGTTGAGTTCTGTATCTGGAATTGGGGGTGAGAGGTTGCCATCTGGTCAGCCTCTAAGCACAGAGTGTCTTGAGTAAGCCTTGGTTAGCTTAGCCAGTGGATGACTCAGGAGTGTTATCTTAAAGGTAAAGGGTAAAGGGACCCCTGACCATTAGGCCTAGTCATGGACGACTCTGGGGTTGCGGTGCTTATCTCCCTTTACTGGCCGAGGGAGCCGGCGTACAGCTTCTGGGTCATGTGCCCAGCATGACTAAGCCGCTTCTGGCGAACCAGAGCAGCGCACGGAAACACCATTTACCTTCCCGCCGGAGTGGTACTTATTTATCTACTTGCACTGCATGCTTTCGAACTGCTAGGTTGGCAGGAGCTGAGACCGAACAACGGGAGCTCCCTAGGCTCTGTGGTTTATTTTACTTTACTCATTTTTAAATGGTACTTTCACTAAGCCTTTGAAATGACTCCAACTGCCTCATAGCGCTTCTCTCCCATATCAACATTTATTCAGGTGGCATTGTACAATCAAGATTTATCTATGCAATCCAGAAGGCACAAGACTGCAATTCGCTTAAGGCCTGGGCCTCACCCACGGAGCTATGCAACATAAATGGGTTGATGGAATAAAGAAGCATTTCCCTATATTTTTCATACCATGGGCAATGAGGACGTGTTTGGGAGTCCCCTGCACCTTTCAATTACAGCATAAAATGCCTCGTGCGATTCAGTACATCCTAACTCTCTCCCTTGCAATATCACCTCTACCAATTTCTCAGTCAATATTGAAATGAGACTCCTGTGCTCTGAAGGGCAGAGACCACTGGATGCATGGCGGCTAGAGTTTTTCAAGGCGTTGCTTCACCCCTTCATATAGCACACTACTTTGACTTAGCATACAGTTTGGGAATCCATTAATTCAGATGCAGAAACCACAGAGCTGAATACTCATTCCTGCCTCACACTTACCAGTCTCTTTTCAAAAACACACATACCCTTCCAAGATTGGACAATATCCTATGTCAAAAGTCAAACTGAGCTGAGACTTCTAAGGAGAAAAATTAAACGCATGATCCACCAGGACTTCTACTCAAGCCCCTGCTCTTGCATCCCATTCATTTCCACCAGCAAAGTATGTTTTTAATAAATTTATACCCAATACATACAATTTCCACTTTAGATTTTAAAATCTCTCTCTCCCCCCCCCCCAACTTCCTATGCAGTTATATCCATGGTCAAGTGCAAAAGTTCAGGGACGCTTCATTTTAAAAACTACTTTCCGGTCCCTCCCTCCCCAACTCTCCTTCTGTCTCTCTCTCTCTTTTAGTTGAAGCAGTTCACAGTAGACAAATCACTTATCTAGAAATTATGTACTTACTTTTCCTTTGACAAATCTTCAGCAGGTTTCTAATCCCACCATGCCACTTGAAATATCACTTTCTGTGATGACATTTGAGTCACAGTTGTCACAGGCACCAGGCACTGTAGTTAAATGGATTAAATCATACTTCATAGCACATTGCATTTTGGACAAGGAGTGGTTTATCATTGGTAGAAATTAATCATAACAGGTCTTCCCCCCTCCAGGGCAAATTCCCAATCATTTTCAAAGATTACTATGTTTAAGCTCCAATGACGACTGTGTGTCAAATTACATCATGGGAAATGTTGTCTCACAGGGATAACTATTTAAAAGCTCCCACTGAAGTTTTTTTATACCAGGGAGGAGTAAATGTCTGTATTGGGGCGGAATATTGCCATAGAGAAGAACCGGGCCAAGAGTGATGCTTAGCTCCAGAACCTACAAAACATGGCTTCTATTTTGTAATGGTAGATTTTGCCTAGTTTTTGCCTTTGGATAACATACACAAGTACACACACACACACATATATACCCTGAACAAATATTTCATATTATTTTAAAGCAGTCATATCCAAAATGTATACATGTAGGCTTGAGTTCAATAAAAAGGTTTATTGAACTATGCATGGCTGGCAGGCTGTGTTGGCTTGGTGGGTCACAAGCTGTATGCAGGTGCTGTGCAAATTCTTGCACAGTACTTCATGATGACAGCACTTGGCCCTTTTATCTGTATACTAAAAAGAGAAAGGAAAGAGCAACCACATACGAAGCAGCCGAACCAAATGAGTATGGTTTTGAGAGATGAGACACACATTCACTCCAGAAGTAGCATGAGAATGAGAGAAAAGCAGGTATATTAACTCTGTGGGGTAGCAATGAGAAACTAAGTTTGTTCAGCAGTGAGTAGAGCTCCAAGAAACAGTTCCAGGAAATAAGTGATATTTATGTTTCCCCACTGCTCTCTTAAATATAGACTGTTCTAGGGAAATAAAATACCCCTATAATCATAATTTAAAGGCCACATATAAAAATGTCTTGGCTTTTTCATGTCTAAGTATGTTTGTTTTGAAGTGTAGGATTGTAATGGTAAAAACTCCTATGGAAGGTGTCATAAGACACCTGGCACATTAAGCGAATGTGGTTAATGCACACTTTTCCCTGAAGTCGACTACAATATGGCATGTGAAGAAACTATATGCCTGCACTGAAGTCTGACTCATATCCTCTAAGCAGCCACTCTGATTTCTGGGATATCTCAGTCATTAAAGCTTGGAATCTCAGGGTTGTGGGTTCGAACCCCATGCTGGGCAAAAAATTCCAGCATGGGGGGTGGTGTGGACTAGATGATCCCTTCCAACTCTACAATTCTGTGAAGACTCTATGAAGACAAGCTATGTTGACCAAATGCCAACTTTTGAAGCAATTCTAGTAGGGATGACACACATGTGGAAATGATGTGAGAAATCTAAGAAGCTTAGAAGTGAAGCAAGATTTCCCCAAGGGTTTCCCCTCCCCCCCCAGGGGGGGCATATTGGTCCAACGTCATTCAAATCCCCACTCAGCCATTAGGTGACTTTAGCTAAGTGCCTGTGTGTCAAACTGTGCACAATGCTAAAACATCTTGGAACCCCATGACTGGGGTTTAAATTCTCCTCTATGACGAGAGAAACGATATAACCTGAGGTCTATCTGAGCTTACTTAACGGAAGGGTGGGATATACATGTCCTACAAAAATAAACAAAATTGATAGGACTTTCATGTACAGTGAAGGTATTATGTAAAATGATGATAGGAAAAATAAATAATAAATCACTGGGGAAAAGAAAACACTTACTGGAGCTTTTTTGAATGCTCCCCCCTGGAAAAAAAATTATCTAAGAATTTATGAGAACAAGATTAAAAACTGCAATTAACCCAGGCTTCTCTCTTTAGTAATTATTCATATACCTGTTTAGCCGATAATAACTCCTAGCTCCAGGCTGTCTGCCTGCAGTGCTAGGACACAGACAGGAACCTCTGCGAAATTGACTTCCCTGGCTACACTCGTGCTTGCAAGAGCTATTTTCAAGGGCAGATGTACAATGTTATATGGGTAAAGGGACAAGCAAATTAAAGATGGGTGTTCTGTCAGAAAAGTAATGAAGACCTTGCGTCAGCATTTACCTCCATTTATAAGACTTCAGGGCTTTAACTCTTTGCTTTCTATTAGGCAAGTTGCAACAAGCAAGTTACAAAAACAAAGACACAGTATCTACAATATTTTAAACAGAAACCAACAGGGTGTTTTTTTTAAATGTAGTGCTTTTATTGATTTTATTCTTTTCTGGTTCCATGAAGATGCTTCCATTTCAAATGCTAATTCAGCCTAGTCCCAAAGAACTAGCAGACCTGCTCATGCTCATCTTTGATGATGGTAAATGAAGAAATGGGTTTTCTTTTATTTATCTCCTTTTGGAAACATCTCCTTAGGACTCTTCCCCCACCTCCAGTTGTTCTGGTCTACATCACAAAGAGATGCCCACAAACCCACTCACCACCAGCTGGTCAAAAGGTTAATGCCCTCAACCCTCTGGCATCAAGATATCCAGTGCCACGCAAAACCCCCAGCCCTGAAGTCTCCAAGTAAATAAGGAATGGGAAGAGTCCTTTCCAGGCACTGGGAAAGATTCTTGCTCTTACACATTCTACATCAGAAGTTTCCAAACTTATTTGGCCTATCTCCCCCATTTCAGCAAAAAAAAACCATTACTCAGTGCCCCTCTGGAAATTGACCTTCTTTAAGCGAAGAAGCAGGGCTGTGTCACAGCCTGCTTGCCATTGGTCAAATAGGTGGGCAAGCTGTGATCCACTTCCTGAGCCTGAGTGAAGCTGAAATGGGTTCACCCAAGGTCAGGAAAACCTGTTGCCTTCAGCACAACTGCCGGATCTAGGGAAGGTTACCGACATGGTAGTAAGCGTCATTACACAATAAATGAAACATATATGAATGGGTTTGGTTCTTCTCCCATGCCCTTGTTTTTATTCAATGCGCCCCCCCCCCAACTGCACCCGAGGATACTTCTCCCCTGGATCATTCCAGCAGCCCCCACTGGGTGGTATCGCCCACTTTTGGAAACACTGTACAGTACTATATAAATGAAATAAGACCATGCACCAATCAATGAGCAATCACACCGGTGTAGAAATCAACCATGTCATTCAGCCAGTCCACTTCCTTCAAAGGCTATTGGATTGGCATGGGAAGCAAGCATACAGCAGGGTCTTTCAGGCTGTTTAGGTATGGTTCCCATCAGGCAAAAAGTGTCTTACAGAATTCTCCCACACATTTGCTGATGAGCCTCATATTGCATTGGTACAGCTGTTCACATTTAGTACTCCCTCGTACTTGTGAAAGAAATGATAGGATACGCTATTAATAGCTTTACTACATCTGCATTTGGATGTAAATACTGAAATACATTATATAGACATATTAGATATTACAAAAATTCTGTACAGTACAAGGGTCAAGGAGGTTTTCAAAGTTTTCAATATCAGCAGATGCTAAACAAACTTCCCCCCAAACAAAAGCTTGGAAATTCTGCTCCTAAAAAAGAGCCCCCTGGATCAGACCATAGGCCTATCCAGGCTAGCACCTTGTTTCTCAAAGTGGCCAACCAGATAGAAATCCACTAGCAGAACATTAGGGTAATGGCCTTCCGCAATTGGTTCCTCATCAATTGGCATTTACTGCCTTGGATATTGAAGATAACCTATAGCTATCATGACTAGTAGCCATTTATAGCCCTATCTTCCATAGATTTCTCTAACCACTTTTCAGCGCTGTCTAAATTGGCAGCCATTACCACATCTTGTTCAATTGTTTTTTGAAGTAACGTATAGTGGCTAAGGGTGTGAACTATGAGTCAAGATATCTAAACAGTGCAGATTACATGTTGAACACAAACTCATTATGTCACCGAAGGTACACCAATATTCTCATTCTCTCTCTCTCTCTCTCTCTCTCTCTCTCTCTCTCTCTCTCTCTCTCTCTCTCCCCCCCCCCACCCACCCACCCACATCTTACATCTGTGGTATGTTAATAATACTGACCTGCCTCACTGGGCTACAGTAAAAAAGAATATGGAATGGAGGTATGGGAAAAGTCATCAAATGCTCTAATGCTTTAGCATTATATTGATGCTAGAAATGATTACTATTGTTCCCTTTTGATTGATACAGCATCCACAATATGACAAGTTTTCCTGTGTGAACCAAACTAAAATGAGGAGGAGGAGTGTTAATTTCAAGTATGGGGCTTGTGCAGGAGACCTTCTTGGTTTGTGCCTGTGGTCTGCTAAAAACTATTGCTTTTGACACATACCGTTGCATAGCCATATCAAACCACTTCATGACATAGATTCCAGACAAATCATCTATTCCTTGACAAGTCTTGATGTTGTTATCTTATGGGTTTAAGAGAGGGAAAACGAGGAAGCTTCTTAAGAGCTAATCTACCAAAAACGTAGTGGCTATACAGAGAAATAAGCATCAAGCTTCCTGCATTTTGAAGCCCTGGCACTCGTGCATTAAATCATTAATGCCCGACATGAATACACGTTAATCGCCAAGTGATGGCAATATACATTGCTGTTTGATATAGGAACTGTCAGACAATTTTAAAAAAAAGGATTGTGTTTTTTTCCAATCACGTAGGAGAGATGGCACAGGAGCAAACTCAGATGGTCGGCAGCCACTAAAAAAAAGACTCCTGCCAATATTCTCTTGTCCAACTGGGGCAAGCAAGCCAAAAGTTCCTGCTCCAGGGTGCAACTGGAGTAAATAGTCAGGTTACTATCTTCCAGCTTTTGCTTTGAAAAAACAAATTCTTGCTATCCATTCTTTCCAAAAATATGAGCACAGTAATGCTGGGTGGGAATGAGGCAATACAAACCACAGATTTGGAGACCAAATACTTGGAAAGGGAACAGTGAATGAATTACAAATGCATCAGAACAGTGAAACTTTAATGAATGCCATCCTCTCACATAAGATGCTTTCTTCAGGCACTTTGACGGCCTTTCCACGTGTGCATCAATTGCAGAGGGAGGGATACGTTCCAATGGAATGTGTACAAATGCTCACATATTCAGCATTTTGTGAAAACTATTATTTCTATGATAAGCCATGATTACAGGCTTGAATGTCTCTTCACCTTTGTTAATTGCTGCTGCCGCCCCTACCTTTTATTAATTTTCTTATTGTTTTGCTTTATTGTTTGTTTTACTGCTTTGTTTTCACTTTAAATTGCAGTGGTGGTATTTGGCTTGTTCTGAATAGAATTCCCTCTATAAAATCTGTTTTGGCCTTATATTCAGAAACCCAAGTGGCATGAAGTAACTTCCACAACCTGGGGCTAGTGTGCAAGTTGCAAATCCCTCCCAGTCAGAAATATCCTGGCCACAGTTACACATGCTCTGGTAATGTTGCTTTTGGACTAATGCAATGCATTGCATGTGGGGATGTTCAGAAACTGCAGTTAGCTCAAAATAGAGCTGCTAGGTTGCTAACTAGAAATGGCTGCATTAAACATATCTTCTCAGTTTTAAAACAGCTGCAGTGGTTGCTGATCCATTTCCAAACACAATTCCAAGTGCTGGCTCTAAATGTTAAAATGTTTCATATTAAATGTACCTAAAATTAAGCAGTTCGTGAGCAGGCGGTTGTGGACCAGATCTAGGCTCTCTTGGAAGAAACTGATTTTCTAGATTCATTTCAGTTGGGATTTAGGCCCAGTTTTGATACAGAAACTGCTTTGGTCGCTGAGTACAATGACCTCTGTCAGGAGAGAGACAGGGGTAATGTGCCCCTGTTATTTCTCCTCTACCTCTCCATGGCCTTTTGATATCATTGACCGTTATATCCTTCTAGAGCGGCTGTCTGAGTTGCGGGTGGGTGGCAACACTTTTCAGTGGTCCCAGTGCTACTTGGAGGGTTGTTTCCAGAGGGTGATACTTGGAGAGTGATAGTCAGCACTGTGAAACCTTCAATGTGGAGTTCCTCAGGGCTCAATTTTATCCCCTTTGCTGTTTAACATCTATATCATGGGTAGTCAAACTAAGGTCCAGGGGGCCGGTTCTGGCCCAATCACCTTCTCAGTCCGGCCCACGGACGGTCCAGGAATCAGCATGTTTTTACATGAGTAGAATGTGTCCTTTTATTTAAAATGCATCTCTGGGTTATTTGTGGGGCATAGGAATTTGTCCGGCCCCCCACAAGGTCTGAGGGACAGTGGACCGGCCCCCTGCTGGAAAGGTTTGCTGACCCCTGATCTATATGAAACCACTAAGTGCAGTCATCTGGAGTTTTGGAGTACGCTGTCAGCAATCTGCTGATGACACACAGCTCTACTTCTCCTTTAAATCTACAGGTGTGGCAGTGGATGTGCTGGATTGTTGTCTTGCCTCAGTAATGGACTGAATGAGATCCAAAAAACTGAAGCTCTACCCAGATAACACTGAGGCGCTGTTAGTGGGTGGTTCCCTAGGCTTGATGGATGGGAGGTGGCCTGCTCTTAATGGGGTTACACTCCCTCGGAAGGAGGTGGTGCGTAAACTGGGGGTACTTCTGGATACTTTGCTGTCGCTTGAGGCTCAGGAGGCCTCAGGGGTGCAGAGTGCTTTCCATCAGTTTCATCTGGTAGCCCAGCTGCACCCCTCTGGACAGAGATAGCCTAACCTCTGTTGTCTATGCTCTGGTAACCTCTAGGTTAGAGTACTGCAGTGTGTTATAAGTAGGACTGCCTCTGAAGGAAGTTTGGGAACTTCAGCTGGTACAGAATTTGGTGGCCAGGTTGCTCACTCTGGCAAGACAGTTTGAGCATATTACATCAGGGGTCCCCAAACTAAGGTCCGCGGGCTGGATAAGACCCAAGGAACTCATTTATCTGGCCCCCAGCGACCTGTGTTCTTACCGGCACTGCGCTGCACGGCTGCCCACTTCTGGGTTAGAGGAGCACAGGAAACAGCTTGTGCGCATGAGCAAGCATTATTTCTGGTGCACATCCGGGTCAGAGGAGGCCTGTGCACATGCACACAAGCTATTTCCAGTGCACCTCCAAGCTGGAAGTGCGCAGGAAAAAGCGTGTGCGCACGCGTATGGGCATGCGCTCCCCCGCCCAATCGGTGCTGGAGACACCGGCCTGAGGCGCAGTAAGTTTGCTGACCCCTGTATTACACCAATCCTGGCCCAACAACAATGGCTGCCAATTAGCTTCCAGGTCCAATTCAAAGTGTTGGTTTTGACCTATAAAGCCTTAAACAGCTCAGAACCGCAATACCTCACGGACTGCCTCTTCCCAAGTGAACCAACCCAGACACTGAAAACGAGCAAGAAAGAATATTTTTAAATAGTCACTCCATATATTCTCCCCACACAGAGCCAAATAAATTGGAGCCACTTGTGCATTTAGTCACATGGCAGAGCTTCCATTTTAGCTGCTTCCATTTTTTCTTGAGAGAGTCCCTAAAGGAAAAAAGGCATGCACATATAATTGGTCCTTTAAACATACGCAACCCAACACTTGGACATTTTCCACCAGATGTTTAACTGGTAGGAAGCAATTTTGAACATCTGCCACCAACATACAAGGAAGTTGTTTGAAGACCACATGGAACTGAGAAAAATTAAAGCACTTCCAATTATGTCACATCGTACGCTGTGTGTTTAGGAGAAAAAGGAAAATAAAAACCAGAATATTAATGCTGAGTCACCCGCTTCGCCCCCCCCCCCATTTTTTAAAGCTAAAATAATAATAATAATCATCATCATGGTGATTTCAAATATGATTGAACTACAATTGAATATGAGGGCAGTATCCATTTTCAACTGGATTTAATAATGGAGAGTTATCCTGAGCAACCAAAGTTATCAAGCATAACACAGACTTTCAAACAGGGCTCAGATAGACAATGAAAATGTGAATATGAGTTCTAATAAGTATACATTAATAGAAACTCGAGGATTTTGGGGGCCTTCAAGTCATGTACCCACAGTAGACCTGAAAGAGGCACAGTTTGCAGAAAGGAAGTAATCCTTCAATTTTCATATATGCCGCCCCCTACACACACACACACACACACACACACACACACACACACACAATGACCCACATTTCCTATTTCATTTCTACTTCCTTAAGGAGTCTTAAATATTTAACTTGCAGGCTGTCAGGTAAAGATTAGAAGATGTGTGTAAATGATCAGAATGTTAAACACATTATTTTAACATAAAAGTGATGATTTATTTAGCTCTCTTACCTGCTTTCCCCTTTTGAATTAATTGCTGTTGATAACTTTATTAACTTCACTAGCAGCCCATCAATCCCTCTGGCATGAATTTTACAAAGTGGAAGAAATCTGATATTTTGCAGAGCTCCCTCTCTGGTTAATCCCTTGGCTAGTACATCAGGGCAAATTTACAATGTTATTTAAGCAGAGAACAATGCTTAAAAGCTTAACAATCAGCCCTAGCTAATTTAGGAGGCTTTACAGAAGGTCCCATGAGTAGACTGCTTGTGTAAGGAGAAGATCATAGTGTCCTTTGCATCTTCCCCTTGGGTAGGGGGAAAAAAACTAACTACCAGTTCGTTAATGAGATAAAGCTGGGGAGTGTGTTACTTATTTATTTATGTGGTATTAAAATCTGAATCACAAAAAGCCAAATTAATATAAATGCTTGTTTAAGATAGCCAGGCGTCTTTAAATCAATTCTCTCCTACATTTCCCCATTCTCTCTAGTTTTTTGTGAGGTTTATGGCTGCACAATGTAGCTTTCAAGGTACCAGCTAACCTCACAGGGGGCCCCATAGCTTACATACTTTCCTATAACGAGGTATCTATCTAGAATTGCGCCCAGACTGCCAGAAAAAGAGCACTGAAACCATTTAAACCACCGTGGAAACATGTGTGATGAAAATTTTACACACACAAATATCCTTTTCTTTACACAGCATTTACAAATGCTAAATACATTTCATGTACTGTACATGAGCTGCAAGTGCTCCCTATGCTGATTATTGCAATTATTATTTTTTGCTCGGATGAGCCAGTACATATTCATTATTAAACATGTATGAACAAACATTCCTGTTTTTCAAAATTTCTAGCTCCAACCCCCCCCCCCCGGATCTGCCAGTGTGGTGTAGTGGTTAAGAGCAGTAGTCTTGTAATCTGGGGAACTGGGTTCGAGTCTCCGCTCCTCCACATGCATCTGCTGGGTGACCTTGGGCCAGTCACTCTTCTTTGAAGTCTCTCAGCCCCACTCACCTCACAGAGTGTTTGTTGTGGGGGAGGAAGGGAAAGGAGAATGTTAGCCGCTTTGAGACTCCTTAAAGGGAGTGAAAGGCGGGATATCAAATCCAAACTCTTCTTCTTCTTCTTCTTCTTCATCTTTTCCTTCCTTGCCATGAAAGGATTATAACTAGTCAGTGTAAGCTCAGCATTTTGAGTCTAAAAGCATCACTTTGGTTATGTCCATTCTGGCTTATCCGCAACACTAACTTACATATTCTTTCTGATGTTTGAGCCCTAGCTAAATAAAATAGCACATTTCCAGACCCACCGCCACCCCAAAAACCCCTCATTCAGGACTTGATAATTTGAAAAGATTCCAAAACCATGTTGCTCTAGTCCTCGAGTGAGTGCACACTGGAAATGGGAGGTATGTCAGAAAAGTTAGGGATCTATCATAACAGGTTAGGATAATAAGTGAAAGACAACCATCCGTTTAACAAAGAAAAACTGGAAGTTCTTCCATAATCCAGTGCCCCCCCCCAATTTTTTTAGTGGTGCTCTCATTTTCCTACTCATATTGAAATACTGCCCCTCAGTGAGGCCAAACTTAGATTCACAACATGTTTAAGGGTATGTGTACCCCTGTGTCTCCCTCCCCCCCGCAAAGAAAAGCACTGCCATAATCTATCAGAGCTCCTTCTCTAGGTTCCCCTGACCAAGAGTGTGTGGTGGCAAGGAAGAGGGACTTTTTGGTGGTGACATCTGTTGTATAGAATGCCCTCCCCAAAATGGTGCCCATAATATGATCTTTTGGGTAGCATTTTTAAATCTTCTGGTTTAAAAATTATTTTATCCTTCTGCATTTTGGCTGGCTTTTAGAAACATTTATCCGCATTGTTTAAAAAGAACAAAAGTGGGGTTTTTTTAATATAAAAACAATTACACACAATATGTGCAGCAATAAAACTGCTAGAACATTTGCAAGCAAAGCAGGGTTTCACATTGGATGGGGGGGCTGTGTGTTGAGATTCCTGTATTGCAGGCGGTTGGACTAGATGACCCTCACAATCCCTTCCAACTCTTCGACTCTATTAATAGGTGGTATATAAATGTAATAAAAAAAATGTAAACAATGATGATAAAGTTATCAGGTCAGTGAAGGAGCCTCTGCTACTTCACAGTCACACAGGAGACCCTAGATCAGCCTTTCTCAACCTGTGGGTCCCCAGATGTTGTTGGACTACAACTCCCATCACCCCTAGCTAGCAAGGCCAGAGCTCAGGGATGATGGGAGTTGTAGTCCAACAACATCTGGGGACCCACAGGTTGAGAAGTGCTGCCCCAGATAGTAGATGGCTTTCAGCAATAGGGCAAGGCCCTATATAACTCCCACCAACTCAGCAAAAAACTGGATTTGACAGGATGATACATAGCAGTCGAGTTTTCATGAGTGCTTACTGTTTGGAGAAAGTTACATTTTGGATTGCAGTATTACAGAGAACACCCAGTTGTCTTTTTAAAATATCCTTTTCACATTGCGGTCTTGTATTTCAAGGCCATGAGGACGGTTCAATATTTTCCAGCGGGAGACAACGACCATTACAAATTCCTAACAATTTGCATCTACAGATCTCATTTTAGACCAGCAGCAAATCATTTTTTCACACTGGGATCCTAGAAGCTGCTATATTTTTTTGTCTTAATGAAATTGCTTCTGCAGTAAGCACATCAAATAATATGATTTGTTAGGGTTCCCCCTCCATGATGGGAAAGCCATGATGTTTGAAGCGAAGAAGACAAATTTGATTTAGGAGAGCTCATCATACAGGAAACCAACTGTCCCACTTTTTACTCAGATATTCAATATTCAGAATAACATCCCCAGGGAAGAACCTGGTATGCTGAAGCCTCTCCAAAATGAAGTCTGAAATGAATGAAAATGGGTTCTTATACATTTCCATTGCACAAGGACTGGTGTGGCTTGTGTTAGATCAATTGGTTCTTTTACAAAGGGTCTTAGATTAACTGATGGAAATTCATGAAGATGACTTGAAAATATGTTCTTTCCGACTTTGGAAAAAATTCCCCAAGAAACATGTCTTCCCTTATGTGAAATTATTATTCTTCCTTTCCTTTCATCACAGCTACCAGTAAAGAGACCAAGTGATTTTTGTGTGTGCAAAAACATTGGACTGGTATTTTGTATTTCTTTGTCCCATTTAAGAGATATAGTGGGCTTATTTGTCAGTGGTGTTGAGAAGTGCCTTCAAAGTTTTATTAAAATAGTTACCAGTTTTTTCCACGCTAGTATTGCTATTTTAACTTTTGGATGCATGTGCATTAACTCCATGACCTATTCAATCAATCTAGGCTCAATCTATTCCTCGTAATTTTTTTGTTGAAGTCAAAGTTCCTTCCACAGACCACCATTCTCTTCATCCTATTTCTCCTTCCTAGGCTTTCTAAGGAGAATTAGCACTCATTTTCACATCATGCATGAGAGAATATGGAAGATGCAGCTCATTATAACGGGACAGAGGGAGTTACACGGAATCTCCCTTCCACCAAATTCTTGCAGGCAAAGATTTAGCAGCTGATCATTTCAATCCACCTCCTTGACCTGTCCACGTTCTCTCTCCAATAAAGTGCCCTCACTCAGTCTTCCTTCTCGGAACCTTCCTCATTTCACATCTCCTCCTCTAGCCTTCTGCCTGCCCCAACCCTCACTAGCTTCTTAGCCTCACAGAGTCATTGCAGGGATTAACTGAGGAGGGGTATGGACAATCTACCACTCCTTGGAGAAAAAGGTGGGATCTCAATGCAATAAATAAGTTCTTCTGCTTACCTGCTTGAGAAAAGTAGAGGGGCAAACCAGATGGAAATGTCAGTCACCAACCTAGCATCCTGTGATCACCATGTGGGTCACAAAAAGCCTGGCAAATTTTGAACACTGCTCATAGATGTTATAACTCTGCTGATATGAATACCCTCACAATAATTAGAGCCATCAAATCTCTCTAGGCATAATTAGTGGCTGACCAGGGAAATATTACCAATTTACAGAAATGAAAGAAATCCCCTTACCCCTGCCCCAGTGGTGATTAGTCTCCATAATACCTCACACCTGGTTGTGTAAAAACAAACGATTGCTTGCATGAGGTAATTTCCTATAAGCAGAAAGTAAGAGGGGCAAGCAGGTTAAGTGACCTAGCCAAGGAGACACGTTGTAGGTTAAAAGGAAAAAAGAGGAAAGGAACTCGATACTTATTGGCTTATCATACATTAGGACTCTATGCTTCTGACCACAATCATTCTTCCAAAAGACATTTATCCTGTTTAAAGCCAATGACAAAACTGAAATTGACTCTTTTAGCTTGAAGTGATTCCACACACAGCACTGACCCAGGATTTCAAACATGGAAAATTTCAACAAAGAGGCAAGCTCATACTATGGAATTCAGATCTTGAATCAGACAAAGCCAGAGAACCTTAGTTTTAAATCAATCTGTGTCACATTTGGCATTTCTGTTAGGAAACTGTTGTTTCTTTCATCTCATCCTCTGTCTGAATCCCGCCTTCAGGGTGTATATACCCTCCCTTTTTACTGCCAGCATGTCATTCTCAGCATATTAAATTGAGACTTCTTAGAAAATTAACACACAAAACCAAAACAGAAAACCCACAGAGACTTAGTCCACCACAAACATAAGATTCATCTTTCTTTAAGCCACGTCCCCAGACACACTCAAAATAACTTAGGAAACAAACAGACTGAACAAACAGAGCAACCAAGTTGTGTTAGTTTTTTAAAAAGTTTACTTCCACTAAATATTACAGAAACCCTATTCAAAACTCTGAAGGGCAAGGAGCAATCTTGACAAATTACAGAACAATGGCCAAATTGAACACTGCCCCTTCCTGGATTCTCCCACTGAAGACTGCAGGTAGAGCTTCATACATTTGAACAAAACCAAAAACACTGCAGATGGAAAGTTAGCATACTGAAGAGGCAGCTAAAATTCTTTTTTCCTGACATGGTTGCAGCACGGTGAACCAGTCAAAGATGCAATACGTTCCACCTAAAGTGATACAGGCATGATATGACTCTTGTGACTGTACCACAAGACACATCCTTTGTAACACTACCTAATCATATACATTCAAAACTACTAAATAGTATCTTTTTTAAGAAAGCTGACAATCACAATGATGATTTAGCGGCACTCCCCTCTCACTATATTAAAAAATTAATAAAGTCACTGACTCTATCAAGGTTGAAATTTGGCTGACATCTGAAGTGAGCTGAAGGAAAGAACAGAACTGCTATTTCTGCTATCAAACATCTCACATTGAGCCTCCTATCCAGGTGGTCTAAGATTAATTTGCTTCAGTATCTGCAAAGGTACTTTCTCCTGCACATTCCTGCCCTGGAGCTGCTCCTCCCACCTCCCCTCTCCCTTTCATCTGCCTGCAGAGATATCAAACAGTGTCTCTCACTGACAAAGCTTTCGTGTGTGATCTCATCCTGCACTCAGTCCCCTTGCCTGGCCCCTGCTTGCCCTTCTGCCAAGAGCAAAGCAGCACCAGGAGGAATGAACAAACGGACCACAGCACACCATTCAATTATTCTGTAAAACATTTAAGTATAGCAGGTTTATTTCCTTCTTTTAGCCCCCACCCCATCCCAAATAAGTGCCAAAAGGAATATATCTATTTTTGCTGAGACAGATCCTTTGAAAGCAATGTATCACCTTCTGTTGTTTAAATATAGAGGAGGCGGACAATGCTCCTCTTGCTTCAACCTCTAGCAAAAGGGTGGCCAATACTGTGTACTCCAGATGTTTTAGACTACATTCCTGACCACTAGCTATGCTGTGGTCCACCTGATGAGAGCTGGAGTCCAATAACATCTGGAGGGTACCATGACTCTCCTCTAGCAATCTGAATAAGCATCTCTGGATGGAAAGAGTAACAAAGGAAACCTACTTTGGGGAGAATGCATGAACTTCATATTACAACCTTACACAGGAAATATAATACAATACAAAGGATATGCATGTGACTTTTGCTTTTATTGTCATTATCTCTGAATATGTACTCTCAGCACTGGGCTTTGGCACCTGAACATGCAGAGAGCTGAAGTGTAAGTACTAGAAGCCTTGATCTGGTAGCTACATGAAGAATGGGAATTTCCTGAAGGAAGAGCCAATTCAAAGGCATAGTCAATTGGAGGCCAAGGTCTGATGCAAGGAAACTGTTAAGAGGGAGGGCAGGAAGACTGATAAGGAAACTGACATCCTTCCAGCTTTCAAAGGAAGTTGGTATACTTGGATATACAGAGGGTCTAGCAGGCTGGCAGGCAGAAATCAAGGAGCAATAATGGATATTGCCTAGACAGAGATACATGTCTGACCTGGAGGAATTTGTAGCATTGTGCAAAGGCACCAATGAGCTATGGAGTGGTGGGGAATGGAGTCATGCCAGGACCCAGAAAGACAATACTGTTCCTACTTCTTCCATTATGCAGTCTCAATGTGGCTCAATGAAAGAGGGAGGCAGCGTAGAGTCAAACAGTGTAGAGGTCTGCAGTGTGGAAGCAAACAAGCTCATGACCTACCTGCTGTGCGGTAACAAGCCAATGCCACTCGCTAACAATTGTTTCAGGACCAAATGTCATGTGTATTTAGAAGAAGCTGTGTTTCATTTACCTTCAAGGTAGGAAATGTTGCATCTGACCTCCTGCCAAGAGAGAGGAGCAAGTCGAGTGCAGAACTTGCAGGGACTAAGAGGCCGGCATTGAAATGGGAAATCAACAAATGCATTAAGTGGCCTTTGGCACATAATAGTCTTTCAGTCTCACTTTGTTCCCCCATCTGCAATATGGAGGGTGATCATAATACAATTCCACCTTAAATGCACTATATGATGTGCTTCATAGGTGCTGAGTGTGTGGGGCTGTGGATGCTCCAGCCCCCACAACATTCCCCATGAAGGGGCAGGGCACCCACATTTTTTTGCATGCCACGGGATCGTTTGTGCCTGGCATCAGCACGGGCTCCTGCTGAGCATGCCCCTGAGGGAGCCCACTGCGCCCAGCCTGGCACACTGCCCAGCTTCGGAGAGGGGTGGCCAACTCCAGAGGACCCAACGGAAAGGCCCGGCAATGTGCTTTGAATACTCCAAAACACTAAGCACTATTCTTGTTAATAAAGGAGGAAATGCCAAGGCTACATTGACAAAGTAGCAGATCATAGGGCGTAACACAGGCACAACTTTATTATATCCTTCTTTCAGGATTGCACTCTAATTTTCGAATGCTTGTTCACACCACTTGACTCCTGCCCTTAGCGTTCTTAAAAACAATTCAAATTAACCACAGGGATAACTGGGGATTAGCTAGGCTAAACAAATAAGACTTAAAATCATCACTTCAAAATCCTGGTTAGCAACACAGATGACCCCAAAAGGAATTATTTCTTTACCAAAATAAGAAGAGCAAAGAGCTCTAAAATGTGAAGACCATTAAGCTAAAATGTGGCAGAATGTCCCCTTCTAAAAAAAGACCATAACTACACTAACATGTGTTTTCTCTTTGAAATCTGAGATAAAACACTTTTCAACATGGCACTCATAGGAGTTGATCATACAGGAACCGAAGTCTGTAAAGACTTGCAGATGAAAAGCAAACACTGCGATATTGATAACTATCTTGGGCAGAAGATAAGAGAGCACTGGTCAAAATATAGTACCTGGATGGGTTACTTTGGACGGGCACCTGGGAATGCCCCCAAACACAAAGATATTTGTCCCAGATGAAAAGGGCAGATTTTGATTAATAGCAAGTAACTTTAATCGTAAGAGTAGCTGACTTCCTAGGATCCCTTAAATGTCAGAAAAGATCCAAAGTAGTTCAGGAGAATCACTTCAGGTGTAGTGTAGTGGCTGAGACGTTGAGCAGAGAATTTGCCAGTTCAAATCTTACCTCTATCCTGAACTTGCTGGGTGGCTGTACCCATCCCATCATCTGCAATACAGGCATCATAATAATAACCTGCCTTACAGAGTTGCAAGGATCATGAACGCAAATTGTTCAAGGATTGCAAATGACTTCTTAAGAACACATTCTACGGTTAAAGCCTGACATGACTAAAATTAAAAACGGCAAGTTAAGCAACTACCAAGTCATTAACTTATAGAAAGTTGCAAAATGGAAATTGAATGAACAGGCACACTTCCCCACCAATTCTGTTGAATTAATTTCACTCCAATAAACATGGAGATTAATTCAAATCCAGCTCCATTATTGTACAAACACTTGGAAGCCATTTGTTGCCAATGGCAAATTAATTTTTGTCATGACTGTGACATTTTCCTCATGCCAGTTACATTTAAAACATTACTCTATTAGAAAAGCTGGATATGATCTATTAAGAAGATAAGGAAGTTGATCTCCCTTGTGCAATGATGTTCTCTGAAGGCCCATCATGCTAAATACAGAGCTATTTGTAACAGTTCACACAACAAGCTCCCTGTGGAGGAAATGTTTTCCGAACTGGCAGCATAGAAGTAGCACAAAATGTCAACTCTTAAAAGTGACTGGTTCAAATAACAAGATTTCAGCTCACAAAAACAAGCACACTGCTGCTGCTGTATCAGTGACAAAGTATAAATGTCTGAGGTCTTGTCTTCTTAGAAAGGCGGGTATTGGGAAGTGCAGCTGGAAGCTTGCTGTCAAAATTTATCCTGATTTTTCTCTATTTAGCCTTGACTGTATCCACGTGAAAGTATCTCTCTTTACAACCACAGAGCCATAAATCTAGCTAATGTATCTATATTTCTTTCTGGCGACCAAGATGCTAACTGAACTCACAACCATTTCATAAGCACCAGAAAAAAGGCAGAGAAAAGCCATACACCCTAGTTCATTTTCCCTTATTGGTCTGAGAAATAGTGGAAAAAAGACACGACGGGGCAGGGTCTTAAATACTAAAACATTAGTCTTTTAACTGATGGTTGGGCTCCACAAATGGGTCACAGCTATTTTTTAAAATGCAGTTCTTGTAACTTTCCTGTATGATCCACGGTGCAAAAACTTGATACCATCACTCCATAGAATAGCTCACTAGGAAATTTGTTAACAGCCAGATTTAAAGGAAATCCAATCATCTGTGAAGATTCTGTCCAGAGAGCTTAGTGCAGCCTTTCTCAACCTTGAGTCCTCGGATGTTCTACAACTCCCATCATCCCTGATCACTGCCACAGGATTAATAATAATAATAATAATAATAATAATAATAATAATAATTTATACCCCACCCATCTGGCTGGGTTTCACCAGCCACTCTGGGCAGCTTCCAACAACATATTAAAATACTGTAGTCCATCAAACATTAAAAGCTTACCTAAACAGGGCTGCCTTCAGATGTCTTCGAAAAGTCTGGTAGTTGTTGTTCTCTGACATCTGGTGGGAGGGCGTTCCACAGGGCAGGTGCCACTACTGAGAAGGCCTTGTGCCTGGTTCCCTGTAACTTGGCTTCTCACAGTGAGGGAACCGTCAGAAGGCCCTCGGCGCTGGACCTCAGTGTCAGGCAGAAGGATGGGGGTGGAGACGCTCTTTCAGGTATACTGGACCAAGGCCATTTAGAGCTTTAAAGGTCAGCACCAACACTTTGAATTGTGCTCGGAAACATTGTTGCAGTCCAACAACATTTAGGGACCCAAGCAGGCCTGTGCAGAGCTTGTCTGAGGCCCAGGGTAGGGGTCTTGTTCTTGGCATGACAGCGTAAATCCAGCAGGCCCCTGGCAGGGACCCCGGGCTATCTGAGCCCTTTGAGGCCCAGGAAAAGTGGACCTGGCTGCCCGCTCTCTCTACACAGGCCTGGACCCAAAGTTGAGAAAGGCTGGCTTAGTGACTAATGGAGAAGGATTAAGGCAGACATCTCTTTCTCCAATAACCCAAGCTTGTAAATAGTCATTTGTGTGATCTTAGTAAGAATCTCATATAGGTGATTATGCTGGGAAGTTTATAAAATCTTCACTACCACCCCTTTTAGACTTCTTCTCCTTCTCCTCCTCCTTTTCTAGGGCACCTTTCATTTGATGATCACATCAAGCCAGGGAAACAAGCCAGGGTGATTAACCACAATCTGAAGTTTCCTTGCTTCTCTAAACCATAGCTGTGTATCCACAGTTTATCTGGGTTTTACCTTTATTTATTCATAAACTTTAGGAAACACCTGGCATCCTGCAAATATTTTGGTCGACATCACGCATCAGCTCCAGCCAGCTGAAACATCCCCAAACACCTGGAGGACACCAGGTTGTCAAAGGCTGTTCTAAACAACAGCTAATACTAGCTGCCATTTTTCTGGGTCCAGAAATAATGCTAAATTTCAATCAGAAGTCTACTCTGCTCCCCGTGATCACGTTGGAAGGGGTGAGTGCATGAACCCAAGGCCCGTTCTTATAATGTTGAACTAAAATTTAGCACTGTGCCCAAACTCAGTCATTTCTTTACTATTAACCAGCAAACATGCATTTGGAAAACATGTTTGCCATCAAAACATGTAGCTCTGTCCAGAAATTAGAATCATAGAACTTTACAGTTGGAAGGGATCCAAGGACCATCTAGTCCAACCTCCCTGCAATGCAGATCACAGCTGATAAAGCATGTGACGTGTTTGTAAGTAAGCCATTTTTAACTCTCCAAATGCACAGCCTCTTTCTATGCTAAGGGAAGCGGGAGACTTTGGAAGTAACTTAGAAGGGGGTATTTTAAAGGTCCAACAGCCTATATTTCCATGCTTTGCTTTCCTGCCTGTTTGGGGATTGTAAATTTCTGCTGGGGTTCTCTCACCAAATAGAACTTGCCTCAAACCTGGATCTAGGCATCCAGGGAATTCTCCTTTTATTCTTTCACCCAATTTTACTAAGACGTCAACATCAGAGACTCCTCCTTTTAGAAGTGTAGAGTTGGAAGGGACCTCAAGGGTCATTAGCCCAAGCCCCTGCTAGATAGGAATCACAGGTATAGAAGAACAGAATGGAATGGGAGAGTTGGAAGGGAAATTATTATGTATAAAGTTGCTGTAAGAATCCTGTGCACAACCCTTAATATATCGAAGTTCTTAGAACCAAAACATATTAAGAAACAACACAAAGTCCAGAGATAACCACACGTACACCTCAAAGCTTAACTGACATTCCTCATCACCACAACAGCCACACACATTGCTGAAGTTTTTCCATTTTTATTTGTCTCTCCAGTCACAATGAAACCTGTTCCTTAACTGCCATAGATATTACCACTTTCCCACACATAAACATCATGTTTAAGACACTCATCTGCAAAAAATGATATGCAACGTTCACAACACATGCATGTTAACTGCAATAGGTTTAACAGTGCATCATGTTCCCCATTCCATTTGTATTGTTGTGCAATACAAAGTAGCATTGTTGCAAATCATCTCAGTGGTTGGCTTAACTGATAATCATATCATGTATCCACTTGTAGCAGCTTTTTTATGGATTGGATGATAATGTTTTTAAACTTTCAGTGGATACTTATTTGGAGCAGGAAATCATATTTGCAACATCCCTCCTCTGGAAATGTCAAAGAACTACAAAAAATGTCTGTCTGTCCAGTACACACATGCACACCCAGGCAGCACTTCTCTGCAGCTGGTGTGGCAAATAAATGATATAGCCTGAGGAATACAGAAAGGGAATGAATGTCAGGGATCCTGTTTCAGTACTTCATACTAGTAATGCTAAACTATATGGCAGAAGCCTATCCATTTCCTACAGCAGAGCAAAGTGTGTCAAGATTCTCTCTGTCAACAGGCAACTGCTAGAAAGAAAAATGGAATTTTCTTACCAGCTGATTTTGGCGTGAACTTGTCTCTGTTGGCTGCACAAACGGCCAGCAGCCTGTATCCAAGGTCCAGGTCAAAGCCCTGCTGTGCTGCCACTCTGCTAACAACCTGGGAAGAAGGAAGAAAGGGAATCATTCACTGAGAGTTACTGCACAGTTGTAGCAAGCTAGCCAACGTGTTTGCAGCATCACCCGCAATATAAAGAACAGTACCAAGGAGGTTTGTTGCTCTGTCTTTTTTAAAAGTCACTGTGGTTTTCATAGAGCTTTTGTGAAGCAAGATGTGCATTAATTTCTTTCTCATTTAGTCACATTGCAACAACCCTGTAAAATAGGCCACTACAATTCCTATTTACATTCTGCAGGATTGAAGTGGATTGTGTGAAAGCTGGCACAGCGTCATCCAGATTGCCCAGAAATGAACACGGACTTAAACCTGGCTCCAAGCCGATAACACATCTATCCACTGGAACACACCATCTCCCACAGCTTTACCAACAGAGCATACACGGAATCTGAGAGCCATCATTTTGACTTTTTGCCATGAGAGAAAGACTCTTTAAACATAAAAATAAACTACCAAGATTTAAATGTAAGCAAGTTCTTAAAGGGAATTTTAATGGAGACAGCTGTTTCATGTTTCACTGTATTTGAGACTTGGCTTGAGATCTTGACTACCAGACTGCACCTTAACTACCAGAATTGCCCTGCTTATACACACACATTTGTCTCATCATTATCAGGATGGGAAGGAAGCTGAGGGGAAGACGCAGCAGATTCAGGAAGATCTTAGGTACAGGTAAGCTTGGCAGTATGTCAGGTCACATGCTACTTTCTATCCAGGGAGAAGAATGGGCCTCTGATGCTGCACAGAGATATGCTTGTACAGGGTGAGAACTTTAAAAGCAGCCCCATAGATAGAGTACACATGTTCCACGGGGTCTCTTTTGAAGGACTCACCCTGTACAAGCAGGGACTATTATTCACATGGCATTGGACCCTATAAAAATGATCAAATGTGCTCTTCAGAAACTCAGTTATTGTATTTAGAACAAAACATGCCAATGCAGCACAATGAAAATAAGGGAAACACATTTGATTTATTTTAACCACTTATCAAAATAATGGCTTTACAATGAAGACTACAGCTTTTATGTGACCTTTGGCCATGTCCTCCAACTCACAGCTGTGATCAGATCAGCAGAACCTCCAGAATACAAAAGTAGCCTCAGTTCATACACACTATATCATATGTGTATTATTTCTGAGTTGCCCCAACATTCCTTTAAAACAGAAGTTAAAGACGATCAGCAAGACATTTAGTGGCATTATTTTTCTTTTCTTTTATACCAACCTTTATTTCCAGCTACACCCTATTCAAAAGAGCTTACAATTCAAGAAATAAATTGTTTTTGTCACCTCTGCTTCAATACGAAAGACCTTTGATGAATTAAAGAGGGCACTCATTAGTGTGCAATTATCTGTGTCCAACACTAGCTTGCCATAAAACAATGATAGAAAAGAGAATGGGAAACCAAGATATGTGATAACCTATAAATGGTAATGAAATTTTCCTATTCTACGTTAACTAGTCAGCACAATTGCATGACTCTTATTAATCTGAACTGCCCTCCAGTACCCACTTTTCCTAATTAACAATAAAGATTCACAACATGAATAACACTGAGATTGATGGATGGCTAGTTCATTGCTGTTGCAATTTGAAAACTAAAAGCTAAACATCTGCAGGGGAAGCTGACGTGTAGAAATAATTCCACTTTTGAATTAATACTCCCCCCCCCCCCACTTAGACTGCATCTACTGCTATAACATGCATACTTTCTGTGTCAGATTTGGTTTGCCAATATATAAGGTGCCACAAAACTCTTGGTTAAAAACATCTGATTTAGTTTTCATGTTCATATTATCTTAGTGGAAGCAGTGTTTTCTTCTTAGTTTCAACCTAACCTCTGTCTTCCTGGACAAAAACAGTTGAGAAAACATCACTTTTTCAAGTGCTGCATTCTTTATACCATCATTCTTAACTTACATGGCAAGCAGACTAGAGGAGAAAGAGTGTTAGTTGAATTTCAGTGTGAGTTGCGTAGCATTATAGAAGTGACATATTTAAGCTTGTCTATAAATCAGTTCTGCAAAGTACTCAACAAAAGTTACCAGCTCACAAGTCCTACTGTCCAGTCCGCTTATATATAATTCTTAGGTCACTTGGGGTCTAACAGAACCAACATTTGCAAAGCTTGCTATTTTGTCTGCTTAACAGAAGTCAATTCTTAATTCTTAATAGCAAGTGGCTATGTATAAGCCTGCTATAAATTCAGGTAACACAATGCAAAAGGTTTAACATCTTAATCTCTCCTATTTAATCAACAGATTAAACTTTATTTATGATAAGGAAATCACTCTGGATAACATTTCTGTGGTGGTCTCTTTGAGAAATCAGGACAAACGTATTTTCAGTTCTGTGCAGGATTGCCAACTTGACTAAAATACTGAGGGGGGGGGGAGGTAAGTCTGCCCAGCATAATCAATCACATGATATGGTGCATGCATGCCATCTGAATCGCAATGCCCATCAACTAGGAGGGGTAGCCCCCTCAAATATTTTATTGGGGAGGGGGCTAAGACCCCCTTGGCCCCTAGGTGTTGGCTCCTATGGTTTTGTGTGCTAGCCTTCAAATTGCTCTCTCTTCTTCAGTGATGAAGCAGTACAGTGGTACCTTGGTTTAAGAACAGTTTAGTTTATGAACAACTTGGATTAAGAACGCTGCAAACCTGGAGGTAGGTTTTTTGATTTGTAAACTTTGCCTTGGAATAAGAACATGTTTCGCTTCCTGCTGAGTGTGTTCCATTTGTAAATTGAGTCCCCCGCTGCTATGGGAAAAGCACGTCTTGGTTTAAGAATGCTTTGGTTTAAGAACGGACTTCCAGAACGGATTAAGTTCGTAAACCAAGGTACCACTGTAATGCTGAATTCAGCCTTCCTAGTTACATTCACAGAAACGTTTCTAGGAAGATTTTTCAAAGACATAGGGGGGAAAGGGAGAAGTTTAAGTCTCTCCACTCTTCCCCCAACTCCTTTCCGCAGCTCTGACATTCTAGAGGAATTAGCAATTCCTCGGCTGCTTCATTAAAAATAAAGCAGAGTTGAACACCAGGAGGTGAGCAGAAAAACATTCATGCCTGAGTTTTCTAAATCAAGAGAATCCTTAAACATCCTCACTAAAGCACAAACAAGGGTCTTTCCCCTGCCCCTATTCTAGCTTGCTGTTTTACAAGCTTGGGCTTCTTTTAGGGGTGCAGAAAACATTGTAGTATCACCATCAGTTTCATATATATATATATATATATATATATATATATATATATATATATAAATAAAATCTTTAGTTGTGCTTCTGGGATATGTTACAAAAAAGGATAAAATACAGAAATATAAATGAACTATGCTAAAACAACATTAAAAAGCCAGAGGAGGGGGTGCTTTGCCCAGCAACAAAAGGTAGAACAGGCAAACTTCTCTGGGCCACTCTGGAGACAGAGGTACATGGTGGAGAACCACCGAGGACAACTTCAATACGTAGGCAAGTTGATAGCGAAGCAAAGCTTCCTTCAGGCAAAAAGGTGGGGTATAAGTATAATGATGATGGTGGTGATGGTGCCAGACTATAAAAAGGCTTTAAAGGTAGACACTAGTGCTATAAATTGCACCCAGAAGCAGATTTGTAGCCAGTGAAGTTCTTTATTTAGTGGTGTAATAGGTTCAAAATGATCACTTGGAAGTGGAAAAATAGAAGCTGCTTTCTGAATTGAATGCAGCTTTCAAATAGTCTTCAAGGGCAGCCCCATGGGCAGCCCATTATAGTAGTCAATCTGAGATGTTTTAAGGGCATGGATAACTGTGGTCAGGTTGTCATGACGATCAACCCAACTCCTCTCCACACAAAGCACTATGATGTCACAATGTACATAATACATTGTGCCATAACATAATACATTCCAGCCATCATCCCTTCCCTTCTCTGTACATGCTTTCTCACCTTCTCCAACCAACAACGCTAGAAGCAGTGCTTACTCCCCTCTCCTACAGCCCTAGTAAGTATGTGTATTTATATGATTTTAAATTTTCAGATCGTGAAGCTGAGGCTCCAATACTTTGGCCACCTCATGAGAAGAGAAGACTCCCTGGAAAAGACCCTGATGTTAGGAAAGATGGAGGGCACAAGGAGAAAGGGACGACAGAGGATGAGATGGTTGGATAGTGTTCTCGAAGCTACCAGCATGAGTTTGACCAAACTGCGGGAGGCAGTGGAAGACAGAAGTGTCTGGCGTGCTCTGGTCCATGGGGTCACGAAGAGTCGTACACGACTAAACGACTAAACAACAACAAATTTCCCACTCAAAGGGAGACCCACTTTATGACTGTCTGCTCTTAGTACTCATCATTTTAAGTGACTCTGGAAACTTTTTTAGGCTGAGGAGTGGGGTAAAATGTTTCATTTTTGGTCAGTTTTATAGCATGCAGAATAAAAAAAATATTCATGCTTCAGAACAGCAGAGTTTGCTAAAATTCTTGAAGCACTGTGTTGTGTTCACAGGCTAGCAAAAATAAAAATAGCCTGGATTCTAATAAACCAAAGAGAAAAACAATTTCCTTCAAAGGGGGCAAGCAATAATAATAATAATAATAATAATAATTATTATTATTATTTATTATTTATATCCCGCCCTCCCCAGCTGAAGCCGGGCTCAGAGCGGCTAACAACAATAAAAGTAACACAGCATTCTAAAATCAATTCATTTTAAAATCAGTTCAGAATCAAATTAATGGCAACCTTTGGGCTAGAGTTCTGTGAGGATTACCAAAGGAGGGGGTCAGACTCTGCCTTGGCCAAAGGCCTGCTGGAACAGCTCTGTCTTGCAGGCCCTGCCTAAAGATGTCAAGTCCCGCAGGGCCCTGGTCTTTTGTGACAGAACGTTCCACCAGATCGGAGCCACAGCCGAAAAAGCCCTGGCTCTAGTTGAGGCCAGCCTCACCTCCCTGTGGCCTGGGACCTCCAAGATGTTTTTGTTTGAAGACCGTAAGGTCCTCCATGGGACATACCAGGAGAGGTGATCCCGTAGGTATAAGGGTCCTGGGCCTTATAGGGCTTTAAAGGTTAAAACCAGCACCTTAAACCTGATCCTGTACTTCACTGGGAGCCAGTGCAGCTGGTATAGCACCGGGTGAATGTGATCTCGCAGTGAAGACCCCATAGGGAGTCTCGCTGCAGCATTCTGCACCTGCTGGAGTTTCTGGGTCAGTCTCAAGGGCAGCCCCACGTAGAGCGAGTTACAATAATCCAGTCTGGAGGTGACCATCGTGTGGATCACAGTGGCTAGGTCAGGGCGAGAGAGGTAAGGAGCCAACTGCTTAGCTTGGCGGAGATGAAAAAATGCCACCTTTGTTATAGCTGCAATGTGCACCTCCATGGAAAGGGAGGTATCGAAGATTACACCCAAACTCTTAACGGATGGTGCTGGCACTAATTGCACCCCTGCAAGAGATGGGAGTCCCTTGAATGTAAGGAACAGCTGTGCTGGATCATAGTGAGAAGCAGGATGCTGGGGCAAGATGGATCAGTCAAAGATTAATCTTACCCAGCATCCTGCTTCTCCCTATGGCACCCAGTGAATACTGAAGCCCACAAGCAAGGTCTGAAGTCAATAGTGCTTTTCTGTCGTTTGCCTCCTTCAGAATATTCAGAGTTAGACTGCCTCTGAACCTGGAGAAGTAAAGATATCTGTCACTGGAGTGCTACATGGAATCTCCAGGCTCGGGGCAGTCTACCTCTTAATACGTTGAAGTTTGGGAGATTCACAAGAGAAAAGGGTTTAATAAATCCCCCCCTCTCTCCAAGCAGCCCTCAAGTTTCAACATAATTCTCTCGTCCCCTCCACACGTCACATTATCAACGCACGTATATACTGGCATAAGTGATATTCACTGACAGCCCTACTCAAAGTAGACCTAGCAAACTTAATTTCAATGGGTTTACTCTGAGTAGTTTAATGCAACCCAGAGAGTATAGGATTGCTAGCCTCCTTGGCCACAAATGATTTCCCATGTAGTTCAACAGAAGCCTCCAGAATTCTCTATCCTCTCCCAGCTCCCCTAACATGTATTTCTCTCCCACTGCCGACTGGGAAAAAGACAGGTTCTCAAGAGGCCCCTTTTTCTCACAATCCACCTTGGCAAAAGGAGAAAAGATGTGCTGTTGAGGCATTCTGCTCAAAGGAAACCTGTAGCTACTGTCAACTGCCTTGTGGTCAAAAAATGAAATAAAAATTAAAAGGACATGCAATGAAATTCAACCAAGGGGAAGCGAGGAAGTCACTTAACAAAGTTAATACCTGTAAATTTTAATAAGGCTATGATTTATGTTTGTTTTGTTTGTTTTGTGTGTTTGTTTGTTTATATTATTGTGAAAACAAATAATTTTTTGGGGGGTGGGGAATGAAATAAAAATGGCTCTCACACTCACAAACTTGCTGAGAAAAACAACAACAACCAGGACAAAAAGACATTTAAACACATGGGTTCCAGGTGACTGAATTATTGGTTAAAAAATATGGGGGGCACAGAAAATTAAATGGCAGCCCCCTCTAGCCTCTAACCGCCCCAGCTACAGGCCTAGCTGCATTATGGATTCTTCCCATGTGACCTAGAACCACTGATGTCACAAGACAAGTGCATGGAAGACAAGATATGGCAGAGCAGCAGCTGCCTCCTTCCCTTGGTCCACCTCTCTAAGTGTTGTCTATGCTAACTGGCAGTGGCTCTCCAGGGTGACAGACAGGTGCCTTTCCAGCCTAACCTGGAAAGAGGTTTGAACTCTATGCAAGGTATGTACTCTGCCAGTGAGCTACAGCCCTTCTGTCTTCTAAAGTTAATTAAATGCACCAGCTTTGCAACTATGGCGCTGCATTCTAACTCAATTAAACTAGTGGGAAAGTTGGCAGCAGTTGCCGAACGAATGCTCCATTTGCTGCTTTATGAGATCAGAACCCTTAAAGTGCACTTATAAAATAGTCTGCTCTCATTATTCTACACTTAGAAGAGAGGCGGCCTTACAAATTAAGGCTGGGAGAGACAACTGGCAGCTCAGGAGCCAAGTCTGGCCCCGAGCACGGTCCCTGAACCCCAAACCCTGTTCCTTATGCATCTTAGCCACTTCCTTCCAAGCCAAGGTAAAGGGCAAGGGGCTTTTTAATCTTCTCCACCAGTGTGGACAGCAGCAGATGTTCTGGCAAAGTTGTCTCTTTATTATCCATCCCACCTGCTGGCTCCGGTGCTGGATGATCCAAGGCATCAGGCAAATGAGAGCAGCTGCAGAGAGGGTTAATGGGCCCTTTGCCCTTAGCTTGGATGGGGGTAAGTCAGTGGCCAAAACCAATGCTGTTGGTCCTTGCTTGATCCAAATACGGAACCTGTTAAACATGAGTTGCCAACTAAGGCAGTGTTTCTCGGACTTGGATCTCTAGCTCGACTACAACTCCCATCATTCCTAGCTAGCACAATCAGTGGTCAGGGATGATGAGAGTTGTAGTCCAACAACAGCTGGAGACCCAAGTTTGAGAAACACAGAACTAAGATTAAAAACTCAACATATATATTTACTGTATTTTTCACAAGAGGGTGAAATCTAGTGAGAATCTAGTATGGACAAGCAGAACGTGAAAAAGAAAAGGGCAATGGGAGTAGCATGATAAGGGAAGCTGAAGAGAGGTTTTCAGGGCTGAAAAAAGAAGGGGGAAGGATGAGCAGACTCTGCAAGCTGAAATTCCAACTCCATTCCCAGAAAGTTCAGAATTCAATTTCTCCCTAGTGCTGATCCCATCATAATGAAAGAATAGCTTGCAAATGAAGATGCAAGAAGTGGGTCTGATGCAAGCTGACAACAGGAAACTACACAAAGCAAATCAGCCCACCATTTTTTCCTCATTTCTGCAGGAAAAAAGTGCTTTTCCACACTGCAGCCTGCAAGGGTTCCCTTTATATTTTCAAATAGAAAACTGATTACTTGGCTGCAGCTTTCTCTGGTTCCCTCATCACATCATCATATTGCTAGGAAAATGTCTCTTAACCTAACTCTCCTGCTAATCAAGAGTTTAATAACCGCTAATTACAAAACTCTCAGTGAATCTCATAACTGGTAGAAAGAGACAAGTGCATACCCCCCCTGCTGGTGTCAGAACGAATTTTTCCTCATTTAATTTTGCAAGCTTTTCAGTTACTGAAAAAAATGGCAACCAGCTGCTAACTCATATTGTTCTGTTTTAAGGCACTTGAGAGTGTGCTTGAAATTATCTGAATATTTATTGTCTTCTCACGTTTCTACAATATCTCAAAGCAACATGCAATCAAATTATACACATGTAAAAAGAACAAAAACACACGTAAAAAGGAAACAAAAAATACCAGTACTAAACCAGAATAAATGAAAGGTGGCAACAGAAATATCTGCAAATAAAGTTTGCAGGCTGGATGGTAATTTCAGTTTTACTTTTGGCAACAAATAAAAATTTAAATGTTGATTAAGAAATAAATCAGAAACTTTTACCTAATAATAATTTGAGGTAAAGGTAAAGGTACCCCTGCCCGTACGGGCCAGTCGTGTCCGACTCTAGGGTTGTGCGCCCATCTCACTTAAGAGGCCGGGGGCCAGCGCTGTCCAGAGACACTTCCGGGTCACGTGGCCAGCATGACGAAGCTGCTCTGGCGAGCCTGCACCAGCGCAGCACACGGAAATGCCGTTTACCTTCCCGCTATAAAGCGGTACCTATTTATCTACTTTCACTTAAGGGTGCTTTCGAACTGCTAGGTGGGCAGGAACTGGGACCGAAAGACGGGAGCTCACCCCGCTGCGGGGATTCGAACTGCTGACCATGCGATCGGCAAGCCCTAGGCACTGAGGTTTTACCCACAGCGCCACCCGCGTCCCCCTATAACTTGAGGTATAATCATTAAATAACCCAATGTATAAAAAACACTCTAGAGCATTGAACACATAACAAAGATTTAAGTAGATAAGAGAATTATGTTACATACATTCCATTTTGAATAAGGTTTCTAAAGAGAAGTCCTAGATATGGTTCCTTAGAGTCAGAGTTTTCTAACATATCCTTGCCCCACTATTCAGAGGCAAATGTGGCCATTCATTAAAAAAACCAACAAGACCTGGTAACGATGTGTCTTTAGCTATAAGACACATTGTTAAGGTTTTTTTGTTTTGTTTTTTTGTTTCCATATTTTGTTACAAAAAGAATGTGTTTCCAAAAAAACGCTTTTATGCCTATAAATGGTATTAGTAACACTCAAGAGGCAGGGATACTGTAAATGGAGGTGAGGCTTGAGAATCCAGGTTGCTTCTACACTAAAACTTTTTTCTTTGCACATTATGCCCTTTTTGTTTCTGCTTTGTTCTCAGAGCAGCTGGGGAATTAGTGATGAATTGTTCTTTAATTAGTCAGCTTTTGTTGGTGGGGGAGTGCCTTACTAGTTTCCATTTATATTTATTTTTCTTTGAAACCAAACTAGCATTAACAACAATAACACCAACAATATTATTTCGTTTATGAATCACTTCTCACGAGGCACCCCAAAATGATTTACAATATAATTTAAACATGCATAAAACTGTGTAAGACACACACACACATATAATAATGCAAGAATATCAGGAACTAAAGCCAACAGTCCTTCCTATACCTCCTGGAAGGAACGGAAGTTGATGAATTAAGGGGCAATTAAGGGGGAATCCCCAAGTTACAATGAACAGGAAGAAATAACAGAAGTGGAAGCTACAAGAAGAAAATGTTCAATTAAAGGCTCAGTAGGCCTTACTAGTACTCTGCCTCTTCCCACTAGACAGGCTAGTGCTTAAATAGTGATTTATATTATATTATATTATTTATTTTTTAAACAGATCTGAAAAACCATGGATAAACAACACATCAAACACTGAACTGCAGTGATTTGGCAACAGCAGCTTACAAGGCCAGAACAAATGTAGCTTCAGCAGTAAAGATGTGTAATGTACGCACCATTTCTGTGTGGAGATATTACAGTTGGGTTTGAGAGAATAGTGGCTTTCCTGTGGCCATTCAGTGAGTCTGTGGCTATAGTAGCTTTGAACCGGAGACTTCCTGGTTCACACCACACATTCTCAGTCACCTTACCGCAGCAGCTCACTTGTTGAATATGTTTGTGTGTACACTACTATGCAGTATGTAGTATTTAATATAATGGCACCGTCCCAAACACAGCTGGATTGGGTAGGAAAGGGGAGAGGGGAGACATAGGTGGAAGGCAGAACTAAGGCTAATATATGCATGGTCTAAGACAGGATTGTAAATAGCCACTCAACAAGTCCTCTGAGACAAGTCAGAAGCCCAAGCAATGAAGACCAGAAACTTCACAAAAGCAATTTCCTTTTATTTCGTTTAGGCCATATGAATAACATGGATATATATATATAAGCAATGGGCTTGTAAACTTTTTCATGGACTGGTAGTTTTTCTTGACTGATTTGCAAAGCCAGCCAAAATCCCCGAGTTTAGTCCTAAAGCCCTGAGGAGGAACAAATCCACCTCTCAAATCCAACATCTTCTAACCTTTAATGATCTCTTACCCCACAACTTACAGGATGAGAAAACTCAGGTGCTCTGTTAGAAAAGAGATGGAGAGGTAAAGGAAGAGGAATAAGAGGGTAATGAATCAGTGTATTTAGCTGCACAGCCTCCACCTCCTCCTCCCCAAACCAGCCGTCCTTAGGGATGCAGGCAGCAATTTAAAATGCCAGTGGAAAAATATTCTGCTGCACCAGAGTTGACATACCGTCAAACAGCCCATCAGGCTCTGTTCAAAGGGCCTCTGGAACGCTCTCGGATCGCCACACCAGTCCAGGAGTTCTGTAGCTGCATTGTGGAAGTTGGCAGGATTCTGTAAGTGCTGGGAGAGAAGGGAAATTAAATATAATTAGGTAAATAGATGCTCTCCAACTAAATGTGTTTTAGATTAGGTATTTTATAGGTACAGCTGGCACAGGTTATATACACAGTATCTAATTTTCTCTCTCACGGATATGTACCAAAATCCGTAACCAATCCTGGCACATAACGTCCAACTGTAGTTATTTGACCTGGCTGAATGCCACCATCTTTGCTTTGGCAACTGGACCCAACAGTGTTGCTAATAGACACATAGCCTCAAAGTTCTGAAATTCACAATATTTGTCTGCATATTCTCACTAGAATCCTGACAATCCTTTCACACCAAGTCTAAAATCAGAGACATAGGCTATGCTTACCAATTACTCCTTTGTCTATATATAAAGTAATAGAATGAGTTCACGTCCATCTGCTCTCTTTCCTCTTCCTTCTTGGTTACAACATTGATATGCAAAATATGCTAACAGTACAAAGCTGCGGCATACAAATTGGACTCTCTCGCTCATATGCCATATATCCATTGTGGTCTTTCACAGTACTGAGCACTTTTTAAAAACCATTTCTTAGCCAGTGAGATCTGGCTTTACTGGGTCTGCCTCAGTGTCCCAGGCTAACTAACCTACCCATGCCAGGTGCGAGCCCTCCTGAGCTACTCGAAGGAAGGGCAAGGTACAATAGTAATAAAGTGGGAAAAATAATAAATGGAGGGAAACTACTGCATCTAAGTATTTCAGTGACGACGACATAAGTGAACATATTGAAGATTACAGAAGAAAGATCACACTGCTTCTCCACCCTAGCAGAAAAAAGAATTTATCTCCTATTATGCCTAGGAGGAAGAAGTGAATTTGTGCCTGATGGACACCTGCTGAGTTAATGCATTCTTCACTATCTCATTCTCTGTGGGACTGACCAAATCACAGCCATGTTCTACGGAGTTCAGTTTCTGCCCTTTTACATCAAAGTACTCTAACCATGAAAATTATTAAGAAATTTAGAAGATGGAAAGGATTTTGCCCTTAAATCTCTACATAATTTGCTTTCAAACCCCTTGAGAAGAGACCACTGTGATGGATGTTTATATATTCCATCTCTTTCCTTATCTTAAGTAATTTCTACAAGGACTTGGTATTCACTTCAGTAACTAAAGTTCTATATATTCCTTTGGTGCTTATACAGTAAATGCAAACATAATATAATATGTACCACAACAGAGGACTAAACTGCATATATATCATACAATACATAAGGGCCTACCAACATAGTACCGTATTTTTCGCCCCATAGGACGCACCGGCCCATAGGACGCACCTAGTTGTTTTTTTTTTGGGGGGGGGGGGAATAAAGAAAAAAATATTTTTATCCCCCCCTCATGTGCGGGGCTGGGGCGGGGGAAGCGCCCCACGGCTAGCGGAGTGCTGCGCGAAGCCCGAAGCTTGGGGCGTGCTGAGCTCAGAGCGCCCCAAGCTTCTGGGTGCAGGCAAGCTCTTCATTAGTTGTGGGAGAGCTGCGTCTCCCATGGCTAGCGGATAGCTTCCTGAAGCCTGGAGAGCGAGAGGGGTCGGTGCACACCGACCCCCCTCTGGCTCTCCAGGCTTCAGCGAAAGCCTGCATTCGCCCCCTAGGATGCACACACATTTCCCCTTCATTTTTGGAGGGGGAAAAGTGCATCCTATAGGGCGAAAAATACAGTAACTTCAACTGGAAAGGTGGGAGCGGCAGTTCTGTGGGCTTCTTAACAGTCCGTTGTCAGTATGCTCACTTAACAATGATTCAGAACAATTTTGGGGGGTAAAGCCAATGCAGTTAAACTAGTGTAGCACTAAAATACATTTCTAGAATAGAAAAGCAGTAGCTAGCTATATAAAAGACACATTCTCACCCCTACCATCTACTGAGTTGTTCTCCTGAGAAAGGAAACACTGCTATAGTTAGTAGTAGTAAGAGAAACATCCACCTCTCCTTTTTGTTCAAATTCTGCATCAGGAAAATTATTATTCAGTAAAACTAAAATAAAGAACTATTCTTTTGCATCCTGGGGTGCAATTTGCATACTGTATCCTTACTCTTCCCTCATCATTTTGACAGAACCTGACTTTTTAGAAGGAACAAAGAGTGTGGACAGTAGGCATATATAAGGAGATATAACTCAGCTAACTTGAGTGGCATAATTGTCAAATCAGAGCTGCGATCAGGAAGTCCCTTGGTTAAATTTCACTTCGTGCCCTAAGTTGCTGTTCCCTCAGCCCACCATCTAAATAAAACATAATACTGTTAACTGATATGTCATAATGATTACCAAGGTAATGTAAGGTAAATGCTTTGAACATCTGCAATGCCTTACATAAATACTATTACTACAGAGGTGGGTTTAGGGCAGCATGACTGGTTCTGCCACACTGGGTGCTGAGCCTAGGGGGTGCGCAGGGCACCACAACTATGACATAGTGAAGGCAGGAGGCGGGCACTGAATGTTGGCCTCGCATAGGGCATCGCTGAAATTTGAAAGACCCAAGTCTGCCTCGATTATTATGCTTATTGATGTTATATTTTGGCAGGAGAATTTGCCTCTCTTCAAGGCAATGCAACTTGCCCAATGAATATAAACAGAGCCTGCAGGTGCCAGTACCCAAATATTTCAGTATAGATGTTGAAAAGGGATCTTTTGATTGAATCAGCTTAAACTCAGTGCTTTCCCACAGTAAATCCATACTGTAGACTCTCCTCAATTTCAACTTAGCTGCAATTTCTATGCTGAGCATGTGAAGCCCATTTGGTATTAAGGCTTGTCCGAACTATGTGGGGTTCTGTGTGTACAGAATACCTGGTGCTTGGTAGGTCTGATGAGCATTTCCCAGACAACATTACCCTAGCAAGAGCTTCTACTGTTTAGGAGTTTTGTGTTAGGAGTTAGTATTATGGTTCTGGGCATTCAAACCCCTATACTGAATTGCTGAAATTGCACTTTGCATTTCTTTGTGCACAGTTCAATATATGTGAAAGCGCTAGATGGGATAGGAGTAATTCTGCAGCAATCCTGGGGGAAGCTGGGAAATTGTCCATGGAATTCACCCCCACCTCCCATATTTTTCCATGTGAATTGTGAATGAACGCAAAATTGAACAAGTGGAATGACTACAATGGGCCTGTTCATATTTAACAAGCCATGGCTAAATGATTTACTGGGATTATGCCTGATTACTCTTACTTTGCTCCTTCCCAGGTGCAACTGGGAGCAGCCATAAGCCATGTTTTGTTGTTATATCTGAACTGTGATCATAGTTTCTCCCTAACAAATCATTATCATCATAAAGTCAGCAACAAATCATGGCTTCATGTTGAGTAGTGAGCATGGTTTGTTCAGGAGACATAAACCACAATCCTGGGTCTGAACATAACAACAAGCCAAGGCTTAATGGCTTGGTGCTCCTGTTTGCAGCAGCATAGGAACAAAGCACAAGTGATCCTGACAAGCCATTAACTGTGGTTTATCATTATGTGCAAACAAGGTCAATGTTAGCCAAAGTTCTAATTAACTTTTTTTCAGGTGACTACCCCAAGGAAGCACACAAATTTATGTGCACAGCTCTTGAGGCTTGCTAAAATAGTATGTTAACAATTCTCAGTTTCTTAATGTCTTTTTTTCAGAAATCTAAACGTAACAGTTGTCATGCCTTAAAACGCTTTACATGATTTTCCAAGTGGAAAACTGAACATTTAAACCACACTAACTATACTTTATTGATTCTTTTTTTCCTAATCAAGTATTTCTGTTCAAATACTTCTGGGAAATCCTTTCAGGTGTTTTTAGTTGCGCTTACTAAATGTAAATCGAATAAACATGCTAAATCAAATCTCCATCAATTTAGGGTAGGAGAATACTTTCTGGAAAACTTTCTGATTCATTTTTTTCTGCAAACCATACTTCGCTGAAAGTGAGGCTATTGCCTGCGACACCCCACAAGACTAGCAGCGCTACAGCTCCTTTAACCACCCTAATGCCATTTATTTGTATAGTACTTTAAAAAAAAAATCAGTCAAGGGGACGACTTCTCTCTTACTGCACTGTAGTTGGAAAACCTTCATTAATATCCCTACCCCAAGGTGGACTCCTTGGCAGCGCAAGCTTCAACACGCAGAGTCTTTAGCTGTTGTGCATAGTTGGGGCTGGGGGTAGGAAGCCAGCATGTAGATGACTTGGCTGGATCAGGAGAAAGGCAAAGGCAAAGAGCCAGGGAGCAGGCAAACAGACCAGACAGTATTCAGGGAGACATGGGGCTGAGCAACAAGACAAAGGAAAACAAATGACTCAGCAAGGCACAGACACGAAGCTTGAAGCAGGAGCCCAACAGGAGCTGCTGAGAGACTAGAGCCAAAGAAAGCAAAGAAATTACAGTGGCCTCATATGAGCTTACATTCCAAGGCAGAGCAGATCTGATGGCAAACGGGGCACAGAGAATGGGGGCACGCTGCAGGAGTGTGTTGAAATGTCTTAGAATCATAGAATTGTAGAGTTGGAAGGGACCCTGAGGATCATCTAGTCCAACCCCAGGAAAATGTAGCTGCCCAATGTGGGAATTGAACCTGCAACCTTGGTATTATCAGCACCATGCTGTAACCAACTGAGCTATCCAGGCTAACATCCAGACTGGAAAGGGCAGGGGAAGAGAAGAACGAACACAATGGCACAACACTTTCAACAGACCAAGGCCCTAAAACACTGAATTCCAATGTATGTATGCACTGAGTTTTAAGAAGCCAATAAAAATAGAACTTTTGCAGATTGAAACCTGATTGAAAGCTGAAGGGCATCACAGAGGTAGGTAGAGAACCTACCTATAGTGCAGAATGAAGTTTGAGATGTGTGACAAGAGACACTTCTTTAAGCAGAGAAGACAAAACAGATGGTATCACATGCCAATATGTTTTAGATTCTGCACAAGAGCAGTAATAGTTCAAATGAAGAGCACTCAGGGCTCAAGTTATCTTATCAAGGCACAAAAGAATGACAGCAACAATATGGAACAAAATAATCACACTGCAAGCACTCTGCTTAGCTTGATTTGCTGCTGAAGGAAATAAGTGCAGAATCTTAATATAGGATAATGCATATTTGGGGGCAGGGTATTTTTCTTTTCTTTGAAACATGTCAGACTCTGAAGACATGGAGCTAATTTGCCACATCTTAACTGCTCCTCAAAAGGAATGTCATGCAAATATGGCCTGTTTGAGTAGCAAACTACTTAACTATGCTAAACAAGTTACTGCATTTATTTATGGGATGCCGTGCCAAATTATGAAGGCTGACTCAAGCTGCCTGTTTGTTTTGCCCAGTTACATCTGCTCTGCTTCTTGCTTTAATTGAACTGCTAAACAGCAACACAACTAATGATGTGGGTGCTGAATGAGTGCGTTTGCATTTACGTCAATCAAGGGTCGCCTAGGGCCCCTTCATATATTGCTGCAGTGGCATGGAAGCTGCTTTCTGAGGGTTTTTTCCTCTGCTGCCACGGTACTACTTAGGAATCCCAAAACACATGGGTGGGGCCAATCATGTGGGCTGATGATCTGGTAGAAAGGACCTGTGAGGCTGGAGACACACGAATGCTTGCAATATTACTGAGGTGTTCATAAGAAGATGCCACAGGGAAGCAGCCCCAACACTGCCATGGAATGCCCTCCCATCAGATGTCAAGGAGATAAAGAACTACACAATTTTTAGAAGACATCTGAAGGCAGCCTTCTACCGGGAAATTGTTAATGTTTGATGTTTTGTTATGTTTTATATGTGTTGGAAGCCGCCCCCAGTGGTTGGGGCAACCCAGCTAAATGGGTGGGGTATAAATAAAATAAAATAAAATGAATAATAATTGTAATGTATGATGGAACAGGTCGAGTAATAAAATTACATACACAGTCAGCCATTAGGAAAGCAGTGGGTGCCAGGCTCTCCCCAAAACTACTTGAATAACACCTCAAATTCACCCATACAAACCACACAGATAGAAAAAAGCAATTGCTACCAATCAGCGTCAACCTTTTAAAAAATCCTGGCATTGAGTCTCGGTGTCTAAAAGTCACCCGCCCCCCAAACGGAGGGAAGTACCGGTAGTTTTTTTTCTTTCTTTCAAGCTGTATTTTTGCCATTGCCTGGCAGCAACACTAACAAAACTCTTCTGAGTGTCTGATGACTGGTGTCTGCCATTCCCATTCTCTATTACTTTACATCACAATGTAGCCTCTTTCCAAAGGATTTTTTTGGTTGTGGGGATTGATAAAAGTGTAACCGTGCTATGAATATGATCTGTCCCTCTAAGCTGCAATCCTATGCAAACTTCCTTGAGAGTAAGCAATGGAGCTTACTTCCAAATAATGCGCATCTAGGATTTGGCTGAAAATAATGTTAAAGCAGCTGCCATTCAAGCCACCATTGATAGTGAGCATCTGATCATGAATTTGGTGTGTGTGAGAGAGACGAAGTGTGGGTCTGAGAGTCAAATAAAATGTTAGATGTGAATATAATGCTTTTCTCTGGACCAAAATAAATCCATAAAGGGCTTGTAAATCACTCACTGTAATTCTTAATGTAGCTTTTTATTAGTCCAAAGCCGTAGACATTAAGAAGCTGCGTTAGCAATCAGACTACTGTGATCTCAACCCCCTTCCATTGTATGCACAGGAAATAGTTCATTCACAAAGTCTTTCCCTTCCTCACTCCCTGACATTAATTTCCCTGGCTACCACGGAACTAAAATGGGACAGCAGGCTGAGATACTGGAAAGCATTTTTGATATGGATGTACAGGACACAATTCTTTGTATTATGTTTGAACAACAGTTTGACCCCTAGACCCCTTTTAAAGGAAGAGAGGAAAGATGTAAGATACCGTACTTTTCGCACCATAACACGCAGTTTTTCCCCCTTAAAAAGTAAAGGGAAATGTGTGTGCGTGTTATGGAGCGAATGCAGGCAGGAGGAGCCATTCTTGCTGGCTGTTCGGCAGCCTCTTTTCCTCCGCTTGGCTCCCTGAGAAGCCGGCAACAGCTGAGCAACAGCTGAGTGTCGGGAGACAGCCTCTCTCCTGTCTGCCTGCTCTATGGCTTTTTAGCGAGGTGGGAGAAGGGAGGCAGCTTGGAAGCCGGCAAGAGCTGCCTGCAGCTGTAAAAGCCAAGGTGGGAGAAGGGAGACAGCCTCTCTCTCTCCTGTCTGCCTGCTCTATGGCTTTTTAGCGAGGTGGGAGAAGGGAGGCAGCTTGGAAGCCGGCAAGAGCTGCCTGCAGCTGTAAAAGCCAAGGTGGGAGAAGGGAGACAGCCTCTTTTTCTCAGTGTCTGCCTGCTCTATGGCTCTCCCTTACACACATGTAAGTGGTTCTTACTCTGCTTTCTTTACAATGAGCTGGAAGGAGGGACAAAGAGGGCATCCCCTTCCGTCCCTCCCCCAGCACCTCACCGGTAAATTCAAACAAAGCAGCTTACAAGGCTCGTGTCCCTGCATCTCCTCTTTTTGCTTCGGTTCGAGGCAAGGCAGCTGCACAAATGTGAGTTCCCCCTCTCTCTTCCTTCCCTCCCTCCCTCCCTCCCTCCCTCTTCCATCTTCAAAAATATTGGGGAGACAGCCAGGTAAGCCCCACTCACATACCACAATGGGGGATGACTCCCTCAAATATTTAATGGGGGGGTGGGGTGAAGGCACCTAGGCCCATAGGAGTTAGCTGCTTTGCCTAGGACAAATGTGAGCTCTCCATCTCTCTTCCCTCTCTCCCTCCCTCTTCCAATTTCAATAAAATATTGGGGGGGGCAGGTACAGGTAAGCCCCATCTCACAGACTGCAATGATGTCAAGACAAAGTGCATGCACACTGGTACCTTATATGAATGGCAATGCCCATCAGCATGGGGGGAGGATGACTCCCTCAAATATTTAATGGAGGGGGGGGGGTGAAGGCACCTAGGCCCATAGGAGCTAGCTGCTTTGCCTAGGACAAATGTGAGCTCTCAATCTCTCTTCCCTCCCTCCCTCCCTCCCTCTTCCAATTTCAATAAAATATTGGGGGGGCAGGTACAGGTAAGCCCCATCTCACAGACTGCAATGATCTCAAGACAAAGTGCATGCACACTGGTACCTTATATGAATGGCAATGCCCATCAGCATGGGGGGAGGATGGCTCCCTCAAATATTTAATGGAGGGGGTGAAGGCACCTAGGCCTATAGGAGTTGGCTGCTTTGCCTAGGACAAGTGCGAGCTCCCCCCCTCTTCCTTCATCACTGTATTGGAGATACCATACATTACTGACAGTTCCTTCATTCACGTGGTTACAAAGCACGGATCCACATGGATCCTCAGGATTTTTGCATTGGGCTACCCCAAACTCATCGTTAGATCACATGTCTGTGGCCACAGCATGAACCACAAAAATCATACATCCACTGTTTTGTTTAGAATATTTTTTTTCTTGTTTTCCTCCTCTAAAAACTATGTGCGTGTTATGGTTGGGAGCGTGTTATAGAGCGAAAAATACGGTACCCTGTAATGCAACTTATCTGTCTTAACTATTGAGATACCACCACAAAACATATTACACACATTAATGACACAATCCTCTATGAAGCTTGTTGCAAACAAAAGATCAAGCATGGCCTACAATGCGATACCTTAAGCAAGCCTTCTCAAAACATTGTATCTTGCTAGTTTATTTCAAGTTAAACCCATGCAGACCCTGAATATTTCCTCTATAAGTGTGAGAGTATGCGTGATCAAATCGAAGTTTATCTGGATCAAATAGAGGTTGGCAGAAGAATGGGTATGGGTTTTGAAAGGGGCATGATACCCAGCATTTGATACATTTAGCTCAATCCTATAAAAGGGAAGCACACTCAATTTAATGGGGCTTACGCCTAAGAAAAATAGTCCATAAGGGCTGCAGCCTATATACTCAAATCAGGCTGCCCAGGCATTGAATAAATGAATACCTTGGGCTCAGTCTTTCTACTTTTGCTCAGGAGATGGTAGAAGCTCTGCATGAATAGAGCCTTCCATTAAACATGGAAATGACAACACTATCCTGGGATGTGCAGTTGTAGAGAAATGTTGGATTTGTTCTAGGCTGCACTCTCAGTTTATGCAGTGCAACTGTGAAGCCCAGGAGAAACCATAATGAACAGTGCACCTAGAAGTTGGCTCTACACAGGAGCATGTGAAATGTGTAAGGTGGGGGTTGGCAGAGAAGACTGCTGGCCAGGTTCACACATCACTGGTATGGCACAGTGTAAATGTGCAGTGACCCAGTGAGAAGCTCACATTCACTTTGCTCCTTTGCAGGCTTTTTATCTCACTGTGGGACAGCAGCTAAGCCAAGATGTTTTGGCTTAGCATGCCATCCGAACCCAGAACACGTGGTTAAAGTTTCTCATCCTTAACCTCAATCTGTAGCACAAACCTTGGATACAGATCATGGTTAAAAAGTCCTGGGAGGAGCAAAGTGGATGCAATTTCCTCCTCAGGAGCCAGCACATTTGTGCCAAGACCCTTTGGCTTACCATGATGTGCAAATGCAACCAAAGAGGGGGATATTCAGTGAAGTTAAAAGTCTGAAAGCCTCTCCCACAGATGATACTGAGCTGAGCAAGAGCAAATTTAATTAGGTACTATGTGAGATCCCAAAAGTGTTGAAGAAGTCAAGCAGCTCCGCTGCCATAGTCTAGTTATGAAGTTGAAGCAAATTTAGATTCTGGAGACCTGTGACAGTTCCTCTTCAGCAGCAGAATGCACAGCTCCTTACAGAAAAAAGATGCATTGCAAGAAGGTTTCATCAGTCACAGAACATGTACAAGTCTGAGGACACAGTAAGAATAGCAAAAATTAGAGAGTGGTTACAATTCAATTCAATTCAATTACAGGAGGAGGGGAAACCAATCCTGAGCAGACAAAATGGTCACTACTGCATTACGACATTATTACAGTGAAGCAAGGAAGAATTATATGACAAACTGCCACCATGATTCTAACAACAGATATTTGGAAATATATGAATGAGGCTGAGAGTCACTTGTCACTACTCATCAACGTTTTTCTTCCGTACCACATACCAACCTGAACTGCCCAAGGTTGACAAATACCTTCTTTAGGCAAGTGGATTCTATATGGTTCAAAAAAGAAGCTGATACTAGAAACCCCGCCCCCAACTCCACATGTTAAAAAAAGACAGTGCTGCATCATGGCTGAGAACAGCAGCTGTGGCTCACAATAATCCTTGGTTCAAATCCCAATTTTCTCTCATTTCCCCCTCCCCAGCAATTTGAGAACAATACTTACAGACCACTGGTCTAGATTTGTGTGTCCTTCTACATTGGACTACAGTTTTAGCAGAGCTGGGTCCCTGGGATAGGGTATGATATAATCTGAACAAAGACACAACTAAATAAGGTCTCTACCACACAGACAGATTGAATCACATTGAAACCTAACATGTTAACAATCTAAGCACACACAAAGCTGAGAAAAATTGGTCTGAATGGTCCTTCTTTGGGGCAGTGGAAAACGGGCTCATTTACGGTCACTTTGGCTTGAACCATGAACTCTTTTTTGAGGGGAACCAGGGGAGTTATCAAACCAGGACATCTTGCTTGCTGTGAATGTGACCACCCTACACTTTAGTGTGCACACAGCCCCCTCCTCAGTTGATCTACACAGAGTCATTGAGGAGGAGGGATCATTACCCCTCTGAGTTCATCAAATGATCAATCAGAGAACTAGGGAGGGATGGTTTGCATTTCATCAGGGCTACCCCAGCACTACAGCTACTTTATATTTCTTTTTGCCACCACTGTCAAAATTTGGTGGGTTCTTGATGGGCTGGATAAAGGCTATCCGCTCCTGTTCTGTGTGCAGCTACTTCAAGATAGGGACGCGGGTGGCGCTGTGGGTTAAAGCCTCAGCGCCTAGGACTTGCCGATCGAAAGGTCGGCGGTTCGAATCCCCGCGGCGGGGTGCGCTCCCGTTGCTCGGTCCCAGCGCCTGCCAACCTAGCAGTTCGAAAGCACCCTCGGGTGCAAGTAGATAAATAGGGACCGCTTTCTAGCGGGAAGGTAAACGGCGTTTCCATGTGGAGCTCTGGCTCGCCAGAGCAGCGATGTCACGCTGGCCACATGACCTGGAAGTGTCTTCGGACAGCGCTGGCCCCTGGCCTCTTGAGTGAGATGGGCGCACAACCCCAGAGTCTGTCAAGACTGGCCCGTACGGGCAGGGGTACCTTTACCTTACTTCAAGATAATTTATTTGCATTAAAAAAGAAAAAGAAAAAGAAACTTAGAGAATTCAACAAGTGCAGAAATTGAAAGGAAGATCTAGAATGTAATGAAATAAGAATTCAGTTAGGGAAGCTATGGATGACATATACTCGTTTCCCTCCTTGCCTCTGGGGTCAACCCTCTGTGCTTGTTAGATAAAGGTACACAAGACATGTTAGAACACAAGACATTTTTACCCCTCCTGCAGAAAGCACTTCAAATTGCCTGTGACTATTTTTCAACTGAATATATTTTGTTATTGTTAAGCATAAACAGTATTCCAGCAAACACAGAGTACAACAGGAGGCATTTGAAATTTATTTAGTTCTATTGACTTAACTGTACACCACCTTGCTGCATTATGCATGCAATACAACTTAACCAGAGGTAAAACATCAAAAAATGTAACAGCAACCAAGACAAGATGAAGTATGGATAGTGTCATTATTTGGCTTAGTCACTAGATGGCACTGGGCTGGGTAGAGTCTGAAGTTTCATGTGATTGTTCTGTTCTTGACTGAGACAGCAAAATTCTCATCTAGCTTCCTATCATGTGCGTCTTTGAAAGCTTTCCTGACAAATGCCAAGTTAAAAGGCAGAGCCATAAAACAACCAAAATGTTTTATTGTCAGTGCCAATGCACATACAAAATCAAATAAAAGACTAGATGAAATTAAACACCAAAGACCAGCTGGAAAAGGACAGTTCTTGTAGTGAATCTTCTCTCCAACCAGTACCACTGGTGTCTTTGCCACTTTACTCTACCTCTCCTCCAAACCTGAAGTAACACACCCAGTTAAATCTTTTAAATCTCTAACAATATCTCCACATCACCGGTGAAGCTACCCACCAATTCCATTCTTCCACATAGGAAACCTGGATAATTACTGAATACAGACTCTTTCTAACATAGCTCCATATCCTCCTCTCTTCAGTCTAGATTTTTTAAAGAAAAACAAAAAACCACGCAGCACAGCCTACCTGCCCAAGGCTCTCCTCCAAAACGTAGATTGCATGCAGACTCTCCTGTTCCTCGTTGCCTGCTTGCGCTAGGGAGCCCATGGATAGATAGTCAGTTGCCAACAGAGGCCTGGTCCTGGGTGCATTTTCCACCTGCTCTCGCAGTTGGGGGAACAACTTTGGACTCGAAGGAACTTTCAAAGTTCCATATGGTTCATGATGCTGATAAGCCCTACCATCTCTCTTCTTGGGAGCCATACCTTTTCTTACTGACAGCTTGCAAATAAAAACAGAGATGGTCCGTTCAGAGGGAAAACCAAACTCAAATTTCCAGGAAAAGGAGCAAAAGGCCACAGCCAGCAACGTAATCAACCATCAAGTCAGAGAGGAGGGAGAAATATTGTTGACTAGCAGCAGAACCTCTCCTTTACGGTTTTTTTCTGTAAGTAGTTTATCCAAACAGGAAGTACCCAACCCCCTGCCTGCCCCTGTGAAATAGCGCTTGTTAATTCTTCGGGTTTCTGTGTATTTCAGTGGGGGGAGGGGGCCATGCCATATCAGCTTCTCTGTCAGTTAGAAACCAATATCCCAGAGCAGCAAGCATGAGGCAAGGTTTCTGGCAGCTAAGCTCTAACCTGCTCAAGAGGAAACGCTCTATTATGTCACACAGACTAAGTTTTTCCTATAAAGACCACCATGCATTGTTCAAAAACAACATGGGTGTTCCACCCACCAACTTGAAAAGGGCCTGATAGAAACAGCTTGAATTCTGTACCACAGTTAATAAAAACTCTTCTGACTTTTAATAATAGATTCTTTTTTTCTCTAGAATGCAATGCTAAAAATGCTTTTTGCATATTCTGATCACTAAAAAGAAAAGGAAGTAACTTAACAACTTAAAAGTTGCAGAGATATAATAAATGAGATACACCAACAAACAGGCTTATGAACCATTCTTAATCACTAAAAGGCTTCTTTCTTGTCTCCCTTTAAATTAGCAAACTTTGAACGTGTCAGAGGGCATCAAAGCATATTAAATACTTTTTTTGAGGACTGTTCAGGACAGGTTTGCATGACTTTAGACTAGCAATGTATTCTGGGCATCCAAGTGCTTGCCAACCCTGTGCCCGGTCACATTTTTGCAATTCAAGACAGGCAGGAAAAAGGAAAAGCGGGTACGGCGGGGGAGAGAGATATGAGCTGGCATATGCAATGGAGAGCTGAGTTTGGCTTAGATCAGGTATGGCTAAACTTGGCCCTCCAGCTGTTTTGGGACTACAATTCCCATAATCCCTGACCACTGGTCCTGTTAAGTTAGGGGTGATGGGAGTTGTAGTCCCAAGACAGCTGGAGGGCCAAGTTTGGCCTTGCCTGGCTTAGATGATTATGAATTGCAAAGGCCTAGAGTTAAGAAAGAAGCTTTTTAATAAAGAAATTTTCAGGCTTCCAGGTCAAAGAATGCTAGGGTGTCATGAACTGGCAAGAGAACTGGGAGGCGGAAGAGGAGCCTGGCAAGAGGTACAGCTGGGACTGGGACAAACCGGGGCAAGCTGAGAATGGAGAAGGAGAGGTTGGAGCGGGAAGTACTCACAGGGTGCACAGGAACCAGAGCAGCAGGACTCATCATCAGAGCCAGAGGGGCCCCTGGCTCCACGAACACGGCAGGCTCTGATGCATAGGAAGCAGCCGAAGGGACACTTTAGGAGGCTGAGGAAAACAAGGGCCCACAGCCAAGCTCACTAGCTGGACAGGTGGGGTTCATTAACTCTGGGAGGAGGTGTGTGACTCCTCAGTTGGAGTAGGCTTAGAACAGGTGAGAGTCACATGCCTCATCAAGCCCAGGTGCTGCAATCAGTGTGCAAAGTATAAAAGGGCAGCAGAGCTGAGGTGCTGTGCCTACTCAACTGCCCATGTTGAGGGCTTTTGGCCTTGATGCTCCTGGATCGCTATGGAACTGGGCTCCGGTTTGACTCTGGACTGTATCCTGACTGCTGGACTTTGGCCTTGACTACTTGGATTGACCCTGAACCTCGTTTCCTGACCTTTGGACTTCACTTGTGTGGACTGAACTTTGGACGTGGCACGCTGACTTGCTGCCAGGTAGGCCAGGGGTTCAGGACATAGGGTGAGCCAATGGCCATCAGCCTGCCTCAGAAGTCGTAGCTTACTGATGCTAAACCTCATAGTACTGAGCTTAGAAGCAGATTCAAATTAGCCAGAAACAAGACAAAACACAAAATATGGCACTAAGCTGTCATTTCCAAGGGCAGCTAAATCCTCAGTCATTGTTTGTTCTAACTCCCTGGTCTGTCTTCTCTCTTGCCTCTGAGCAAGATGGTTTTTTATTACCTGATATATGGTTTTTAAAAAAGTAATCTATACACTATCCAGAAGGCAGAAATATCACCTTAAATAAACAGCTCATATATGGGTGGGTGCATAGGCTGAGACTCAACATATTGTTCAGAAGACCACCCAACTCTATCTAGCAAATGTGAATACTAAAGAAGTTTTCTTCCTGACTTGAAGTCATTATCTTCACACTGCTCATCAACTTCTGGAGCCAAAGAGGGCAGCCTACCAGGATGGGAGATTCAACCATGGTTGGAATGTCAGTCGGATGCCTGCGATTTGCCCGAGAAGCCAAGAATGGCTGGCTGTTATCAGCACAGCTTTCCCCTGAACATACTCTTTCTGTTGGAGAAGCACATTCCAACAGTCAGCCAGACGGGGAAAGGAGACAAAGAATTTGTTAAAGAGGTCGCACAAAGCTAGACAGACGCTAGGATATTTTAGAAGCAACCGAAACAACGTATAAGACATCTGACTGCCTCAGCTTTAAAGCGTGGGTGGATATTGACACTGAGATTAGTGACACCACTCCATGCCTAAAAGCACCAGTGAAACGGAATCAGATTTGACTGCGTCTAAAGCTGACTGTACACTTCAGACTGAAACAATACACGTGAAACAGTCTGTCATTAAGGGCAGGGATAAGTGCCATGTTCCATAACATAGGCAGCATCTGTGGCAACACATATGCCAGAGGGCTGCAGCAACAGCCCTTAATTTAATTATGTACAATTTGCATGTTTTATATTACTCCTAGTTTTACATAGTGAACATGTAACAACAGTCTAACTCAAACATTTTTACAGTCGGATGTGGGGGGCGGGGGCAGAAATGGAAATGCTCAACAGTCATGGAAAAATATTGATATACAGACTACAAATTCAGGAAAGCAGGACATAATGAAATCTAGATCCTTGTTGCTTTCATTGTTTCTAAATATTTCACATTTTTCCAAACACATTTTTAAATGTAACTTTGCAACAAAAGAGATAAATTATGCATATGGTCTGGTCAAAGTGAAGCACATTTTAAAATCCCCTTGATCTAAATTTCCCACTGAAATCAACAGGACATAAATGTGTCTGTTTGAATGGACTGAGTCCCTATTTTTTTTCTTGATTAATACTGTGATTTGTGATATTTTAAGACAATCCTGTAGACTGCAGCCAAGTACAGGATGGAATGGGAGTGTGAAACTGCACAGGTTGTATATTGTTCAATTCAAGACTTGATATATGCTTGGTAAATTTAAAAGAGTGAAAGGTCAAACTACTTGCTAGAACTAGCAGAGTTTCATAATGTAAGGGAAACTGAACGAATCTTTAGGTTTGAGTGCTCCCACTCGCCCTTTCCATATGAACAAAGATCAGTTTCATTTTCAAAGATTCTTGGTTTGTTGTGACATGCAAACCAGGGATCCTGGTTTAAAACAAATTCTGCTTTGTTTTGTCTTTTTGCATTGTCAGTTACAAAGATCTTAAGTCAGAAATCAAGCTCTTTTCTTTCTAAGTTGGTATAATATATGCCTCCAAAAAGACCTCTGAGCCTCTCCTTACTGCCCATTTATATATGTGAAAAATGGAAACCAACTCTCCAGAAATATATCTTCTTTCCCCTGAGGCCTTGCCCATCGAACTTGATGTATCAATCCTTCAGGCAAAGCAACCTCCCAGATCTGTGTGAACCAAACTTTCAGAGTACAGCCTCCTGGCTGTTTCCAACATTAGTCATAGAACTGTATTGTTGTGCCACCTCCAAATGTGCTCCCAACAGCGAGTGCATAACTCCCTCTCTGTAGTACAACAGGCCCATGATTATAACCCCTGGTTTTTATGTAGCTTGTTTTGTACTTAAGCAGAATTTATGTTAAATCACAATTCCTAATTTTCTTGTAACAACAAGCCATGATTCACTGAAAGCAAAAGTGAATCATAGTTTATTCCTTCTCCCGGATTTGTGGAAGGAGGTAGGAGGACATGAGCCCAGCACTTTGCCTGGGCTCCTTTCTGCTTGCACATGTAACACTAAACTACGGTTTAAGGTTACGTGTGAACACATTCACTAAGTTGGATCAACTGAGTGACACAGTATGGATTGCTGAGATGTTGCCTAACACCTCCTAATATAACATGAAACAAGAGTCTAGGCTCTCACTCAGAAAAAGACTCCTGGTAACCGAGAACTTCTAGTTATTTCTTTCAGCTGAAGCCGCATGACCATGTCATGCAGCTTCAATATTCAGCAGGGAGGCAGCCAACTGTAATCATGCATCACACTGACATTTGAAATAGGGTAATATGTTGTTGTTATAAAGTGTGTGTATAATTTTAATAACAACATATCATCCTATTTCAAATGTCAACGCGATACACACACACACACACACTTTTCCTAAGTGTTGAACATGCTGCACTCAGTAATCCTTATACCTTCCTGTAAATTTTTATTATCATCAGAATTACTATTCTTGAATAAGAGATGAAGGGGTGGAGGCTGCGAGAGCATACAGTTGCCTAGTATGGCTGACATGAAATTTAAGCCAGAGGTTTGTTTGGCTTACATACCATTCTTGGAACCTCAAAACACCCTACAATGTCTAGAAATATGGGGAGAAGCAGCCTCAAAACACCCTAGAAAGCTTAGCATAAAGAAGAAACTCAAGTAGTACTTTCTCTCAGGTAGCAAGAGCAAAAATGCCACAGACTGAGTACAGGACAACCTTGTTTTCATAGAGCAGTCCCATGTGTCCCTACAGGCAGACAATGCAAGGTAACTGCCTCAGGTTTTCTATAAGATTTTTATAGGGGCAAATAATGTCATATTTCTAATTGTTGTGTTTTCTGTTCTGAACCTACCCTTATATTCTGTCTGAGTAATTGGGGTTCTTTCTCTCTTGAATTGAAAGGGAGAGAAGTTACACAGTTATAAAGGGAGTCTAAAAACATTACAGCAAATGTGCTGTCTGTGTGCGCCAGAACCTAGTCTGAGCTAAAAAGAAAGAAACCTGCCTTGACCCTCTGCTGTAACCTGACTCACTTCAAGCAGAACACAGAACATCATTTATACTGTTCTTGCAGGGTGGGGGTGAGGGGGGCATGGAGGGCTGTCTGCCTCCTTGGAGCAGTAACTGCTGCCAACAAGTCTACAAAATGTGTAGCAACTGGAAGCAAAAGCAAAATTTTCCTCTTCTTAGCTTCTACCCATGGAACTAAGCATATTTCATGGCAAAATTTCACACATCTTTTTAGGAAAATACTTTTAAACATGTTTAAGTAAAGGGGAGAAGTAGACTTGCGCACAGAGGACAATGAATACAAACTTTCAAGACGAAAGAGAGGAACATGAGAACGCAAGGCTCAATTTCACAGAATGACCCCATATCCTAGGATTAGGACACGGGGAGAAAACCTCTGTGTGTTCCATTTTTCTACACCAAGCATAGATTTAGGAACCTCTATCATGCTTCCAGGCACCTTCTTTCTAAATTAAACTCCCTCTAAACATTTTCCCTTAGGGAGTGCATCCTAACAATTTGGCCATTGAATCCCCCCTTTTCCAGATCAATATTGTCTTTTTGAAATGAGTAAATCAAAACTCTAAGATATTTCAAATGTGGCTGCAACATAGATAAAGGCATTCTGATAAGTTAGTTTTCCATTATATTTCCATTCCCTTTCTAACAATCCACATGGAACTCAGTTATTTTCAGTGAGCTATCCACCTCCAATCTTAAGATCTCTTTCCTGCTTAGTTATGCCACCAATTTACACCTCACCAGTACATATACGATATTAGAAATTTTTGCTCCAGAGCGCCTCACTTTAAACACATTTAAATTGAACCATATTTACCATTTTGATTCCCATTCCCCAGTCTGAAGGTATCTTAACAGCTGCTCTTAACCCCTTTTGGTTTTGACCACACTCAGGAACATGTGGTGCACATTTGTTGGGGCACCATGACTAGTTGCAGTAACACTGGTGCATGTCCATTGCTCATTTGGAAACATTTTTTATGCTTACAATAGTCCAACACTGGCATGGTGTGGTAGACAGATACAGCATCTGACACCACTGAAGCCAGAGTTCAAATCACCACTCAGCTCACTTAAAGTGACCTCACACCAGTCACCATTTCTTAGTTTACAGAGCTGTTGTGAGTGGTGGAGACACCCACCATGCCCCAAGGCCCTTGGAGGAATAGCAGAATGTGAAATGAATACTATTTATATATAAAAAAGCCTGTAATAAAATATAAAGAGGCCCGTTGTCTGTGTCAGCAAATGGCAAGACAATATATATTAACATTTCCATCCCCCACTTGAGAAATAACTTAAATGATTAGAAAATGTTCACAAGGGATGAGGTTGTGTTCAGCTTTAATGGAGTTCCAAGATCAAGAAGCAGTGCAGTAGTTAAATAAGGTCTGTTACAACACAAACGCCATGAAGAGCACAGGCTGACATGCAATGCTATGGGTGCTTTCAACCGTCAGGTTTGTCTAATGACATGTCTTTGGCTTACCTGTTTTATGCACTGCAGCCGATCGTTGGTCTGCTGTATGTGCCTGTCCATAGAATTCATTTTGATTGTCTCCACTTGGATTCTACCTGAAAGCCATTAAAATTCCTCAAGCTGCAAGATATAAAAAGAACAAGAAAGATCATTAAGATGACAAAAAGTAAAATACAGTCCTGCCAACACTAAAACGAACGAGATGCTGGATACTACACAGCAGATGTTTACCCTTTGTGGTAGTTTTTTCTGTTTAAAGGGAGGATGGATGCCCTCTTGAAAGCAATGCCTTTTCATTCCAATAAGTAACAATGAAATCCCAAAGTCACATAATTCAGGGGTGGCTAGCTACAAACCTAGAGACATTCTATACTAGATCTCTTCCACCAGTATTCCCATCATGTCAGTGTGCAAACTACCCCACCCACACACACAGAGGAATCTGCCATTGGCCTGTCAGTATTGCCACTACACTGACTGGCAACAGCTCCCAGGGGTTTCTCTTGAACTTGAACTTGAGAGGTTTTCTGTATGCAAAACAGATGCTCCACCACTTAGCCATGACCCTTCCCCACCCTCCACAAAATGCCAGGTTCCTATACCAAAGGTTGCCGAAGCAAAGTTTCAGCATAACACACTAGGAAAGAGATGTGTTAAATGGCTAGGAACCAAATGACATATTAGAGCTAGCACAAATATACCTGGGTGGGATACTTGTTGCGGCCTACAGGTAAACACAGTCTCTCGCAACAGACCTATAGATAAATAGTCCCAAATGTGGTGAATATGGACAATCCCGGATGAATTTCAGCAGTGCTAAAAATAGCAATTTCTCCTATTTGTGTATGTTTTGATTGCCAATGTTACCAGTGTATATTTTCAGACATTCTCAGAAACTGTCCATGACGTCCCCCAAATTTCAGACATTCATTGTAAAGCACAACTTGGCTTAAAGAATATTGAAGGACTGTTTGCTATTAGAAGTAGATTGAGCCAATGGATTTTCTCTTTATTCTGCATCTTCTAGTATTTAAAGGGCTATCACATGAAAGATGGAGCAGTTTTCTCTTACTGCTGAAGGTAGGGCACAAACCAATGGCTTAAAGTTACAAGAAAGAAGATTCCCACTAAATACTAGGAAGAACTTTGACAGTAAGAACTTTTCGACAGTGAAGCAGACTTCTTCAGGAGGTTGTGGACTCTCCGTCACTGGAGGTTTTTAAGCAGAGGCTGGATGGCCATCTGTCATGCTTTAGTTGAGATTCCTGCATTGAAGGCGGTGAACTGGATAACCCTCAGGATCCCTTCCAACTCAATTCTATTAGTCTATGGCCTACACGTGCTCCTATTCATTTGCAGAACCCTCAAAGCACCTCAAAAATTTAAGTATTTACTTACACGATAAATTAACCCAGACACAACACTATTTCAGCAATGATCCATTTTAAATACTACAATTTGTTCATAGGGGATAGGAGATATATAAATAAAAATAGAGCCCATGCTGTTAAAAACAACAACAACGTCCCCTAAAATATATATCATTTACAAATGGCATCAATTGGTTCATGTAGGAGTTTTTAAATTGTGTAACTGAAAGGGGAGCAGCATCAAAGGTCCCTCAAGCTCTGCCAAACACTGTAGCAGTGATTCTCTCATACTTCCAACCAATCCCTCCATCCAAAATGCAGTTGGAATCAAAGCTCAGTGAGTCTATTCCAGGGGTAGGCAACCTAAGGCCCGTGGGCCGGATGCAGCCCATTCGCCTTCTCAAGCTGGCCCATGGATGATGTGGGAATCAGCGTGTTTTTACATGAGTAGAATGTGCCCTTTTATTTAAAATGCATCTCTGGGTTACTTGTGGGGCATAGGAATTTGTTCATCCCCCCCCCAAAAAAAAAATATAGTCCGGCCCGCCACATGGTCTGAGGGGCGGTGGACTGGCCCACAGCTGAAAAAGGTTGCTGACCCCCTGGTCTATTCTGTCACTGTCAGATCTCAGCCCAACTAACATTATCTATACAGATCGTCCCACCTTAAAAAGCTTTTCTTTCCCTCCTAGTCTACTGCAGGAGTGAGAGTCAAAGAGGAGGTCTTGATCAGGCAATGGGACATTAGGGAGCAAAATGGCTTCAACCCTGATTTTGTGAGAAATGTCTCTGTCTCTCTCCACTTCCACCCAACTCTTCTTTCTGTGACTATTTGGTTTAACCATCTTGCTACATTATTCAGTGATTAGCTTAAAATTATTTAAAAGCTCTGGTCAAGACATAGAAATCACTTGGCGAAAGCCTTGTTTTCTCCAGCAGTGAGATATACCCCCCTTCCATGCTGTCAGCCAATATTATCAAGCAACTCCTGCTGGCAGATTAGGGGGCCCACAAAGCAGCAGGGAGATCTAGCATACGTGAGGAAAATGGCTTGCACTTAGTAGTAATAGGCAAATAGAAAGACTGGGAACAAAAATTACAGAGTGGTTTGATCTTGCTGGTATAGTGGGAAGCAATTTGGAGAGGGCAACACTTGAAACCCAATTCCATGGTTAGTAAGAGCAGCCACTGCAACAGCAGTGTGAATAAATAGCTAAACCTCAATGAAATGTCTGGTATAACAAATCATTACAGTAGTACCTTGGGTTAAGAACTTAATTCCTTCTAGAGGTCCGTTCTTAACCTGAAACTGTTCTTAACCAGAGGTACCACTTTAGCTAATGAGGCCTCCTGCTGCCGCTACGCCATCACCGCCCAATTTCTGTTCTTATCCTGAAGCAAAGTTCTTAACCCGAGGTATTATTTCTGGGTTAGCGGAGTCTGTAACCTGAAGCATATGTAACCTGAAGCGTCTGTAACCTGAGGTACCACTGTATTACTAAAGTTGGTTCTCTTCCACCCAGCCCCAAGGACTTGGGACAGGTAACAATTTAAATAAGTACGTAATATAATAATGAATGCAAAATAAAGCAGAGCTGGGGAGCCTGCAGCTCTCCAGAAGCTGCTGGACTCCAACTCCCATAATTCCTTGCCAGGCTGGCTGGGGCTGATGGGAGTTGGAGTCTAGCAACATCTGAGAGGGCTGCAGGTTCCCCACTCCTGACTTTAAGGTATTTTAAAAGTGCATTATGTAAATTGTCCTAGCACAAGCATAAACAAGCTGGTCTTCTAGCACTAGGAGAGAGGAATTCCTAGACTCTTATTTGGACAAGGCTCCAGGGAATTTTTTCTCAAACTTCTGACGGAGGATTACTTCTTTCTGAGATGGCGATGGGGGCATGTCTCATCCCAGTGCGATTCTTTCCAAATGTCTGCATTTGAAGTGTGCAGGAATAAGACCCGCCCATCCCATTTTCTTAATGTGTGAATGACTGATAGGAAGGAGTTAAGGGGGAAATTAAGCAACTTGCCAAGGTCTGCATCTTTCTTTCCAGAATACTCTGCAACAGAATACTCTTCAGTGGTTCTGTGGCAGCCGCAAAGATGCTGTTAAGTAGGCAGGTTGAGGTGGAAAGTCCTCCCTGAGAAATGCGAGCTCTGAAAAGCTGAGTCAGACACCTTTGTATGCAGGTCTAGAATTTGTTCTAAATGCCATGGCAGTCTGAAGAGTTATTACAGTGTATTCCCTACCAAAGAACCATACCATGTACATTACACCCAACAACATCCTCTAGATGATAAATGTTAACATGTAGCCTAGTTCTTTGCTGGTAAGGGCTACAATGAAAACTCATTTTTTTTAAAGGCAGATGTGCAGAAAGAAGAGGAGAATGGAAAGGTTCTCCCTGATTTAATGATGGATTAGGGGCTATATCTTAAATATTGTTAATATCTGTACAAATGCAATGCAACATCATGATCAGACTCAGTGGGTGTGAGAAAAGTGTACAAATCAGTGGCAAGCATTATATCTGAAGTAGCCCCAGGAAGGGTCACAAGGTAAAGAACTGAGAGCTGTTCTCCCCACCCACCCCACCCCCAGCGCACGTAGCTTTGCAATATCTGCTCCCTCTTCTTGCTACCTGGCAGTGAGTAAAAGGAAACAATAAACAGCACAAAAATCTATGCCTACAGACAGATGGTGAAGTTTCATCCGTCAGACAAAAATGAATAATTTGCTCTATTTCTCTATATGCTGAGAGGTATTCGCAAAGGCAGATGATTGCCATCTATTGAGTAGCTTTGATTAAGCACTGAGCTAGGCTACAAACAGGATGGGAGGGGACTACCTTAACTAATTGATCAGTTACATAATCAGATAAGAGCTGGTTCAAGTTAGGGGGTGGAGTTTACTACAGACATGTATATGAGTGGGTTAAGAACAACTAATACATTTGAAGTGCCATTCCTCCAAGGCCCGCAAGACTTGCATCTTATGTGTACGTAAGATACAGCAGGATTTTCACTACATTAAATATGTCTTTGCTTTTTAAATGTGCAGATTTGAACAACTGAATTTAAGTGGTGGGTTTGGGCAACAAGGTCTTTAATTAAAAAATTAATGGGGTGGAGTTAAATAACAAGCCCCACCAGTGGAAGCCTGCACAAGAACATCTGCTAATACAACAGGGCTGCCCCCCACCGTGTCCTCCAATTTGGCTCAAGGGGTCAGGATAACTCCTGGAACAGCATGCGAGGGGAGGAAAAGGCAGAAAGGTAGATATGCTGCCAGGGTGATCTGCCTAGTGCTATGTTGAATTCCTCCTTAAGTATTTCTCTTCCTCAGCACAATATAGAGCTCACGACAATACACAGTGTACTTTCTTGGAGCAGCTTGCTTTTAATAGCAAATAAATGTTACATTTCAATTACTTGTGTTTTTTGTTGAAACTTCAACCTTGCCACAACTTGTGCACCTAAGGTCAAAAAGTAAAGGCTTACTCATGAGCTTAATGCACAAATATCAAGTATGAAAATCTTAATTAAGAAAGTAAATTTTGAAAGGAAGTCATATGTTTCTTCCTGTGCGCATTCTATTCTGCTCCCAAGTTAATTTAATATTGTATAAATGAATACCTATCAGGGGCTTATAAAAATTCTACTCTGAGCAACCATGAATCATCCCCACTGATACACACATCACAGATGATTTGTTTTGATCGGCTTCCAAAAGCTTTAATTGGAAAGAAAATGCATGCATTATTTTGGTTTCATAGTGAAAGACACACACACACACACACACACACACTACATACAAATATGTGTGTGTGTGTGTGTGTGTAAATATAATACAGGTATATACCAATAGTATAATACAGGTATGTAGCATTTGTGAAAAGAGACATATTAATTTATATATAAAAAGTGCACGAAAAGCTTGTTGACATTTAGAGGGCTTTAGGGGTTTACACCTTTGCTTACCATGTCCCCTGGGCAGGAAAGAGTTTCTTTCCCAAGTAAGCCGGCAGAGGTCTCCCTTCTCTACTGAAGACGAGCGAGTTTCCATTCTCCTTTCACATAGCACTGCCTTGTGTTTCTTTTAAGCCTTTACAAGTCCCTACAAATCCTCTGCCTCTGCTTCCTAACAGGGAGCACTAAAACTGACACTGTCTGTCTGACCTTGTGGTTATTGATTAACTATCTCCCCATTCGCTGCCATCTTTCACACCTCTGGCGCTAGCAAATAGAGAGCTAAGGAGTAGCAGTCATACTCCATGACAGCTATGCTCAAAAAAGCCTGCCTTTGGAGATGTGGCAGGAAGTGCCGTTTGATCAAATGCTGTTCTAATGTCAAGACTAAATACCACGCAGATCCCAACAACTTGTACAGTTTAATATACATTTGCTGGGCCAATGCAGCACAAATAGCAACAAGGAGGGAGGTGGAATAATTCAGGGGTAACAGCAAATATTAAAATCTGGACCAAAAGCAAAAGACAGGGAAAGATGACAGGTTACGACTATTTAATGTCACTGATTTTAGCCATGATTGATATCACAGTATCTTTTAATATTGCGTTCAAACACTATCAATATACCTGTCTGCCCTAGAAACTGGGGGTTAAATCTGCTGCAATATTAAAACTGCTTTCCATAGGCACAAGCAATAACAGTGGAAGACAAAGAGTATGCAATTGAGTAAAATGTGGATCTAGGGAAGCAACTTATTTCCACGCAAGCACAAAACACAGAGGGCATTAAAAATTATTCATGCTTTGCATGTTAAATTTACAGTTTGGCTTGATTTTTCTTAACGGAAAAGGTTTTTAAAAGCTGTTGGGTAAAAAATGTCAAAAATATGTTTAGCCACTTGTACACAATAAAAAATATTTGTCATAATTGGACACCTGCCTGTACCTCTTAAGTACTTCGATCAAAAGGGTAGTGTGTTTTGGGCTTTCACAGGCCAACCCATACCAGGAGGGGCTTCAACTGTACCAAGTGCCTAGTAAGAAGAGGTTCCTAGGTGAGTTATCAGAGAAAAGCCAAGTAATGGAGGCAGATTTCCACAGCTGCAGTTCAGAGAAAATGAACTGGAGGACACGACCACCCTGCTTGGACTCAGGTGAAAAAATGGGAAGAGCTGCTGTATGTTAAGGGGTGGGAGGCTAAGTTCTTGTAGTGTGTGGTTTAGGATATAAAAAGTCATGGGAAAGGATCAAGCATGGGTAGGCAAACTAAGGCCCGGGGGCCAAATCCGGCCCAATTCTAAATCCAGCCCACGAACGGTCCAGGAGTCAGCGTGTTTTTACATGATTAGAATGTATCCTTTTATTTAAAATGAATCTCTGGGTTATTTGTGGGGTATAGGAATTCCTTCATTATTATAATTTTCTAAATATAGTCTGCCCCCCCCCAAGGTCTGAGGGACAGTGGACCGGCCACCTGCTGAAAAAGTTTGCTGACCCCTGGTTCAGACCAAAGTTACCACAACCCTTAAGAACTGCTAGGCTGTAACTCTCTGGGCATTCAGGTAAACCACCTGGAGCCAAGTGAGTTTTGTAAAGCCATTTTGTACCCCGCCTGGTCTGAGGAATGGGTAAGGATAAAATGTGTCATCTCTCTTCCGTAAACTCTGGGAGTACTTCCACACAATGTCTGCTCCCTAGTTCAGAAACTCTTCATGCCTATGAGAGGTTTACCTAAGCATCAAATTAAAGACAAAACAAATCTCTTTAAATCTGGACAAACATGAACTGGTTAAAAATAAACTGGGCTTCATTTTCACCTTTAAATTTACCAGTATGTATTACCGCTTTGTTTCAATTGTCTTGCTTTACAAAAACCATGTGCTATGATCTCAGGGTATATGGGAAGATCATAAGTAAAACATAAAACAGGCACACACACAAGTTGTTCCAAAACTGAACATCGCCACACCTATGTGTGCACTGTGCATGTCTGAGTGTGTCAAGAAGGTGATTGGATGACATGAATAGTTAATACATCAAAAAACACTTCTTTTAAGTTAAGATTCCCCCCCCCCCCGGATGCACTTGGAATACCATTTCACTTCAAAAGTTGAGGGGCTGCCAGAAATTTAAACATCCACCCACAACAACTGGTTTATTCCCTTAGTAGAAATGGTACTTCAGAAACAAAATAAGCAGCATGAAAATGTCAGGTGAAAGGTCATTTTAATCATTAAACACTTGAGGGGGAGAGGAAGTCGGTTTTAATAAAGCTTTATTTACCACAAGCAACTAAATAGCTACCGTGGCTGGCTTGGGGCTATTAAAAAGAGACCAGATGCAAGGCAAAGGAAGGACTTGTCATGCCAGGAGCCGGAGAATAGATATTTGTGCGATGCGGCTTTCCATTGTCACTCTACAAATGGGCAATAATCCCCAGAAGACTTTCTATCATCTTTGGTCTCCGAGAGCAAGCGAGCGGGTTTGTGTGTGTGTGTGTGTGTCTGTGTGTGTGTCTGCCCGCACGCAGTCTCAGCGAGGGGTGGGAATGGATTTATTTAATTTATGGTGGCTTGAGCTGTGAGTGAGGGCGGTCATGCTGGGCTGTGAAAAGCCTTTCTGCAGCCCTGTGCTTTCTAATTCTTTTCCTCCCCCATACATGTCTATTAGATACGAACTCTTCCCCCCCCCCCAGCCTCCGCCACAACGGTGGCACAACCCCATAAGCTTTGAAAAAAAGAAGAGATGACAGCTTGCATAAGCGAGCCTGCTGGACTCCGCTGGGAGCAGGAGCGGCGGTGCGCAGAAATTGTTCAATCATCAAGCACATCTGCAGTCTGATTACAAAAGCAAAAAGGTGGCGAGGTTGGCTGTGCGGAGCAGGCAGGCCTGTGATGTGACCTATGCTAGGAAGAAGGAATGAAAATATTACACACACACACACACACACACACACGGATTTTTCACAGGGCCAGAGCAATGCTGCATCTCCAACCAAGTGTATCGTGGCTTTCAGTCCTTGCATGCTGGTCATTTGCTGGTGCAATAAAGCTTTGACTCCTGTCTTATGCCAGTGTTTCTCACCTCTGCCCTGCCGAATTAAAATGGATGGCTTTCATATGTACTAAAAGCAAAAGATCCTCATTTCAAGAAATTGCCCTGCGTAGATGGATGGGTTTTTCGAGTTTACCTCTAACCTCTCAACATGCAAAAAAGAAAGGAAAAAATATAGGTCCATTTGTTATTGATAATGGAGAGCAGACAGGGTATCGGAACCCAGTATCTTGTAACAGCGAGAGAGACTGACATAAAATTAAAGGTGGAAGTGAGGTGTAAAAAATAAAAATAAACCCCAGCAACTTATGTGGGTACTGCCTGCAGGCTCACAGCTCAGATGTATGGACGGCCACCTCCCTGTGAGGCTTACCCAAGAACTGCCACAATGGCTGTTTTTCAAGCTTTCATTGGGGCTGCCAGGTATTAGAATTTGTAATATTGCAATTTGGGAGCAGGAGAAGTGAACATGGCTGATTTCTAACTCCCCTGAGTTTATATTCCACCTTTCTTGTGACAAATCCAGACAGCTTACAACGTAATGAACATCTGTAATACAATTTTTAAAAAACATTTCCCCAAAGCATGATAAAATGCATGTTTCAAGAGGAACAACCTTCTTTGATAGGGGCACTGCATAATTGTTGGGGCAACCACAGAAATGTCCAAGTCCACACGCACGTAGGTATAGTCAGAGTAAGTCTAACCATTCCCTCTTTTGTTGTTTTTGCCTGGCAACCTTATCTTTCCCTTAACCATGTTTTCCAATAACACAGCAGATGGGGAAGAGGGTGGGAGACTAAAAGCAGTGTCTCTCAATGAGCTCAGGTAGAAGACTTTCCCACTCTTGCTAACATGGGGTGGTATTCAACTAAGTTTTACTCAGGATAGACCCATTAAAATCAACAACTGCCACCACAGGGGCATCTGAGGAACCATTTTTTCCTGAGGAGAGGGAAGAAGCAGAAACAGGCTTTCAAAAAGGGGTCTCTTTCCCTTGCTTGCCTTTTTAAAAATTGTATAATTGTCATTGATACTCATTGTTTCAATAGTTTTTTTTTCATAAACTGAGGGCCACCTGAAAAGCAGTATATAAATAGATAAATGGCACGTTGATTTGAAGCTTCAACAGAAAATGAAGGGAAACCATTTCTCTGCTCTAAGCAGAAGAAAATAAGCAAATTAGTGCAGGAAGTGATTTGTGTCAGGTTTTGTAAGATGAGATTGTAACAGCTGAGAAAAATGCAAATATTTGACAGTACCTCATTTACACCCAGCCACACATTTTTCTGTTTACACATAAAACATTAAACTGAAATTGCCCAACATATTTTCCCCCAACAAATTATAAGAAGGGCATTGATACTGCAGATTAAATACCTGTAAACATACAATTTACCACATACATTCTACAGCTGCAACCCTGAAACTGTCCAATAGGTCAAAAATAAGTAAGCCATTTGGCCCCTTGGAATAGAAACCAAGAAGAGTTGTTATCCTTTCGTTCTTCTGAGGGCCATGTGTGTTCCTATTAGTGCCAAAGGTTCTGTGAAAGTACTATTTCTTTTACAAAGGAGGAGCCTCCATCACTCCTCTGTCCCAGCATGCTTTTGTGTAATCACAAGTTCTTTTTCACAAGGTACAGTTTTAGTCTGCAAGGAACTGTCTCCATCACCCGCTTAGAATAGGCCTACCACCATGCGCCTTAAAATACTCCCATCTACAAAATTTCCTCCTTTGCTTAATATCCTAAGGAAGAATTCAGTAAACTCTGAATACACAATACATGTAAATCATTCTAATAAAAGTAGTACTCGTTTTTGTTTTTTCCTGCTTGGGTTTTTCAACACATACATACTCTCTTCTTCACTATGGTTTAATCTGTTTTGAGATTGAATTTAAAACATTACTCAAGGATGCTTATCCAGACAACCTAGTTGAATTGTCCAGACTGAAACAGCCTGCTTTTCTATTCTCAGGGCCCCTCTATTCTCACTGCAGCGTATTTTCCCACACAAGCCAACTCCATCTAACGTGGCCAGGCTCTATAGTAAAGCTTATGCAACCAAGCAGTAAGAGCCTCACACCTATCAATCACATGAACATGAGCACATAGAAAATATTATACACAAAAAAGCTGCAAAAGAAATCATGGAATCAGAGTTGGAATCAGATGACTGAGGGTCATCTAGTCCAACCCCCTGCAATGCAGGAATATGCAGTTGGCCCATATGGAAATCAAACTAATGACCTTGGCATTATTCGCATCTCGCTCTAACCAACTGAGCTACCTGTGCAGCTCAAAGAAGTGTTCCCTGACCTGGAATCATACCCAGGCCTCGGCAGTGAGAGCGCTGAAACCTTACTGAATGGTTCAAATGTGAAATCTCCGTCTCTCACCATTTATGAAACTGTACAAGTGAAACTGTGACTTCAGATTTTATAAAGGTAAAGGTAAAGGGACCCCTGATCATTAGGTCCAGTCGTGGCCGACTCTGGGGTTGCGGCGCTCATCTTGCTCTACTGGCCGAGGGAGCCGGCGTACAGTTTCTGGGTCATGTGGCCAGCATGACTAAGCCGCTTCTGGCAAACCAGAGCAGCGCACAGAAACGCCATTTACCTTCCCGCCGGAGTGGTACCTATTTATCTACTTACACTTTGACGTGCTTTCAAACTGCTAGGTTGGCAAGACCAAGGACCAAGCAACGGGAGCTTACCCCGTTGCGGGGATTCGAGCCGCTGACCTTCTGATCGACAAGTCCTAGGCTCTGTGGTTTAACCCACAGCGCCACCTTGCCTTGCTGGCCTGTGTTCTGGTTGCCTGACATCACTGCTCCCCCTCCCCGAGTAAATGACCACGTAAGTATCATGCAGAACAGTAAACTTACTGGCATGGTCCAATTACACAAGCTGTTGCTATTCCTTCCTTCCTGTTCTGCAGCCCTTATATAGCATCATCCAGATATACTGCCTCAGCTCTTTCCTCACTATGCAGGAGAGCCCAGCCGTCCACTCCCAGCCAACTCATATTTCCCTTTTAGGGGTGTTTACCAACCACTTTATTCCTTCTCCTTGCCTCCCACCTTTCAGCCTATTTAGCTGCTTCTGGATTGGCTCGTGGCCACCCAGCAGGCCATGACATCATTTCCAGGTGCCAGCTGCTGCTCCTGAAGCAAGCAGTCCCTCATTAGATCAAAGCCAGGATGTGGGATTGTAGAATATCTGCTCATGGCCACATGATCAGTTTTGGTTAACCAGCTGCCATGCAGAATCTAAAACAATACAAATGCACAGGACGAGAGGCATGGTCATGCCTGGCTGTGTCAGTGCACAAAGCACATTCTGGTGACATCTCAAGTGGGTTAAGACTGGCATTGAGGTAAGCTAGTCCAAGTGAATCTGGATACAAAAGTTATATATCAAGAGCAGAAACTAGTGGTAGGAGAAACTATTAGCTTCATGATCTGATCTGCTATCGATTAAAGCTTGTGTCAATTAATTATAATTATATAGGCATTCATTCAACAAGCTGCTGTCTAAAACCTAAGCAAGGTTCAAAAGAGAAATCCAACACCCTTTTATTAATATTTTACCAAGCAACATAATAATAATAATAATAATAATAATAATAATAATAATAATAATAATAATAATTTTATTATTTGTACCCCGCCAATCTGGCTGTGTTTCCCCAGCCACTCTGGGCGGCTTCCATAGAAACCAAAAATACACTAAAATATCACAGATTAAAAACTTCCCTGAACAGGGCTGCCTTAAGATGTCTTCTGAATGTCAGGTAGTTATTTATCGCTTTAATATTTTACCAGCAACACCGACCTACTTTACAAGATTGTTGTAAGAATTACTCAGTTTATAATGTATGTGACACTCCTTGAACATTCCAAAAACTGCTTTATAAATTACTATTACTATAAAATGGCTAATACCACTTTTCTTGTTACTCTGCTCACAGCAAGCCACAGACCTACCTTTTCAGCAATACAAAGACACAAGAGATTCCAATGCTTAATCTTTGCTTCCTATTCACTTCAATATCATCAACTCCCCCCTCCCCCCCTCTCTCTCACACACCAAACCCTTCTATTACAAAAAAATCCTTAGGAAATAATCAGGAAAAGCTCCATACCATTAAGGTCTACCCACTAATACATTCTGCTCTTTCCACAGCATTCTCCTATTAGTAATGATTACTTTCCATGTTGTAAATCAGCAACAAACAGAACTGCAGATCTTTAACACAAATATTCCTTATCAGCTTGCTTGGGAAATGCAGCAATGCAATGAATTCCTAGGAACAGACAAGCCACCACCCTGCCTCACCTTCAATATTCTAACATTTGTGCTTCTTAATTCGCCATCAGGTTATTGGCTGCCATGTTTACGTTGTCCTTGTATGACGGCTGCTCTTAAGTAGCCTACAATTCATACCAAGGCAGCCCAAGATATATTGGCTGTTAGCTTTGCGCTAATTACTAACCACTGAGCAATCAAAGCCATTGTTTCTTTTACTTAATTATCCACCCCCTAGAAAAGCAATACCATTAACCAAACTTAGCAGAGTTCACTGAACACAAGAGGTTGATTCCTAACAGCCATTCCGTAGAATCACAGAATTGTACATGGCACAAAGGCCACATAGACCCAAAGCACACCCAAAGGGACATGGTTATCCACCCAAAATCAACCTTACAATTCATGCTATGCAATCCGGCATGCCACATTGTATCACAACTAGAGACAGCAGATACTTTGCTGAAAGTTTGTTTGTTTTCATCAAACTGCTTGAAATGACTTGCATATGCAAGGGAGGTCTGGGGCAGTTCATACATTTCTGCAAAGCCAATTTCTAAAATGTACAAAGCTAGCATTTCCAAGTCCGTCCCCCACACTACATGGGGGATATGTGAAACAAAGCAACACTTAAAATGGTACAGTACAGGATTAACATTACCACCGAATGCATACTATAAACTAAGCATCACAGACAGCACAGGTAGGTAAACCCCTCTCCTCTACCCTCAGTTATCACCACCAATTTGGTATGGGGTTAAAATTATTTCCTGGCCCTGAACAGAATGCAAACAATGAACATAAGCAAAATCCCACTCACAAAATATTAATAAGGGAAATCTAGCAAAGGGTACCTCCACACCATTCAAACTCCTGTCCTATCACTTTTAAAGTGGAAAGGCAAGATCTTAAAGTTGGTAAACATAAACCCCTGACCTCCCTGGGCATCTGAGGACAACTGAGGCATCAAAAAGCCCCGAGTAGCCTTCATAAATGCATTCAATGATTCTTGAATCCAATGATGAGCACTGCTCTCACAAAACAGAGGTTACTCCATAATTTTACATATTGGATACTTAGAGACCTTCTTCAGACTTCTAGTTTTCTGGTCAAGTTGTAAATATTGGATTTTAACAAACTTGAAAGTTTCAGTCTAGATGTGCTGTGCTCTCATCAGATGGCTATGATGGTAGAGCATGGGATTCTTTGGAAAGAAGTCTCAGTATCAACCAATCAGGAGTGACAGACTAAACTAATGGGTTATGCTGAAATAGCAAATTTTATGGGAGCAATAAGGAACCAAATTGGGGGGGGGGAGAGACTTTATCAAAGACTTGGAAAAAAATGTGGATTATTTGAATTGTTATTGTACACATATAAATTCATTAGCAGGATTAACTTAAACCAAACAGTTAAAATTAATGCTAGAGGAAAACTAGGGAGTAATTTGTAATTGAAATACTGAAGGAAATGCCGTATTACAAATTAAAAATATAAGGGGGTGTGTGTCAAAATGAACATATTTGTTGGAAAATATTGGATTGTATTTTTGTCAACATATTTTTGAAACTAAAAAATAAAATTTATATAAAATATACCATGAGATTCTAAATCCCAGGGTCCTGGGGTGGAGCCCCATTTTGGGAAAAGGGATTCCTGCATTGCAAGGTGTTGGACTAGATGGCTCTCATGGGCTTTTCCAAATCTACAATTTTATTATTCTAATTCTGGTTATACAAAAAAGGTCACTACCTCAGACAGCATTTTAAAGGGTTTATGCAAACTCATGGGGGGCAACTCTATAAACATCTACTAGTTATAACAGCTGAATTTCTATGCTCAAAGACAATATAGCAGGTGATAAGGCTATGAGGGCTGCGGCCTTCATGCTCTGCTCATGGTCTTCTCATAGACATTTGGCTAGATACTGCCAGAAACAGGATACGTACTGAGCTAGATGGGCTCATGATCTGATCCGGTAAAGCTCTTCTAACATAGGTATTAAGCAATTTGCTCTGAAAGTACCTTTCCGCAGGGGCTGTGACCATAAGAATCCCTGGGGTTTCATCTAGCCTCACACATTTGTGGCTACTGTCATGTTGTACAGCTGACATGCAGTGATGTGCCATTGATCATGCTGTCTTTGCAAGGCAAGGAGATGGATTAATGCACCTATTAGATGAAAGAGGGCGAGCCGATAAAGGAAGTCAGGACAGGTCACTGCATATAATGGGAAATTGTTTTTAGACAACGGGTTTTAATATCCCATTTAGTTTCCACATTTCAAAGCTCATTGTGGATTAAAAATGACAGGGAAATTGTTGTAGGCCCATCCACTGTTAGATCATAACATTATGTGAATCAGAGTAAAAAGCCATCAAAACTACATGGATAGCAAATTTGGTTAGAATTTTCTCATCCTCAACAGCAACTTTAAAGGCCTCTGGCTTGCCCCAAAATACAGATGAAGGTTATTGCCTGGGCATCACGTTTGTGATATATTAAGTATGCTATTAGAAGAATGATGTGTCTGGAAGCCTTTACATGGATCACAACTAGCATGGGAAAGTATGGAGGCAGCAGAGACCACACAGTTCAGAGAATGAAAATGGGAATCAGTCATTTTTAAATTTTGTTAATTCCCTCTTTCTGAAGTGTAATATGGTGAGCAGTGCTCATCTATGGGAAAATACTGACTTTTAGGTCCTGAATGAACAGTTTTCTGACAAAAATGCATAATACATAATGTCATAAGGATATAATGTATATATAATGCTACTGTGAATATAGGAAGTTGCCTTCTACTGAGACAGACTATTGGGACAGCAGAGCCCAATAATGTCTATTTTAACTGGCAACAGCTTTCCAAGATCTCACAGACAAAGGTCTTTGCCATACCTGTAACCTGAGAACCTCTAAGGGACATGCCACATTGACAGACATCCTTCTCTCTCCCATTTTCTTTCAGCTTCTACTACATCTATGCCTAAATGCTCTAGAAAATACACTACCCTTTTAAAGAAAATAAAAACATTCTAAGAATCAGGTGTTGTAGCTGCCCCCCTAATTGAGTGTTTTTCTCCTCACTTTTGCTCCTAATGAAGTATCACATCCTATATACTCACTTGGTTCTCTACTTAAGAGATGTATGTCTCCACCAGTTTGTCTTGGTAGCCACGACTGCAGCATTTCTCTCAATATTGCTATTATATTGCAATATTGCTATTAATTGAAATGTGGTTAAACATTAGATCGCTGTTTATGCCAGAAAGCAAAAACGGACCCGTGGCTGTCCACTAATTATTATCCCCACCCACCCACTTGCTCTCAGATACATGCAGGCTGTATCTGTATGAAATATGGTAGGCAAACTAATTAAAATCTGACAGATTCCATCTTTGAGACAAGCCTCCCAAGATAACAATTTGCCTATCATTATGGAGGAGCTTGATCTCCTCACAAAGGCACCTTGTCTCCAACTCCCCAACTGTCACAGTAAGTGGTTTATATTATCACACTGACTGATTTACCTAGGCTAGGCAGTACCAAGTGAAGAGCCTTGTGCTCACCCCATCCCCTCTTTTTTTTTAAAAAAACCACACACTCATAATAACTACCTAAAGTCAAAAGAATTGCTCAGATATGTTCCAGAGTGGGATGCAGGGGTCTGGTTTAGTTCTCTAGATAACCTCTTGTCAAGAGCGGGCACATTAGATAAGAGATGACACAGGCCTCAAGCATAATGTTTCTCTCTGTCTCTCTCCAGCTACTAATGACTGATATGCTGGCCTGCTTCTGAACCCTCCGGATCTCTTTGACCAATTGCTGGGCAAGTTAGAACTATTAGTGCATACACGCAACAGTAAGGAGCAATTACTGAATTCCATTATTCCCAGACTAGAAAATAAGCATTTACATTTTGATCACTACATAAAGCATGATTCACAAACCAAGAAGCATTCTACTTGTAGTATCCAAATCATGGAAGTAGATGTACATAGGAGGGTGAAGAAACTGCTTTAACGGTCAAGATGCTCTGCAACCTCTTGATGTCCATCCTTCTCTGACCTAGTTGCACAGGTTTGTCCTTTAAGGGTATGACCACAGAAACACCCCTGTGCCATCAAATCAAACAATGGGAAATGAGTCTAAGAAGTCCTCCTGCTTTCTACCACAGATATACACTGGTACCTCGGGTTAAGTACTTAATTCGTTCTGGAGGTCCGTACTTAACCTGGAACTGTTCTTAATCTGAAGCACCACTTTAGCTAGTGGGGCCTCCTGCTGCTGCCGTGCCGCAGGAGCACGATTTCTGTTCTCATCCTGAAGCAAAGTTCTTAACCTGAAGCATTATTTCTGGTTTAGCGGAGTCTGTACACTGAAGCGTATGTAACCTGAAGCATATGTAACCTGAGGTACCACTCACTGTACACAGCTTGCCAAATTTTGTTTTTAGGCATTCAGCTAACAATTATGTCATCGGGAATTCAGACAGATTATAGGTAGATGTGTATGTATATAGGAGAGGGGGTCATCCCAAACAGACTTGTCTAATTTCATAATTTTCTTTTAATTCATTCCCCACTTTCTGTGCAATCTTAATGTCAGGTGTGCTGTGACTACAGCAAATGAACTGGTAAAAAGGTCTCTGTGGGGTCTACTGTGTGCCCAGTTAATTTGTACACTGTGTGCCCAGTTAAAGTGGTTCTTTCTTACCAGAGCACATCACTTACCAACTCCAACAGCTGGTCCTAGGACTTGTAGCCAAAGTAAAGTCTGTTAATTAGCTCTTGTACATAAATGGTTGGGGGACCTGGGTATGTTTCACCTGGAGAAGAGAAGACTGAAAGGTGATATGATAGCCATATTCAAGTATCTGAAGGGCTGTCACATGGAAGATGAAGCAAGCTTGTTTTCTGCTGCTCCAGAGGGTAGGAACCAAACCAATGGATCCATTATTTTTTTTAAAAGGAGATTCCAACCAACCATTAGGAAGAACTTTATGACAGTAAGAGCTGCTTGACAGTGGAATGGACTACTTCAGAAAGTGATGGACTCTTCTCCTTTGGAAGTTTTTAAACAGAGGTTGGATGGCCATCTATCAGGGATGGAGGTAGATAAATGCTCCTTGTTACTAATTCTGGTCCAGAATGACTAATTCTAGAATGGAAGAGAGTGGCTTAGCTCAGAACATAACTCGGTTGAGGACACTCTTCTCATGTTAGTGAAACAGGTGTACCACACCCCTCCAGATAACATCAGTGTGATGTGGACACCACACAAATACCAAACTGCACAGGCCCTTGACTTCCACAATTATTCTTCTCAGAAAATGAATGGTGGTATACTAACTGGATATATGTGTGGAGTGTCCACATAATGAATTAGTTTATTTACATGATGCTCACCTCCCTCCATTCCTTTACAATGCAAAGCCTGGTGCCATCTCACAGTATTGTATCTGAACTGGGCTAATGATGTCAGCAACTGACATGCTTGTCGCTGAAAATCAGGTTGTCATATTTCATGGGGAGGCAGATGGAAAAATGGGTCTGGTGACTAGAATATTATTCTAAAGACTACCCCAAAATTCCAACTGCTGGAAACAATTAATTTGATATGCCCTTAACATATAAAAAGTGGGTACATAAAAAAATACACTACAATCTAGTAAATAAATCGAAGTGCTAATTTATTAGGATTTTCAGATTTCCAAACTTTACCACATACTGTTTACTACAGCTAAAAAGCTGGTATTTCTACCAGTCAAATTTGGGAGGGGGGATTAGGACATATTCTCCAGAATTAATCACAATCAAATGGAACAGAGGAGAAAATAGCTACAGTTAGAAAAGTAGGGCACTTCAGTGCCCCTGGCTTATCCCCTCTTCCTTCATAACACATTCTTTTGGGAGGAGGGAAGGGGAAGTGCTACTACAGAACGATTCTCCAGTTGGCATTAATAAGTGCCAGGCCAGCTAGTAATCATGCCTTCTTAAATTTAAAATGTTCACAATGTTTCATGATTGCTGAGGTTAGAAGGAAGTTCCAATGTAATTGCACATCCTCACAACTGCTTTCCAAGCTTGTGTAGACGAAGCCTTGTTGTCCATTTCAGCACTTTAAAAATGTTACACTTTAAAAAAAAAGGATTCCTAATGCTACACAACCAGGATGAAAACTTTCGAGATTATGATAATTTTCTGTTATTATTCCGCGGTCATGTCTGATACCTCCTTATCTGCCTCTCTCTTGCTAAAAGACATTTGCTGATCTTAAACCTGGCTTGAATGAATAGCAATTGTTCCCATTTGGTTTTCAAGGTACTTTTTTTTTGTTTGTCTACCCCATTCACTGGCCTGAAATCAGCAAGGCCTCAGATGGCTGTTGCTATGGCAACCCTGTTCATTCAACACTGGAGTATAATGAAGACAATGTGTTTTCCATTTAGATGAGTTTTGGAGCAAAAAAAGAGAGAAGACTTCTGCTTAACAGCTCCACAGAATGCAGGGTAATATAATCAGGTTTTCTGTAGTACCAGTTACATCATGGTGTGATCCTAAGAGAGAGAATGTTGCACCCACATTTAACCATAATTATAGCAGTGGTCAGTGTGAGATTGTATTTCCTATGTTTTAAAGACTTTGCCAAAGAAAACAGAAGGGAAATATATTCACACCATATTTTATGTAAAAACGGCAAATAGTCCGTTAATACTTGTTTCTATTGTTGATACTTTTTTGCCTTTGTGGACTTGATAACAGACACTTCAGATATTCCTTTTAATGTGCCTCTTTTCTCAATTCTTAAGCAGGAGTGGCATTTAAACAAAAATAAATGAGTGGTTCAGAACAAATGTATGTGAATAATTATTGATTTTAAATGGGCAGGAAACACTTTCCCCTCATTCTAGCATTCATTTGTTTTTCTTTGAACTAGTTAAATCCATATAGCTGCTAAGCAGAATAATATGTGATGGCAGAAAATACCAAGAAACCCAAAAACAATTCTGCATCACTGAAATTTGTGTAAAATCATTTACAAAAATTGTTTCCTAAAGAGCTTCAGAAGTGGGTTCACTCCTGTCACTTCCACTTTAAGGTCACTCTTGTCTAGTTTCCTTACATTTTATAGCTACTCAGAGCCTTTCAGGTGGCACAAAATAATATAAATATAAATAGTTCAGTTTTATCTCCAACTTTTAGAAGCTACTTCTATTTATCTATTTACATTTCTTTCACAATGCCATCCCAAGGACTTTGGACAGCCAACACCATCTGATTAAAACCAATGGAGCATTCATTGACAGTCTTTCTATACATGCCTTTGTTGACACACATATCTGAGTTTCATACAGATGCAAATCATGCTTGAGATAGAAACTTCATTAAACTGTTAAAACAGCTGGACCATGTCTTTATTTAATGTAACAATAAAAACCCAAATCCAGATGTTTCGAGGATACCTGTGCACATGCAAAAGTTCCAAGAAAGTGTCCATATCTGGATGCAAGTGAGTATCACCTGCAGTTAGCAGGTCTCAAAGTTCCCTTTCATACATTACCATAGTGGTTAGGTTGCGCCTTCCCTATGGCTTGATCCTACATTGATCTAGTAATGTTTGAAAGGTAGAACCTCACAACAAAACATAAGGTACTACCTACAGCAGAATCAGTGGCTCAGATGGAGATGATAGTGTCATATGCCACATCCTATCCCCCAAAAGCTGGCCACAGAAGAAATGCAACCAGCGCATAACATGTTAACTGCCTCAAAGTCAACATCACCCAGGGTTTATTGATTTGATTTAGTTTTGAGGATATCTAGTATCTGAAGGAAATGGGCAGAGGCTAGGACTAGAGGAGGCAATATTCTTCAGAGGGCCCTGCCTAGACCCTCCAGTGGGATGAGTCATCAAGTTAACCAAATGCCCTCCAGTCCACTCTTGAAAACATATTATTATTAATTACTACTACTATTTATCTGCACTTCACCCTAATCCAAAGATAAATTACAAAAAATACACTGGGTCCTGAACATATACATCTCAGGTGTTAAAGGCCAGGGTAAAGAGATGCATAATAAAGTTGCCTGATACACCTCCGTGGGAAGAGAGTTCCACAATTTAGGGGCTGCCACAAAGAATGTCCTCTCTATGATTTTATTATTCCTGGGCCAACACCCTGAGTTTCTGAGGGTGCTGGAACTATCAAGAAGAGCCACCTCAGCTGATATTAACACTCTAGGGAAGTCTCTAGGGATGGATACAGTCTTTCAGATATTTGGGCCCTGAGTGGCTGAGGGCTTTAAACACTTGAACTGGGCCCAGAAACAAACTGCCAACCCATGCAGCTGTTTCAAAACAGGGGTTGTTTGTGAACTAAATGGAACACGTGATCTTGCCACTGCATTTTGGATCAATTGTGGTTTCCAAGTCATCTTCAAGAGCAGCCCTATGTACAACATAATGCAATAATTCAATCTAGAGGCTACCAAAGCATGGGATACAGTGGCCAAGTTATTGCTGTCTAAAAAGGCTATAGACAGTGAGCCAACTGTAACTGAAAAGGGGCACTCCTAGCCACAGAGGCCACCTGAGCCTCAAGTGACAGTGCTGAATATAGGACCATTGGGAAAGAACAACTTGAAAGAGGTATCACTTTTTTGCATTGTTTTTGCAAAACAAGAGGCAGCCAACTGTTACCTGCTGAAAGTAGGGGCTGGTTCACATGTGGCATGTTTGCACAAGAGGTCCATTTAGTGCAGCATCCTGATCTCAAAGCAGCCAACCAGATGCCTATGGGAAGCCCACAAGCAGCGCATAAGCACAACAGCTTATGCTCCCTGCAACTGGTATCCAGAGGCATACTGCCCTCTGATACTGGAACTGATGGTGCTAGAACAATTCCCCTATGAGGAAAGGGCTCCTGTTACATTCTTATGATGAATACAACTTCCAATGGTGACACACGTTTGAATAAGACATCTGTCACCTTCCTTCCCACACAAAATTTTCTAGCGCAGTCAAGTTCACACATTCAGTTGCCATTGATATACAGTTTTTAGAAAAAAGGAACAATCATGCTTTCTCTTTATAGTTCACATATTCAATTAAGTGCAGCTACAGTTATTACATTTCATAGACACACTCATTAATGTAAGAAGGGCTGATTTTTATTTCCCTTGGAAAATGTATTCAGGCCATTTAGTGTTCCAAATAAAATGGGTACTGAACAGAAAAAAATGTGTAAAGCACAATTTCTCCCATTCAAAGAGCAATCAAGCCATATTTTTTTGTACAAATGATCAGCTTCAAGTTACCAACCTTTTTAAGCCAGAGGACAACTGCAGAAGTAGGCTGTGTTTTATTGATGGTATAGAAGCTAAGAAGTTTTTCATACGGCTACCTTTTTCCAGTATGGAATATTATTGCAAACAGTTGGGGAGGGGAACACAAAAATCTGTTTGGAGTGAATTTGTAAGGCATGTAACACAGCAGCAATCCTAGGTTTGCTACCAAGCTCAATAGGAAACCACAGCCAATCCTGGCTCTCGAATGAGAATACCTGTATGATTTCAATTACCTTATTTTCACCTTCACCTTTCACATATTTTTAGGTGTACACTTGTGAAATCTTACATGACATACTGTGTGAGGAGGCCCTTAACTTCACTATAGCTGACTGTTACCTTAGAGTATGTTTGCTAGAAATAGCAGAACACCACAAATCGTTTCTTTACCTTGGAACACATGTGGAGAATTGTCCCCACACTAAAATTTCAGCAATTTTAACACTGACTCACGTTATAGGATTGTAGTAGAGCCGAAAATTACAGTAAATTTGAAAGCTGACACATTTTCTGCACCATAGTTTGACTCTGAATATATGTAAATGGCTGGGAATCCCATAAGACTTACTACTCAAGCATAAAACTTGTGCATCTCACTGTGATCACCAAAAGGCTTATTCACAACAAAATGCTTGCAAAACTTGATATTATGCAAGTCAGGTTTGACACACCATGAGAGATTTGGTATTCAATGTCATCCATATGTTTGCTTTTTCATCTCATTCTAAGGAAATCATGGAAATTCCGGTGCCTGAAACCAGTAATGGAGTTATGGGAGAGATATTATTGGTTTGTTGTTGTTGTTATTTTTATTATGTATTCTGTAGTTTTTATGTTGTAATTTTAAGTTGTGAAACACCCTGAGGGTGGTATACAAATTTAATAAATAATAAGAATAAATAATAATTTTAAAATGTCGATCCAGTGTGCAGCAGCAGTGAAAAAGGAAAATTCCATGTTAGGGATGGGATCAAGAATAAAATTCATACCTGAAATATCTGATGCAACAACATCTGGAATACTGTATACAGTCCTTGTTGCCACATCTCAAAAATGACAGTTGCTTTGGGGCAAGGTGCAGAAGGAGTCAATTGAAATGATCAGGAGATTGCAGGAACTCACTTATGAGAATTTTTTTTTTTGAGGGGCAGGGGTTTATTTTAGGAGGGGAAATCAAGAAAGTGGTGCTAGAATAGAACAAGGCTACTCCTATGGTGTGGAAATGGTGGAAAGAGTCCTATCCACATCCCATGCACAATATTAGATCCCAGGGTCATTTAACGAAAGTCAAGGGAAGAGGATACAGGACAGAGAAAAGGAGGCACTTCTTCACACAACCAACTATGGATGTTGTTGACACAAGCTGTGCTGATAGCCACCAACTTAGATGGTTTTAAAGGGGGTTTAGACCCATTCAGTGGGAATAAGGAAACTAAATGGTTACTAGTCAAGTTAAGTCAGGCACCGCCAAACTTGGCCCTCCAGCTGTTTTGGGACTACAACTCCCATCATCCCTAGTTGACAGGACCAGTGGTCAGGGATGATGGGAATTGTAGTCCCAAAACAGCTGGAGGCTTAACTCAAGCATGGCCAGAAGAGTTAAGTATATACGGTCTCCTCTGAATGCCATAGCACAAAATAGGAACAAGAACAGAAAAATTCTTAAGAGACCAGGCAAAGGAGGAGAAAACAGTGTCTGTATCTTATACCCTAACCATAACTGTACCTTAAGAGAATATACAAACTATATATATCCTTAGTTAGGTATATATATATACATTACTAATGTTACTTGAGCAAACGTAAGTTGAAATTTAGAGACATACATCTGTTGGAGGTGTGGTGAATTTGGTGTCAATTTATTATTTTGAAAATGAGATTCAGTTAGAAGTTGTGGGAAGCAATACTGAGGTATATTGATCAAATTACAGGATATAATTTACTGGAGGACCCATTGTTATACTGATAAACTGAATGGAGAAAGATGATGTTGAAATTGTAACTAGCCTGGTAAATGCAGCAAGGAAGTCTATATCATACTGTGGGGAGAGAAGATTGTTTCACTCATCAATTTTTTTTAAAGAATCTGGGACATCACTACAATGACAAAATCGACACATTGTATATAAACTCAGCTCTCCTTTGATTTAACCAAATATATCTCCAGTTGGTCAATACTTATTTTATTTTGGAGCAATATATATCTCCTTATTCATATTTTTTCTCTAACAAAATGTGTTTTTTGTAATAGTGTGTATGGACTGGAGTATTAAGATGCTGTTATTTGATAAGATTTTTTATTTTTGTATTCTATTTCAAACAAACAAACAAAAGTCCAAGTTTATCTGAGAGAATACTAAAAGTTAAAGGCATTAATCACAGTAACCTTGGTTATATGCCAGAGCCTGAGATTTTCTGAACCACAACGTTTTTCAACAAAACCTTCCATATTTTGCACACTATTTTACTTGTGCCACCCTTATGACCGCTAAACACCCAACCCAGTCTAAATACCTAATGTAAACTCTTGTTAAATGGGTGTGACATTGCTTTCATTTGTGCAGTGTGTGTGCAGGTGGGGTACAATGTTTATAGTAGTGCACAGCATCAGAGATGGTTTAATTTCATATTGCAACACCCTAATGACTTTATTGTTTCAACTCACATTGTGATTTCAGCTGCTATTACCATTTAAACACCTGTATTATCAGAATACTGTGCATGAATGGTTTCTGGATAATTTACTTACATTACAATGGATTAATTCAATGAAAGGATGTGTTATTTCTCTAAGTGTTGCACAATTTCAGTCTCCCAGTATAACCTGAAATTTACCACCAAGAACAGCATATAAAGTTATACTGGAAGATATATGGTGTGGTTTTTATAAAGTAGGTTTCAATTAATAAAAATAATGCCAAACATGTAAACATAAGGAGTGTGTGTGTGTGTGTGTGTGTGTGTGTATGTATGTGTATATATGTGTATATATATATATATATATATATATATATATATATATGTGTGTGTGTGTGTGTGTGTGTGTGCGCGTGTGTGTGTGTGTGTGTGTATATATATATATAATCCGCAAGGCCAACAAAATTTTGATTCCAGTGAATCTTATCAATAGTATACAGAACTGAGTTCCAATGAGAAACACATAATTGATTACTATATAATGGGTTTTGTTATTATTTAAAAACCTTTTAAAATGTTTCACCACATTTATTTATTGTTCCGTTTTGTGAAGTTAAGGATGTAGCTGGCTTGGCTGAAGCAAAGCTGGTCTGGGCTCGGTCATTGTTGGAACTGTGGCTGCTTGGGGACTCATGTATGGGGAAAAGTGGCATATATACTAAAGAAATAAGATTTGGGTTTTAGTGGGGTGTGTTTTTTTCTGGTGAAACACATGGGGGGGGGAGAATTAAAATATCCCTCAATTGGTGAGCCAAAGAAGTTATTATGCAATATATTTGTTTGGCTAACCAATACTTTGCATGAAAGGCTATCTACAAGTTCAGCTGCAAGACAAATGATGAGATAAACTGATGAATAGGCATGTGTGAAACAGACTTAAGAACATTAGAAAAGCCTTGACAGATCAGATCATTCCCTTTCCAAAAGTGGCCAGTGCAATACCTCCATTAAACCCACAAAGAAGGCAAGGAGCCTTCCCAGGTTAGTTGCCCCCAGTATCTAGCACTCTGGAGACTATTACCTCTAGCAATGCATGCAGTTCCATTTAGCTATCATGACTGACAGCTGCTGATAGACCTCTCTTCTGTTTATCTTCTAGACAAGGACTCATTGGGAAGAGGAAAAGTTTGAGGGTGCGGCATCTGCTAAAGAGCATTTTGCATCCAGTTTCTGCCAGAATTATTGTTGATGGCTGCATATAAATTAACCACACACGTTAGCAATATTGTGAGTTAATGCGCACATACAAAAAAAAAACAACCCTCATTAAGATTTAGGTCCATTATAAGCCTTAATTAAGAATGACACTGTATTTCCCTCCCCTCTTTGAAGGAGAACACAGATACTTGTATCCCTGGTGTATTATAAATGTAAATATCTTTGCCTTGATAGAATATTCTTCTGCTGATGGGAATCGTAATGAAGTGTTGCTTCTGTGATCTCCACATATAATGCATTATTTTCACTTCAGTATCAAGAGACACTTTCAACGTTTTTAAAGTTAAATACCGAAGAAGCTACATTTCTAGGTTGCCTTGTGTCATGTTCAGAACGGGTCACAACGAGGGCTGGATTAATCAGTACGCTCTAGGCTAGGGCCTCCACCAAACAGAGGGTCAGGTTCTAATGTAACTATTTGAGAGAGTTTCTACAAGAATAGAGGCTTATGCTTCTCTACAGTATTTATTTGCCAGGCTTGTTTAAAATTCTATACAGTGCAAAAAAGAAAGAACGGGGGGTGGGGGAGGTTTTTCATTAAGCACAAACCAGGAGCAAGAAGATAGCTTCTAGTGGTGAGGAAATTTCAAATTTCAATATGAGGAAGAAAATATTCATGCTACATTTCATCATTCACCTTATGGGTCATCCAGCATGAGTCTCAATTTGCCAATAGCGTTCGAAGGGTGAGAAAATATGTTAATTAGAGTTATACTTTCTTTCAAAGAGGAAATGCAGACTTTCTAAAACGAAAGAGCTAAAGAATGCCTTGAAGACAAGCTGGCAAATAAATTCATGAATGTTGCTACCCCCACTCCCAAATTATTACCCCCAGCTCCTGTGCACACATACTTATATTAGTCATCTGTGGCACGCTGATAGCCTGGCCGACTTCCTGCCTGGTCACCCATGGCAAATTCTAAGTTACCACAGATAAGTAGACAAGTGGCTACTTCTAAGCCTTCTAAAAAGACCCAGTGCTACTTCAACACAATTTAAATAATTTGCTGTTCCTCTGAAATATTCACCAAAATGTCCAGACGAAACAAAATATGATGATGGGGACTTGACAAAGTCACAAAGAAGGATTTCTCTCTCCAAAATGCTACTCTACTATGCAGCAAGCAAAAGCATAGAAGAACCAACATGAAAGAAAAGGAAAAGTATCGCTGTGTTGGCTCCTGCTCCATGCCATTAAGACATTTATGGTGCTTATCAGTAAGATATCTAGCTTTCTTGAAGGACAGCCCTGTCTGTCTCCTTTATCTCCAGCATTACATATAATTGCAAGGACTTTTCTCTTTCATGCTGATCTTCTGTAAATAACTTAAGGTTATTAGAGCTGATGAAGCAATAAAAAAAATTTCTATTCCGTATTCTCCTTTATTATGGTCTCAGGAACCATTTGAATATGCACTGAAGTCCACTGGAGGTCCCCAGACCACAGTTTAAGAACCACCAACAGGGAATGCAAATACTTGCAGATCACTTGGCCAGCATTGCCCCCTTCTCATCCTTTATCCACAAGAACGCTACTCTTCCCCCTTAGCCGTAATGCTGGTGTTGATATCCAGAAGTCCCTTTGATTACTGTATATCCTCAGACCAGAATGAGCCCATTTAATCATCTGCTGTATTGTTCCAGACACTCGCTATTAACTGACAAAACTGAATTTGAGAAAGGCTTCCTTTATTATTGCTTTTCCCGACATCACTTCTAATTATTTTTTTTAGCACCATGGGGTTAAGGAAACACATACACACACTGAAAAGCCTACTGGAAGTAAAACCAGAGTCAAATTCCAAGCAATGAAATCCAGCCAGATCTGCTGCTGTCACCTTGTTTTCTATCAGCCCCTATAAATGACTGTATCTTGAGGTGCATTTGCATGCTACCTTGGCACACTGCTGCACATAAATACATTACAGTAGCTAGAAAGTATGGGAGGGAGGACTGGCGGTAAAATGCATTGTAAACACAGCACTACATAACTGGGTTGTTTCAATGCAATCCCACTGAATCTTTACAGGGAATTAAATGGATAAAATAATTAATGTTGATATGGATTAGATCTCTGATTTGGGGTACATTTTCTCTCACTCTTACTCCCTCTCTCATTGACAGCTAAGATTCACACCACACCTCAAGCTAGGGATTGTTCTCAGTTTGTTAAATGAGTAAGGTATTGCAACAAAAGGCATTTTAACCATCCCACACACTTCCATGGAAAATTTGTATTCTGTTAAACCAGAGCCCCAAAATAATATTCTAGAATCATAGAGTTAGAAGGGACCTCAAAGGTTTGTCCAGGACAGCTAAACCATGAGCCCAGGTTTAGAAGACATGCCAAGTAAAAACATGGTTTAACACAGTGCAGCATAGTAGCAGAACCTGTGGAGAAGCAAAGTAGCCACAATCTCCACTCCGAGATCCTGGACACTTGCTGGCTTGTGATATGCAAAAAGGGGCAGAGATTTAAATAGACATTCTCTCACCACTCTTCTATATTGCAACTCACTAGCTTAAATGCTTCGGAAAAGAAAGAAATGTGATTTAAATTTGGATTTCAGAGATGAAATTATTCACAAGACTTGAGGAAATTAATTCTGATTGCTAAGGCCTGGTAAAGTAAATGAGCTTACCAGAAGCCAGTTAAGGCTCACAAAGGAGGAGGTCACATCCAAGTTGAGTATTCTCACATCTACAGAGACTCCTGAGAATCACACACATCTTCAATCATGACACCATAAAACAGACAATCATGTCATCTCATGCTAAGCTGAAGTTCCAACGTAGCTAAGATATATGACATAAAATGGCTTTTAACTTGGTTTCTAAAGGCATCGCTAACATACCCTGCCCCACCATACATAGTTCGGTCCTGCATCATTTCATGCAGTTTGGCAGGAGGGCTTGGTCCTCAACAAACTTGAAGTGTGTGGTGACACAATCACCTTTGAAGAGGACACAGGCCAGCTGGTACATAATATAATGCTTCATAAGCACAAAACACCTCAGGTTTGATATTTAACAAAGACTTTGGAGAGCTGAATTCAAGATGATAGAAAAATTACAGACTTTATTGGGCTAGAATGGACCATTGCTGAAGTACTTACTGTCAAAGCTGTATATGTAAGCACACAGATTCTGAGGGAAAGCAGAATCTTTTGGGAATCTTTTATCTTCTACTACTTATTTTGGAAAGTGATCTAATCATCCATCTGTTCACCTTAGGTTCAACCACCTCTCAAGTGATCAGTGAAAAATTTGCTGTTAGGGTTCCCAATCCCAGGGTGGTGATCACTGTCAACATTTAGACTCAGCCACTATTTTGAATCAAGATGGCAGACACAACATGATTTTGGCATGACTTTGCCCCCTTTTTTGGCAAAGTCCAGCCACCTCTTGAGATATGATCACAAAACACAACAGAACAGTTCCTAAGGTGGAGGCAGCGGACTTCATCACAATGTGGATACCAGGCACCATTTTGATTGAAGATGAAGGATGAAAACACAACTTTAGTGCGCATTTTCTGGCACAAGTTTGGCCACCTCTTGAGATATCATCACCAAAATCAGCATTAGGGTTCCCAAGGTGGGGACAGCAGGCTTCACTGACTTTTGGATGCTGGGTGCCATTTTGATTCAATATGGCAGACCAAAACATGACTTTGGCATGACTTTGCCATTTTTTTGGCATAGGTTTGCCAGTGAAACTGGGCTCAAGGGTTCATGTGGTGGGGCTGCCATCTTCACTGATGTTTAGATGCCAGGCTCCATTTTGAATCAAAAAGGCAGACCTGAATGTGGCTTTAGTGTGACCTCATCTGATTTTGGGTATGATGGGTCCAAACTCACAAATTGTACTGCTCATTTTACAATCCCAACATTTGTGGGTTTCTCCAAATTCCAATGCAGTGCCAGGCACTCCCAGCTAATATCACTTTAAAAGGGAAGGGAAACAAATTCCTAACCTTTATGGCTGTGAATATAAGCTTTAAAATACATGGGCAAGGCTTGCTGAAATTTCAGAAACAAGTGGGGGGGCTTAATAAAATTTCCAGTGGTTGGAAAGAAATGCTTCAATGCCCTGCAAAGTGCCTTCCCCTCCTCCCAACTGCCAAAAAGCAGAATTACACAAAATAAATTACGCAGATTAAAATATGCAGAAAATAAATTATGCCATTTGTGAAATTTGCATAATTCCAACAAGTCAACTAATTCAAGCTTTCTTGGTGCACAATTTGGATTTCTTGGGCTTGGAATCTTAATTTTTTTCATGAAGCCTGTTTATAAACTGAGAAAGGGACAAAGTTCACAATATCAGACATCATTTTGCAGCCTTTGGGTTAAACAATTGTAATGTTCTTGGTACTACACAACTATAATTTGAGAGAGAGAAAGAGGAATATCTCCCCGGTGTTTTATTCTAAGTCTTACACAGCATACAAAATGTCTTCTGTTCTTATCTTTATTAATTTTTAAAGAGTGTGACTTTTTTGAGACATATCTATTACTTATGTCTATTACTTTCAACCAATCAAAAATGTTTAGAAACCAAAAGTTTATGGGACATTTTACAGAATAATTAAACAGGCAAAGAATTATAATGTACAAGAAATCTTACCATGAAAAATATTCTTGGGGCTATCTGAAACATGACTGAACTATATCATAGCAACAGACTCCTTTAATTTTTTAAAAAACAAGAACACTAATAGCAGCTATTTATATAGCGTTATTTTAAAGCCTCCCACATTCATTATCTCAGTAAGCCTTACAACAACCTTATAAATGTATGTCAATATTAGTACTGTCTCTTATTACAGGTATGGGGCTGAGGTTGTGAAAGTAGCTTACGTAAAGTTACCTTTAAAGTAGAAGTGCAATTTGAACCAAGAACTTTGGCAGCTCACAGTTAGCCATACATACACAAACACAAACCCCCCCCCCTTGTTCCACTTAATTCCACATTCAAAATTTGCCCCAACTGAGGGGGAAGGCAACTGATCTGCCTTTCATGCTATACTAGATATCAGTATTTAAAATTTCCTCACAACTGAGAATATGGCCATTGTTTCCATTGGCCACTGGCATAAGGGATGAGAGATGTGTTCAACAGGCTCTCTGGAGCATAGGGAGCCTTGATTTATCCAGAACCTTACTCTAAGGAGTACTGAGTGTAATAGTTAATCCAGCCCTCTTAACAAAGTACCAATTACAATTAATGTGGTAGTTCTCTCCTACTGAGCAAAAAGGGTCCTCCTACATATTAAGCTAGATAATATATTTGCACTTTACTGCGGCAAAGGTCAGAATTCATTCATTGTCAGCAAACTACCAGCAGTCATTTACCATGCAGAGTGTCTGCCTCTCCACTTTCCTTACTGGAGTTTACCAAAGCCAATATCTGATCTGTCCCCTTAGCCTTCAGTTAACCTTGTAACAATGCCAGTGCCCTGAAAGCAATCAGAATTGCTATTCATTGATTTAGTGAGAAGTCGGGTTTTTGTACCAGGATGTATTATCGTCTCAGCATTTTTTAAAAGGTCTGTATAAAATGAAACTGATAAAAATCAACTCCTAAGAGGTGGCTTGGGGAAATTTTAAAGGATCAGATTCTGTAAAAAGCAATAAATGGACTCCAAATCAGGGCTGAGTCCATGCAGTAGAGAGCAAACCATGTATAGCTTGACGGCCATGCTGGATGATGTCTCTGTTGCACTGGATCTTTTATCCAAGTCAAGCTGTAGCTTTTTCAGTTGTCCAGGCAAGTGTCAGGACCAGAAGGCTGAGCTATAGAGAATGCTGTGTCTCTCTTCCCCATCTTTATTGGCACTTATTTCAAGCTCCTGCCTGGAGTGGGGGGGAGGGGGATTACCCTCCTCGAGGTAGTCAGGCAGTGAAGATTTAAAGGAGCTGGCTCTTTCCTCATTTAGTTAACAAATTACTAACACTGGTATATGCATGGGTAGATGAGCTAGTAGGAGAAGGGAAGCTTTGGACTAGCAATGTTTTGTAATTATTTGCAAGGCTACTTGATCTCTCATCTTCCGAAAAAGAAAACTCCAGCACAAACATTATTCTGCTACTCAGAACCCTTTCTTCATTCCTGAAACCCTTTATGAAGGCCAACATTTGCATACCTTCCAGCCTTCGTATACTTGTGGCCCACATATCCCAGATGAAAATAGGAACATCCCAGTGCATGACTATGTTGTCAGACCCTCCAAGTGTCCCTATTTTCCAGGGACAGTCCTGGATTTACAGAAGCCATCCCAGTTTCTCATTTGATCCTGGAATGTCCCACTTTTCCTGAGGAGGTTCCTATGTTCACCGGAGAAATGTTGGAGAGAATCGACTGACCACCGAGCCATCTAAAGGCAGCCCTTGTATGTTTTGTATGCTTTTATATGTGTTTGAAGCTGTCAAGAGTGGCTGGGGCAACCCAGTCAGATGGGCGGGGTAGATATTTTATTATTATTATTATTATTATTATTATTATTATTATTATTATTATGCAATAGGTTGTCCCTATTTTCATTGGAGAAATGTTGGAGGGTATGAGTTATTTATTGCTGCCATACATACAGATTTTTCCAGACATTACCAGGATTTCAAAGGCAGAGGAAGGTGGCAAGAGAGAAACTTTCTCATGAAATTTAGCCTCTTGAAAACACAAAACCAACTTCCAGTGAAATTAGTCTCTGAAATATTCCTTAACTAACAAAAGCCAGGGATGAGTCCATTGCGCGTGGTCCATAGATACAGTTTCATTTAATTCTATTAAGAGGCATTTTATTTCCTAACAGATAATTACATGGATTTGAAGAGAACATCCCTTTCTCAGAAACGGCCAGGCAAGCTCAAATCTGGAGGCTGAGAAACGTCTGATGGCCAACACTGTAATGGATTATCACTCAGCCCTGCCATGTGGACGAAGAGGACCTCTGCAAAACTCAGGGAACACTATTCTCCTCTCCCAGCCAACCACTGGAGCAGCTACATACAACTGGCATTCACATAGCACTCTCAGTTTCCATATGGTCTTCAAAAGCAGCACGAACGAGGAAAGTCAGATAATCAATAGTTCCAACAGAGTAAAGTGAAAAAGTTCCCTAGGGATCCTCAACCAAGTGTGATTTTGCGACAAAGTATCTTTCCATTTTCCTTGGTCGCTAACAGTTTGAGCCACACAGTATCCCCATTAAAAAAAAAAAAGGGCCCAGAGAATAGAAACTCGAGGATAACTAATAGGAAACACCTACTCTCTCAGTGAATTAAACATATAATTCCTGAGTCAGTTCTGTAAGAAACAGTCCTATCAATGGAAGCCCACATACACCTGCCCACCAAACCTTGTTGATTTAGTACTTCATTGTCACTGGTCTGCAGTGAGGCTCTCAAATGGCCACTCTGAGCTTAACAGATTTATGGAAGAGTGGTCCTCCTCCAGTTTCCCCTACAGAAACTGGTGAAGAACTTGCTTGACATCTTAATTTTGTGGACATTAATGTGGTGCCCCCTCCTTATCACAGACAGAATGCAAAGAAGAGGGAGGAATGAGAGACAGGAATGCATCTATAAAAAAGTAAGGCTTCGCATCAAAGGTGCAATGGCAGAAAAGAAGAAGAAAGTCTGCTTATAGGCCAGAGTTATCTGAGGAAAACCTGGCACACCTGCATTTGTGCAAGGCTAGGATTCAGAAAATATGTATTGAAATTGCTAAGGGAGCATTGAAGCTTGAGAACCATTATTGTAGTTGCATATATTTCCTGAATATTTTTACTACTTATATTTTACTAACCATAGCTTTTCTCTATAACCCCATAGGTAACACCATTCTTCTCCTCTGCCTGGTTTTATTTACCATTTAAAATTGCCACCCACACACTTCCCGTATAATCACAATGGGTGGTATTCAGTAACACAGACATTCAGCAAATGCATCTCCGATCCTCAGCAGGAGTCAGGATGTGTCTGGTATTCTCAGCTCTTCTGGTTGTATTATTCTCCTCCCCCAATGAAGAACAGGACAGAATGGCCTCATAAAAGCCATTTTGCTAATCCTGCTCTAATGACTTTGCTTGCTTTGGGAGAATGATGTCTTGAGGATAGGAACCACATAAAAAGAATTAGCTGAATTTGTATTTGGCAGATTCTTTCTTTATGTTTTGATATATGTAAAGGTATGTCTATAATTGTATACTGCAATATTTTATGCAAAGTAAACAGTCTTACATGCAGACACAGCCAGGTGTATTGTGGACCCTTCTTTCGCTTGGGCACCAGGGATCCTACACTAATCTGGATTTTGATTTGTAAAGACTGATGGCTTGTCGCTACTTTATGCCATATACAGCTCTAGACATGGGACAAAAATCTTATCTAGACTAAGAAGGTTCGCAATATATTTGCTAGTATATAGCAACTTCAGTTTTCAAAACAGATTTACAAAAATTCATCTCCATCCATTTTATTTTATCTCCACTTTTTAAAAGAGATAAATAATAATAAATGCAACCAACATGCAGGAAGTATGAAAAGGAACGCTGAATTAAAAAGCTTCAGTCCACATTGTCCCAAGCAATGGTTTAAAGTTCTCCAAGAACATGCACATGTCCTGACCGCATCTGTTAGTTTCATTTGGCCTCCCAATTTTTGCAAAAGACAAGACATGTCTCCTTAGTAAAAGCATTGAAACCCTGTACTGCCTGCCTATCAGGGGCGCCGACTTATAAAAAATATTGGGGGGGGGGCGGGGGCCCATACCGACTTATAAAAAATATTGGGGGGGCCCAAGACCTCCAAACCGCTGCTGCTGGGGGAGCGAAAGGGGCGAGCCCCGGGCTGCCCTGACCTTAAGTGAACCTGTGAGGGCCCGCCCTTTGCGGCAGCCGGTTGGCTGCCGCCGTGGGCGGTGAATATTAATGAGCTAGGGGGAATCCCCGCTTCTCGCGGGGCTGACGCCAGCCCCGCAAGATTGTTGATGGGTCGAGAGCCCACAACCCCACCCCCTCTCTAGATCGGGAGTGGCTTTGTTTTAACTCATTACTGAATGTATTTTAAAAGGTAACTATCGTCAAACAAGGAAAATAAAAAATACCAACATAATTTTGTGATTTTACAAAGCATAATATAACTAATAATTTTCTTAAATTATTGGGGGGGCAGAGCCCCCCCAAACGAATTTTTGAGGGGGCTCGAGCCCCCTCAGGCCCCATGGAGTCGGCGCCTATGCTGCCTATAATAATTGTATAATGGCTTCTTCTTCTTTTTATTATTGTCCTACTGAAAATATGTCAGTAGCACAGGAAAGAAATGTGAAGCAGTTTGATTGGAGCTTCAGCTCAAAGCATTTCCTGGTATCACCAGCCTAGGTGCCACCATAGTCCCTCCAAAGGGCAGTCACATTCCCCTCCCTTTAAATTAAATTAGCTCCCCCTACCATTCACTTTGGGGTTTTCCTTTGTTTTAAGAACTCTTTTGCTAGATACCAAAGAAGAGGATTAGGTATTATTACAATTAATAGAGGAATACACTGAAAAGATGCTCGTGCCATCAAACAAAGCAAGACACTGACAATAGTTTTCTCCACTATGGACCCAATACTGGATTATTGCAAGAGACCGATTTTGAGTGAAAGATTATCCTCTGGCTCTTGATCTGGTGTTGTATTTACTAGGCACTAACAGGAATGACATGATCTAAACTGACAAGCCTAGCGTGCTTCTAACTTATTTTTCTTATTCTGGCTTTGCACTTTTCACTCTCCGTGCCCCCAGCCGCTTAGAAACACTATCTTTCTTTGGGGAATTTTTTTTTTCTAAAAGGAGGCTTGGTTATTCATCAAAGCATTATTTTCATACCGTTGAAATAAGGATTTCATTATCCTGAGTGCAGAGTTTCCCAAACGAGAGACCGCTCTCTCCAGAGACAGAAGGAGCCTGGCACAAAGTGGAGGGTGGTTGGGTGGTACTGGAAGTATTTGTGTTTGGGGCAGGACAGAAGAAATTACAGCTGTCTGCATCTCTCGGTGCACCGCATATCTGGTTGGAGGTATACTGTATAAGTGTAGGATGCAACTGTAAGGTGAATCACTCTAAATCCAAAGGTTATACATTCTGTATGCAAATCCACTATGTTCAATATGCAGAAGCAGGGTATGGTGAATTGATTCCTGTTTCCTTTAAAGAGAGAAGCTTTTGCAGCAAAATAGACCAGAAACTATAGATTATTGTCAACTAAGACATTTAGGTATAAGTACCCACTAGGACCCTGGAATATATTAATTTTGCTGTCTGAAAAGGGACAGTCTTACCATTTTCTGCAACAGTTTAGAAACCATATATTTTCACTCCCAAGAGTGACTATGGTCAGTCAATATTTTAACCAATATTGCCTTTTAATATAACCACTCTTTTTTGTATAAAGTGATTGATTGTTAACTTTCGTGACCCATTTACTAATTTTCTGATTGTCAATTGATCTCAATGAATGGATCTCAATTTCAAATAATGTATTTTGTGTATGAATGCAAAAGGAGGCTCATGCAATCAATTCACTGCCCAATATAACTCTTCAAGTTATTCACTTCCAGGATCCACTCAATATACCAATTTGATACTCATGAGGCATGACTGGTGGACAAACACACGGTGCATTGCTCGTGAACTCTAACACAATAACTTGTTAATGAAGAATAGTAGCAAGCCAGTATCTGCCTTTTCAAGAGAAAAAAATCTATTTCTGTGGCATCAGTGCTAGAACTATCATCGCTCACCAACAATAAATTTTATGAGAAAAGCAAGAAAAGCATTTTGGTTAAATGCTTGCACAAAACCTAATGTTCCCAGAAAGAAACTCAGAATCAACCAGCCGTGTTTCTTCACAGATCAATCTTTTTTTATTAATATTATCTAACAACATCATTTCACATAAAACACATTCAGAAATGTACAAGTGTGAATTTAGTTTTATCCATTTCAAAGAACATTCTTGCTTGAGCTAGCACATGGGTAGGGAAACTGCGGCCCAGGGGCCGGATCCGGCCCAATCGCCTTCTAAATCCGGCCCACAGATGGTCCAGGAATCAGCGTGTTTTTGAATGTAGAATGTGTCCTTTTATTTAAAATGCATCTCTGGGTTATTTGTGGGGCATAGGAATTCATTCATTCCCCCCCCCCAAAAAAAATATAGTCCGGCCCCCAACAAGGTCTGAGGGACAGTGGAGCAGCCCCCTGCTGAAAAAGTTTGCTGACCCCTGAGCTAGCATGTTGGCAGATAAAAGGTATTGAAATAAAAGTCATCCATAGGAGCAAATGTTGTGTGTTCTAGATTCTCTGAGCTGTTGAACTGTAGCGGTTAAGAAACTGGCCATGAGTTACGAAATTCTTGGCTCAAATCTCATCTCAGACATGAACTTTCTAGATGTCATTAGGGAATCCACTAGTCTCTCAAACATTGCTAAGAAACGAGGCCTATCTTACAGCTTGTCATAATAATGTATGTGAAGTGCTTTGAATACTCAGGAAAAGCTCTGGATAAATAATTATTAGGGCTTTAATCAGTTGATCTACTAGATTAATCAATTAAAAGGGTTAGCTGAGTAAACAGAGGGAGTATTAATCAATGTGAATTAAAAGCACATTAGTTTATTTGAGGCTATTTTGTTTCTGATGAGTTCAGTGAAACAGGGCATGCAAAAAGGAAAGATATCCTCTCTAATAATGAGAGGAACCTTTTTATTTCTTTCTTTTTTTTACTAGTTTACCTTGCACTTCCTTCAGCATGTTAAGGATTTACTTATACTGAAAGTCCAGAAACATGTGGTTTTTGTTTAACCGCATTGAATTAGTTGGTTAAAGGCAGATATTGAATCAATTGAAAATCTTTAATACAAAAATAATGCTAGTAACAAAAATACAGTAATTTGCATGTCCATTCTTTCTATGCTACAGTGACACTGATGGATCACTGCTGAAAAAAGTCTGCCTTTCCTATTACAATCTAGTTTCCCGTAACTGAGAGAGGTAGAGGGTTGGTAAGAACAGAGCCCACCGTGCAGAAAGGTGAGATGAGAACTTGTGGGGGTCTTTTTAAAGACGGAAACAAACCATCTTACTTACAGCAGAACACCTGAGTTGGTCTTTACTCTTCCTCAAGTTCTATGAAACCTTTCTCAGTCCTTCCAAAACTGTAGAAACAACTCATAGAAAGCAGTTGTGATCAGGATCATTGAGGCAACTTCCACCTCTGTCCTTTTACACAGGGATCATTTCTTTGTTTGTAGGCTCAGTGCATATACAACTCTGACCAGCAACAGGTTTTACAGAAGGGGCAGTTTCAAGAAAGGATAGCGGAAGGTAGTAAGTGCTATTCCCACAATTGCCCCTCCCTTTGTCCCTCTCTACCACCACTGCGCTAGCAACTGAGGCGGGGGTGGGAAGAGCTGGTTACACCCAGTGGGTCAGATTCAGCTCCAGGACATGAAGTTGCTGATCCCTAACATACAAAAGGGCACTGGGATTATGCCCAAGCCACAGAGGTTTTGAATGAACTAGGGGAAAAATGCCTGCCTCCAGAAGAGGCAAAGCCTACGCCTTTCCTTTGACTTCTTATCTTTTAATTGCACCTTCACATTTTAAGGCAGCCCGGCTGGCCACTTAATAAAAGTGAAATCCTCTTTGAATAAACCTTTATACGTACAAATAAAACCCAAATGATACTTAAGGCACAAGAAACCACACTCAGTTCAAAATGGATTTATATTCCTCGCTCGCTGTTCTTCTCCTGCCTCCGCCCCCTCCCTCTGTGCAGCAGTGTCAGGTGTCAAAATCCCCTTTCAGATAAAGCCATGAACCCTGTCTACTAAACAGGGTCCATTCTAAAGCAGATCTGGGGGCCCCTCGCCATGCTCCAACTGAGCACTCATTTTGAGCAAGCTTAAGCCCAATGATTGCTATCTAAAGAAACAGCTTTTGAACTACCATCAATTTCCTGAAGAATGTATCAGTTTATTGAGCAGAGCTTTTTCAGATTTCTTCTATCTTGTTCGATAGGATTACACCACACAATTTTTATGAGCTACAGTTAAAATACTGTTGTGCCTTCAAAAGCGGTTATTCCACCCACCCCCGGCCAAAAAACACCGTTATTTGTTGTTAAGGCTGCCAGGGACTCACTATTACAAAGCTTTTTTCTTTCTTTTTTTAAGGACAGGTACAACAAAACCCATGACTTGGTAATGTATTAGATAGAAACACTTGATTGTGCAGTATTTTATTTTATTTTTTGAGGGGTTGGAGCATAATTCTCACCTTGCCATCTCATTGAACATGGAAGGTAATACCTAAACTGGGAAATCTGCATATTTATGTGACTGCAAGACACTGAGACCACTAGGGCCTGGATCAAAATGTACTTTCTTATTTATGCAATGTAGTCATGTAAGTAAAATAATATGTTGCTTCTTGTGGTGTATTGCCCTCTGTTAATGTGAAAATCCTACATTAAATACTGGTGGATATTGATGCCTTCTACACACACACACACACACACTTTCTTAATGAGCTTCTGCTTATGAGTTGGGAGAACAAGATGGTTCCTTCCTGCCTGCGCCACCAAGTGCGCATCCCCTTCCATGCAAATAATGTCTGAGCAGGTGGGACATTTGAATAAGGCAAATATATGAAAAATGGGTGGCAAGCTTATAGCCATTTACAAATGGTTGATTCCTGGATTGTACAAGGGAAAGCAGTCAAGCTTTTTGGGCCTACTTATGTTAGATTTCACGTATACAGTGCACACCACATTCACATGCAGATCTCTGTGAGGCACACGTGTTTGGTTGGAAGGCGCAATCTACCCCTTCACATCCTACATACACAGGAAGAAGACTGCCTGACCCACACTGGAGAAAATGGATTTTTAATATTCGGGATCAAAAGAGTCAAATAAATGAGGAGTGTGGGCAAACCCAAGGCATGTCTCTCATCCTATTGCATGTGGGCAGAGAAACATACAGACGACCCCTATGTTTCTGAAAATTAATATTTTTAAAATTGATTTTACATAAATAAAAAGCAAACTAAATAAAATATACAACTGGATTCACCAAAAACAAAGAGAAACTGCAATTTACGAATATTAAACAATGTTCATGTATTTATTCATTTGTGCCTTCATATTATTTTTGTTCCATTACAAAGACCTCCAGTTATCCACAATCCTTGCTCCAAAGTCTTCTGAAGTGTGAAACTTCTATTCTTAAAGTCTGCCAAACCCCTATGTTGTCTTCCTAGTAGTAGATGATACCACTGCCCATAAACAAGCACTCCCTAGTATCCTCAGATACAAAAACCTAACACATATATCTTAAAAAGTCAATAACTAAAAATTGCAATTTTCATTATTCAGAGACATAGCAAAAATAACGAAGAGTCCTGTAGCACCTTAAAAACTAGTATATGCCATAATAAAATTGTTAGCCTCTGGGGTGCTGAAGGACTTCATATTCTCACATACTATTCAGGTTCAATGCTGGGTATTCCAAATAGCGAGTGTTAAAACACATGCACACATAATCAACAACAACAAAATCTGCACGCTCTCAAGTTGGCAAGATCCCCTGCAGGGTGGGTGTTAATCCAAGAGAAAACATGACAGAAGTTCCACTCTGCAGTTTGCAATGGTATTGAGCTGGAACAGGGGATATGCTTTTCAGACTGCATGTTAAGCTAGCATGTACTTAATACAAAAGTCTATCAGGTTATAGCAAAGCATGCTGGGACAAGTGGCTCATTGCAAATATAAAAAACAGAGGTTATTTGACACTAGCCAAAGAGCAGAAGTAGACCTAAATGTGGGAGTCCTTATATGAAGCAAACCAGATTTAAGTTGAATAGACATAATTCTGAAAATAAATGCCGAGTGTGACAAATGTCCAAAGGAACTGCTGACACCTCCTCCAGGTCACAGCAGGAAGATAGGATCTTAATTACAGCCAGAGCAAAACAAACTACTAGGATTTGTCAGACAAAAGAGACAGCCAAGGATCAACCAGCACTACTGTTACCATAGCCTCTGGATTGTGCCGGGTTTTAAGTGTGTCCTGAGCTATACATATGAACCCCTCAATAGGTGATGGAGGGGACCGTTCCATGATCTAGCTGTGAGACAGTTACACTGCTGTGAGGCCATCACAGAAAATGCTACTTCTTGTCAATATCAGTCTAACCTCCAAAACGAGGCAGTACATGGAGGAAAGCCTCTCCTGGTGCCTCAGATGTAGGAGGATTTGTATGGAAGCAGCCATGCCCTAAATCAGGGGTCACCAACCCATTATGTATGATGGTGTTCACTTGAGTTTCTGCGCAGGTGCCCCAGACTCTGAGCTTTCATTTTTTTTTTAAAAAAAGACCAAGCTTCTAGCCCTCCTAGAATGAAAATTATGGCGCAAAATGTGCAGGTACCTTTGAAGTGGCTTCTGTGAAATGGGAGTCAGAACTTGTCCACACTTCCGCTTTTCCTGTGCCTAGAAAGCATGACTATAAATGGTTTCCCACTTTTCCTTCCATTTCTAGGCATGGGTCCAAGCCGTTTCTTTATTTTATAATTTTGGCATAGGAACCAAAGGTTTTGTGTCTCTTTTGTAGGAAATGTATAGTTTTGTGCATTCTGCAATTTCCGTTTTTCATCCCAACTTCCATTCTGCACAAAAACTGTTTGCCTGAGTGCTAAAGAGCAATTTTCCGGGGGGGGGGGCGCAGTGGGACAAGAGGAAGTGTGGCCAAGCCCTGAGTGTAGTACAGTGTGTGTGTGTGTGTGTGTGTGTGTGTGTGTGTGTGTGTATGGTGTGGGTGTCTAAAATCAATGTTGTGGGATTTCCACACTCAGGACCAGGAGGCATAGCTAACCTCTCACAAAAAGCATAAGGTTCTCATTTTGTGTTATGCCACATTTGCTAAAGCAGCCATTTTGTTCTCTGTCATAACTGCCCCCATTGCAGTTATTCTGTGACTACCTCAGAATTCGAAATGTGCCCACTGGTCCAAAAAAGATTGGCGACCCCTTCCCTAAAGTATTGGTTTGTGTGATTAAGTGCTCCATTCACTGAAACATATACAGATGCTTCTTATGCTGGAACTACAATAGAATTTCACTTGTCAGTTATATTGCAACGCTAGAACAGGGTAACTTAGTACCAGATGACCGCTGGAAATAAAAACACATATTAAGTGGGTTATATAACAAGTACATTTTTGGGTCAAAGCACATTCCAACACACTGGCATGCTTTCTGCAAATATCAAACAGCTCAGCACAGTAACATTAATTTGGTTTAAAAGCTTCATTGAGTCCTGTGGTGACCTTCATGTGCTCATGAAGCCAGTGGAATTAAAACCAGACTGGTTACTGATTAGCCCTTGTATTTAATGAACCATAAATTGGCACTCCTGTTACCACTACAATAGTGTGGACAAAAATTAATTGCATAGTGTGCTTAACCCTTCAAGGCTCTTTGAGGAAAGTCCATTAGTCAATATCCTCATTGGAAGACGGTTTTTGCAAGAGTTGTGTTTTTTGCTTGCTTGCTTGCTTGCTTGCTTGTTTGCAGGGAAGGTTGCAATCTCTACACAGTGGATATGGGTCACATGGCACACTCAAAGTGTTGACTTAGCATTCAGTTAGCTGCAGATGTAACAGATATCCATTATGTGACCCAGTTCCTCACAGATCCCACTGCACAGTAATTACAGAAAAATCACCCAGGCAGAAAGAAAAATAGGCATCTCAATCTACCTACCCAAAGATAACCACTGTTCTGGAGGTTTAGCACTAATTCTAGTATATAAAAAAGGTAAAGGTAAAGGACCCCTGGACAGTTAAGCCCAGTGAAGGCAACTATGGGGTGTGGTGCTCATGTTGCTTTTCAGGCCAAGGGAGCCAGCATCTATCCACAGACTGCTTTCTGGGTCATGTAGCCAGCATGACTAAACTGCTTCTGGAGCAACGTGACACTGTGACAAGTGCCAGAGCTCACAGAAACATCGTTTACCTTCCCATCACATTGGTACCTATTTATCTACTTGCACTGGTGTGCTTTCAAACTCCTGGGTTGGCAGGAGCCTCTTGGGCTTGCTGACTGAAAGGCTGGCGCTTCGAATCTGCGCAATGCTAGTGAGCTCCCATTGCTCCGTCCCAGCTGCTCCCAACCTAGCAGTTCAAAAGCACACCTGTGCAAGTAGATAAATCCAAATTAAATTGGGGGAAGGGGAGGCACAAATATATAACTGTCATTATAAAGCCAGTAATAGTGTGTAAACACAAAAAAATAGAAAGTCCTTTCATGCAACAGTACCTGTTTCACACTTCTGGGAGCATCTGAAAAAACCTTTCAGTTTGCAGTGGCAATAAAACTACTTCTACTGACACCAGTAGCTGTGAAAACACCTCTGCTTCCACAAATGTTGAAGATAAAGGATAACTTTGCCATAGGATGTATTACACTGCTAGATTCTTATGCGAACTGGGAAAATCCACCCTTTATAAACCATCCTTTATCAAAAGATCCCAGGGCAGTGTAAAACATTAAGAACACATTTTACAAAGCACATTAATAAAAAGCATAGTAAGAGAGCATGATAATAACATAATCAGAATTTACACACCTGTGTAAATTCTACAAATCTGCACAATTACAGAGAGTTGGGGAGGCAGGAAGAAGGATGTTGAAGCAACCTTCAGTATTGGGTACAGCACCCTAAGAATCCTAGCCTTAAAAGAAAAAAAGCAAGTTTTAGCCCTTTGGTAGTGCGGTGGCAATTAGATGAGGACCATACCCCATAGCCGCCGTTGACTGGACTTAACCGTCCAGTGGTCATTTACCTTTAACCTTGGTACTCAATAGGACTTAGTGATCACAGGAGAAGATGGACATAATCTGCATAGCATCTTGGCCCTCTGTCATAACTAACAGAAGTAGAATAAATGATGCAAATTAAGCGGATAACTGCATTTTATATATATAAAAGAATTTGCCTTCTTTTAGTACAAAAATTGGGTTGTCTTGGTACAGAATGGCAATTACTCATTTTTAAACAGCAGATAACATATTTTTGTAGCTCAGCAATGTAAGAAATAAACCCCAAACTCTTAGATCTACTCCAAACATGCCACATCAAAAGTAAGTCCCACTGAACCATGCTCTTCCTGCAGCATCTCTGTGCAAAATCTCAGCTACCTAGCAGTGTGGATGCAACAATTTGTTTGCTTAGTATAGAGTTCTGCAACAATTCATTCTGATCTTAATAATGTTCTAGAACAGCAATCTCATGGTTCAGGTTCTCCTGGCAATTTTCTTAAAAGTCCAATAGCATGTTATTTTATGGAGCGTACATGTTTGTTTGCTTTTGGGAAGATGAGAAGCACTTTGTCAAAGCATAAATTTGTGGTGCAAAGCACTAATTAACATGCTAAATAAAATGGGTTGTTTTGAAAAATGCCCGTGTGCAGATACCCCCAAATATAGGACTCATGCAGTTGGCCATGTAGTCAGCCCAGGAGTGTACCCTCAAACGGGAATGTATGATGGGAAAGAAATATGGGGATACAATGGCAGCATGGCCAGGTATTAACATTCTGCCCCCTGAAATTAAATTTCAGGGAGTGCCTGCCTGACTGGTCGCCACTGACAATCCCATACATTCAACAGTATTTCTCTGTCATAGCTTCATGTTTGGCGACAGATGCAAATTCAGCTGATGATAGCATCATCTCTATGCTTTCTTACCTAAACATCTCTCTTATATTTTGTCCTGGGGGGAAACAAACATAAATTATATAAACCCATGATCATAACTTATTTAGGGAGTTCATTTTGTGAAACACTTTCCCCCCCTTCCCTCGGCACCTTACACATAAGACAGAAGAACTCCCTCTGATACCAGCCAAGCAAATGTGCTGTCCACTGATCCGAGAGTGAAGATAAAATGAACTGACAGTGTAGTCAACAAATTTCATCCAGGCAGCATTGGCCACGTGCAAACTCCACATCCATAGCTTTAACTAAGTAGCTTCCAATTAAATCCCTAGACAGAGTAGCAATGCCTATTAAATATTTCTTTCCATTTTATTTAAGAAATATATTAGCCTTTCTTCAGCTGAAGTGCTGGGAATAGCTTATCCACAGTTTGAATGAACAATATAGAAAGTACACTAAAACTGGTAACAGCAGCAATCAAATTCCCGCATTAAAAAAAAAAAGTCAAATTAAAGCCTAGCAACTTTCCCCCTGACGTTAAAAAGAGTACAGGGATGGTACCTGATGAACGTCCCTTGGGAGGAAATTTCAAAGATGGAATACATGACTGAGTAGGCTCAGTCACAGCATCCTCGTCTGATGATGATGGAAAAGACACTTGTAGAAGATTACTTCGGCTGAATATTGGGACAGATTCCTGAAAGAGCCAGCAATCTTTTCGGTTCCCACTTCCCAAGCAGTTTAGGACTTTAAAGGGTTAGAAGCAACAGTATGGATTGTGTTCTGAGATGGCCTGGGAGCTGTGTAGCTACTTCCGAACTGTTAATATACACTTCCTACTTCACCCAGTCCAAGCTGGTAACCAGATGCTGTCTTTTGCACATGCTTCAATTTCTGAACAGCTGTCCAAGGAAGCTCTGGGTATGGTGTGCTGCAATAGCCTAGGGGAGGTGCTACCGGAATATGGAGAGCTTGCCAAGGGGGATTCACAGTTAGCATATCAGCCTTAGTTGGTGAAAGGTGCTCCATGTTAGAGAGACCACTTGGGCCACCGCAGGAAAACTGGATCTGAAAGGACTAAAAAAGTGCACATCTGATCTTTCCAGGGGAAATGCCACCACACCCAGAACAGCTTGAACACCACCTACCTATAAGCGGCTTTTACAAGACAAGAAAGATCACATAAAAGGTGGAAATAATAAGGAAATGTCGAGGAAATGGAATAAAGTATTGTCTGAATGCAGCCTGCATGTACTCTGTGAAGAAACATACATAGGCAAACAATTCACCATAAAATTCTGCATCCTGCATACATTTATGCAAATCTGCACTCATCATCTCTGACACAATTTTTCCCACCCCTACAAACAAAATTACAGAATCACAGGGCAACTGTCCTTAAGGTATGGATCCTAAAAAAAATTCAAATCCAGCAATTTCTCCTACACCACACAATATTTCTGTTTCCTTTTTCTCCTGAGTGTTTATTTAGATACATGTTAACAGTGAATTTGGCCACAGATGATATACACGATGGTCTGAAGCAGAGGAAATAGTGCTGCAACCCAAGGTGTAATTGTTATTGTAAAACCTCTAATCTGTGTATTTGGAGAGGAAAAAGTAAAGGCACATTATAAAATTCACCCCTGACTTTCTGCCAAATAACCTCAATCCTATAAAATGCCTCCTAATGATCCAAATGTGATGAAGTCATTTAAATAACATAGAGAGCTCTTCTAGCGGCAGATACTGGCTGCAGATAATGTGCAGCGAATAGGATTATGTTGCTGCTGCTAAAATATTTTTTTCAGGGTTGCTGCAGTTTTATATTTAATTCCTGAGCACAGTTGATTACTCTGTTCTGTCCTGATCACAGATGTGATCATCAAGCTGGTTTAATAAGGCTGAGAGAGAGAGAGAGAGAGAGAGAGAGAGAGAGAGAGAGAGAGAGAAGGCTGACAGTGCTATTTGGGAGGATATTTGCCCAGCTGTAGACATATTAGGTGGGCTTCGTTAGCTACTGCTAGGAATGCTTCAGGATGCTTTACAAATTCCAGTATGAACTAATATGCCGATATGAAATTAGTTACGCAAAAGCTTTCCAGTTCCCAAATGTTCCAACACTGTTCTAATATATATATAAATATATATTTCTAAAATGTGTTGAGAGGAAAATACTTTGAACATACTTTTGATGACAACCTTCTTGAACTTCAGAGAAGTGACCATGCAGAAAAGCTCTTGACAGGTTTTGCTATTTCATGAAGATCTTACAGCCTTTCACCTGGAAGATGGTTTCCTCTCCCCTTGGGACAAGGGCTGGGAACCTTTTTCAGCCAGAAGGTCGTACTCCCTTCTACATGCCAGCAGTGAACAGGGCCAAAGGCAAAAGAAGTCAAGGCAACAAATGTGAATTTTGCCTCTGTATTCCTCACCATCCTAGCAACCAAGAGGCATTAACAAAGGTTCAAGGACACATTCCAGACTGACAAAAACACTCAAGGAAGGTGAAAAGCAGAGCTGGTAAGGCATGTAGCCTGGACAGAAGGAGTGACTGGGAAGAGTCCATGAATGGGAAGATTAGCTAGGCAGCCTACATTCCCAAGAAGGCAAAGCATATTCTCCTTGCCAAACCATAAATAATTATCTGGAGGACAAGGGATTCCTCTCTTCCCTCTTGCCAAAACACTGCATTCAGTTTGACTGAACAATAACCGCCTTTTTATTTAGTACATTTACATCCTGCCTAGGCCTGGGCAATACATCAATATATCGCCCAGGACCGGTACGAGGAGCAGACCGCAATGTTGGTTTCACTCAGCGGTATATCGCTGATAAAACCACCACACTGCTAAGACCCTCTTATAATAGCGCAACTTCAACCAGGGGGTGCTGCTAGCAGAGGGACTCAGAAGTGTGGCAGTTTCACCAGCAATATACCTCTAAGTGAAACTGACATCACAGTCTGCCCTCATACAGTGTAGAGGGAGAAGCAAGCTGCCTTGGAGAAGTGCCGATATAGCTTATTCCTCCCTCCGCATCTTCAAATTGCTCGGCTGAGGGGCACCGAGTTGCCACTCCCTTCAGCATTTAAAGGAACCCCCAGTCTGGCACTGGCTTGCCCAAGCCAGCAGTGGGGTGGCGGTTCCATGAAAGTGCTCCCTCATCTGAGTGACCGTGATGCCTCAGCAGCACCGGATCCCTCAGCTGGGGTCTATGCCCCAATGCTGCTGAGGCATCGGATCACTCAGATGTGTGTGTGTGTGTGTGTGTGTGTGTGTGTAAGAAACCTCCCCACCATCCCATCGCTCAGATTTAAAAAGGGTACATTTCTGCTCTATGTGCCCCTACTTAATGAAGTAAGGCAGGCAACCACCAGGGAGAGGGTCTTTTCAGCACCTAGTCAAGACCTGTTTACCCAGGCCTCCTAAACAATTGATAGAGCCTGGACCTTTCTGTTTCTAAATCTGTTTTTGTTGTATTAATCTAGCATTGAGTTTATGCTTTTATGTTTCATTTTGCATTGTTTTCATTGAATGCTCGAGAGAGGAATTTCTGTTACAGTGCAGCACACAAATGCCAAAATATAAATAAACGGATAGACCCTAAGGATACAAAGAAATGCTTGGAAGTGTGTGGACAACTCTGGGTTAAATCTTAGAAATCGGAGAGGTGGCTGAGGAAGATTTACAGTGGCTGCGAGCTGGATTTTAATATCCTACAGAGATCCTTGCTCCTTGCCAGGTACAAAATAGCAACCAAAAGCACACACACCATCAACAACAAAAACACAAAATAAATTATGAAAAGTGGCTTTATGTAAATATTTGTGAATTGCATGTAAATTATGCAATTTTTAACCAGTTGCAAAACACAGGAAGCAGTCTTATACTAGCCGACTCTTCGTCAACCCCACAGAATCATAGAATTGTAGACTTGGAAGGCTCATCTAGTCCAAATCCCTGCAAAGCATGAATCTAATCCACCTCAGTCCTGTCTACACGGACTGGCAGCCACTCTCCAGGATTCTAGGCAGGGTCTCCACTTTCTTCCCTGGGGGTGCCAGCAATTGAACCCGGGGCCTTGTTCATGAGAAACAGATGCTTTCCCACTGAGCTACAGCCTTTCTCCACTAAAGACTAATTTCATTTGCTGCAAAATTACATTAGTACCCACAACTCTCAATATGGAACCTGCTCTCCTTCCTCTATATGTCAATCAATGCTTCCTAGGCAAATATTTCTTTCCCATTCGGGATTATGTGGCGTGAGATGCGTCTGCAATGTGAGAGGCAATATATCAGTGTTGTATTGGTACAACTGTCGGCGGGTCTTACCAACTGAAGGTGCAGCCAAGCCTTAAGATCAGTCAGGCCATTCATGTAGCAAGCATTTCCAATACTTTTTTTTAAAAAAAACCTGAAGTAATGAACGAAGCGCACCGTTCATTCTGCACACCACTCTAAATTTCTACACCTGCCAGCTCCCCTCCCCTTCCCAACTTCATATTCATATTTATATAACCCACCACACTGGCAGTAGATTCTCTCACTTCCCCCCAGCCTTTCATACTTCTGTAATCACCAGAGAGGAAATTTAACACCACAGAACTAGATTAAAGGAAGGCAAAGAAACAGATCTAAATCAACGCAGAGAAAAGGAGCCTGAACTAAGATCCAGCCTGCATTGTGAGTGTGCACTGGAGCTCGTATGAGAGGCAAGGAAAAGAAATTTATCCATGTGTTGGGACTGCCATACAAAAAGCTGTATCATTTGCAATATCAAGGCCCAGTGAAGTGTGTAAAAAACAAGCTGGACTTAAACAACTCAGGCAAGAAAGCAATACTTGCCGAAGAACCCTCTCTCAGCAGAGATTGGCAGAAGAACAAGGAAACAGCATGTGGTACAGTTCTTTTGGGGAGATCATATAATTTGAATGAAGCCTCACATTTAAAAACAAAGCAAACAAACCCACCAACTTTCCTGCATGTGTAAACTACCTTTTCAGGAAGAAAGCTCAGCTAAAGTACCACTCTTTGACATGAGAAACTACAGGCCCATCTTACAATTATTTTACCACAAGGCTGCAATCCTATGGACACTTACACGGGAAAAGCTCTACTTGATAGAGTGGAATTTATTTGCAAATAAGTATGTGCAGGTCAGGCTGCCAATGAAGTGTGTTTTGCAGTGTATCAATGTGTTAGTTCTTCCAGACAAAAATTTACACCCAACATTTAGTCAATTGTATATTCTGTGTTGGTCTGTTATTGTGAATTACGTCTTCTCTTTCTCTTGGGAATTTGTGGCGCAACTACATAAAGCCAAACAAAATAACCAAATATATTTTCTCAGAACAGTAAGAGTTACCATCAAAGGAAAAGCATTTCTAAAGTAGTAGGCGGAGGGCCAAAAAATATCTCCATTTTGAAACCCCTAAGTAGGCCAGAGTTCAAGCCCCACACTTAGCTACTTCACCCAGCTCATAAATTCTCCTTTTCAAGGGTGGAAAAGTTCCAGCCTCATCCTGTCTAAGAATATCAGCCTATAATGACTACACTCAGCAAAGTTGAAAAGCAGCACAACTGCTTCCTGATGCAACCAATTTTGGGTATATTGGCATCCAGCAGTGTAGTGAACCTTATGCACAGAACCAGTTTGCCATGCCAGAAAAAAAGGACAACACGTTTTGAAAATAAGCCTCTCAGTTACGTGAATCAGACCTCAGTTGGTGTTTAGAGGGAGTCTCCAAAGAACTGTGTTTCCAAGTGGAAATGAGAGAGAGTTTGTCTGAATCTTAACTGCAGATTCCCAGGAGCTAAAGGAACGAATGCCACACTCTAATTTGACTTGGGGATTCCACATGGCAACAGCAAGACTTGGGGAACAGCTCTTCACTCTAACCTCGTTTGAGTTATCATCTTTTGTTTGCATTACTGCAGCTCTCAAGATGACAGCTATCAAATCAGATTAGCGGATGTTGCTTATGGTGACACTCTCCAAAAATGAACCGTTGAAGGATCGAACACACAGGAGGTTTGGTTTGCACGCTCAGCTCCCCATATTTCTGATGCCCTTCTCTTACCTTTGGTTAAATGTTTTTTGCAGGTTTTTGAAGCAACACGAAATCTAGCTAAACAAGAGGTAAAAGAGGGGGATGTGTGCACACACCACGAGCTGTGGTCCTTCTTCTAAACCGCCTTGAACTTTCGGAGGGAGGGGAAGGGAAATTGCCTGTCTCCAACACGAGACTGCTTAAGAACACATTTCATCAACACAGAAAGAAACACTGCCCAATGCCACTTTGTTTTCAGTCTCTGAAATAAATATAAATACCTTACTGGCAGGTGCAGGGATAAAATGAGGAGGGGGAGAGCCTTGAATGCCACCTTGAGCACCTTAGAGGGAAGGTGGGATATAAATATAAAGAGGAATTAAATAAATTGCTTCAAATCCATGACTTAGCTTGAACACACAAACATGTGGGTACCAGGAGAGATGGCGGCCACTGTATTCCCCCTATATAATATTTGAAATATATCAACACAAAAAAGCTTGTTCTATCTTTTCCTGGGCATAAAGATGTGTCAGCTAACTACTTAGGGCACTGAAGGAAATAACCTAAGCTGAAGCAGGCCCAAGTATATCATTCTAGCATCTGATAATGTATGATGATGTAGGTGAGCATCTAGAGCAGGGCTGTCAGTCATAAGATCAAAGAATGTTAACAGGCCCACTCGGATTGCAAATGTGGCCTGTGACACCACAGCTGCTCTCCATGAGAGACTACCAAGTTGATCAAGGGTCTGGAAACCTTATGAGGAACGGTTGAAGAAGCTGGGTATGTTTAGCCTGGAAAAGAGGAGCCTAAGAAGAGATATGATAGCCATCTTCAAATATCTAAAGGGTGGTTTCATGCAAGATTGAGCAAGTCTTGTTTTCCCCTGCTCTGCGTGGTAAGACTTCAACCAATGGCTTCAAGATACAAGAAAGGAGTTTCCGACTAAACTCCAGTAAGAACTTTCTGATGGTAAGATGTGTTAGTGGAATGGACTCCCAAAAGCAGTGTTAGAAACTTAGATATGAAAGCTAGGAGCTAAACGGCACCTTAAACCTAGGTTATGGGCGCAACAATGGAATGTCTAGGCACGCTTTTTTATAACAAGAATACAAAGCTGAAAATGAACTGCAGCTAAAATATTGTGTTCATTTTTCACATTGTCTAGTCCTTCCCCTGCCCACCTCCACCCCCAATTTTCTTAAGAGGGTCTCTTCTCCAGTCTTCAGAGAGTAGCTGGAAGTGGGGAGGCAGAAAAAGGTCCTCCTTTCCTTCTACTCTGTAGTTTTATTCTGAAATCTTAGGTGCAATACTGCACCAAGAGTTCAGAAACTGCTTGCGCTATTGAAATTCCCTGTCGCAAAATGCATCTAGAACAATGGGAGTTTCGAACACTGTCCAAGAAAGGAGGTGGCCTCCCCTTCCTTGGAGGTTTTTAAGCAGAGGTTGGATGGCCATTTGTCATGGATGCTTTAGCTGAGATTCCTATATTGCAGGAGGTCCCTTCCAATTCTACCGATCTATGATTCAATTATCTCCAAGGCCAGGAATGAAGCCAATGCTCCTAGGAGGGCAACCTGGCTCACCAATAGTTGCAACAGCTACTATTGATAGTGTGAACTGGAGGCAAGTGGGGTTCCCACTGGTGTCAGCCTGCGGAAGGCCCTGAAACAGGTGGGGAGGAACTGAGCTAGCCTGCGATCTACTGGATACTGAGCTGGGGTCAACTGTTATGCAAGCTCCAGGCTCCATAAAGCCTTGCGTGGGGTGGGGGAGATGGAACAGCTCTGCCAGTAAATGTATGGTTTATTCCATCTGTGTAAGTGACTGGTACTGCCAGAAGGAATGTCTAATGATTGCAGATGGATGTGGAGGCAGAAAACAGTCTTGAGTGGGAGAGAAGTCAGTTTGGTTAATAAGGGGAACAGAGGCTATACAACTTTCCTTTGCAGTAATTGCACCTATTACATTCTGAGCCGGCTGCAGTCTTTCACCTTAGAAATCAACAGTTTTTAATAAAGTAAAAACAAACAAACTAAATCTCTTATTTCTTAAAGTTCAATCCCTGCCTAGAGAGCAGCAGGTAAAAACAAAAACAAAAAACCAGGCCAGGACATAAACAAACAAGAGTACAAATTGTCTGGACAAGCAAGAACCAGCCACAGATTGCAATCTCTTTCCTTATCCACAGCAACCACTACTGCCTGTCTCTCAAAAAGCTCTGAGACTGACCAACCAATTTGCATCCAATGAGAGAGAAGCCACAAACTCACTGACAGAGCACATATTTGCATGCTAAAGGTGTCAGATTCAATTCTTGGCGTTTCCAATTTAAAGGATCAGGTAGCAAGTGATGCAATAGACCACTGTCCCATATCTTAAAGATCTGTTGCCAGTCAGAGTAAGTAATATTAGGATAATTGGGACAAAGAGTCTGACCTGGATGCTTCTCATGTTTCCAGGTACTCCTTTTTTACTGGCTGTAATAATAGTTTTGTGCTTTAATTTTACATAGGTTACATGCAGATCCAAAGGGTTGTGACCCCCCCCCCCCCAGCCAGCCTCATGTGATGCTAAAGAACCTGAGCAGATGGCAGGCAGGACCAAGGCACATCTGCTTGCTAGGATTACTGTCATATTAGACTAGATCAGCCACTCACATCGGCACAAAACAAGCAGACATTCTTATAGAAAAGGAGCCTAAGGAGAGAAAATAGGGCTGTGCAGAACCTCAGGAATGTTTGACAGCACTCAAGGCCCAGCATAGGCCTGGCTAATATGCAACTATGCAGTGTTACGCTGCAGAGGTATACCAAGCCTCAGGCATGTGCACTCCCTCATCCCCTTCCCCCTCTTATGCTCACAAGATGAGACATTTCTATTCATGGTTTTTTAACAGACCACAGTTTCCCATTTTGTCTCAACACGAGAAACTGTGGTTCATCAAACAGCTTCTCATCTCACATGGGGAAGAGGCAGAACATGAACACAAGGCTCCTCGTGCATGGTGTCGTTACACCTGAAATTAATCATACCAATAGCTCTTTAACTAGTGCATTTTCTGCCATAGGCTTTCTGGGCCATCCTCCCAGGGCCACAACTGCTATTATTTTTACTTTTGTATAGTACAGTAGTGTCTACACGTCTCCACCTTCTCTGTCCTCCATTCAGACAAGCAAGAGCCATTGTCATAGTTCAAGGACACATTTCAGACAGGCAAAAACACTCAAGGAGAATGCAGAGCATGGTGGTGATGGTGTGGCATAGGGAGGGAAGGAGGAGTGACCTGGAGTGAGTTCTGGTGGTCAGGGATGCCTTTGGCACCTGGGCCTGCAGTTCCCCATTCCTGAACTATCATGGGTATGCATGTGCATGGTGTCAGCCCAAGGCATTATGCAAAAGGCATACCCCCCAACCACCCCCCAGCTAGGGCCAACATGCCAAAAGGTCTTGCTGCATCATTCAGACACCAATTTCTGCCTTTTAGCTATGATGCCTCCAGGACTAGGTTGCTTCGCTCTGCTGCATGGCAGGGCCAGCTGTGCAGTGCGCAAGATATACTTATCCTTACCCTAATTTCTTATAGTGGAGCAAGAATGAACAAATAACTTGTATGCATACAACTGGTCAAAAGAGAAATATCTTACCAGAGTGTTCCACGAGCACTTCCTATCTAGCGGCAGCTAATGACTAGGCCCTTTGAAGCTTCACATAACAAGATCCAATTTCCTACAATAAAAAGGAACATTATTACCAAAGGTACCAAGCATCTGCATGCTCACAATTTGATTGCAGGACAGAATATACAATATCAAGTACCAAAAGCTCAATAGGCTGCTGTTGTTTGTCCCTGACACATCCACTTTCCCTCAATGGCACTAGGATAGATTGCCTGCTACCCACAATGGGTCTCCCAATTTTCCTTCATCCTGTGCTCCCAAGTAGCAGTTTAATGGCACCCATGCCATGTTGGGGAGAGCTATGGCCACTCTCTTGAAGCCAGGATGTCCTCTACAAAGCTGCCCCATAGGGGTGTTTCATAAATCTTCCCTGCATACAGGTTGTACTTGTAGAACATTTGGGGGGGGGGGAGAAAGCCTCATGCTCTTGTGCCAAACCCCATGTAGCGAGAACAGGCACCTACGTATGTGAATCCCTACACAAGCATGAGTATAGCCTCTCGTTTTGCAGTGGGCAGATCACATGTGTGGGGCTGCCTGAAAAGGAATTTCTCCATAGGCTCCTAATCTCATTCAAGGCAAAAGTTCTTACAGGCAATAGGGGAGCGTGGGTATTTAGTTCCACAGAAGCAGGTTAAAAAAGTAAAAAAACAGTGAAGGAATGAAGGAACTCCAGGTGCTACAAATTAACATTTATTTGAGCTCACAGCAAATGCCATTTGTAGCACGTGGAATTTCCACTTCCTTTTTTCGGGCCTGCTAGTTGTGCCACTCCATTTCTGTGGCCATTCCACTGTAGCGCTGCATGTACAGTCTATGTAGCAGGGCTTTGAGCAACTCTACCATTAGCCCATACTGCAGGGGCGGCCAATGTAGCTCTTCTCCATCAGCTCCAGCCAGCATAGCTAGTAGTTAGGGATGATGCCAGCCATGGGCAGGGGGGTGGTACCAGGTTGGCTAGCCCTGCCACAGTCAATATGCTGCTCTTTCTTTTAGAGCCTCCTTTCCCAACCTGGTACCCTCCATACATTTTCCCATCAAGACGAAGACAAAGTTTACAAATTACCCTGGCAAATCGCAGAGTTTTCTGGGGAAAGCTATTTTGTCAATGGGTTGCTTATAGGCAATGTACCTTCTATGTGCTGTTTTAGCAGCCAAGCATGGTCTCCTGGCAGGCTGTCCTCCATAGGTCTGAAGAGCCACAGTGGGAGAATGCCACAGAAATATTTATGAATTTTCAAACGACCATCGATCTTGACTAGATTAATGCCAAAAAGCACTATCCTTGTCCGGTCTTCTAGGTAACACTCCCCTATCTCAAAAACAGCCTAATTAAAGGATCACCTACTGGATGGCTTCGATCTGTAGGACTTGCACTTCTACCAGGGCCATATAATAGTCATTCTTCATTATATGCTAGGAGGCAATCTTTCAGTTCTGCAGTGCGATTCTTTGAAACTCCCTGCCTCTTAATATTACATGGATACTCACTATACTGATTTAGATGACAGCTACAAACATTTTGTTTTCAATTTGGTTATATATAACTAAATAATATAATTTAGTTTTTTATATATATATTTGCTTGAAATTTGCTAATATTGTTTGAAATGGCCCTGTCATTTACAACTAATACCTTATCAGTGCATTTTTTTAAAATTTGGAAGCAATTATTTTCACTCAAGAGCAATGCTGACATGCTGTATCTCTGTATTCTCTTCCTTACCTACCATTACTGCTGATTAACTGAAACAACCCTAAATCTGAAGGTTTATTTGAAGCTGTCTACATAAACAGCCTGAGATATTTACTTTCTGTAAGCAAACTGTTTCGCTTGCCACCCCTTTCAGGTAAACTGCACATCTTAATGTGCAATAATATTGTTTGTATGTCAGTATGAATATGTAACAGCCCCTGTGCTTTATACAGCTTCAGCACTACTGCAATCTTTGGGGTTTTCTGGGGGCAGCGTGTGCTTCCTGATCCAGCAGAGGGAGCACAGAAACAGCCAGTGGAGGCAAAGCAAAATTACGTATAATTTGTGTTCCTTATTTGTAGGCGATGCTGAGTATTTATTACAGGGAAGAGCTCTGTGTTGCAATAAAGCAGAGGGTGTGTTGTTCCTTGATCACAGAACCAGGCTCACTGTTAACATAAGACAAGGAAAGGTTTTGACGTATGTTTACTTTACTGGCCTGAGTGTCCAGCAAAACAAAGTGAATTGTTGCAGTTTCTGTCATCAGGGAAGTATAGATTTCTGAGCTACAGATTCTTCAGGAGAGTAATTAGACAGCCCTAACACAGTGAAGATGACAGCTACCAGGAACACCACAGTCAGGCAATGTATTGGGAGTAATTTTGTTGAGAGGAGATCAGAATCAACTGGGAACAGTGAAGAGAGCTCAGACAAGCCCTGGGTCAAATCATACCAATGAATACAAAGTCAACTTTTTTAAAAAAAGAGGAAGTATATATTTCAAAGGTTAGATTGGAAGGGATATTTTAAGCACAAAACAAACCACAGGTTTCCAGGAAAGCAGATGTGGAGAAAATGGACTAGTGAAGAGCTAGCAAGTAGAAGGCAAGAGTGGAAATGTTTCAAGCCCAAAAGGGGCCATGGAAAGATATTAACACAAAAGAAGCAGCACCAGGGCCTGGAAAGCAAGACGTTCTGCAGCTGTGAAAAGACATGAAGCCAACAGTTGGGAAACATTTAGATTTTGTTCAGAGAAATTATAAAGGTGCAAGGGGCGGGGACAGATACTCCCAGCCTCAACCTCTCTGGCACACTTTCCTCTTTCTCCAGTAGCAGCACTATATCTTGATTTTATTGCTTTCTTGGTGTGTTTTATTATGTGCATTGATCCTTGCTCCTGCCCTTGGATGGTTATTTTTAAGGGTGAGAAATAAATGCATTAAATAAATAAATGCCACTCCTTCACCTCATGAAAGGGCCCAAGAGAAGCATGGCCAGGATGCTCCCCAGAGGTTATTTCATCTCACCTCAGGTGGCAGCAAGAGGGAGCCCTATCATCTGCCCTTCACTTCCAATACAGTTTAAAGGTGCGATTCTTCCTGAGTAGTGAGGACAGGAAATGCACCAGGAAAACACTCCACTGTACGGTTTCCAACTTCCTATGACTAAGAAAACTGGTCAACCATCTTCAGCAGGTGCCCAGGCAAAGTGGGCCAAAGGATGGCAAAACACATATCCACATTTGGAAAAGTGACACTTTCCCTGCACACTGTGTCTCCAGACAGGCTTCTATAGCACAGGGCAGGATTGGTGGGTGCTGAACACCCTTAATCCAGCCCCACAAGACACTTTGCAGGGACACAATGTTGTGCTTGACACAGGGTAACTGCCAACAAATAAGTTCAGAAAGTTGTGGGTGTTTTCTGCAATTCCAACTACTCAGAAAAAAACGCCCACAAGCTAAGCCCCCTCAAAATGAGAGACATTCATTTGAGGGACAGCCTAGCCAAAGAGCAAAAGTGTGAAGGATCCGGGACACAGATTGAAGGAGCATCATCTTTGTATTGCAAGAGTAAATATCAACTCTCTCCTAAGACAGCCTCATATAATGGCTGGGAAAGATGTAGCTAATTCTTTCAGCAACCTGCATGTCCTCAGAGAGGCCCTGCTAGGATATTGCAGGATCTGGTTCTCGGGTGCTTACCCAGAGAGAGGCAATCAGGCAAGCAGTTCATAAGGGCCTGTTAGCACATGTTAGACTTGGCACCAAGAGAACAGGTGGTGTTCCAGAAGAGTGGAGCTTCAGAGGCCTTCCAAAAAATCTGCCCTGAATACCTAGAGGCTTACAAGGATATATTTCTAGATGCACAAATCATTGCTCCAAGCAGGGTTGCCAGTTTGCTACCCAGAAATTTGCTCAGACCCTTTACAATTCCTCATGAAGCATTTGCAGCTTCTCCTGTCTCTGTCCCTCTCCCTGTTCCTTTCATTCCCTGCCCAGAGACGCCCCTCTTCCCGCATTTGCCTTACTGGCTTTGTGGCAGGCCTGCAGCGAAAGCAGTGGGGACGAGGGAGGAGGGAGAGAGGAGGACAAAAAGACCAGGGGAAGAACTCTGCAGGAGAAGCCACACATGCTTTGTCTCATCCTTCATCAGTTTTGGGTTTCTTTTTAAAGGTACAGACTGAAGCCCAGGATTGTAACCCGGCAATCGTGGTTTAAAGCAATTCTTTCCCTGCACCCCTACTTCTAAGTCGTCGTCATCATCATCTTAAGGGTAGACAAGACAAAGGAGAGGAAGGGGCAGCTTGTGTGCTACAAAGAAAGGGCTGGGAAAGTGGTCTGTACTAGCATATAAAACTTTAAGTGACCGTTAAAGGGGAGGGGGCTGCCAGCCAACCACTCCTCTTAGATGCTGTCCCACAGTGATTGATGGTGAGGGAATTAGAAAGGGGCCTAGAGACTGTGAGGAGCCTGGTATGTCTCTGGGTGTAGCACATGGCCTGGGGACCCTTTACAGGGCTTTGATCCTATAAGCCTACGGTGGGTAACCGTTCCCCTCATCCCAGAGCATTCCCCTCATCCCAGAGCAGACACTTTGGTGCCCCGTCCACCTTGCCTCCTGATGGTCCCCATGACTCTCAAATGCAACTTCTGAAACTTTTAACCTTCTCCTTCCCAAAACAAATTCTGAAAAGAGGCTCAGAGCTGAAAGGGAAATGATTCCCAGTGGACAAAAGTCTACATTATTTTCTTCTGGTTATTTAGCTCATCCTATATAGTGTTTCATTTAGAAGATCTATCTTGGCGGAATATGCTCAAATAGTCATCTTCAGATCTGCATATCAATATTCAGGGTAAGCAGCATGCGGAAAACACGTTTTTCTGAATAGGCGGTTGGTGTTGGCTAAACTGGGTAGCCAAGTTATTAAGTTTCAGAAGGTACAGAGCAGCAGAACAGTGAATCAATCTAGTACTAAACCTTTTGTGCACTCCTGCCTCTTAGCACACCTATCACCCACACATTTCTACCACTACAGAAAGCTTTCGTGTCCTTGTCTGACAGAGGAGAAAGTTCATACTAAGCTGGTGGAACAGGTTTTTAATGCCCTCTTGGCAAGGTGCTAATAGATGCAATGCTAACATGAACATTTTCCTCCTGTCGTAGGCTGAATAATATTTACTTATAATGCACTGGCTCATGGCAGAAGACTTTAAAAAAAATATTTTTTGTATTTTAGTTTACATAGGTATATGATTATATATAAACATACTGGAAAATACAAAAACATATTTCCCCCCTAGCATCCTCCACTGGGTATAATGTGCCTACGCTAATCACTGGTGGCACATTTATGTTTTTGACAGAAAAAAGAAACAGGTTTCTTTCAATATTCAAAAATCTGCAATAATTTTTTATTCAATACAGGTGATCAGACAAATGGCTGTCTACATGAATGAACTGAAAAATACATGAAGATTGAACAGCAATCATTATACATATCCGGGGAACCTATGGAACTACAGGTGGGGTTGAAATCCAATTCCAACAGACCCAGATCATGTGGTCATCATCTGAGGCCCTTCTTCACGTGCCTTCTCCACAAGAGGTCTGGAGGGTGGCAACATGAGAATGGGCATTTTCTACAATGGCTTCCCACTTGTGGAATGCTCTCCCCAAAGAGGCTCGCCTGGCACCTTCATTACATATCTTTAGGTGCCAAGCAAAAACGTTTCTCTTGAACCAGGCCTTTGGCTGATTAACTATGGCCTTTTAAAATCAGATGGAATGTTTTTAGTGTATTTCTCTCTCTCTCTTTTTTGGTTTGATATATCTATGCAGGGTTTTGTGTCTGTCTGGTTGCTTGGCTGTAAGTTGTGTTGAGTTGCCCTGGGCTACTAACTAACTATCTAACTAACTAACTAACTAACTAACTAACTACTCTAATTAGCCACATCCTGCATGACCAAAGGTCAGTGAGGACTGGAGATTTAGTCCATTAAAACAAACATCTTAGGCCACTGGTCATATTGGTAGTATGGCACACAGAAGGGGATTTGAATGCAGTGCAACATTGGCCTGTACATCATGTTTTTGTTTTTTTTAAAAAAAAGGATTTCACAGGGAGAGGGTGACTAGCTGCAAATGCAGACAAGTCTTCTGTAGCTTTAATGCTAAAGCAGAATAAGAAATTTCAGCAGGTGCACCTTTGCTCACCTTGATGTGGTAAGCAATTCTCCCTTCTTATCGTTAAGATACAAGAGCCCCACTTTCCCCTTCATCTTATAAACCTAGAGGGGAAAAGGTAGATGATGGTGCTGATTTATTATTTGTATCCCACCCACCTGAACGGATTACCTAATCATATGGGCATATATCCTTTCTTTCTTTCTTTCTTTCTTTTTTTTTAAAAAGGCCTCTTCTTGCAGGTCATAATAAACGATGGATTCTGTGATTGAAAGTGCTGTAGATCAGTCCTAAAAGGAACCAAATCTGGGTTTGAATGACCCCCCCCCCCAAGAGAAATTACAGAGCTGGGGAGCTGCCACCAAGAATGCCATACCAGGAAAAAATAAATATGCAATATTTCACTTCATGGTTTGGGGTATTTGAAATTCAGATTTTGTGTACGTCTCTATTTTGAGTGCATTTATATTCCCTTTCTCCCCAAAATGTTTCTGCTCTAATTAAAAGACAAAAATGCCTAGCAAATCACACCTAAATCCCCCCTCACGCTGGCATGGATTAAAATGCAACAAATCCTGAATACAAATAATGTAAGATTTTCTTAAATTCTACTCAAAATTTGTACTTTTTGCACTATAAGGAGGCTGATATTGAACAACAATAAACATTGAAATTGGGTGAAAGAGATGCTGTCATTTATTTGTGGAGCACAACAGTGTATTAATAGTATTACTCCCTTGTCAGGCAGTGTACAGCTCAAATAAGCAGCGCTGGGAGTAAGGCATTAGAGCTTTACGGAAAGTGCTACAAGGTTAACACAAGGGAATATTTACAAGGGAATAAAGACAGGAAGAAACCTTTGGGAGAGAATGCCCCTAGCCTGGGAGTTCGGGGATTGGGAGGAACCAACTATGCCCCCATTTCTCCCTAAGCAGTGCAGCTCCTCTTCAGACTGAGTAGCAGACAGATCACAGAAGAAAGATATTTAGCTGTCCCTTAGCTGCCTGCCACTTAAATATGCTCACTTAATTGCTACCCATTTCCCTGCCTTTCTGGGTCCCACAAAGACTATGGCATTAAGTACCTGGCACTCATTTGGTTTCCAAGCTTAGCAGCAATGAGGTGCTTTCTGCATCAAAAAAAGAAGTAGTACAGGTCCCTGAAGTCCAGTCCCAGCAACCCAGAGAGGGAAAGAAGTGAGATTGGTTTGTTATGAAAGAGGGAGTTATCAAAGAATCCTTTGGAGTCACATAGCCTGTGTACCTCCCTATCCTCTAGGCAGCAGAGAAGGTTCAGGAAATTAATTTTACTGAAGTGTTGACACTCTAGCCGGTTTGTGACTCAAAAGAATGCCCAAACATTTAATAAGCAGCTGCATTTAATCAAATTTCCTACAACTCCTAGGTGTGGGCTAACTATGAAGCCCCTTGACTCAAATTCTTGGATGGTCCACAGATTGGCATGGTGCTACATCTAAATCTGTACTGTGTTCCCCAAGAATGTTTGAGCAAGTTTCCTTTCTATTTGCCTACTCAATTTTAGAAAGTCCTGTCTTACAGTACTAGTTAAAATACTGATGATCAGACACTAGCCTTTTAAAATTCAGGGATCATAGGTGCTGTTCTGTTTTCTAATAAAGGGAAAGGGGATTTGACATACATATTGGAGGATCTCACCAACTCTCTCTCTTGCCTGAGAGAATTTCACATTTAAAATTGAAATAAACCCTCCCTACACTAACAGTGCTTTAGCAGTGTGATGAAAGTAAAAAGAGAGGGGAGGATAGAGTTTTTCTTTCCTCATAAGTTTGGGATTCATCCATTGAAAGTGATGGTCATAAGATGAAGGACAGACAAAGGGAAGAGTTTTTACAGTGCACAATGAATTCTGAAATTCACTGCCAAAAGATGTGGCGATGGCCACTAACTTGGATGGCTGTAAAAGTGGATCCAGGGAGGATGGATTTATCCATGGCTGTTAATTATGATAGCTATATGCTATCTCCCAATTGAAAGGTAGCATGCCAGTGAATATCAGTTGTTGATGGACAGCAACAAAAGAAGTTCATTGCCCTCACGCCCTATTTGTGAACTTCCAATAGGCATCTGGTTGGCCATTGTGGGAAACAGGATGTGGAACTCCATAGACCTTTGGTCTGATCCAGCAGGGCTATTCCTAGTGTATAGACAGCAGGCACAAGGACCCAGTGGAAGCCAAGGAGGGTACCAGCCAAAGCAATGCAAAATGCTCCATGGCCATGCCACCATCTTGCCCGTTCCTTATGGGTTGAAACAGGAATGAGTAATGTGGGGTTATAAAACAGTGCAAATCCTGTGAACTTGTCCTTTTCAGCAAAACTGTGCAAGATGCTATTCTGTGATACTCCTATATGACCACTGAACTGGATTGTCTTCTGGTAATGGGAAAGACCACAAGACTAAGGAACCTAGTGCCTCATTTTGAATCAAGAATCTAGCCTAGATTGTACTAGGCCTGTGGATACACAGATCCTTTGAGTCTACTTCAAACATGGAAGGAAATAGTTTTGTGCAGCAATAACCCTTGCAATTAGCAGGCAGTGTCAAGCCTTTGGATTGACCAAGCCTACTACATATATTCTAGCAGGATCCTGTGCTTTTGTATCATCAACAAAGCAAAGTTTTCTGTTGGACTTGGGGATCCCGAACCATATTTAGGCCTGGCCATGACACAGATTCCTAACTAAATACCTACAGAAGCTCTTTTTCCTTCAATTCATGTAAATGTAGCCACAGTTGCCCAGTTCAGCTTAGTTGGCACAAATACTTGGTGGGCATGAACATTCTGCTTGTGTCACATCAGGCTTCTCTTAGGCAGGGGTGACTGAATGCCCCAAAGGCTTGTTTGTTGAGAGCAGAAGTCGCCTTAGATGAAATAAGAAACTGTAGGCAGGAGGAGTCCTTCAGAATTAACACTTAAAAGCAAAAAAACTGCTAGTGCAGGTGACTCATCTGCTAGTCTGGCAACTTTTGTTGCTTTGAGAATCAGTGATGGGTGGATGACCAAGAAAGAAAGCCCAAATCTGCATGAACAAGGTTGATATGAAAGTCTAACAAGGGGAAGGGCAAGAGTGTTTCAGTGTCTTCTTAAACAGATTATTGCTACATAACAGCACTTAACCACCCACCTAAGTGCGAGCCTCAGTTTTAATTTTCAAATGAAAGTATCACTCATAGGTGCATAAATGCTGGGGCAAGATTAGACTTGCTTGTTTTTAACCATTCAGTTTCTCTCTTTCTCTCTGGTGAAATGCAATAAGCGTAACTTTGACACCAAAATTATTACCCTTCAAAACACAGAGGGTGCTTTTAACTTTGCACATAGCAATTATAGGCAATTGTTATTTTAAAGTGTGAAGGAGGACAAAAATATCCAAAAGACAAACTTGTTTGATTGAAGGATTCCAGTCTGGGAGAGTTTTACCTGCAGACAAGCCAAGCACCGTCTCCCCCCCCCCCCCCAAAAAAAAACCACACTTGCTAAATCTATCCCAATTTCAACCCAACTAAAAAAGTAGAATCCAGAATCAGTAATGCCAAAAACCTTTAAATACTAAATACTAAGACCTCAATACAACAATGCCAACATAGGGGAAAGATAATGAGTGGAAGGAAGAGAGAAGTACGGTATATACTTGACTGGACATTAGGAATATGCAACTTGTTAATTCTCTCTGAAAGGTTCCATGTCACTGTTATAAAACATATATTACTTATTATTTCTTTCTCCTGTTATTGTTTTAAGTGCACATACCTCTCTGCTTGGACTGCTGTGCCAAATAGGTATACCAAAATGTGTGGTAACAATATGCACCCTTCAGGTATATGAATGCCATCCCCAAAGCTACAATCACACAAACTCACACACCCAGATGGCTGTCATGGAGTCCTTTGTATATAGCAAAAACATTCAAGACAGCTGGTACCTGAAAAAGCAGGTCCTTGTAAACACAAAGACCAATAACACAATTTCCATAAGGCACATGTATGTAATGCATTCAAAAATATCATATGAGTATTCTAATTCTCCTGTGTCAGCCTGCTAAATAAACAACTTTGCAGTGATGAGCAGGAGGTCTGGCAACTTCCAAACAGTCCAGACTCCCTGGAAATGATTAATTCTACACATCAATTCCTAAGTTTCGTCACTAACTCAAGTGATGAAGCGCTTGATGTGGGCTGAGTGTCCAAAAGAAACCCACCACTCAACACAAAACTGATTGCCCCAAGATCATGGCTACAAGAATACATGTGGGAAATAGGAATTGAGCTTCATAACCAGGGGGTGAGTGGCTAGATGCAGACATTCCATCCCCAGGACCCCAACATGCAATTTGTTCAATTATAACAGATGATATTCAGAACTCTCTTCAAGTGATTTATCAAAGGAGAAGTTACGCAACTTGTCCCTTGACTGGTAGCCCTGCATATACATTCCAAGACAGGAAGGGAAAGCTTTAGGATACAATCCTGGGGCTTCCCTTCCTAATGAAATGCTGTCAGCTTGAAGAAATAGAATTTATGAAGAACTGACAATCCAATGAGACAGCTAGAAAGCACAGAAAATACTATAGGGTTGTTGTATGCCAATTTCCGTCCTCAGTCATGAAAATAATGGCTTGGGCCTCAAATACTGCAGTATAGCTAGAAGTAAAGCAGACCAAGAAAGAACGGAAAGAGTAGGGCTTAATTAGCCCACAAAATGCCAAGGTGCCTTGGAAAATCATGAAAATCACCAAAATAGGTGCACTCCTATACTAGCATTCTACCTTATAGTCCATCTAAGTTACTAATGGGGTGGGCTCTGCTAACTGACCAGTATTTCTCTGCAAAGCCCATCCTATATCTCAAAAAGATCTGCTATTTATTACAGGTTGTCAATTCCCGATAGATTCTACTGCAGAAAGAGTGTGAAAACAAAGCTCATTCACCAGCTATGCCTCCGGGGTTTTAACTGAGGTTTCAAGATTTTAGCCCTCTTCTCAGGATTTTCAGGAGAGGCAGTTATATATCAAGAGCAAGAAGCCAGAAGCAATGGAAGCAATCTTCCTCTTCCAGCTACATTCTTCTGGTCTTTTCCCCACTTTCTGCCAAAGAGGAAGGTGTAAATACCAATGAAATGAATGAAAGCAACTGAAAAAATATTGCAGAGGTAACAATGATCCTGCCCTGAGCATCATTAAGAAAGCTACCAGGCTCTGATGTTACTTGTACTCTCAGGATCTGAGCTTAAATGGCCTGCAAACCCTACAATTTACCCATTCTAATATTCCATAGTCCCCTGGTTAACTGGAGGTTTTTGTTTCATTTTTGTTAGTACTAAAATATAATATTAGCATTTTATGCTTCTAACTGGTTTTGGGGGGACATTAATTTGTAAATGTTTAGCAAACTCTACAAAATTGGTTATTGAATGTTCAGAATTCTTATTTCTAAAATAAATTATTTAAAGACATCCCACCTTGCTGCAGTTTTTTTTAAAGAAGTTATGGGGACTCTGAAAACAAAACAGAGATTTTCGGTGAGAGAACAGAGTAGAGTGCCTCTTTCACTGTGGCTGTCTCACCTACCGAAAAACTCATGTCAATGACAATTTGCCACACGAAAGCAAGATGCTGAGCCTGACAGTAAAAATCAGTTGTGAAAACCTGTGGCGCTAGCTTCACCCTGCTATCATTCTCTCTATACACAAGCGTAGAGTTACATTGCCGTTTTCAACAAGGAACCTGAACAGATGGCAAGCCGGGTATTACATGCATGCTCCAGAGCAAGGCTTCTCAAAGAGTCACAGCAGGCCCCTCTAAACCGGAGAAACAGTGCAGAAAAAAGTAAAGATAATTAAGGCCAATTCACGTGACCATTTGTGGGGGGACGGCTTATTTTCCACCGAGGCTGTTTTTTAGCCAGCTTAGCTAAACATAAAGATGGCAAAGAAATCCTTTGAGCTCTACAACAGAGTGATTTAGCAGGCTTCTGCCATGGCATCCAGATGCTTGGGCACTTCCCAAGGTGTTTCTGTCCACTCCAGCAAATATGGCTAGGGCTGCATTAGATCAAAAATCTTCACTAATACCTCAAAATAAGGCTTAAAAAAAGAAGAAGCTGGATTCCATGGCTTGCATAAGTTATGTACATTTAACATAAGTACTTGATTTCTCTCGTTTTACATAATTTATTCTGTTCTTGGTAGGCATAGGGTGGGGGTCAAAGGGCTCTGCGAAATAGCAGACCCTCAACTTATGACCTTTGGAAATCTTATTCAGCAATGTCTCTGCCTTCTGAGATGTCCATTTACTTCCAAGCATTTCCTTGCAGTCCTAAGATTGTATGCAGTGCTGCACTAGTGGGGTTGCGCTGGCACAATGGGACTTCCATTTTCCCTCCTCCCCCAGCACTGAATCCACCTGCCCCAATCCTGGTGAGCTGATTTTGAGGGTGACCCAGGGGGCTGCAGGGGACAGGAAATGACTTTCCATTGCATGCATGGAAGAAGTACCGTATTTTTTGCTCTATAAGACTCACTTTTTCCCTCCTAAAAAGTAAGGGGAAATGTGTGTGCGTCTTATGGAGCGAATGCAGGCTGCGCAGCTATCCCAGAAGCCAGAACAGAAAGAGGGATTGCTGCTTTCACTGCGCAGCGATCCCTCTTGCTGCTCTGGCTTCTGAGATTCAGAATTTTTTTTCTCTTGTTTTCCTCCTCCAAAAACTAGGTGCGTCTTGTGGTCTGGTGCGTCTTATAGAGCGAAAAATACGGTGCCTTGCACTGGTGGAGCTACAGCACTGGATACAGCCCATAGTCTAGGTTTGAAAAAATAAAATAAATAACAACAACTCAGATTTTCAAGAATAGAGGCCCCATGGCAGAGGTGTGGCCCCCAGTGCAGTTGCCGTCACAGTGCACACCCCCAGCTCACTGTCATGACATGACGTCACAGCATGTTGCATGCACACCGGGCAGAGAAGCAAGGCAGAGTAAGGTCTTTGAGCCTGAAGGCCCTGGAGAACCACATTCAAACACTAGGTCAGCCTACATAATCAGATGTTAAGATGACAACTCTGTGGGGAGTTATTCATCCTTTGAAAAAAAAATCAGGGATAGAAACCTGTGGCCCTCTAGATGTCCATTTATCAAGGATTATGGGAATTGAAGTCCAGCAAGATCTGGAGGGTCACAGGTTCCCCACCCCTATTTTAAATTATTTTAATTGATTGTCTTTATTTTTAGTACATTTATATATTGCCTTTTTAATCAAAAAGATCCATGTGTCTGGGAGTTCCAGGTGGTCTCCCATCTTACTACTGACTAGACTTGCTTGGTTTCAGCAAAGTGGCTGCAATCTGCCCCCTCAAACTTACTCCATGGACAATTCTGTCTCAACATTGGAGTCCTGTAAGCAAGCCCTATTTTTTCATAGAAGTAATTTTGCATGCCCAAGAGAGAGACTGCCCTATATTCATGAAATGCACAGGAAATCAGAAGGGATGTATGTCCTATGTTTTATGGGAAGAGAAAAGCAACAACAAAACCGTCACACATCAAGTATTTATATAAGAATGATAGTTTCATTAATTACACAGAGAGACATTTGCAGTGATTTTCCTTCAAATTCTCAGTCAAATGTGCAGATTTGCAGCACTTTGAACTGTGCTGCACCAGTAATTGAGGATGAATATTTTAAATCAGTCTTGAATCACCGTACTCCATATAGACCAAATGAACTAATAAGTTGTTCATGTGTAGACTACTAATGTACTTCCCCCTCCCCTCCCCTCACCCTGACAGATGGAGTGCAGTCTTGAAAATTAGATACATTTGCTATTGGGAATTTTCAGAAGAGAGACTTAAAGGATAAAAAAAACCCCTTCCTATTTATAAGAGAGCCAAAATGCCACAACAGCCTGTGTGTGCTTAAAATAAAAGAAAATGTATACAAACTAAAGATGATGCTTATCCAAACATTAAAAGATTGTTATGTGCAAATCACAGGAAACAAGTCCCGATATTCAAATGGTACATTCTAGAGACCTTAGTAAGGGTGAATTTATTCCAAAATCTTTCTGCTGTCACAGCTAAGCAAGAGGACGTCATCACAGTATTTTCATCCGATAGGCACATGTCAAGTGATAGAAGTGCACAGCTGTTTGCATCATCAGACTATTAACTTGGTGGGGAATGGGAGTTTTTGCAGGGAAGACAAACACTTGCCTGTAAATTATTTCTTCCCTAATTAGACAAAAAAGCTCCCTGTTCTGGAAACCCCTACTGGAGGTCTGCCAAAATCTCAGCTTGAGCATTTGCTAGAGGCAACCCAAGGTGTTCGCAGCCAGGTAGGTGTGATAGCTCAGGATTAGCAGAGTCTCTCTCTCTACTATAGGTCAGAATGAACTACAAGATGAGGACAAAAATAGGCTTATAGATAATCATAGTTTATATATGCCGCCCTTTTCAGCGGGAGTTGCAAGTAAGTCGCATTCAGAGGTCTCATTGTGAATGTGATACCCTCTGATCTTTAGGCATAAAAAAGTAGAAGATAACTCAGAACACATTAACTTTCATGAATGAAACTTCCCTCTAAAAAACAAAAAAGGGCCTTTGAGAAAGCTCTTCAGTGAGATATTGATCACAATTTTTCTAAAGGGCTTTTATAAAATAGGATGCATAGTCAAATCAACTCTATTTTATTCTGGAGTCATTAAGCTAGAAGAAAAAATATTCTGCCAATTCACACTAGTGTGTGGGTGTGGATGTAGGAGCTCTGCTTTGCACGCAACAACTCCAGTTGCATTCAGAAGTCTACATAAGCAGGTCCTTTACTATTCCTGTAAAACGTAGCAGCAAATTCTACAATGCAAGACAATGATGTGTGCTGGACGTTTAAGAGAATGAGACATTCACCTCATATGCACTTATTCTACATATCCACATTTTGCCATATTGACTATGAGGACTAAGAGCTGACTTGCATATATTTCATAGTAACTAATCTCCCTTTCATGCTTTTGAGTGGGCTCTATTAAGAGGGCCTTAGAACTCCCTGTCACTGCTCATACACCTCATGCTGCCTGTTCTCGTCTCTTCTCCAGGAAAGGGAGTGAACAGCAAGAGGAAAATCTGCAAGCTCCGCATCCCTTGCCCTCTCCCCCTGGAAGATGGTGAGGACTGGGCCCCAAAGGGAGAGGTAAGCAAATGGGCAGCTGCAAGAATAGTGATGAGGTCAGTACTGTACTTTGAGAAGTAGGGACCTGCAGACAGCATCTTGCTGAAGGGCAACACCAAACCCTGGAAGTAGCCCACAAATGAACTTCAGAACCTGCCCACTGAGTGTGGCTGATTGAAGATTTTGTTGTCATCTAGGACACCACCTGGCCATTTATTTCACACTGTGGTCTCTAAACTCTAAACCACAGACACACACCAATGCCCTGTTCCTTAACAAGCCCTTTTGAAGGGCTGGGACACCTGCTTTTTTGTTTAAGAAGGGGTATGCATGTTTTGCCGATTTGCGTGGGGACTGTTGCCAGCTTTCATTCTGTGAAATGGCCATCTGTGGTGTCCGCAACAGTTTCCTAGATTTCCAAATGTGCCAAAAGGTGGGGCAGCCCCGATGTGACACATAATACAGCATTCAGTCCCTAGTTTTAGTTTCTCTATTGCATGCCATATCAATCCAATGATTTGATTTCATTAAACAAATAATCATGAAGCTCTTCTTAACTTGATAGCTAAATACTATTTATTACAGATAGCAAGCCTCTGTCTTTTGTTTTGTCTATAAAGCCTGAACAAAGAGCTCCACTTAGTTGCCTCAACAAGAACATTATTCTTTAGTGCTGAGGAAAGATCAAAAACAGCAAGCAAAAAAGTTGGGACACATTTTTTTTTATCATAGCTGAGCAGAAAAGTTGCTCCATGTTTTAAGCCTTACTGCCTATTTTCCCCCAACACTGAATTAAACTAAGACTGCTGTCTCCGTTGCCTTAAATTATTAGCTAATTAGCCCTGACTAAGGGACAACAGTGTGTTTGTGCTGGCAAGCTGTGAAAAGAACACTTCAGCTGGGAAGATCAATGCCATTTTTTGTCCGACTTACAATAAGAAAGCTGCTGGTCTGGGTTATGAGTTTAAACCATCTTTCATTTGGCAGACAAGACGGTGATATTGACAGATCAATAGAGTAACTTTATGACAGGCTGCTGCTTCTGGAGATGGTTGAATCATATTAAAGAGGCATCATTCTTAAAACCGGGAAAGTACATTTGGACAAAAGCTACCTGACCTTTGAAAATACTAACACGGTCCTTATATAAAAATAAAGCCATCAAAAGCATGCAGCCGAGCCTCATCAAGAGAGACTCATCCTTCAGCGACAGAGAGTGGGAGGAGAAGCATTATCTGTGCTCTGGTAGGAATAAACCAGGATTCCCCTAGTAGTATAAATACATATATTCATTTTGCAGACGACATCAAACTTAGGCACAGGCAAAGGAAGTTTGGGCCAATGAATGAGGTGAGTAATCTCTGAGCAAAGTTGTCATGAGATCACCTGCAACTGTAATTCTTTGTTTCCTACCCCTTAACATCTTATCATTCCACAATTTTACAGTAGTTTTTTAGGTATGTTTTAAATTTCCCCCAGTCCTCTTCCACTGTCTCTTTCCTCTGGTCACGGATTCTGCCAGTCATCTCTGCCAGTCCCATATATTCCATCACCTTCGATTGCCATTCTTCCAGAGTAGGTAATTCTTGCATCTTCCAATACTTTGCCAACAGGATTCTTGCTGCTGTGGTTGCATACATAAAAAATGTCTTATTCTTCTTTGGTACCAATTGGCCGACCATGCCCAAGAGAAAAGCCTCCGGTTTCTTTACAAATGTCCACTTAAGGACTTTCTTAATTTCATTATAGATCATTTCCCAGTAGGCTTTAATCTTTGGGCAAGTCCACCAAAGATGATAAAAAGTACCTTCAGCCTCCTTACATTTCCAACATTTGTTATTGGGCAGATGATAGATCTTTGCAAGTTTGACTGGGGTCATGTACCACCTATAAATCATTTTCATTATGTTCTCTTTCAAGGCATTACATGCCGTAAATTTAACACCGGTGGTCCATAACTGTTCCCAGTCATCAAACATAATATCATGACCGATATCCTGTGCCCATTTAATCATAGCTGATTTCACCGTTTCATCCTGTGTATTCCATTTCAGCAGCAAATTATACATTTTAGATAAATTCTTGGTATTGGATTCTAACAATTCTGTTTCTAACTTTGACCTCTCCTTCTGAAAACCAAGTTTCCTGTCTTGCTTAAACATCTCATTTATCTGACGGTAGTGTAACCAATCTCGAACTTTATGCTTTAGCTTCTCAAAATTTTGTAGCTTCAATTTTTCACCTTCATATTCTAAAATTTCACAATACTTAGGCCAATTAGAGTCCATGTTGATTTTTTTCACTGCTTTCGCTTCCATTGGTGACAACCACCTAGGGGTTTTACTTTCCAATAAATCCTTATATCTATTCCACACATTATACAGTGCTTTCCTTACAATATGGTTTTTAAAACTTTTGTAAACCTTTACCTTGTCATACCACAGATATGCATGCCAACCAAAACTATTGTCATATCCTTCCAGATCAAGAATGTCTGTGTCTTCAAGAAGTAGCCATTGCTTCAACCAGCAAAAAGCTGCTGATTCATAATAAAGTCTTAAGTCTGGCAGGGCGAAGCCCCCTCTATCTTTTGCATCAGTTAAAATCTTAAATTTTATTCTGGGCTTTTTGCCCTGCCAGACAAATTTAGATATGTCTTTCTGCCACTTCTTGAAACAGTCCATTTTGTCTAGAATCTGCAACGTCTGAAATAAAAACAACATTCTTGGCAATACATTCATCTTGATAACAGCAATTCGGCCTAACAAGGAAAGTTTCAGCCTAGACCATATGTCTAGATCTTTTTTAACTTCTGTCCAGCATTTTTCATAGTTGTCTTTAAATAGATTCACATTTTTTGATGTCAGATTTACCCCCAGGTACTTAACCTTTTTTTCTATTTCCAACCCAGTTTCACTTTGAAACCTATCTTTCTCCTCTTTTGTTAGATTTTTTTCCAGCACCTTTGTTTTCTGTTTGTTTAGTTTGAATCCTGCGACCTGGCCGAATATCTCCATTAATTCTAAAACTCTTTTGGTACTAGCTTCTGGCTGTTGCAAAGTTAGCACTAAGTCATCTGCAAATGCCCTTAACTTATATTGTTTAGATCCGACCTGTATTCCTTTTACCAGCTGGTCCTTTCTAATCATGTTTAATAAAACCTCCAGGACAGATATAAACAGTAAAGGGGATATAGGGCATCCCTGTCGTGTACCTTTCTCTATTGGTATTTCATCCATTACCACATTGTTCACAATTAGTTTCGCTCTTTGTTCAGAATATATTGCACCTATACCGTTTTCAAACCCTTGGCCTACCCCCATCCCGTGGAGATTCTTCTTCATAAATTTCCAAGAAATGTTGTCAAAGGCCTTCTCCGCGTCCACAAAGATCAAAACTGCCTTCCTATTAATGTCCACCTCTAGCATCTCCAAAATGTCTATAATGTTCCTCACATTTTCTGACATGTGTCTCCCTGGGAGAAAGCCTGTTTGGTTCTTATGAATCTCCTCCACCAAAACTCTCTTAAATCTTTTCGCCAAAACGTCTGCAAAGATTTTATAATCCACATTCAAGAGTGATATAGGGCGGTAGTTTTTAACTTGATATTTCTCAGTCTCTGTCTTCGGTATAAGTGAGATGAATGCTTCTCTCCACGATTCGGGAGCCTTTTTCCCCTCTAATATCTGATTGCATCTTAAACTTTAAGAAAACTCAAAAGGGACTTGATTAAAGACTGATTGATGAGTTGCTCGAAAAAATGGTAAAACAAGGATGTGGCGAAGGGAAGGCATGGGGAAGTCAATTTTTGTTGTTTGTTTTTAATGTTTGTGTTTGTTTTGTTTGTTCTTATTACGTGTAAAAACCAATAAAAAATATTATAAAAAAAGAGATCACCTGCAACAGCTAGACCCTAAGTGCCCCTATTTCCTTGATTTAGAGAAGCCATGCCAGTTTTTGATTTGATCCCGAATGTCCTACTTTTCCTTGAGGATGTCCCTATTTTCATCGGAGAAATGTTGGAGGGTATCGAGGGTATCGAGCCGTCTGAAGGCAATCCTGTATAGGGAAGTTTTTTAAAAGTTTAATTGTGTTTTTATATATGTTGGAAGCTGCCTAGAGTGGCTGGGGCCACCCACAAAGTTGTGTGGGGTACAAATAGTAAAATTACCATTATGGAACCAGACATCCCTCTTTTCATTGGAGAAATGTTGGAGGGTATGCAACAGCTAGCTTGGAGGATCCAGTTTTGTCTTTTGCAGGACTGAGAATTCGGGCCCTGGGAGATCTATGGGTCCTGGAAGCCAAGGATAGCACTGCCACAGGATGGGATAAAGCTTTGCAAGAGACTGAAAAGCAGTTTAAAGGCAAGTTCTTGACATTTCACAAAATGTCAACAAATGTACAGTGTAGCAATGATATCATACATGCTTGTGCATTGCATTCAGGGTCCTAGACTAGTCTCATGTATCCAAGGTCTACCTGAAAAACAGCTGCTTCGGTATAGCAGCTATACATGCATGCAACTGCAGCCACCAGTTCTAATCCTCTTGGTGGTGGTGATTTTTTAAAAAAACACTCAACTCCTTCCCTTTTGTCTACCTTCTATTAGGATGAGTAAACACCACCAGCCAAACTTTCAGGTTGTGCTTCATTGTAATTATACTTGCTGAGAAATTTTTCCCAATTTGCAATGGGTGGCTATGCTAAAAATTGAGGCTCCACCTTCATAAACACTTGTCACATGAGGCTACAAAGAGGTCAATTTCAAATAAAAATGCATTTAATAACTAAATCTACTTTGGTGAAATGAAAGATTTGAACCTGTGTTCACCATTTTTTCCACTTTTTCATCCTCTACATTTTTTTCATTGCACTGCATAGAGATGAACTTTTTATTTCCCAACTGCCTTTTGACATGCAGACTTCCAAGGATTCCAACCCCCCACACTTGGTTTCCACCCAGTGATTCTGTTCATCTGCCACAAAATCTCTGACACAGCATGGAAACCCTCCAGAGCCAAGCCCAAGAGACGATTTCAGAGGACATGAAGTACGCATGCAGATAATGCCTCTGGTGTCTGTGGTAGGCATTTTCAACAGGCTGTTTAGTCCTAGGAGCAAATATCCTGGGTTAGGTTTGGTAAAATGTAGGTTTCCACTTTAAACATTAAGGGCTGCTTTCTTTCCGCAGAAAGTGAAACTGCTGGCACAAAATGTTCATAGTAAGTGATGAGGGTTCTCCCCCCTCCCCGCCGCTTTCTAAGACTCCTTCAGTGTGGCTTATTTTGCAGTAGTACTAATAGTGGTACTACTAACAGGCATTATTTTGCTGCATTCAGGTCAGCGATGGCGAACCTACAGCCTTCCAGAGGCTGTTAGACTCAAATTTTCATCAGAAACAGCCAGCATGGCCACTGGTGAAAGATGATAGGAGTCCAACATAGATTCCCCATGCTTGTTTATAACATTAAAGATGTTTTGATATATAATCTTGGTAAATGTTACAACAGCCCTGTAAAATAGTATTGTCATTCACAAATTGCAGATGAAGAGCTGAAGCATAGATAGCATTTTACCTAAGGCTACATGGCTAGTTCATGTCATAAGAAAGATGTGAAACAGACACTTAGTGGTTCTCAAATCTCTGTGTCCCAGTTTGCATGTAATGCAAAGCCAAACCATGACTTACTGCAAATCAGTAAGATAATCACTTTTCACTCCTCCCGTAGTCCCACTGCTGTCAGCCTGTCAAGTGCTACACCATCGTTTGCCTTAGCTTGGCATTTGAACAAGGATTTGTGGTTTGTCTTGCTCCTGACAAGCTGTAACCAAGGTTTGCTTTTGGTTTACCACTTGTGGTTTGTCTAGGATAGACAAATCATGAGCCCGGGTTCAGAGGAAATGGTAATCCAAAACTATGGTAGCACAGCAGCAGCAAGACTAGGGGAAGGAGTGAAGCAGCTGCACTATTGCCTCATTCTCTCCCTAACCCGCAACCCTCAGCTAAACCATGGTTTGGGTTTACTGTTACATGTGAACTGGCTCAGTCTCTTAATAATTACATTACCACAGGGATGGAAAGTAGATTGAAATCTACTGATAGAGTTCAGAATAATTTGCAGTAGATCAGAAAGAATTCTGATTCTCAGTTTAACCACAGTAACAACAAAAGGGCTCCCCCCCTTCATTTTATGTGAGGCTTCTAAGATGAAGAAAGCTGGGGGTGAGTTGAACATGGGCTCCACTGAGTCAGTGGGACATATTATTCATGATTTAAGTTAATTCTTATTGATTTCAATGGAAACTAAGTTCAAATAAATTAGACTGGATCCAACCCTTCCTTCCTTCCTTCCTTCCTTCCTTCCTTCCTTCCTTCCTTCCTTCCTTCCTTCCTTCCTTCCTTCCTTCCTCCCTCCCTCCCTCCCTCCCTCCCTCCCTCCCTCCCTCCCTTTATGGTTTCCTAATAACAAAAGTTCTGTGAGCAGTTTGTAATGGCCTAGATTCAAAGTTCTCTGACTGCCAGTCCAAACCCTGAAGAACCCCACATTGAAGGTTCCACACAGCTGAAGACCACTCCCCAAGCATCGCACTCTGGAGACGACCATCCAAGTATGACTGGAACTACTGCAAAGCTGCTCCAGAAGTATATCATGGTCAATGGTATCGAAAGCCGCTGAGAGGTCAAAGAGAATCGACAGGGCCACATTTTCCCTGTCTCTCTCCCAATAGAGGTTATGATACAGGGTGACGAAAGCAGTTTCTGTGCCAAAACCATGCCTGAACCCCAATTGAAATGGAACTTGAAAAGCAATTTCCTGATTTCCCATCACTCACTCTGATGGATAATAGTCCTCTCAATGGCTACTAAATGAAATTTCCCAGTCCAAACAGAATACCTGTTTCTGGGGGCTATTAACAAGGGAAGGACATTTCCTTCCTGCCCTGCTTTTGAGCTTCTTGAAAGCACCTGGCTGTTATTGCTGGATGCTGGACTAGAACTGTAGAATTGCAGAGTTGGAAGAGACCAAGAGCGTCATCTAGTCCAACCCCCTGCAATGCAGGAATATTTTTGCCCAATGTGGGGATCGAACCCACGTCCCTGAGATGAAGAATCTCATGCTCAACCGACTGAGCTATCTCAGCTAATAGGCCTTTGGTTCAGCCTGGTTCTCTCTCATGCTCTTAAGCAGCTAGGTGCCCAGTGTTCTTTCAGTACTGATGAGGAACACGTCAGAGAGCTGTTGTTTTTATTAAGATAATCCACAAACCCTGTGAAATATATCTGAGAGCCACTAGCCCAAGCAGGAAGCAGCTATTCAGGTTTGCTACAAATGCCAGCATATCACTGCTGATAGAAATTCCCATGAGAGTTTGTTAAGGGAAAATCTACCCTTACCCCCCTGGGATACTGACTCTTGATAGGAACATAAAAGTGTCTGTAAAATTGATCCCCTTGTTATGCTACCATGTCAAGCAAACATTTAAAAAATGAGAATCAGATTTAAGATTTTTATGAAGATTTCTCTCCCCCCCTTATTTGCACAGCTACAGAAATATTATTATTTAATATTATAAAACAAATTAAATGCACGAAGCAAATGGCAGGCTAAACAGTTTAATCCTAGCAAGATAGATAAAGGTCATAAATCACATCTTTCAGATGGATGAGATTGTGGGCATATTCTTTATTAAGTGGAGATAAATGTTCTCTTTCTCATTCCCTAATAGGTTATTCTTACGTAACTACAGGAAATGTTTCCAGGTCAATCTGGGGAGGATTTGGAAACACAATGCTAATCCTGGTACTGAAAACTTAAACGATGAAAGCACATTTCCTAAGTGTTGCACAACCGTTTAGCCACAAGCTGAAAAACTCCTGTTAAAATAGGACAGTGCCTAGATCAAAATCATGTACTGCCCAGCAATACATTCTGCTGTGTACAATGCCACAGTAAACTCTAACAATCAGAAGAAAAGAAACAAACAAACCCAAACCAAACAAGAAAATGCATTACGCTAAGCACAGATGGTGCTGAGCTTCAGGGCACCCTGCAAGGGGGAGGAGGGGGTGGCACTCGGCTTTATCCCTCTCCCCCACTCTTCTAGGAAGCAACTTCCTCCACTGCTTCTGAGCTCTACCTCTTTCTCTAACCTTCTCTAGCCATTGATGCTTCAGGCCAGACAGTTCCCATAGCAGCCAGTCAACAGAGCTGTGTGTACTCCTCACTTAAAAAAAAATAATAATAGGGAAAAAACCCCACCACCCGTACAATTCTGCATCTAGGCTGGCCAAATCACATGACGAGAGGCTAGATCTGTGACCTGTTTAACTGATGCAAATCTGCAGAGTTTCTTTTGTTTTGCATAATTTATTCTACGATACAAAATATATTTTGGTTTTGCTAGTTATGGGGAGGAGCAAGCACGTCCTTCCCAAACACCGGAAGCCTTATTTAATCCTCTAAAATGCTTCTGAAATGCATGCAAGCATTGCCCACACATCCTTTGATGCAAAGTTTTGCAGCCACAAGGGCTAGCTTCTAAAAGATCCACAGTGTGGATTGCCACATTAATTGATTTTAACTTTCAATTTGACACTTTCTCCTGGGATTATTATTATTTTTGTTTAAATTATTTTAATGGATATTATTTGTATAAGGACCAAGTTTAACCATTTTTATCCAATTTGAAATTTGATTTATTTGACCAGAATTTACATCATTTAGATACTGTAACTATTTTAATTTCACGATGTTACAAACTTACAGTTGCACAATATAATTCTGCTGCTGCTACTACTACTATTATGTTTACAACAACATAATCAGGAGGACAAGAAGTCTGGTTTTAAAAACATGAACAGTGACAGCTCAGGAAACCAGATTCTCCACCAGAACCACCGTCTGCAAGTTTTCTACACTAAGGCTACCAGACATCCCCATTTCCCAGGGACAGTCCCCAGATTTACAAATCAGTCCCCTGACAAAATCCATCTATTTAGTAGGAAGTTGAAAAGTGTCCCCAGATTCATTGAAGAAAAAATCTGGTAACCTTATTCTACACTCTCAAGGAAAGTGTCATACATGCTCCAATGGCTCTTTGTTCTAAAACAGGGTGGTCCAACATACAGTCCAAGGGCCACATGTGGCTCTCAATGCCTTTTTTGATGGCTGCCCTCCTCAGTCCTCACGCTGGTTTAGCCAGTTAAGTGAGACACCAGGCTTTGGGAAGGAGGCATGAGGGCTCTGACAGAGTCTTAGTGTCCCCTCTTCTCCTTCGGGGAAGCCTAGTTAGATCTTTCTCAGCTTTGGGAAGGAAGTGAAAGGGCTCTAGGACCCTGCTTGCACCTTTTCTCCAAAGCCCAGCACCTCACTAAGCCAGGGTAGGGCCATTAAATTTTGGACTTGCACTCTCTGCACCAGCATGCACACACAACAAGGCAGTGTGTGGCCCATGGGTTGCATGGAGAAGTACCCCTGCAGCCCACTCAGTATGAAAAGTTGGGCTGCCTTGTTCTTGAGACGTGAGAGGGCCCTACGGTTATCCAACAAAATAGCCAGGCAAGGACAGCATTAAGCATTGGCAATAGCAATAGCAGGGAGGAATGGAGATTAGCAAGATGTTGGCTGCTCAGCATAACCGGCAGAGCTGGTATGCGGCACAAATAATCCATTGCCCAAGCTAATATATGTATTAGGCTAGACAAGAACAGATCACAAGGCTTCAAGATACATTCACAGAGTGGAGGGGAACCTGGAAGAAAGAGAAGGTTGACCATTGGCATACCTCTTATATCCAGTCTGTGAAAATACACTGTTATGACCAGTTTTAAGTCCCATTTTCCTTCAAGCAAAGTATTAAAATAACTATTATTAATACCATTTACCAACAATTAACTTCACAAGAAAACATTTTGCTCTATCTTGATTAAATTCTTGTTAATAGACCTTTAACTGAAAAACCAGTCAATCCCCATTAATATACCCATTAATGTTTGCAAGCATTCCAACTTTGCTCCCAAAGCATATACTAAACACGGATAAGGGAACTGTGACTATCTCACAGCATTTGCTTTCAGTTTGAGTCTGTTAGGCACACCCCCATTCCAATTATTTAATTTCTCCTGTAATAATCTTTCAACGATTTCTGTACATACACATTTCTAAGTTCTAACACCTGGAATTGTATTATTATTATTATTATCATTATTATTTTGGAAAAAAGCAACTGCTGTTGGTTATAAGTTGGCAAATTTGCTCAGCACTGTATCAAAATATATAATAAATATAATAATAAATATAATAAATAAGTATAATAAATAAATAAAAATATGTAAGTAGAATAATGTTCCGGGGAATTCTGGTTACCTGGACACATGCTGCATTTTTACCTTCAGAATTTATGAAATCTCAAGCGCTGAAAACCTTTAATAGATAAGGCAATACCTCCCAATCAAATCATTGTTATTATTGTTTGATTTAGCACTAATGGCACACCTGGCATAGGGGAATCTGATTAAATATGATTAGGAATCTCTGCTTTTTGACAGAATTAACTGATTAATTGCACCGCTCTCAGCACCAATTAATATTAAATGCTATTAACGTATTTTTATGCAGTATAAAAAGAGAGTCTTTTGGTGGAAGAAGATTATGTGAACAAAAGGCAGTGTGATTACATTTACTCACATTCATCTCAATATGGTCCTCTCCATCTATTACTTAGTTATCTCTTCTCTCTCTCTCTCTCTCTCTCTCTCTCTCTCTCTCTCTCTCTCTCTCTCTCACACACACACACACACACACACACACGAAGGTATTTCAAGGTCTCAAGTACTGTAGCATTTTCCCCCTATTACTTGAAATCCCTTTAATGTGGAGATGCCAAAGAAATTGGGAGGTGGACCTTGGCGAGGAAACCATATCCTCTGCAATTGAGCAGTATCACTTCTCTTCTATATTCAGCTTGCGAGTTCATATAAAGTTGGACCCAGACTTAATTGTACTTAGACTCACTGAAATCAATGGGACATGATTTAGCGATGCCTAACCTAAGTCCCACAGGGCCCCTTTCTGTGGGTCTAATCTATGCATGACTAAGCCTGGAACCAACTGACTGGACTTATTTTTTCATTATATTATTCTATAAAACAGGGGTGCTGACTGGTCGCTTGCGGGCCATGTATGGCCCACCAAGAGGTTTGGGGTAGCCCATGTAGTTTTTGACATTTCGTTGGCAAGTTGGCAGCTTTTTTTTTTTTTAATAGCAATCTTGTTCAAATCCATAGGAGAAGGTGGTGGCAACTCAGCTTAAAAGCTCATGCCGCTGTCATGGTCACCTGTGTGTTCTGCTGAACCCAGTTCCCCAATAACTGCAAAGGCTGATTCACCGCCCTAAGCAGTGAAAGGGAACTCCCTGCTCCCTGCATCCAGATCCCTTTCCTTCCCACCCTGTTTGCCCAGACTTCCAAATTACTATACAGGAGAGTGCCTCTGAGTGACACAGTCATGACAGGACTGTCAATAATGCCACCACTATTTTTTTCCATTAGCAACATTCCAAAAGCACTGATTATACTGAGAGTGAGGAAGATAAGACAGAGGGGGGAGAAAAGTGAGCAAAAAGGATCCACCCTCTCATCCTCTGCTATGTGTGTGAAATCTGAATCTGTGTGTATCTATATATCTATACAAGGGACACGGGTGGCGCTGTGGTCTAAAACCACAGAGCCTAGGGGTTGCCGATCAGAAGGTTGGTGGTTTGAATCCCCATGATAGGGTGAGCTCCTGTTGCTCGGTCCCTGCTCCTGCCAACCTAGCAATTCGAAAGCACGTCAAAGTTCAAGTAGATAAATAGGTCAAAGGCCTGGAAACGATGCCTTATGAGGAACGGCTAAGGGAGCTGGGCATGTTTAGCCTTGAGAAGAGGAGGTTAAGGGGTGATATGATAGCCATGTTCAAATATATAAAAGGATGTCACATAGAGGAGGGAGAAAGGTTGTTTTCTGCTGCTCCAGAGAAGCGGACACGGAGCAATGGATCCAAACTACAAGAAAGAAGATTCCACCTAAACATTAGGAAGAACTTCCTGACAGTAAGAGCTGTTCGACAGTGGAATTTGCTGCCAAGGAGTGTGGTGGAGTCTCCTTCTTTGGAGGTCTTTAAGCAGAGGCTTGACAACCATATGTCAGGAGTGCTCTGATGGTGTTTCCTGCTTGGCAGGGGGTTGGACTCGATGGCCCTTGTGGTCTCTTCCAACTCTATGATTCTATGATTCTATGATTCTAGGTACCGCTCCAGCGGGAAGGTAAATGGTGTTTCAGTGAGCTGCTCTGGTTTCACCAGAAGCGGCTTAGTCATGCTGGCTACATGACCCAGAAGCTGTCTGCAGACAAATGCCGGCTCCCTTGGCCAGTAAAGTGAGATGAGCGCCGCAACCCCAGAGTCGTCCGCGATCAGGGGTCAGGGGTACCTTTACCTTTATATATCTGTACAGATATGTATGCTGTGGGAATGGGTACACAAACATGCAACACATGACCCTCAAAGGGGTGGCCAACTCTCAGTTATAAAGTATCATGTTATACAAACCTTTGCAACGCCACCTTTGCGGCCTAACATGAGAAATTACAGGTTCATGATTAAGATAACGGTGCTGAAATGGGTCAGGGAAGCCTGTCATTATGGGAATCAGTCATTTAACAAGCATCTTTGAGAGGGCCAGGTTCAAAATACCTTCAGCAGTAATGGGGCATGCAAGCAGGAGCTAGATTGAATTCCAACCGCAAAATAAAACCTTACTTTGTAACACAGCGTTTAGTTCCTATGCATATATTGATTCTCTTTCATTTGGATGGATTTTACTTTGGAAGCCTCTGAACCAGCTGTTGAATTCATCATAGTTTTGTATTAACCTACAGGCATCCTCTTCTAAAGACAGTATTGGCGCAGGTCACTCTTTTGATTTGCAAATAGTGTTACATTAAAGAGATACTCTTGTTATAAGACTCCCTTGCTTAATCTGAGTATTAGAAAAGAAAAATAAAGGTCAGTTGGAAAGCAGGTTCACGCCAGGATTTTCCCCTGCTAGTTAAAACCACATGGTACTAATAACTGTTTACATAATCCCCAAGAAACTTGCAGCAAATTGTGTGAGCTGAAACATGAAAAGGGGAGTAAGCACCAGATTATGTTTAATGCAAGATATGAGCCTCCATATGTATCTTTTTTTTTAAGCTGTCAAACTGACTTTCTTTTTCTTTAGATCCTTCAAATGATTCTGTAAATTTCATGAAAACTGCTAACTTCTGAATGTCAGTCACCATGTTTGGTAAACAATCTAGATTCATGATTTAATAAGAGCAATTTTCTTTAATTGTTTGTGCTGTTTTTAAAACTATTTTAACTGTTTTATGGTACGTTTGTAAATTGTCTTGAGACACTAATAATAGGAGGTGATGATGATGATTTTTGTGAAGTGGAGCGTTCCTAGTCAATTATTTGTGATTTCCAGGCTTCTTCTCCTTTACCACTGACTCCGAAGCTATCTGCCATGAAAGGGGCAGAAATGTACTATTAAAGATTAAAATGTGCATGTCGGATGCATCCTCTGGGCAGCATGGATTCCTCCCTCCACCCACCCAAATATGGGTGATTGCATCAACCTAAGGGATGCAGGTCGGCAGTTCAAATCCCCACAACAGGGTGAGCTCCCGTTGCTCGGTCCCAGCTCCTGCCAACCTAGCAGTTCAAAAGCACGTCAAGTGCAAGTAGATAAATAGGTACCGCTCCAGCGGGAAGGTAAACAGTGTTTCCATGTGCTGCTCTGGTTCACCAGAAGCGGATTAGTCATGCTGGCCACATGACCCGGAAGCTGTCTGTGGACAAACACCGGCTCCCCCACCCTATAGAGCGAGATGAGCGTGCAACCCCAGAATCGTCCACGACTGGACCTAACGGTCGGGGTACCTTTACTTTATTTTAAGGGAAGTCATAGCAACACATCAGACTGCAGTCCGGACTACAACTAACAGAAACAGGGATCCAGAATAACACAGTCTCATCCTTGAACCCTTACTGAGCAAAGGAGAGGATGGGGCCTTGGAAGACAGCATAAACTGAGTTGTTTGACAGTTGCATAGAGAATGCCTGATCATTGTTCTGATGTATTGGATTTTTAAAAATGTTTAAATTTTGAACATTTTTTTAAATTTGGTTTTTAAAAGAGATTTTCTTGTGTTATAAAACAAACAAAAAAGGAAAAGTACGAATCGAAAAAGGAGACACTATATGTAAAGTCTTTTTCACAGTTCGTTTGCATTTGGTATGGGACACTATTGTGATAGACATCTGGAGAGGGGAGAGGGAGAGAGATGAGGAGTACAGTGGTACCTCGGGGTAAGTACTTAATTCGTTCCGGAGGTCCGTTCTTAACTTGAAACTGTTCTTAACCTGAAGCACCACTTTAGCTAATGGGGCCTCCCGCTGCCAAAGCACCGCCGGAGCATGATTTCTGTTCTCATCCTGAAGCAAAGTTCTTAACCCGAGGTACTATTTCTGGGTTAGCGGAGTCTGTAACCTGAAGCGTCTGTAACCTGAAGCGTATCTAACCCGAGGTACTGCTCTTTCATTCTATGGCATAGGGTTGGTGCTAGCATCACATGGGTGAGTCATTTATTTATTTATTTAGGCATTGTGAGAGATTAGAGGGTCCAGAACTTGGTTGCTTGCATTCAGTTGGTTGCAACGTGGTTTGTTTGTGTGTGTGAGAGGACTGGAAGAGAGAGAAGTCTCCAATTTTAACCCAGCACCATGTTCTAAGTTCAGTTCTCAATAACAGCATGTATTGTATGTCAACCAAGTAGACATCAGTAATGACATTCCTATGAAATCTCTTGACAAGGAGAGGGTTATGAGGCACAATTTACGATTAATCTCTGGCTTTTGATATACCGCTTGAGATGAATAATCATATATGCATGTGATTCAAAGAGAAATGCAATCCAGAGCCGAGAAAAACTGGTGGACAGATATTGCTGTATGGCTTCCAAAGGAAACAGATTCAACACTCCTTCTATGTTCAGTCTTTATAGTGGTGAAGGTCACCACTATAAAGAACTTTGGGGAGGGACATGAAGTCTATAAAAGCTAAAGGGACACATTTGGAAATGATTAATTGTTGTCATCTATGAGGTGAAGATGAACAACTTGTGGGAGGGGGCCTTCAAAGTTAAGTTATAGGAGTCTCATGTTGGGTTCAGACATTGCTACAATAAATAAGGAATCTTGACATTGAGCGAGGGCACCTAGGTGGTTCTATAGTAATAATAAAGTCACAAGGCTGAAAGTATACGTGTTTGAGACAGAAGAATTTAGCCAAAACTGCCTTTACACATGTTAAATTTATATTTTGCATTATGTAATATGAGAGGAGCCCAGAAAGTGGCTGACAAATCCCACCAGTGTCAACTGCTAGTACCCAAAGGAAACAAAACATTTAGTTTTCCAGCCATTGTCTGCAGAACTGCATTTAAAAGAGATATACAGGCTGAAAATATAAATAGCCAGTAGCCATAAAAAATAATTCCAAATGGCTGGATTATGGCTGACAGAAGTGTAAACACATCTGGCTTTTGAAATACTAAACAAAAACCAGAATAAAATAAAATCAGGTCTCCTCATCATAGGTACTATAATATTACTATTAAAAAAAATGAAAACAGATATTAAGATAGTCGCGAAGTATGCATACAATATAAGAAAAACGGCAAATTTTGGTACTACGTAGATTGACTTTTATTTAGGTTTCATGTCTATCACCTTATTTAAGAAATGTATGAAATGCCTTTCCAAAGAACTGCTCAAGGACAATGTGAAAAAAATGCAACAAGCCAAAGGTTCATATTGCACAACCCATTGTATTATAAGCATGAGAGACAGTGAGTATCAGAGGCAAAATCGAATGTTTGTGGCACAGTGTGAAGCCCATTTATCTTTTCCATGAATCTGAAAGTCAAAACAGGGTTTCAGCTCTCATGGCTCTGGACACAGCAAAATGAAACCCAGGTATTCTCATTATGGCCCCTCCTCTGTACATACATTTGCAAACTATTTCCTCCACCCACCACTCCTACAGACCTGGTCTTAGCCTTTTTGCTGCAAGAGGCAAAAAGGTCCAATTGCCACCCTTAGACTGATGCTTTATATTTTCACTCTTGAAGCAGGACCATAGACCACTTCACGACTAGGTTGGCTTTCATTCTAGCTTTTGTGGAAAATAAAGTAGTCGCAAAAGAAAAAAGAAAAATAAGCAAAGGTAAGCCCAACTGATTATCTTTTCCAATCTAATCACTGAAAAAATGACTAGATTTTTCTTCTACTTGAGGACAACTGAATCAACATAGGGTAATATTATACCACAATTGTGTGAGCATATGTAAGTGGGAAAAAGTTTACTTGCAATGGATTAGCTGGTAGATTTGCCCGTTCTCCAGAGCCTCAGATCTCACAATCAGGGGAAGGAGCCCAGAATACATCAGGGTGAGTCATGCTGGGGGTGGGACAGAGATAATGTCTAGTGGCATCTCATATGCCATGGGGCAAACATGGGTGTGGAGCTAATAGCAGAAACTTACAAGCCAGGCAAAGCAAATTGTCCCTTTCCTTTTCATGTATCACTCTGAGACAAGGTAAGTAAAACCATTTGAGGTTCAGGTCAGTCTCCAAGACCTGGAAATGCCAAGCCCTTTCCAAAAACAATCCTATGAATAGACTCAACAACAAAAAGGCAGGATCTCAGTTACAGTTTTTTTCCGAGGACAAGTGGGTGTGAGAACCTAACCCGTCTGGTTTAACTTTTGTAAAACACAGTATATTTGCTCAGAGGAGTTTTATGAATGTTATTCTTCTAACTGCCAAATGTTCAATCAGATTTAGGAAAAACGTTTCTCAAATTAACTGGCCATTTATTCAGCACTCTTTGGATGTTCAGAGCATTTCAAACCCAAGAAGACCGTAATTCCTACAAACAGCTTTGTAAAGCGTTATTATTTCAGAGTAAGCGGAGAGACAGTGACTGGCCCAGGTTCACCTATAGCCAAGGTGAGATTTGAAGTGGGAGCTTCTCCTCCGCCACCTCCTGCTCCTATATTTATTTATACCCTCCCTTTTTCCCTGATGCGACTGAAGGAGGCTTACAGATAAAAACAAGAACTACAATAAAAATAGCATGGCACCAGCCCTTTCATTAAAAGCAGGCAATTCCCTAAGACCTGTTTTTCTCCTTCACCTGCCAGCAGAAGGACAGCAAGGAGGGAGCCATTCTCTAGGGAGGGAGTTCCAAAGCTATAGTCTCACTACACATTTAATCACCTAGGGTGAGACTCGCCTAACAAGCCCCATCATCTGATGTCTTGCACAAAGGCTTCCACATATGCAATGGAGCTTTCCCACCTCTCCTCTTCCTCGCAAATTGAGTCAGGGGGGTCAGGAGAAGCCTCAAGCAGCACTGGGGAGGGGAAGGTATTTCATCTGGCAAGCTGCAATGCTTGTGTAAATGGAAGGACTGGGATACTGCAATGTTGAATTTCATCCCCAATCTGTAACTCCTAGTGGGTTTTGTTGTGATGGGACTCACCACTATGAAGTACCGCCCATATTTTATCAAACACATACACAAAGCACTGACAACTCCCATCATCCCTGACCATGCTGGCTAATGCTGACGGGGAGTGGCAGTCCAATAACACTTGGAGGGCTACAGGTTAGTTACTTCATATGCATAAATGACATTTCATCTAACCAAAAAAAAGGGGAGAAATGGGGAGAGAGTGAAATTAGAACTAGCCCCCAGTTCCTGGTATTATTCCTAGCTTGTCTATCTATTTGTGAAGAAGTTGTTTACTGTCTCAGGACCAGCTGCAGGAGTAGACATCTACAGTGGTACCTTGGTTGTCGAACTTAACCCGTTCTGGGAGTCTGTTCGACTCCTGGAACTGTTCGAAAACCAAGGCGTGGCTTCCGATTGGCTGCAGAAGCTTCTGCATTGGACATTCAGCTTCCAAAAAATGTTCGCAAACAGGAACACCTACTACTGGGATTGCGGCTTTCGGGAGCCGATTTCTTCAGGAGCCAAACCATTCGACAACCAAGGTACCAGTGCACAGCACTACAGTATTTTAAAATGCTTACTCGGAGAACAAGAGCATCGTTCACTAATCACACTCCATATACAATACTCAGAGTCTCACATGCATACAGGGCTGCCACCAGAGAGCTATGGCAGAAGACATTCTGTAAGTGTTTGGTGCTGTTTCCTCTTCCACAGGCACACAGCGGAGAGTCTGCATGAATGAGTAGGGCTCTGAATTTTTTCAAAGGCTTCGTAGACCCAAACATAGCAGGGTAACATGCCACCAAAGATCAGTCTGATTTTGCATTCAGTCTGGCAGTGTACCAGTGAAAGGCCCCATCTACTCCCCAGCTTTAGGCACAGAATAGATTGAGGCAGAGGGCCTCCTCGGTAGAGGCACCCACCCTGTGGAACGCCCTCCCATCAGATGTTAAGGAGATGAGTAATTATATAACATTTAGGAAACCTCTGAAGGCAGCCCTGTATAGGGAAGCTTTCTAAGGTTTAAGGTTTTTATATGTTTTTATATATGCTGGAAGCCACCCAGAGAGGCTGGGGCAACCCTGTCAGATGGGCAGGGTACAAATAAGTTGTTGTTGTTGTTGTTGTTTCTAATATTTCTAATGCTGCGCAGATCTATCTATCTTGCTCAAACGTATTGCCCTCCCATGGCACACCCCACATTCATCTTTGAAGAAAACTCATCCACCACTGCCCCTCCCGATCCCAATAACCAGATACTACCACTTGTACCAAAGAGACAAAAATAGCAATGTGACAAACGGCCAAATGCACACTGTGACACGTGCAGGTTTCTAAATAGCATCGGTCATGGTATCCATGTGTGCTAATGACATTCCTCCTGCTTGACCCCCCCCCCTTAAAAAAAAAAACCCACAGCTTCCCTCTTAAGGGAGGGGAGTGGCAGAAAAGGAAGGGGGAAGTAACTTCACTTGCTTGGAAAAGATTCAGCAAAGAAAATATTGGTTCTGTTTCAGAACTTAGCCAACCTCTCTTTTTCTTGAGGCATAAAGAACTGCCCCAAGAATGTGACAAGGTTTGTTCTTTCCTTAGGAAGAGAAATTTTCTGTTGCAGCCAAAGAACCTTAAAAACGTGGCAGTAGGTGCAAGAGCAAGAGGGCTTTTTGCAGGTGTCTTTTTAAAAGTTTGCCTATGAAGCCAGCTTGTAAATCGCCACTTGTACTTGATTGCCTGTGGCAACAATGAATGGCCTTTAGGTAACCAGTCAAGGAAGCTTTACAATAATTGGTTCCTTTTTTCCTTTTAGGCCACAAATTACAAACATACAGATGCTCCAGTAGGCAGGATAATACATTTTTTGCAGGTTCATAAATGTTGCAGAGATTTATTTGCAAGGCTACTGTGAAGTGTTGGCTACTGCGCCTTTCTTCTTGTTTGCACTGTAATAAATGCCGTTGTATTTTGCCCATTTCTCCACCACATGGAATGGTATTTTTTTTAAAAAAAAAAACTCTTAATGGCTTAAAAGAAGCTTTTGGTTGCAGAACTCCAATAATGGTTCATTTTATCCCATATTTCCTTTCCTGGTTAATTATGTTTATTGGCCAGTGCTGGTGCAGACATACTGCAGCCAAATCTGTTAACCATGGTTAAGAACAGTGCTATTTTTATAGAAAGATAGCTTCCGGAACTCACCATGAACATCTCTCTTGTTCTCTTACAATGGCAATGGCGCCCACCTGAGAAGAGCCGGAACTGAGTTCTGGAAAGTTCTAGCCCGGGGAAAAAGCCCTGGTTAAGAGATTGAAAAGCAGGCTGCACGCTCACACAGCCCTTCTCCCAAGACCCTACCTCACACATGAGCTCCCACTTTCAGCCCTAATCGTGGTTAGGGCTGCCCTACGTCCAGACTTAGCTGGGATTCGACCCTTGCTGAAACGTCTGGGAAAATTGAGACGTATGGCAACCATAATCCTGGTTAATGATTATGCTGGCACCAATTTTCTAGTAACTCTAGAGTTACTAGAAATTAGAATTTGAAACCCCCTTCAGACATGAAACCTGGCGTGACTCCTTCTCCTCTCCTCTTCTTCCTGGTTAAGAGTTAAATCCATCTTCCCAACCCCACCCCTCATATTTAAACTGCAAGCTCTTTGAAGCTACAACTTGTCCTTTGCTTATGTGACTTTGAAAAACACTGCCTATGTTGGTGATGTTGTATTAATCACAGACAGTCATATGTGCATTTATTCTATGTATGTGCATAAAGGTCTTTACAGAGCAGTGGCATGGCAGGAAAAAAGAAAAGGACAGGTCCCTCTCAGGTCACTGGATATGTTCTCCAGCCTGAGCTGCCTAGAGAAAAAAACAAACCTGAAGCAACAGTCCAGAATTCCTCTTGCTTACTGTAACATCAAGCGCAAGTTCTCAGCATCTAAAAATATCTGCCAGAAGGACTTTTGTTCTCCAACAGCTTAAGGGAAAATCCAGCTGACAAAGCTAACGATCCGAATAACACACCATTTATTTTAGGGTGTATGCACAAGATCACACCCTTTTTATTCTGTATTAATTAATATCGAACTATGAGTACACCCCCTGCTTCTGTACAGATGATCAGCGATGGAGATTAAAAGACACCAGTCCACATGTAAGCATAAAAGAAAGGCTGGAAGAATCCCACTGTTTTAAAGGCTTCAATTAAGTCTTAAAAAGAAGAATTCAGCTGAGTTGTGGATTACCTAATTTGTGTGAACTCTAAAATAATTACAAGTTTAGACAACAGGTTTTGCCTGATAATAGATAGGCTAGATAACGGGGTTTTTTTACCAACCAGTTACATGTTCTCAGCCAGCAGGAAAGAAACCATGCAATGCAAGGAACTGTGTTGGACATTTCCCTGTATCTCCCCATTTCAAGTATTTTTGCAGTAAATTAAATAGCAGCTCACTTACGACCAAGGACATTCATGTACCATTTCACTGTAGTGACATTTGGTATTGGACTATGATCAAACCTAGCCATTGCAAACAAGAGCACATGACTAGTCCTTGTGGCTGTCTTTTTTGCAAACCGTTCAGTACACCGTCACAAGATCTCAGCTCCCTTGATCCTTCATTACAGCTATTACGTACTTTCACAACAGCACAGTTTGTCCTTTTGCTTTATTATTAGACTCTTTTAGAATTTAGCCATGTAACAATCACAAACAAATAATCATTTATACGGATGTGGAAATGAGGTCTTTGTCCAATAGATGGCAGTTAGGATATGGTTACCAGATTTTTTTTAGTGAATCTCAAGCCATCTGCTCATCCAGCTCCTCAGCAATTATGACTCCTGATCCTGCAGTTATTCACATCTGCCTGCCACCCAGTGTCAACTATCCACTCTTAAAATGATGGTCCTGTAGTCATCCGTTCCTTTTCTTATGCATTTATACATGTCTTCCTTGAACTTTTACAAAAGCTCCTTTTCAATTTCTTGTTGAGGTTTACAGATCAGTTTTTTCCCCTATAACTGGGTGCAGCTCACATTCCCAGATTGTTCAGCCTTTGCCACCTACTCTGTTCTGGACCTCTCCAGTTCAGCTTTTGGGGCACTCCTTCTCTTTCCTTTACTTCTTAATAAAACTTCATAGATCTCTGTTGGCTTGTATCAAGTTTCAGTGGAGTCCAGCAGTCTAAAGAGTCTAAAGGTTTTGAGCTACAGAATATTGTCAGGCCTCCCAGCTTTAGTCAGCCATGAGTAGGGCTAGTCCTAGAGAAAATTATGTCCCAGGCATGGAGTTGCCAATTCGATCATCCTTTCTAATGCTGTATTTTGCATTGCATTGGTAGACCATTTCACAATTTTGATGCACCATTGACATGTGTGGGTGATCCCTAGCATATAATAAATTTGCACACAGGACAATCTCTTACACCCACTCACCATTTGTTGAATGGGCACTGATGCCGTAAATTTTCCTAACAATAATAATGGTGATGGTGATGATGAAGTAGCAGTAGTAGGAATCTTAACACAATGCTGGCCTTGCAGGCCAGTGCTGCCAGCTTAGCGAGTAAAGATGAAGTGTTTGTATATTTTTGCTCATCTATCAAACGGAACTTGAGCAGGTAGCCTGTGACAGACACTTCAGTGCCTGGAGCCCCACATCCAGTATCCTCAGTTGGTAACTTGCCGCTAAATCCAGGTTTGCCCATAAGATAGTGGCCAAGGCTACCATTTTATCACCTGCATGCATCCTCCTGATTAAAGACTGCCATCAACAAAACTAACTAACATCAGACTAAAAGACTAACATCAACAAAACTAAAAATACAGTGCGAAGTTCCGTATCAAATGTGTTTCTTCCATTATTTTTATTTATTTCTTGCTCATTATTGTCATAGGAATAATGATTCCAAATTACATTTTGTGCAATTCATCATTATTAAAGCAAACCTTGCTTGAATGAAAATCAAATTAATTCATTCCTAATAGGAGTGCCTCCAATTTCAGGTGAAGCCAATCAGATGAGCGGGGTAAAAAAAATCACCCAGCAAAGGCTTAAATACCTAATAGGAGATGAGAAATCAAACGGGAATTAATGTGGAGAAAACATAATTAAAAGAAAAACCTTGATTGAATTTAGACAGAATTGACATAACAGTGCAAATTAACTTTGTACAAAAAAGTATTCACTGAGAAAGCAATAAAAAGGCATTTCATTATTAATCTATATTCAAACAATAGAGCTGGCTTAATGTGAAACATAGGGTTTAATAGCCACAGTTTACAATGGCTGTCAGGAGTTGATGTTAACATTAGGATACCTAAATATCAGGAAATGAATCGTTAGAAATTGTATCATTAGAGGATTCTAGCAATGACAAACATATTTAAGAAGGATGTTGACGAGCTAGAACGTGTGCAGAGGAGGGCAACCAAGATGATCAAGGGTCTGGAAACCAAGCCTTATGAGGAATGGTTGAAGGAGCTGGGTATGTTTAGTCTGGAAAAGAGGAGACAGAGCGGAGATATCATAGCCATCTTGAAATATCTAAAGGGCTGTTGCATGGAAGATGGAGAAAGCTTGTTTTCTCCTGCTCTGTAGGGCTGCTGCAACAAACAGCTGTACAAGTCTTTGGGAGGCAGAGATACAAGAGGGCATCAGAGGAGGGAAGGAAGGAAAGAGGGACAGAGGCCAGTGTTGCCCACAGCACCCCTGACCATCATTCAAGCCCCCCCCACCCCCAGGGTACTATAGAACACTGGTTGAAAACCACTGGCGTAAGCTGGCGCTCCTAAGGTAAAGTAAAGGTAAAAGTACCCCTGCCCGTACGGGCCAGTCTTGACAGACTCTGGGGTTGTGCGCCCATCTCACTTAAGAGGCCAGGGGCCAGCGCTGTCCGGAGACACTTCCGGGTCACATGGCCAGCGTGACATCACTGCTCTGGCGAGCCAGAGCCACACACGGAAACGCCGTTTACCTTCCCGCTGGTAAGCAGTCCCTATTTATCTACTTGCACCCAGAGGTGCTTTCGAACTGCTAGGTTGGCAGGCGCTGGGACCGAGCAGCGGGAGCGCACCCCGCTGCAGGGATTTGAACCACCGACCTTTCGATCGGCAAGTCCTAGGCGCTGAGGCTTTAACCCACAGCGCCACCTGCGTCCCTAAGGTGGCGCTCCTAGCCTTCCCCAAACTGTTACAGTAGATATTGTGTACTTAAGAAACCCCCATCAGCCCCAGCCAGTGGGTCTATTTTAACTGGCAGTGGCTCTCCAACATCTTAGGCAGAGGACCTTCCCAGTTCAAGATCCCTTAACTGGAGATGCTAACAAAAGTTCAAGCATTAAAGGTTTGCACTACTTAAAAATAAATACCCAGAGTTTAATAATGCTTCAGGGAAACTAGTGCAGAGAGTGCTGTGTTGTTGTTTTTAAAATGCAAAATGCATAACAGTTTCTACTTTAAACTGTTCATAGCATTGGGACTACACTGGGGTTTCCCCAAGTTAAATATGCAAATCCTGAAGGGAAGACACACATCCTTAAACACTCAGAAGGAACATGAGCTCACGCTAACACACCCACCCCTCACTGCTTTTCACTTAATGTGGTTTCTACAGGAAACACTAGAACACCAATGATGGGACCTGTATACTGTCAAAAATGTGAAGTGGCCCTTTTGGGGGCTGTAAAAGCAAAATATTTAGAGCCAGCCTCACATCTACACAGCTTCCTCCAGGTCCATTTTGTGGGAGACTGTCCTGCTGCTGGTGGAACAGACTTCCCCATCTTATTGTCACCTTGATGCTTCTGCTCAAGGCCAGGAGGGAGAAAGGATTTGATGCTGCAGAAGTAGGAAATTACTTGCCATGTGGAGTGTGAAGCAATTGTTTTGCAGCTGATAGAAAGGGCTGTTCTCAGATAATCAGTGTAATTGTAATGGGAGGCAAGGAAGATGGGAAGGACAACATCCTGCCTCAAGACACAGGTAAACTGCAATCTGTGCATAATTCCATATCTATATCACATTGCATGCACATATCTACACCACATTTGGTTTAAGAATAAATCCTCAACCCAGGTATAAACTGACAGAGGGTGCTCCAGTTATGTGAAAAGTAAGTTTTTCTCTGTTCACTGCTTTACAGATCACACAAACAGAATGGTTTCTTTTGAGGAATGAGGCTCAGCATTACAAACCAAGAAAGAGACAGATAAGAAGTACAATCAACAGGCCTGGACACCACCCTGAGAGCAGGGAATCCCATAGGGTTCATTTGCACCTCCTCTAGTGTGGTTTTCCACAACCCGGGCTCTCGGAACTGATGTTGTCCTTAGAATCACTCTAGAGAGATGATCTCAGGAGAAGGGAATCATCGCTAGCAGTTCCAGGAAGAAGATCAACACGCCAGAGAGCATGTTGCTCTCAGTCATCTTCCTTTTATAACATGATGTATTTATACCCAAGAGAGCTCTGCTCACATGCGGCAACACTCTGGGTCAGGCAGCAGCCTCTGTCTCCAGTCAGTTTAAATGCTAAGGCAGAGCGAAATTATACAAAGCCAAGATCCTCCTGACACATATGGCAGCTCTCTTTTATAAGCAGAAAGGTCATGCAAGAACACAGAATGATTTGAGGTTCACATACAGGAAAGATGACTGACTGCTTTTTAAAAGTGTTCCTCAAGTCAGCTAACACATTTATATGCTAATTCGAAAGTGGGCTGTCCTCTCCTGGGCTTCTTTGGAATAAAGGGTGGGATAAACATTTACCATAATAAATAATGAAAAGGACAATAGCTGCACTGGTAAAGGAGCCGTACAAGTAGCTGCTACGTTCACTAATAATAAGGCCAACTAGGGCTGCCAACAGGTGGGTACACAGACTCTTTGCTTTCAAAAAAAAAGGGAAGTCACACATTTCTAATGAAAGTTATGAAACAAAATGTGGAGACAACTCTCAGGCTTCAACGAGCAGCACCATTGCTAAGGAACTTGACCACTGCTGCTAAGCAATCTGAGAAAGGAATGTTGAGAGGAAGGCCCTTCCAGAGCAGGAGAAAAAAACACTGGAAACTGCTTGTTGCTGCTAGCTGAACAGTGGATGGTGGAAGATACTGGGGCGTGTTTGTTTAAGCACTTTCCTCATTCCTACGTTATTTCATTCACACACACCTCAAATGCCCTGCCTTTACAGAAGAAAACACAACTGGCTGGCTTTGTACGTTTTACTTGGAAGTAACTCCCTTGAAATAAATGAGGTTTCCTTCCGACCAAGAAAAAATATTGATATTGCAGCACTCGCCCCCTGACTTTCCATGTCTCTCACATAGCCACCACCAGTCTGTCATCAAAGGGCTGCTATTTGTTAATATGCAGTCACCACAAAATAAAAATATGTACAACCTTTAAAAGATATCTGAAGGCAGCCTTGTATAGGGAAGTTTTAAATGTTTAATTATGTTTTATTATGTTTTTGTATATGCTGGAACCCGCCCAGAGTGGCTGGGGCTACCCAGTCAGATTGGTGGGCTACATTTTTTAAACAGCACGAGTTTGTGTGCATGGGACCCGATCCACATAATGTGTGCTGATCCCTGGAAATCCTGTTAGACTAGAGGTCAGCAACTGGCAATCTTTGAGCCATATCTGGCTCCCTAAGATACTGCCTAGACTACCTGTTGCCAATCCAAAGAGGAAAACAGGATGTGGAAGCAGTACAGATGTGGCAAGCCCCTTTGAGAGTTGGAATCTAGCCTCTTTGCCCTTCACTATTCATATCCTTCCAAAAGTGTCCCTGCATCTCTCTCCCTGGAGTCTTTCAAATAAAACATTTGAAAGGGATGTAGTGCATCCCGTCCAATTACTCAACTTGTCAAAGCATCTCCTAACATGTCCAGCTTGCTGTTCCACAAGTTGATGTTATTGCTTTTGCTCTCTCATGCATCCTGGTAAAAGCCCTAGCCCCCTTCTTCACGGCAGCTCCTTACAGAACTCAAGATTCTTTGTACTGTCCTTAAAATACAGTATTTTTTTATTCTATTTAGAAATGTGCACATTTACTCCGAATGGCTAAGCACAGTTCCTTCCTCCTGCAAAAAAAATATGATCTTTATCTTCCTTAAAGCACAGATTCTGCGTGGAAATTATGTGAGCTCAAGAGTCCTGAGAGTGTAATTGCTCACAACAAATGAACAGCTAAAAATCCAGGCAACCTAAACAAATAACATGAAATATTTGCTTTGCTAAATATCAACATATTAATAAGCAAGCACACAATCTGTTATGGGCTGTGAAGAATTTCTCCTCTTTGCTGAGGCTGAGAGAGAAAGACAAACTACCCGGCAATATTATGTTCGGGAAATTCTTATCTAGAAAAAATATACATGTCCAGATTATACTGCTAGAAGGATAGTCACCTGTGGCCATTCCTGAGGTGGCCTTTAAAAAACTGCATCTTTGTGGGGGGAAAGGTTGTCAAAACGAAAACATTAAAGGGATGGTAACTGTTGATAACGTGCAAGTACTGTCTTATATCCAGGGGGTGCTGACAATGTAATCCCAAGATATATCCCAAGATGAAATAGACAGTTAAGGACCCTTAATAGTTCTGAACCTTTTCATTTGGTTAAATAAGATTCTGGTGCTACTTTGATTAATTGTTGTATGAATCAGCAAAAAAAGTTTCAAGCATTAATTGGTAGTTCAAAAAAACAAAGTTTCAGTTGATTAATCAGTGGGGGTCATTTTTAATCTGTGGGACTGAAAGTTAAGGGCATTATTTTACAACTATTTTACTTCTACTATTACAGGAAATTAAACGGAAAATGCTAGGGGCCTTTCCACCTAACCATTTGTGGTTGCTTTTTTGTTTAAACTGCAGGCTCATATCTTCTGTTTCTAATACAGTGGTGCCCCGCAAGACGAACGCCTCGCAAGACGAAAAACCCGCTAGACGAAAGGGTTTTCCGTTTTGGAGGCGCTTCGCAAAACGAATTTCCCTATGGGCTTCCTTCGCAAGACGAAAGCCCATAGGGAAATCTCCAGGGACAGCGGGGAAGTGCAGCGCGTCTTCCCCACTGTCCTCGGACCTCCTCCGAAGCCTGGCGATGGGGCGGAGAGCTCTCCGCCCCATCGCCAGCCTCCTCCGAAGGCTTGCGGTGGGAGGAGGGCTTTCCTCCCTACCGCCAACATTCAGAATGCTGTTCTGAATGTTGGCGGTGGGGAGGAAAAACCCTCCTCCCACCGCAAGTCCCGAGAACAGAGGAGAAGCGCTGCGCGCCTTCCCCTCTGTTCCCGGACCTGTCCTGAAGGCTTGCGGTGGGAGGAGGGCTTTCCTCCCCACCGCCAACATTCAGAATGCTGTTCTGAATGTTGGCGGTGGGGAGGAAAAACCCTCCTCCCACCGCAAGTCCCGGGAACAGAGGAGAAGCGCTGCGCGCCTTCCCCTCTGTTCCCGGACCTGTCCTGAAGGCTTGCGGTGGGAGGAGGGCTTTCCTCCCCACCGCCAACATTCAGAATGCTGTTCTGAATGTTGGCGGTGGGGAGGAAAAACCCTCCTCCCACCGCAAGTCCCGGGAACAGAGGAGAAGCGCTGCGCGCCTTCCCCTCTGTTCTCGGACCTGTCCTGAAGGCTTGCGTTGGGAGGAGGGCTTTCCTCCCCACCGCCAACATTCAGAATGCTGTTCTGAATGTTGGCGGTGGGGAGGAAAAACCCTCCTCCCACCGCAAGTCCCGGGAACAGAGGAGAAGCGCTGCGCGCCTTCCCCTCTGTTCTCGGACCTGTGCTGAAGGCTTGCGGTGGGGAGAAAAGCCCTTCTCCGCACCGCCAGCCTGGCAAGCGGTCTCCATAGGAACGCATTAATTGATTTTTAATGCATTCCTATGGGAAACCGTGCTTCGCAAGACGAAAAACTCGCAAGACGAAAAAACTTGCGGAACGAATTAATTTCGTCTTGCGAGGCACCACTGTATATATATATATATATATGCTTTCGTAGATTTTCACGGGTACAGGAATGCAGGTTTTGGTGTCCTCGGGTGTCTTCCCGTGTAAAAGTTGGGGTGTCTAGGCGACGTTTCGACGAGGTCTCACTCGTCATCTTCAGGCTGGTGCTTTCGGCTTCTTGTTACTGGAACAGAGCAGGATCTCAGTGTTTGAGTTCCTATAAATACTGTTGAGGGGGGTGTGGTGTATAGCCTCATTGGGGGGTGTGGTGTATAGCCTCATTGGAGGCTATACACCACACCCCCCTCAACAGTATTTATAGGAACTCAAACACTGAGATCCTGCTCTGTTCCAGTAACAAGAAGCCGAAAGCACCAGCCTGAAGATGACGAGTGAGACCTCGTCGAAACGTCGCCTAGACACCCCAACTTTTACACGGGAAGACACCCGAGGACACCAAAACCTGCATATATATATATATATATATATATATATATATATATATATATATATATATATGCAAATATCTGTAAATTTAAATCTGATTTTAATCAGATAAAGAGGAAACAATTATTCAACTAAAATTGTTTAATTGGATGACTGCCCTAATAAATGCACAGAAGATTGTGGCAAATATAGGGTTATGTAAGAGTTACCAACCTTTTAACCAGAGCACCATTTCAGCCACACAGAATACCCTGTGCTGTAGCATAACTTTTGTTCATCTTACAAATTGTTAGAAATTCTAAAAAAACCAACTTTTATGTCATGTGGATTCTGTATCAGCATAAAGCTGGTACAAAGCTCCTATTGCAACAGATGGACCTGTCACATCAGCTGATTCTTAATTCCAACAGATCCATGTTTTAAACTCATTTGTGGGTGCTTTAAGGACACCTATCTTCATAATTAATATAAAAAAGTACACAAAATGTGCTATACAAGCTACTCTTGGGATTAGAAATTTCACCGCAACATGGCTTTGCTGAAATATGGGGGACTATGTTTAAGTACTGGTACATCAATTGTTGTGCTACAAATCAGTAACTACAAGGGCAAAGCATCACTACCACAAGGGCATGCATCAGGTGAACACACTTGGAAATGCAGTGACAACCTATATAAAAGAAACAAAATATTGCAAATAACTAATTTAAATTGTGAGTGGGGGAAGGAAGAAGGGAATTTTAAAAACTCGGTGGATTTCACAAGATGAAGACTCAGGATTTTCGGCAAGGGAATGATTTTGTGGCTCACCCCCTCCACCAGTGTACCCCCTCACATTTGGGGGGGGTGGACCAGCACCTTCCCCCTAGAGACATCTGACCTAATGATTACTCCAGGAGACAAGAAGCTAGATAGAATATGTGGGCAATTGCTTAGCAGCCATCCTCTTTTGCTTCAAGGTAACCTAGGCCATCTATTTATCTCCCTACAGCCTCTAACAACCATCTGTGTGCTGCTATCCAGTCCTCTCCACCCAAGCATGAAGATGACTTAATACTAAACCACAGGAGCCAGCATTTCCTTACCCTTCAGTGGCTCATTCCTGAAAGTTATCGCACAGCTCCAAACAAAGGAGTGATGACAACATCAAGAAGTCAGCTTCCACAGAAGTTGATATTGAAAATGAGTGTTCTGTTCCTAGCTAAATTAGCCCTTTTAAGATTCTTCACCAATGAACTTCATTCTATTGACTCCCTTTTTCTATCCCCTCTTTTGCACTAAGGCTACAAATCCATCCTTTGTCTTCATTAGGAAGCAGACAGATGTTCAACTACACTAGCCATGTTGAAGAAAGACACGGGATAAAGAGATAGAATTGCCTTTCATAGTTAGACCAAGGTTCACTTCCAGTTTGTGACAAACCACTGTTTGCCATTTTGCCTCAACACAGCAAACTGTTTTGATATCAAAGCAGGATCTCAAAGCATGTTTTGGACCCTGACTTATAAAAAAAATCCTTCATACATGAAGCAAGGGGAGGAACGTGCAGAGAGTGAACAAGCACCAGGGCTCTAGTTCTCATGGTGATTTTTATTCCAAACATCCAACACTCAAACATGCAAGTTGCATTCAGCTGTCATAGTTAATAACCATAGCTGGCTCCAGATGACAGTGAGATCAGGCTTTTCCTGAGATTCTAAGACCAGTAAAGGGCCCTCTGTCCTATTTTTTCTTTGCATGGTGCAACCAAGCGGGTTGGAAGCAAAAGAAAGAATTCAACTCATGTCCCCTGCTTCTTACCAGTTAAGGAACCCCACTGAGGGTGCCTTGTCTTAAGACCACCAAAGTCCTAGCACTGCCTAAAAGCTGCAGATAGACCTACTCTCCATGAATCTGCCTAATTCTTATACAGCAGATACTTTCAAACAAAATTCGGAAGGTCAAAAAGTTAATCAAACAACACCAACAGTTGCTGCAACCATATTTCTGTAAAATAGACCCTACCTGTCATAATGAAAATAAACTCTCATAATCCACAAGGGACAACATAATACAGACACCTCCAAATTATGAATTGTCGGTTTTTCATAGTGCAAGTGGAAGTTTTACCTTTAGGTGGTTCAGCATTTAGGAACAAAAACCGCTGGTCTGATTAATCTCTCACTCAATACCAGTGGTAAGATGGCAAACTCCCCAGGCTTGTTCTGCGAGGAGAAAAGTAGAACAAAATTTCTGATAAATTATCACATTTGTACCATGCTCTCCCACTCAAGGAGATGAGAAGAGCGTTTTAGCCTCCCAACAGACTTGGGAGGTAGCTTAGGCAGAGACAGTGATTTGCCCAAACCCAAGAGGGAGTGATTCATTCAGTGAACCTTGCAGCCAAGTAGAGCTTTGAACCTCCCGGAAACATTGAAACAGAGCCCTCTAGCTATAACACACTGGCTGAAAGTTCTTCTTTGCTCAGTGGCATTAGTATAGAATGTTTCTCAGACGGATTTGGCAGAGACTGTCCTCTCCCCATGTGCGCAATCTAAACCTGCTCCAAAGAGTTGGAGGAACCCCCATAATAGATTTAAGGGGTGTGCAGGAAGACGAAATTTCTTTGTGTGGCCAAAAGTCCTTGCACTAGCAGAAGCACATTGCTGAACACCGCTCAGGGCTTTTGCACCTCCATCAACTCTGATGGTTTCTAAGCATCACATGAGCAGTAAAGCAGCTCACCAATGCAGAACCACTGCGCTACCTTCTTATTTAACTGATCTAGTATTTGATTTAAATAAAAAAACTCCAGTGTCTGACAGAAGGCCTAAATCAAACTGACAACGCACAAATGGAATTTCTCATCTTTGGGCATATGTCTAGATTTGCTTTAAGAAAAAACATTCTGGAGGAAACAAAACTATTAGAAGCTAGTTGAGAATACCCAAGTTCCTTCCATTCAAGGTGATGAAATTCTCAGAACTGCAAACTTTAACCAGTAGGTTAATTGGTTAATTGGTTAAACGGCAGCGAACAGGTAGGTGGCTATATCAGTATGGCACAATTTGTTGCTGATTTTACACTATGTTGCTGCTGGGGGTATACTGTAACTGTAATATAGAATGAAAAAAGAAATGCTAAATCTAACCCTTCTTTAGAGGAAAGGGTAAGTGGCAGATTTTATTCACTTGCAACTATGTTAACACTTCCTTCAGCGTCTCAAAAAGACAGCCGCATCAAAGATTTGGGTTAGAGGCTCATTTAAATTTAATCAATCAGTTCAGAAGGTCATGATTACTCAACTAAAATTCATAAATTGGTTGACTATATCTTAGTTTGGCGTGTTCATCTGCACAATGAAAATGCTAAGGCTCAAGAATTTGTAGGCATCTGCATTTTGAAAGAATTAAATACAGAAGAATCTAGGAGGTATGAATGTCGCTCCTAATACAATTCTGCCACTTCCGTACTTCTCTTGCCTTGGAATGCTAAAACATTCTCTTGCCAACTCTCAGCATAGCTGCCTTTCCATCAAACAGTCAGAAATATTCAGGGGCTGCTGATCTGTTGCCAATACCTAGGGCCAAGGAATTATGAGAAGGTGCCTTTTTAGTCAATTATCATGTTGTTATTTATATTACAGAGCAATGCAGGAGGCTCTTGCACGCTAACACTTTCACTTACATTTATGGATAGATTTTGGCAGCATTGTGGCTTTACAAACTTTCGAAGAAAATCCCTTTAATTTCAAATTGAATTAACTTCAGATCAGGCTGCTTGTGCCCCTGAAGGTACGTATTTTCTACCTTTTGTTATACACATGGGAAGAGCTGGGTGATGGGAGTACAGTGGTACCTCAGGCTAAGTACTTAATTCGTTCCAGAGGTCCATACTTAACCTGAAACTGTTCTTAACCTGAAGCACCACTTTAGCTAATGGGGCCTCCTGCTGCTGCCGCCGCGCCGCCGGAGCACAATATCTGTTCTCATCCTGAAGCAAAGTTCTTAACCCGAGGTACTATTTCTGGGTTAGCAGAGTCTGTAACCTGAAGCGTATGTAACCTGAGGTACCACTGTAAAGCTTCTACTAGATAGATATGTTGCAACACACCAGAGCTTTCTATTCCTTTGCTGCTCTTGCAGCCATTCAGCACATTGAGCATGTTCAGAGGGCCAAATACTAGCTTAATTAGTGAGGCTACCAATAAATCTATATATTCACATGCTGCTCTTTCATTCCTGCTTCACTGCTATTTTTGTGCAAGCAGGAAAACAAAGAAGCCATTAACCACAGTTCCCAGTTTACAGGTAATTGAAAGCTATGGTTAACTGTGACTTCTTGTTTTGTTGCCCTACTTGCATGAAGGGGCTGTATGGATATGAAGTTTGCCCTGGCTTATTAAGCCAGGATTTTATTGTGTAAACCACATCACTATGCAGCAGCAAAGAGATTTGCCAATGAGTGTGCACTTGAAGGGGAGCTATAGCCAATTCCTGGCTCTCATATGAATGAACATCCAAATAGTTGGCAGGGACTGCTGCAGCAAAAATGAGTGTTGAGGCATCTTAAGTACTAATAATGAGCTCTCATGGGCTCATTATGAAATACTTTATCAGATGCATGATGCACACATTTTCAAAAACAGACTAGTTTCATATACATATTACATTTTCAGATTTACATGTAAAAAAAATAATCAAAAATCAACAACACTTAGTTACACCAAAAGGCAATCTACGGTAGTTCTTAGGTGTGCCATTCCAAGTTAAAGATTGTTTTCAGAGCTGAAGAAGTGAAAGTAGAGTATTAGAGAAGTCGAAGAAGAAGAAGAAGAAGAAGAAGAAGAAGAAGAAGAAGAAGAAGAAGAAGAAGAAGAAGAAGAAGAAGAAGAAGAAGAAGAAGAGTAGTAGTAGTAGTAGTAGTAGTAGTAGTTTGGATTTGATATCCCGCTTTATCACTACCCAAAGGAGTTTCAAAGCAGCTAACATTCTCCTTTCCTTCCTCCCCCACAACAAACACTCTGTGAGGTGAGTGAGGCCGAGAGACTTCAGAGAAGTGTGACTAGCCCAAGGTCTCCCAGCAGCTGCATGTGGAGGAGCAGAGACGCGAACCCGGTTCACCAGATTAGGAGTCTACTGCTCTTAACCACTACACCACACTGGACCCAGACTTAGGAAGGCATGCATGCTTTTAGCATGGAACTAAGAGACGGGGAGAAAGCCAAGGGACTGGGAACTGAATTTCATATATGAATAAGCAATAACTGATAAAAGCCTTTGGCTCCTGGTAGTAGTGGTAGTTACAGTGTTTGAAAAATCAACACTTCATTTATAAGGTTGGAACCAGTTAACTGTAGCAAGGTAGATCTCTAACTCGATCACATGATTTAAATTGTTTTTCTTGAATTTGGTTTCCTTTTTTGCTTTCCTAATTTTTCCAAGCCACTTAGTTTCTCTTCAAATAATAACAATACTACTACTACTACTACTAATAATAATAATCCACATTATTCCATTACATGGGACACAAAAGCTTGCATTTGATGGAAATGGTTCCCTTCAAGTGAAGCCTCAACAAAGCTTCCTTGTATATTAAAAAACCAATCACTTCTCTTCTAAAGTTCTTTTTCTTTTCTTTTTCCTTTCAGAAAGCATGGAAGGGAGATAGCCTGCAACAAAGGCGACTACATTTTTGCAGGACTAGATTGACTTTCCAACAGTGTGATTAGACCAGGAGAGCACAGCTGCAACTTATAAATGCCCAGGCAGGCACACATGAGTGGCGTCTCATCTAGTCTGCCAAAATTCCAAGCAATTAGAACAAATAACACTTTCAGCTCTTCTGCAAGTTACTGAGATGGAGAATAAACACCAGCAGTGGAGGAGAACGGTCGGGTGGGAAAAAGACTTCTTGTTTCATAAGGGTTACCTTAAAAAAAAGTTATTTATTTTTAAATTTTCCATCAGAACAACCAACCACTTGCTTGCTCACTCCAAAGCATGGGAGTCCCCATGTCTCCAGGAAAAAAATGGAGCTTGTTTCCTCTTCCCTCTTATTCCCAATTGGCCAGAATCTTACTTTCTTTCTGATATTGCTACTCCCGGGAAGAGGTAACTAAAATGTGGGTTTTGAACTGGAGTACAGTACTATATAGCAACCAAAAATCCTTAACAGAGAGTCTATGTCCTTAACAGACACTTGGATATTGCTTTCTTGTCCAACACTGGCCCAATTGGACGTGAAGGCAGGGAAGGGGCAAGTTTTTAATCTTCCTCTCTTCCCTTCTAGCAAGCCTAATGGCATTCTGCAGACACCCTGCCCAATTTCTTCAGCAGGCGCTACCCAATTTATGTGAAGTGTTGCCACCACAAGGTCAAATGGAATAGGCTGGGTTGGGTCCCCCCCCATTGCTCTTACAGTTCAATGCTATCCTTCCCTCCCAAAGTTGCATTTCCATTTGCAGTATGAAAAAAAGTGGGGGAGGGGGAGTTTGCACGTGGATTGTAACTCAATGTGTATCATTATGAAAAGGTTAAAGCCGGAGTTGAGTCTCTAAGACGGTTGGGTGATGCCTTGCACTCCTCCTCCTGGCAACTCTGCAGCCAAGCATCACACACATCCAAATTCTTATCTGGCTCAGATGAAAATCTGATCCACTCATTCAATACCACCCCCCAATAAACAACCTTTCCCCTTCCCTTCCTTTAAATATCCCACATACCACAAGAGCTGGGGCAGCATTCCAGCACCAGGGGAGTGAGAGGGAGGGGGTCTTTAGTTTCCTCCCTGTGCTAGGACATAGGACCCCCCCCCACGACCCTTAAGGAGAAGGGAGGGAAGGAATGGTGTCTTTCCCCTCTTACTGCAGCTGCTGTCACTGGCTCAGTAAGGCAGTCTTTTAAAGAAATAGAATGGGGGGGGTATCCATTTTTGTAGGCTGCACAGCTAGGATGGTGGATCTGATTGTCTCGGAAATAAGCCAAGCCATATTCTGCTTCATTGTTTTTAAGTACCTGAATTTATTTTCAAGCTAACATCGTATTGGCATGGCAGGGACTTGCCCTTCTCTAAGAAACAGTCATCTTTAGGTCCAGAGGCACTGCAAGTTCTGAACAAGAAGAAAACAGGATTAGCATAGTCAGTATGGCTAGAGATTAGCAGTCACATCCTAGCCATGTTCTCCCACTGATTCCAATGGGGCTCAACTCTCAAATGAGTATGCATAGGACTTCAGCCTAATCCTATGCATGTTTGCCCAGTGTATCCTGTTGAGTTGAGTGGGACTCCATTCAACAGCAAATAGTACAGTGGTACCTCTGGTTACATACTTAATTCGTTCCGGAGGTCTGTTCTTAACCTGAAACTGTTCTTAACCTGAGGCACCACTTTAGCCAATGGGGTCTCCCGCTGCTGCTGCTGTGCCACCACTGTGCGATTTCTGTTCTCATCCTGAAGCAAAGTTCTTAACCCGAGGTACTATTTATGGGTTAGCAGCGTCTGTAACCTGAAGCATATGTAACCTGAAGCGTATGTAACCCGAGGTACCACTGTACTGGTAAATATGGGAAGAGAAAGGGTAAAACAGCCAGCTGAACTGTTCAATACACTGTTACATGTGACTCTTAGGCTAACTGCAAAGTTAGAAGGAAGCCAGGATTATGGGTGAAGTTCACCCTTCAGTGGCTTGCACAGCCCTCTTGGCACCAAAGTAACCAACTGTCATCTTCGTGTTAGATCATGCAGTTACTGGGAATGAAGCCCCTCTCTAACAGTGTTGGGAAGATCCACTCCAACACACACACCCCAGAAAGGATTTTTATACTGCAGCCTTCTCAAAATGAGCAAGTGCCAATTTCTACTCTGTTAGGACTAGTAAATTTTTATGTTTGTAATGTGTGGTTGTCAGAAAGAAAATAGCAGGCTTCTTGATGAAAAGCCCAAGGTTGGAAGTACAAAATAGCAAGGCAAGGAGTTGCTTATGGCAAAAGCTGGGTCTGTTGATTTGGTTTTAGATTATACCTCTTCAAAACCTGAAAAGATGTCTCAATAGGGAAATATCCATCATTCAGACAACAGCCTCAGACAGACCACAATCTGATAGCTGTCAGTGCCCCCCCCCCACTTCTGCCAACCTATTTCCCCATATTTTATTGTTTTATACACACACACACACAGAGGGCCTTTCCTCAAACAACTGACAGTTGAAAGTCACTTTTCCTGAATTAAAATTGGTATCCCACTTCTCTTTTGCAATTTGAGGTCAACAAAATCAGAATTATAACCATCCTCAGAGGTACTCACTTTCTATGTTTTCCTACATGCCACACAGACATGCACTGGGGCTGCACACCTACCAACTAAAGCTATTTTTCCCCAATATTATCTAGATATGTTTACAGCTATGAATCCCAACTTTAAAAATGGGGTGGGGACATATCAGGTGGCCAACCCAGTAGGTAGGTATATCCTGCATCCTATATAAACATTTTAGAATGCTGACTTCAAGTTGCTGTGCTTGAAGTCTATCTGCCACTGTTACTTCATCTGTAACTTTGTTTTATAAATAAACCATATAAATAGGTTCCCTTTGATTGCTCAGAGCATGCAGCATTAAGTGCTGGGGCATAGCTTTAGGCATAATTGTACAACTGAATTCATCAGCTGCCTAATTATCATGCATTTTGCATTTATTTCTGCCAATTAAAAAAGGAAGAAACTATTAACAACTTTTACATAAATACCGTATTTGTTCTCTGCAAAAGACATGAGGCTAATTTGCCAGCGATTAACCGATTATGTAATTTTATAGCTGTCACTCTATAAGATGCCACTTACCCCACACCCAGTGGCAAACAATAAAAAAACCCAGAAGTTCTCTTTCCCCACAAACCCCTCTGGTTTCTGACTTCACCATGTCCTGATGAAGTTGCATGGCTGCTGATCTCTTATTTCCTCCCTCCTACCCTCCGTAGGGTGATTTGATCCATTCTTCGCACCATTAGTGGTGCACAAACCAAGGTTGACTTGTAAAACCAGGAACTGAAACCATGGTTTGAAATGTGTTTGTAAACCACAGTTTTGAGGTAATCTGGTTTGTGTAGCTGCATGTTACAGGAACCTATGGTTAGCTAGAAGAACAGTGAGGAAAATCTGGAGAAAGAGGGAAGGCATGCTCCCAATTTAAAAACTATGGTTTGCAGGGGGTCACTTTGGGAAGCAGCACTAAGATCTGGTGCAAGCGTAACAAAGTGGCTTCATTTCATCCAGTATAGTGGAACATAAGCATGGAAGAGACATGTGTGTCATAAAATCACTACGAATTGGGGTTCCAAGAAACATGGGATTCCCTTCCCTTCATGCTCTTAAAGTTTACAGCTGCAAACATCAGTGGAATTTCGCTAACACTGGAAGCGTGAAGTGGACTTTACTTGTTTCGTTCTAATGAGATTTTAGAGTTAAACTGGGCATAGTGTTAAGCACAGGTTTGCAGCCAAAATGAGCAGTCTTGCATCCAGTTCCCCTGTCCCTCTCCAAAACACGTGGAAAGAAAGAAAAAAGGGATGTCATCAAACCATATGCTCTCCCTTTCTCTCAACACCCAATAATGTGAAGCTGGAGAGAAGCTGGAGAATGTGTAAGTCACCTGCCATGGTGTCACATGTTTTTCTAACTACCCATTATGGGGTGTGATGCAGAAATCATATTTTTTTTAGCAGCAACTCTGTGACTACCAGTAAGTCAAGTGGTTCTATTGTGCCATAACTGTAGCTGCTGTTAGACCACCAGTTGTCCCCCTCCAAAGTACCACCTTGATGTTTCTGTTCAGGAAGTATTCTTTAAAATATAAAATATAAAAGAATATGAAAAAGGAATAGTAGGGAGGTGAGCCTGAGGTGGATGGCCATCTGTCATAGATGCTTTAGTTGAGATTCCTACAATGCGGGGGGCGGGTCTTGAACCAGGTGACCCTTGGAGGCCCTTCCAACTATACAATTCTATTATTCTGTGAAGGAAGTGATGAAAGCCAGGGGTTGCAGGGCGGCACAAAAAGTCAAAATACAAAACCAAACCAAAGACACCCAAGTTGTTATTTCTAAAAGAATGCTTTAGGTCCTCATAGTTGCAGAGATCCACAAAGAAAAAGACAGTCTGGTGCATTATGATTTCAAACTCTCAGGGTTTCTTTTCCCAAGTCTTCCTGAAATTCTTTTGAGAGCATGTGCTGGACATCTTTTCCCCATGTCTGAGAGCACCATTTTTGGAACACGCACACACCCTGATGCATTGAGTGCAGCACTCCCAGCCAGAGCCAAACAATAATTACCCAAATTAAAATGGTAGCTAGAACATGCAGATTAGCTGCAGTCTTCCTATTCATATTTTTTTTAAAAAAAAAACAGGTCCTCAATGTAGAATATGCTACATATTATGCATGTTTACATCTTTTTTTCAGGAAAAAAAATTAATGCCACGAAAGAGGCAATTTAGATCACAGATTTTAATGGGTTCAGTGAGGGAAATTAAAAAGGAGAATAGTATTATTTCTTCATTCCTCCTGGGTAACAGGAGGGCAAGAATAAAAGAAGCCAAGGCCTGCTTACCAATGGATACAAAGGACTTTACAAGCAGTAAAGCAAATAATTACTATGTTTATCTAAAAGTGTTCTAAAAGAGTAGGTATAAATCCCGCCACTTGGAATGATTTCCTGTCAATTGTAAACGAAGCAATTAAGTTTATTTCACTAAAACAAATTAATGCATATGAGGCCAAGTAAAGGGCAATCTCTACTTTTGTAAATTATAAATTTGTTTAAAATTACTTAAGAATATAGGGGGGGGGGCATTAATGTTACATCCTTCTCTCCTCGTCCAGTGGTCTCATCACTCTTGAAGCCACTTCTCCACCTCTGCTTGCCTCACCTCTCTTGATTCCTGGTATGTTGTCACAGCAGGGCAGAAAGTTTTTGGCATGTCTAATTTTGGGGGGTGTGGTGGGTAGTGGTGGTGGTGCCCTTAGGATTTATAAGAATTTGAAATTAATCTGAACTTAGGTATGTGTGTGTGTGCTTCTTTGTTTGAAAGAGAGATAGATATATTTTACAACTTGTACTTTATAAAGTATACGTTACCCCCTACTGATATAGCTTGGGACAGTCTAAGAAATAGTAGGTTTGTTCATATATGGTGCGGAGGGTGGGGGTGGAGGACAGGGTTTTAAATAAGATTGAAAACCAGTAAAGCTTCCTAGCAAATTGTTTGTTTGGAGTCAATGCACCAAAGCCATGTTCAAAATAATGCTTTCCTAATTGCCATTTACAAATCAATTGTTTTTAGGTTCAGAAACCACCTTTAAGCACTGCTGAAATACCAGCCCTCCTCTCCCCTTGCCTTCTACCCACTGAGCACTTTCCGCCTTTGATTGCCTGGTTGCTGGTATCACTCTTTTGCGCCAGGGCAGGCCTGGGAAGCATAATCACAGGTCCGGTATCTAACACTCCCATTGATAGCTGGGTTCACTGCCAAATCTAATTTGTATGGAGCACGATATGGAGCAGATGGAGAGAAAAGGCCACCATGTGAGGCTGCCTTTTATTCTGCTCACTAGCCTCAGCAAGAAGCAGTTCACTGCCTCTTTACAAGCTAATGACACTGAGGTTCTTGAGCATGGCCAATAATCCTCCATCAAGCATGCTTTGCCAGCATTATAGTTTTCCTCGGGGTGTGGGGTGGGGAATGTATCTTGAACACTGATCTGGTGGCTAAATATTATGTTTTAGGGTTGGGTGCAGGGGGGGGGGAAGCAATATGTTATATACCTGGGGTATGCAACCTCAGGCCCGGGGCCTGGATACGGCCCAATCGCCTTCCCAATCCAGCCTGCGGATGGTCTGGGAATCAGCGTGTTTTTACATGGGTAGAATGTGTCCTCTTGTTTAAAATGCATCTCTGGGTTATTTGTGGGGCCTGCCTGGTGTTTTTACATGAGTAGAATGTGTGCTTTTATTTAAAATGCATCTCTGGGTCATTTGTGGGGCATAGGAATTCATTCATTATTATGTTTTTCAAAATATAGTCCGTGAGATAGAGAGGGGGGGTAGATAGATGATGAGATGATGATAGATGATAGATGATAGATGATAGATAGATAGATAGATAGATAGATAGATAGATAGATAGATTAGATAGATAGATATAGATAGATAGATAGATATAGATAGATAGATAGATAGATAGATAGATAGATAGATAGATAGATAGATAGATAGATAGATAGATATAGATAGATGATAGATAAGTGCAACGGGTGCAACTAGGATAGGTGGTTATTGCATAAGAACATAAGAAGATAAGCCAAAACCCCACTCAGTCTAGCATCCTGTTCTCACAGTGGGCAACCAGATGCTGTGGGCATCTGCTGTAAGCAGGATCTCTCCCCACTTGTCATTCCCAGCAACTGGTATTCAGACACATGCTGCCTCCAACAGTGGATGTAGAATACAGTGGTGCCCCGCAAGACGAATGCCTCGCAAGACGGAAAACTCGCTAGACGAAAGGGTTTTCCGTTTATTGAGCTGCTTCACAAGACAAATTTCCCTATGGGCTTGCTTTGCAAGACGAAAACGTCTTGCAAGTTTGTTTCCTTTTTCTTAACACCGTTAATACAGTTGCGACTTGACTTCGAGGAGCAACTCACAGAACGCAGTGTACATAGTAGCCTTTTTTGAGGTTTTTAAAGACTTTGGTGATTTTTGAAGCTTTTCCAAAACTTCTTTTGCAGCCATTTGGTAAGTTAAGCTTTTAAAACTTTTTTTGGGGTGGTTGGATTTTGGGTTGGGATGTTTGGAATTCAATGACTTGGTGTTGGGGAGGGGTTTGCAAGGATCTGGAAGCTTGTGTTTTTTTTCTGCATTTTTATGATTTTTGTGACCATTGGGGCACTCTGCTGTTTAAAAAAAAAAAATTCTGAATTTGAATTTCTGTGTGCTGGGTGGCTGGGGGAACAGTTGGGGAGGGGTTTGCAAGAATCTGGAAGCTTGTGTTTTCCCCCCTGCATTTTTATGATTTTCTGTGACCATTGGGCCACTCTGCTGTTTTTTTTAAAATATTCTGGATTTGAATTTCTGTGTGCTGGGTGGCTGGGGGAACAGTTGGGGAGGGATTTGCAAGAATCTGGAAGCTTGTCCCCCCCCCCTGCATTTTTATGATTTCCTATGACCATTGGGCCACTCTGCTGTTTTTTTAAAAAAATTCTGGGTTTGAATTTTGAAATGCTCTTTACAGTATGTGTGACTTTAAAGAGCACTTAATAAACTCTTGTTGTACCAAATTTGGCTTTGTTTGGACTTTTTTTGACCATAGGAATGCATTAATTGATTTTCAATGCATTCCTATGGGAATCCGTGCTTCGCAAGACGAAAGATTCGCTAAATGAAAAAATTCACGGAACGAATTAATTTCGTCTTGCGAGGCACCACTGTACAGCAATAATGACTAGCAGCAATTGGTCACCCTTCGAAATCCTGCTTCTTTTGCCAGCCCTTCCAAACTCTGAGATCAATGCCAAGTCGGTAGAATTATCTTGTCACAATGCAGTCCCCTTCTATATCCCAGCCTCACTTATTTCCGTCTCAGTTTATATCCCGATGTATCCAATTGGTTTCAGGAAAACAAAAACTGTTAATTAATGATAGTGCTAAAGACTGAGTGACAACAAATATAAACATATACTTCGAAATAACTCCGTGCGTATTTTCCCAGAGCTTAAAAGCCCCCAGAAGATGCTTGGCTCAGAAAGAATTCCATCCTAAACAAAATTCTAGATGTGAGACAAGCCACCAAGAACTCACATTTGGATCATTTGTATTCAGTACATGGAGTGTATTATCAAGAAGGAGATGTAATTTTTATGGCATGGTAAGGCCAGAGCCTAAAAGTATCTGGAGGGTTATAAATCACAACCAGCACCTAAACCCAGGGGGTTTTTTTCTGGGGGAATTCAAGGATATGCAATACTGGCACCTTTTTTTCTAGAAGAAAAGCCTATCTAAATCTTTCCCAGATTATAATCCACGGCTCTATTTCAGGCATAGGCAAACTCAGCCCTCCAGATGTTTTGAGACTACAATTCCCATCATCCCTGACCACTGGTCCTGTTAGCTAGGGATGATGGGAGTTGTAGTCCCAAAACATCTGGAGGGCAGAGTTTGCCTATGCTTGCTCTATTTGGACATCACACCAAAGCATGGTGAAGAAAGGTTAACAATGATTTGGCAAACTATTTCCTCCATTTCCAGAGGATGCTCCATTATGGAGATGGTGTTGAATTTAGGAAGCTGAGGGTTGGGAGAATGTAAAACAAAAGCAGGCAAGTCTCCCTAAATCATGGTTTGTCAGTAAGATCTTCTAATAATATTATTGGCCAAGAAACAATGTGAACTTAAGTCTCCATAGACTCCAACACTCTGTCGGTTATACTGGATTAGCTCTCATGAGTCGATAGTCCTTTGTTGGTTCTTGTGAACACCATTATGTAACTATTGCAGTGCAATTGGTGCCAAATACCAAGAAACATTAAACAGATATTGCTGGGGACACACAAACAAAAAACACTTTAAAACCCTCAAAATTTTAGCATTTTTTTTAAAAAAAAGTCTTTTAGGCGTTTTTCTTGGCTAATCAAAACCCACACTTGTGTCAAAAAGCACCCTCTCATCAGTGACTTAATTCTGCAAGGTGAGTTTTATGCTTTACTCTCTGCTCCAATACACACAGCACATTGCAAGTATGGAGCTGTGCTGTCAGTTTCCAGAGCCAGGATACCAGAGACCATGCCTTTTTGTGAATGAGAGACTGGCCTTCTAGTTTTGATACTTTGCAATGGTGCTATAATCCAGGTATCAGCAGCACAATGCTCCATCATAGTGTAAAAAATGGTTACTGCAGATTATTATTGTCCACCATGCATTTAACACACATACACACAGCTGGAAGCTAAGGACCATGTGGTGAGGATGATTGATGGCATGCAGCAAACAACAGCCAACAGCAGCATAGCACTCCTGTCAGGCTCTATAATGCAGCCCCCACAGCTGCTGCACTAAATTCTGAGTTGTTTGGACAAGGAGGGAGGAAAAGGGAGAGTTGCAAAGGCAGGATGTTTACTACAATGAGATTTACCTCCAAAGCAAACTTAACTGGTCCACGATGGGCAGAAAAATTGTTTGGAACGAGAATAAAAACAAAAGAGTGGGAGAATGTTGCAACTAAAACTATTCTGGGTCAATTTAAAATGTTTTAAACGAGCTGTTGGAAATCAAAATAGAGCAGCATGCAAATGAAAGTGTTACCTTCTCCGCACTGGGAACTAACCCTTCACCTTGTTTTTAGTTTTGAGTACATTAACCAAATAGCAGTTTTGGAAATCTCTCTTGCAGATAAGATGCTCCCTCAGGACTGTATGGGGAGAACAGCAGCAGCAGCAGTCCTTAGTCTCACTCTCTTTTCTCAGCCAAACAATGGAGTCAGTATTTCCCATATTTAAATGAGAAGTCTTGGAACAACTGAACTCTCAGTTTACGCTAATAACAACAACAACAACCAATCTCCCAGGGTAAGAGAGCATCTTACTTTTAAGGAAATAAGGTCTCCTGGTTATTAATTCTCACAGTGAGGGCAACTAAAAATGGAAGGAGGAGTCAAAAGTCTGAGGGCCATTCCTGATGTATGTACTTCCTGGACAAAATCCAGGACCAAGGGGGCCAGTGGAAGAGGAGGGAGACCATTTGAACAGTACCACTGTATGACCATCTGACTATCCTGTAAAGCAGGGGTCAGCAAAATTTTTCAGCAGGGGGCCAGTCCACTGTCCCTCAGACCTTGTGGGGGGGGCAGACTATATTTTTTTGGGGGGGGATATGAATGAATTCCAATGCCCCACAAATAACCCAGAGATGCATTTTAAATAAATGGACACATTCTACTCATGTAAAAACACATTGATTCCCGGACCGTCCGTGGGCTGGATTTAGAAGGCGACTGGCCAGATCTGGCCCCCAGGACTTAGTTTTTGCCTCCCTATGCTGTAAAGCCTTGAGAAGCCTGTGAAGTTGTGTGAGTTGGGATTGTTTGGGTTCAGTATTTTAAAGCTACAGTCCTAGACATGCTTATGAAAATGTAAGTCCTATTGAATCAGATGGACTTATGCTTGAGAAGGCAAGCTTCAAGTTGCATGGTTAAGTCTACATTCTGTGGCTATTTTACCTTTTAGTGAGGGGGGGCAACTCAAGCCCAGGGGCCAAATGCAACCCACCCCTCTCGTTGGGACTCTTCTAGGCTATGGCACCTCCTCAGTCAATACCTCCTTTCCCCAGGCCTCACACTTAACCACGCCTACTTTGCACCCTGTCTTGACAGGAATGCACCCTTGAACTGTTGCTTGTCAGTGTGTGTGGAACACTAACCTTCCCCACAAAAGGTCAAAAATACATTTGTTAGTTTCATCCACTCCTCTGACACACACCCCACTGGCACCCCTAGGAGGGAATATGGCCCTCTGTATGAAAAATAAAATTAAATAAAATAAAAATTTATTATTTATACCCCCAGCCACTCTGGGTGGCTCCCAACGGAATATAAAAAACACAATAAAAGATCAAACATTAAAAACTTCCCTAAAGAAGGCTGCTTTCAGATGTCTTCTAAATAAATAAAAAAAAGGTTGCCCACCCCTATTTTAGGGGATAAAAACTAAAAGCGGGTAAATTTATTTGCTTAGCATAGACAGCAAGTTAAAAATGAAGTCTTGGTAATAGAGATTGCTTTTTTAAGAGGGGGGGGGATTTGTGAAAAAATAGTCAAGCAATTATATTAGCAGGTAAACTGACCACATACACCCCCCCCCCCCGACTGAGGCATCCCCTTCCACTTAGCTGTTTCTGCGATCAGAAGAAGAAAAAGAAAAAGGTGGCGTTGGGAAAGAACAGTTGAAAACCGTGAAGGAAAAATCAAAGTCAGCATGTAGCACACCAATTATTCTGCCTTCAAGTCCACAGAATGTAAACATTAAGGGCACACTGTCAGGGCGGTCAGGGGAGGGCTTCATACTGACTGCCATTACTACTGAGAATTGGGTTCTCTTTGGTAAAAAGGTTGGGGTCTGACCAAGTTCACGGCCTGCCTGACAAGCCATTGCTGACCTCAGCTGGAATATTCTTTCAACCCTGCAGCCCTCGCCTCTCTTGTGCTTAGGCTTTCTCTCTATCAGTCTCTATGATAGCTCACGTTCCCGTGTGTGTACCATTTTACTTCCATCAGGAGCGCAGGCTTGTTCCAGCAAGAGGAAGAGAGGAATGGAAAGCGGCCAGGAGCTGGATTCTTCCAAGAAGCCACAAAATTAGTCTCTCCAGAGATCTTGATGCAATTCATCAACTGGTTTCTCTTCTCTCCACCCCCCCTTCCCTTTTCCTTCAGGGCTGTGGGGCGGGGAAAATCAATGGTATTTGTGCTGTAAAAGTGATCATCATGACAGAGGAAAACTCTGCAACAAAATTGATTTGTTTAAATATAACACCACAATTGAGCAGCATGTGTCAGTAGAGGAAAATGAAGGGGGGAGAAGATGAGGGGAAGCTCTCATGATTTGCCACAAAAAGCGCGATAAGTAATACACTTCTAAGCTATGCCAACAAAACTGATTTTCCTTGAAGCAAACAGAACAGGTTTCCAACTTGTTACAAAAAGAAGGAAGAACCCACTTTTTTAATGCACCAAAGAGAAAAAAGTACAGCTGCCAATTTCTGTGGAGAAGAACTGAAGGACCAGTGTAGTGAAGAGTGAGTGAGGTTTCTGATGTTTCTCCTTGCCTCTGTATTTTGCCACAGTGGACTGTAGCCCATTAAAGCTTATGTTTCACCACCCCATGCAATTGTACACAGCTTAACAATCGAGTTGGTTTTAGATTATCTTTGCCATCGTTGCTGTGAGTACCCTAACAACAAGGTCAGAATCAGATATATCCTCCACAGAAAACCATATAACAAGAGCCAATTAGGAAGCTATACTCACTATACATTCCTTTGCTAACCTCCTACCCCATCCTGCAAATAAGCAAAAAGATTATAGAAGAGCCCCAAAGACTTTTCCAGCTATGAAATCTGGCTTAGTTCCCACATATAATTGAAGAAGGTACTCAGAGCAACGTGATGGGACTGTGTTGCCTTGCACTGATTGCAACAGGATGAGCTGAGGCTCTCATTTCAAAGATCCTTTGCACCACTGTCTTCTCTGCATTGCTCTTTTAAATAGAAAACATACGCATGTGGCGTCCATTGGGAAGGTTTCTGACAGCAGTTGTCAATATAGCCTGTTAGAGTTGTTGTGAAACTTTTTATATTAACTCTTTTTATATTAAGGAGGAACGTGCACTTAATGGAGAGAGAGAAGTTTTAAAAGTAGAGGAATACATTTTCAAGGGTAGAATAACTGAAGTATTGGCTGGTGCTTCTCAGAGTCTCTAGGAGCAACGTGAAGGCTGTAATAGTCTTAATTGTGAAAAATGTTGGACAGATACCCATGCTTGAACTCTTTTCAGAGGGAGCATCTGAAGAACTACCGGTAGGTTGATCATGGAGTGAGCACAACAAAATTCTGAGGCTAATTAAAAGCCACTAAGTCACTGGATCTAGATGGCATATATTCAAGACTTCATTAAGAAGTCAGATGTGAGGTTTTTGTTCTTTGTTCCAGACTCCTTGAAAGCAAAATAATGTTGATCTTAAAAGGGGGAATCAAAGGGAAGACATGATATTCCAGGTGAGTGAGGAAAAGAAGTGTATTCAGCATAAATTGGCAGAAAGTATCTCTAAAGCCAAGACTGTTATATCAAAAGATTGAAGAACAAGTCTGACCAAGGAAGAATTAGCATGGCCTTTTCTTGTTAAGGGAAGTCCTGACTCATTAAGCTTTTAGAATTCTGTCAGAATGCTGGCAAACATCTGGATAGGGGTGAGCAGATGTGGACTTCTGTTTTTAAAAAAACAAAGTTCCCCTCCAAAAGCTCTTGGAGTTAATTCAGTGGTTTTAAGATAAGAGGAGCAAAACAAAGCAAAAAAAGGAAGCAGTACAGTGTTAGAAACTGAGATATGAAAGCTAGGAGCTAAATGGCACCTTAAACCTGGGTTATGGTCGCAACAATGGAATGTCCAGGCACACTTTTTTAATAACAAGAATACAAAGCTGAAAATGAATGAATGGCAGCTAAAATATTATGTTCATTTTTCACATGGTCACTCTAGTCCTTCCCCTGCCCAGCCCCCTAATATTCTTAAATGGGTCTCTTCTCCAGTCTTCAGAGAGTAACTGGAAGTGGGGAGGCATAAAAAAGGTCCTCTTTTCCTTCCACTCTGCAGTTTTAATCCGAAATCTTAAGTGCAGTACTGCACCGAGAGCTCAGAAACAGCTTGCGCTAATGAAATTCCCTGTCACAAAATGCGCCTAGAACAATGGGAGTTTCGAATACTGAAGCAGTGGGTAGAAGAACAAACTATTCTCACAACAGAGAGAAGACAATGGTGGTGTTCCCTTGCCCCAAAGAATCTATATCGGAAGTGGTGCTATTTAATTTGTTCACAAATGATATGGAGTCATATGGTAAGCAGTGAGGTGGCCAAATTTGTCGATGATACCCAATTATTCAGGAGGGACTGAACTGTCCCAAACCAGCTGTGAAGAGCTCCGAAATGATCTCTGAATCCTGTGCAAAAGGGCTATAAAATGGCATATGAGATTCCCTGAAAGAAGTGCAAAGTGATGCGTACTGAGGCAAACAATCCTGATTTCACATATGGCATTAGAACTGGCAGTGATCAACCCAGAAAAGAGGTATTGAGATTGAATTAATAGGCCAAGAAAGCATCAACATGGTGTGCATTAACTTCAATGATGGGTTTATTAGAAGAGAGATTTAGAATGATCAATATAATTTATGCCTAAATTATTCATATTCACACACACACTGCAGCTGCATTTCAAATACTCTGAATAGTTCTGGTTGCCCTCAGTTGGAACATGTAACACCTTTACTGCACTAGTTTCTGCTGCACGTCCAAGCTCAATTCAAAGCGATGGGATTTGCCTTCCAGCCCTTAGCGGTTTGGAGCCAAGTTATCTGAAAGTACTGATTTCATCCATATTAACATGCCTGCACTTTGAGAATATCCCGGAGGCCCTCCTCTGGTGCCTACCTGTGAAATCAATTAGATTGATGAGTACAACAGATAGGGCTGCCTTCTCTGTGATGGCCCCATGCCTGGGGAACTCCTTTCCAAAGGAAGTCTAACTGGCCCCATCAGGCTTTCAGGATCCATTTGTTTAAACCTGCGTTTGCATAAGTTTGATTGTGCCACTCTTTGGTTTGGTGCTATATGATCATTTGCTTTGCTTTCTGTATCATTATGCTAAGATTATATTATATTGTTGGTGTTGGTTTGCTGGCATTGCATTGCATTGTATTCTTAATTTTTATGGCGGCTTGCATGCTGGAAACAACCTTGAGAGGGTTTGACCCGGAAAGGCGGCCTATAAATATTTTAAATAACTAACTAAATAAAACATTCAAATGTAGCGCAGGAAGCCCTGGAGCCTTGGCACCGGCACAGAGTTTTCTGGAACAGCTTTGTTCTTGAGCTTCAGCACGTTTGATAGTTGCCAAACCATTGCAAAGTGCAGGATATTTTACTGGGTGAAGACTTTTAACAGCCCAGTTATGACCAGGAGGCTGCTGCTCTTCTTGATGACAACATGTCTTGATACACACCAGACTAAAGGGGGGGGGGATAAATTATCCTTCCAAGTGTTATAAATAAACCTTACGATGGAATTTATTTCGCAACACCAGTAGTCCGGCCTCTATTTCACGGGATTCAGCCTACGGCAGCAGCAAAACAAAGTAGTAGGAAAACAAGAGCTCTCAGCCTGTCCAAATATTTCCAGAGCAGCGCTTATGCAATCTGCAGAACATTAAGTACTCAAGAATTGTGCTCTGTTGATAGGTGAAAGAACACGTTTGAAAAGCGACTCCATTTGCCAACCAGCTTTCAACAAATATGTACACAAGCTGTGCCTGCAGACTCTTCCTTGCAAGTCGCCACCGCCTCCTCCGCCTCCGCTGGCTGGAAATATTTCATAATGGATTATCCTTTTTACATCCAAGTTAGTCAATGAGAAACAAGCAACAGAAAAGATAGCACTTTTCAGGCAGGCTGAAATTTCTATTTCCATTTTATTTAGTTTTTTAAGTAGGTGCTGGGTTTTACCAAGACATTGCACACAGCAGCCCCCTAGATCTGAAACCTGTGGGTGCTGGTTACTGAAACAGCGTCTGCTCGTGTTCAGAGGCTGGGAGAGGCAGCTGCAGGAACCAAGCACGGGAAGGGTTTTACACACCCTTCCATGCCCCTTTGCTGCAAATCACACTTTCTTCCTGCGGCTTTCCAAGTGATCATCCTTCAAATCTCAGGGCTGTCAACAGATTCCGGAGCTGAGCACTGGCATAAATTAAGCTCTGGGTTTAGGTTTCATAAAAATCTAAGGATGGATTCTGAGGACTTCAATGGACCCATTCACACACAACCTCCTGTGATAGAGCCAGTTGTCTTTGGTACAATCAATATTACACACACACACACACTGCACAATCAAGTGGGTGCCTTATGTCCAATCCTCATCCCACTAGAACAGAAGATTGTGACTGAGTAGGGGTTGCCTATTATAACAGATACACCTGTGCCTGAGAGGTCTGGCCTAACTATGGTAACAGAGGAGAAAGGATCACAATACCTCAAGGACTGCCTCTACCCATATGAACCGACTTGGACCATCATTTGAGGCCGTTTTTCGTGTGCCTCCTTCATTAGAGGTTCAGAGGATGGCAACACAGGAGCGAGTCTTTTCTGCAGTGCACCTCCAGGTAAGTTCAGGAAATAACACTGAACTAGACAGATACTGAATCAACTCGATTGTCTGTCTTGGTAGAAGGAAGCTTTCTATGTTCCATTTGGAACTGACTCTAGGGTTGCTGGAGGTGTTTCTCAAGTAGGACATTAATATGTCTGAACCAGAAAGGTCTATGGGCATGCAGGACAAAATTATCTATCCCTCCTGTAAGTGACCACCCAAGAAAGCATACAAGATTCCAACTAGATAAATATAACCAGGTCCCTTTCATAGGAAAGCCTGTATAGTTTCAGAGGAGGCTTGGTCATGTGATGCCTTTGAATTCTTATCAAAATCCAAGGTTGTGCTTTGCATTTATTTAGGGTGTTTATATCCTGCCTTTCTTCCAATATGATACTCAAGGCCACATGTACTGGATCCCCAGGCAGTCCCTCTTCCAGACATAGTCCAGATCCATACACTGGTGCCCTTTGGAGATCAAGCACCATTTCAGGCAAAATTACCTTTGTGGAGAATACAGTTTTCCTGCCCTTAGGTAAAGGTAAAGGGACCCCTGACCATTAGGTCCAGTCGTGACCGACTCTAGGGTTGTGGCGCTCATCTCATTTTATTGGCCGAGGGAGTTGGCTTACAGCTTCCGGGTCATGTGGCCAGCATGACTAAGCTGCTTCTGGCAAACCAGAGCAGCGCATGGAAATGCCATTTACCTTCCCGCCGGAGTGGTACCTATTTATCTACTTGCACTTTGACATGCTTTTGAACTGCTAGGTTGGCAGAAGCTGGGACCGAGCAACAGGAGCTCACCCCGTTGCGGGGATTCAAACCACCGACCTTCTGATCAGCAAGTCCTAGGCTCTGGGGTTTAACCCACAGCACCACCCGCGTCCTTTATGTGCTTCTTAAGGGGGTTTACCCTATTTTGTCTATGGCTTGAACAAAGTCAACTGTCCTTTCCTCCATGCTGGAAAATTTCAAATCCAATACATCAAACAGGTGAAGGGGGCAGGGTGAGTGAAACCCAGCCTATGTATGCAAGGAAGTCCACACACAAAAGAAACATTTAAGCTCTTAAAGGCTGTGTCAAAGCTTTACAAACCTTGCATTACTCTAGCAAATCTTTAAACAGCCAGGAATGGTGACAGTGAGTAAACAAAGGATTTTTCTAGTAATTCATTAGCAGGGTTATGTGCCTGAGGGACAGATTACCAACACAATTTACCTCAAACAATCTCCTGCCAGGCTTCAACCAAGAGTGGGAAAGAAAGAAAAAAACCCCCACATTTTACAAATGCTACAAACCAGAGCATACCTTCAAGTGATGTGAAATTGGTTACTGGACCAATTTTGAGTTCTGATCGGAGTATGTAAACTTTCAAGTTAGCACAGAGTTCTGTCTCAAAAAGAATGAAAAGTGCTATGTAGCATAAAAACATGCACATTCCTAACAAAATGGATTGGCTCTTCAATGGCTGGCCCTTTAACTCTTCTAAGGATAGCCACATTAGTCTGCTGCAGCAAGAACTACCAGGTCTTGTTGCACTTCAAAGATTTACAGATTTCTTGTGGTAGATTTATTCCCTACTTGGATTGGAGTCCACTTTGCCTGATGCATGAAGTAGTCCCCTCAGTTGGCTGACAAAAAGAAACAGTTTGTAAATAGTGGGATCCAAAGACCATGAAATGCAAGAGTTATAAAAGTTCAATTGTTTGTGTATTTTTTTTTAACAAAACATTTTTGATGAAGCTGGCTCTGGTCTATGGAAGCTTATGCCATAATGAATATATTGGTCCTTATAACAAGCCATTGTAATGGCGTAACACTAAAAGTTTTGATTGTAGGTTTGTGTGGGTTTTATATTTTTAAACTGTTATATGTTGCCTCAGCAGAAACACAACATATTTATTGTATTACGTTAATATGAGGACATCACCTTATCCATTTTTGATCTTCTCCTTTCTGGGATCAATATGCTACTACATTGCACACAGTTCATGCTTAGGAGCATGAATGCTCTCTTAAACATATATACAAATGCAACATCTGCACACAGAATAAATGATGCAAATAAATGTATATATAGTTAGCTACTTTGAAAACTATAGGTTAAAATTAGTTATGAAGATATCTGAGGAAATAAAAAGGTCTGGGCAAGAGCTGCAGCATCAGAAAGCAAGAAAGGAGAGGGAAGGCTACAGAGCTTATGTTTCAGTGAACAGTAAGGACAAAAGGGAGTATTAGTCATGAGATAAGCATGACCACTAGAATCCCTAAGTAGCCTCCTTCTGGCCTTAAGCTAGACTAGTTTGGCCCTCACCCTGCATGGATAAACATACCTTTCTTATCCCTGTCAACGCTGTCTTTAATATTGTACAAAAAACATTTTTTTGTGATGTGTTTTAAAACCAACCCTTTAAAAATAGAAGACATTAAAAGACAAGGAAAGCTTGGACCAATTTAAAAGCTAAATAAAAATGATGTGTTGGCTTTTCTAAACTTGTACTGAAACCAAGCATTTAATCAATATTATGGATTAGCCATTGGCCTCAACTCGTAGTATTTCTGCAATCGTGTTTAATGCCTATTATCACGCTCTTTATCAGGACATTGATCTGCTAGCTTTCAAAAATGTTCTACCATATTCCAGATTATTTTTGGGCATGAGTGTGTGTGCGCGCATGCCCCTTCCTCCCACTGCAGCATCCAGACTTGGTCCAGAGAAGAACGGTGACAGCCATCACCACTGGCAAGCAAAACAAAGCTTATGGCAAGAGCCATTATTCCTGGGTTATTATTATGGAAGGAAGAATGCATACGAAACCTAATCCACCGCACACAATGGCAAAGGTTTGCATGAAACTCTTTCAAAGCACTCTTAGATAAAGAGACCTCACCCTGAAAAATGTATCTGAAACACATATGCAAGGCTTTCTTAACTATACATTCATTTCCTCCCTCTCTAAAAACAGATATTTCTGAAAATAACCAAGAACCCATCCAGGTACTATTTTGATCCAAGGATTCTACCAAGAGCAAGATTGTGAAATTCTAACCTTTGATAAGCAGGAAATTACGAGAAGTGCTCAAAAACTATTTAGTGAGTGGGATCCCTGCTTCATGAGAGTTCTCCTGCTTCATATGATACATTCTACTCATGCAGTAAGCAGAGGAAGGTGGGAGAGGCGAGTCTGAGGCTGTTCCCAACCGTTCCCAACCTCCCAACAGAATCTCAGAGGGAAATATGTGACTGAAGAAGCCCAGAGTCCACCTACAGATGAAAGATGTGCCAGCATGAGCTTTTCAGGCAGGACACTATGTTATCAGATGCATAATGGGTTAAGCTAAGGTCTTCTAGTGCCAAAGAGAGATTGGATTCAGTGGTAGGAAAGTATCTCAAAGTTGGGGAACCACAACTGTGAAGACCGTATCCTGAACCACCATCTCATTTCTGAGGCACTCTCAGGTGGTTGCTTCCTGATGTTCTAATAATTCAAGGAGTTCTTAAATATGGCCTCCACATCAATCTTATCCATTCCTACTAAATTTAAATCATGGCACATAGATAAACATTTAGCCATTGTTCCACTCCAAGAGAAGAGATTTCCAAACTCTTGTGTAGGCAACTGAGGTACCCATTTCTTGGAATCTGTAAGCACTCCATCACTGTGAGGGTCTTTGTGGCTAGCTGGTGCCAACTTCATTATGGAAGACACTAATGAGTATTCATTGCAGCCAACATGCAACGCTCTCAAGCTTAGGGATTGAACACATGCTCTACATTCAGAAGGTCCTACAACTGCTTCAGTCTTCAGCAATTCCAGTTCAACTATTGAGCTATTGGGATCCTGGAGAGCAGCCGTCAGTCATACTGAACTGCTAAGGGTGAAACTTATTACAGTGGTACCTCGGGTTAAGAACTTAATTCATTCTGGAGGTCCGTTCTTAACCTGAAACTGTTCTTAACCTGAAGCACCACTTTAGCTAATGGGGCCTCCTGCTGCCACTGCTGCATGATTTCTGTTCTCATCCTGAAACAAAGTTCTTAACCTGAGGTACTATTTCTGGGTTAGCTGAGTCTAACCTGAAGCGTCTGTAACCCGAGGTACCACTGTATTAGGCAGTTTCACATGTCATACAGATACCATGCCAACTATAAAATGCCCCACTGTCTGCCATGGGGGTTTAGGCCTGTGAAGAACTGGCAGAAGCCCTTGTTTTTCCAAATGTTTTCTTGTGTCCTGTGGCTGCTGTCATTCAGAAACATGTACACTGCTTTCAGGTAATATACAGACAGTCCTTGTCTCTTAAGTGTAAGATCTTAAAGACATGAGGGAAATAGGCATGAGGAAGCTGACTTTCAAAAGTGTAAATGAAGTGTATTAGGAACTGTACTGAGGGTTAGCAGCATGCACTTCCATTCATTGAAGGCTTTCAGACACAGTTCATTCACACATGGATTTTCATCATTAAGTGAACACCTGCATGTATGAAGAGGTCAGGAATCTTTTTCTATGGGATCAGTTCACACATTCTACTACTGGACATCAAATGTACAGTAATCAAGTGGCGAAAAACCAAGGGATGCATGTGTGAATGTGAACGTAGCTTTTGTAAACAGGGGAGCACCGGTAGAATGAAAGATAGGCATCAGTATCTTTATGACAGCAGTAGCTCCTAAAACCCTGAGCTGCTTGAGGACTTGGGCTTTCTTTGTTCCTGGGAATTTAATACTTTAAATAGCTACAGGCAACTTGGCATTTGGAGGTGGGGGTAAGAAAAAGGGGACCCCACTCATTGCCACAACTTGCACCATACTGCCAAATCATGATTGGATATATTTCTACAGTTCACAGACGTGCATTAACTTTATCCCTACAGGGCTTTAAAGGACCTTGCATACCAAGGGATTGTTATGAGCAAATTAATAGTTAAGAGTCATGCATTTAAAAGCCTTGTTTTAAATCAAGTCATAAGTAAATTTTAAATGTCTCTATTCCAGACTGGCATTAAAGCATGACAATTCAGTAATAACTCAGTAATTATTTCAGAGTTCCACAAAGAATATAATTTGCCTCTCATAAGAGGGTACAAGTTCCAATTGGCTGGACTGTATGGTGTACTCCCCACCCCAAGGCCGCCCAATTATTTCCATAGCAAACCATTAATATCAGAGACTGCTGAGGGAATTACCACAGCCCTCAGAGACTCTGCATTCTGCCCAGTTTAATGCTGCAACTGATGTTCGGAGGGATCACATGAAGGGGACTGGTTCATTTTAAAGGCTTGGGGGAGTTAATGACCTTCTGGAATAAGGACTCACTCAATGCTTCACGGTGGACTTCTCCACTGTCAAATGCTGCCTGAGTATACGACGCAATACCACACTGCCCACAGTCCAAGAAATAAAAAAAGGAGAAGCTTAGACATTACTGTGTTCACATACAATAATCAGGCCACCAGGACTTGCTCCCCCTGAAGCCAAATGCAGCCCATCACCATGGAATGTGGCCCACCAGCAGCTCTCAAAATCTCCTGCTTTTGATGGCTGCAAAGGACTGCTCACCAGGCACCATCCTTGTGATTTCAGCTTGCTGGTTTATAAGTTGTGCAGGCTTCCTGTCATGAGTCCTGTGGAGTAGCTTTAGAAACTCAGATATATATGCTAGGCACCAAATTGTTCCTTAAACAAAGGTGACAGTTGCCAAAACGGAATGTCTAATTTGGGGGCAAGACGGCTCTAAAGTCTTATTTTTCAAATGATGGACTGACTGATTCTCAGTTAAACATCTGGCTAGTTCAGATGACAACCATGAGCTAGGTTAAGAACATTGAGAACTTAAAGAAGAAATGTTCCTTGATCCAGGGACAGTCCACATATATACTGGCCTATTCAGACCTCTTTTTCTTAATGGTGACTGCTCCTGCTCAGGCTACACAGAAAAGACAATTTGGTTCCAGAGATAACTGATAGAATTCTACAGGATGGGGCATCAGTGTGTGAAAACAGCTCAGTTTCAGTGATCCCCAGAGGGTGGAGAAGTCAGGTGCCATCCTGGCACCCAGGGATCTTCACTTGGTCGCAAATGGCCAAAAGCCAGTGCCTGGCTAATTTTGAACACTGTCATGGAGATGTCATGGAAGAAATGGCCCAATCCACAGGAAGCATGGGAAGAGTGTGTCAGAGCTTGATGAGCCCAGGTGGTGAAGTTGGGAACTCTGACAGAGATGTCAGAACCAGAGGGAGGCCACAAAGAAAGGGTCTGTTTCAAATGCTTAAGTTTTAGAAAAATACAACGTAGTTTTGTAATGTGTAGCCACTAAACCCATTTTTTAAAAATTGTAACGTGTGAAGCAGCCTGGCCGCTTTTGAGTGTTTCATCATACAAAGAGCAGTAGGTTTGCTTGTGGAGCTGGGGTAGCCTAATAGCATTACAAACTGCCCTTGCCAGTAGGATCAAGTTAAGGCTGCACCAAGGGCCCAAAAGGTTTTAATAAATGGTAGGAAACATTTCAGGGAAACACAATGCAGCTAAAATGCAGGGCATATTTTCCTCTCCACTACTATACAGTAGTTTCAAGAGAATTTTGCCTTATGCCAGGGTGTGAGTGACACACACAAAATAACGAAACTATCATTTACCGTACATCTCCAGATGCAGAGATAAATCTGGAATGCATTCTGGGTAATGTAGGCCAACTTCCACAGCATTACCTAGCAGTGTAGAAAAGAAATTGCAGCCAGACAAGGAAAAACAAAGAAACCATGGCACCTTTCCAGTACCCAGCCATCAGTCCTTGTAAGGCAGAGTGTGGATAATGCAAAACAAAAGTCATTATATTTCTAGAGCTAGAGAGTTGCTCTACTTTGATTACTATGGGCTGGTTTGCATGTCACAGTAAGTAAAAGATAAAATATGGCTTACTGGGAATGAGCAGAATGATGGTGCACACCACTTAACATCATTCCCGCTTCACTCCAGCCTACCTGAAGGTGGGAGAAGCAAACCACAATGCTCCGCACTGCCAAGGCAGAGGGTAGGTTTGCATGGCTACACCATTTGGGCCTTCGCGTGTTGAACGCAGTCCACCACCTAGCATGCGGTTGAAGCTAGAGAGATATATTACCTCCCAGCTTGGCCCCCACAGCTGGCTAATGGTTTGAGAAGCTTAGGGACTGATTGATAAAGAGCCATCCTCCATTCTCCTCCAGATGGACAAGGGGGATCACGCCCTACACACAGAGGCACATAAGACATGGATACGTTGGATTTAAGAACCATTCACACACAAGAGAAAGAATATTTGCATATACGCAGGGCTATCTGAAGAGGTGTGCATTCTGAAAACAAAGCCGGTCAAAAGCTTCCTCTCTCCTTTCCACACAAATGGCACACCTCCCTGAGCAAGACACATGTTGCTTCCAAAAGACACCATCACTTCTTTCCAGTGCCGATGGCAAACTGCTGGTCCACTCCAAGCCGCAAGTGCCTCAGATGAATGTAGCCTGCATTTTGCTTACTGCTAATAATGCTGCTTCACTTCATTAAAAGCTGCTTATAATTTTATGCACTCTTGTTTGATTAATTAACCTCTGGTTAAAATGAATGAGCTCTTGATTTAGGGATGCTACTAATGTGACGCTGGTGAGCCATGGATCACACACTGGTGAGCCATGGATCACACGCTTCCAATCATCCCTTTTTATTATTACCAATGTGGTGTTCAAGCTTCCACCATCCAGCTTCCCCCTCTTTCTTCTCAAACCAAGCGACGGCGGCATGCAAATGCTATTAGGGCGATGAGGGGGAAGATGCCATAATCCACAGCTGACCTAAAAATGTACAAGCCCTTTGCAGTCAAGAGTCTGTGCCATCAGTGCATTAACACAGATCACAAGCGCAATGTGGGAGAGGCGGGGGGAGGCAGAGAGAAGAAAGGGACCCAATGTGTGCAGAGCTGAATGATTTGCATGTCTGAACTCCGAAGCCTGGGATTTGTTTTCAAAATAGGAAAAGCAACAGAAGTGAAAAGGAGGCATATTTCTATAAAAAGAGAATATCCATTATATGTGCTGTCCATAAAAACAGAGGCCCCCATTTTGCTTACGTTGGGGATCAGCAACTGGGGGCGCCAGGGCCCAATCAGGCCCCTTGAGTCCCAGCACTCTATGCCCTATTTGCCAGACTAGTGGGAGTGATGGCTGTGACAATGGGACTTGCAAGCAGTCTATTTTGGGAAATGTTGGGAGGGGGAGTGCTATGCTTGACTTCCTCAAAGTGACCTTGCTGGTGGAGGGGAGGGAACTAGTTGTTAAGGGGGAGTCTACAGCCTACTTTTCTGGCTATGCTATTCTTCTTCCAACCTGCAGAGGAAGATTGGGGTGGCAAAAACTAGCATAAAGTGTCAGTAAATGATGACTCCCAAGGTGTAAGTGAGCATGTGCTACCTCACATGGTAGAACATGTTTACTGTTTATATGCCATGGGTGTTAAGTCTGGGTGCCTTTCTAGAAAATCTGTAAGCACCTTAATTCTTCTCTGAAAAGTGGGAAATTAAGAAATCTGGAACTTTAAATTGTTGATACATATAATATAGGGCAATTATGTTTTTTGTGAGCACTAAAGAAACATTCTCAGCTTTTTGATCAGTGCAGCAGGCTGGGGAAACTTAAAACAAAATATAATGGTGATGCTTTGCAGGGCAAGGGGTACTCAGGCAATGGAGTGATAATGCAGGTGTCAAGAAGAACATAAGGGTGGCAAGTTCATTTAGGCAGAGTCTCCACACTTCAATGTTACATCAATTTAAGCACACCCTCCAATATTTTACAAAGAAAACAGTGTAAAAAATTGAGAGAGATACATCAGATAACTTCAATTGAAGAGAGTCTGCATATTTTACTACCGCAGACAGTTGTGTGACAAATCCATAGCAGCAAAGCTTAATGACTGCTTGCTTCTTCCTACTTTATATGAGAGGCATATGGTCCAGCCTACTAGCCAAAAAGTAAGGAATTCAAATATTTCCATGGCAGTCAAATTCATGGAGCAATAAAGGTTCATATCATTTTAAGCTATGGAATATCTGTTCATTGCTGAAAATAGTGAGTGACTCATCAGAATCTGATCCTAAGCATGAATGAAAACCTATCTTTCAAATTCTCTCCAAGAATGTAATTTCCTAACCTTCTAGCAAACATCCAGTCTCCTCCACAAATCCTGGGGACAGTTGCACCAATTACAGTATCACCATCAATTCTAAAGTGCCCATAATAAATAGATATGTGCTGTATATTTGAAAAACAAAACTCAAAGTAATTGATTTCTGTTTAGCATACTGACAATGCTTATGTTTTCCTTAAGTATTTTGCCAGTTACAGGTTAAGGGTACTTGTAATATACACTCTATTAAAGCCAAGAGGTGATTTGACTTGAACTCCTATCTAAACAGTGTACGTATGGGTGTGTGATATATACCGTATTTTTCGCCCTATAGGGTGCACCGGCCCATAGGGCGCACCTAGGGTTTTTTTTGGGGGGGGGGAATAATGGAAAAAAATTATCCCCCCCCCAGGCGTGGGGCTGGGGCAGGGAAAGCCCGAGCTTTCCCCAACCCCAGCCCCCAGAACAGGCTGCTATCCGCAAGCCTTGGGAGCCCCGCAGGAAGTTCCCGCCGGGCTCCCCAGGCTTGCAGGTATCTGCCCGAAGCCTGGGGCACACTCCTCAGCCCGCCCCAGGCTTTGGGATGCAGGCTGCTATCTGCAAGCCTGGGAAGCCCAGCGGGAACTCTCGCCGGGCTCCCAAGGCTTGCGGAGAGCTGCCCAAAGCCTGGGGTGTGCTCCGCTGCGCTCCCCGGGTTTCGGGCTGCAGGCTGCTGTCTGCAAACCTTGGGAGCCCGGCAGGAACTCCCGCAGGCTCCCAAGGCTTGCGGATAGCTTCCTGAAGCCTGGAGAGCGAGAGGGGTCGGTGCGCACCGACCCCTCTTGCTCTCTAGGCTTTAGCAAAAGCCTGCATTCACCCCATAGGACGCACACACATTTCCCCTTCATTTGTGGAGAGGAAAAAGTGCGTCCTATAGGGCGAAAAATATGGTATATCTATATAGACAGCAGATGACTGTTTTTTTTCTAGGCTACCCCAGCAGTGGTCAGCATTGCACCTTCCCAACATGACACAAGGGAGAATTGGTCGCTGGGACCCCTCATAGACAAAGAAAGGAAGACAGAATTCTATGCTTCAAGGTATTGTGGCTTCAAAAGTCTCCTATATCTCTTTTCCCCGACACTACAATGTGCAAAAAGTGTGGCAAACATGCTGAATGGGTATTGCACACAGGTGTGCTATCCCTGGCATGAGTGAAACAATCAAACAGCTGGGATATCTGTTTTCCACAATGGAGACCAAGGGTGGGGATGCACTCTCACTGGTATGTAAGCAAACTGTGGCTGAATGCCAGGCACCCTGTCCCAACCACTGCTTCAACTTGCCATACCCTTACATGTACTTTCACTTGGAGAAGAACAGCTTGGCCTCAGATCTGCGTGTCAAAAGAGGTCATGCAGGTGTTGTGCTTTGCTTTCAGTCACTGAGTTCATGCTGCCTGTGCCATGGCAGTTTCTGTTATGCAGGGCACTGCGATTTTGCTGTGCCTAGTGGGATATGTGTTACGTGTGAAATGGGACTGGGATAAATCCTATCCCTGTGAGTATATTGGCTCCTACATTAGCTGCCTCATACAGGGCCAACATTGTCATGCCAGCCCATGACTGGGGGGCACCAGGAATGTTGCCATGGAGGCAGCAGTTGTTTCAGCCTGCTGCTGTTCCAGCAGTGTTGCCACAGGGTGTGGCCTTTGTTGTTTGAGTCTGTGCTTTTTGTAGCAGCAGTTTTCTCTCGGCTTTTGCGGTGAGCATGTGTAGGATGATGACTAGGTTACGCCAGTGTTGCATCAGTGTAAGGACAACAGTGTTGTTTTGGCATGGCTGCAGACTTAACACTTTCTAAGGTAATATGCTCTACAATGGGACATTCTGATGAGACACGCATGGTACTGCACTTGAAAGTCTTTATAGTGCAGTATCACACTTGTCTCAGAAGACTTTATATAGTGCAGTACCATGGGAATATTCCCAAGCAGATGCAACCTTATCCTGTTCCTCTAGAGACAGCCTAGGCCAGCTTCTCCCAAACAGCAAGTTAGACAATTTTAAGGCCACAACAAGTGTTAGCAGTGGCCCCTTCTTAACTGTGGTTACAGGATACATTGGTATCAACATTAGCTCCTGGGATAACCAGGAGTCCCATTGAACTAGGATTCAAAACTAGTATTAAACCATGCCTTTGAATCCTACTTAAATGGAAGCCCAATCTGGTCTTAGCCTTGGCAAATATAAATACTGATGTGTCCTTTACTTGTGTTTGCGAGGGAAGGGGAAGAAAGAGAAGGAGCTCATACTCCTGCGGCTCATTCCCAACCTCATAGCTGCAGTTAAAAAGAAACTAGCATTGGCTCTGCACCAGCACATCTATGAATCCAGAAAAAAACATCAGAAGCTCTCACTATCAGTTGCATTTGTATCCCACCCATCTTTCCTAACAGTTTATCCCAACATACCGCAAGTTATAAAAATATTTCACGCAGACATTTTTTCTGATCATTGTTTCCCCATTTGTTGTTTCACTGTATATCTTTGGAGTTTTTAATGTGATGTACACACAGAGATACTTACATGAAAGGTGGTATATATTTCTAGTGAAGAGATAATGCTTAAGGTATACGGGTAAATGCTTTTCAATGTTAAAAAAACTTCACATACAGTATTGCGTTGTAATCCTTCGCATAACGCTGTAAGGTAGGTAAAGTTTGTTACTGTCATATTTCAGACAGGAAGTGGAGACGGGAGGCGGCTGTCTTCCATGGCAGAGGAATATGTGAACTTCCCGATTCAGTTTTGTTTCTTAGACCAGAGGTACCCAATCTATGGTCATCTAGATCAGGCTTCCTCAAACTCGGCCCTCCAGATATTTTTGGGCTACAACTCCCATGATCCCTACCTAGCAGGACCAGTGGTCAGGGGTGATGGCAATTGTAGTTTCAAAACATTTGGAGGGCCAAGTTTGAGGAAGCCTGATCTAGATGTTGGACTCCATCAGTCCCAGCCAGCATAACCAGAGTTCAAGGATGATGGGAGTTTTAATCCAACATCTGGAGGGCAACAGGTTAGCTATACCCCTGCCTGAAACAGTATCCCACACCAGGTCTTATCCCATGTTATGCTAGCAACTGGCAATAAAGAATAATCAAGACAGACCTCTATAAGTGATAAAAGAAAAGAAACTTGCCCATTTAATCTCCACAGTTCTGTTTTCCCTAGTCATGGATTCGGGGTAGACACTGTTTGTAGTGGTGTGATCTATATCCACACACACCACAGGACACTTATACAGATCTACACTTCTAATTCATTAACAAAAAATCATATGATACATTGCAATTGCAAAAGCTACAAACATTATCTTAGTAATCAATAGACTTCTAAGCAAAGTGCTGCAAATTATGGCTGGCTTTGGGAGCTGACCAAGGCCTGTGTTCGCCACTCACGCTGCCTCCAGTATTCAAGGTGGGCAGATCACATCACACTGAGCTTTGGAGGCATTCCAACATGGCCAGGGCCCAGTACAACCACAAGGGAAAGTCTATCCCTACTTTACTCTTCAGCTGAAAGGGGAATGGGCTCACCCCCTACTGTACTGAGCCCCAGAGGTATTCAGAAAGCAGTGAAATGCCTTGCTGAGGCTCAGTGCAACCTCAGGAAAACAGACCCCTCTGTGTCTGGAGGGAAGCCATGGTATATAGATTAGCAACTAATAGTTTGTCTCTCCATAACAAACCAGGAGATATGAACAAAGAATAAACTTTGGCTTCCTGCTCATGATATGTATGTCTGGAATGAGACAAAACACAAGATTGGGTTAGCGCATAAGTCTAAGACTAACCATAGCTTAGCCTTGGATAACATAGCTGCAGCAGGAGGGGGAAAGGGTGCAGTGGTCACAACCTTCATTTTGGGAGCCTACACATTTGCTATTTCTTGCTAAGGCATGATTTACCTTAGCATTGTGTGGGTCAACTGGGTCAACAGCTGCTTTTATCCAAGGCCACCTGGTACATTTGCATCCAAGTAAGGTTTTGACCAGGGACTTCCCAGCTCAGAGCTCATCTTCTTGTTAACCACAGTTACACTTATACCTGTTAGTACAGGGGTCAGCAAACTTACTGCGCCTTGGGCTGGTGTCTCCAGTGCTGGTCCGGTGGACCGGAGGGCAGGGGAGCGCGTGCCCATACGCGTGCGCACACACTATTTCCGGTGTACTTCCGGGTCGGAGGAGCACCGGAAATAGCTTGTGTGCATGTGCATGGGCCTCTTCCGACCCAGATGTGCACCGGAAATAATGCTTGTGCATGTGCACAAGCTATTTCCGGTGCTCCTCTGACCCAGAAGTGGACAGTCGCGCAGCGCAGCACCGGTAAGATCAGGCAGCGGCAGTCGCCGTGGGCCAGATAAACGAGTCCCTCGGGCCTTATCCGGCCCGCGGGCCTTAGTTTGGGGACCCCTGTGTTAGTAGGTGCAAGAGAATGGCAGTCTAGTGATCTGTGGATCACTCTCAATAGAAAATGCCACCAGCTTTAGCTAAAGTGTTTTTGAGCCAAATTTGGAGACTCCTGCTTAGATGAAACCTTTTAGGAATTTAAAAGGTAAGCAAAAAAAGAAAACCAAGAAGACTAGTGAAATATTTGGCTTGTGGGGGTGGTGCCATACATCCCTAATTTTAAAGATGAGCAGCAAAGGAAAAATACATAGCACATTCTTAGCAATGGAAAGCAACGAAATAACTAGGTCACGGCAGGGGACTGAAATTTGCCAAGGATCTTAGCAAAGCTTATATGGTACTTCCCATATGCAGCAAGGCTAATCTTATGGTGATGCTTATGGAATTTCTATCAGGCTTGAATTCTGAATTTTACAAGTTTTTACAAGTTTCACTTTGTAGAGAAAACACAATGCAAATGCTAGCTGTCTATACATAATGGTGACCTTAAACCGCACACCCAACTCACGCATAAATATTTGTTCTTATCGGCAAATGATCACTGAGAAGACAGCCCTACATTGCTGCAAGTGCCCTCATAAATGGTTTGTGCTTGCCCAAATAGGAATTTCAACTTCAAACGTATCTCAAAGGTTTGGTTTAAAATAAAATCCAAACAGTAAGTAAATATCCTGCTGAAAGACTGCTCTAAGCTTTTGGAACGCTGCACTTGATTTATGTAACAGCACAGAAAAACACAAACAAAGCAGGCTTACCACACCAAAAGATAAGTTATTAGAGACACTGCTTAACATACCAGAGTGTCACACACCTAAAATATGTTAGCTAGAAGCAGTATCACCTTTCAGTTTGGAGATTGCAGAGATATAAACGAAGGTTAAGAAGAAGAAAATACTTCATTTGTGTTTTAAAAAAGTGAAAGATAGTGATTTTTTAAAATTCTGAACAAAGTACTTATGATGGTAAAAATGGTAAATGTCCCTCCTAATAGTGTACGGATACATTTAAGTCCCTTGCATATGCCATCTGTTTCCTAGATCATCCTGTGACAGGGACTGGCACCCTTGTCTTCATCAAGGGCCATATTTTTTCAGGGGGTAATCTGTCAGTTGGTAGAGTGCTACATACAAGCACTGGGCAGGATCAGCCCTTTTCACACTCTGCCACTTCTCTCTTCATCTCTGCCACCTCTCTCACCCACAGCCACCATTTTTCAGATTACGCTGAGGGAAGATGTGGCCATAGGGCTGCTGCTTGCTCACATGTGCACTATGGAAGCGCAGCAGCTCAGCCAAATGTCTCAAGAGGTTTCTGCTGCCTGCTCCTTCAGATTCTCCACACACACACACACACGCCACCGCCACAATACAATACAATGCTGACATACAGCTCTGCTTCTCCATAACATCTGGGTCAGGAGAGACTGTCCATGATGTGGACCATAGTCTGCAAACAGTGGTGAACTGGATGAGGGCTGGAAAACTGAGATTGAACCCTGGGGAAATGGAGGCACTGTGGATTGGTGGATCCTGTGTCTGGGAGACTGGACAGTTCATATTCTAGATGGGCAGTTTAGGCATCCCCCTTGAGCCATCTTTGTCGCTGGAGGCTCAGGTAGACTTGGTGACTAGAAGTGCTGTTTTGGCATGCCAATTATGGCCACTCTTGAACAGGGATAGCCTGGCCATGGTGATTCCTGCATTGGTAGCCTCAAGGCTTTTTGCAATGTGCTGGGGGGGGGGAGCTGATGCAAAACGTTGGGGCTAGATATGAAGAGTCTATTGCAGGCATAGGCAAACTCCGGCCCTCCAGATGTTTTGGGACTACAATTTCTACCATCCCTAGCTAACAGGACTAGTGGTCAGGGATGATGGGAGTTGTAGTCCCAAACATCTGGAGGGCCGGAGTTTGCCTATGCCTGGTCTACTGCCAGCACACAACACTGGTGCCCAAAAGCTTGCACAGGCTGCCCCTATGCTACCAGGCCAGGCTCATGGTTCTTGCATTTATTTAGAAGGCCCTTAACAACTTGGATCCAGGGTATCTCACGGACCACCTTACTTATAAAGGTAAAGGTAAAGGTACCCCTGCCCATATGGGCCAGTCGTGTCCGACTCTGGGGTTGCGTGCTCATCTCGCTTAAGAGGCCGGGAGCCAGCGCTGTCCAAAGACACTTCCGGGTCACGTGGCTAGCGTGACGAAGCTGCTCTGGCGAGCCAGCACCAGCACAGCGCACGGAAACGCCGTTACCTTCCTGCTATAAAGCGGTACCTATTTATCTACTTGCACTTGGGGGTGCTTTCGAACTGCTAGGTGGGCAGGAGCTGGGACCGAACGACGGGAGCTCACCCCGCCACGGGGATTTGAACCGCCGACCATGCGATCGGCAAGTCCTAGGCACTGAGGTTTTACCCACAGCGCCACCCGCGTCCCCCACCTTACTTATATCCCTGCTCAATCAATCAGTCTGCAATTGTTTTGTTTAAAAAGCTGACCTGAAAATGCACCAGCCTTTTAGGCTATATTTCTCCCTCTATACACACTTCCCCATAATCTATTGAACTCTGTATGTGCAATACATGAATTTTTATGTGCACTTTCCCCTAATACATGATTTCTAGCAAACACTTTTTGATTGGAGAACTGCACTGCAAAATTTGGAAAAGCGCAAATTTTGAAAGATCTCAGGTTGTATATTGTTTTGTGAACTGCTAATTCCTCTCTGCATCCCTAGCCACTTTGGCTACATAAGAATCCTCACTTGAACAATGAACTTGCTAGTTGTATATAGGATTTCAAATAAGTGGTATTGTCAGAATGCCAGAGAACTGGAGGGACCCTGGTTAGAAAAACTAGTAAACCAGGCACCAGAAGCTCAAAAGCGTGGATAGTCTGCATGATTTTTGCGGCAGCTTCAAAGGACCCAAGAACTAGAAATGAACTCTCCTGGTGATGCTAGATTTTTGCAAGAGCTGCCACCCAGGTACGCAGATCAGCCCAGACATGCACACTCACTCATCTAGTTACCAATTCCAGACACAGCTCCAGTCTGAATGAATTTCAGTCTTACAAATTTGCTCCTTCAGATCAGCATTTTTCCTCCCTTTCCTCCCAAACCTTTTCAGCTCCTTCCAGTCTCTGTGGTTCATGGACTACCTGACTAAAGCAGAAAGAACCTTGTATTTTCAGTCAAGACTTTGGGGATCAGTTGGGTGGTGGGTGCTTTTTTTGGTTTTGTTTTAAGAGTGTGAGAAAGGGAGGGACATATTTCCCTTCTCTCTCTCTCTCTCTCTCTCTCTCTCTCTCTCTCTCTCTCTCTCTGTGTGTGTGCAGATTAAGTCCTCTGCAAATTTGGCACACATTCTTGCATAAGGAAGTAAGAGACAAAGCAACAGACAGGTAATTACATGGCATGAGCTTCAGGGAAATCCAGTTGGCTCTGGAAGAAGCCTTCAATTGGCCAGCTGGTTCCCAAATGCTTCTCAAAGAAGGGCTAGTCCTATAAAGCCTGGTGCTCTGTTCTAGTACACAAATGACCAGCTATAAGAGGCTGAATAATATTTTTCCTCACTTCCCATCTTCTTCACTGTGAACCAAGCAGGAAAGACCTGCTTCTATGCAACTTGACACCCAAAGTGTGTTGGGGTGGTAATAATATTTATTCCTTATGGTACTTAATATATATATATCCTACCAAAAGTACACAATTACAAATTACTTCCCTTATTACCAGAAGTGTTGCTCTTTCCTTCCCAACATTGCAAACGGTTAAAAGGAATGCTTCTTAATGCTTGGAAAGGATTATGGACAGGATTTTCAGAAGGACCCTTGTGGAAAACCAAGTGTCAAATCCAGGATTCCCCTCTGGTACCCTTGAGAACATCCCTCACAAAAAACACCTGCCCAGTATAATCAGGCATAAAATACACATCTTGCCTACAAAATGGGAACGCCACACACTTGAAGACAGAAGCACATCTGCAGCTAAGAGCCTGCAAAGGCTTCAGAGGGGCAAAGTGGAGAAGGACGGCAATGATAAATGGGTGGGTTGGCTACGGAAATTAAGTGCACCAAAGTTAAATAGCCAACAAAAATAATTATTAGCTCACTTTACATGCATTCACAATTCATGTCAGCGGCTAGTAGAGGAAACAGTCTGTGACTGTTGAGAGTGTGCATTGTATGTAAGAGAATGCTAAGGATGTGTTTGGGATATGTTACTCTGGGGCAGGAGTAGGTTGTAGTTTCTGCTCAGTTATTTTGTCTAGTTGCCAATTATACTTTATATCTGAATTTCTTTTTCGTATTTTTGTGTTTAACTTATACTTGTAAAGTTGTTCTTTCGTTTCAGATAATATTTGCTTTGCTGCTAATTATTCTGCTTGTCTTTTTGTAACTGCATTTTGTTTGTTATGTTTTATTTTGCTGGTTGCTTTTTGCATTTTAACTTCTATAAATTGTGGTTCTATAAATTGTGGTTACATCTATGAAGATGTAAGTATCAGCAGAAGATCCCACTACTAAGCAGATTGCTCATAATTCAAAATTTGATTTGCTGACCTTGCAAGGTATTAAAGGGAAAATAAGTTGCCCTGTCACATGTCTAAAGAAAAACACGACTTTTTCTTTACAAATCCTGAAGCAAATATTTTTAAAGGAATTTGCCACCAATGAGAAAATGGCTTGTATAAAAAGAGAAATTCGGAATAAATTTAAAGATATTTAGTGGGCCTTCCTTGACTTTCAAATATATGTGAAGGGGCATATAGTTTTATGAGAAAAAGTTTGATGAGTTTATTCTGGACCAAATATTTTGGAAGGCAGTATTATTTTGTTATATGATTCTGTTTCTAATCAATAAAAATGAACTGTATATTTGGATGTTATATGTTTTGAAGTGAGTTGGTATAAGACTATTCACTATAATATTGTATTCGTTTTGTTGTTGTATGGCTGCTGATGTGTTGTGAGTCACTTTGGGAAGATTTGCGTGGAAAAGTAGCATGCAAACTGAAGTAATAACTACCACTACTCACCACTCTGCTTAAGATATTGGGAACAGGCTTTGGTAAGATGCAGCCCGTTCCACTAAGTGCCTCTCTTCCACTTAAGATTTACATCAGCATCTCAGCTAACCATGAAAAATGTTCACCAGGGTCCCCCTTAGATAGGATTGGAAGCTAGTTAAGGACATCTAGTTAGAACCACCAGAGAAAATATTTTGCTGGAGAGGAGAAGAGGAGAGCAGGAACCACATGATTCTGAATGATCTCCCAGCATTATGTCTATCCTAGCCCTTGAAAGGAATGCTGTCCATGCAAGGAATACAAACTGGAATGTGTGTACAAAATGTATCAAGAGCACTGCCTCCTAATACATAAAAAACATTAAATATTGTAAAGGGAGGGGCAGCAATTAATGTAAGCTCAGAAGTGACGTATGAATAAAAATTTCTGCACAGACAAACTAATCTAGACCTCATCCATTGCTCTTCCCTGCCCCATGAGAAAACTTAACAGGAAGAAACTTAACAGGCAGAACACCTAAACGGGCAAATAATTACCTTTTAACTCTCTGAAGAGGTCACCATCAATTAGCTTACAGGAGCTCTTAACAAACAGGGAGAAAAGGTGGAAGGGAGCTGGAATCCACAATGCACAAGGTTTTTCCTAATAGAAACATAAGGGGAAAAACAAAGTAGTTAGTTATCCCTTTTCAGGTCTTTTGATGGAGCATATGATAACCACTAAAAATGGAAACAATGATAACACAACATAGGCTGGGACTCAATACTGCAAAGATCCTATCTTATTACTATATCGATAACACACATTTGAACGCATTTTAGATTGAACTATTTAAAGTTGTATGTATCTTCAAGACCTAATTTCAGTTAGCTAATTGTTGTAGAAGTACCTTAACAAATGTCTTACCTCTGTGTACACACACACACACACAGAGAGAGAGAGAGAGAGAGAGAGAGAGAGAGAGAACCCTCAACACGTGCATTTAACTTGTGAACATTTAACTTTACGCAATAGATAGATAGATAGATAGAGCGTGTGGAAAGGGGGTAGGGGTCCAGGAGGAAAAAGACTTTGGCAATCAAACCTGCCATTGCACCCATTGTGTTTTGACTATATGCAATTCTGGCTTTAGGCACAACCCCCAGAATGTAATCCCTATGTGAGCTGAGGACTTGCTTCGTGAGTTGAGGGATTGCACATATATGCAAAGTGCTTTATGACCATTCTCTTAGTCATCCCTGCCAAAACCTTAAGAGGTAAGTGATTAATATTCTGATTTTACAGATGGGGAACTGACGCTGAGTAATGGTGGCTTCTTCCCTAAGGCCACCCAGGGAGAGTCTCACCAATATCTGACCAGTCCAAACGCAGCACCCCAACCAATGAACAAAATGGCAACTCAACTTTCCTAACTTGACCAGTGTTGACATAATAAAAACGCAAGTAAAAGAGCCGAGACAGACAGTGTAATCAGTGATACATCCCTCTCAATTAAACTGTTATAACACTAAGATGCTTTAGGCGATATTATGATGAAGTCTCCCATGACCTTAAACAGAAAAATTACAGAGATACCTAGGTGGCAGAGCCAGTTTATAATTGCTGTGCTAGTTAAATCTAAAGTGCCTCAACATTTGTAGGTTTTACAGCACAATCCTAACCTTGTCTACTTAGAAATGTGTCCCATGGAATTTGGTGGGGCTTACTCCCAGGTAAATAGGGCTAGGATTGCAGTGTTGGTCTCCCATCTATCAGAGAACAAAAAGAGAGGAAAGATACAACCTACTAAGCATCCTTACAACACATCACAAATATTCTCATCACTTCACAAATATGGTTCCAGTAATCCATAGAACCAGTGTCCACTACAGGCATTTGGGAATCCCTCAGTGGGCTTCCCTCAGAATGGGGCCTCCTTCTGCCACAGTCACTGCTGCCCATACATTTGGTCTTTGTCCCTGGAACTAATCTGCACAACCATTCAGGGCAATGACCCCTCCCATATACAGGCAATCATCATCTCCTTGGTTTAAACAGCTGCCTCCATCCCCTACTCAATTTTATCAGTTATGAGGATCAAGAATACAAGTAGTCACCCATATTCATCCAAGCCCCTCGTCCACAACCTCGAGCTGCACCGAATGTAACTCATCCAACAAAACTGGATCAAACGGTGTTCTGGATACCTTTCAAGGTACATCAACAGAATCACCGTTGGGGCATATTTAAGCAACCTGAAATGCTTCACACACAAAAAACACAGTGGGTCGCTGTCAGTTCCACAGGTGCCTTTGGGCCAGCATGTAAAAGGCTCGGCACCACCAGAGATAACTCTGCTGCATGGCACAAGGAGGATGCAATGGAGTCAGCACAAAGTAATTGTTCTTCCAGAGTTAAAACCATGCTAGAGGTGGCTTATGACACGAAAAAAACTGCATAATTCAAACCTAACAAAAGTAGTCATAAACAAGAAATAAAATGCCTCAAAGTACCCAACCAAATAAAACAATTTCCACATCAATCATAATAAGATCTAAAACAAAGAAACACAAACTTAATATCAATAACAGCAACAACCCTCACCCACGGCAACACCCCAACCACCCGCCCAAGATTCTCTTCAGTGGCCTCAGCTTTTGCACTTGGAGTCAGACAGACAGACCCCTGGTACATTGGGGAAAATAGCTGGTAGTCCATCACAACAGATAACATAGAAGAAGGTTAGATTATTGCAATGTGTTATATGTAGGGCTGTCTTTGAAGACGGTTCTTCTCTGCAGTGGCTCCCAGTCTGTGGAATGCTCTCCCTAGGGAAGTTCGCCTGGTGCCTTCATTATACACCTCTAGGCACCAGGCAAAAACATTCCTTTTTAACCAGGCCTTTGGTTGATCTGACTGACGTTCTATGCCATTTTAAAATGTGGCTCTTTGGGGAGGGGGTTGTTGTTTTTATTTTGATTCTATATATTGGGGATTTTATGTCGATCTTTTCTGTGAACCGCCCTGAGACCTCAGGGTATAGGGTGGTAAAGTTAAAGGTAAAGGGACCCCTGACCATTAGGTCCAGTCGTGGCTGACCCTGGCGTTGCGGCGCTCATCTCGCTTTATTGGCCGAGGGAGCCGGCTTACAGCTTCCAGATGTGGCCAGCATGACTAAGCCCTTCTGGCGAACCAGAGCAGCGCATGGAAACACCGTTTACCTTCCCACTGGAGCGGTAACTATTTATCTACTTGCACTTTGACGTGCTTTCAAACTGCTAACAGGAGCAGGGACCAAGCAACAGGAGCTCACCCCATTGTGGGGATTTGAACCGCCGACCTTCTGATCGGCAAGTCCTAGGCTCTTTGAGAAGCACTGGGCTAGAAAATCCCAGAGAGATACAGTGGTACCTCAGTTTACAAACAGCCCTGTTTATGAACTATTCAGTTTACGAACTCCACAAAACTGGAAATAGTGTTCTGGTTTGCAAACTTTACCTCGGTCTACAAACGGAAACTGAATGGTGGAAGGGAACTGGCGGCGTGAGGCCTCATTAGGGAAAGCGCGGCTCGGTTTAAGAATGGATCTGGTTTAAGAATGGACTTCAGGAACGGATTAAGTTCATAAACTGAGGTACCACTATATCTGCAAACCAATCAGAACTATCAGGCTCTGGGTCCCCCATCTCTATGGAGAAAAAAAAGCCTCTGAAAGCCTAAATCTCAATAGGAAGTGATCCAGCCATGATAAGGGATTATTAAACTAGGTTAAGTTTGTCATGCAGATATGCCTTGACAACCTGGGTTGAAAACCTGGGTCAGAATAAAGATGATTCTGTTAAACAACACCCACAATTTAGATCCAAGCAACATAAACTATAAATGGTAAAATCAAATGTGATGTGAATTAAAGGGCTGGCCACACACCATCATATATACATAAAGTGACCTCAATTCTCCAAGTGTCAGTTACTTTGCAGCCAAAATGCCATCACCCACCTATACATGAGACTGTGGTGCATAGCTGTCAACTTTTCCCTTTTCTTGCAAGGAATCCTATTCGGAATATGGGAATTTCCCTTTAAAAAAGGGAAACGTTGAGAGCTATGCTGTGGTGTCTCTTGTGAAGTGAAGTCCAGGCATGTGCAATAGCAATATAATGCTTATTGGCTTGGTTGGGTGGGAATGACAAACTGGGAGAGGGTGATGGAATTCAGTGTTTGGGGCCGTGCACACTGAATTACACTATGCTGAGACATTTTACATTGTGCCATAGTGCAAACTCTGTTCTCTGATGCAGTCTTTATGAAGCCAAAACAGCACCACCCACACCCAAAACCTTTAGGGGAGAAACCCCTCCCTCAATTGGAAACAGTCCAATGAGAACTGAGCATGCTTAGTGAGCATGAAATGCTGACTGACTGTTGGAGAAGATGGAAAATAGAGGGCCGGGGAGAAGCAGAGAATAATGGAACGGACTGGCAGGAGTCCTGAACAGCACTGCATAATTTTGTTGAAGGTTCTGCTTGATGTACCCTACAAACCAACCCATTTTCCACCAACTTGCAAGACTATGGAAGTTCAGTTTGTTAAGCTACACACCTATATGCACGGACACCCAGCGTACCACAAGCAAGCAAACAAAAATTAGAGAACAGCGTGTTAAGCATGACAAGAGAACCCAAAGGTTCAATCTAATCAAATTTAAGCGATAATTGAAGAGAAGACAGCTGTGTTCACAATCCTCCTACAAAGATCCGCAACTGTAAATTTTTCTAATGGGTTTAGTCCAATCATTTTCCTAAGCCATACCATTAGCAAAAATGAGCTTGCAGCCAAACCAGCATGAGCCAGGATTTCATTAGAGCTCATGCTGAGCAGGGTAATTTCTGGTCAGAGCTTGGACCCAGAGAACCAAAATTAAATCAGGTGCTTTTTGAATGTGGGTTTGGCAGCACTTAAGATTCCCTTATTCAGATTTATAGCCCACCATCACCCCTGTAGGCTCACAACAGCTCACAAAACATTTCAGCTTTTATGTGTCACTAAAAATATACCAAATATGTGTATTCCACTAAAATCAACCCTTACACCTACACTGTAGCACTAAAAACCCTCCCCAAATAAACACACAGCTCAGAAGAAAAGCTGAAGCATAACCTCTTGCAATAATGAACTCCACAATCACTGAGGACACCATTCAAAGTATCCTCAGCTTCACACCAGATGCACTGACAGGCTTGGTGCTGTTACGAATTACGCCAAGGCAGGCAACCAATGTTACACGTCCCTGCCACCCCTCGCTCACTGCAAGAGACAAACACTATGATGAATTCAGGTCACTCATGGCCCTTCGAGGGGACTGCTGCTAAATCCAATTGCACTGAAGAGTCGTCACTTTTATAATAAAAAAAATTCTTCCTCACCAGCAATATCCAATGCAACATCCTATACAGTATATTAGGCTATGGGTTCTGGGTCAGTTAAAAACAGCAACAGTGTCACTCTGCCTGGCCAGCTGCCCTCACTAAGCCTCTGAGAATCTGATTTCTACCTTTTATCTACATTTTTGTTAATATTATTTTAGTATGTTCAATTGAGTAAAACAGGTGCCCTCCGAATGGACAGACTTCCCATGGGGAGGGGGAAGAGAGAGAAATGGTGTGTGTATCTGATAAATGGAGTAAAGAGACTGTGGATTCTTAAGAGTACAAAATGGTGTTCACATACACATACTGCAGAAACATGGCTAGAAGAAATGTTTTAGATTTCGGTTTAGTTACCCGGAACTAATAATAATCCAAGAAAGACTGACAGAAGATGGGGGGGGGGCTTTAAAAAAAAGATAGACTGTGTTTTGGAAATATATCAAAAGAGTGAGGGGGGAGGTGGGAAAAACAATGTAGGAGATTCATACAATAGAGTGAAGGGAAGCAGAAGAGAGCATTGTATAAATATACTATTAAGGAGATGTGGGAGAAATTTATATAGTACAACGAAGCATATGCAAATTTGTTCTCAAATCAAAAACAAGCTGGGAATGTAGAGACAGCAATAAGGAAAAATAAATAAAAAAATGGCCCATTCAATTCTGCTTTAAGACATCAGACATTAATAACAGTCCACAGCAGTGACATAAAAGGTGTATATAAAAAATAAAATTAATCTAGGGATGCCAGGCTGCATATAAAACAGAAGACAAAATTGATCCTATGTTGCCATACAGGCAATAATGATAAATAAGCTTACAGTAACATTGTACAATAGTATAAACATTGAAGATAACTGCAGGAATTAAAGCGGCTTGTATCCAGAAAACAGAATTACAAAAAGGCGGGAAAATGCCAGAAGCAGAAAGAGGAGAGGCCGTCCAAGGCGTGTATGTGAGTGTACAGATTAGCAAACAGTAGATCTGAGGAAGAATTCTAAAAGAAATCAGTTATTAAGGAGAAGAAAAGAAAAAAGCTGAACAAAATGAACGTTCAGCAAGAGCAGGGAGATGTAGAAAACAGCTGTGTGACAAAATTTATTGAGAATAGCAGGACACACTGAGTGCTGTTGTGTGTCAAAAACAAAAACACGACCCTTCAGAGTGGCACACATATCAATTCTGCTATAGGCAGTATGATACATATGTCAATCTTACTCAGCCAAAACATTTCAATTCTGAGGAAAAGTGATGACAATTACATCAGCCCGAGTGCTGTTTGAACTGAAAGGTCGCAGTACCTTTAGTACAGTACTCAAGTTGGGGGGGGGGTCACAAAAGGAGCTTCCGAAAATGGCCATTTTCACTCACATCCTGACAAATTCACAACTGCACCATTATAGCTGATTAGGAGGTCTTGTGCAAAAAAAACCCACTCCCCCCAAACATCAGACCTTTTGCAATAAAGTGGCAGGAAAATGCACTGCGAATTGTGGGATAACCCTGACTTGACACAAGATCCTCTAACCCGGGAAACAAACCAAAATGAATGCACAATCAACGAAACTGGTAAAATACTTCTTTCATAGCATGTACTATATAATATTTACCAGCAGAAAGAACTCATTTATTCTGTATTCAGGAGCCAATTTTAATATTCCACCTAGAAATGGTCTTTTGGGGCAGGGTGGGGTGGGGGGGTTGACACACAGGTAACAGTGTCTTAGTTTGTAACAAACGTGTATCCTAAAGATGTGTCTTTGTCAGCCAGAATGCAGTTATAAATGCTACATACATCAGAAGCAAGCACAAATAAAGTCAAAAGAAAATATTTGCTATACAGCGTAGCCTTACTAATCCAGTAATAATCATATACGCTGAAACATTACAGGCACGGGGAGAAGAAAATACTGCAGCTACACAGTTTGTAAATGCACAAGGGTGGGGGGAGAAAATCCAGATATTTCATGAAGTTTTATTGTGAACTTAAATGAAGCCTACTATTAGTAAAAGTATAAAAAAAAGGTTGTAACAAAGACACCAGAGCAATACATACAAGGCAGTGGCACTTTTCCCTGAGTCTCTACTAGCTCCATAAGAAAAAGCAAGCATTGCATTATTTAACACTATTTTAAATAACTGTCAATATGTATTCTATTTGCCTGTTTTGTGCCTCAGGTAGCACCCTGGGGAGATGTCTTTTATCACCGCATCATAAAGTTGCCCCACTAAAGCTGCCACTTTTCAGGTAAAACTCTTGCCTCTGATTCAGTGCTGAGCTTTTACTGTCAGAAGAACTTGGGCGGAACATTCCTCGCCAGGCTCCACCTCCATCTATAACATCTTTTATTTTGATGGTATTACAAACAATGTCCGCAACTTACAGAACAATACCCCTGGCAGAAAAAAAAGGAGCTTCCATCTATAACAGAGAAACGTATTTTGCGGTGGTGTCTTTTTCGTTGCTCTACTGTCGACTCCTTTCACGAGTGTCAGAATATCTGACATTTCTATGCATCTCAATTCCTTACGTTGCAATTACGGCAGGTCTTCTTTAAACTGCCCATCACAAAAGGTGAGGGGATTTACAATTACTTCAAAAGTCAGATGCACATACTTAAGAGGTTTAAAGCAAACTGAGGCAACTTTGACCAAAGTCCATATTTTTTAATAAAGCAGACAACGGAGAAAGTTTGCTTTATTATTGCGATCTGCCGAAAACCACATTTCCTTCCCATATGCATCCTTTTCAGAAGTAGCAGTTATGTTTCCCACACAGCTGTATTTCCTGCTACTATCAGCCCATAATGACTGCCAGCTGTTTCTCACAGAGCCAGTGGACAAAAGTCTGACCATAGAGCACTCCAAGCATAAACCAATTTTGCAATCAGGTAGTCATTGGCTGCCAGCGAAATTAATTTCCTCTTACTATCATGAGCTGCTTGACATGATTGCAGGTATATTCTTGGTGGGGGGAAACTTCACAGTGCGATGCTGCCTTCTCAACTAACCTAAGGAGAGAGAGATCCTGCTGCACCATGCAGTAATTATTCCACCTGCTTTCATCTCCCTGCTCACCATCCTCAAGGCAAGAGCTGCCACTGGATTTCATCTATAACAACATTTTGGGAGTGGGGAGGGAAGAATGGCAATTTCCTGCCTGGGCAAAAACGACCAAAGAATTTTGAGAAGAGCAAGATGAGGTTTGGAAATTATCAAATGCCAATTTAGGAGCACATTAATGGAGGTTTTCGGTCAAGCTGTGTTGCGGGCATGCTTGTAAATAAATACCATCTGCCTCTCGCTAAAACTGGATGTCCACTTGGGAGTCCAGGGCAGGCCAAGCTGATAAGATTGGAGCTGCCGCTAATTTCTGCCTGTGGTTAAATTCAGAGTCAAATACGGAGGTAGCAACATTTTTTAGGGAAATGACTCTGAATTAATGCAGATGGAATATATCTCATGTAGGGATAGATGACTGAAGGAGGTTTCACTAGCCCAAAGCCTTCACTTAGTAAGGTTTTAGGAGATGAGTTGGACTTCTGTAGGAACATAGTACTGAGGAAATCAGATGCTAACTAACCATGGCGTTTACATACCCACTTCTTTAACCAGTCAAGTGTTTCCCACAACTACTGTGGGAAATGTTGCCCCTGGCCCCTTTGTCCAGATTTCTGATCAAGTGATAAGTGTTATAATATTTCCTCCATTACCTGGCAGGTTCATACAGACAACCACTTTTACTGAGAGCCAGTGTGGTGTGGTGGTTAAGAGCGGTAGTCTCGTAATCTGGGGAACCGGGTTCGTGTCTCCGCTCCTCCACATGCAGCTGCTGGGTGACCTTGGGCCAGTCACACTTCTTTGAAGTCTCTCAGCCCCACTCACCTCACAGAGTGTTTGTTGTGGGGGAGGAAGGGAAAGGAGAATGTTAGCCGCTTTGAGACTCCTTAAAGGAAGTGAAAGGCAGGGTATGAAATCCAAACTCCTCTTCTTCTTACTGTGTGGTAATATTCACACAGTGAAGGAGGCTGTGGCTCAATAGCAGAGCATTTTCCTTGCAAGCAGAAGGTCACAGGTTTCTCACAGAAACTTCAGGTTGGACTGCAATGACCTCTGTCTGAAAGGCTGGAGAGCTGGTGTCAGTCAATGTAGGGGACACTGTGCTGCACAATTCTTATGTACTATTTGGTAAACGGTAGCCCAAATTTCTTCATTAAAATGATTAGTTCTAATTTCCCCCCTCTGTTTCTCTACCTGCTCCCCTACTCTGGACTTGGGAGAATTTACTCCTATGTCACTTGCAAATGCTTACAATCATTTTCAACTATTACTTTTGAGTGTTTTCAGTGGGGGTTTGGAACTGGACACCTTCCTATTTTCCAACACCCCTTTACAGTATTTGTATCCTGTCCAGTGTGGTTGCTATAATGTCTGCAGTTGTTCCCAGGCCAAACCAGATATGTGAAAGGCCATGTGATTTGGCTTCCTGGCATGTTAGCAAACCATGCCAGCTATGGTCCTCTCAAAAAGGCCAGGCATTGCTTGCATGGTTTATAAAGATGTCAGGAAGTCAAAGCACTTCGAGCAGTCTTGACATGTACCTAGCCCAGCATGGAGGCAGTCATTTATACTGTAAGCAGCCCTGTGATCCTCAGATGAAGGGTGGTATATGCATTTAATAAATACAGTGGTACCTCGCAAGACGAATGCCTCGTAAGATGAAAAACTCGCAAGACGAAAGAGTTTTTCATTTTTTGAGTTGCTTCGCAAGACAAATTTCCCTATGGGCTTGCTTTGCAAGACGAAAACGTCTTGCGAGTTTGTTTCCTTTTTCTTAAAACCGTTAATACTATGGGAATCTGTGCTTCGCAAGATGAAAAATTCACAAGACGAAAAAACTCGCAGAACGAATTAATTTCGTCTTGCGAGGTACCACTGTAATATAATTATAACCAGTGCTTTTTCTCTTAAAAACCGTTTAGGGGTACTCTCATTTTCTTACTCATACCAGTCATACCTCGGGTTACAGACGCTTCAGGTTGTGCGTTTTCGGGTTGCGCACGGCGCTGAGCCCAGAAGTACCGAAACGGGTTCCTTCCAGGTTTTGAAGCTCGTGCATGCGCAGAAGCACAAAATGACTTCACGCGCATGCGCAGAAGTGTAACCCACGCATGCGCAGAGGCAGCACTGTGGGTTGCGAATGTGCCTCCCGCACAGATCATGTTAGCAACCCGAGCATCCACTGTATTGAAATACTGCCCCTCAATGAGGCCAAACTTAGATTCACAAAATGTTTAGGGGTATGCATACCCCTGCGTACCCCCAGAAAAAAAGTGCTGATTATAATAATTATTGGGGGAATGGTATCTATAACAGTAAAGGAACGGTACATATGAATGGGGTCCAAGAGCATTTCCTTTGAAGGAAAGGGGAAAGGAAAAAACACAGCAGGCATTATGGTTCAAACTACCAAAGAACGAAACGAAACAAAGTGATTGCAAAACATTAGGCCTCTAAGAGAATACATGGCAGAGCAGGGTAGACCAGAAAAGAAATGTCATCCATGGAATGGTATTTTATTGGGGATTCCTGCTGTTAGGCTTATGACAACACTTTCCATTATAAAGCTAGAAGTTATAGCTAGCACAGACCTTTGTTTACCTCTATAACTGTTTTTGTTTTTTTCGCAATTCAGAACATTATTTTGCAAGGTCGTGGAACTGGGGGGGGGGGTGTGCATTATTTTTTGGTTAAAATATTTCTATTAAATGTTTTAGATTTAGTGTTCACAAAGAGGGACAGTGGTTGGTCCCTCAAGTTCCTCCCAAAGAGCATTTTAATCATTAAATCTCTGAGCCTGTTTAAATCCAGGCCAGGTTTTTGTGTGTGTGTTTTTTTAAGTGTGGGTACCATTTCTTAAAAAACTCACAGTAAGTGCATTAAATTATTGATAGCCATTAAACAGGGGAGGGGGAGAGAATTAAACCAGCTCTCAGGTTTTATCAATCATTAATGCAGTTTCCACTGAAGCATCTCACTGGGTAGATATTGCATAGCGCAGTACACAGAACACAAACCCAGGAGGCATGAATTTATTTTTGGCAGGAAGGGAAAGGGAAGGAAAAAAAAAACACTTGTGGGCTCAAGATACAAGAGGTGGAATGGAAATTTTTGTTTGACGCAATTAACCCAGCCAAGAGCATATACACATGAACCTTTCAATGCAGGGCTAACAAGAGCTGAATACTCAACCACACTGAAAGTCATTTTATACGTTATGTGACAGCAAACTTCGGTCTGTCAAGATGTGCACACTCTGTATGGAGCTGCACCCAACTTTGGCTGTCTGATGAGTTTACCTGTATGACACATGTATTTGCAAACACAAGTTTTCCATATTTGGAAACAGACTTTTGGCTACCAAAAGTGGCAGAACAAATAACAAATTCACACACTTAACTGAATGAGACTTAATTTTGATAACAGTAAATTGTCAAGCTCTTTCCTTCCACCTTTCTCTCCCCCATCTCCGTAGGATAATTCATTAAGACAATGCATCCCAGACTCCATACACTTTCTGAGTTACACTAGTTAAAACTTAACTTTTGCCGTAATAATTACTCCAAACATTAACTGGTAATAGACTTTCGCTTCCACACTTGCCGAGGTAGCAATGCCAATCTCGGTAGAGCTTTCTCGTTTATGTTTACAGGTAATGAGAAAATGGGAGCAGTAGGAAGAAGCTGCAAGAGAAAGGGGGAGGGGGGAAGTAGTAGTTTGTAGTGCAGCAATAAAACTGCGAGCACATTTGCAAAGCTAAGCAGGCCAACCAGATATTCTCGGGAGGCCCACTAGTAGGACAAACCCAAACCCAGGGCTCTTCAGAACTCTGCAGGCAGCATTCTAGACAACCTCACATTGGAAGGCCCATAAAGAGGCCTAGAAGGTCTTTTGCAGACCCTCCAAGTGTCCCTGTTTTCCAGGGACAGTCCCAGATTTACAGAAGCCATTCCAGTTTCTGTCCCGCTTTTCCTTAGGACATCCCTATTTTCATCAGAAAAATGTTGGAGGGTATGGAGCCAAGGAGATAAGTATCTATGTAACCTTTAGAAAACATCTGAAGACAAGCTTGAATAAGGACTTTTTAAAATGTTTAATGTTTTCTTGTGTTTTTATATATGTTGGAAGCATATATAAATGCTTCCAATGCTTTTATATATGTTGGCTGGGGCAACCTTGTCAGATGGATGAGGTAATAATAATAATAATAATAATAATAATAATGGAGGAGGGGGAGGAGGAAGAAGAAATTTCTATTTTTATTGGAGAAATGTCAGAGGATATTCTATTGGAGGACACAAACAAGCATCAAAAGGGCAGTGTAAGGCTGCAAAGTTGTTTTTTAATGCACAACTCACAATACACACCACTCGGACACCTTGTAATTATTAAAGTAAGGAAGAATAAGATACAAACTCCCACGAATACAGATTTTTTAGGGGTTGTGTTTGGTTTTTTTAGTTGGCCTTAAAAAGATATTGTCCTAACAAGGGTGATGGAGGAAAATGAGGTCATTTTCTATTCTCTCCACAACAAAAAACTGGACCTATTTGTTTGGCAGACTTAACCCACTCCAGGGGGACTCCTGAATCTGTGGGTGTCATCCACTTTAGCAAAATGGGAGAAGTTACAGCCACTTTTAGGTTCCCCAATATAGAGAATGGGGAGCACAAAGCTACATTTTATACAGTGGCTCAGAATCAGAAGCGCAGATGGAAGCAAGGGGAAACACAGAGTGCATCAGAAACAGATTGGATTAAACAAAACGAAACAAAAACCACAAGTATGGATAAAATGCAAATCTTGGAGCCCATGCACTCTCTTAGCATATAGCTGTATCCCCCTAACTAGAAACATTCTGTAGAAACAATTTCAATTGCTCCCCTCAAATCTATATTTCTTACTTCTACCTGCATTCCACCCTCCTGCTGAGTGGTTCAGAGCAGTGGTTAGCCTCTCGCCAACCCTGTGAGGTAGGCTAACAGATAACAACCACTTGCCCAAGGCCTCCATGTAAACTTCACAGTCAGGTAGGCATTTAAACACAGTCGTCTCAAAAGGAAAGCTAGATCTGAGGGTCACTACAACATTGTGCATCTGTAAATCCACATCTCTCATGGCTTCTGCATTTTCATCGGAGTTTTGTGGTTGTGGGATACTTTATTATGTAATCTGCCGTATGTTGTAAAATATAATGCTTCCTCTATCTTTCTCTGGATGCATGATGAATCGTGTTCTAAAACCTCACCAATCATCCTTCTGAACACACACCTGCCTTGTATCCAGATTGCCACAACAGCGGTGCCAGGAAGACTGGGCCTTGACAGACACTGTTGGCTATTGTTTCTCAGCCAACTGCACTTTGAACCTTTCACTGCACCTCACCATGCTATTTCATAAAGAGTATTTCTGCTACAGACTACTAGTCAGGAAGTGTGAAAATACAGAGAAACAAACGCAACATGAACACGTTACCATAACATTTGGCTGCCGTGCTCATTTTTCAACATTATGTCATTTAGGTAGTTGCAATACAAACCTGATTCCAAGATCAGAAAAATTGCCTTGCGATATCAGGCCAAGGTCCATCCATCAAGCCCAACATTCTGCCTCCAAGAGGAGCCAAGCAGATGTCTTTAGAAGAGCAGAAGCTGGGCAAGGCACCCATAGATCACCCCTCTTTATTCCCCAGTGAATTGAATTAAGAGGTAAACTGCCCCTGCAACTGGAAGTTCCACTGTGCTATCATGTTAATAACCATTTAATTCACACTGTATGAAGACACAGAGACAGATCTGAGCTTGCCACTGAATATAAATTCAACACAGATTACAGCTCCAATCATAGCTCCCTAACAAGTATACCTGTACATTATGCGGTTACAAAAATATGCTTTTCTCATGTACATTGCTTTAATGTAAATTGCTAAGCAATGTAATGTGTGAAGGGGTCTCCAGTGCCAAATAGTTTAAAGAGGTAATTCACAACAGACAAATGACAATCAGCAAGCCAAAATTTGCACTCAACTAGTATATAGGATGAGTCTACTTCTGGTCTCTGTCACTCTCAAATGTGTTCACGTCTAAATCCTGTTCCATTTCTTATACTATTCTGAATATGTTTCCTTTTTCGCATTTTGCTGAATTTGTACCCTGCCCTTCTTCCTTCAAGGAGGTCAAACATAGCACAAGTGGTGTTACTCCATTTGTATCTTCCCAACATCCCTGGCAGGAAAGCAAAGATGAGATGAGAGTGTGACTTGTCTGAGGCCACCAACTGCGATTCATCATTGCACAAAGATCTGAAATCTCAGCTCAACATATAATAGTAATATGAGTTTCACTTACATTATCACTGTCATCTTAACAATAGCCCTTCAAAACATGCCAATTTATCCCTATGTTGCAGGCTGAAGGGAGGACAGGTGGAGGCTCAGAGTCAGTGGCTTGTCTAAGGCCACCTATTGAGTTTGTGCTTGGGGTAAGATTTGAATGAGCCGCTTCCTGCTTTACAACCTACACATGGCACTATGCTGTTCCAGTTCTCATCCAGACCCTGCCCTCTAGCCACTACATGACTCTGTCCTAGAACGACTGCAGCTCAGACTGCCAGATTCAAGAAGAGACAAGAAGGAAAGGATCCAGCTGTGGAGAATCTCCTTCCAGCCCAGCCGCTGAAAGCACAGGAGCCTTGTCCTCTGGGGAATCCAGCTATCTTAACTGCAATTTTCAATTTTTCCCTTGCAAAGCAGTATTCCACATTATCGTGGGACAAATTTAATGAAGCTTGCAGTCGTAGCAAGTCATAACAAGGACACAAGCTTTCCCCCCACCACTACAAATAGATAAGTCCATGACACCTACTAAAAGGAAGCTCTGTTCTTGATTTCTTTTCTGAATAGAGGATCATAGAATCACAGAATTGTAATGTTGGGAGGGAACCCTGAGGGTCATCCAGTCCAGCCCCCTGCAGTGGAGGGAAAAGATGCAGTGGCAGTTCTTGTAGCTGGACTCCATCACTCCCTTATTAGTTAAGCAGGGTGCCCTGCATGGATGCACCTAGTGCCAAAATAACCAGTGTGGTGTTGTAGTTAGAGTGCTGCACTAAGTCTTGGGAGACCAGGATTCAATCCCCACTCAACCACGAAGCCCACCTTGGGTGACCTTGGGTCACTCACTCTCAGCCGAGCCTACCTCACAGGGCTGGTGTGAGGAGAAAACGGGGAAGAGAACTATGTATGCCAACTTGAGCTTGGAGGAAAGCCGGGATAGAAGAGAAATAGATAAAGAAATAATAAATAATGACAATAAAGCGTGTTTCGGGAGGAGGCAGGTGCTGGGCAGGGGGAGAGAAGGTTCATATTTAAAAGAACCTAAATGAGAGAGGAATAGTTTAGCTGTGTGCATGCCCAGCTGTAAGATGCTGGGGACAAATGATGGCAATTAAAGGCAGCATGCAGGCGCGAGCAGAGGACACCTAGCCTGAGAGGAAAGGGTGTGACACCAAGCAGGGCCTCCAGATGCATTGTGGGGAGACAAAGAATGCCTGAGTGGAATGTCTGCCTCGCTCGCATTCCACTCAGTCAATGCCACAAGAGACAAAACTGTTATTTAATGACTACCAGTTCAAGATAGCGCATATTTTTTTTAAAAAAAGGGGGGAGAAAGAGATAGTGCTGTTTTCTGAAACTGTGGACTGTGCAGTTCCACATTTCTGAACATGTGCAGAGGAACAAACGAGGTTGGCAGTGTTTCAGAATAGATGGGGAACATGGAGGATCTATGGGGGGTAATGCATTGCTTGAGAAAAATTAGACCACGGGGAGGCCAGCAGTTGTTTTGACAGCTCAATAAATCTCGAAACATGCACCTACCCATTCACAACTGCTGCAGACTTTGTGAAAGAAAGAACAGCCATAGGACTGAAGAAGACAGAATTGGGGGAAACTAACGGTGATGTAAGATAGCCTAGATGAGAGCATATAGGGCAGAAGGAATAAAGTAAAGCCATCAGAGAAAGAGAGTGAAAAATTAAAAGAGGAAGCAAGATGGAAATATTGTGAATAGGGAAGAGGAAGGTGAAAAACAAGGCACTGACAGATAGGTAAGGAATGTAAGACAGTAACCAGTATTTTTAATTTTGGGGGGCGGGGATAGAAACCAGTAATATAAAATTGTTGATATGCAATAGATTAAGCATTAACAACACAAACTAAGTTGTAGAAATTTTAGCAGAGAGTCATTAACAATTCTATATGGTTCTCTATGAGTGTGTGTGCACACAATCATGTATTTAAAAAATAATTTTAAAAATATTATAAAGAGTAATCGAATCAGCAAAGCAAATATACATAATGAATAGGAAAAGGGTGGGTGGGGGTTCCGGCAAAATACACAAAACATTTATTTCATTCACTGGGCTTCATTTATTTTTACCTAGTTCCTTTCCCACTTAAAAAAAACCCTGCATGTTTCATAGGAAAGCAGATCAACTAAAGTAGTGTTTCCAAAAGTCTGATACTTATGGCACACTTTTTTCATTTATATCCCAATATGCAGTACAAACAGAATTCCCAGATGGCTTACAATTAAGATAAAACCATAAAATGACCTGCAACCCAATAACTAAAGAAAACTCTTTAACTAATAACTAAAGAAAAAGACTGGTCACCCAGTATGCCTCTATAGTAGAGTTCCACAAGTGAATTGCCACCACCCAAACTGGAGATATCCTTCACACATACACTTGCAAACCTTTAGGGCAAAAGTAATCTGCTCACAGAAGTGTCTGCCCATTGCAAATTTCTGCACAGTTTTCTAAACCAGCTGCATCATTCTAACTAGAAAGTGGAAAGATCAGGGCAGTGATTAGTGCACAACAACAACAACCGGCAGCTCCCTCTGTGGACAAGCCATTACAGTGATACCTCAGGTTACATACGCTTCAGGTTACATACGCTTCAGGTTACAGACTCCGCTAACCCAGGATGAGAACAGAAATTGTGCTCCGGCGGCGCGGCAGCAGCAGGAGGCCTCATTAGCTAAAGTGGTGCTTTAGGTTAAGAACAGTTTCAGGTTAAGAACGGACCTCCGGAACGAATAATTAAGTACTTAACCCGAGGTACCACTGTATCTGTATTTGGAGTGATTGAATAATCCAATGCCATGCAGTGTAGAGGCTAACCAGGAGGTAATACAACCAGAATAGGGGGTCATGCAGAGACAGTCGAAAGCCTCAGACTCATGGAATTTTCCTGCTTTCTTGTAGTAAGCTAGCAGTCCTTTTGTGGAATGTAATTTGGGAGTTAAAGGAACAGTCTCCGGGGTCAATCAAATTTCTTGTGAGCTTCAAAAATGCAGCTTGTCAAAAAGTGTGACAGCCTTGGAGCCAATCAAACGTTCAGCCCTTTCAGCAGCCTTGCCAAATGCGAACACCACTGTGCAGTTATTGTGACAAGCCACAGCAAGGTGAGCAAGTCGATCATCTGGATTCACTCAGCGTGTGGGGACAGGCAGGAACCCCTTCAAGTTCTCACAAACAGTACACTTGGCATTATTTTATCTGCAAACCTATTGCTCAGCAGGCAGTTTGCATCCATTCCTGCTGGGGGAGACCTGGGGGAACACCAGGGCAGGAAAGATCCACCTCATGAAGCTCTGTGAAAGACTTTGCAGAACAATATAGTGAGTCTGGAATAAATTAAGGAAACAGAAGTCCTGTAAAGAGAATTCGATAGATTGTCTCTAATATCCAATGAAGTATTATGAACTTCCCTAAACTGGGCTTCCTGACAGCCCTTAACGGAACATAGGGAATTTCTGCATGGATAGCACACGCTCTATCAGAGCACTAAAGTCAAGGTGTACCTGCCTTTCCCTCCACAATTAAACAGCTACAGACCTGAAAAAAGTAGTGAAACTTGGAAGAACTCTGCTGAGATCTGTTCCTGTGTAAATTCAAGGCATTTGTGGCATAGAACGTTATGCTGAAATTTTAAAACTAGCAAATTATTATATAACAAATAAGCAAGAATATGAGAGTTAACAAATACCCTACAATACCGACACTATTGTTTGTCAACATTGCACTGTCAACATTGCATGGTTTTGCTACTAAAAATGTCAACTAACAAATGGGAAGCACACCAAATTGTTCACAAATTTCCCTGAACACACATCTAAAAGAGTACAGTGGTATCTTGGGATGCGAATGGGATCCGTTCCGGAGCCCCGTTCAGATCCTGAATGCAACGTAAGATACGACGGCGCGTCTGCACATGCGCGGGTCACGTGTTGCCGCTTCTGCGCATGATGTCATTTTGAGCGTCTGCGCATGTGCGAGTGGCGAAACCTGGAAGTAACGTGCTCTGTTACTTCCAGGTTGCCGCGGAGTGCAACCTGAATGCGCTCAACCCGAAGCACATTCAACCCGAGGTATGACTGTAGATTGTTGGACTAACCGCAGCTTCCAAACCAATCCTAAGGGAGCCCCCCCCCCAATTGCCATAATCAAATATTTAGATTTCCAATGAATGGACCACTGTGGCCACATTATCCCTGTCCAAAAATGGCTGCAGCTAGCGTACCAAATGAAGCAGGTAGTAGGCACTCTTAGCCACTGATGGCACTATAGCCTCCAGTGACAAAGATGCCGTAAATCAATGAATACTGCTAGGCTAGGAATCTGCTCCTTCAGAGGGAGTGCGACCCCATACACAACAGGCAAATGGCCAGTTTCTTGTCAGGATTTAGTCTCTGTTTATTGGTCCTCATCCAGCCCACCACTGCATCCAGACACAGGCACGTCCATTCTACATTCAGATGTGACAGAGCTGAGTTTCATCAGCATACTGAAGAAATCATGCTCCAGATCTCCCAATGGCTGCTACCAATGGCTCCATAGAGATGTTAAATAGCACTGGAACAAATTCTTGCCCTGTGCCACCCCAAATGACACTGCCAGACGGCCAGTGTTACTCTCTCAAATTGGCCCTGCAGGAAGGAGCAGAACAACTGAAGAACTTATTTGGAAATAATTTTTTTAATAACGCAATGTTGAAAAAATCAACTTCTGTAAAATCTTACACCTGCTTTCTAAGTACAAGGCTGGATATTAACCACCTGAACTAGAATGATCAGTTTCTGAACGAGCAAGGCCAATGCACCCACCTATCACACAAAACCTTCTTGAGGCATGTTTTTGTTTTAAAAATTTATCCAGCTTACTAGGGAATGAGGGGTGATTAGCAGTTTACAGCTTCAAAAAACAACCCCCATAAGCCACCAAGATTAAGTGTTTGCAAAGTGGGTTCAGTGGGGCAGACAGACACTTTAGAATAAAAGAATAGAGGTGTCTCTGAGCACATGCCCAGACCAGGAATTTGTTCTCATTATCAAAACTGAGCTCTCAGCCTTTCCACACACAAAAAACACCTGAGTTTCTTTCTTCATTTCAGCTGCCAGAGAAACAGGCAAACTTATAGTTGTTGCTCTTCTCAAACAGTGAGAAGTCAGAAACCTTCACTGATCTGCTAGTCACCCAGAGATCTACTAGGAGAACTTGGATCTGCCTTATGTCCACACCTTATGCCCTAAAACCCCCACAAATCATAGTTAAAAGGGCTTTAGTACTGGACTAAATTCTCTGGTGGCAAAAACGTTATAAAACAGAAATGAGGTGTACAGGCTCACTGGACTTCATCTTACTCCACCAAGTTCTTCAGTAAAGTGTATTGATGCCCTAAAGGTAAAGGTACCCCTGACCATTAGGTCCAGTCACAGACGACTCTGGGGTTGCACTCATCTCTCTCTATAGGCCGAGGGAGCCGACGTTTGTCCGCAAACAGCTTCTAGGTCATGTGGCCAGCAGGTTCTGGCCAACCAGAGCAACGCACGGAAATGCCGTTTACCTTCCCACCGGAGCAGTACCTATTTATCAACTTGCACTTTGATGTGCTTTCGAACTGCTAGGTTGGCAGGAGCTGGAAAAGAGCAACAGGAGCTCACTCCATTGCGGGGATTCAAACCGCCGACCTTCTGATCAGCAAGCACTAGACTCTGTGGTTTAGACCACAGCGCTGCCTGCGTCCCACCCATTGATGCCCTAAATTATGTCAAATGCATTCTGGTATACACACCGCACTTCAAAGATCAGGACTTCGTCTATGTACACACGTGTTGTATATGGAAAATGTATCCCAGTTCATCTGATTTAACTGAATGTTCTTCCTGTAATCGTCTAAGCAGAATTACTGGTATATATGTGGGGAACAATTCTTCTCCACCAACTTTCCAAACCATGCCTTTTTCTCTACTGCTTGCAGTGATTATTTTCCCTTTTGCTGCTTCACTGGCACTTAAAAAGCAAAACACCTTTCTGGTGTGATTATGGCCGGTTGCTATTATGGATAAATCTATTTCCAGTCTGAATCACTTTTGCATGTCTTCACTCATAAATTACTTCTATCCTGTTTCAACAGAAATCCGAGTTTTTTTATTTTAAAAAAGCTATATGAAAATCCCTATTTTAATATGTATTGACACACATATTACAACACACAATAGCATTTATATAACTATATAATCTAAATACACAAATTTCCAAAAATGTATTTTATCCTTAAAAATGTGGATTTTTAATTTTTAGGTGGGAATTGTATCACAAAATCTGGAGATGTGCAAAAGCTGATGGATAATTTTGTTCCAATCCGCATGCTAGTTCAGGAGGTGTGTGAGAGGGTGCTTTGCTTCGGAATGAACAGAAACTGAATTTCTCAAACACCCAAACATTCCCAGGTCCCAACCCACCATTTTGCAATGGCACCGCAACAGAGATTCTCTATCCTTGTAGCCAGCCTGATTAATCTTTCATGAGACTGAACAGCAAGCTCCATAAAAGAAAGAAACAAAGCAAATCTTATTCTCATCTTCCTCCTCCCCCCCACCTCCTTTTCCCCTACAGGAAAAACTTGACCTTAAAAAGCCTGGTCTGCTCAGTTATTATACTATTCCTTTGTCTTCCATCTCAAACAGATGAAATCAGATGCAATTCAAGGCTAATTCAATCTCTAATTACCTTAGGATCTTAATGGTCCTGATCTTATATGTTAACATTAATTTTATTATGTTAGATACTTCACGGATGTGCCGTTCCTTCCTAATCTGGATCAGCTCTTTGCTGTAATTTTTAATAAGAGAAAAAGCATCGGGGGGTGGGAGAAACAGAAGAAGAAAAATGTCACATTAACTCATGACAACTTCTACAGACAGGCCATGGATGAAAAATAAGTGGCCCCATTTCTCTACGGAAGACAGGCTTGCTGTTCCTTGAACAAAATAATAGAGCAATAACTTAATACAACATTAGCTGTTTGGCTGTGTTCCAATTTAACACACAAGGAAGAACAAGATAATTAAATAAAACAAACAGTGAGGATTTAAGCCAAGTGTCACTCCCCCTAATTCCAAAATCAGACTTTGGGGTAGGGGGAAGAGGTGAACATACACATAAGCACATAGAGAACGAAACATTCATTATCTTGACACAAGAGATACCCTTTTCATTCTGAATTTTGAAAGAAACTTTCAAACTTTCTTTCCCCAGAAAAATAACAAATGAAGGAATTGAAAAATGTATGCAAACTAAGGAAGATTCTGATGAATTTGTGTACATTTTAAATCCTTTGTGCTGCAGATTTTCCACTGATCGGAAAAGTAAGGCTCCCTCACATTTCCAGGACTTTTGGTAATTAAGAGAGGGAAGGCACACTCAATCCCACTCTTATCTCCAAGTCCTAAATTTTGAGGTTCCATAATGTAGTAGCTTTATTATTTATTACATTTTTGCTGTGCTCTTCCTCCAAGGAGTTCTGGACAAGGCAAACTCATTTTATCCTTTAAATAACTGCTGTTTCCATTTTGGCAAAGGAGCACGGACCTCACTGCAACTTGTTTTAACTTGAAAAGCTTGTCGCTGCTAACTTCCAAAGGAAGCTATGTAGCTCTTTCAAACACAGGGATAGAGTGTATCTAGAGAACCATTCCCTATGGAACCTACAAATGTAATGTCAGAAATTTAGATCATGGAAATCTCTGGATACCAGGTTGGCGACATCTCCATCTGACTGGCCCCTCCAGCTTTCTTAAGCAGGTAAGCAGAAAAATGTATTTATTGCTTTTATAAACCCACCTTTTTCTCCAAGGAGTACATGGTTCACCCCCTCCTCAGTTAACCTGTGAGGTAGGCTACAAGGCTGTGACCAGCCCAAGGTCACATAGTGAGCTTTGTGACTGAGTGGGCATTTCAACCCTGATCTCCCAGATCCTAGTCCGACACTCTCCAGCCTTTCTCATCCTGTGGGTCCCCAGATGTTGTTGGACTACAAAAAACTCCCATCAGCCCTAGCTAGCAAGGCCAGAGCTCAGGGATGATGGGAGTTGTAGTCCAACAACATTTGGGGACCCACAGGTTGAGAACTGCTGCAACCACTATACCACACTGGCTTCCTAGAGTACTTCTGCTATGGGGCATAGATTAAGTAGGCAAATAAATACGAGGGAAGCAAAATGTCACTTAGAGAAAGATCTGAAAAAAAATTCCTTGAAGCTTGAATTTGTTTTATTCTGGATTGTTTTATTGGATGTTTTAATGTACTGTAAACCGTTTTGAGATTTTTTTTCTGTATAAAACAGTATAGAAATGAAATGATTGATAATGATGATAATGATAAATTCAACTGCAAAAAGGCACCTGGACATTCTTTTGTGGCAGCCATAACCTTGGTTTAAGGAGCCATTTGGCAATTAGCTTATATATTCGATTTTCTAACATTGGTGGTAGGGCAGAGGGCGTGAATGCCAAAAGCAGCAGAGCCAGAGTCACTGTTATGCAGAGCCAACTAATTCTGGTTTTGCTCCCATCCTCCTCGCTGCTGAATTCTAGAAAGGCAACACCAAGAAGGAGGAAGCTGTGTCGCCTTTTGGATGGATGGATTGTAACTAAGGAGGCCGGCGAGTGAAGGCTGGCTGATGGCAGTGCCTGGTTTGACCCAAATTCAGATTGAAATGTATACGGCAACAAATCTGATCCCAGAAAGGTTTAAACTAATTAGGTTTCCCCTGATAGTGATGGTTATTCAACTCAGCGAGTAGAATTACAATAGTCAACTTTTTCCCTGGAAGCCAAAAGGTGTTATGTTTGGGAGCTGGAACCGGTCAGTGGAAATATATTTCTTCAGCCACAATGTAATCGACCAGTTATACAAACCCACGGCATGGTTTGGCACAGCTGGCAGACACAATGAAGACAGGAGCCAGAAACATAACAACATGGCTATTACGGGCCAAAAGAAGAAGAGGGGGAAGCATTGGCCGAATACTTGAGGAAACTTGCCCAGCATCTGCCTTGGCTTAAGGCAGTGCTATTAGCTCCTCATTTTGGTGAGAATTAAAGTCACTCTAAATGGGTGGCAGTTGGATCAAGCAATTATTGGCTGGGGCTAAAGAGGCAATCAGTACTCATTGCTTTCCAGGCTCCTTCACCCTATGACTCATCTCTCAAAATATATGGAATATCCATGAAGCTTGAGGAAATAGGAGTGGGGAGAAGTGTGACGTTTCCTACTGCAGGAGACTCATTCTTTTAGAAACAAATCAGATTTTAAAAACTCAACCACCAGACTTGTAACGCAAATCTGCTCTGCAATGTGCCCTTGGCAAAAATCAGCCCTGACATATTCCACTACAGACTGAGAGCAAAAAATATAAAAATATTTTATCTCACTGCTAGAACACAGTTCGTTACCTAGAAACTCGAGTTAGAATCCACAATTTTCCTATTCTGATCACCTGAAAATAAAAATGTTCATGACCACCCATTATACAAGCATGTGTCAAATACTTGTATTCGGTGCTTTTTTTCTGAAAAAAAGGTGGGGGAAACTCACAACAAAGTTTGCTTGTTTTTTGTATTGCGGGACCAGTCGCAGTGCCACCCACCCACCCTTGACAGTGTGGAAAGGTAAGATGTGACTCAAGCATTGATTTGGGTTAGAAATGCCCACAACTTCATTGTTTACAGATAGAGGTATATTTTTGCCTCAGGCATTGGGTGTATATTAGTTTGAACACCCTCAGACAAAAAAATAAAAATTAATTTTTTTTAAGGTAAGGGAACTCAGTTCCCCCAGAGTTCTTGCCCAAAAAAGCTGCTTCTTTTATTTCAACACAATGGAAGCACCAATGGCTCACCTCATGCCACTCATCTCTACTATTCTGAGCCTCCTGGATATCTCCTGTTCACTCAGAAGCTTGCTTCCCATTCTCCCTTGCTGTCCCTCCCCACTTGTGCCTGAAACATCATGCTTCAAATGTCACCTCTCTCCCCAGCTTCCATCAAATCCCTGAAATTTACAAATAAATGTTTCTTTGTGTTCATCTTCATCTCTTGCTACCCCCTTTATATGCCTCTCTTCCCCCTCTGACCACCATCACAGTCCTTTTTTTTTGTCAGGCAGGGGGGAGCTCCCTTGTCATGTTTTGTTCCTGATATGCTTTAAAACACACCATAAACACAGCATAAAATGATATTTTTAAATATATATACATACTCTTGGATTTAAGGAATCCTCATGAATGCCAACATTTGTTAGGGGCAAAATTCAGCTCCTTTAGCAGAAAACACAAAAAATATAGAAAAGTTGTGCATTTGTGCCCCACTCACCCAACTTTGTAACTCAAATCCACTTTAGCATTCTCTTTCTCTCACTTGCAAACACACATACTTTCTGAACTGTAGCTTGAGGAATGCATTTCTTTTATCTCAAACTCATCACTTCCAAAGTATTTAAATGACAGCTTGCTTCACGTTTGTACAGTCAACTAAGGGGGCTGTCAAGTTTGATGACATATTAGTTTGTCGCTTCTAACAGACATAGCTGTATGAACAGATTAGCCGAGACTACATAATTTAATAAAAGTTATCACCTATTCTTCCTGACACCGACAGATATTCCTCATCAGATCTTTCTGTCTATAGTAGAGACAGTCAGTGACAGATAGGGAGTCCATTTAATTCCAGCTCAAACACATTTCCCCAGTAAATACATTAGAAGGACATTCAGAGACCTTTTCAACTTTGTACAGGATGAGAATTTAAGTGCATATTTGGTAGTTCAACTACAGCCAACTCATATCCAGTAGATCCAAATAATTAGTACACCAATTTTACAGGGTCACCTGAACAGTCTGATAGACCTTCCTGCACCATTAAGCATACCAATACAGTGGTACCTCGGGTTAGATACGCTTCAGGTTAGATACGCTTCAGGTTACAGACTCCGCTAACCCAGAAATAGTACCTCAGGTTAAGAACTTTGCTTCAGGATGAGAACAGATATCGTGCTCCGGCGGCACGGCGGCAGCAGGAGGCCCCTTTAGCTAAAGTGGTGCTTCAGGTTAAGAACAGTTTCAGGTTAAGAACAGACCTCTGGAACGAATTAAGTACATAACCAGAGGTACCAATGTAGTCTAGGATGGATGAGGCAACTGCTGCAAAATAGCTAGAAGGCATCTGACGCAGTTCTACCTTTGAAGCTAACCAAATGTGGGAATCCTACAAAGCTACAATCTCTTGGGAGTAAAGGGCATGGTAGCATCGTAACACAACAGGAGTTCACCAATGACCATTCGTTGTTGTCACCGGGATCTTCTCTAGCATCCAGCCCCCCATGACACATCTCTCAGCTGCCCACCTGTAATATGGGTATAAGAATAAATATCCACCTACTGTCCAGGACAGGTCATCCAAACACCCAGAAAAATGGTTATATAAAAGCTAAGACTTGTGACAATACTAGCAGAGCCACGTGAGGGGGAGGGGGGAGGGGGGAGAGAGCCAGGGAAAGCCGTAAGCCAAGCACTTAGTACGGCATTCTTTTATTTGCTTTATAATTTTCTTCCACGTACACACAGTTGCTGATTCTACAGTTCCAAAGGAAAACGAGAACAGATGAGAGGTGAATGATTTATTTTAGGACTGCAGAAGGAGCCAAAATTAATTTGCTTAAGACTAATTAGGGAACAGAATTAGCCTGTTCTCTTTTCTACCGAATCTAAAGTTTTCAGCAGGGCAATCTTATTTATTTATTGCACAGCTAAATTTATTGGATAATGGTGGCACTCTCCCCTTCTGCTTTCTTGTTACATATTTACCAGTTATTTTTTATAATGCAGATCAACTATGGATTTCCATTTTTGAATACGCTTGAGCATAATATTTGAAATGTGAATGAAAAATATGTATGATTTTAACCTTCAACAGTCAAAGCAAGAAATCGTCCAGAGATAGTTAACTGTGTGTTATAACTGATGGCACAGATGTATTTAAATTCTTAGCTAATATCCAGACTTCAGCTTATATAGCTCAATGTAGATGTTGACCCAGTGTGTGGCAGCTGGGAAGAAGGCAAATTCCATGCTTGAGACCATTAGAAAAGGAATTGAAAATAAAACTGCCAGTATCATAATGTCATTATACAAATCTATGGTGTGACCACATGTGGAATACTATGTACAGCTCTGATTGCCTCACTTCAAAGAAGATATTATAGGAGTTAGGGGGGGAAATCAAAAAAGGGCAACCAAAATGATAAATGAGATGGAGCGACTCCACTGTGAAGAAAAGTTGCAACATTTGGGACTTTTTAGAGAAACTGTGAGTAAGAGGTGACATATCCTGTGTGAGTGCCTGGAGGCGGTTGGAGGATGGATGGCGGCTAACAGATTGAGGTTGAATCCTGACAAGACAGAAGTACTGTTTTGGGGGGACAGGAGGCGGGCAGGTGTGGGGGATTCCCTGGTCCTGAATGGGGTAACTGTGCCCCTGAAGGACCAGGTGCGCAGCCTGGGAGTCATTTTGGACTCACAGCTGTCCATGGAGGCACAGGTCAAATCTGTGTCCAGGGCAGCTGTTTACCAGCTCCATCTTGTACGAAGGCTAAGACCCTACCTGCCCGCGGACTGTCTCACCATAGTAGTGCGTGCTCTGGTTATCTCCCGCTTGGACTACTGCAGTGCGCTCTACGTGGGGCTACCTTTGAAGGTGACCCGGAAACTGCAATTAATCCAGAATGCAGCAGCTAGACTGGTGACTGGGAGTGGCTGCCGGGACCACATAACACCGGTTCTGAGAGATCTGCAGTGGCTCCCAGTACGTTTCTGAGCACAATTCAAAGTGTTGGTGCTGACCTTTAAAGCCCTAAATGACCTCGGTCCTGTATACCTGAAGGAGCGTCTCCACCCCCATCGTTCAGCCCAGACACTGAGGTCCATCGCCAAGGGCCTTCTGGCGGTTCCCTCATTGTGAGAAGTGAGGCTACAGGGAACCAGACAGAGGGCCTTCTCGGTAGTGGCGCCTGCCCTGTGGAACGCCCTCCCAGCAGATGTCAAGGCAATAAACAACTATTTTACTTTTAAAAGACAACTGAAGGCAGCCCTCTTTAGGGAAGTTTTTAATGTCTAATGCTGTAATTTTTTTAATATTCAGTTGGAAGCCGCCCAGAGTGGCTGGGGAATCCCAGCCAGATGGGCGGGGTATAAATAATAAATAATAAATAATAAAAATAATTAGAAGTTTATAAAATTATGCATGGCATGGGAATAGTGGACAAAGAAAAGCTTTTCTCCGTCTCTCACAACACTAGAACTCATGGACATCCAATGAAGCTGAGAGTTGGAAGGAAGATTCAGGATGGGTAAAAGAAAGTATTTTTCGCTCTATAAGATGCACTAGATCATAAGACGCACCTAGTTTTTGGAGGAGGAAAACAAGAAAAAAACTATTCAGAATCTCAGAAGCCAGAACAACGAGAGGGATCCCTTTGCAGCGAAAGCAGCAATCCCCCTTGCTGTTCTGGCTTCTGGGATAGCTGCGCAGCCTGCATTCGCTCCATAAGATGCACACACATTTCCCCTTACTTTTTAGGAGGGAAAGTGCATCTTATGGAGTGAAAAATACGGTACTTCTTCACACAACACATAGTTGAACTACAGATTCAAAAGAGAATTGGACAACTCACAGAGCAGACTGCTATCAATGGCATGATGATCATGCTCTGCCTCCACAGTTAAGAGGTAGCAACGCTTCTGGATACAAGTCACTGGAAACCATAGTAGGGGAGAGGGTCTTGTGAAGCCACAAATACTTAGCCCAAATTCTTTTCACCACTATATCAAGAACAAGCATGAGTATTGGTAGAAATGCAAGCGCATCTCTGTAACGAAGTATCACTATTCTTCAGGCACACCACAGTTCAAGCGATTTTGAACTGGTTCCCACTTGGACAAAGTAAACCGGAAGGGAAAGAGTAGTGTTGTTTACTTATTTGCCTTGAAGGGCAGTATTTACACAGCACTGTTGATCTGTGAATGGGAGGGAAGTTAAGACATACTCAGTTGCATCACCTTCTGATATATAATGATTGCAGAGCTGGAGAGAGAGAGAGAAAGAGAGAGAGAGAGAGAGAGAGAGAGAGAGAGAGAGAGAGAGAGAGAGAGAGTGTTTTCCAGTAGAAGACTACAGAGTTCAGCTAGTAGCTCTGAAGCAACAAATTTGAAGCAACTTCTGTTCCCTCATATTGTGGCTGTTGCCCTTTGCACCCATGGGACCTCAGTAACTCTGTTTCTTATTGAAAAATTGAGGAGGCAACAACCTAGTTTTTCAAAATGAGCATGTGACTAAGCAGCCGGGATGCCAACCATATTGAAGGGTATGGAAAGTTCAGCCAGTTTGACACTCTACCATGTGCAAAGAAAGAGAGCACAAATATATTCACAGCTCTCTACTGATGTCATAAGTTATACTGCTCACAGACACTGAAAAACTTTCCTCTCTGGTCCCTAAAAAAAGAAAAAAGAAAAGAAAAAGAGCTCAGCTTAGGAACTTATTTCTAGTTTTGTAGCCATCACTTTTTAGTGGCAACTGATCATACCAATCACTCAACTGGGTTTGCTTGGCAGCTTGGGCAAATATTCTGTGAAACCTTCAGAAGGCTGTCCTCCAAACCGTCAAGCACCTTCATCTCAAACTTTTACAAGCTGATTAGGTTTTTAAAAACGTCAAAGCACTGCCTCACAAAGTAGAAAATTCTCAACCCATTTCAATCCAGACTGGAAGTGCCCAATACAAGCAAATCTTGTCTAGAAACAGGAGTAGAGGCTTCAGGAGGAAGCAGAAAACCAAGGTGTAAGAAGTCATGCAGTTGGCAGAAGACAATGCTACCACCAAGTCCATTGCATTTTCTGCTGCAAGAAGGGGCACCCATATTTTCTGGCACTGTATACTGTAAAGCTTCAGGAAAGGGATTGGAGACCCCTAGAAAACAGTTACTTTTGGAATCAGCTTGCTTGTCTCTGTTCTTTACTACTCTGACATATTGTTACTTTTAGTGCTCTTTTATAATGGGTTAATTAACATTTTTTAAAGTAGAGGTTACTTGTCAAATGCCTTATTTGTTATTAAATTATAGAGCGAATGGACAGAACAACAGCTCAACCAAAAGACTAGACCAGGGCAATCCCACAGACCATAGCTACCTGGCTATGTATTCCATCCAGCCGGTAAATGAGCTGTGTTCCAACACAACCTGCCTTATCAGTATTTGCTCTTAGCAAACCGGCTCTATTTATTTTTCCTTAAACCTCCAGATAGTTGTCCCACTTTCCATCCATTTATGCCCTCCTGACCTAACCTTGCAAAAAAGGCTGTCATTTGATCTTTACAATAACTAACAAGCAAGTGCTAAACTTGGCCACAGGAAACATATATTCCCCATCTGATTTCAACCGGTGGTACTTGTGTTCTTCTGTGACACAGTCATCTCTAAATTGGGTTAGGTGGTGCACACTTGGATGGGACCCTCCACTGTATCACTAACATGGCTATCAGTGCTGTGCAATTGCATCCTGATGCACACTCTTCTGCTGCAATTGTAGAATTTGACAGGCACCCAAAATTTGCCAGTTTACTCTGATTTTTGTTTTGGTCTCCTCATTGAGTTCACCCTTCATCCCAGCCAACTCCACAGAAAGGTGCCATACCATCAGCTGACTTCTTGGTGGAAAAGAGTAAATGTTATAAATGAAATACCTTTCTGTCTTTCCACAGATGCTGGAATCAAATTATGAAAAGGAATAGTCAATTTGGAAGAAGAAGAAAATATTTTACTAAAAATAGAAACTAAACTTGATGATGATGATGATGATGATAAAGCTGAAAAGAAGTTAAGCAAAACAATGTAAAAAAAAGCAACCAATTAAATGGTTTTAGAAAACAAGTTTGCACCATCTAGTGAAAGGTAAGCAATTATGAGACCTACTTGTCTTTTTTACTGAGGCAGCTCTAAAAAGCAGAATATTCTCCTCTGTACACTGTTAGATCTTGTATCTACACACATGCTTGCTATTAAACTATACTGCAAATAATCAGTGATGTCAGTTTTCTGGGGGAAATAATTGCAAAACTTATCATGCAGATTACAGTAATTTGCATCAGAAAAACTCCACATTGCACTGGAAAATTTTCTGGAGTGTGGGGCTAGCCAATGTGGTACATCAAACAGGTAGATCATATGTGGTAGATCCCTGGTAGATCACAGGCTTCCCCCAAAGAAGCTCAAGAACAGGGGTCAGCAACCTTTTAAAGCCGTGGGCCGGTCCACCGTCCCTCAGACCTTGGGGGGGGGGCAGACTATATTTGGGGGGGGTGGATGAATTCCTATGCCCCACAAATAGCCCAGAGATGCATTTTGAATAAAAGGACACATTCCACTCTTGTAAAAACACACTGATTCCCGGACTGTCCGTGGGCCGGATCGAGAAGGCGATTGTGCCGCATCTGGCCCACGGGCCTTAGGTTGCCTACCCCTGCTCAAGAACTTTGGCTCCCCTAAAAAAAGCTCAGTATTTTTGCCCCGCACCCCCACAAGGGGGTAGATCACTGCCAGTTTTGAACTCTGAGAGTAGATTGCAGTCTCTTGGGAATGGGCTACCCCTCTTCCAATTCCCAGCAATGTAGGAATCTTTTGGCCCAATGTGGGGCTTGAACCTGTTATGAGAATTGTAAGGTCTAAGATATAAAATAAATGTTCATAAATGTACCAGGCAAACATATACATAAGTATATAAACTATGTGTCTGAAATAGTACAGGAGAACAGTCATCACCATCCTGCCTTAAGGGTACATTTGTGTATGAATAGGGTGAGCCTGTAGGAATTAAGTATTTATCATCACAAAAGGCTGTCCAGCTAAACCCATTAACAGCCAGGAAACCAGGTTTCCTGCCAGACAAGATTCTGCTGTAGACCGCCCCTTCTGTGATATATGTATGATGTACTTAATTCGTTCTGGAGGTCCATTCTTAACCTGAAACTGTTCTTAACCTGAAGGACCACTTTAGCTAATGGGGCCTCCTGCTGCTGCTGCGCTGCCGGAGCAGGATTTCTTTTCTCATCCTGAAGCAAAGTTCTTAACCCGAGGTACTATTTCTGGGTTAGTGGAATCTGTAACCTGAAGCGTATGTAACCTGAAGCGTATGTAACCCGAGGTCAAATGTATAAGGGCTTGCACACCATTGTTCTGGGTTCCTCCTCCCTCCTGCGTGGGGTGGGGGTGAGTTCCCTGTTGCAACAGTTTAATAAAGATCAGGAATATTAGCTGCTTTGCTTCTCAATATTCTCTGCTTGGCCTCTGTTATTTTCTCCTACCAATAGGGAACCTACATAGTAACTCTATACGGGCTCTTGGGTACCCCATAAAGAGAAAAGGAGCAGTATTTTCTTATAACAAACCCAAGACCCTGAGATTAACAGTCTCATGCTCTACCGACTGGGCTCTCCTACGGGCTTGTATATAGCAAACCTAGCCAAAAACTTTGGAACTGCCAAGCTTGCCCAATACTGTATTTGCAATTGGCATCCATTCATTGTCACTACTTATGGAAGGGGGGGGGGGAATCCATGGAAAAAGTAAGTGGTTCACCGACGTCACTGCAACTTACTGAGAAAAACTACCCTTTGCTATACTTTTATCACAAGGAGTTCAAAGCACAGCAGTGTTTACACTGTACACAAAAGCTTATACAAATTCTGTGCCAAGGTAATTCAGACAAATTCTGAAGTTCAAGACTGTATGCATGCTATCTTACCAGGTTATTGTTTTATTTAATTTCCTAGTTACTGGAGGAGGCAGGGCGCTGTGCTCTACTCCCTGAAGCTCTGCTCCCAATTGCTAGAAGTTTTGTTCAGCCACCTGTTTGGCTTCTGAGATCACCTGAACAGTGTGGTGTAGTGGTTAAAAGCGGTAGTCTCCTAATCTGGTGAACCAGGTTCGCGTCTCCGTTCCTAAACATGCAGCTGCTGGGTCACCTTGGGCCAGTCACACTTCTCTGAAGTCTCTCAGCCCCACTCACCTCACAGAGCGTTTGTTGTGGGGGAGGAAGGGAAAGGAGATTGTTGGCCGCTTTGAGACGCCTTCAGGTAGTGATAAAGCGGGATATCAAATCCAAACTCTTTTTCTTCTTCTTAAACACCTACCTGAAGTCATAAGGACCAAAAGCTTGCTTTGAAAGAAAAGGAAAACAGTTTCAAGAAACCGATTCCTCTGCCCATATGGTGTTCTTTTCTCCCTCATTTTTGGGCACACCTGTGGTACATTCACATCCCTGCTAAAGGCTTTGAACAGTGCAGGTGATAGATAACGCTACCTCCAACTCAGTTTATGAGGGCTGCCTTTCCTAAACACGGATACACAACAACCTCTGCTAATTTTGAAATGAAAAAACTCTCGTGTGGGGGAACATTTGAGCAGCCCATTGGAAACACAAACAGCAGCTCTTCTTTTTAAAATCATATTCCCAGTGCTAAGCATTTAAAAAGCTCAGTTAGCACTGCAGCCACCCAGAGAAAACGGCAAGGAAGGCCACAAGTGTAGTGAGCACAAGACACAGAAGCGACAGAAATTGATAAAACCTTCATCACATGCCTGACACCCCATATATCAAAGCCCTAAATCTCATTCTCTGCTTGCCTCCAATTTCCATCAAAGCCTGCCAGCTGCACATTTATTGAGAAGTTTGTGGTCTGACAGCCACTGTATTACCAACATTAATGATGCATCAGTCTCTAGAATTACTGGGGAAACAGTCCAATTGATTTTATTATTATACACAGTTCCTCGCATTTCATTTTCTGGCGGCTTCCTACCACAATTTTTAGCAATAACCAAAACAGTTAAATAGCCAACATGCAATACATCAGGGCTCAAATTTGGTTACATTGTATTATTTCACTCCCTCATTTCTCAGCATGAAATCACAGGCCCATCCAGGCACCCCTGGGTTGGCGATGAGTTATTGGCCTACCACTGATTTACTTACATACTGCAGTGCAATAAAACAGAGCATGCTGATAGTTACTCTGCCAGTCTGGAGGTCCAAAATGGAACCTGTAGCTGTGAAACAGAGTTTCACAGAGTACTTGAAAACAGAGGTGGCCAAATATTTTGGGTCAAGACCCCTCAAACATTCAGAGGCCCCACAGAGGTCATCCAATCTCCTACAACAATACCATAGTCCACTGATATTAGTAGCCCACAACTAATTTTAATAGCCTGCCCTACAAGTTTTTTATTGGCTCATATAACCTGCTAGAGGAGTAACAGAATTAGTGGCATACAGAGAGGGAGGGAGGGAGCAATAGGTGCCTAGCTAAGGGATTCAAACCGAAGCCATTTTAGTGCCAGTTGGCTAACAAATCCTGGATAAGAAAGGACTTGGTTAGTGTTAACCACAAGGTCATTGCCAACATATATTTTAAACAAAATTAAAGGTGAGAGGGAGAATTTTATGAGAAGTGTGTGAACTTGTGGTCCACTTCTTAGCTGCAGTTCAAAGGTTAAAGCCATCAGATGTACACTATTCAGAGTCAGTTGACTATGCAATTCTCAAAAACTGTTTTAGAGTACAGATTGATGCAAATTATATGATTCAACTAGGTCAGACAATTTAGTTTTTTATTATTGCTGTAGATCTGAACAGCAGTTTCAGTAAAACCAAGTTAATAGAATTAGTGCGAGGGGTATTATTTTTAAAGAAAAATGTGGCGAGTGGTTTTAGAAGCTGAATCATATGCAAATACAACATTTCCCTACAGATTTTTCTCCCCCAGTCACAGAAGTGCTAATCATGGCCTCTAGAAGGTAATGTGGGATGAGGGGATCTGTTTCATCTCTTGTTTGTTCGATTTAACGGATGTGCTCTTAACTTCTTGGTTGTAAACTGCATCGTTATCGGTCAAGCAGGAAGTACAGATCTTGTTTCTTGTAAAAGCAAGCCAGTATAAATTACAAATGGTAAGAGGTTGCTCTGTGTGGCTTGAAATAAGAACTCGCTCTGTAGCATGTATATGGGAATGGAAGGAAGAGGGACAATAAGGCAGTAGTTGTCTTTAATAATAATGCTTCAGAGGTATGGTGGGATCCTGAAAGATTTGCCCTCCTCCCACAATTAAGCTTTCTCTTCTACAAATCACCAAAGTATAACTCAGGAGTATCAAGTCCCCGTTTTAAATTGAGTTTCATTTGGTACCTCTTGAGATCTTTTTTAAAAGTGGTATTGCCTAGACAACAATTAGGCCTGTGTGTGATTTGAACTGATGCGAGTCTATGAGTGTTAGCAGCAAGTTGGATACAGTAGTATCTAATCTCACTTTTGCCACTCAAACAGAGCACTCCCACATCTGCAGTAAAGGATGATAGTTCTAGTCTCCCTTACATGGTTGTTGTACAGACTGGGATAATGTATGTGATATGCTTTGAACACTTTAGAGTGCTATACACAATCCATATAAAATACTACACCGTCCTCTGTAAAATCCTACATAGTCCTTAAAAACTGTGCAGGAACCCAATGCTCACTCTAGGGATACTCAGAGAAATTTCTGTCGTATTTGGCCTTCACTCCTGCCCCACGAGATCAAGGCTGCACATGCAATTATTCAATTTTATCCTCAAAATAGTATGGAGAGAAACAGCCTCACATCACATTGATGGGAACACTGGACTCCCCAGTCCAACACTTCTAGTTACTGAACCATCACTTGCTTTGAGTGTGGTCAAAGGAAAAGAAGCGTGGAAATGTGCGATGTGATGCTGGCAATTCATACTACAGTTAGAAGCAAGTAAAAAGATCAGGTGAATTATTATCCACACTTTCATTTGTCTCATGGTTTCAAAGTCATGGGTCCAAGAGGGGTTTTTTATGGTCCTGCCACTTGATCAAACTACAATCCATAGAAAACTTGAATGATGTTTGTTACAATTCAGCAGGAAAAAGTGGATTTTCCCAGTGAAAGTGGCGGAACAAAAAAAAAATAATCCTCTTGGACCCATGACTTAAAATCACTTGGAATTACGGGACCAATGAAAGTATGCATGGGCCCTAAATTTATATTCCGTCTCCCAGAGGATCTTGGGAAAGGAGCTGTTTTCAGGAGAATGCCCCCCAAAAACATAACATGCATTTCCATTCTGGAATCTACACTCGCCACCCTCCTCCAGCAGCTGTGCATATTTTTGAACAATATTCGCTACTCTTAACAAATAAACATTATTATGAGTATGGCAGGGTCATTTAGGATAAATATTCAGTTCAGGACAATGTAATCTCACATCCCAAATCACGATGAGACAATTTCAATATGAAATTTGCAATAAATACCTGACAAACCAGTCAATTGTCCCAGTCCATCTTGGACATTTGCAACATCTAACAGCTGCCCACTGTCCAATGTAGAGGTACCAATTCTTAGGCACTACAAATCCTTCTGATGGAAGGTCTTCTCCTGTCGATCAAACACTAGCTGGAGCAAATTGATAAAAATCACCCTAAGTCAAATATTTTATCTCTCCTGTACAGCTGGAGTGGTGTTAGCCAGTCACATTATTGTTTTGGATTTTTCTTAAACGGGGAAAAAAACATAGAATGAGGCAGCCTAACTGCAAATGTACTTAATATTCATGAGATCCTGCTAAGCATCTGATGAGTTTCTCTCTTCCCCCTATGTTTGATTTATTGGATCTTTACCTAGTTCAAGAAGCAGCTGTATGGTGCCTTCTGTTATATGTTTAGCACACCGAGTACTATAGACAAAGGAATTTGAAACAACTGTGTAGAAACATAGCAGTGAAAGGCACCTGAAGGTTATCTCATCCAATCTGTGTCTTTAATTCTGGGTCCCTCCAAACAGTGAGCCCCCTGAAGCCCACAGAAATGGGGAAGAGGACAGTGTGCCATGGGAGTGCCCCAGCGACAGGACAGGTCACTTGTAAAAATCAAGCAAATGAACCTAGCAGGGAGGGACAATGCTGCAGACCACATCTCTAGTTTATTACAAAGGTGTGTTTAATCATATTAACCACACCAAAATGTTGTTGTTAATAATGATGATGATGATGATGATGATGATGATTTAATTTATATCCCACCCATTTGGCTGGGTTTCCCCAGCCACACTGGGAGGCTTACAACGTATATAAACACAACAAAACATCAAACATTAAAAAAACAAAATATCCTACACAAACCAAGAAATCAATAGAAACCAATATTAACAACAACAATAACAAACAGTTTACAATTATACCAAATTAAAATAACTTGGTGTCATTCCTCTTCTATGTTAAAATCTACTGCCTGAAATCTACTGCCTAGAGCAAAATATACATCAGAAGGCTTAGTTTGGTCAGAATTGAGTATACACTTCCAAAGTTAACACTAAATAATTACTTCTGGTAAATGAGCCACCATAGCTACTAGAGGGCCGTGGAAATTTGCGTCCCAGGCTTTTTGGATTCGTCTACCCATGTACTAGCTGAAACCAAATTATTGGTTGCCAGATGTGAAATATATTGGCATTTTTTCAGCTCTCTTACTCCACAACCTTTGAAAAATAAAAACTGTCTTGTGGGATCAGAATGTTTTGTCTCTAATTCAGCATCCCATTTCCAATTATGACCAGCTAGATGGAAACCTGCAAGCCCACCATGAAAACAACAGCTATGTTTTATGACCCCACACCTAGCATTCTGGGAAATAATGCCTCTGCTCTATTGGTTAATCATTATAACTATTTATTTGTACAATCCCCATTTAAAGTTCAGCCAATGGTTGTCACAACAACTTGCAGCAGCCAGTGTTAGAAAGCAACCAGGAGCTAGGAGCATTTTGCAACTGGTGTGGATCCAACTGCGATCACACGGAGGGCTCTGGATTCCAAGTTGGCGACTGGGGAAAGCAAAATGTCACTTAGAGAAGGATCTGAAAAAAATTCCTTGAAGCTTGAATTTTATTTTGGATTGTTTTATTTGATGTTTTAATGTGTTGTAAACTGCTCTGAGATTTGTTCTTTAAAATATAAAGCAGCAGAGAAATGATAACAATGAAAATAACAACAATAGATTCCACTGCAAAAAGACAAACAAAAAAACAGCACCTAGACATTGCACCGTAGCGACCACAACCTATGTTTAAGGTGCCATTTGGCAATTAGATTACATATCTGAGTTTCTAACACTGGTGGCAGTGAATTCTATACGTGAATTGTGCTTTGTGTGAAGAAGTATTTTCTTTTGGCTGACTGTTCGAAGTTTCCTGTCAATCGATTTCATTGAACAACCTCAAATTCAAGTATTGTGAGTGAAAGAGAGAATATTGTCCCTAAATCCCTATCGTGTCAATCCTTGATGACAATAATTCTTCAACCTTTTATCCAATTCAGCTCTTTGATAAAGATTAAAAGTTTGAAAAAGTTAACCCTGATCCAGAGTGAGTGACCAAGATGAGAGATTCCCCCAACCCCTTTCATTCTGCTTCAACCCTCAAAACAACTTTACAATTTACTACGCATTCAAGAAAGTTTGCACAGCCTTAATCTGGTCTGATAATCCGTTATTACTTATAATGGCAATAACAATTAGACTCCAGGGAATGGACAGGAAATAAGACCTAGGGGACGTATCATAAGCCAGTAAGAGCCCAAGACCCACATCCTCAAAGTTTGCAAGTGCAGAATGCTGTCATGACAACCACATGTGGAAGACACCATGTCAGACAGAAGACATCTTATTAATGACAGCTTATGTCAAACAAACGGCTTCTTAAGAAAAGCAGCTAATTATCTGAAGACATGAATTCTACAAGGACGTAAGAAATGTGCTCAGCACTACTTCCCATCAGTAGATTAATTTAAATCCATGTGACACTCCTATTTGCCATTTAAGTCATGCAGTGCTATAAACACATTATAGCAAACTTGGAAAGCAGGTCTACATTTTTTTAAAAAGGGGCAAGAAAAGAAGTTGCCACTTGCTGGAAGGTTATTGCTGAACATGAACTTGCCATCATGGTGCATTGGGGAAAGTGTGGGGCACACAGGGGAAGGATGGAGGAAGCCCCACTGAGCTAGCAGACAGCCCTTGTACTGGCTTCCGCTAGTGCACCAAATTGCTTGGATCCGGGTCTAAATCTTAGACCACAGGAAGCTGCCTTTATACCAGCTGAGGGCTCTTCCCTGAGGCCTTTCATCTCACTATCTTTTCTCCTTTATTTTCCAGTATTCTCCTGTGTATGATCTCCACACTTCAACTTGGCCCTCCTCAGCTACCCAAAAGTCTCATGCTCTTTTAATTGGAGCCATCCATTCTCCCTTGCTGCCTAAAACTCCCTCCTAGGTACACATTTCACATTTGCCAGCTCTTTTCCCCCCATCAGATATCTGAAAACTCATAAATGCTGCCAACTTTTTGGCTTCATACCAATAAAACCTAGGGGGCATGATTGGGCTGTTTTTATTATGTAAACTACCCTGAGATCTACAGGTATAGGGTGATACATAAATTTAATAAATAGTAGTAGCAGCAGCAGCAGTCAAATGCACCTAAATTAAAAGCAGCATCTGATCACCTTCAGGGCATGCAAGCCTGTACAGTGGTGCCTCAGGTTCAGGTTACAGACGCTTCAGGTTACAGACTCCGCTAACCCAGAAATAGTACCTCGGGTTAAGAACTTTGCTTCAGGATGAGAACAGAAATCGCACAGTGGTGGCACAGCGGCAGCAGGAGGCCCCATTAGCTAAAGTGGTGCTTCAGGTTAAGAACGGACCTCCAGAACGAATTAAGTTCTTAACCCGAGGTACCACTGTATTTCCCTCCTTCATGATCTCCACTCTCAAACATTCAGATTGTAGCTCCTTGGGGCAGGGGTTTATCTTTTTGCTTATATTAATTATCAGGACATAACTGGTGCAATACAAATAAAACAAAACTTCACCTTGGAAGTTTGGTGTCTCTTAACAAATTGATGGTTTAGTTTGCCAAAACATGTCTAACTGGCTTGATTCAGACACACAATAATATTGAGCAGATAAACTGTAGTGTGCCATCGACCTCTGCGACTCCTCTTTGCTCCTTGCCCTTTCCTACTGCTCTTAGGCACCTGAGTTTTGCTTAAGAAACCAAGGTATCACTGTGTATCTGAAGAAGTGTGCATGCACACGAAAGCTCATACCAAGAACTAACTTAGTTGGTCTTTAAGGTGCTACTGGAAGGAATTTTTTTTGTTTTGAGTATGGCAGACCAACACGGCTACCTATCTGTAACAAGGTATCATTGTCAGTCTCCTGTGATGTCTGTACTTACAAATTAATTTAAAGAGCCCTTCCAAACCAAACTATGAAACCAGAAGTGGACCCTGCTTTGGAGGGGGCCATAAACCACAATTTTCTGGTTCAGACATCACAGTTTAAGAAACCAAGATAACTTTGCTGAATCTGGGCCTTTGAGGGGAGATGCCAGAGGAATGGGGCAAGTGGACACATGGCTGGTTCCTGGGCCAGAAAATTGTGTGTTATCAAAGGGAGACGACCACATCTGAACCAGGCAATTATTTCCTGTAAATTTCAACATCAGAAAGGTGCCAGTGGAAAGCCAGTGCTGCTACCTTTCTCCAAATTTAATCACCCTCTCATAAACCTCAGCAGTATCTTGAATAGATTTCAATAACAGATAACTTAACATAACAGGAGACCATTACGCACTTTCTTAACCCTGGTACCAGTCTGATCTCAAAAACATGTCCTAAAAGGAATTCAGGAGATAACTTGAGTTCCTTGCAACTTATATAAGGATCAGCTAACTTAAATCTACTCAACGCCTGAATGGACGCCATCAAGATAATGGTGGGATAACTTTGAGACAGAAGGCAAAAAAGGATGGCCAATTTAGTCGCCTTCACTAGTATCACATTCTTCAATTGTTAATGAGCAAATGGACAAAGTGGGAAATAGATAGTAAACTTTGAAATAAACTCAATAGAACAGTGAAACTATCCTTCTCCTCCCTATTGCACTGGCTGAATTTAGGATTAAAAAGATTCTAAATGTTTTGTTAATTCTCAAAGCTCCAACAAGAATTTTACCCAGTGCCCTCAAGAAACCAATACCCACTCCACCTTAAAGACAGGTATCCCCTTCTGGATTGGCTATTAGTTTGGATTGGCTATTAGTTTGAGTTCTGTGGAAAAATTGCCATGCTCACATCCTATAGGCTTTCGAGAATAGTTAGGCATTCTTTCACTCTTTAGATCAAGCTGCATGTTATAGGATTTGCTGCCTATTTAAATTGTAATTTGGCTGTCTGAAGCCGCATTTATATATTCCATCACTTTCATTTCATATAATAAACCTATTTCTCTATTCCTTTTGTGTCAGAACTTCTTGTTAAGGCAAACATATACACATAATGGATGCACATCATACTCTAGCAAAAGATCCCAAATCTCTGAGTGCTGGACATGCATGTGGATTCAGACCAGTGATATTTTTCTAGAAAAATGGTGTTGGAACTCTCCATGAACACCTCCCTTGTTCTCTTAGAATGGCAATGGCGCCCACCTGAGAGGTGCCAGAACTGAGTTCCAGCAAGTTCCGGCTGGGAAAAAAAGCCCTGGTTCAGACACATACTTTGTAACAACTTTGTGCTGGTTTTCTACACCTGAATGTAGGCATTCACTTTCACTGCTGTTTGGTACAGAGGGCAAAAGAGAGAGTGAGCAAGCTGCACTTTCAAAACTTGAACTCCTGAGTGGTGATAAATAAGGTTTGTTGGCAAAGTTAACTGCAGTCCTGGGACGCGAGCCAAATCTCCCTTAACAATAGGAAAAACACTACAACTCTAACATTCAAAATATTATTTAACTTGTAAAGCCTCCTTTGTTGCAGTCTCTGCTCCTGAATGTCAGCCGCATTCTGAAGACAAACTATTTCCTCTTAAGCACGTACAATATTGTCAGAGTTGTAAAGGAGCAGTAATAGGAGAACCAGGCACTTGAACCAGGCTTGGGGGTGGGGTGGGGAGGTGCTTAAAATGATTGCAGAATTCTTAAAAGCTGGTAAAAGGCTTAATCCTGTATAATGATTTACAAAGTGACAAGTAAAATAGATTTACAGTGACAGCTTGAAATGAGACCAACATAAATAAAATTACCGCTCACCCTTTTTATGGCTGGAAACATACACCAATAGGAAGGGCGCTACAGAACCAATGTAACCATGTCTACCCGCACTCCCCACAAGCTGAATCAACATGGGGCAAGGGAAGTGGGGCCAGAGGTGGGGGGAGAAGCAGAGGGAGAGAGGAGAAATCTGCCAGCCCATGAAAACACACAGCCGTATGCCTGTAGAAAACAAAAATCTGGAATTTAGCAATCTCTGCACAGCCCATTTAGATAAAAATGCATACTACGGCGTACTTACAATTAACCTGCTGCAGTGATTTGGGTTTACTGATCTGGTAACACTGCATACCTTGTATACAAGAGCAGCCCTCCTGGATCAGAGCAGCTGGTCCCTGCATCCTTTTCCTGGCAGAGACCAGTCACATGCCTCTGCCATGATTTCAAGGAGGACATGACAGCAACCTTCCTTCCCCATCCTTTCTCCCCGGCTTCTGGTATGCTGTCTCCGAACATGCAAATGCTCTTCAGCTACCTTGACTAATAGCCATTTACACAGTGGCTATTGTATAAATGGAGCAGAAAAGCAGAGCACCAATAAGATCACTAATTATTACTTGGGCTGCAAGCTGTAATTAATACAGCAATCAATCAACTCAAGCGCTAATTGCAGATTTAAGTTTCCCCCACTTAAATCAGTGGGGATGACAACAAAACACCCAGAACTCTTGAAATGCCCACCATTTTGCAAACCAGATATGCATGCCAGCTGCCTACTCTCCAGGACAGTTGTTGTTGTTGTTGTTGCTTGGCAGAGGGGAGGGAAGTGCCCTGGAGAGAATGGACCCTACTTTCCCTTCCTTTTATTATGTACCCAAAGCCAGCAGCTAAACATTTTTTAAATGAGGTGTTTTAAGGTGCAAGAAAGGCGGCTCAGAATTGACAGTATTTTATCCTCCAGGCCCCATAAGCTCAGGGCCCCTTTCCATAACATTCAGAACATGCAATTGGCATGCGTGAGGCAGCCCAGTTGGGGCTCCCAGGCATAGGTATATGTTTATTTTATGATTAAGCAGAGGGCAACTTCACTGTAGCCAAACATGGTGCAGTGGTGCACAAATCACTTTAAACCACAGCTAAGCTCAAAAATAGATTAAAAGTGAATGAGCAGCATGCAAGTGCATTGGGCTAAAATGGTGACTGTTTTGGTCCTCTACCACTCATCCACTACCAGGAGCTTAGCCATGGTTTGGCATCCAAATCTGGGTTTATGGATTGTTTCCCCTAAAGAAGCCATGAACAGTAAGCCAAGAACAAACCTTGATTACAGATCGTGGTTTGTTTAGAGAGACATAGACCATGAATGCTGCAAGTTCAGACATAACACCAAGCTAGAATATGGCATGTTTCCCTGCAGGAGGTGTGAGGCAATTGCAATTTAAGCCCCATGAACCATCAAGCTGCATGCTTCCCTTCAAACTATAGCTATGCTTAGCTATGGTTTAAATATATGCAAAACTGGCAACTGTGAAGCAGCACACATTTTGAGAAGTCTAGCAAGTGACTGAGGTTCTTCTGTCATGATCCATCATCTTCATCTAAAAGACCCAAGCCGAGAACTGAGACAAGAGTCAAGTGCCCATTTTTTTTACCCCGGTTCTACTCCAGGGTGATGGCCAACATCTGTAAAAAGAAAACCTGGCAACCCAACTTGTGTATATCAGGCCTCCTGCGCTCCATGTTCTTGCCTTGCAAGATACATTTGCAGCTCCTTTGTTGAGGTCGCTGTCTCTCAAACTGTGTTTACACAAGTGCCAAGGGTGAGTTTTCTTCCATTGAAGCAAACTCAATTCAGCTTCCAGCTGTGCGGCAAAAAGCATTTAAAGGCACACTGGCTAAGAACCAGCTGCTCTTCTTTGCCTGCATTGAATTTCTGTCAGATGCACTGTGTGCACAACCAACCTCTCTGCATCGCTCTGAACTCCTTCCTCTGGAGCCCTGGTCCTTCTGGGGAAGCTGACTAGAGAGAAGATGCTGCACTTTGGCAAGAAGACCATTTCTCCAGATTAATCCCCCCACTTTTACCCAGCGCAGAACAAACAGATTTTCTCCCTCTTGCTCCCTACACAATCTCTACCCTCCCAAGAACCTCTCCTACCCTCTCATTTCTGTTTTGGGTTGCTACACTGTTAAGGTACATTGAACCCACTCACTGGCGGAGGAAGAGGAGTGCGGGGAGATCACACCGCCCCCGGCAGCATGATCCCGGTGGGGTGCCATCGCGGCTGTCCCCCTGCCCGCGCTGGGTGCCACGCCCCCGGGACACACGCCAGCCCCACCCCCACCTGCTCTCTGCACCCCCAGTGCCGGAGCATGAAGCTCTGCCACTGAACCCACTATTGCTAGAAAAGAGCAAGAGGCCAGTTATCACTGTTCAACAGGCTCTCTTTCCACATACATGCCCCCAACCCTGGAAAACAAATGTGGAGGGTAAGAAATGAATGAGAAAGCATATACACACAAACACCTCTCTCTCTCTCTCTCTCTCTCTCTCTCTCTCTCTCTCTCTCTCTCTCTCGTGTCAGGAGCTCCAAATCCATGCATGCTTAGAACTATGGATCAGACCAAGTGTATATCTAGTCTAGGGTTGTGTAGTTTTGAAGAGCATTTGGCTGGGACCAAAGAGGTCCCAAGTTCAAATCCCACTCAGCCACTCAAAGGGTTGTTGTGAGGATAGATTTTGGCAGGGTGGGCGAGAACCATGTATTATTATTTACTACCAATAATAACAAGAACAATTTTTCAATTTATTGCTTACTCTTCACCATAAGGTCACCCTGAGAATCTCAGAGGAAGGTCAGGCTATAAATGTAATAAATAAATGCATAAATAGTTCAGCAGTTTTCAGCTAAACAGATGGAAAGCTCACAAGGAGAATAAGGCAAGAGAAAGCCATTCCTTCTTGCTTGTGCTCAGCATCTGATAAAAGTATAGCACCTCCAAACATGGAGGCTGCAGTAAGCAGTCGTTACTAATAGCTGTGGTTCAATCTATCCTCCACAAATTTGCCTAATCCTTGTTTAAAGCAATCTCAGCTAGGAGGTCATCACCATCTCTTGTGGCAATAAACTTAATATTTAAAATATGCATTATGTGATAACCAGCTGCCTCCTCCTCCTAAGCACCCTTTAATTTCCTTCCACCTCTCCCAGATTTATAGTCCAGTGAAGAGTGTGGGAGGACTGAGGCTGCAGAAAAAATGAAGGATAAGAGCCCCTGAATAATCAGTCGCTTTGACCCATTTACGTTACAGGTTAGGAGACAGACCTATTCAAGCAATTATATTACTCAATATCCAAAAGCGCTTTTAAAAAATCACAATAACTAACAATGACCAAGCAGTTTGAACAAAAATACATGTTTGTTAATTGAGAAAAGCTTCAACTTGAGGTATTTTATCATCAGTACTGTATCTGACACACTAATGTGCCTTACGTTTTGAGTGTGATGTTATTAGTATGCTTGTGCCTATGAATGGAAAACTGAGGCTTCGGAAATGGTGATGTGCCCCCCTGAGATAGCTCGCTGGAAGCGAATGGTAGAATTTGAATCCAGGGGTACCTGATCTAATGCACTGTCTACTAAACCTCATTCGACCACAGAAAAACCACCACCACCATGGGTAATCCTGTTCATGTCAAACACTCCACCCTTTGATTCAAATGTGCATGTACATCCATAATGACTGTGTGAAGCAGCTCCATGAGACAATATGGAAATTCTGTGGTATTTGAGCTATGATGACTCATTCACACATGGAAGCTGTTGAGTGATGATCAGGGATATGCCAACAGACCCCCTAACAGGACCACTACTGCAGACATTCGAAACCATAGTGAGTACCTCCAGGCAGTCAGCACTGCTTGCAGACCTTCAGGCAGAGACTGGGCAGCCATCGATCTCTTGGGGATGCTCTAGCTCTGAATCTCCTGCATCAAAGCTTCCTGATTATGCTTATTTGAGGAAAAAGAAACCACCACCCCCATTTTGGACATAAACACTAAGCTGGAGAACATGGTTCATTGCTCCTTTGCTGTCGCCATCACCTTGTTCGTGACCATTTAAAAAAATGGACACCAACGTAATACTAAGTGTTTGCACGCATCTATATTATACAGATACACTTCTCCAGAAGTCATAGTGGGCTGCAGCTCCTTGATGTATGGAAGTATACATAGGGAGAAATCCAGGTTTGCCTCTGTGGGATCTATGAAATGGACCTCTGCTGTATAATATTTCAAAATTCCCAGCACCTACAGATTTTCAGTATTTGCTTACTCCACAAACCAAGTGTTGTTGCAGCAATTACATTACAGCAGATGTTAGTAGCAACTCCCCTGGTTAAAAAACCCAAAAAACCCAAACTTTGATATATAAAAAGGTTTTAATCACACATTGTGAGAACAAAAATAACACCCTCATTTTAAACAACAGTGAGATTTGACTTCATTCAATCCACGTTTTCAATTCAAGAATTTCTGAAACATCTTAAATGAAATATTTGCCAAGAGCAAGTTCTTTCTATTTCTTCAGCCAAGGCAGGTGCATCTGAAAGTTAGGTGCTTATCTATAAAGCATTCTTTGTCTTTTAAGAATATATCTGAAGCCACTTAACAATCCCTGTTGCGGAGGGGGGACCAGAGTCTTTAACTGGGGGGCGGGGACCAAACATGTACTTCCAAAAGTGAACAACGTTTAAACGTAAGCAATAAAGTTGTGCATCTGAAAAATTGCATCCCACACTCATCCCCAAAAGGTGCTCTCAATTTCTCACAATGTATCACAAAAGAATAATTAAGATGTGCAGCAAAAATTCAGCAATAGATGCAGCAAGCTTTCTGACCATACTTATAAGAACGTCAATCACATCCATCTCTCTCTCTCTCTCTCTCTCTCTCTCTCTCTCTCTCTCTCTCTCTCTCTCTCTCTCTCACACACACACACACACACACACACACAGTGGAGAAGTATAAAAGCTGGGGAACAAAGTGTTAGAAACAGGATATATAAGCTAGGCACCAAATGGCTCCTTAAACCAAGATTACAATCACCAAAACAGAATGTCTAGTTGCCATTTTGGGGCAAGACAGCTCTAAAGACTTGTTTTTCAAATGATGGACTGGCTGTGGTTGATTCTCAGTCAAACATCTGTCTAGTTCAGATGTCAACACTGAGCTAGGTTAAGAACTATGAGAACTTAAAGAAGAAAGTTCACTTTACCCAGGGACAGTTCACCTATAGACTGGCCTATTCCTACAGGATGTGATACGAGTGTGTGAAAACAGTCCAGATCCAATGATCCTCAGGCATGCACCTTCAAATGGTGGAGATGTCGGGCACCATCCTGACACCCAGGCATCTTCACTTGGTTGCAAGTGGCCAATAGCCAAGTACAAAATGCGCCTGGCAAATTTCAAACACTGGGAACAAAACACTGCACTGTGTTCACCACTCCACTCCATAGGTGGCTCTCTTGCTTCCTTGCTCACTCCCCGCTGCCTAAGCTCCAGAGCATCACAGTCATGAGCCCCAATGTGGTAAGTCGAGGGACAGAAAAGGAGGCTGGGCATAGTGGGGGAAAGCAATTCCCTAATCAACTTTGTCATGTCCTGATTTTGATGCCTTGATCTTCAGCTCCCATGCTGTCTGACAGAAGGAAGTGATTAAGTCTGCTGCCTTGTACAATGGCCCTTTACTCACCCTTCAGAGCAACTAGGGTGAACCCAATACCCATCCTTATCTACTTGTATCACTTCCCCTAAGTCTGACCCTCTAGCAGCCCCTCCCTCAAAAATTAGCTCACAAAGATCCGGGCTATGTGCAGGTTGCATTTCTGGAGTAGTGCAGAAGCTGGCAGACAGCGCAACACTAAACATAGTTTTCAGCTTCCTGGGAATCTTAGCTGTCATTTCTTTTCACAAAAAGAGCCAAGTTTCTGGACTTTGTGGTAGTTAAGTCATGCGTCTTTTGAAAATTTGTGTGAGTAGTGCCTGCTGAAATCTCAGAAGCCTGAATAATGGCTATTCCCCCCCCCCCGTGGTTGGGAGAGGGCTTTCAGGGTCCTTGATGTTCCCCCCACGACTGGCAAAATCAGAACTAACCTGGATGCAAAACAGCAGAAATGGAGGAATGCATTATGCAAAGTTAAGAGACATTATACAAAATGTGCTTGATTTGTATAATTTATACAGGGCACAGAGTTCAGGTTAAGTTTATATTGCCTGGAATTAGAATTTTAAATTTATAGCGCAGACTACACACAGCCCATGACTAAGATGGAGCCAGGAATGCAGAGCCCTCTCCATCTGGAGCAGGAGGGCTGCCCCAGGCATGTACCTAGGCAATGTCAAGGCCATGTTCATTCCCTGCTTAGCATTTAAGCACTGACATTTCTTCTTTACTCTTGACGTTTCTGTTTCAGAAGCAATAAGGGGAGGGCACCAATATTATTTGCTCTTTCCCAGCCACAACTGCACCCTAACCAAATAATTGAAATGCTGGGACAGGTGGACCTGTGGCCTTCGAGATGCTGTTAGGCTTCTTCACCCATCATTCTTTGCTCATTGGCTATGCTGGCTGGGGCTGATGCAAGCTGAAGTCCAGCAACATCTCAAGGGCCGCAGGTTTCCCACCCCTACAATGGAGCTTGCTAAGATGTTCCTGGTCGTTTGTGCCCAGACAGCACAACAAATCACACACACACACAGACAGAGAGAGGAGAGAGAGGAGAGAGAGGAGAGAGAGGAGAGAGAGAGAGAGAGAGAGAGAGAGAGAGAGAGAGAGAGAGAGAGAAGCTGTTTTAGAGACAGCTGAAAACAATCTATAATTGCCCCAACTACTGAGAACTGTTTTCTACCAGCTTCCTAGACAATCTTCTGAAATAAGTTTTCAAATGAAAAAGAGTCTCGATTTAGTCAATGCACCTAATAGAAAGGAAATGCCACCATTAAATGCACCACGAGTAAAAATGAAAGTCCATAATCCTGTAGGCACACCACATCGAGCCCCAAAGCGACTGCACTTCTCTTAATTGCCTAGCCGTGCCTGGCTGTGCGATGGGGAAAGTCACCTACATGCGCAGGGAAAGGTGGTTTCTGAACAGATCAGAAGCTAGAGCAATAATTCTTACCTGGAAAGTGCTGTTTGCAGCTGCTCCGCGATTTGTCAGCACACACACCGCTCTCTCCTCATGATTTATGATGTTCTATCCAGCACTGAACCTTCTATTACTATTCTCATTTATTGCCTGCAGCTGTCACTCTTATCGGCAATTCCACAGTTGGTTTTGTAGGTGAAAAATCAAAAAGGTATTTAGAGCACACACCCAGAGACACCGTTTTAATCAAACCAAATCGGCAGGCTGCATTAAGTGGTGTGAAGGACTTGCAGAGTGCAGCCACAAATTTGGGCAGACATTAAACGCAAGCGCAGCAGCCAGGACTGTGCAGCCTCAGCCTGGAAGTGCCCAATTCAAAACTTGTTAGGCAGCCTTAGGCAAGCCACAACAACCACTCCACCAAGGGATCCGTCAGAAAGGAAGCAATGGTGGTCTCCCTTACAGGGATGTTTTAATGATTACTGGGGAGATGCTATATAAATACAGCTAAGTATCTCCATCAAAGAACACTGTACACACTTCAATGTGCAAAAAGAGCAAGAACATTTCCTGTGTCACGTAGATCGAAAAGGAAGTGCTCTACCCATCTGAAGTCTATTAATATTGATAATAAAATTTCAATAGCATGTTTAGAGGGTGCTTCACCTGTAACCATCATTTCACTGAGATTCTCTCTAGCTATAAAAAAGGACAGTGCATTTGCAACTGTTTCCACATCCCTAAAACAGCTACAGAAAAGCAGGTTGCTAAGATCTGCCATTTCCTCAAGCCTAACAGCGGCATCAAAAAGCAACTCAAACAAGCCCACCCGGGGAACAGGCCACCCAAGGAAATCACAGCAGCCAATAAGGATTTGAGCCTATGATTCTCCGGCTTTGGTGTTGTGGGTGGGCAAGCAGCAACCGTGCCACAAGGAATGCATGCAAAGAGATATTGTGGCACACCTGGGGAGGAGGAGGAGGAGGAGCCCATGACTGCCCTCAGCATGGAGTCAGGCCTAGGGCTGCCATACATCCGGATTTTCTGGTGCTTAGCCCAAGCCTCCTTGCTTCTTCTGTGGGACATCAATCCTTGCTCCCTGGAGGCAAACACCTTATACTGCATTACTTTAATGGCCTCACAAGCTTATTCAAGATATATTAAGTGCTGTAATCAGTGGCCTGGTCCATGCATAAGGTTTAACCATTGCTTAGCATTGTGCACATGAGCTGAAAGGAGTCACCACAAAACTGGTCACGCAGAAGGAGGAGAGGGGAATGGGGAACATGTGAGGAGAGCTTCGGCAAAGTTTAGTTTCATTTCCCCGGAAACCCAGTTTGTTATTTGGTTTCGAACAAAGTCTGGTTACTTAAACAAGCCCACTTCATAAACCATGGTTTGACGATGGCTTGCTGAGAAGCAGAACAGAGTGCCTTTTAAACCAGAATTTCTGGTTTGTATGCACCAACAAGCCAAGTTTCATGGAAAGTGAAATTTAACTCTGCTGAAGTTATCCTTCCAGCTGTGTGAGGAGAAGGGAAGGGGGAGCATGTGAGCCCAAGACTCACAGTGGCTCCTTTGCACATGAAACACTAAACCATGGTTTAGCTTTACATGCTAACACAGTCAGTGTGTCTTCATTTCCTCTTAATTACTAATCTTTGCTATACCATCATGTGCATACCTCCCATTTGTTGTCTGATAAGCATCTTCATTTCAAAAATAACATTTTGTGATAAACATTTTGCCACAGTCCTAAGCATGAAATCCTAAGAAATCCTAAGCATGTTCACTCAGAAATCAGTCTTGCTGTGTTCAGTGCATCTTGCTCTCAAGTAAACAAGCATGGGATTACATAGCCATCTGCTTAAATGCTTACCAAAAGTTGTTTTAAATAATGTAAATTAACACAGCGCTAGAATGTGCTTGCCGCGTTTCTTGTGCTCCCTATTCTAGTTACTTAAAAACAACAAAAAGAGAATCGCAAACACCTGCCAATCATTACATTAAACTAATATGGGCGTAGGAGGACTTCAATATTGCCAATCTGATGGCAGGGGAAAAAATCGTATTTCAAACTAGACTCAGATAGAAATACAATTTAACCCATGAGTAGAACAAAATCTAACTTTATTCCCTACTTTGCAGCCTATTGCATTTACAGTTTAAAGTGACACAATTTTGCTATACTTCTTGAGTGTGTGCGTGGAAAAAGACCAGGCTACTAGCCACATTCATTATGAATCCCATGCACTCTATTCATTTTTTAAAGGCATTTAATCTAATATTCCATATTAAATTTAAAATATTACAAATTGTTACATCACTAAGGGTGAACCAGAGAGGTGAGGGGACAGAAAAATCCAGGCTGGTGTGGGTGTTCCCCAGCAACAACACCATCTGCCACCAAGCCCTCACGTCTCTGCAACTAAACAAAACTGAAATGCGCCACATTCATGAATGCACTGCTAAGCAAAATGGGCTTCTGAAGGCAGGTTCACCCCACTTGCTCCACAGCCAAATGCACAAACTGAAGCCAAGTAAAATCCCTGTATTTGAGGCCACGTGAAAATTCTGCTTGTGGTAACTCATTAATTCAGGATGGCCATCTCCGGAATATAATGTACATTTGTGAAATAGCCCTTAGTTTCATACTGAGGGGTTTCAGGGTTAACTTAGCGAATGATACGGTTTCCAAACACTGGAACATGACAGAGGGGACCCTTGAGGTGGGAGCAAGCGAGTTCTGAGTATTTTGGCTTCTGGGGTGAGAGCAAATAAGGCTGCTTTAGCCAGTTGCATAAACAAAGAGACAGGTCCTTGCCCCAAGAAGCTCACAATCTCTCAAGCCGAAGCAAGACAGGGCTGAGGCCTCAAAATGAAGGGCACCCATTCATTCTAGCCCAACCGTCTTGCAGCAAACTTCACACAAGACAACCTTTTAGTCTCAAAACAAGCACTAAACATGGAGATTTCATTAGAGCATCATGGGGAATTCATTTAGAATGTGTCACATCACAGTAAAGATCAATCTTCATTAGACAATTAACACACTTATTAGGTTGCAAGTGGAGTGATGATATCGTCACAAGCTAGACAAGGAAGTGCAGAGCAGTCAAAAGACAAAATGGAAAGCAGCTGCCGCCACAGCCAAAGTTACCAACGGCTAATTCGGAGTTCAAGGGAAGTGGTCACAAAATGGCTGGAGAGACATAACTCGGAAATTTTATTTTTATTTATCACATAGGCCTATGTGTGAACTTCAAGCCCATTTTTTGCAGGAACTGCTTTCCATCAAAATGATGTCACAACTGAAATGGCCTTCAGCAGCTTATCACTGACTTTTTGAACCATACCCATGCTTTGCTGTTCTGCTTCTTAGGCAATATAAGCTATCTGTCGTTGTTGTTGTTTTTACCTTTATTTATTATTTTATTTAGTTCTGATGTCATATACATAAGAATTAAGGTTACCCAAGCAATAAAAACCATCTTTCTATGAGAAACTATCCTCCCTCATTCTGAAGGATAGCACATTTGACAGTGGCACAGTTGACAGCAAAGCAAGATTGTGGCAGTGCATCTTAAACTCAGCAAGTTCACAGGCCTGTCTGAAATGTGGTACAGTATTGTGTATACTAACGCTAAACATGTATGTGGTCAGGAACTGTGCTTTCACAGAATGGGCTGCTTCAGATACAGTGCCAAACCATATTTTAGCAGTACAGGAATGGGCCTGCTATATACTCAGTGTTTCCCCTCTGCCTGCAGCACACACTAGGAGGAAGAGAAGACCAAAAGAATCATTCCAAGGTTCAAACTAAACCGGGTTTGTTGCTATATCCAGCAAGTACAAAATGTATTCAGTTTAAGCTACTGTTCACTCAAACCAGCCAAGATCAACCTGTGGTTTCTAATACTGGTTTGTTCTTATTTTAATAAGCCACCATAAACCAGTCACAGCTCCCAGTTAATGGGCAAGGACCTGCAGGTGCTTCCAGTCTCCTCCTCTAGCACATGCCATAGTTTAGCATTACATCTGAACAGGGTCATGCAAGCCTGTCCATGTAGATACAGTGGTAAAAAGGTAAAGGTAAAGGTACCCCTGCTCGTACGGGCCAGTCTTGACAGACTCTGGGGTTGTGAGCCCATCTCACTTAAGAGGCCAGGGGCCAGCGCTGTCCGCAGACACTTCCGGGTCACATGGCCAGCGTGACATCGCTGCTCTGGCGAGCCAGAGCCGCACACGGAAACGCCGTTTACCTTCCCGCTGATAAGCGGTCCCTATTTATCTACTTGCACCCAGAGGTGCTTTCGAACTGCTAGGTTGGCAGGCGCTGGGACCGAGCAGCGGGAGCGCACCCCGCAGCAGGGATTCGAACCGCCGACCTTTCGATCGGCAAGTCCTAGGCGCTGAGGCTTTAACCCACAGCGCCACCTGTGTCCCTAGATACAGTGGTACCTCGGGTTAAGTACTTAATTCGTTCCGGAGGTCCATTCTTAACCTGAAACTGTTCTTAACCTGAAGCACCACTTTAGCTAATGGGGCCTCCTGCTGCCGCCGCGCCGCCGGAGCACGATTTCTGTTCTCATCCTGAAGTGAAGTTCTTAACCCGAGGTACTATTTCTGGGTTAGTGGAGTCTGTAACCTGAAGCGTATGTAACCTGAAGCGTATGTAACCCGAGGTACCACTGTATTATGCAGGTGTGCATATGGCAGGTCTTGCCACCGTGATCCTATGAGCACTGGATTGTGTGAAAAGATGGTCAATAAATCTAGGAACATGCATGTTCAATCATCATTAATTAATTCAGTATATCACTCACCTCAAAGTTAAAAAAAAAACAGGGAACAATAAATGTGCATATTTCCTCCTCCCCACATCAGCAGCTCATTTGTGCCACTTAACTGAGCTCAGTTGGCATATCTGACTTTTATTTTTTTAATGAGCCAGGATATACATGAGAAATGGGAAATCAGAAAACAATAGAAGAGCCGAGTGTCCTGGTGGTTAAGCAAGTATACCAGCAGCCAGGTATACAGTCAAAGCACTCTTTAAAAAAATCAATTCCAATTTTTATTCTCACATTATTTCTCATCACAGCAGGGAATGCAACCTCTGTTGCCCCTTTCTGTTTCATGAACTGTTGAGTAATATTAAAACCAGGCTCAGTGTAGGATACAGAATAGGCCTGTTTTTCACAGAACACACATTGGCAATGCATTACTAAGCTATGGTTTAGTGTTGTGGGCCTGAACAGAGCCTTGGACTCACATACTGCTCACATACTCTCTGCTCCCCCAGTACTGAAGAGGACTTTGCCAGAGTTTAGTTTCACATCCCACTAATCCTGTCTTGGCATATCAGAGGAACCGATCTCCAGGTTTAAGACCAACTACCGTTTCAAAGCATGCCAAATTTAAACTATGGTTTATGAAGTCATTTTCCTCAGCTGTTCTGTATCAGTAAAAAAAAGGTAAAGGTTAAGGACCCCTGACAGTTAAGTCCAGTCGCAAACAACTCTGGGGTTGCAGTGCTCATCTTCTTTTACTGGCTGAGGGAGCCGGCGTACAGCTTCCAGGTCATGTGGCCAGCATGACTAAGCTACTTCTGGCGAACCAGAGCAGTGCACGAAACGCCGTTTACCTTTCAACCGGAGCGGTACCTATTTATCTACTTGTACTTTGACGTGCTTTTGAACTGCTTGGTTGGCAGGAGCAGGGACCAAGCAACGAGAGCTCACCCCGTTGTGGGGATTTGAACCGCCGACCTTCCGATCGGCAAGCCCTAGGCTCAGTGGCTTAGAGTCTAGACCACAGAGCCACCTGCGTCCCACTCTGTATTAGTACATGAGGCCAAATGTGAGGAGGAACAGGGGTGTGCGAGTAGAAACATAAGCTCCACCCACAACCTTCCCATCTTACACAAGATGAGACTCTAAATCCTAGGTTCGTGAGTTCAATCCCCACGCTGGGCAAAAGAACCTGTGGTTGGACTAGATGGTCCTTGGGGACTCTACCATTCTATGATTCTAAGGTGGCATTTGGGCATGTTAAAAACTTTACCACAACCGGAAAATGACTAAAAGTAGTCAACAAGCCCACTTTTCACAAATGTGTCTACCCCATTCCCTTTTAAAGCAGTCTAGATTAGTTGCCTTGTCTGCCATGAATTTGTCTAATCCTATTTTAAAGCCAACCAAATTGGTGGCCATCATTGCATCACCTGGGAGTGAACTCCGTCGTTTCCCTATGTGTTGAGTGAACAAGCACCTTCTTTTCTCTTTCCTGAATCTTCCGACATTCAGCTTCATTAATGTCCCCAAGTTCTGCTATTATGAGAGAGTGAAACCTCTCCCTAACCAGTTTTTCCACACTGTATATAATTTGATACACCTCTGTCAGCTCCCTCCTTATTCACCTTTCTCTACACCGAAAAGCCTCAAATGTTGCAACCTTTCCACAAAGGGAAGTTGTTCCAACTCCTTGTCATTTTGGTTGCCTTTTTCTGAATCTTTTCTGACTCTGCAACAACGCAAAGCAACTAGAACAGCACACAATATTTGAAGTGCACTTGCACCATCAATTAGTATAATGGCACAACAAAGTTTTATTTTCAACTCCTTTCCTAAGAGGGCCTCCATTACAGCACAGCTCTATAATGTCTCTCTCTATTTTTCTCTGAAATCTCTCCTCCATTCTAGCCCAAGGAAAGCAGAGGTGCTGCTATGTTGGCTCATAAACGATAAATTTACACGTCGTTTCTGAACCAGCTAGGCAGGATTCTCAGCCTTCCCTGGGCTGTGGAGAGATGCCACTGGAGCTGTGCAGTGGTGCAAAGGCTTAGCAGCATCCCAGCAATGACGCGGCTGAAGATAGCCTGCAGATAGTTGTTGGGCCAAAAGCACCATTTCCCCACACAAGCTCTCAGGAAGGAGCACTGCGAGTCAGTAGTCAAGATATCCTGGCCTGTCTTTTTCTAGGAGCTTTTCAACAAGGGTAAGCCACATGTCCCTACCTTCGTAAAGCTGAAAGCAAGGAGATTATTTTAACTAGCTGCTTGAACTTACAACCAGCATCCACTCACAAGGCTGCGAAGGAAGTTTCAGACAGGTGGGACAGACAGATCAAAGCCAATATCAGAGGCAACATTGCAATGGAATCTGTACAATGTGCATTGGGTTATCCCTATCCTTGGAGCTTAACTTAAAAGTCACAGAAGCCTTCAGAAAGAAGTAAGCAGCAATCAATGTGCACCAGAATAGAGAGATTATATTTTAAGAGGCCGCAACAAATGGAGGAACATTAAGGGACCTATCACTCAGGCATTATCTGAAAAGAGCTCCTTTGTCAAACCTTGCATAGACCCATCACATGACCAAGACCTTATAACTTATGACACCTGTCATAAATTATTGCAACAGTGTTAGCAACTGGTATCCTTGGGCAGCTGCCAGCACCTTGGTACATTGGCAGAGTCCACTGCTAATTCCTGCCCTGGTTTCCCTTTATTTTTTTCTTCGGGGGGGGGGCAGAATGGACAGTGCTAGGCAACCACAGCTAGCCCCCATTTACTTTTCTCAATGTGGCATTAACTCTGGGGTATTGTGGGAGATTTAACTGGGGCATTGTGGGTCATTTAAATGGCAGCTCGAATTGGCTGCCTGGTGCACTGATGTCAAGTAAACACACAAGGCCCACTAAAAAGGGGAACGACTAGGAAGTACTTTGCACAGAGTTCTCCAGGACCTAGGGCTACCAGCCAATTAAGTAATTTCTATTGAGTGCCTGCATTTTAACCAATTAAGCTTTAACTCTAAGTGTATTGGCTTATATCTCGCATTTTGTTCAGTACGTTAGCTATCTTCAGTACAACAGTACATGTCAGTAACAAAGTCAACCTCAAAAAACAAGTATACCTTTAATGCAGTGCCCCACCTGTTCAAAATGTATTTTCAGAGATTAAAGCTGGCCCCCACTGATTATGATAATCTAAAGCTAATTAATCTATAACTTCAGCCCAAGCTAAATATCAATAAATTCCACTCTAAAACTACCTTACAATATAAAAATAAAATAAAGAGAAATTTATACACCAGGGATTGGGTTGCCAACCTTTTTGGGGGGACCATGGGCATGTTTGCAACCTGGAGAATTGGCAGTCAAGAACACATTGCAACCCATACTCTATTGGCTGCAATGCAATGCTTTGTACAGGCTGAGCTACACTTGCCTACCCAACTTTCACCCCCACAGCTTCACATGTGGTTCAAGTGTTAACCCAAGCATTAACCCTTGCTTTGTGATGTCATTGTTGCTAGGGTGCCAGTGTAGGTCACAAATGGCCTATAAGCCAATGTGACATCAGCCAAGATCAGCTAGAAGCCACTACTCCTTAGGTGGGTGAAGAGAAAGGCAGAGACTTAAAAATGAGAGAAAGGAGTTAACAGGTCAAGAAGGAAGGGATTGTTCAGCTTGCTCTGGAAGGAAGCAGAGAAGGCAGCCTAGTTCTCACTTAAGGTAGTTAACCTGTTCTTAACTTTTCCCATTTGGGACTGTAGGGGGGTCTCATGTAGCTGAATACTCTTATCCTTCGCATATAAAACTAGTGTGATGGTGAGAAGACTTAGGTTGCAACCCTTTCTCCTGAGAAATTAATCCTCTGTGTTTATGGTTCCACATGGGTTTCCATGTGTAAGAGGCTCCATTTACAGTGGTACAGCTTAGACTAAATTTACCCCTCAGTAAGAACTTGGTGGAGCAAGGAGGCAGAACAGCAGGTTGGACTGCAGAACGAATTAGGGGGAGGAAATTGGGAGCATTGCTTGATCTTAAGAGCCCTGGCTGGCAACTGGTTTTTAAAAATAGGAGATATATTTTCAATTGTGCATTCAGTCAATTGAGCATGAGAGATAAGGGGACAGCGATATTGGCTACATTTACACTTCACTGCATGCCAAACACAGGCAAACTTCTCTTTGGACCACCCACCCTGCAGCAAGCAGTGACGCAACATCAAATTCTGAAATGCAGCCGCTCTTCATGGCAATTCCTATAGCCACATCCCTTCTTATACAACAAAAAAGGGAAGTTTTGAGCAATGTAAAGTTTGAGCAATAAGGAAGAGCAACAGGATTGCTGGGAAGAACTACTAGTCACGAAGACACAGGGGAACAGCTGCAAACTAGAGGCTATCCTTACCCGACATAGCACTTTTAAGAATTTTTCTTCAGAAATCTTGTGAACCGGTGAGATAAAGGATTTTTCACCCATTCTCCCCACCGTGTTTGTGGATACGTCATAAGAAAGATTGTAAGAACTGCTTCCATGGGGATTAATTTAGACCATTTCTGCTCTGCTAAGCGTCAGCTGATCTGCTCAGCTTCTTTGGTGGGTTTCTCTCCAAGAAACATTGGCAAATCCTGCTCAGGGACATGACATCATAAACCACACTGTGAAATTAAGTGGTGACACTCAGTCCCTGCTCTCCCACACCATGGAGTGTGAGCTGCAGCAGAGTCATTCCACCTCTCAAGTACTCATTATCTGGCATTGCCCAAGGCTTGGCTCATACAGGAGAGAGAATAGCTGAGGGATGCTAAAGAGACATTGACAATGCTTCTTCCCACTCATGCCCAGCCCTTGATTTGGGTCTTGGAGGCCCTTCGAGGCTCTACCAAATAGTCTGTTCACTGGGGGTGGGGGAGATAAGTCAAATTGTTTTTAGCCTGTGTCATGACTTTCAGAGCTTCTTGGACTTGGAAGGTACCAGTTGCCTATTCCCCTCCCAATCAGGTTCTTTTGCTGGGAACACATAGTCCTGCCACATTTCTGCATCAAGTATAATAAGATAATTCAATTACTCCCAGTGCCTCATATGAGATGACCATAGATTCTCTGCATACGTCACTCCTCTGGGCGTGCCTCCTCCCAGATGGGCAACACATCTTGAACAGTGACCGAGGAAGAAGAAGAGGAGGAGGAGGAGGAGGAGGAGGAGTTTGGATTTGATATCCCACTTTATCACTACCCTAAGGAGTCTCAAAGCGGCTAACAATCTCCTTTCCCTTCCTCCCCCACAACAAACACTCTGTGAGGTGAGTGAGGCTGAGAGATTTCAGAGAAGTGTGACCAACCCAAGGTCACCCAGCAGCTGCATGTGGAGGAGCAGGGAATCGAACCTGGTTCACCAGATTATGAGTCCACTGCTCTTAACCACTACACCACACTGACTCTCTTTTCATGCAGAAACTCCATGGGGCAGGTTCTTCTGAAAGCGTGCAAAATCCATACCGTTACACACTCTAAATACAAACATTTTTTTCAGGTATTAAGATAAAGTGTGCCTCCTGTATTAATTAACATTCCCCATGGGAAAAGCTATCTGCATCAGTGTTCGTGGCTAAAATTTTTAATAGATTCAAGCATCTACATCAAAAGAACAATGTCAAAGAGGTTACAATGGCTATAATAACTAATGACACTAATGACAAAATAAAAACAAATAAGTCACCAAAGCCAGATGGCATTCACTCCCAAAGCTTTTCCGAAGGAACTCAAATACTAAAGTGTAGCTATTGTAACAACACAACAAAAATCATTTGTCTCTTTAAAAAAAATACCTTTGACCTTTCTCATAAGGAGCCCAAGTATGTTTGTTGTGTCCAAAGTAATATATTTTGTAGGGATCCTGGAAATAGCATGAAACAAAGTGCAAAAGGATACAACCTAGGATACAGAAAGTTGCTGGTGGGGCTTATACTAGCTTTCATTACCCCGGGGAGGAGATTTTGCGTTGGGCTCAGATAGGAGAAACCAGGTACAAATATCTACTCAGTTATGAAACTTAAGGGTAGACAGGAACAAACCACAATCACAATGGAGTTCAAGACATTGCTTCTCAGAATTAAGTCCCCCTGGTATCAATGGAGCTTGCACCCAGCTTAAGTGAGTACAGAATTGCAGCCTTAATCCACCTGTCACGTGTGTTGAGTAGATGAAAAGATGTAGCTTCATACAAACGGCCCCAAATTCCATGGACAATGAATGTATAAAAATATAAGAAAGTGTAAAGCTCACAGGAAATAAAAACCAAGAACTGCATGGCCTGCCACAGTGAAAAGGGCAAATTCAGTGTCAGGAATTATTAGGTAACAAGCATCATAATGAATTCAATGAGGTAAGTGGGTATAGTGTTACAACCTAAAAAACCACAGCAATTTTATTTATTTTTAAGACTACCTTGCTATGTTTTTAACTATATAATTTTTTTCATATTGTCAGCTGCCTTGAGCATTGTTTTAATTGTGGAAAAGCGGCATACAAATAAAATGATGGTGATGATAACTGTAAACATGAAAAGAGACAAAATATTCTCTAGTTCCTTTTCCTTGGATAGATGCATTTTTTCTCTTTTGTATTTTCTTTCGTTGTGAATATGTATGTGTTTTAACTTGTACTGAATAAAATTTATTAAAATTAATTTTTTTAAAAAAATGATGGTGATGATGATGATTTACTTTCAGTTTAGAGATTCAGTCCACTCCCTGCCCCTAACCCTGCAAGGTGACTAAGCAGGACATGATAAGAGTTTAGAAAGGTATAAACAGTGGGTGCAAAAAGGCTTTTCACTCTCACAGCACTAGAACATGGACTGGAGTCATTCAGTGTAACTGACTGACAGTACAGGGGTCAGGAAAGACAGAAGAAAGTGCTTCTTTGCACAATGCACAATTACTGTTTTTTTGCTCTATAAGACTCACTTTTTCCCTCCTAAAAAGTAAGGGGAAATGTGTGTGCGTCTTATGGAGCGAATGCAGGCTGCGCAGCTATCCCAGAAGCCAGAACAGCAAGAGGGACTGCTGCTTTCACTGTGCAGCGATCCCTCTTGCTGTTCTGGCTTCTGAGATTCAGAATACTTTTTTTCTTGTTTTCCTCCTCCAAAAACTAGGTGCGTCTTGTGGTCTGGTGTGTCTTAAAGAGCGAAAAATACGGTAACTTACAGAGTTCACTACCACAAGATGCAGCAATGGCCACTAGCTTAGATGGCTTTCAAAAAGTATTAGACAAATTCGTGGAAGATAGGCCTGGCAATGCTCATTAGCCAAGATAATTAAATGCAACTTCTGTGTTCAGAGAGAAGTGTATATTTGAATAGTTGCTGCTGCAGAACTAACAGAAGGTGGCTGTTGTCTTTATGGAAGGTCTTGACCCTTTTAGACCACAAACCTATAACTTGTGTACCTTGGAGTAAAGCCTCATTTTGGGCTCCCTCAAAACATCTGACTGGCGAATGCTGAAAACATTATGGTGGACCTTTGGTCTGATCCAGTAAAGCAATCAGAAGGATGAATGCCAGATTTAAACAGCTTTCCAGATTAATATATTTAGGGCTTAGTTTTAGATGTTATACCAAACCATGGTGTTTACTAACCATAATTTATTTTTCCCTACTCAACAATCCAGCTTCTAGGTTCAGATACCTCTAAAAGCAGAGGTATGTAACTATGGTTTGTCAATTCAGACAGCATAACAAACCATAGTTAGCACAAACCCTAGTTTACTATTCTGGTTTGTCCACTGAATGAAATCGAATCATCATGCTAAACTATTAAGCTCCCTTAACCCTAGCTTGACATGTTTTCTCAACGGAGCTGTTGGGATTCCTAAAATAGGCTGAAATTTCTTGAAAGACTGACACCCTCTCCTGCTTTGGAGCAAGGGGATTCCTTGGCTGCTGTGCTGATGGGGCTTTCAGAAAAAAGGAAGAGCAGGGAAGGTGCTCTCCAGACAGTGGAGAAGCAGGGTCTTGGTAACTACCAATTTTAGATTGGCTTCTAAGGCCAACCAAAAGTTGTGGAGTCCTCATTTTAGCAATAAAGGTGGACAAAACGTAGCAGTAGAAAACCTGAATGTGACTGGAAAAGTGGAAGAAGAGGCAGCTAGTTATGTAGAGAACAAAATGAACAGCAATTCCTTCCCCTAAACCTGCTGTTTAAGAAAAAAACCTCCCAGGTTCATGTGCATCTCATAATATAAGATTGGAATGACGGGGCAGTCGTGATATAGCCAATACCACAAGTCTTGGGGCATTTAACCTACTCAGGCTGTAACTGGTAGGGAGGGAAAAGTGTCCACCTGTCCCAAGATCCTATCCTGCTCTGGAATTTCCTCCACCACCTCCCAATTTAAGGTACCTGCATCTTCAAAGGGGAGCCCTCCCCATAGATTAAGAACCATTAGATGAAGACACACACACAAAAAGTAAGTGTTACGTGTAAGGAAGAATAATGAAACATGCAACCTTGATTTTGTTACTTTCTGGGCAAGAGGTATTATATTAAAAATCCTTGCAAACAAAAAACGCAGCAGCAGCTTTGAGAGTCAAATACTTTTATCAAAATGAGAAGCCATACAAATCTTTGAACACTCATTCTTATCAGCAGAAACCAACTGTCATAACTTTCACAACCAGCAAGCAACTCTTCATCTTTAAACGTTTCTGAAATCAAGTGTCTGTTTCTGACCAAAAGCAAACTGCACTCGTCTTACATAAGTCATTAACAACATGGTAACATTATCTTTGTCATACATAAATTATAGTGCATCTTCAAGGTAAGACAAGCTCCTTTAATTTGATTGCGCTTATTCCATCTTTACACACATGCTAAACGTTTCCTAAAATTATCACAAGATAAAAATGTCTGCCAACATCCATCTTTCTGAGCTTAAAAGAAACAAACAAACTTTCACAATTCATTATGTTTGGCAGAACTACCACACACCCAACCAAAATCATGTTGTCAGACCTATTTCCCAAGCAGCAGATGACAGGGGTAAAAACAGGAAACAGGAGCATATATTGGTTTCAGAGCCCAAATACCAAGCCTGACTTGGAAATATTCCTGACCTGGTTTATTGGAGGAAGGAGAGTTCCTTAGCAGTTCTCATCTTTTGGCCAGAGCAGAATTGGGACACAGGCTCAATCTCTGCTCAGGTCACCAGTTCAAGTCCACGTTGGAAAATCTGTGCAAACTGAGAACATGTGCAGAGGTTACTGCACATTGCCTGGTCTCCAGGTGATGTCCAAGAATTAGCATAAGAGTATCAGGTAGCATACTTGTAACCCATAGGAGACATGAATTTTGCCCAGCCAGTATGGAATCTATGCATATCATTTAGGCCAAGGGAAGCTAAGCTGTGATGCTGTTGTACTCCCATGAGCCCTGACAGCATAATCAATGGTCAAGAACAATGGGAGTGGTTGTCCATCCACAGGTCAAGACACTCCCAATCTGGGGAATGTACAAAATACATCTGATTTGTGTACATTCTCCACCATCCACTAGTTCATTTAACTTCAACATTTTCAGACCCAAGACCTACTTATAACCCAAACATGCATGTGGGAACCTATTAATCTTTTACCATATATTTGCATGGTGGTAGTGCTCCTGTTAGGGACGCGGGTGGCGCTGTGGGTAAAACCTCAGCATCTAGGACTTGCCGATCGTATGGTCGGTGGTTCAAATTGCCGCGGCGGGGTGAGCTCCCGTCGTTCGGTCCCAGCTCCTGCCCACCTAGCAGTTCGAAAGCACCCTTAAGTGCAAGTAGATATATAGGTACTGCTTTATAGCGGGAAGGTAAACGGCGTTTTCGTGTGCTGCACTGGTGCAGGCAGCTTCGTCACGCTGGCCACGTGACCCGGAAGTGTCTCCGGACAGCACTGGCCCCCGGCCTCTTAAGCGAGATGGGCGCGCAACCCCAGAGTCGGTCACGACTGGCCCATACGGGCAGGGGTACCTTTACCTTTACCTTTAGTGCTCCTGTTGCGACCCACCAACTGAAGACCAGTGCATTAGTGGCTTTCTATACAGTCTGGACAATTTGGAACATTTCTTGTTTGCATTTCAGTCTATATATTAATATTCCTTAATATGTCTATGTGTATTTCATTACTAAAATACTAATCAAAAAGACAAATGTATAACATTCTAGGCCTAGAATGTTATTCCTATTTCAGACCTTACAGATTTTGGACAAGATGGACTGTTTCAAGAAGTGGCAGAAAGACATATCTAAATTTGTCTGGCAGGGCAAAAAGCCCAGAATAAAATTTAAGATTTTAACTGATGCAAAAGATAGAGGGGGCTTTGCCCTGCCGGACTTAAGACTCTATTATGAATCAGCAGCTTTTTGCTGGTTGAAACACTGGTTACTTCGTGAAGACACAGACATTTTGGATTTGGAGGGGTATGATAATAACTTTGGCTGGCATGCATATTTATGGTATGACAAGGTAAAGGTGTATAAAAGTTTTAAAAACCATATTGTCAGGAAAGCATTATACAATGTTTGGACTAGATATAAAGACTTGTTGGAAAGTAAGACTCCCAGGTGGTTGTCACCAATGGAAGCTAAGGCGGTGAAAAAACTTAATATGGATTCTAATTGGCCAAAATACTGTGAAATCCTAGAACAAGATGGTGAGAAGCTTAAACTTCAAAGTTATGAGAAATTAAAGTTCAAAGTTCGAGATTGGTTACATTACCATCAGATAAATGAGACATTTAAGCAGGACAGGAAAGTAGGATTTCAGAAGGAGAGGTCAAAATTAGAAACAGAACTGTTAGAACCAAATACTAAGAATTTGTCAAGAATGTATAACTTGCTGTTGAAATGGAATACACAGGATGAAACAGTGAAATCAGCTATGATTAAATGGGCACAAGATATCGGTCATGATATTATGTTTGCTGACTGGGAACAGTTATGGACCACTGGTGTTAAATTTACGGCATGTAATGCCTTAAAAGAAAACATAATGAAAATGATCTACAGGTGGTACATGACCCCAGTCAAGCTTGCAAAAATTTACCATTTGGCCAATAATAAATGCTGGAAATGTAATGAGACTGAAGGTACCTTTTACCACCTTTGGTGGACCTGCCCAAAGATTAAAGCCTTTTGGGAAATGATCTATAATGAAATTAAGAAGGTCCTTAAGTGGACTTTTCCTAAGAAACCTGAGGCTTTTCTCCTGGGCATGGTTGGCCAATTGGTGCCAAAGAAGGATAGGACTTTTTTTATGTACGCTACCACAGCAGCAAGAATTCTTCTGGCAAAGTATTGGAAGATGCAGGAACTACCTACTCTGGAAGAATGGCAGACAAAGGTGACAGACTTCATGGGACTGGCAGAGATGACCGGCAGAATCCGAGACCAGGGGAAAGAGACAGTGGAAGAGGACTGGAAGAAATTTAAAATATATCTTAAAAACTGTTGTAAAATTGAGGAGTGTTAAGATGTCAAGGGGTAAGAAGTAGAGAATTACAGCTGTAACTAGTAAGTTTAAGGAAATTTAATGAAAGGGAACTAACAGACAAATTGACTAAAGGGTTGCTAAAGAATTGCAGAATAAGGATGCAGCGAAAGGGAGGTATGGGGAAGTCGGAGGAAAGAAGGTGTATGAAATTAAGGTTATGAAATTATATATGTTTAATGTTTTGTATGTTTTTGTTTAGTGTTGTGTTTGTTTTTTATTATGTGTTTGAAAAATGAATAAAAATTATTTTTTAGAAAAAGACAAATGTATAAGGATAAATTAGACTAAAGATTGTTGCCTGTCTCATGCTACACATTATTGCCTGATTCATGGGAAACATTGTTTTATGCCCAGGAGGAGAAGAGAAGTATCTGCTTCTGATTTTAAACTAACCACAGTGTGTTAGTGAAAACAAGACAGAATCTGAATATCAGGATGCCCTCTTGGTGCCTCTATACCATAGGTCTGTGGAGTGGATGGCCACCAGAGACGGGGCCTTCTCTGTGGTGATCCCATGGTTTTGGAACTTCCAATAGTTCAGATCTATAACACGTGAGGGTTTGGGGAAGGTCCTAAAGACTTGCAATTTTTCTATGTTTTTAAAGGTTCGTGTTTTTATCTATAAGCTGTCTTGAGTCCCATCAAGGAAAAAGGCATCGGATAAAGTTGTTGTTGCTGTTATTGTTGTTTGAACAGCATGAAACCATGATTTCCTGCAACAACAGAACTGAGTCCCTGTGTTTGTGCTTAACCAGTATTTTGCTACTTTTAACAATATTAATGGGATACTTCATTAAGGTGCAATTACATGATGTTGTTTTGCAGCCGGCTTGTTTCCAAACTATGATTTGCTAAGAAATAGTTATGGTAGAGTCCGTTTTAGGACTGGGGGAAAAAATCAGTGTAGGATCACCTCTCAGTCCCTACTTTATGTTAGCCTTTCAGGGAGCAATGAGTGTCATGGACAATGGAAAGACAAAACATATACCCTTCCCATTTCAAAACAAATACAGTGTCTGAAAGATTGGTTGTGATTCCCACAAGGTGGCTAGGCTGGCAAGAGCAAGTACTACCTGAATGTTTTCCTACTCCAGCAAAGCAGGCTTGGAGCAAACAGTAATGTCTCTGACCTTGTAACAGATATCAAGTGGGGAGGAACTGAATGCTGCCTCTGAAAGGGAGATAAGATTCCAGTGCCAAGCAGGGAGCAAATCACAGAATGGGTGGTGTGTGATTTCAGCAAGCCAGGCTATAAAGGACTGCAGAAAAGATGTCCTCGTATGAGGACATCTGTTTTATAAATCAGCTTTCCACCAACCCCTGACATAAGTGTTTAGCTGGAGGAAAATAAAATTCCTTATGCAGACAAACTGTCAGGATTGTCAGCCATGATCAAGCATCAACCACAAGCCCTCCTCACAAAGACTGCATATCTGCAGAAAACCATACAGGTCTTCTAAAGCCCAAGAACCTTTGCCCCATGTACCGTCACCACCCTTTCTGGTCCCAGTATAAACTTCTCCTTCCCGTGGGCAGACTTTAGCCTGATCTATGCATACAGTGGAAGTGAGGAACTATAAACCTAAGGTGATAGAGTGGACTGTGCCACTTCAGACTGCAGTGTTTTTTCTCTTTTTTATTGCAGCATTTTTTTATATTATTACTATTATTGCCTGTCCAGAAGAATTCCCTGAAAGCAAAATTAACAAGCCCAAATCTCCCAAGACAGCAAGGAGTACTCTAACACAGCCATCCCTCTGCTATGCTAGTCCCGCCCCGCCCCCCGGCACTTTAAAATCTTTCATTCTTAAAGTCAGCAGAGGTAGCAAACATTTAAAAGTAACAAAATCATTCTGATTCTTACTACAAAAAAAGCCCAAGCAGGCCAGCACTGTGTCCATGGATTACAGCTCCTGAGGGTATCGCTGATCCTCTTCAAGGAAACCATGGAGAAAGAAAGTGAGAACTCTCTATTGTTCGTGTGTGTGTGTGTGCTGCGCTAGTTTCCTCCTTGGAAGAAGATACTGGAGTATTGAATAGCAACGTTGCAATTATTATTTCATTTACGGCATCCACTTCCAATCTAAAGTGGCATAGTCTGTCCTACCCTGCATTCTGCTACTTGTGTAACGGAGCACGGCCATTGTCAGCACAACTACACACCTATTTGCAGGCCTGCAGGCCACCAAGCTGACCACAACACCATAGTCTTGCTTGGCCTGATCATGAAAACCTACCCCCAGTCACCCACCCAGTCCCCCCCCCCGTTCTATGAAATAGCAAAATCAGATTCATTAAGGTGTTCTGTGGGGAAGCATGCAGCTTAGTGGGACACAAGATGTGCAGGCATGACCTCCAATCTTTAATTTGCACATTCCTACAATATCTATGCAAATTTAGGTTATGCCCATTTTATGAACTGCAAACCAAGGCAGATATACAGGAGGTTTTCAAATGGACCAAGCCTTCCTAGTGGTGCAGCAGCAAAACCAATAGCACATATGGTTCAAATTGGATGGGGGACCCCGTGTTGAGATTGCTGCACTGCAGGGCGTTGAACTAGATGACCCTTGAGATCCCTTACAATTCTATGTGGACCTCATTCATATACAGTGGTACCTTGGGTTACATACGCTTCAGGTTATATACGCTTCAGGTTACAGACTCCGCTAACCCAGAAATATTACCTCAGGTTAAGAACTTTGCTTCAGGATGAGAACAGAAATTGTGCTCCGGTGGCGCGGCGGCAGCAGGAGGCCCCATTAGCTAAAGAGGTATCACTCGAGTTAAGTACTTAATTCGTTCCAGAGGTCCGTTCTTAACCTGAAACTGTTCTTAATCTGAAGCACCACTTTAGCTAATGGGGACTCCTGCTGCGGCTGTGCTGCCTCTGTGCAATTTCTGTTCTCATCCTGAAGCAAAGTTCTTAACCCGAGGTACCACTGTATTAACCATGAGTGTCAAGATGCATGCCAGCACCTTCACAGAGAAGACATTCTACACATATAATTCTTGCACAAGGTAGCCAATAAGATGCCCTCCTGATGCTGGAAAGCAATTCCCATCAGCTGAAGGATAATGGGAGATGCAGCTCTAGACATCTGGAAGATACCACAGTGGCTATCCCTGTCCTAGGGTTTAAGAACATCAGAAGAGGCTGTGCACCGAATTTCTCCTGTTGGGGAAAGGGCAAATTCTACTGTTTGGAGCAGGATCATTCTAGCAGTGGCACTTCAGCTGTGGAATTTCCTCCCCAGGGAAACCCGCCAGGCTTTCACTCACTGTACAGTTTAGGCAGCTTGGAAAAATATTTTTGTTCACTTAGATCTTTAGTGCATGAATGCTTTTATTAGGCTATGTTTTTGCTATTTGGGCACCTGCATTTGTTGATTTTATGTTCATCTTCATGTTTAACCAGTTATTGGTTTAATCTGCATACCCTCTTAAAAAGGCACATGTAAAAAAAAAAAAGGATTGTGAGAAAATTAAGAGCTGATTAGTGTTCCGTACTGCTCTTGCAATTACTTGGAAACATGTTTTATTTCTTCTGTGCTATAAAACACTTATTTGCTTGTTGGGGCTTTTTTTGGAGGGGTGTATGAGACCAAATTTCAGAACCCACCCCTCCTACAACCAGTGTTCCTTGAGGAAAGCATTGCCTAAAGTTGTATTCGCAGTTAGGAAGCATTTTTACCATACAACCTAACTCTGATCTGAAACCATTTCCCCCCACTGCTTTTTTCTCCTTCACTTGATGACAGTACAGTAGTAAACAAATCTGCAGACTGAACAGTGGTCTGGTGAGCTTCCTGAAGCCCAAACAGGAGGAACTCTCTCATTCAAAGGAGTACAGTACTGCAGCAAACTTCAAAGATTTCTCTCTGCATTCTTGGCCACTCACCTGAGGACCCCTTCGTGTAACTAGAGCAGCTAAAGGAAGCTGTAGGATGCTCATGCTAACTTCTAGCCATGTCAATCCCAATGCCAGGCCCTTTCACATACAAGAACGGCCATGGCTTGATTTCCCCTTTTTGGCATGTCACTGGAAGTCTAGCTGTAGGTTCACAATGCCATGCCAAAAAGCTGATCCAGGCTGTATTCAATGGCGGTTGTGTGCACACAATTGCCTCACCACAAGCTGATGCCACTGGGAGTCAGTGTGAGTAGATGGGAAATTGTTGCTGCCAGAGGATGAACCCATCATGTGAACACCATGCAGTTGTTAAGAACATAAAATCCCAAACCCCAACAAGCTTTGGATAACCAGTGCTGGCTGCATTTTTGTCCCACTATAGATGGTGCTGGAGTAGACACTTGAGAGACCTGTGGACTGAAAGATCAAACCAATCCATTCTGAAGGAAATCAGCCCTGAGTGCTCACTGGAAGGACAGATCCTGAAGCTGAGGCTCCAATACTTTGGCCACCTCATGAGAAGAGAAGACTCCCTGGAAAAGACCCTGATGTTGGGAAAGATGGAGGGCACAAGGAGAAGGGGACGACAGAGGACGGGATGGTTGGACAGTGTTCTCGAAGCTACCAGCATGAATTTGACCAAACTGCGGGAGGCAGTGGAAGACAGGAGTGCCTGGCATGCTCTGGTCTATGGGGTCACGAAGAGTCGGACACGACTAAACGACTAAATAACAAGCACCTCTACAGATGTGACTAGATGCAAAGGAGACGAGAGCTTCTGTACCATTAACAACTAAGTAGAAGAGCATTTAATCAGGTGCATCTCTCTGCCCACACCTGGGCATTACAAGGCACACCTTCCCACCCCAACTTCTTTTTCATCAACTATTTCTCCATGCTCCTGGCAGCATATATGATGTGACCCACAAATGATCCTGCAAGGTATGTCAAGCTGAGCAATAGCAATTGACACAAGGTGAGCTGCATGGCTGAGAAAGGAATCTGAGCCCAGGTCTCCTTGGGCTGACACTAAAGTCACATCCACACCATACATTTAAAGCACTGTTATACCACTTTTAGCAGTCACAAAGAATACTGGGCACTGTAGTTTGTTTAGGGTGCTACCCTCACAAAGCTACAATTCCCAGCACCTTTAACAAACTACAGTTCCTAGGATTCTCCATGAAAGTTAAAAGTGGTATAATAGCATTTTAAATGTAAGGTGTGACATAACTCTTAAAAGGGACAATAGCCCCACTGTCCTTTGCATCTGATCACCCAATATGGGGAGATTGGGGAGACAGGGCATTTCCCTCCCTTCTTAGCCAGAGCTGTGACCAAATCCCATTTTAATAATCTAAAGCGAAACTCACCTCTACAGATTTTCCCCAATGAAATTATCTTTGACAGTCCCAGGGAAACCATAGATTCATATTCACAGAGTGCAGAATATATAAGAACATTCACTTGGTCAATACATTAATACCAAGAAGTCATTTTCTGCTGTCCTCTGACCCATATATTTTCACCTAAACTGAAAACAAAGCCAATCAAATTAGCTCAAGTACTTTTTTAGTCATTGCACTCACCCAATTCATTAATTGTATATGTGCATCAAAGTGCATACATTTCTTTATGTGGGTAAAGTTACGTCTTGCACCTCTGACTCCCAAGAGTTCCTAGGGTGCCACTCAAAACAAATGCAATGCAATCTTCCACTGGTGGGCCTTTAGCAGAGATGGCAACATGTTTTATAATGGTGGTTGTTCTGCCTCTGCTTGCAGATTCTAATTAACTAAACTGTTGCAAACTTATTTATCTTAATGAACCATTTAAGATGCCAAAAATGTATGTGGGGTGGCGGGTCCATTGAAAAACAGCTTGGGCGTAGCAGCTACCACTACATCTAAAGAGACTTTTCAAAACCTCCTGACAACAGAGACCCAAGCTTAGGAATAATAAAATCCAAAGAACCCATTTTTGAGACCTATGATACCTCCATCTTTCTGGTCATCAAATGTCAGGGCTCAAAACCCCACAGGATTACAAAATTTGACCGTGGAGAATCATTCAGTACAAATAAAGCAGGTGTGGTAAGACTAGTAGTGCCTCATCCCATTATTGTACTGAGAGAGTGAAAAGTATATATGGTCCCAGGTTTGCCTCAATGTAGCTACAGTATCCTATTATTTGAAACACATAGTAAAACTGCACAAGACCTTACAGTCTCGCTCCCCAGGGCTTTCACTGATGCAATCCCCCTCCTCCCCTCTCAAACACTTGAAGAAGGGGAGGTGCAAGTAGTATCACAAAAATCTTTGAGAACTCTGGCAGTGGAAGAAGCAATTACATCAAGAGCAAATGTAACACACCGGAAAAAAATTCTGAGTAGAAACATATGTAGCAGAATTTTACTACTTAGTATTCCATAGTAACCCCTCTTGGTTGGGGGGGGGGAGATGATCCACAGAAGACACTTGTGTCTTGCCTTTCAGCAAGATACACAGCATTATTCATTTTGGTTTGCCCAGCGTGACCTTAAAAGTGTGCCCAGGCTTAAATCTTGCACAGCAACAAACTTAACACACTTTTGTTGCTTATGCAGCAACAAACTCCTTTTGGAGAAAAATTTCTTTCACGGATGCATATTTGACACACTAAGCGATACTCAGTTAATACCAAGCTCAGTAATATTATTAAACTTGTTTTTTTTGCTTTTTTTTACAAATGTCAAGTGTTAGGGACCACAAGCACTGCAAATCAATGGGATTCTCTCCTAAGTTTCCTCATCAAGTAAGACATTAAAGTCAATTGCCCTTTTACAAGGAAAGCAAAATCTTCTCTTCAAGTTGAAATCATTTAAAAGACTGTCTTTGTTTATGACAGATATCCAGATCTGGTAACTAAACCCTGTTTTCCACAGAATGTTGGTTTTCTGGCGTTGCTTTCTGCCTTTTTTTTTTTATTTCTTTTGCTAGTTGGGGGACAGGGAAGAAAACCTGAACAAAGAAGATTTGAAAGAACCCAAGCTAATTTCTAGGTTTGAAATCACCAAATGAGCCAGTAAAGCAAATGAAAACAGCTTGTGGTGGCTGGAAATTGTTTTTAAAAGTTTTGGGCCCAATCTAGTAATTATTACACTCATGATCGCCCATTCTTGTTTAAGATCCCTCCCCTCAAGAAGATTCAAACCTTACACAGCTTTTTAAAAAGTGTCCTGCACCCCCTCCCCCAATTGCCTCCCTACTCTGAAAAAAACGATCAACCAAATGCTTGCAACCAGTTTGAAAGTCACACGTGCTCCATTGCAAGACCTTGCTTTCAATGTGTCTTTTGTTTGATGGCTGGTGTTTCAACATCCTTGATCTGAACAGAAAAAGGTCAGCCCTAGTCTTCTGGCATTCATAAACCTGAATCAGGCCCTGCCAAAGGAAGATTGATGTTGTAGTAAATTTGCCTTGATCAAAAGCAGGGACAGTTGGAGGCAGAAACCAACTTTGCAAGATGAATCTCAATTCTCTCCTAAAGGGAGAGACAATAATGCTTAGAAGCATGTGGTTTAGCTAGACCCTTCAACAAAACCTTTCCCTCAGTGATATGTGCATATGTAGATTTGGGGGGGGGGGCATCTACAGCAGATTTGCAAATAGGTCTACACTTTTCTTTATAAGCCAAACACACAGACCTGTGTCAATCACTTATAGCTTAAAAGGAAAGTAGCGAGGAGATCTTTCTCAAAACTTTCCTGGATGGTCACAGCCACATTTTTTAAATAATATAAATAAGAAGTTTCTCCTGTAGAACTTTAATTTTTTTAAAGATGCAGTAACAAATACTTCACAGCAGCCTTGCAAACATTCACTGAAGTTACCAGCCTGTCTAAAAACATTCCTGCCTTAGACGTTTGTGGCCATAGAAGAATGAGAGCCAATCTTTAAAAAGCTTCCCTGTCTGATCGCTTGGAGGCATTTTTTACTCACCAGAGGCATTTAGGCAAGTAGCTATTTACAAGCCTTGAATAAACTAACTGGGGAAGTAATATAACTTAAACCACCCATACGTCAAGCCGCTAGTCCTCATTGTTGATGGTTTGTTTGTTGCTTTATTCCCAAGGCAGGCCACATTTCCTTTTATGATATACATCCTCACAAGTACTCTTGGAGAAAAGGTAAGGCTTTGAGGGAAAAGCAGCTGAAGCCAAGAGACAGCAACCTAATCCAGCAAGTCCACGGCTGAGCTTCCACTTGAACCTTGGTCCAACTCTAACCCTTTTAAGGCTAGCACCAGGCTGGGCTTCCATTATCCCAATAATCCTCCCTTGTAAACTCCCCCCCCCGCCCCCCAAATATCTAAAAAGTAATCATTACAACTTGGTGGAGGTGACTCCATCATTAACCTTTCCAATTCCAAAGGCCAAGTCCCATAATGCAGTTTAAAGGCGAAGTATGAGTTGCTAAACATGCTTAAAAGAAAAAAAAACTGGCAGCTGGAAGCCCCACTTATCTAGAACTTGGGGCGCCAGAGCTTTGAACAGACTTTTTGCCCTTTCAAATTTGATAAGCCCATTGCCTCACTGAGGCACACACTTGTATTCACGGTGCCTAAATAGCCATTTCATATTTGAAAGAAAGCACAGCTAGGTAGCACCCCAAGACTATGCCCAGGCATTCATCTCTTCCCCCACCCCTCTACTCCTATTCCTGCTCTCTTACTGTCTCCTGGAAACCTTTGAGAGGGCATTTGTTCAAGCTGCCAAGTTAAATCCTCCACTCTCATGTCAGTCTGGGTGGGGGGAGCAGTCAGAACACCCAGCGTCTCTTAGGCCTGTTGAAGTCAATGCACAGATACACACTATTACTTTGGCCCTGGAGAATCATTAAGCCCTTTCAGATCAGTAACTAAAGACCAACATGTATATACAGTGCAGAAAAGCAGACTGTGGCGATGACAGGGGGCTGAGACTTTAAAAACTGGCTACCGTCTCAATTCCCTCTGTGACTGCAGGCTTACACATTTCCCAGCTGCACAGGCTGTAGAACCACAATCAGGCAAAGAAAAGAAAATATTGTGTGTGGTTGTTCTCCTCCTCCTCACCATTCCTCAGTTATTTAATGATGCTCATAATTATTAAGACAGAAGAAGGCAACAGGCATCTCAGAAGGTCTCCCTCCTACAACCAAAGTTAGCAACCAGATTAGAACCTTCACACGTGCGCCCAACACACACCTATATCCAAAAAAGTTTTCAGGGCAGGTGAAGATACCCGACCAAGGAACTTTTAGGTCCTCTCCCATTATCTTCCTTTGGAAGCCGGCCTAGGAGACCTGCCCAAAAAGTTCGTGGCCAGGAATCCAAGGCTCAACTCAGATGGCTCCTATTTTTAATGTTTACATTCCTCAAGTGCCTTTTAACTGCCATGTTGCTTTTCGGGTTTGTTTTTTTCCTTCCTTGCAGCCAGCTATAGCCCAAACTGCTCTCCCCTGAAAACGATTCCCTCGTTCCCTCTCCGCGCGCCCACCCTCGGTTCACAGTACCAAGAAAGCAGGGGCTAGACGCTTCTCTCTCCCCCCCCCCGCGCCCGCCACCTTCCTCCACTGGCTTCCTGGACAGATGAACGCGAGAGGGAGGGAGAGACGGGGGAGGCAGAGAGAGAGAGAGAGAGAGAGGTGGGGGGAGACCCTCCCCGCGCGCCCCTCCTGCCCGGCGAGAGAGGCCCCAAGTCCCAACTGGCTTTCAGAATCCAGACACAAGGAATTTGCACTCGCTCCGGCTTCCCACCGCCCGGAAAAGAAGCTCGGCGCCCCCTCCTCCCCCTCCCACCCACCTTTCTTACATCTTCCCCTGCAAACCCTCCTCCGGATCGATCGATTAGGCTCTCGCCGGGGAGGATCTTAAAGGAATCGCCTTTTCTCAAAACCAGTTAGCAAAAGTAAAAAAATAAAATAAAAGCCGGCCAGGAGGGGAGGAGGGAGGCAAGGAGGGAGGGCAGGGAGAAAGGACAACAAAACAAAACCCCGAACCAGAAGCTCCCCGGATTATTTGAAACCTTCCTTTGTTTTTAGGGCGCAAGATCGCGGCTCCGACCCCTGCCAGTCAAGGGGGCCGAAATTAGGAACGTTGCTTGGGCTCTTCAAACTTGAGACGCGCGCACATAAAAAACACCTTTTCCCGATCTAGATGTATATAATTGTGTAGGTCTCCTTTCTTTTGCACTCATTCCGACCCACCCACGCTCTAACGTGCGCACCGCTTTTCGATTCTTTTTTTTTAATAAAAGCGACCCCCGGTAAACGTCTGGCTTCTTCACGCCTCCCCCCCCCCCATGTTCCCTTCGCAATCGTAAAATAAAGCAAGATTATTAATACAGCGAACTAAGATTCAAGTCCATCCGCCTTTCCCCCAGGATCTCCCGGGTTTTGCCTCTGTCTCGCGAACCCCCCACATTGCCAAACGTAGAAACACAAGCTGCCCCTTTAAGAAGTCTTCACACTGTTTTCCTGGATTTATTCTTCTCTGCCCCCCCCCGCACCCGCGCCGCCGCCGCTTCCAATCTTCACACCAAACATAAAACATATCTATGGATCTCGGTGTATTTCCTTATCTCGCATTTACTTCCATTGTTTCTACAAACCTTGGCCGGAGTAACCCCCACTCCCCTCCCAAAAAAGCACAAGGAGATGTAAATGAACTGAGAGACGAAACTTACCTACAGACTGGGGGGAACGAGCAAGGCTTGCAAGGAGGAGGAAAAAAATCACACGGAAGAAAGCAGGCAAAGCAAAATATTCCCTCTTTCCAGTGGATCTGCTGCAGGTCTGGTTCAGGTGGCTTTTCAAATTTTACTTTTAAAAAATCTCTTATTTCTTGCCTTCAATATATGTATATATATATATAATCTAAATTTTAAAAAAACCTCTCACAGACAGTGAAAAGGAGCTCAGTGTTAGTGGGAGAATAAGTGAATCAACTAGCAGAGAGCAGAGCAAGTTGAAGTGTCAAATTACATTGGCTATTTTATTACCAAAGGGCCCTGCTTCTGGCTGTTGGCAAAATCTGTCCCAGATTCCTATCTGAAAGGGAGCTGTCTCTCCTGGAAGGAAGCTTTTTCTCCCTGCATGTGCCCGTCTCCTCTTCCCCCCTCCCCGCCACCTCGCTTCCCACCGCACCTTCTGACCACCTAAAGTTAAAATCTTTAAGAGCCAAGTTGAACAACGCAAATAATTGTCTTTCGAGATTTCCCCCTCCCCTCCCCGCCACCCTCATCAAAGGGAAGAACTTCCTGTCGAGAGAAACGGAGCGCGGCGCGCACACCATTGCCCGACTGTTTATAAAAATTAATGAAGGGGGGGGGGAGGTGGAGGGACACACACACACCCTTTTGCAATTTCCACCCCCCCCCCATAGAAAGACGTCCATAATCCAGTGCACTTTTAAACTGGCAACGCTTCCCAGTCTACACGGCCATTTAAGACCATTGTTTTACTCTCTGCGTGTGAATGGAAACCAGTGCGCCCTAAACATTTTGTGTTTTGACACGGTTCTTGCACGCGGGGGGGGGCGTGTGTGCTTTATAGATACATTATAGGGGGGAGTTTTGTAGGGTTGTTTTTTTAAAATTACTAGAAAACCAACAGCTTTATCCACGAGCCCCGCACGGTGTGTGCAGCCTGGACCTACTTACTAGGAGGTAAATCTCATTTAGGTGTAATAGGGCTTCCTCACAGGTAAGACGAGCAACCCGCCCCCCCCCCACCTTTCTATCCAGGAATTTAACCCACTTGAACCCAGCTGTGATTTACTTCTGAGTAAGCGCCAATAAAATCGGAAGGGGGGGTAGCCAATGGCAGGAAACGCGTTGACTTTAAATATATTTTTTTCCTCTTTAGGAAAAGTCCGGTCTTTTAAGCGGGATTTGCAAGACGCCCAGCACAGAGAGGCGGAAGGAGGAGGCGAGGATGTCCCTAAATCTGCACAACACCCGGATCTTCCTCTGAGAAGAACCGGGAGCGGGGAGAAGAGGGGAGTGGAAACCAGATCCCGGGGGAGGAGCTGCGTGTGTGTGTGTTTTAATAGCAGAGCCCTGGTAGCGAGGAGGCTGCTGGGTCTCGATGTTAATTGAAAGAGAGGTTTGTGGATGTGCGCCTTTTTTTGTGAAAATCTCCCGACTACACAGGGCTCTCGCTGGGGCTCCCTCGTCCTCTCTGCCTTTAAATTCGCAACCCGATCCAATGCCCCGTTAGGCGGCGGGGGAGCAGGCACACCGACTCTTCTCTTCCTCTCGCCCTCCACCCCCGATTTTTAAAAGTATTTTTGGCGCGAGTCCCCTTTTTTGCAGCAGCAGCCCGATCCCAGCGCACGTTTTCCTCGAAAGTCAGCGCCGGGTTTTTTTTTTAAAGTGGGGCTTGCTCTCTGCCCCCCGCCCCTTACGCGTTTCACACACAGGGCTTGGATACAAGCTTAGGCGCACAATACCACCATCAGGCTGCCCTGAAAAGCTGGCGGATTCAGATCAGCGGAAGAAGCGAGGAGTTAATGAGCTCCAAATGGGGGGATTCCAGCTGGGTCTCCAATAGATAGATTGATTTAGATGACCACGCCAAATCGTCCTTGTCTTCTAAGAGCCCCGACCCTCCTTACCAGCCCTTCTCTCCCTGACAAAATATTTGCAGGCCTAGCAATGTTTTACGACGAGCTATTAAGAAGTCGAATATATATTCCACGCCCGTCGAGTCCAACGGGGCTTGTTAGATTATGCAATTGAAGAGAAGCGATTTAAAGAGCGCCCAGGCCCCGCCCCGTTTCTCTTGGGGGAAGGAGGGAGGAATTGATTTTGAAGCAAGTGGGGGGGGGTGGAATTATACACCCAGCTATCCCGGTTAGCAGACCCAGGGCCCGATGCATCCTTTACTCGAAAGTAACAGAGCTCAGGGCCAAATCCTATTGAACGCAAGGAGCCTTACTCCCGGGTACCGGATCCCAGACGTGGGTCTCACGGTGGGTGGTCTTACTCCGAGGTTCAGATTCGTAGCGTTCACACTTGGAAGGAAGTCCAGAGCTGCGGAGCTTTATAGTGCTCTTTATATGATCCGTCGGGACTTCTGCATTTAGGGTACATCTTGGCAGCGCTGCGCTTTAATTTCCGCAGATGGATCAAAGAAATCTCGAGGCGTCTCTTTGCAGGGGGTCCTTTAGAGCTGCCGTCGCAAACCAGCGCCCCCCCCCCTCTGCCCGCTGCCGCGGACGGAAGTTGTCGTCCCCAACATTTGGAGGGCGCCAGGTTGCCGACGGCCGGATTTCCCCGTGCTCTCTGACACCGCATCCCTTTCCCCTCAATTAAAGACGCCTTTAACCGATACAATCTGACTCCTCTTCCTTGGCAACCCCCTCCCCCCCCCCAACCTAAGTCCTCTGCACCCCTCCAAAATAATGCCCATTTAAAGAGTTGGATGCCACCCGAACCGAAGGAGAGCGCCTGTTGATTTTATTTTTGTAAGAGTTACCTACCCACGCAACAATCTGATGTGCAGCCCGATCCGGTGTTTATTCGGAAGGAGGTCCCACTGAGTTAAAAGAGATTTCCAAGTGAAAAGGCGTAGCGTTATCTTTACTTGGCAGTAAAATTCACGTCACTCGGTGGAACCTCCGGGCAAACAGCAGGCTGCATATTGTGCTCTGAAAGGCTTGAATCTAAGTCCTGAGTAACACCGAGATCCTTACTATTGTTAGCTAGAAGTTGAGCCCCATTGAGTAGATTAATACTTATGATCAGGCTAGAAATCTACTTAAATTCAAATATTGAGATCTATGGAGGAAGGGCGGTATACAAATTTAAACAACAACATTTCAGGAAAACTGGGTAGTGGTTCTTTATTTTCTCTTCGCCTCCCTACTATTCATTCACCCCAACTGCCCTACAGTGCAGATTGCTATGTTTCTAATTAACCCTAATCCCGAATTCCCAAGACCAACGCCAGTATTTCTGCCTCCCCTTTGCTTTTGTGAAGGGGTGTCTGAAAAGCCATACACCAGAAAAGAGGGCTGTGTGTCTCTGTGTGTTAAGCTGTGAGCTCTTGCAGGACCAGTGGCAGAGTTAGGACTACGCAGGTCTCCTGGCCTACACAAATAAAGAATACTGCCAGCAACTCAACAGCTCCCATCATGTGTGAGTGATACAGGAGGGCCTTGGCTCCGTGGAAGAACATCTGCTATGCATGCAGAAGGCAGTCCCAGGTTCAGTCCTCAGCATCTCCAGGGAGAGACCCTATCTGAAACCCTAAAGACCCACTGAAAAAAATCTAGAAAAAAAATCTAGATGGAGCAGTGGCCTGACACTGAGGAAGACAGATTGCTAGGTTCCTATCCTGTGTCTATTTACTCCACAGCAAGTTTTGTGGACCTCAGTGGGGCTTAAAAGGTAAAGGGACCCCTGACCATTAGGTCCAGTCATGGCCGACTCTGGGGTTGCAGCGCTCATCTCGCTTTACTGGCCGAGGGAGCCGGCGTACAGCTTCCGGGTCATGTGGCCTGCATGACTAATGCTGGTGAACCAGAGCAGTGCACAGAAACGCTGTTTACCTTCCCGCCAGAGTGGTACCTATTTATCTACTTACACTTTGACGTGCTTTCTGACTGCTAGGTTGGCAGGAGCAGGGACCCAACAATGGGAGCTCACCCCGTTGTGGAGATTCAAACCACCGACCTTCTGATCGGCACGTCCTAGGCTCTGTGGTTTAACCCACAGTGCCACCCACGTCCCTATTCAGTGGGGCTTACTCATCACTAAATAGGCATTGACTTGCGTGCACTCAGGAGTGCCATCTTGAATAAAATACTGGGGGGGGGGGCAAGGAAGCCCTGCCCCGCATAATTAATCATACGATGAGGTGCACACACACTATTTGGATGGCAATGTCCATTAATGGGGAGGGGGGAGCTCAAAGATTTCATTGGGGGTGCCGAAGGGGCCTCTGCCCCTAGGACTTGGCTCCTATGGCAGTCCCAATGGTGCCAGGGGTTCTTGCCTCCAAGTAAGCACGCAAGGAGCTGGGCTGCAATCCTACAAATTTACTTAAGGGCAAACCCCCATTGCTCTTACTTTCAGGCAAACATGAACAGGATCGCTTTCTGGGGGGTTGTTTGGGGTGGACAGGCTTGCCCCGTTCGCTAGTAACGCGTTAAGGGTGTGCGCGTGTGTCCTTTCCACCCACGAGGAAGGCTAAGTGTCTTTCCCTTGCCCTGATCCATCCCTTAAAGCGAGGGAAAGTTCCCCGAGACTAACTGCAGCCTGCTACTGCTCCGATCCTGAGCTTGTGGCGCTGTCCCGGGCTCCGCGTTTTGCAGGCAACCGCCGTGTCAGATGGAGAGCTCTGAATAACAAAGACAAGTTTGAGAGCAGCCGCAGCCGCAGCAGCAGCGGAGCTGGCTGAGTGACGTCAGGGAACAATGCCTGTGCCAACAGCTTTCCCTCTTCGCCACACACGCACACACTCACACAGCAGCTCCTCCTCGGTCACACAAACAGGGCTCTGCTCTCGGAGATGCAGATCCTTAAAGGGACACTGGCCCTTTATGCCCCTCGGCTCTCCAAAGAGGAGCTTTTTTTTTTTTTTTTTTTTTTTTTGCAAGCTCTTCCCACCTCCTTCCCCTTTATTTAGTCAGCCAGTTCAGCCTGGCTGCTGCTCTTGCTTTTAATCTTTTGAATCGCCACCTCGCTTGCCACTAATAATGCAGGCGAAGTTGTGTGTTAAGTGGGGACATGTCCCCCACCCCCAAAGGAAAATACAGTGCGATATTGTTTTCGTCTGTGTGTGTGTGTGTGTGTGTAGACAGCTGCTTTTTCATATGCCTAGTTAAGATGCTGTATTAAGGCATAATTACAGATTGGCTGTTTTCACCATTAAATAGATATTTAAAAGTTCTCAGTCCTGCAACTTTCCCCAGACGTGATGGCTGAGCTTTAGAGAGTAAACTCTTTCCAAAGAACTTGGTGAGCATAAAGGTAATTCTTAAGTAATTGATTTCCAGAGGGCCAGCCCTGTCAGTCTCTCTCAACAAAAGCAACAAAGAGTCTTGTGAGACCTTAAAAGACTTAGCAAATGTTATTCTGACATAAAGCTTTCAGGGACTGGAGTCCACTAGTCCACAAGAATTTAGGCAATAATAACATTTGCTACTCTTTAAGGTGCCACAGAACTCTTGCCTTTGCCAACTAATTAAGTAATTAATTGTTTGATTAAAAAGTAGCCTGAAACCAAATAATTAGCTGGGTACTTCAAATTAATATGTGACATCTGCCCCCACTGCTCATTTTGATGAACTGCCTTTGAGGTTTTATTGCAATTGTAGAGTCACAAAATTGTAGAGTTGGAAGGGCCCCAGAGGGTCATCTAGACCAACCCCCTGCAATAGGAATCTAAATATATTTTGTCAAATAAATAAAATTAAATAAAGTTTGGACCTCATCACCCCTTTACAGCTGGCAGTGTACAAAGATAACGGAAGCCACAATGGGCAGAATCCATTATTATTATTATTATTATTATTATTATTATTATTATTATTATTATTATTTATTTACTGTGATGTCCTTTTGATGATTAAGTGAAAAGGTGGGATCTAAATGTATTAAATAAATAAATGAAACCTCCCTGTTAGGGTCCGAACTCTAGAGCAGCCTCCCCCAACATGAATGACCTCCAGCTGTTTTCCTACTCACTTCCTGCCAGCAATGCAAAACCTCTCCTGGCCCCTAGACCTTGTGTTGCATTTTTTGACCGAGTCCTGCTTTCAACTGGGCGCCACCTTTCCTCAGCACCATGCTTCCACCACCCATTGTCCTCAGAGCCACCCTGTCTCTGAAGCAGCCCATCCAGACTTTCCTTTCCCTCCACACATAACATAGACTCAGGGGTAGACTTTGGACTTTCAAATTTCAGCGGCTCCCTGTGCGACTTTTTGGTGCCCCCTGCCTCTTGCACTTCATTCTGCATCACTGTTGTGACGTCAGCACCCAGTGATGCCAAACTAGTTGTGCTGACAATTTTCACTATGTGGCTGTTTTAAATTGTTCTTAATGTTTTGCTTTGTTGTTGTTTTTTTTTAAAAAAATATTTTTACTTATTTTATTTTTACTTGTATTGTTTTGCTGTTGTTTGTCTGCCTGGGCTTCCTGCAAAGGGTGGGATGGAAATTTAATAAGTAAAGAATAAAGCCCCATCCTGGTCTCAAGGACCATGAGAATTCTTCATTCATTCATTCATTCATTCATTCATTCATTCATTAGCATCCATTCTCTTCCTGCCTCAGTTTCCTCCTTTTGCCCTCTATTGGCTCCTTCTTTTAAGGCACTCTCAGCAAAACACCTTCCGGAGTCCTCTTCATAGGTGCTGCCACCTGTGGAGAGGAGGTGCCTCCTTCTTCTCCTCCTTGCTCTTTGGTTGCTCGCCCAGAAAGGTGGTGGGTGAACAAAGCCAGTGGACTGCAATGAGGAGGAGAAGCAGCCACCATCGCTGCCTTCCAAACATGTTCGAGGAAACTTTTGCCCAATGTAAGCAGTGTGCAGAAAACCAGTGTCTAAATATAAGCAATGCACGGTTGGTAACCCTTTTACCATCTACGGAAGACCTATTCTTTTCCTCAGATATAATCAGTTTTTAATGGTAAATGCAAATGGCATTGTGTGCCATATTACCATTTTCAAAGCATTTGCGCGCAGTGCCGCAAGTTTACAAGGTGATTATTTAATGAGCATAGTGCTTAGCAACAAGTTCCAATCTAAGAACAAAACTGATACGGTTAAGTGCCTATTTCCCCCTACCCATCATGTTTCACCTCCAGCATGAAGCACTCTTGTTGATTAGCGTGGCAGACTATGCGCCCTGCTGCTGGGGTACACAGATCTCTTATGGCACAGATAGATGTAACTCTTATTCTGGGTTAATCTGGAATAACTATCTTGATTATTTTTCCTCACCTTACTCATATGACCTAGCACAGTGGTTTTCAAACTGTGCTCCTGGCAGCCCTTGGGTTTCTCAGAAGTTAATCAGGGGTTCCTCAAAGAGAAGATCAGGGATGGTGGTGATTGGATTGACTGACTGATTACTAGTTCCATCCAGCTTGAATTACCTACAATTCTTAGTAGGATTCTGGGCACGGTATGTTCTATGTTGGTCCCTATCTAACTGTGCATGCTATATACCATTTAATGATTATAATAATAAGGATTGATTTGAATAAATCAGGCCAGTCATTTTAGTGAAATGGCCTATTGGTACATTCAAAAAAATTTAAGCACTAGTTAAATGAGCAAGTTTTGATCATTTTCCTCCCTAGTATAGTTCTTTATAACACTGTTACAGAAATCTAGTTAGTTGGAGGTGTCAATCTCTAATTTTAGGTGATTTGTCACCTGTCTTCTTATCCATTTAATAAATTAACTGATTTAATTTAAATAAATCTGCATATTAAGAAAACTTCAACATAAATGCCCTATTGAGATATTTGAGGAAGTGTGAAACAATGTACAATTAGGCTAATTAATGCTGCTACTCATTGTTAAAAGGAATTTTCAAAGTATTTTGTTCCCTATTGAAAAAACACACCAGAATCACAACAGCCTCCAAAATGACTATTAATCTCAGCTCCATTAGTTCATACTGAAAGAATTGCACTGGCTGCCAGGTGCTGTTTTTGCGGATAAAGCTTTATACATTTTTGGACCAGGATATCTGAAATATCATCTCATCTCTTCTATGCCCAAATTGATCACTGCACTTCAGGTGTGGGCCTTCTGCATATACCATCTTATCAGGAAGGCTGTTCCACACAAGGGAGGAATTGGGCCTTTAGTGGTGGCACCTATCCTTCCATTAAACCTCTCACAGAAGGGGCAACAAGAGAAGGGCTTCAGATGATGAATCCAGGGTCCAGATATATTCAGTCTGCAAAAGGTGTTCCATTAGATGCTGGGGTCCTGAGCCCAGGTTAAAACCAACATTTATACGTAAATAGGTTCGGAAACATGGGCAGCCAGCACAATTACGCTAGAACTGGTGTTAGTCAAGCCATTAATTGATCAGAACTTTAGAGGTACAATCTTGCTGGGCTCACACACTGAATGGAGTGTATGATGCTGTCCTACATAAATCAGTCAAGACCTGTACTGTGGGGGCATTGTACTGGCAGGGCCATCTCCTCACTGCTAAGTGGAGAAATACCCACCAAAGTACTGTACTCATTATGTGGCAGGCTTTGCTGTGCCTCCCTTACAGATACAGTGGTATCTTGGTTCTTCCTGCACTCAACTGGAAGCCGTGTCGGACATTTGGCTTCCAAAAAACGTTCTCAAAACGGAACACTCACTTCTGGGTTTGTGGCATTCGGGAGCCAATTTGTTCAGGAGCCAAGCCGTTTGACTACCAAGGTACCACTGTACTCCTAGGTTCATTCTCACAAAGGAGAAATCTACTCTCCGGCAGAGAAGGTGTACACCCACGTTCAGAAGTATGAGGGAGCATGAGCTTGCAGAGGTTTGTAGGTGAAGTGTGCAACCTCAACCTTGGAATGAAGAGCCAAATGCTCCATGCCTGCTTCACAGCTGTGAACTGGGAGGGGAGGACTATGGGGTAGTTCCACACTATACAAGATTTCACTTCATCTGCTAATAAGGATGCTCAGGTTCAAGACGAGAGGGTTCTTGTACCTTTAACAGTTGTGTAGGAGAAAGAGGATGATAGGAAAGGAGGGAAGCAAAACTTTGCTCACTGCCAAGAGCTCAGAAATAAATCCTATGCTTACTTAAAGGTTTTTTCCTCCCTGGATTCAAACATGAATATACAAGTACTGTATTTTTCGCTGTATAGGACGCACCGGACAATAAGACGCAACTAGTTTGGGGGGGGGACGAAACAAGAAAAAAAAAATTCTGAACCCCAGAAGCCAGAACAGCAAGAGGGATCTGGCTTCTGGCATAGCCTCTTGCTGTTCTGGCTTTGGGGACAGCCTGTGAAGCCTCCGCAGGGCAGCAGGGTGCCTTCACCCTGCTGCCCTGCAGAGGCTTTACACAGCCATCCCCAAGCTAGAACAGCGAGACGGAGCGCTGCGCAGTGCTCCGTCTCCCTGTTCTGGCTTTGGGCTTAGCCGCGCAGCCTGCATTCGCTCCATAAGACGCACACATACTTTCCCTTACTTTTTAGAAGGGAAAAAAGTGTGTCCTATAGAGCAAAAAATACAGTATATGGATGGCCAGGCACAAAGGAGGGCAGGGCTCCTGCACCTTCCACAGTTGTCAAGAAGATGGGAAGTCAGCTGAAATTCCTTCTTTGCTGCAATTATTAAAAGTGCAGGAGCCCTGTCGTCTTTTGAATTCAACCACCTTACTACTGGTTAAAGTTTGCAATCCTACTCCTATGCTGGATGGTTCTGCAAAGTTTGTAACCTAGTGACAGCATGCCAGTAATTTATGGATAGACCATATCTGATTCAGGTTCTCCATCAATGTTTTCAAGAGGCCCCGGGAGTGCTGGGATAACACTATCACAGCAGCCAGATCTTACTGAAGTATAGTGGCTCCTTCCCTTTTATTTTTACGCTTCATTGCCCTTCCTTTGAGATGAATATAAACCCCAATAATTTTACCCAGCAGTCCAGAGATTAAAAAGATGGATACTGTTTAGTCAACGTGAGCTATAAATCACTGCCTTTGGTGCCCATTATTAAAGCGTGGGATGAATAAACCCAGCCTTCTTAAGTAAGTGATGATGACATTGTACCCATGCAGTCATTTCATTATAATAACACAGATGATATGCCATTAGCATCTCACCTTAATAGCATATTAATTTGCAATTAATTTTCTTTTCTTATTGAACAATCAACTTGCTAACGAGTCACAACTTTAAGGGAATGGCTCAACAATTCTGCAAAGACTTCAACTGGGGAACTTGTAGGTCTGGTAAGTAAATGGTCGTTTCTTAGATGTGTTTATAAGACTAGATGGCACACTTTCACTTGGTATTTAGTAGGGATGGGTGACTCTGTCCATTTTGGTATCTTTCTGTTTCTCATTTTTCCAGGCCTAGGTTCAGTTTGCCACATTTCCACATCATTTATGATTTTTTCTTTTTGAGATCCTTATGAAAATTCAACTGCATTTTAGTATACCGTAAGTATCTTCTAATTTACACATTTTATATGCAATTTTGCCTAGTAAGCATTAGGAGAAATTGCTTTGCGCAAATATGTGTAACATTCTGGAATGTTAGTTTGTTAATATATACATTGTTATGAACACGTTGCCTCAGTAATCACATTTTTCTATACTCTACGTGGCTGGAAAACAGCTCTGCAAAATTTGGAGAAGTGCAGATTTTGATGGATGGATATGGGGTTGCTGTTGTTCCCCTCATATTCTTTTGGAAAGTACAAATTAGGTAGTTTGCTTTTAAATGCGCACTGCATCGAATTACTCCCCTATCCCCAGTACATAGTCTAGGAAAAGTTAATCATGAATGGCTGCAATCATTTGTACACTTACTCAGGCTCAAGTCCCAATGAAAGTGTAAGAATTGCCATGCTGAATCACACCAAGGAATCATCCAGTCCTTCATTCTGTATCTGACAGTAGCTAGCAAGGTGTGTCTTGGTGTTCATAAGCAGATCATGAAGCTGGTGGTCTTTGTGCCTGGAGGTTCCATTTAGCTGTCCTGGCTAGCAGCTATTGACTCCATACCCAATCCTTTGAAAAACAAAAACAAAAAACCTATGTAGGTTATTGGTTATCCTCATATCTTGTGGCAGTACATTCTGTAAGTTAGGAATCCCATGTTAATTAAATCTCATTCCACAGTCTTCAATGGGAGACACAACACAAACTTAAGCATATCTACTCAGAAGTGAGTTGCCCTCAGCTGAACTGTGCCTAGAATTTAAAGATGATGATAAGGGCAATGAAGCTGAATGTTGGAAAACGCAGGACAGAAAAAAGGAGGCATTTCCTCTCTCAGTACAATGGGATTTCATATGTCGTGATGACCACCAATTTGGAAAGCTTTAAAAGAGGATTTGACAAATTCATCAATAACTACTAGGCATGATGGCTCTGCTCTGCTTCCATGGTCAGTGGCAGTCTCTTTCTGACTACCAGTTTCTCTTTATCTGATACAGCATGGCTCTTATCTTCTCAAGGCAAAGCAAACATTTTATTGTTTATTTTATTGCCTGTCTTGATTCTCATTCTGAGTAGTATGAAGCAGCTGAATCTACCCACCATTTTAATATTCCATAATGCATGTGATACAGTATTGCTTTGGTGCATTGTGGGAAATTAAAATGGTGGCTCAAAGCAGCCACGTGGTGCTGCTGCAAGCGCTGTTGACGCCTGCTGCTGTCCAATGTTGGCAAGTTAACCCGCCAGGGCAAGTTAACCCGCCAGGGCTCAGTGATGGAGAAGACAGCTCCCTAGAAGACCCCTTACCCCTGACTACCCCCTTCCCTTCCCCTCAAACCTAGATCCAGCCTTGTTTATATTGGAGCAGCAGATGATAGCCACAAGGGATAATAAAACCTGTAACCAGGGACAGACACATCAGAACAGCTTTCCTGAAACAACACTTTTAGGGAAAGGGGCAATTTAGGAGTCAATGTAGTTGCAAAGGCAAATCAAAGGTTTTCCCTTGCTAGGAGAATCCTTGCTAGGCCAGATCAACTGGCTTTTACAAGGATCAGAGGTCATCTCCGCAAACCAATCCTGTCTGAAAGATTGTAACCGATAGCAGTGTCTGCAGCCAGCCTTTCGCCAGTGTGCAGGCTTCAAATGCACCGCACTACTAGTGGTTCAGTAGTGTTCTGTCGGTGTGGTACGACTGAGGCCCTCTTGAGTAAGCAGAGACAGACAACAGTGCCAAATCAAGCTGCACTCTGCGGTGGGTCTAGCCACAAGGGGACCCGGCTGATTCTGCTAAACTCATTTCTCTCATATAACAGAAGACAGATTGGAATCCTTCTCCCTAGAGAACGGTGCGTTAAACCAGAGCTTCCCTTTAACCTCTCCCCCCCCCCGCCAGCCACCCCCTCTAACCAGCTGCAGTCTTAAGTTATTTGTTTGGCTGTGCACACTCTCATTATAATGAATTCTGGGCTTGTAGTTACAGTGAATAAAGTCAACTGCACAATATTCTAGCTTTGGCGCAATGGCTATTGCTGCAAGCCGACAAACGTTTGCTAGGAAGGGAGTCTCACTGCATTCAGTAGTGGAACTTATGGAAGAGTAGCCATGCTCAGGATCACATGTCAACCATTCCTGAGGACACCCTCACCAAGACTTGAGGAGGATACTAATTTCTTGGCACTCATGTCCATAGATGCTAATTTTCCATGCATGCTTGACTGCATTACAAGTATACTTGGGTAGGGATGGGGGAGAAAGTTGATTCAGTTCACATTTAAGGGTGTAGTTCATGCTTTTCAAAATAATATGTGCACTGAAACACAGCCATCCTTTGAAATGTGCACATCTCTAAATTCTGTAGTTCTTTGGTCAAGTAATGTGCATAAAAATGCATATACAAGGGTAAAGAGTGCACAACAATGTACATATTAATGACAATAACCTGCATTACATTATGGGAAATTGCTTTGCAAAAATTATGTATAATGGGCAAAATTAATTGCATACAAAAATGTGTATTTTAGGAGATATTGGCACTATAATGCTGATGAATTTTTATGAGGATTTTATAATAATGATATAATGATAACTTAAAATTCACAGGGGGCAGGTGAAGATCTCAAGGGCACTGCTGCACCCATGACTGCCAGTTATGGTTACACACACACACACACACACACACACACACACCCATCTGACTGGGTGAGCCCTGCCCTAATATCTGGTATCTGACCCTGGAAAATCATTGTTTTTATTTTTGGGGTGCCTTTTTAAAGCTTCAGCTCATCATCATTTGGGTGTAATCTTCGACACCTCCCTTTCCATGGAGGCGCAGACTGCAGCTATAACAAAGGCAGCATTTTTTCATCTCCGCCAAGCTAAGCAGTTGGCTCCTTACCTCTCTCGCCCTGACCTAGCCACTGTGATCCACGCGACGGTCACCTCCAGACTGGATTATTGTAACTCGCTCTACGTGGGGCTGCCCTTGAGACTGACCCAGAAACTCCAGCGGGTGCAGAATGCCGCAGCGAGACTCCTTACTGGGTCCTCGCTGCGAGATCACATTCACCCGGTGCTATACCAGCTGCACCGGCTCCCGGTGGAGTACAGTATCAGGTTTAAGTTACTGGTTTTAACCTTTAAAGCCCTCTACGGCCTAGGACCCTCGTACCTACTGGACCAGCTCTCCTGGTATGTCGCACAGAGGAACTTACGATCTTCAAACAAAAACATCTTGGAGGTCCCAGGCCACAGAGAGGTTAGGCTGGCCTCAACCAGAGCCAGGGCTTTTTCGGCTGTGGCTCCGATCTGGTGGGATGCTCTGCCACAAGAGACTAGGGCCCTGCGGGACTTGACATCTTTCTGCAGGGCCTGCAAGACAGAGCTGTTCCACCAGGCCTTTGGCCAAGGCACAGCCTGACTCCCTCCTTTGGCAATCTTCACAGAACTCTAGCCCAATGGTTGCCATCAATTTGATTTGAATTAATTTTATAATGAAATGATTTTAGAATGTTGTATTATTTTATTGTTGTTAGCCGCCCTGAGCCCGGCTTCGGCTGGGGAGGACGGGATATAAATAAAAAAAATATTATTATTATTATTATCACCATCATTTCAGATTTCAGTCTTCTCCCTCTTCCTCTCCTGCATGTGTATGGCTGTAAAGGTATACATGCGATACAAAATGCTGGGGCACGGCTTCCTTTCCTCCAATTTCCCCCACCCCCAATAAGTGCTGATCCAGTCAGTAAACATTGCAGTAAATGAACATGAACAGCAGGCAGAAAAGCTTCAGCAACGTGTAACAGTGGGAGGAAGGGAGCTCAGCCTGTGATCCTTGGTGTAAGAATACAGTACAGGCACATCCCTATTCCCATCTGTTAAATGTGGGAGGGCATGTATGTAACAACATTAAGCAACAGTTCAGGACAAAAAGAACAGGCAAGTATCTGTTACATTTACAGGAGAACTTTCAGAGCCTGATTAACCTAATCTGAAAATACGCTTTGTTAACAAGCCTGTTCTTGTGCACACACCAAAGTGTCAGGTGAGCTTTAGTGACCTCAAGAGTCAGAATTTTCCTTTTAATCTCTCCCAAATTATGCAATCCAACCCTACATGTGACACCAAACCAAGCAGGCCCAGCCCAATCTGGCATGTGATTATTAAGAGGACAGACAGTGGAAGTGAATTACAGCTAAAGAGGCCTTGTGGTAAAGATCATCTCATTCCAGATAACCACACACACACATACACACATCATGATTCAGCAGCAGCAAGAAAGCCAAGGAAAATATTAGAACAATTTGACATGTTTCTTTTTATTGAACTACAGATTTAGTTCACAATGAAGGTGTCTGTGGCCATGTTTTCAAATACATGCCATAATAAGCATCATGATTCAATTACTTTTTAGATTAAATAACGGTCTAAAATATGAATAAACTAAGGTTGCCATTTTTTTCCTGAGAATACCCCTGTGTATTTTAATAGATATAGAGCGGTCAGAAGCTCCACAGGTGAAGCACTTCTTATCCCTGAATCTCTCTTATGGAGGAAAGACATATCTGTTTAATTTCTGCCGATCATGCGGCTTTTAAAAGCACAAGGTCCCTGCCAGGAGTAACGTGAGACAGTGTGGTATATTACTTAGAACAGGAGTCTCTAACATTTTCAGAACCAGCACCCACATTTAACCCAAACATGTATTTGGGGACCCATTTATTAATCCTTTAACATAGATTTGCATGGAGAGAGCGGTGGAATAAATGAAATATGGATGCGCCCCAGACTGAGGTCTTGCCTTCCTCCATGTTCCTCCTTACTTGCCTTCTTTCTATCTAAAACCCTTCAAATATTGCAGTATTTCCTTATAAGGCAGTTGCTCCATCTCCTCAACCATGTTGGTTAACCTTTTCTGGACCTGTTCAGCCCCACAATATCCTTTCTCAGGTGAGGCAACCAGACCTGAACACAGTATTCAAAGTGTGGTCTCACCATTGATTTGTATAATGGGATTATGTTATTGGCAGTTTTCTTTTCAAACCCTTTCTTGCTGCTCCCTAACAGGAAATTAGTTTTTGTCCTAGCATCTGCACACTGCGTTGACATTTTCATCGAGCTATCCACCATGACCCCAAGATCTTTGTCCTGGTCAGTTCATAACCTATGAAGTGAGGAATCGTTTTTGCCTCAATGCCCATCACTTTGCACTTGCTCACCCTGAATTTCATTTGCCATTTTGCTACCCATTCTCCCACTTTGGAGAGGTTCTTCTGGAGTTCCTTGCAATCCCACACCTTCAATTCAGAGTAATTTTTGATATACTAACATGGGGGCAACCATTTGGCTTGATAAAGTTGATTACAATTATTCTAATCGGGTGAGGTTTTTAAATAAAAGATAAGCACTTTGATTCCCTCCCCCAACCAATTCATATTATTCTAAATTATTATGATTATCATGGGTTGCTGCTTCTGATTTCTCCACTGTCTGCCAACAACAACAAAAATCCAGCTATTTTAAATAATGTTGCTTTATTTTTGGGAATATTTTTGCATTACATATGTATATGCCAAAAACCCCATGTCCGTGACCACTGAATAAGACCTTTTGATCAAGACACATTTTGTTTTTTTAAAAATAATCTATGTTTGGGGGTTTTATGTTTATATTTGTATTATAAATCTTCGTTTCCATATTGGCAGCACAGCATTTCATTTTTTTCTGATCCCAGTTTGCTTCTTATCGCTATGGTTTGCTTAACCAGTTTTGCTTAATTCATGGTTATTGGGCATAAATTCATCCCAGCAAATCAGCTGTGGGTGAAGCCAGGCACAAAGGACCATTGTACCAATGTATTTGATACCCAACTCATGATGAGGGTTGATTTTTCTTATTATCTGCGAGGCCAATCTATGTTAGCAAATTGCCAACGGGGTGAGTGCTTTAAATATTATTTATGAAAGGACATGTTCAATACCCTCCCTGCCATAAAGTTTACTAAAGGATTATTAGGACTCTATTGTAGCTGGTAATTGTGTAGGCACACATGATAATTGCATGTATTTGCACTAATTATGTAAATGCACAATAATTACTTAAGGGCTTTCCATGGTAGATTTCTGGAATATGTATGGATTTGTCACTGGAGCGGAGGGGATTGTCATGGAACGCTGGCAAAAAAAATAAACCAAAAAAATGGGGTGAGGGATGGGTGGACATTTAAGATGTTAAAACAGTTTTAAAGAGATAGCGCTGTACTAATGAAACATTTTGCTCTGTAGTAGATACAGACTACCCAGTTCTGTTACTCTAGAAAGTTGACTACAGTTTTCCACTAAGGCTAATTCACATGTCTGCCACTATTGAATCTTATCAGGCTCCATGTGGTTTGATTTCATTCTGGCCTGTTTCATCCCAGCTACTGACAATGATTTATTTTTTTCACTGCCACTTTAAAAATCATAATTATTGCTTACTACATGGCATTGCTGAGGCTCTGCTACACAGCCATAGCTGAGTTAGAGTTGGTGCAGTGCCGGGGCTAAGAGAGGTCTGTGGTGCAAACCTTGCCACGCACTAGCTGCTGATGGTACAGTGGTACCTCGGGTTACATATGCTTCAGGTTACATACTCTTCAGGTTACAGACTACCCTAACCCAGAAATAGTGTTTCAGGTTAAGAAATTTGCTTCAGGATAAGAACAGAAATTGGGCTCTGGTGGCACGGCAGCAGCAGGAGGCCCCATTAGCTAAAATGGTGCTTCAGGTTGAGAACAGTTTCAGGTTAAGTACGGACCTCTGGAATGAATTAAGTACTTAACCTGAGGTACCACTGTATATCTTAGATATGGGGACAGTAATGCTGACCTACTTTACAAGGTTGTTGTGAAGATGGCTGAGATAATGTGTGCGAAGTGCTTTGAACACTAAAAATGCTATGTAAACAACAGTGTCATTGAGATCAGGCGCTAGAAGGGAAATTTCCTGGAAGATGGTGCTTCTCCTTACGCTGGGGCCACTGTTCTTTTAGCACCCAGACAACACCCCTATATTGTATGGAAGAAAAGTGCAAAAGATGGGGATGGGGCAGAGCGCACATACAAGTTCATTTGTCTCATCTGCGCATTATATTTCAGTGTACACCTATGTCTGAATGTGCACATCTTAGGCATACCTTAAATTAATGTATTGTGTGAAATTTCTTCCGCATTGGCCCTATATAAGAGAAAAGAACGAGCGAGTTTGCACACCTGTCGTTTACAGATGCTACAATATTCTATTTTTAGGTAAAAAACAATATTTTAATGCGGAAAATGTCAAAGTCATTTTACGCTGAGCGTATCTGTTCTTCAAATGAGTTATGTAAGTAAATGCTTAATGGCCAGAATTCATTGGAAGTGTGGTTTGCGGTTAAGCCTAAAACTGGGAGTTAAGTGATGTGGGCACTGGGCTTTTCTCTGTAACATGCTTTTTTTAAGACCGTGGGCAAGACCCTTCAGATAACCACATATGTACCACATATGAGCCTAGTAGTTTTTACTGGGGTGATAAACATATGATTATTAGGTTCCACCTTTCACCACAGTCTGAGTGCTGCAAGGGTAGAAGACCTATTTGGATGGCCTACCCCTCAAAGCTTATAGATTCAGATGACATCTTTGGGGCATTTTTCTTCTGACATGTCTGCTGGTTCTGTTGATGCCAAGGTCAAATTCGGGAATAGGGAATTAGCCTTGGTGGTAGTTACAATGAAGTTTTACTCAGAGTAGACCTGTTGAAATTAATGGACCTAACTTCATCATGTTCATTAATTTCAATGGATCTTCTCTGAGAAAAATTTAGATGGATACCACTCAGTAACTCCTAGATGTCCTCTCCCAAATTCTAGGCCAAGTTTTCCATCATGGTAGTCCTGGATAGCAGCTCACACCCACTTTGCTCCTCTACAGGCTTTTTAGTTCAGCATGAGACAGCAGCTAATCCAAGGTTGTCCGGACCTGGGATTGTGGTTGTCTCTCAACCACAACCTGTAACCATAGGAAAAACAGATTAAGGAGGAGAGACCGTGGCCATAATCCTGGCTACGACAACATGCTAAGTTAAGCCTTAGTTTAGTAGCCACACTACACTGACCTAAAAAGACCAGGGGGGGGGGGTGCAAAGTGGCTGTCATCTCCACCTTCAGAACCAGTATGTTTCCGTGTTTGCACTTAGCCATGGCTTGGTTTAGTGGGATGTGCCAACACAGCCACAGAGTTCAGTCAGTTCTCTAGTTTTCTAAGGATAGTGACTAGAGTGCAAGTGACAAAAAAGTATTTCGCTACCAACCTTTTGCTACTCAGTTGGGCCCATCCAGACTTCGGCTTGAGCCCTATGCCCCACCACTTTCCCTAGGAAAACCCGCTCTTTAGCAATAAATCGGGAGCAAACGTCAGTCCAGAGAAAACCCAATTGATGTTTGCTCTGAATCAGTGGTTACGATTGGGTTTCCCCAGGGGAAAGTGGCAGGGCAAGGTCAAGTATGGAAGAGGCCAAGTACCAGCGAGCATGTACAGTGGACCCTTGAGTTACATACGGTTCTGGATACGTACCGGTAACTTTCGGGTTGCGAACGTGGCAAACCCAGAAGTGTATACCAGTGGCGTAGCGTGGGGGTGCAGGGGGGGCCGGCCGCACCGGGCGCAACATCTGGGGGGGCGCACTCGCAGCTCTCTGCCCCTACCGGGTTAGGGGGCGCAAATTACTTGCCTTGCCCCGGGTGCTGACAACCCACGCTACGCCACTGGTGTATACTTCTGGGTTTCACCCTGCACGCATGCGCAGAACGCTCTATCATGCCACGCATGTGCACAGAAGTGACGCCTCCAGTTACGGACTTTTCAGGTTAAGTACAGACCCCTGGAACAAATTTAATTCATATCCGGAGGGTTCACTGTATAGCTTTTCTAGGCAGTAAAAGTCTTATTATGCTCTGGCCTGCAGAGGGAGTTGGTGGAACCTCCAGAACAGGCTTCCTCAACCTCAACCTCAGCCCTCCAGATGTTTTGAGACTACAATTCCCATTATCCCTACCCACTGATCCTGCTAGCTAGGGATCATGGGAGTTGTAGGCCAAAAACACCCAGAGGGCCGAGTTTGAGGGAGCCTGCCCCAGAAGCTTGCACTGATCAATTTGCAAAATATTGTGCATAGATGGTTGTATTTCCCTGCTGCCTTCTTAGGGAAAGGTGGTGCTTCCCCTCAACCTTTGCAGAAAGAGAATTGGAGCAGAAAGGCCAAGGAGAAATTTTACATTTCGTTTTCTTCCTTAAGAACTGCCATAACACATAAATAAGTGAAATCAAATCATAATAACTCTTTCACTGAATTTTTTTTTAGTTACGCTGAAACAAGGTAACAAAACAAAACAAGCATTATTTTGGGAGCTGCATTGTAACATGGGAAACCATTTTATTTCTTGCTATTTTTGATGCTATTGCTTCTTGCAATAGCAAGAATAAAAAGAAAGAAAACCAGGCAGCTCCCTTGAGGGTAATTGATGACTTCCTGAGTTTTTGCACCACTTCTCCACTCCGCCTTCTCTAAAATTCTTTTGAGAGCGCTTTCTTTTTTAAAGCTGTCACATATGTTGGATATGTGGAACAACATATCCAACAAACATGGATGAGGCTATTAAATGAATACTGTAGATATTTTTTTAAAAATAAAATAAAATAAAAATATTTTAATCCTCTTCTGAAATAAGAGGCAAGGGTCATATTCCAACAACATAGTGGAGATGGATGTAACATTTGTAGAGCATTTGGGGTGGTTTGAAAATGTTCTCATTGGCAAATGTACGTGCTACTTATATTATTAGTAGTAGCAATACAATGGAGCAGGCAAACCTGTCTAAAACATTGGGTGAGGAAGGATAATAGCCAACATAGCATTCAACTTGTTAAAATGGAAGTGTGAAGACAGCTATATATTCCGAGTGTGTCAAGAGTGGTTTGTACACTGCATTCTGAGGAATTTGTTTCCTGGGCAAAGAAAGTGTGTTCAAGCCATTTCCATCCTATTTAGAAATGTGTATCTGTCTTCAACCGAAGCTTGTAATGAAAACTGTAGAGCCAGACGGAAACCAGGCTCACACCATGGGTGAAGAATCTGCAGAGAGTTTTCTTTAAATATCACATCAGGCCTCACCCCATGGAGCTAAGCATGGTTAAGGAGTCAATTGAAATCAATGGGTTTAACCATGCACAAACCTTTCCTGGATGTGGCCATGGTATGTTTATGTATTGCATATACATTTAGTTTCTGCCTTTTGTGCCTCTTGAAGTCTGTAATGATTTTATTGCTGGCTGTTATTTTGTGTGTTTTCTTCCATGTAGTTCGCAAAACCAAGGTGCACACTTCATGCTATCTAATCCAATTTGACCTTTGTCCTCTACTCTCAGAGGAGGAACAACCAACCTAAGCAAGCTTTAATATGCTTGCTTTTTGTTTGCAAGAAAGAAAGAAAGGTGCTGAAGAAAAGAAAAGCTCTTTGATATTATGAGATGGAACTTCATTACTGTGGATTCTTTGAAATCAGCCAATGAAAAGGCTAGGTGTACATGATCTTCAGCTTAGAATGTGAAGTCTGAAGGAGCTACACTTACTTTGTCTGGTCCTGCCAGACAAGTACTGGGGTTGGTATAAGTACACCTAGGTTTGGCGCAAATCCTTGCTCAATCTGGAGCTCATTGGTTCAAGTCTCCTTCAATTCTCTTTCCCATCTGCAAGTGGAAATAACAGCTACAAAACTCAAATAGTTCCAGTGGGAAGCCAGCAAGTTAGGGGTGGCCACATGAGTTCCTGCAAAGAATATAGGGAACTGTAGTTTAAGGGTGCTTGGGACTGTGAGGGCTAAACTACAATTCCCAGGGCGGGGGAGGAGGAGTCATGTGCACTAAATATATGGCGAGTACACAGCCCGCGTCTCCTTGTTTTCCAGGCATGGTCTGTGCTTTAAGGTTCTGTGTCCAAGCGCTTTGGAGCTTTCCCTGTGAAAGCCCACTCTTTAAAGCTGACTTGGAGCAAACAGCAATCCGCAGAAAACCTGAATTGACCTTTGATCCAATTCAGCTTTAAAGAGCAGGTTTTTGCAGGGGAAGCTCTGGAGCAAAAGAAAAAGGGGGCACTTGGGCCCAGAACTTTAAAGTGTGGACCTGTGCCTGGAAAGAGTGAGGCAAAAGGTAAGTGTGGATAAGCCCTCATATCACCATGTTTGCTGTTCAACTCAGACTTGAGAGAAACTAGCCCCATTGTATATCAGGGGTGTGTGTGTGTGGAGAGATAGTCTCTTCCTTTAAATTCCTGGGAGTTTACCTCAGTGAAGACCTCACTTGGAAAATCAATACAACCCAGGTGGTTAGGAAGGCCCAACAGAGACTCCATTTCCTCAGGGTCTTGCGAAAGAACAATGTCAAACAAAAATTCATGATCTCCTTCTACTGGGCCACAATAGAAAGTGTCCTTTCATACTGTATAACAGTGTGATATGCTGGTTTGACAGCCACGGACAGGAAGTCCCTACAGAGGGTGGCAAATACAGCACATGACATCATGGGCTGTCCTCGGAGTACACTAGATGACATTGCAGGAGACCACTGCCTCAGGAAAGCGAGGAAAATTCTTAGGGACGACTCACACCCTGGCTGGCACTTCTTTAATCTCCTACCTTCAGGCAGGAGATACAGAAGTATAGTCAGCCGCACCAACAGGTTAAAGAACAGTTTTTATCCGTGGGCTGTTGGGCTGCTGAATGGAAAAAAATGGTGTAATTGACTTCCGAGCGTGAACAAGACTGAGTGTATGGAGGGGGGGGTCGTTTAATTTCACTGCACACAAGTGGTGTAGTGACAATAAAGGTTTATTATAATTATTATTTATTATTACTTGGCTGCCAGGTCACATGACCAAGATGAATGGGCTTAGGATCCAGCCTAAGCAGTGGCGTAGCGTGGGTTGTCAGCACCCGGGGCAAGGCAAGTAATTTGCGCCCCCTAACCCTAACCCCCAGATGTTGCGCCCGGTGCGGCCGCCCCCCCCCTGCACCCCCACGCTACGCCACTGAGCCTAAGCACCCCCTGCCCAGTCCCACCCCCCACCCCTTGGAGCACTCATTTTCTAGGGCTTATGCCAGCAAGATCTGCCTACCTTTGTTCAGCTGGCTGTCTTGGCTGAGCTAGGATGAAGGAGTTACATCATAGTATCTCTGGCCAACCAGGGAGATGGGGCCTTGTGCTCAGCTGCACCAGGAGTCGGCCAGATCCTAACTTGCTCATGCTGACAGATATTGAGTCTGGATGTCCAGAGGCTTATATGTGGAGTGGTGGCAGTACTACCCAAATTTTGGAGCTGAGGTTGACACTTTACCCCCTTGCAGGCTGGAAGCACACAGCAGGCTCTGTGACATGGACCTTTTAAACGAGTTGCCGACATCAATCTCCTCAAGAATGTTGTTTTAAAGCTTGTGCTCTGTTTTTATCGTTGTAGTGTTTTATTGTTACTGTGTTAATTTTATTGATACTTTGTTTTGTTGAAAAAAGTGTTGAAAACCAGACTATAAATTCTCCAAGTAAACACAATTAAAAACTGCTATCTACTCCATAGCTAAGAGATATTGTGCATCTACCGGTACTTTTTATCCTTGCAGTAATACTATCAGGTTAATTATCAGCAACATGAAACCACTGAATTATACTACAGCAAGAGTTTAAACCCTATCACTTTAAACATTATCCGAGACACAGGATTTCAAGCACATTACATGTGTGAATTGCCTTGCCAATGCCAGGATGGCAGCATCATCAAGAATTGTTCTCTGAATTATCACTGTTAATTATATAATTACCACTGTCCATATGATTCTGAATTTCAAACCAAGTGTACATATACCTATAACTCTGGATTACACATCACACATTTGATTACTATGGTCTACAAAAGCTTATGCCATAATGAATTCGTGAGTCTTTAGGGTGCCACAAGACTCTGTTGTTTTTTGTATCAGATTAGTCACCTTTATTCCCATTTTACAAAAACAGAGATCAAGAGAGATTGATTTGCCTAAGGTCAGTAGGAAAGTCTATGACTGTTGAGATATGTATGTTTCTTCCCAAGTTCTACACTCCAGCCACTGATTACATCCCACCTTTCAGATCCAGGAGATATCTCCTGTTTCACTTATAGATGTGTGATCACTGCTGGTATGGAAGCTGACCTCTGGAGCTGGCCTCTTGAAGCAGCAATTTCTCAAATGACTTCTACAAAACCACAAATTAAGAAACACAAAATAGCTCTTGTTATAGAAAAGCTAAGGCATGATCATATAGGTACTACTGGCTGGGGAAGGCGGGAAAAAAATAAAATTTGTTATTATTATTACATAGAGGGCATTGCAACATTTTAATTGGTAGCACAAAGAATAGAATTTTAAACCCTGTCTCTAATGATGTCATGTTCTTTTTCTGTGGCTACTGATGCTGCCTTTCTTTAGAAGCATCTAGAATGCAGAAAAATAATGATTTAAATGATACTTTTTAAAATTATCATCATCACCAAAACCAGAACCCCAAGTCATGATTCTTAAACTGTACTGAAATATCCAGTCTAAATATAGCAGACGTTTTATGACCATGCCCCCCCCACCAGTGGCGTAGCGTGGGGGGTGCAGGGGGGGCCCGGCCGCACCGGGCGCAACATCTGGGGGTTATGGTTAGGGGGCGCAAATCCACGGGTTAGGGGGCACAAATTACTTGCCTTGCCCCGGGTGCTGACAACCCACGCTACGCCACTGCCCCCCACGGAAATTCTTAAGTGAAATATCTACTGCTATAACAATACATCCCCCTTTGCAAAATGCACATAACTTACACTGCTTGATTTCTGTCATTTTCCTACATGGATGGATTATTCCACACCCCAACGATTGTACCATACCACCCAAAAAACTCCTCCAAGGAAGTCTACCAATTCTTGAGCAGGACTCAAGACCATGTAGTATGATCAGACGCTGTTCATTTTCTGCCACATCCCCCCACAAATTTATATGACGCACTGAGCAGCTTGGAGCAAGCTGATACCTCCATGTTATGACTGACCACACTTAAAGTGAATACACTTTGGCTGGAAATGGTGCAGAGTGTTAGTACCAGGCCTAAATCTGAGGAAGGAGCAACAGAGAAGAGGTGGTCTGGCCACCACAGACCAGCCAAAGCACCTCTTCCTATAGGTAGAAATCCCATGCCCAATTTTAGAAGATACCCTTGTCCTACCTTCCCATGGGCCTGGATTTCTTGCTGCGCTGCAACCAAAAAAAGCAATGGACTGATGTAACCTTGCTCTCAGTGAGTCATCTGGGGTAGATTTATAGCCAGCCATTACAGAGCAACTTTCCACCTGTGATTGCACAGATGAAAATTCTTTTGTGCTTGTTCCAACCTAATTTCACCCCACCCCCCTGCACATACTATCAAATATTGCTGAAGGCTCACGGTTGTATTTATTTATCTTGCAAAACCCTGTTCTGCACTGATTTAAAAGCAAACACAGCAATTATAAGATCAAGCAGCAGCATAAATAGTGATGTTCCCAGCAACCCACTTCCTTATTCTTCCTTAACCTGAATTTCTTGCCCTATATTTGATTTCACCCTCTCTCACCTGCAGTACAAACTCACCTTTCCCCACCCAAATCCGAGTTTTAGGTTAGCACAATCAGTGGTTCTTAAGCTCCCCACCCCACCACTTGAAAATCGCTAGGGATCCTGGTGGGCCACTTAATTAATATGTTTTGTTCTACAGTAATTCGTTCCAGAGGTCTGTTTTTAACCTGAAACTGTTCTTAACCTGAAGCACCACTTTAGCTAATGGGGCCTCCTGCTGCTGCCACGCCACCGGAGCACGATTTCTGTTCTCATCCTGAAGCAAAGTTCTTAACCCGAGGTACTATTTCTGGGTTAGCGGAGTCTGTAACCTGAAGTGTATGTAACCTGAAGCGTATGTAACCCGAGGTACCACTGTACAAATCAAGTCACATACATAGCTCGCATTTTAATGAACATATGACCAGGTACAAATATCCTTTTCAGTTCCACTATGTGTCTCTAGACCACTTGAGCAAAGCTTGCAAACGCCCTGTGGTTTGCAGACTGCAGTTTGAGAATATTCTAGTTAGAGGTTAAGTTGTTATAAAGAAGTCCATATTATTTGGGAAGCTGAGAATATATGCATGAGAAGATATATATTTTAAGTATGCATTGTTAAAAATTATAACCCCAGTAAAATATTTAGAAAGACAGAGGGTGTTTAACCCAAAGAACAGAAATATGGCTGAAATCTGAGACACTCCTATTTTTTTCTACAGTTCAAAATGCGCCTTCCCTGCTGCAGCATGTGAAATAGCAGACTGGGTTCTGAATGGTGAGCTAGTTGTGTTCAAGAAGGTGCAGTTCCATGTATGTGAACAAGCAATAAATGTATACCCAGCACTCAACTTGGTGAATTATTCTAGATTCCACAGGGAAGGGGCTGAAATTAGGAGAAAGGCAACACTAGAAGCTCTTAATTGCACAGAGAGAGAGAGAGAGAGAGAGAGAGAGAGAGAGAGAGAGATGAGGAATAGTATTTTACCAAAGAGAGGTAATAATAATAATAATAATAGCAATAGTAATAAATTTTAATTATACCCCGCCCTCCCCAGCCAGAGCCGGGCTCAGGGCAGCTAACACCAATAAAATCACAGTAAAAACATATTGGGGGTGGGGAACAATTTAAAATACAGGTTAAAATGCAATTTAAAATGCAGCATCATTTTAAAAGTAGCCTATAAATCAAGACCATAAGGGGGGGGGAACATAAGGGTCGGACTGAGTCCAAACCAAAGGCCAGGCGGAACATCTCTGTCTTGCAGGCCCCGCAGGACCCTAGTCTCTTGTGACAGAGCATTCCACAAAGTTGGGGCCAGTACTGAAAAGGCCCTGGCCCTAGTTGAGACCAATCTAACCACCTTGCGACATGAGACCTCCAAAATGTTGTCATTTGTGGACCTTAAGGTCCTCCACGGGGCATACCAGGGGAAGCGATCCCGTAGGTACCAGGAAGCAGTGGTGGAGTTTCATGCTCTGGCACCGGGGGAGGGAGGAGAGCAGGTGGGGCGGGGCTGCCACACGTCCTGGGGGCATCGCGCTCAGCACAGGGGGGAGGGAGCCATGATGGCACCCCACCGGGATCGTGCTGGCGGGGGCGGTGCGCTCCCTCTGCACTCCTCTTCCTCTGCCAGTGCCAGGAAGTTCCTGATTATGGGCCCACTTGGAACAGGTCTTAGAGGTGACAACAAAACGGAATTGCAGCTGAATATGGCCACCAAGTACTGGGTTTCCCCTCCTCTCCATGTAATATTACATGGACTGTTTCATGAGATTGCCAGCCCCACAGCAGCTGTTGGGAAATACAGTCCATGAAGATACCACTTCACATATTTCCATAACTACATGTTATGGTAAGAAGATGGGAAAACATGATCTGGGAGACGTGCTTTTCACACCAACCCTGTGTTCCCTCTGAGGCGCATGGAAAGCTGTGGTTCAAACACGGAGACACTGGATTTCACAGCTCTTTCCAGACAAATTTGCTCCCTCTTAAAGATGCAATTAGGGAAAACAATGGAACCAGCCCTAATGTGACCACTCTTTCACCTTCCTCACTGTTTATCATATAATATCTTTAAGCAAAATTAAATTCATTCATGCAGGGAGTATGAATATACTTGCTCTCTCTCTCTCTCTCTCTCTCTCTCTCTCTCTCTCTCTCTCTCTCTCTCTCTCTCTCTCTCTCTCTCTTTCTGCTCCTGTATTTAAATGAGGCCACACCTACCCCAGCTATGCAGGCAATTAGTAAGAAATTCACACATTATCCTGGCATTTCCTTGGAAAAAATCATGTACCATGAATATTTTCACTATGACTCAGAGACATACCCTAAAATATTCGGTAGTATTTGTAACAATTAGCTATTGCTTTTCCCTTCTAGGAAACGAGAAGATATACAATAGATAGCACTGAAGTCCCTTTGCCTTTTTAATTCTAGATTTTTCTCTCAGCTTTTGTTTCAAGAAAGGGGAAAAGCCAATTCTGCGAAAGAGAAATGAAGGCAGAAAAATAAATGGATTTTGCTTTTTATCGTTGGAAAATTAAACATTTACAAAAGAACACCCCAGGTTTCAATAATGAAAACAAAAGATGTATAACTATGGGCTGAACTGTATGTGATACTAAATGTGTTGCTTGAAAATCAGGTGACCCGATACTAAGGAGGACATAGGTACCATGAGCATCTACAAAGTAAGATGCAATTGCCCAAATACCTAAACAGATATTAAATATAAGAAACCTCTTATACTTTAAAAAACCAACCAACCAACAAACCTATTTTCATTAATCAGAAACAGTGACAAAAGCCGCAATCTTATACAAATATAGTTGGGACATATGCCCCATTAAATTGAATTGAGTTTGCCTCTGCGTAGACATGTATAGGATTGCACTGTAAGACAACCTAGTGATGTAGAAAAAATTGGCTCCTTTTCCCTTATGGGGCATCCAAGAGCCCTCATAGAGTCCTTAAGTGGGTTCCCTATCAGTAGGAGAAAATAACAGGCCAACCAGAGAATATCGAGAAGCAAAGCAGCTAGTAAGCCTGATCTTTATTAAACTGTTACAACAGGGTCCTCACTCACCACGTGCAGGAGGGAGGAGGAACCCAGAACCATGGTGTGCAAGCCGTTATATAGACTATTGAAATTGCCCACCCTGTAGCTCAAGACCAAACATCATACATACATCACAGAAGGAAGTGGTCTACAACAGAAATCCTGCCTGCCAGAATACCTGACAATGGCCAGTGATTGCTTACTTGGGCAGCCTGGTCATTCTTTTGTGATGGTAAATACTCCTGAGTCCAGGTCACAGGCTCACCCTATTAATACACAAAGATGCCCTAAAGACAGGTAAGCAAAAGACAATGGAGAGGCCATTTCCTTCTTCCTTGCAGAGAAAAAATTGAGGTCAATTTGGGAGAGTCAAAATGGTTTCAGGATTGCTCTCCCATACTGTTTATGAATATTTATTTTATATACAGTGGTACCTTGGGTTACATATGGTTCAGGTTACATACGCTTCAGGTTACAGACTCCGCTAACCCAGAAATAGTCCCTCGGGTTAAGAACTTTGCTTCAGGATGAGAACAGAAATCGTGCTCCGGCGGCGCGGCAGCAGCAGCAGGAGGCCCCATTAGCTAAAGTGGTGCTTCAGGTTAAGAACACTTTCAGGTTAAGAACGGACCTCCAGATCGAATTAAGTACTTAACCCGAGGTACCACTGTATATGAGACCTTAAGTTCTTATAACACTAGTAATGAAGAAGGCATGGCTGTTAAGAGAGCTATAGAGAGAGGGCTTCAAAGTCTCATTCAACCACTGACTCTCTCTTTGTGACACCCAAAGAATCTTCTGCTTTTATTGCTATGGCGATGGAGGGGCAAATCATTTCTGACTACACTGGGAACCTAAGATCTGTTTCGACAGAACCAAGGAATTAACAGGCCAGCTTCTGACTAAGCACACTGGTTTTCTAATCCACCGTTAATTCCTGTGAGTATTTGTGTACCAAGATCTGTGAGAGTTCATGTGTGTAGAAATAGGCAGCACCGCAGGATTCTTTCGTTATTTGGATACTCCCTCTTAAGTCAATAAGAAAATCTTCCCTGCAGTTTCACCCAAGTACATTTTTTGGGGATTGGTTGTTAGTGGGAAACACTCATTTTGAAAGAGGAAATATTAAGCAGACTTGGATCGTTTTGACCATACAGCATTATGGCTGTCAGTCATTTAAAAGTTTTTTATCTGATTAATTATCTGTCTAACCAATCAATTAAGTGTAAACAAATGAGCACATTACCACATTTTAATATTAATTCTGGTTTGAGCTATTGAAAGAAATGCAAGGTAACTTATAATTTAACAAAACAGAAGCTACATTTTATTACTTCCTCATTTATTTTCTATTACAATAGCACATGAAGAAAATGGCTTCCAAAAATAATAGTCTTTAAATCATAACCGCACTGATTAAAAATTGCCCTTGATGATTAAAACTACCTCAACCAATTAATCAACTAAAACTTTGGTTGCTTAATCTACCAATTAACTGTACTAATCTTATCCATTAATTTTATCTACTAAGGTTCACACCTTGTAAATAACACCTTTGATTTTAGAACTGATAGATGAATCAGGTGGTTACTGTGCTTTCCCAGAAAGGATAATGTAAATGTAAGTTGAATGGCAGCCAGTACTTTGAGTTCATTACCCTTTCACATTTTTTTCACAATGGCAGGAACATTCAGTGGGGTCTTGGACTTGGGGGGACGCTGGGCAGAGTTTCAGCTTGATAACCACCACTATCTTGTTCTACTAAAGGAAGGGCGGGGGACTGCAGGGAGACCAGCCGCACAATGAAATCAGACAAAAGTGGGCTAAGTAACCCCCACCCCTACTCCTCTAATTCAGATTTGCTTACTTAGCTGAACAGAGATCTATTCTTGGTGGCTAAAGATGGTCCTGGCTCCCAATTATGGCGGAGCTAGGACTGACACAGTCATAAGCTCCCATCCAATTATCTTGTACAGAACTCATATTCTTTTCAGATAAACATTTTGGCTGTGTACACATCACCCATTTCCCCAAAGAATCCTAAGAACTGTACTTTGTTAATATTTCTAGTCAGATATAGGTTGTACCGGGACCTGCCGTTTCAGGAATGTAGTGAGCTGAGACAAGTTCAAACAACCGATGCCCAGTTAAGTTCAGTAAATGTTCAGTATGTGCATTTAGCTTGTGTGCATTCAGCTTTACATATGTGCCCCTCACCAAAAAAGGTGGAGTGAAAAGTGGTGAGGTTTTGGAGAAATGACTTTGGCTATTCCACCAACCATTGAACCTAGTGTGTTTTGAGTATACAGTGGTACCTCAGGTTAAGTACTTAATTCGTCCTGGAGGTCTGTTCTTAACCTGAAACTGTTCTTAACCCGAAGCACCACTTTAGCTAATGGGGCCTCCCACTGCTGTCATGCCGCTGCAGCACGATTTCTGTTCTCATCCTGAAGCAAAGTTCTTAACCTGAAGCACTATTTCTGGGTTAGTGGAGTCTGTAACCTGAAGTGTATGTAACCTGAAGCGTATGTAACCTGAGGTACCACTGTACACGATTTTTGCTTTCAGCGCAATCCCCGGGACATAATCACCACGTAAGTTGGGCACTTACTGTATACATAAGACCAGCCCAACAACAAGGCGCGCTTGTCAGTCATGTGCCAAAGCAATCTAGAGGACAGTGTGTGTTTGAGGTTCCCTGGTGACAACTTATTTTGAATTCCAGCCTCAGCATTTGCAGGTAGCCTGGTTGCACAGCCGCCTTTTCTTGCTGTAGGATGACATAATAGCAGATTTAATGAGAGGACACTTTCTCTCTAATGACCTTCACAACACTTCACCCCTTCTGTAATGTCAGTGGAACTATGTCGGTCTTCAAATATTACACAATGCCAACAGTTTGGTAACATTTAGCTAATGGTCAGAAAGGAGGGATTCACAGATATTCCCCACAGTTTTTGACAAGGAGTGTAAGGCACTCACAGAGCATTTAGTTTGCCTATTTTAGCACACTGGTATAAATAATACATATACATATGGACGTTTTCAAAGAAGCAAAACACACAACTGCATGAGGTGAATTGAGGCCCTCGCCGAATGCAGAAGGCTAAAATCTAAGCAAAACCCTTCTGTTCTTTCAGAGGTAATGGGATGTAACAAGTTTTTTTACAGCTGGAACTTGCTGGAACTCAGTTCTGGCACCTATCAGGTGGGCACCATTACCATTCAAAGAGAATGAGGGAGGTGTTCACAGTGAGTGCCGGCATTTATTCTTCTAGAAAAATAGCACTGGATGTCACAGTTCTGAGGAAAAGGACTAAAGGCATATTCGGAGATGATTCAAGAAGTGAAACAAGTCACAGATCAAAAAGTTAAAGTTGTGAAGTGACCATCTGAAGCGAACACTTGGTTCAAGCTTGAGGATTTTTGAAAGTCCCTTCTATTCTTTAAAAATTTAAACCCATCTTATTTCTTGTTTGCCTTGTCTTTCTGTTTCAGTGATGGGGAACCTATAGCTCTCCAGATGTTGTTGGACTACAACTCTCATCATCTCTGACCACAGGCCCTGCTGGCTGGGGTTGATGGGAGTTAGAGCCCAATATCTGGAGAGCTATGGATTCCCCAACCCAGAAATTTAACAAATAATGTTATTGTTATATTTGTTATATTTATTTGTTATGTAACAATAAATGTTCTGCCTTTTAATGGTCTCCTAAAATCTGCTCCTTGAGGTGAATTATCTCACTCTGCCGGATGTTACAGCTGGCTATGTTTTGCATTTTAGCTTTGTTAAGTTTTTTTTCTGAGTAAAAACTTCTATAGACAGGAATTATAGACATCCATATGGCGCAGAGAGTCTTCTGTGGCATGAAGTGTGGACATAACCCTCTGGGGATGAGGGGAAATATTTTGGAGTTATACAAGATAGCATTGTCACGTGGATACAGCTGGGCTCTGAGTTTTATTGGATTAATAATGCTTATGGATTGTGGTAAAATATATAAGCTCAAATTCTGAGCACAAATCAACAAATAGTGTGACTCAGAAATCAACCAAAATCAAAATCAACAGAATACCTTCCCAAATAGCCATTCCAAATAAGGCAAAGCTACAACCTCAGGTTATTTCCCCCTTAGATACCAACCTGGGCTGCGTACATATCGTACATTTAAAGCACATTGAAAACAAACACATCCTAAAATAATCATGGGAACTGTTGTTTATCCCTCACAGAGCTACATTTCCCAGCAGCCGTAAAAAAAACTACTGTTTCCCAGATTCTTTGGGGGATGTGCTTTAAAGGCATGATGTGTATGCAGCCTTTTTTTTCCCTGGCACATACTAAAGACTCCTGCCATCTTTGAATTCTTTATTTAATAAATTTATACCCCATCCCACCCCTCCTCCCAAAGAAGCATAGGGTTTTGTGGGTGGGTTCCTACAAGGTATTCTATTTATCTGACATTATAATAAATTTGCATTCCTATGGAAGGGACCCCGAGGGTGATCTAGTCCAACCCGCTGCAATGCAGGAACTCAGCTAGATCATACGGAACAGATGGCCATCCAATTTCTGCTTAAAAACCAGCAGTTGATGCTAGTAAATAAATGAACAGCTGCACACATGTACACACACACATATACAGTGGTATCTTGGTTTACAAACTCAATCCGTTCCAGAAGTCTGTTCTTAAACCAAAGTGTTCTTAAACCAAGGCGTGCTTTCCCATAGCAGCGGGGGACTCAATTTACACTCAACAGGTAGCCAAACTTGTTCTTATTCCAAGGCAAAGTTCACAAACCAAAACACCTACTTCCAGGTTTGCAGCATTCTTAATCCAAGTTGTTCATAAACTAAGCTGTTCTTAAACCAAGGTACCACTGTATATAGATATTCTAAAGACAACACAAGTCCCCAGTGCTCTCTCATCCAAAGGAAACTAAAACCTATGGTACGCTTGGTCTTCTTGCTATTCAGGGAAGTAAAGACTCAATAACAATATTCACACCAAGAATATTGGGTCATATAGTATTCGTTGCTGGAATTCTAACAACTTGACATTTCTACTTGATACATATGATGATGCTCAAAAGGAAGGTTCTAGAAATACTGTCAGCAGCCCTAGGCTCTCTCCATCACAGCTTTTCAATGCATGCAGATAGTAACCACCTCTGGGTGAAAAGATGTCCTTTCCACATTTGAAATAAAGTATGAAATAACAAATTTACTGTGTTGCAAAACACAGACAACCTGTTTCAAGTTTTCTACATTTCATTCTTTTTACAGTGCAGTCTGATGCATGTTTACATGGCAGTAAATCTCACTGCATTTAAAGGGGTCTACTAAACAACAACAACATTCCCAGTCCAGTATCCCTAGGACTAAAGCTTTCAATGTCTAATTGAACAAACCACTGCTTTGATTTGGGCAGGCTCCTTTTTCAGAATTCATCCTATTCTAATCTTTGTTCTTCCCTGCTTTCCTGTGAGGCCACCTTTCCAGTTTTCCAATTTCCAATTCTGTCTGTACAATGACCTGGCTGCTAGCATTTCTGATTGCTGGTATATAGATGAAAAATGCAGGCTAATGGATATAGTTATTGTGGTGAAAGCATCCCACTTAGCTTGAGCCTGTCGTGGTGTTTCACAGTTGATGTTTTATTTGTTGTGTCCTCTGCTGTCTCCCACACAATGGACACCAAGAATGATACTATCTCTCTATATAGTTTGTTTGCCTGATAGTATAGTGATTTTGTTCTGCAGTGCAATCTCTGAAAATCTAACAGACTACGGCCAAGGTAGGAGTTCTTCTGCTCTCACAATTCTGAAAAGCAGGATGTCTATATTTAAGTTGCAAGTTAACTCTGTACAATGGCCTGCAAAATGTGCAAGAACCCTGAAGTAAGGCCACATCAGTGCTTTTTGCATTGTGGAGTGGTTTGGAATCACCTGAGTTTTATTACAATCCTTTTGTATGCAACATGTGTTACTTTGGTTGCAGCTCAGGGTAAGGAGCAGACACTGGCCTTCATTGCATGCTAAGAAAATGATTTATGGTTAACTGAGAATCCTGTAGAGCTGATTTGTTGCCCCCTTGAAGCATTCCTGAAAAATTAAAGGACTCGTGTTTCACAGTTTAAGAAAATTTCAAATTCACTGAGCCCCAAATCTCTGGTGAGTTTCTGCTCTTCATAGAAAAAGCCACACACAATGGCCTCTTTTCATCTGCCTTCTCTGGAAGACTCTCTTGGAAACTCTTGCTGCTGCTAAGGAAAGCTGTATGACTAGCCTCAGCTGAGATCTTGCCCTCTCTTTCTGGTGAAAGTTTATCCTCCTTGACCGGCTGGCTGGCAATTCTAGTAACCTTAAATTGAAGTGCAGAGGAGGTAAGCTGCATAAAGAACAGCCATAGGCATGGTGGAAGGATCCTTCCTGCTAAGGATATACCAAAGCAGCCCGGCCAATTCTGATTTTACTCCATAGTCAGCTGTTTTCTTTCAACTTTTCCTGATAGGGAATGAAAACCAAGCTCTGCAGAGCAGGCTGGGGCTACAGGTCTGACTTGGCCTCTGTCTGCTTCCACTGCTGCTCCCTTTCCTGCCCAATTTAAAACCGGCTTCGCATTTCACACAGGGTGATGACACTACTCTGGCTTGCACTATTCCCGATACCTCTCTCATGCTGTGCGCCTCTAAAATCAGGAACAGAAGTCCTCTACATAGAGTTAGGGACAAAATGTCTTCAAATGTTTTCCATAAACAAAAGAAGGAAATGATTAGCTTTAAGGGATTAACCAGTCTTTCTGCAATATGTATGTATTCAGAAGATCTGGAGTTTACTTGTGCCATGGAACCAGGATGAACCCAGAAGCAGACAAGCTCTGAAATCATTTCCTAAGATTCCTGCATTTTCTATTTTGCAGGAGAGCCATTATGCTCCTTCCTGCTCGCAGGCTTCTGGTTGGCCACTATGTGAGCAGGATGCTACGTGATCCAACAAGGCCTTTCTTGCTTTTGAAAGTTTATGCAATGGGTTTCAGTTGAAGAATTAGAAGAGGAGGTGTCTGTTTGAAAGATTTGGGGAGTTGAGGGCCCGATTCTCGACTGAACCTCCCTAAACCACACAAGCCTCCATTCTTCATTTCAGCTCCCTTTCCCACACTTTCCATGCTGTTTCTGATTTTCTTTATGGACCAAATAAATGATTCAGCAGCTGGGGTAGGGCTGAAATGGAAGCGTACAGGGGTACCAACTTGAATAAAATATTGTGGGTGCCCAGGTCAGCCTCGCCCCACATAATCAATCACATGATGCAGTGCACAAACACTATTAGAATGGGAATGCCCATCAACTTTGTGGGGGCCCGGCTCACTCAAATATTTTATTGTGGGGGCCAAAGCCCCTATCGCCCCTAGTACAGTCATATCTCTTGTTACATTTGCTTCAGGTTATATCTTTTCAGGTTGCGTCCCGCGGCAACCCGGAAGTACCGGAAAGGGTTACTTCCGGGTTTCATCACTTGTGCATGCGCAGACGCTCAAAATGACATCACACGCATGCGCAGAAGCAGCGAGTCGCGACCCGCACAGACGCAGGTTGCGTTCTGCTCATGTTGCGAATGGGGCCCCAGAATGGATCCCATTCGCAACCAGAGGTACCACTGTAGTTGACTCCTGTGGAAGGCTATGTCCTATTCTCTGCACTTTACAAATTTGTCCAACTGGCCCTGGAGTCATTGTACGGAAGTGGAATGAGCAACAGTATCAGAATCCTACAAGTGATGACCAGTCAGATCATTTCACACCCTTAGAAATGTTTTTTGTAGCCTTTGTAGCAAATATTTTCTTTTCTCATGGTTTACTATTCTGCTCAGTGCATGTGCCCTTTGAGTGCTCATGAAACAATTTAGCAAGCACATGAAAGCAAGGAACCTTCTCTTGCATAACCACCACCAAGATAAGTTAGAGCTGCATCATGAAACAATCTGATTCATTTCTGAATTTTCCAACAGTTTTTGCCCAAGGGGACTGTTAAACTTGGGACACAGGAACAATTTATACGATCTGAAGAGAAACCAGAGTAACCACAATTTAGTCTTTTAAAATATTGTTCTGAACTATTCCAGAAGGTTAGTATAGGGACATCTAGGGATGTGCCCTTCTTCCTGCCTCTCCAGCTAAAAATTCTAAGGGGCCCTTGAAAGTTGTTCTTTCTCTCTCTCTCTCTTCCAGACAACCAGCAGCTAGCTGTTCTGAATATTGTTTCTTGCGTTGTTGTATCACTTCTGAGTGGCTCCAGCAAATCTTACAAGTTCTTCCAAGATCTGAGGCTCCTTCAGATGACCTGTTTATTGAGCATTCATCCTGATTTGCTTGCACAGAGCTTATACGGAGGGTAAACTATATCTCATCTTCACTGAGAATTCATTCAGATTTGTTTGCGGAGATGTTATATGGCGATGAGCATTCATCCTGCATTAATTCTGATTTGCCTGCATGGCATTTATATGTCTCCCTATTAAACATTCATTCATTCCACATTTTTCAGAGCATTTTGCCAGCACTTTCCCAATCATAAAAAGTTTATTTTAAAAAGAAGTAAAAAGTAGATTTGTTGCCCAAGGGAGACAGACCACTTTCATCCACTATAATTGTGCAAATCTAAATTCCCAGGATAGTGCTCGAATATTTCCTGCAAGATTCTGTCTGGTAGTGACCCTAGACAGCTTGTGCATGTGGGGAAATAAGATAATATAAACAACTTTCATCACAGTTCAGCCTCCATATTTCCATCATGGTGAAGGGGCTTGCAACTAAGGATCTGCCCAGAGAGAAAGATAAGCTATCTAATGCTTGGGTCCTAGTGTTGATGGTGAATCTGTTTCTTCTTGCTAAATCTTTTGTTCAAATCCTGCTTCTGGAAAAAAGGTTCTCCATGTCTTCCAAGTTCTAACATCTGGTGCAGGCAGTACCAGGCACTTACGTCATCAAGATAAATAATTGTGAAGAGCCCTCAGAAGGAAGTTGCAGCATTCATGCTATGCTGGTTGTTGACAGGTTCTGTGACAAATTGGGAGAAAGATAAGTAGAATGATTTATGATGAACAGGTGATGACTGCTTAAGAAATGAACGGACCATTTCTATGGCATGGACCACTTTTCTGCATGAGAGGCACAGGTAACTGAAGAGGTGAGTTATGTAGCACTAAATCAGACTCAGTTGTGCAAGAGATTCAGTACTGTGATTGCAGTGGGTCTTCTAGGTGCCTGTGGTCTCTGAGTCTTTTCACATTCAAAATCCACATTCCATCAGTAAGATATATAACATTCCTTCCTTAAGAAGACCCCAAGCTTGTAGAGTAAGATGTGTGATATATTATTTGAAAAGCTGCTAGTGATGGCTTATTATCTGTTTCTTTAAGAAATGGTATACCCTGCCTGAGCAATTACAAATTCCCTAAGCTGCTTACATTTATTTTAATGACCACAATTTCTAACTAGAAAAAAAATCCTGCTAATACTAAACATCAGAAAACAAAACAACAGCAAGTAACGCTGGAACGGTAAAATCAGAGGCAAAGTCTCAAACTGGTGCTCAAGAAATTAAAATGTATTATGATGGAGGTTATGCCCGGGGGAGAGCAGAATGCACTCTTTTCTTCTAATGACATAAACTGTGGAAGTTCATGTATATAGCATGTCTGTTCAAAGGTTGTGTTCTTCAAACCCATGTGTTCCAATCAGTACAAGAGGCAAATCCAAACTGCTCCTGTTTTTTTTTAATATTGTTATGAGTTTGTGGGGTGCCTGGACTCCCCTTCTAATTCCTGGACCCTGCTTCACATTTCTGGGTTCCAGACACTGGATTTAGCATGTTAAACTATAAGCAAGGAGCCAGCCTGGTAATGGCCCGCAAGGATGTGTGGCTCTATGCCCGAGGGCAAATGGAAGGAGTCCCTCTTTCAACTCAGAATTAGTTACAAAGACAAAAGCCTTTGAATGAGTTTTAGGGTTGGAAGGAGGGCAGTTGTTTTTAGGATTGCAATTGAGGATGCTGTAAGCTAGAGAGGAAAAATGGTAGTCTGTTAAATGCAGCAAGCTGAGCAAGGAGACAGAGGGCCATGGCTGATTTCCCCAAGATTGAGGCCATGGGAAAAGCAAGAACCTCCTGGAGTGTAATGCTGTGAGTCCCTCCATCATAGGCTCAGGTTGAATATATATCTATATCTATGGATATATGTATGATATTTGATATAAACCATATATCATAAAGACACCACAGTCTCCTCTGTGCCTTGTTTCCAAAGGAAACACAAACCCTGGGTAAGCGCCTTGGTTCCTTTGGATCCTCACACCACTTGGAGACTGGGGTGGCATGTAACGATATTTTCAAAGAACAGCCATTGTATTCCACTCCCAATAATCCTGGGTGCAACCTAAAATCTGTTTTGCACCCAGCACCTGAGGTTAGCCATGTGGCAATAAAGGACCTCCTCTGTCATGGCATCCCAACTCTGGGACACTTTCCTAGTGCCTAGTTTCATCAAATGTAGGGGCCTGGAAAAGACTTTTTTCAAAAGAAACAATCCCCAGGCTTTTGATGGCTACTTTATATCGGCAACATCTGAGCTTTGTTAAATTGTATTAACTTTTTGGTGTTTGCCACACTTTGGGCTTCTTTGGGAGGAAGGAGGGATAACTCAGACTCCTATTCATCTCAGAGTCAATGCTTCAAGCCCTACTTTGGGTAAAATATTCCTGCATTGCAGGGGGTTGAACTAGAAGATCCTTATGGTTCCTTCCAATTCTACAGTTCTTTGAGTCTGTGAAAGTCAATAAGTAACAAATACATAAATGTCCACATCTGAGCAGGCGTCTGTTACGGTACCTTGCAAGAGTATTGAGTTGAACATGGACACATTCCTATACACCAGGGAGTAAGTCCTATGGTAATCACCCAATGAGCTGACATGTGCAGAATCACACTGAAGTCAGTTGAGGCTTGTGCTAATAAATCTGTGTAGTTTGTGTAAAATTCATCAAGGAACCCATTCACCTTTAACAGCACATTTTGAGCCCGATTTCCCTTCTTCCATTTCTGTCACCCACGCTTCACATCCAGTCAGCTCCACTCCATATGTATGGTTTAATAAATAAATATTTATACATGCTAAATAGGCTAGAGAGAGAGAGAGATGATAGGGTTTTGTTTCCCCCAGAGGAAGGGTGTTCTGAAAGTGGGACTGTTGTTTTCCCTGTTCCCCTGGTTGCTCCTCCATGCTGCGGGCTGCTCAACTAACTGTGGCTGCAATTCTGTGCACACTTATCTGAGGATAAAACTCACTGAATGCTGTAGACAGACTTACAAGCTGACAGGCATATAGGATTGTGTTGAAGAGTGAGCTGGCAGGCTGGCTGCTGGGGCCTCTTTCCAAATGCTGGAAAGGGAAAAGGAGAGGCTTTGAGCTAAGAGGAAGTGGAATCTGGCCCCGCCCCTTCCCAGAGCCTGGGAAATGATATCAGGAGGCTGGGAAATGATATCCAGGCTGATGGGGGGGGGGGGCTAGATAGGCTAGATAGACTTTGCAACTTTTAGCATGCTGTAATTATGGCTCAGCTGGGAGAGCATAAGACTCGTAATCTCAGGGTTGTGGGTTCAAGTCCCACATTGGCTGAAAGATTCCTGCATTGCAGGAGGTTGTGTCCAAGGAAGGTCCTAGAACAGATAATTAAACAGTCAGTCTGTGAGCATGTAGAAAAGGATGCCGCAATTACTAAGACCCAGCATGGGTTTCTCAAAAATAAGTCATGCCAGACCAATCTGATTTCTTTTTTTGATAGAATTGCAAAGTTGGTGGATCAGGGAAATGCTGTGGACATAGTGTATCTTGATTTCTGTAAGGCTTTCAGCAAAGTCCCCCATGATATTCTCGCGAGGAAGCTGGTAAAATGTGTGTTGAAAGAGGTAAACGTTTGGCGAAAGAAGAATGGCAGACAAAATTAATGGACTACGCAGAATTAGATAAAATGACAGGAAGGATTTGAAACCTGCGGGACCAGAGATTCACAGAAGATTGGAAGAAATATACGAACTATTTGAAGAGCAACTGTAATCAACAAATTACACTAGTAGAGACTACAAGAAGTTTTGTAAGGAGAAATGTATGAAGTATTGCAAAGTAGAGAAAGAACAGAGATATTAGTTATGAGATTTAAATGTAATAGTAGAAGTAAGAAATGTATATTAAGTGAATAGAGTGGAAAATTTTCAGATGTGATTGACGGAAGTCAAAAAATGGTATAAGATATGAAAGTATGTTTAATTATTGTTGAAAATGATATGTTGAAAAACTAATTAAAAAATATAAGAAAAAGAAAGAAAGAAAGAAAGAAAGAAAGAAAGAGGTAAGCATTAGGTAGATTTGTAGCTGGTTAACTGACCAAATCCATTAATGATTCCTAGTCATCCTGGAAAAAAGTGAGAAGTGGGGTGGCCATCTGTCAAGCATGCTTTAGCTGAGATTCCTGCATTGCAGAGGGTTGGATTAGATGACCCTTAGGGTCCCTTCCAACTCTATGATTCTAGATGACCCTCTAGTCCTTTCCAGGCCTACAATTCTATGATTCTATGCTAATGTGATTGTTCTCTCTCCATCTCTCTCTCTCTCTCTCTCTCTCTCTCTCTCTCTCTCTCTCTCTCTCACACACACACACACACACACACACGATTTTAGTTTGCATTTTTTTGCTGTCTTTATATTGAGCTATTCTGCCCCTTGTAAACAGGTTTTCATGTTATTTCAGAGACCCATAAAAAAAAATTGACCAGAGGTGAAATGGAACAAAGGAAATATGGAGAAGAGGCCCTTTGACAGTTTAAATAGAGGAAACTTGTTTCCTTGCTTTCAGAATTTTCATCCTTTTTCTCCCTTCATATGATTCACTTACATGGCCTTGGTCTTTATTTAGTTTGAGGCCATAGACATTAATCATCCAAACTGAATCTTCCTCACCATCAGCCATTACTTCAATATCATCTGTAAAGATCAACTGAACAGCCATTATCATTTGGTACTTGTAAAATCTACCACAGTTATGAAATAATAAGGGAATAAATGCTTGCCTTTGGGTGGAATCCAACTTTTATCTAAAGCGATCTGCTACACAAGAGGGAATCTGCAATTTTGTCAAAGTCCTTCAAGTGGATTAGGTCTACCAGTAGTTTCTGATAAGGTTACTGTCAGGGACTCTGGGGCTTGAAGTGTCTAAGGCTGTGAGTTACTATGAAAAGTCTGTACTAAGAACCCACTTTGAATGCAGAAAAGACTAGGGGTGTACAATAGTGCCCCTCCTCGAAGTGATTGGCAGGAAGTATGAACCCTCTGGATTGGACTATAATATAAACACTAGGAGCCTAATGTTCTGCCTTTGCCTGCACACACATCATACATTTAAAGCACATGATTTCCCCCAAAGAATCCTGGGAACTGTAGTTCACCCAGAAAGAGCTACAAATCCTAGTACCCTTAAAAATTATAGTTCCCATGATTCTTTGGGGGGAAACTGTATGCTTTAAATATATGATGTTTATGCAGCCCTAGTCTGAATGAGATAACAGTGCTTTCTGTTTGCTGCACATTAAATTCTAGCAACTAGCTCAAGACACCTCACGGACCCTGAGTTGGAGACCCCCCCCCCCACATGGTTAACAGGCCATACATAGCCAGTCATCTATTATTATTGATGCTATTTTTTTATTATTATGTTATTAGTAAATGTAATAGCTATAGTAATGATATATAGTACATTATGTAGAGTAACTTCAGCAAATGCTAGCTCTAAGGAACTTACAATCTAAATTCAAATGGCTGGAAAGGACGATAGGATGGGGCAACTTGGCGTCCTTTTAGACAAGACTTTTAATGTGCATTCGGGGCAATTTATGCTCTTGAAGATATTGAGATGGTCATACACGCTTCCGCTTTTAGATTTGTCCCCTCAAATCTTTCTCCATGGTCAAACGGCATCTCTTGCAATCTCTGTGTGGTCTGTAGTCCCCCCTCAACCACAGCCAAATGTTCCATTTAAAAAAAATCTCACTTTTGTTGCGCTACAGTGCTAGGGTGTCACAGCAATGTGATGACTTTTTGGTACTGTTGCCACTCCCACATTCGTCCAGTAGATGACGTTTCAGTGGAAATGAATGAAGGCTTAGCACAGCAATGACATATTTGTGCTTTTTTTAAAAAGCGGGGTGGGGAGAGGTTGCTCTTTGCCACATTGCTGCTATCAGAGCTGCCCCGCTCTCTTTGCTGCTGGGTCAGCTGGTGTTTACAGAGCTGGCTTGCAGGTAGAAAAGAGGAGGAGTGAGGGATGTCATTGGAGCAAGGTGGCAAGCTAATAGTGAAGGCCATGTTGCATTCCCCTCCTCCCATCTTTGTTCCATCCTTTGCTCTTGGGGCTATGATTGCACCTTTGCCCGTCTGTGGGGTACATGGAGAGAGGAGGAAGAAGACTAGCAATAATGAGGAGTGGCAGCAAGAGTGGAAGGATTTTTAATCTTTGTTGGAAGCCGCCCAGAGTGACTGGGGAAACCCAGCCAGATGGGCGGGGTACAAATAATAAATTATTATTATTATTATATTATTATTATTATTTTAAAAAATCATTACAGTTTTTAAAGTGGAGTGTGCGGTCCAATTCCTGACTGCATTTCCTGCCCCATCCCTAAAGTGAGGATCCCTCCGCAGCCTCCACTTGGTTTATTCCACCTGGAATAACAGCTATTTTCCTTGATAGAAGGGGGAAGTAAGGAGACAGTTATGGGCAGTTCAGGAAAGCAAAATGCATAGGTGCTACGGCTGCTGTTTAACATCTGTTAAGCCTCCGTGATGTGCTAAGCACCATTAGGTAACTAAATTTTGCCCATGAAATTAGGGGTTCAGCTGCAGACTGTAGAAAACCCCCAATTACAGAATCAATGATAGAATAACACTCCAGGATCATGGCTGGGCCAGCTATCTTCATGAATACATTCATGGCATTTCTGGTTGGGATTACAGCAAGCTGGTAGTAGCAGTGGGCTTAGGAGGACAGTGGCTTTAATGTAACCACCACAGAGCACACCAAAGATGTTCTTCTGACTTTTCACCCTGGCTAAGCTGTACACTATGATTCAATTAGATCTCTTACATTGTTCACTGACTTTTGGTAAATTACACCTTTGATTTCTGGTCCAATGAAAAGGTGCTAATTACCTTTTTAAGTGCTCGTTTAATGTTCTGCAGTGACATAAAGCATTAGTGCAGCAGACTTGCGTGCAGGAACCTTCCAGAGTGTTCTCCCCCACTGCTTTGTTTAATCAGCCTTTTCCCATTTCTGCTTTCCTTTTCTCCACCCCTTCAAGGCCCCTACGCGGCTAGCTCTTCTGCAGATGAATAAATCTACTATATTGTTTGCTGAAATTGGCTGTCTTTTAGCGTAATGAAAACAGAAACAGATCAGGGTAGCCTGGAAGATTCTCTCCCATTGTCACATTCGGTATTTTACTTCCTGCATTCCCAATTGCCAGTATTTCTGCATCCACCAACTCCACACAAACAGAGTATTCTTCAGCAAATCTTGCTGAAGTCACAACTTGCAGAGTCTGGATAACATCCACTAGATGATAATGTAGGTTGCATTGTGTTTCCCCTGCTATATTACTCACAGGCATGTCAATAGAATTTGGAAGGCTGCATTTTTCAAAGCTACTAGATAAATAGGCACTCCTAAACTTATTTCCTTTTAAATATCCCGTTTCAACCAACAGGATTTGCTGCCAAGGAAATATGCTTAGAATGGTGCTGGGGCACTTCTATGTAGATTACTTTGTAAAGTGTCTGATTAAGACTGGTCCAGATTTTCTAGCAGGATCTGCAAGTATGGTACAGTGATGTTATGTGCCTTACCAGATAAATCCTTGTTGCAGGAAATACTTATCCTGCGGCCTCATCTGCAAACATATATTTTATTAGCTGGCAGATCTTCCTGCAAAGAATCCTGGGCCTTGTAGTTTGGCAAGGAAATGGGAATTCTGTTAGTAATCTCTAGCTCCCTGTCACACAAATTTGCTACTAACCTCAGCATTACGTATGAAGAATGACCATTGTACTAGCTTATGTTTGTAGTATCAACATGCCTAGAGGTACTTTGTGTTGGCACTCCTATTTGTTGGAGAAGCTTACATCTGGAATTACACTGGGGCTACATGTAACATTGACCTCATCAGAGAGTTTAAAGCCATGCCACCTTTTTTGTAGGTGTACACAGCACAACAATTGTAGGTGCAATTGTTCAGGAGTGTCTAACCCCTGAGCAAGGAAAGGATTCTTACTAAGGCTGTGTACACTGAATTACTGGCTTAAAACACAGCTAAAGGTAAAGGTACCCCTGCCTGTACGGGCCAGTCTTGACAGACTCTAGGGTTGTGCGCTCATCTCACTCTAGAGGCCGGGAGCCAGTGCTGTCCACAGACACTTCCGGGTCACGTGGCCAGCGTCACAAGCTGCATCTGGTGAGCCAGCACAGCACACGGAATGCCGTTTACCCTCCCGCTGGTAAGCGGTCCCTATTTATCTACTTGCACCCGGAGGTGCTTTCGAACTGCTAGGTTGGCAGGCGCTGGGACCGAACGACGGGAGCGCACCCTGCCATGGGGATTCGAACCGCCGACCATGCGATCGGCAAGTCCTAGGCACTGAGGTTTTACCCACAGCGCCACCCGCGTCCCACAAAACACAGCTAGGTGGCTCTTTTACTCAATTTGGATCAAAGCACTGGTGGGGGGGAATGCATCAATATGCAGTATTTCACAAAAAACAACAGGACAAATATTGATTGTGGCTAATGGCACGTGTAGGCCACTTCCGAAACCAGCAATGGGAGTGCACTGGATGAGGAGCAAATGGGTCTGCATGCAAAGCCTAACTACCACTCTGCCTCCACCACATCCTGAATTCTCTCCCGTTTCACCCTTGAGCTGGTGGAGCCCCAGCGGTATTGTTAGGTTGCTGTATCTCACCTCCGCTCACTACAGGTGTACGTTGAGGACAGAATCACTGTGTTACCAACTGACAACATTTGATAAATGACATGCAATTGTGTTTTGGCAGCTGACAGTTTACAAGATTTCAAAGTTGACGCTTGCCAAAATCAAAGCCTTCAAGAGGTTCCAGTGGAAAGCTTTTGAATTTCAGGCTGTCAGGCAAAATGTCACATGCAAAGCCTGGCCACCTTCCAAATTTTGCCATTCCCATTTTAAGTAAATTTTCATTATTTTGGAATACTCATTTCAGATTCAGTATCGTGCACTAATGGCATTTTCTCCTTTTTTGCAAATGTCTGACGGCCAGTTTCCCAAAAGCAGTGATCTGACAAAAGATGAGGTGAGAGAACAGAAGCCAGAATCCTGTTGGAATCATGGTGGTACATAAAGCAGCCTGTAGAAACTCCAGGGCTCCCTTCACTCCACAGACATTCACAGCACATGACATGGATGTAGTTTAAACACTGGTTTTTTTAATGCTTTTAAGCACAATAGCCACTTTTATTCAGTTCTATGCCATTTAGGACCTGTCTGTTTAAGAAATCATCTTCCTCCATACAAATCTCACAGGCCTTCCACAGGTCTGCCTTCCAACAGGGCAAAATTTCAGATAGCTGCAACACACTCCCTCCCCCCCCCCAAAAAAAAAATTAAAATTGGAGCTGTACTTCACTCTTCCTGCACCTAAGCCAGCATTCCCAAATCTGGTGCCCTCCAGATGTTTTGGACTACAACTCCCATCAGCCCCAGTAAACACATGCTGGCTAACTGGAGAACAGCAGGTTGGCAAAGGCTGCCCTAAAGTGTTCTTTTAATATGCAAGAGCAAGAATTAACTGCCTGTGGAGGGAGTTGCTCTGGTGCTCCTGTATGAGAATTACCGGTAGTTTCTGGTTCCATATCCTGGCTTTTAAGTGTGAAGAGCCTTGGGAATAATAGTACCTTTTCCTTTAAAATCTTCTACTTTTAACTTAATGACTTCCTCTCTTGTCACATACAAAGCATTCCAGGGTGGAGTTTCCCTCACTAGCCTGATCTGTCAACAGAAGAGGATAATCTTTTCCATTCACACCTCTTAATTCTACTTACCTGGGCTGCTGGAAGTAACTAATTGTTCAGTTCTTCTATGTAGGTGATGAAACTCATGTGACTGGAGTGTAATGAAAGATCCCCCTGGTGATACTGGTCACTTTTGCCTGGTTGATTCTCAACCCTGTCTCTTCACTCGCAGGGCATAAACATGGGGCAGAGTAAGGAGGCAGTTCAGGAATCAGTAGTAGGCCCTGTACTGTGTTTTTATTCATCCGGGGTGTGTGTGTTATGGGGTGGACAGGCAGGGGGACAAGTGGTATAACAATGAAATAAATAGCATTTTGACTCGCACTGTTAAAGCTGAGCATATGTTCCATTTAGTAACTTGGGAAGGGACCATTCTTCTGCCAACAGTTCTGTGAAGAAAGGCATCTATAAATCTATGACCGGACAAGAGTTCAGTAGAGCTTGTGTATCTACACATATGCATGCTGATGTTCTTTCCATTAGATTTCTTTTTAAAATTTACTCCAGCTTATTTTATTATTGCTTCTAAAGAAGATTACATTTGTCCTAGTTTGAACTTGGAATAAAATTTTACTTTAATTTTTAACTGAGCCACAGCCCTCTGCTTTTTTTTTTTTAAAAAAAGAACTGTCAGATTGTTACACAAGAACTGGAATGGCTCCCTTCAAACTTCCTTCGCTTTCATGCCTCCCTTTCCTTTCCATAAATTTCCACTGTGACTTGACACAAGGTTTATTCTGCTGGTGAAGCGGGGGGAATTCCACTGAACTGCGGTGGAATCTTTGAAATATTTTGGTCTTTGGGGCACTTTTTTTCTGGATAAAAATTGGAAGCACACACTACACTACCCCATACTTAAAAAATAAAATAAAGTACACACATATTGTCTTGATTAGCTCTCAAAACTATAGGCAGGATACATCCTTCTTGCAACTGTCCAGATAGCACTGCCTGCTGGTGTTTCACTGTCCTTTTGTCCTGCCGCAGCTCAGGGATATTAATTTGCTTTCTGAGCAATGGTGAGGCTTCAGGGACACTTCTGTGCCTGTCAGCTGAAGTATTGGCTGCATCAAGGAATCCTGTGTGTCCTTACTATATTTCTCAGGATGATGTCAATGCTCATATGCTGGCAGAGAAAGAGTAATCAATATGGTATTGGGCTTCCTTGCATCAGCAGTTAAGAGTAGTTGTGCACCCAGCATAGTGGCTTCCGATGCAATCCTATACGTATCCACACAGAAATAAATCCCACTGAGTTCCATGGGACTTACTCCTAGGTAGGTGTGTATAACATTGTGGCCTTCATTTTTCAAGGCAGCCTAGTTCCCCTCTCTTGGTACACTAGTATGTCCTAGCACATAGTTTGGGAATCAATGCTTTAAAACACAAGGGGGAAGAAAGAGGGAACCATGAATTATATAATTGTAGAGTTGGAAGGGACCCGGAGGGTGCTCTCATTCAGCCCCCTGCAATGAAGAATATTTTAAATTATGATGTATTTTAAATTATGATGTAGCTAAGTTAGTTGAATGTTAGTCCCATTGAAATCAACAGAACTTAGTCATTTCTGTGAGAACTAATTTCAACTAACTTAGCCTGGATCTATCCTAAAGTACTTGGGTCATTTCATTTCCCTCTTTCTTTCCCACTTCCTTTCTTTACTATCCCTCTTCTTGACTTCAGGTGAGTGGGAGGAAAAGCTGTTTGGCTGTTTGTTTGTGTGTGTGTGAGAGAGAGGTGTAAAACAGAGAAGCATCTTAAGGAAGTGTTAGGGCATGATTGAGGAACTTGCTGCCCTCCAGATACTGGTGGACTACCAACTCTCAGCATCGCTGACCATTGGCCATGCTTGGTCAATGAGAAAAGATCATCAGATCATCAGTCATCAGTCAAGTACAGATATAAAGTTAGTGACTTATCTTAAGAGTACTGATTTATGCAGAATGACCTGCTTTTTAATTCTGTACTGGCTAGTTTCACGAGCTAGAGAGAAGACACCAGGGAGGTGACAAAGGGCCAGGGGGAAGTGCCATAGCTCAGTGACTTAGCATCTGCCTTATATTTAGAAAGTCCCAGGTTCAGTTCCTGGTGTCTCCAGGTATGGTGAGGAAAAATGCTTGTCTGAAATTCTGGACAGCAGCTGCCACCTAGAGTAAACAATATTGAGCTAGATGGAATGATGGTCTGACTCAAAGTATAAAACAAAAAAATTCCTTCCAGTAGCACCTTAAAGACCAACTAAGTTAGTTCTTGGTGTGAGCTTTCGTGTGCATGCACACTTCTTCAGATACCTTCAGATACAGGTATCTGAAGAAGTGTGCATGCACACGAAAGCTCATACCAAGAACTAACTTAGTTGGTCTTTAAGGTGCTACTGGAAGGAATTTTTTTGTTTTGACTATGGCAGACCAACACGGCTACCTATCTGTAACTGACTCAAAGTATGACAGTTTCTTATGCCCCTGTGTCAAGCCTGTTAAGAAGGGATCTTGAATGGCTCTGATAGACCTGGAGGAAATTGCCCCTGAACAGAACAGAACCAGCAGCCTTTCAAAAACTGTTGGGACTCTACATGCTCCTTCTGTTATAGTACTTGGATCACTTTTGAACCAGCTTCTTCAATACCATAATTTGGCCATCAAGGATGAGGACATTCTAGCTTAGCAGAAACCAAGCCAAGCATTCTCTTGACTTGCAAGCTGCCATGGTAGTGACAGGAGGAGGAGGTGAAGGTAGTTATGATTAGATGGGCTCAGGACATTGGACATACCATCTTGATGAGTGAGTGGGAAACACTCTGGAAAATAAACATGAACTTTGCAGCATGCTACCATTAAAGAAAACATGTTAAAGATGCAATATAGTTGGTATCAAAACTTTCAAATATATATAAAAACATAGCAAACAACTGTTGGCTGTGCAGGGAAGGTGAAGGAGATACGTATCACATGTGGTGGACATGCAGAAAGATTAGAAAGTTTTGGAATCTCATTTATGATGAGCTGAAAAAGATCTTTAAGTTACCGGTAACCTTCTTAAAAAAGCCAGAAGCCTTTCTGCTTGGAATTTCAGGTAAAGACATTCCAAAAATCTAAGAGAAAATTGTCTATATGCAACGGCTGCAGCCCGAATACTGATCGCAATGAATTGGAAAGGGGGGGAAGTTCCAACCTTATCAGATTGGCAGTGCAAATTACTGGAATATGCGGAAATGGCGCAATTGACTAACAGGCTAAGAGGTAATACAAGACAATCATTTATTAAAAATTGGGATATGTATAAGAGATATCTACAGAATAACAGCGGTACAATATCTGTGGCAGCATTTGAATGACCCTTGTCTAAACGAACTGTTAAGAAACAAGAAAAAAGGTACGAATTGTTGTAAGAAAGTATTAGAAATTAAAGAAAGAGTAAGGTAATAATAAGGTAGAGGGACGCAGGTGGCGCTGTGGGTTAAAGCCTCAGCGCCTAGGACTTGCCGATCGAAAGGTCGGCGGTTCGAATCCCTGCGGCGGGGTGCGCTCCCGCTGCTCGGTCCCAGCGCCTGCCAACCTAGCAGTTCGAAAGCACCTCCGGGTGCAAGTAGATAAATAGGGACCGCTTACCAGCGGGAAGGTAAACGGCGTTTCCGTGTGCGGCTCTGGCTCGCCAGAGCAGCGATGTCACGCTGGCCACGTGACCCGGAAGTGTCTCCGGACAGCGCTGGCCCCGGCCTCTTAAGTGAGATGGGCGCACAACCCCAGAGTCTGTCAAGACTGGCCCGTACGGGCAGGGGTACCTTTACCTTTACCTTTACCTAAGGTAATAATCATAAGTACAGTACATTCATCACCAGAAAGGTTATATGCATCGGGAAATGATAAGAAGTCTATTCTATGTTAGCAAAAAGATAGGAAAAAAGAGATTGCATAAATTTAATTTAAATTTAATTTTTGTAAACATATATGAGATTATTAGTACATGATTGTTTCCATCTTGGTATATTGTGTATATTAACTACGAATTTCAATAAAGTATTTAAACTGGGGGGGGGGGGAGGAGAGACGTCTGGGCTTGGCAGCCAGTCTCCAAGTCAACACCTCCAGCCTTACAGGCCCCAAGGAGATGTACTTTGCCATGGAGAGCTTATGCTGATTTACGGACCATCCCTGCTTGCCTGGGTGCCTCTCTGCTTCTTTATGCTCAGCATGTCTCTTTATAAATAAACAGTTATCGTAAAAACAGCACACGTCTCCAGTGCTCTCTCCTCACAAGGAACCTAAATTCTGTGTAGCACTGCTTCTGAAACTTCTCACTGCTTGGGGAAGGAGGGATTGTGTAACACCATTATTGCAAGAGACAATGTGGCCTGTTAGATTTCATTCAATTATTAGTTGAAAGGGGAAGCCTTTTCTTAGTTTAGGGTGTGCATTTGCCACAGAAAAGAAGAGATGAATGCTGTTTAGACCCTGCAGGAACCAGCAAATATTCCTTTTAATAGCCTATATGAGGCCCCACAAGTGGAGCTTCCTTTTGCCTATATTTAGAAATTGCCAGTGCACAGAAAGAGCATAAATGCTTGTCCATTGTCTGTTTCGTTAACATAGTTATTTGGATGGATGCTGGATCCATCTGTTGTGCTGCCCGCTGTCTTACTGTTTAAAAGGCTGATACACCACACATGGCTCATAGGAAAGGAGCCCTGAGAGCCGACAAGGCTTCAGTGCTTACGTCCCATTCGATTATCTTCATATGAATTAAACCATTTCCAGAAGGGAATGCATTTTGCTTTATTTATTTATAGTTTGATTCTGTGCAACAATGAAATCTGTAGCTTGTTGGAGCAAGGGAAGAATAAATTCCACCAGCAAGATCTCCGCCACTCATTTTACATGCAGGACAAATTGATTTTGAGGATGTTGATGCTTGTCAGTGTTACTGTTTTAGATTTGTGGCTATGTGTCCTGCTTTCGAATGCCATCTATCTGTGACTTCTATTGTGTGTTTTCAAAGGTGTCTAGTACAGTAGAGAAAATGAGCTGCTATGAAAATAAGAATGCTCTGTGAACTCCTGGTTCAAATCTTGCTTCATCCCTAATTCACTGGGAAGCCTCAGACGAACCGCCATCTCAGCCTTAGAGATAATAAAACTAGTCTATTTTACAGGGCTGTTGTAAGGATTATTGAGGGCTTGTGAAGTGATTTGTGTGTGATTTGGTCCCTGTGAGTGATGTGTGTGTGAGGGGGGGAGAGCGGGAATTACCACAGGGACCCTCCTTGCTTTCTGTCACCAGCAGTCATAACCCAGATAAAATAGATTATTAGCCTGGTGAGCTTCCCTTGTGAGGAAGTTGCACAGAATGAGTGCTGCTACAGAGATGACTACTCAGAGCTGCCAGCCTAAATTTAGGTGGTCAAGCAGGGCTTTCTACAATGATTTATGGATTGCAGGGGCACTTTATGGGTCAAGAGATTCCTTCTAGCACCCTGGCGGTGGTCCATTTAGGGCTTTAAATTTAAGAACCAGCACCTTAAATTGTTTTTGGAAGCAAACTGATAAGCAGTGTCGATTTTATATAGGGTTAAAGGTAAAGGTAAAGGTAAAGGGACCCCTGACTGTTAGGTCCAGTCGCAGATGACTCTGGAGTTGCGGTGCTCATCTCGCTTTACTGGCCAAGGGAGCTGGTGTACAGCTTCCGGGTCGCGTGGCCAGCATGACTAAGCTGCTTTTGGTGAACCAGAGTAGTGCACGGAAATGCCGTTTACCTTCCCGCCAGAGCGGTACCTATTTATCTACTTGCACTTTGACCTGCTTTTGAACTGCTAGGTTGGCAGGAGTAGGGACTGAGCAACAGGAGCTCACCCCGTCATGGGGATTTGAACCACTGACCTTCTGATCGGCAAGCCCTAGGCTCTGTGGTTTAGACCACAGCGCCACCTGCACTATGGGCTAATATATTCCAAACATGTTCCAGATCATATAGACAAGACAATGCACACAAGACCTGCTCTGACAGTTTACCAAGCATAAGTAAGTCAGGGTCAGAACCTCCTTCCATTAACCTCCCCCCTCCATGCATTCAGTAAACACAGATGGTCTTATGCACAGGGTTATTCTTGGTCTACCTTGTTCCAGGATGCTGCCTTCAAGCAGCTCATCAAGCTTTGTCCAGACCTTCAACAGATGTAAAACCTCTATAGCACCACTGACTCTCAGGAGCTGTGCCAATTTGCAAGAGCTATAAGCTAGGGTTTGACCCAGGATCAGAGAGCAAACGTGCCTGGCCTGCTGGTTTCAATGATCCTCAAACTGAAGCCACTCCTAAAAATCAATTAGACAGCACTTTGTTTCTTATCGCAGTAGCAGCAACCACAGCACTCTCCTGGAAATGGGAAGAAAGGGCAGAGGGAAATAACCACAGAACAAAAAGACGGAAAAAAATATATAATCTGGGATAATCAGTGGACTTTCTGGGATCCCAACCGCAAATCCTCTGACAAAATACAAGGAGACAGAAGGGACTTGGTTTCAGATGGAAAGTCAGCTAAATAGGTGAATGAGTCCCCTTTAAACTGTCATCATTAATTTGAGCCAAACTTAATTTTAAAAAGCTAAACCAAAACAGCTGGATCTAGGAAGTGATGCTGACCTCTGCACTGGCTGTTTTCCTGTTCTCCACTCAGTTGATCATCAGCTTCCACTTAAAGCAGACTAGAGAAGCCGACACGCTTGCTAGAATCTGTTATTTTCTGAATATTATTTTTTGACATTATCAGCTTGAAGCTAACTCCATTTCCTGAAAAGGAAGCTCTCTTGAAGTATCCTCTTTATTGGTTCAGCTGAAATATTAAGGTGCCAATCCAAGAAGCATTATGCCAAAACCAATGGGATGCCATTTCACCAAATGGCTGGAATGAATATGGAAATGTAGTCATAGTTGGAGAAGAAGCAGTACCTTTATGACATCAGCCACCCTTCGCCCAATCCCCGCTCTTTTCTCAGATATCTTTTCCAGGCATGCAATTTGGCTCTGAGTTGAGGGTGGAGATCCATTAAGGTGGAAACCACCATCTACACAATGTAACACTTACACTGTGGGTTGTTTACATTTAGCAGAACATATTTTGTAAAGCTGGGCCTGGTTGCAAGGAAGATGCAGAACACAAAACTGCTAGGCAGGAGACATACAGGCATCTGCTAAAAACTTGCCAATAACAACAACAACAACAACAACAACAACAACAACAACAGCTCTGCCGGAACAGCCTACTACCTCTCCTGCAGAGGTGGAGACTAACCGTTAGGCTACCACATCCTTTCCTTTGTGATTTGTTTAATACATGGTAACATCCATTTAGGGCTACTAATGTCGCATGGAGCTCCAGCTCTCATTCTTGTCATGCTAGCATGCTGCTGCTTTAGCACAGCCTGAATTTGGAGAGGTATTACAACTTGCATACCTCAACTACTCCATCTTTGAAGCTCAGTACATGCCATCAGGTGAAATTAGGGCGCAATTCAGCCTGGTACCTAGCTCACATACAGCTTATAAACATCTATTTTACTATAAATATAATTTTAAATAAACAAGATATAAATAAACAGTTCAAAAAAGAACACCTCCTATTGACTACTCAGTTCATGTGGTAAGACCCAATCAGTCTTACCCCATTGTGTTAGCACTCAATAAAAGAACTGCTAATTATTTTAGTAAGTGCAAGGGCCAGCATTTTTTAATTGCTTTCTTGATTATAAAGAGAAGCATGACGGCCTATCATTAGAGCAGAGGCATTGACTATATCAACACCGAATTTTTATTACATCGCAAGTATATAAAACAAGAGCTTTCTGTTTTGGTACTGTACACTTTGCACCATATCGACTTACTTTTATTGATCTTTAATAAAAAATGTATAAGTTGAAAGTGTTTTCCCAAACGGCATAAATTAATCGTTATTGCTCCACAGAAAACAAGAAATTGCACTGCAGTAATTAACATTTCCTGGCACCTAATCTGAAAGAGCGCATTGCAAGAAACAGGCCTCAAGGTGTTGTGGAAGTTTAAGAATGCTGCCAACACTAGTGTATGCCTGTTCACCATTCTTATCCCTTGATGCCAATATCTTTTTATATAAGTGGGCATTTTTGTTTTTGTTTTTAAATGCTAGTACCCTTCTCAGCACAAGCTCATTGTCAGTGTTCAACTCAGCTCAGGTCTGGGAAGCTCACCCCATTGTCCTTAGCCCTGAGGAGTTAGCTAAAGAGCAACAAAGCATTTGACTCAGGAAGCCAAGTTGGCTTTCATAATCAGTTAGGCAGCAATAGAAATGTCAATAAGAGTGAGACATACTGTACAAAGCAGAAGGCCATAGGAGTGTTGATTTGAAGACATCTCATACTGCAGGTTTTCATCTCATCTAGGGATACTGATATAGGGAGCTGGCTGGAAGCCAGCTGGAGCCTGACAAGGGTCTAGCTGGATGGTCAGCAAGACTATATTTCTTCACCCTAGGCTACCAGCTTCTAAAATCTAGGCTTTCATAGCAACCTGAAGGTCAATAACTACTGGTTGCAATGTTGTTGTTGTTATTCTTTAGTCATTTAGTCATGTCCGACTCTTCATGACCCCATGGACCAGAGCACGCCAGGCACTCCTGTCTTCCACTGCCTCCCACAGCTTGGTCAAACTCATGTTAGTAGCTGTGAGAACACTGTCCAACCATCTTGTCCTCTGTCCCTTCTCCTTGTGCCCTCCATCTTTCCCAACACCAGGGTCTTTTCCAGAGAGTCTTCTCTTCTCATGAGGTGGCCAAAATATTGGAGTCTCAGCTTCAGGACCTGTCCTTCCAGTGAGCACTCAGGGCTGATTTCCTTCAGAATGGATAGGTTTGATCTTCTTGCAGTCCATGGGACTCTCAAGAGTCTCCTCCAGCACCATAATTCCAAAGCATTAATTCTTCGGCTATCAGCCTTCTTTATGGTCCAGCTCTCACTTCCATACATCACTACTGGGAAAACCATAGCTTTAACTATATGGACCTTTGTTGGCAAGATGATGACTGGTTGCAATAGGAACCAACTAATAGTCCTTTAATTATCACCACAAAAACAAATCATATACATTTCCCCCTCTTTTCCAGTGGTGACCTTGAGTATGAAATCATTGAGGATGTATCTCTAGCTTTGATACTTTGCTGCCATCCAGGCTGTTTCTCTGATAAGATGCTATGCATCCTTTCCTTATTTCTTTTCTACCTCACCTCTCTGGGTTAGTGTGTGTGTGTGTGTGTGTGTGTGTTTTCTTTGCTTCAAGCCTTGCTACTCTGCCTGGCTGGGAGGCAGAGCATTTTTTTTGTTTTTGTTTCCATTAGCAATATGCAAGCTCTACTCCACTCTACTTCTATCTGGGCTACTAATTATGAGCGTTCTCTGAGAACATTTTTTTTAAAAGATCTTTTCTGAGAATTCTAAATTAGCTCATAATTTTCTGTCACATGCATATTCTTGAAGCGTTGTTAGTAACATCAAATGGTCTTCTGGCAACTTAGACCAACAGCTTTATTCTGGCATGTTCTTTCAGGGTATACATATGTATAAACCAGAGAAAAGGAACCTTCTAGATGCTGGACCAGAGCTCCCATCATTCCTGACCTTTGGCCATGCTGACTGGGGTTGATGGGAATTGGAGTGCAGAACATCTGAAAGGCCACAGGTTCCTCATCCCTATCTAAACTAAATATAATAAACATTGTGGCCCAACTGCACTATGCATTGCATGGGCAATGGTCAGTCTGATGGGACTTGTAGACCACAAAATATAGAGGGTACCAGGTTGGGGAAGTGTGCAAATAGCTCAAGAGGTATCAGTGCTAAAGCTGACATCTGTATGACATTCAGTCCTGTCCCAAATATGTTTACTTGGGTATCAGCCCCACAAATTTCACTGCAGCTCACTTCAGCATATGTGATTTCAGCATCAGAGTAACCATCTATCTTTTCAAAGACAAATTAAAGGCTGTGTATACTTTTAAAGCATATTCAAAACACATTCTTTCTCTCAAAGAATTCTGGGCACTGTAGTTTGTTATGGGTTGCTGGGAGTTATAGCTCTGACAGGTAAAATACATTGCCCAGAATTATTTCAGGGAAAGAATGTGCATTACAGGTCTAATGTGAATGTGGCCCCATTCACAACATGTCTTTTAAAAAGCCCATAGATTCCTCTATAGGGATATGGCATAACCATTCTTAGTATGAGCTGTAGGAAAGGAGAAACTGGCACAAACAAGGTTTAGTTACATCAGGATTAGATCACAGTATGTTGTAGGAATGCAAGTGTGTCCATTTAAAGCCCTAAACGGCCTCCGTCCTTTATACCTGAAGGAGTGACTCCACCCCCATGATTCAGCCTGGACACTGAGATCCAGCACCGAGGGCCTTCTGGCGATTCCCTCATTGCAAGAAGTGAGGTTACAGGGAACCAGACAGAGGGCCTTCTTGGTAGTGGAGCCCACCCGGTGGAACTCCCTCCCTTCAGATGTGAAGGAAATAAGCAGCTATCCTATCTTTAAAGGACATCTGAAGGCAGCCCTGTTTAGGGAAGTTTTTAAATATTTAATGCTGTATCGTTTTTAATGCTTGATTGGGAGCCTCCCAGAGTGGCTGGGGAAACTCAGCCAGATGGGCGGGGTATAAACAATAAATTATTATTATTATTATTATTATTATTATTATTATTATTATTAAACAGCTGAAAATGGATGTTTGGGGTCCTAGAAATGAGGGTTGTATCTACACAAAACCCATGATGTTGTGGGTGGGTGTATTCCCTGATCACAACAACCACCATTCATTCACCTTGGGTGAATGTGCAAGGAAGAAAAGGCGCAGATAACCTGATCAAGTAGAGAGTCCAAACAGGTATGGAGTAAACACAACACCCACTCCTGTGGACAGAAGGATCTGGAATCAATCTAAATTGAATGCTGAGGACGAGAACAAACAATTCTGGATGGAGGAAAAATGACATTTTTGTGCTACAAATGGGTTAGTGTGAGTACCACCCTTGCCATCAATTTCATGAAGAATTCTGCCCAAGATTCAGATTTAGGATTTGAATTGGAGCAATTAGCCAGAGGGTCAAAATCCAACCATACTGTGGTACAGTATGTGCGTCTCTCACTACCCTTCCCCTGCCATATTTTAGTGGATGCACAGCTGTAGAATGACTTACATTATTTCTCACTTCTCTTGTGTCATTAACCAAGAGGAGAGTATAAGCAGAGGGTAGGTGGGGTGGGGAGATTTCTGTCCCCACAGAAATCTTATTCATATGTTTTATTATATGCTGTAGCACGGGCACCACTTTAGTTTAATGGCGTGTTGGATGATGGTACAAATTTATAGCTAAAGGTTTACATCACAGACAGCTGGAATGAATAACAATAAATTAATTTAAAGTGCTAGAAAAGTGCTCCCCATAGTATATGGTGCCTATGTGCTCCAGGCCAATAATTTATAAATGTGTGTCTTTTATAATCCTGATCTAAAGTCTTGAAAGCAGCTAGTTAAAAAGCAGTCACATGACATAAATTATTTTTTATTAATATTTCAGTTGATAAGGGTGGGCACTGTGGCCATTAGCATGAGGTGGCTTTCATTTATGGCCCGAGCACTTGGAAGCTTGTAACCAAAACTCAAAGATATCAGCAATTGCCATGCTTCAACCACCATTTGTCAATGAGGGATGTAGGTAACATACTAGGCACCCAACCCAGCACAAATCAGTTGTGCTTAAGTCTCCTTGAAATGAATGGGAGCTGCATAAGAGCAAAGGGGAATTTTCCTACAGGGTTCTCCCTCACAAAATATATGCGAGTTCAGATGCTGCCAACAGCATCCTGTTCTTACTGTGGCCAACCAGTTGCCTCTGGGAAACCAGGAAGCAGGATTTGAGGACAAGAGCCCTGTGGTTTCCAGCAACTGGTATTCAGAAACATTTCTGCCTCCAACAGTAGACGACGATTGCAGATTGCTGGCTCCCACTTCCCGCATGGTTACACACATTCTTCAAATGCCTGTCTATCCTATTGTCAATGAGCTATCCATTGTCAATTCTGAATTCAGTGAACTGGTTTGCAGAAGATGAGCAGCTGATAATGGAATTGAAATGACAATTCAGATGGCTTTGCCCAGGAAAGAACTGTAGCTCAAGACAGGCTGAGATCCTAAGTCCAATTCCATCCTTATACTCTTACCAATGTTTACTCCTTAGTAAATACTGTTGATTTCACTGGGACTAATTTCCAAGTAAATATGCTAAGGCTTGCAATGTTACCCAGTCACGGGCTTAATTAAAATCAATGGATCTCTTCTTTCCACCTAAATATTTTTGGGGTTGCAATAAAAAATTGAACATACAGGCACAGCAAGTAAGCTGAGGAAGATAGATCTGAAGGTGATTTTGACTTCCTTTAAGAGGAGAGCATCATCTCTCGAATGATGTCACAGGATTAGAGAAAAGTCTTGCCTGCAGGCAAACAAATGTGTGTGGAAAAGAGTGGCAGGAATAGAGGCAAGCCAGAAATTGGCAGCTTTTAGAAAGAGGCTGAATTGTTGTTGTTGCTCTTGTTATCATACTAGCAACCAAATGCTTTCAGTTAAAATTTTAGCGAAAGGATGACTCTCCTAATGCTTGCCGTTCACAATGACAGACAATGTGATGTGGTGGTTAGAGCATCAGACTGGGCCTGGGAAGACCTGGCCAGGGCCAGCTTCAGGGTTGAGGGGCCCAAGGCAAGATGTTGTCTGGTGGTTGTTTTACTACAGTGGGTTTAAGGGAGGCCCAGTGATGGGGATTTACTTTGGTGGACACAGAAACTCCAGGTAGTCATATTTTTTCGTGACAGTATTCAACTAAATAGTTCCACTAGTGCAAGGATTAGCACTAATGTGATGGGGACCCCCCCTCTTCCTATTGTGCATGACGCATCTGTCCCTAAATTTGCTCCAGAAGGTTTGGGGAACACCTAGAATCAAATTAGGGGGTGCATGGGGGGAGGAGAGGGGAAGAAAGTTTCATTGCACAAGGAGAGATTCTTGCACTGACAGAAGGTTTTGCTTAGTGTTGCACTGAACGCAACCCATAGTTGTTGTCTGGAACAGAAGGGGGACATGGGGGTGGGGACTGGCTTCACAATGTCCTGGAAGCTGGAAACAAAGGTGGTGGCTGCCAGGACCTGGTAATGATAGGGCTAGGGACAAGCATTAAGGGTTGGCTCTACCTGGGTTCTGGTGTGACAGCTGCTGCCCAAGAATGCCTGGTGCTGATGCCGACTCTGGCCTGAGTTCAAATCAGACAAGGGATGTGCATTTGTTTCTTAAGAAATGAAAACGTGAAACAAATGGGGTCCATTTGTTATTAATTAAGAAAGAAATGCCAGAGTCATGAATGAATTCAGAATATCTTCTATACATTCATTATCCTTTTGGAACACATTCTTTTCTCCTTTGCTTTCCTCTAGAAGCTGGGATAGGTCAGTTGAAGGTTACAGGAAGGAGGGAGAGATGGAATGGGGAAAGAGGGGATTGGCACTGTAAACTGTTGAGCCTTAAACTCATATATGTTCCCTTGCGATTAGTTGTTAGTTACTTATAGTTTGTAGCTTACCAATTCAGATACTAGTTATTCTAATTAATGTCTGTGTGCTTTTTTGACTGCAGATAAAATGTGGACTCCTTTACCTCTCTGTCTGAAATTTGACAGGTCTGATCCTTTTGCAAGTCAGCAAAATGCCTAAAAATATAATACCAGTTGGATGGAAAACACAGCACTTAAAAGCAGCAGAGGAGCAGCCCGGTCTCCCGTTAAAAGCAAATGAAGAATGGGAATGATGAAAATGAGTGTAGTTTTTATGGACCGAATGAGGTTTCCAGTAAATGGACAAATAGAATAATGGAATAGTTCCCTCTCAATCGTGATTCCTATAAAATCCTCACTTGCTATCTCTCAGCCTAATCTACCTTCAAGGGTTGTTGTAAGGATTAAATTAACAGGGGAATAAACTGCCCTGAACTACGTGCGGGGAAGATGGGCCAGAAATACAGTATAATACATAGAGGTAGGGGAAAGAAAGATTTACAGTGGTACCTCTAGATATGAACGGGATCCGTTCCGGAGCCCCATTCGCATCTAGAAGCAAACATAACTAGAGACAGCACGTCTGCACACACGCGCGTCACTTTACACTGCTTCTGCGCAAGCGATGAAACCCAGAAGTAATGTGCTAAGTTACTTCCGGGTTGCCACGGAGCGCAACTAGAACGCGCTCAACTCGAAGCGTATTCAACCCAAGGTATGACTGTAGTAATGTTTCAGTGCACATGCCAGGAGAGTGTGCATGGCCGGACAGGACTGATTCACATATGCATGACTTTCATATCACCTTAGATACAATGCTTTTCAATGGAGTTCATGCATTTGGCTTCCAGGATTTTTTTTTATTTTAATGGTATTTCTTTGAATAATATGCAGACCACCTTTCATTCATTTCAGATCACAGGCCGTTCACAATACAGTAGTGGCAATAAAAATAGTACATATAAACCCTTAACCACTGAACATTAGATAAGAAAGAAAAATGCAATACAGATGGCCCATCAATATCACTCAAAGGCCTGGTAAACAGGTGAGTCTTGAGTTGGTGATACAAACCCAATAATGAAGGTGATTGATACATCTCCAAAGGGAGGATCCATAGCAGGGTGCCCTCACAGAGATGCCCCTGCCTGGAGTCACTGCGTAATAGGTTGCTCCCCTTGGCAGAACCACAATAAAGATTTTGAACTGAGACACTAGTCAAGTGAAGAGAAAGCAAGTGAATATATGAATCAGGCTTATGTCTGTTTCAGATTTTGATCTTAATTATTACTTTAGACATATCTTTGTTTTTCTAAGCATTTTTTCCTACCCCAACCATTTTACACATCTAACAAATGCATAAAGAATTAAGCAAGCAATAACCCATCAAGAGTACTCCCTAGGCAATTTTATTCCCTTTAGTAAAAAATTGGCCTAGTTAGGATAAGTACTGCACGCTCAGTGCTTACTGTGTGATGCTATTGCTTTGATGGGTTCGTAAGACCCATAAAATCTAGAATTCAAAAACACTTTGTTTTGGAATTTCATAGACTTATCTGGAAGTCCAACTGTCCTTTCTTTTTGCACATCTTTGTACTCCTACATGCAGGTGTGGGAATGACAGCTAAATCAAAATATTCAAACTCACCATATTATTAGTGTTTCTCAAAATGTGGCATTCAGGTGATCCTTCCAAAATGTAATGAGGGAGAGTGGGAACAAGCACATTAGCTTTACCCCACCCACACCCACCTCCAACAAGTTGGAGGGACAACTTCTGAAGAAGAAAACCAGGGTTCTGAATTGCATGGGAAGCCTCCCCAAGTAGACCAAGTGGAAGGGGATGAGGATTACCTAGGCTAAGGTTACCAGATGTCCCCGTTTCCCGGGGACAGCCGCCGGATTTACAAATCGGTCCCCTGACAAAATCCATCTATTTAGTAGGAAGTTGAAAAGTGTCCCAGGATTCATTGGGAAAAAAAATCTGGTAACCTTAAGGCTGAGCCAGCACCCTCATCCTCCCTCTTTTTAAAATGTCTCTACGCCTTTTTAATTTCAAAGACTATTCAGTACAGCTGATAGTAATCATCACAAAACAATCACTAAATAATGAACCTGCATTGAAATTACCAACACAGATAGAAAACTGAAACAGCAAAAAAACCTGTTCTCTGTTCAATACAGCAAATGATCAATACCATGTCCACAAAGGCCTTCCTAAACTGCCATGTTTTGACTACTTATCAGGAAGCCAATTGTGACGGAGCGCAGTGGACTCAGGAAAGCCATTCCACCTCTGGTGTGCAGCAGCCAAAAGGATAGAAAACTACCAATCAGAAATGCTAAAGTAATGGAATGCCTGCATTGGCAAGGGTTTGGACTATATGACCTATGGGCCTCTTCCAATCCTATGCTTCTATAAAGGCCCCTTTTGCATCCTTGCTTGCCAAATATCAGATGATGGGAGCGACAGAGAACGAGGCCTCTGATGTAGACCTAATTATACAGGTGTGACTATATAGGCAAGATAAGTTGGCCTCAGGCTATTTAGGGTGTTACAGATAGGCAAGAGTGCTTCAAAACAAGCTGTCTGCCAAGAAAGAAGATACAAGTTGAGGCAATATATGCCACAACTAGTGGCGTAGCGTGGGGGCCCCTCAGAGGGGTGGTTGCCCTCGACACAAAATTGTTAGGGGCGCAAAATTTCAACACCCGGTGCTGCCTCAATACAGCTGAACGCTTCCATTACTGGGCTCTGCTGAAAACAGTTTCTCCATGCGAACCAGGAAGTGACCTCTCCAGACAATGGAATAACTCTTCTTATCTCTGTGGCATTAGGCAGTCAAATGCACATGCATGCTCTGTACATTTTTCTCCCTCTTTGCGGCCCCGGGCACTGGCAACCCATGCTATACCACTGGTACCAACTAGTCTGCTCCTGTTCATATTTTGACAGTGAGTTTTGAACCAACTGACATTTCTGAATACCCTACAGCTCTATGGAGTCCAATCTGGATGTTTCTGAAACATGAATGACCAAAGTTAGACTGGCATTGGTAAAAAGCCACTTTTGGCCACCACTGCCACTTAGCCATGCAAGAACATGTATGTCATTCTGAACTCCTTGGAGGCTGCTTATAATATAACCCCTTCCCCTTGAGTCGGGAGATGGTGTACCTTTGAATAGCGGATAGCGGGGACCAGAAATGTTGCCTTCTGGCCCTGCTTGTGAGTTTTCCAGTGGGCCCTGCTGGGAGCAGAATATTGACCTTTGGCCTGATCCAGCGGGCCAGTTTTTATGCAAACTTGTGTTTGTGACTGTGGAGCGAGGGAAAGGAGAAGCGCGGGAAAAGGAGAAACAGCATATGAATGGGAATGTGAAAGTAAGGGAATCTGAGCATGTTTGTAACAGTGTCAGAGGAAACAGCCAGGAGAGGCCAGGAGGGAGGGAGAGGATGTAGGAATGATGGGCTAATAGAATGACTGCAGTGACAGTCATGCCACACAAGAATAGTCGGCATCAGGGAAATCAGTTAAAGCTGTATTGATTCCCTTTAGAGGTGAGAGAAAACAGACACAGTCAGCTGCCAGGGAACGGTTTTGCACAGGAGCTGCGCAGCCTCTCGGCTGGTTTTCTTTTATTAATGATTTTCCTTTCCCCAAAAAGACCACCGACTTAAAAATAAAATGAAAAAGAAGCAGGCCCCACCACCTGCCCCCCTCTCGTTGCCCCTCTCCTTTTAGTAATAGGAGATGCAATCAAAGCAGGCCCAGGGAAAAGGAAGTAGTGCATTCAGAAAGCCAACTGTACCCTCCGGCAACAGAGGAGGAAAGGAAAGACGGATAAAAAGAGCCAGAGTTAAAGGGGGAGAGAGGGAGGGAGGCGAAAACCCAGCCCTGGTGCTTTCTTCTTCTTCCAAGCAGCGTTCACCTAATCAGCTCCAGAGCGCTCAGCTCACAGTACTAGGAAACAGAACACATCAAATCCATATCACTTCCCTCTTAATGGGGAATGCTCATCTCGCCAGTCCTCATCGGAAAGCATGTGATTTCTTTCTCTTTTTCCTTTCTCATCTTGAATATGCACATGGAAAAGAAATTAGGCCAGCCCTTTTTATTTCACAGCACAGTGTGCATGCGTATGTGTGTGTGTGTGTACATACATACACACCTCAACATTTTACAGATGAAAACAGGGATACGCTTAGGTACTTGTATCATCCGTATTCTGCTATACTAATGATCTCCCTCTGAGCCCTTCAGCACCACACTTAGTCAGACATTGTTGTCGGTTCTCCTCTGACTACTGTATGCAAAGCAAACCTGCCAACATCTCACAAAGGAAAGCGGGGCAACTATTGAGTAATTCACACAGGTCTAGTCCCACACCGCAGATCTGAGCCCCCACTCCCACCTGCTACACACATTACTAAAAGCCTTTTTTTTTTAATGTCTGTATGTTGTAATTGTTTACTCTGCAACAGCCTATCCTGCTGTGATAGTAAACTGGCTGTAATAATTTCCTTTTTTTATTAAAAAAAAATACAGTTTATGAATGCCTAATAGAGTGTTCAATATCCCAGTAGAGCTGACTGCACTTACCTCAGAATAGCTGCAACTCGAACACATCCAGTTTGTTCTCCAGCCTGGTATGTTAATATTGGTCTCTCCTGACTGCTGTTTTTAGGAGTGTTGTTTGTTATATGCTAATTTTTAGTTTTTGGATTTTGGATTTTTATGGACAGCATGTATTTTCATTTTATTTGTATTCTAGCTTTGTGATTGTTATGGGTTTGTTTTTGTATTTTTACATTTGTATACAACTTACAGATTATTATTATTATTTCAATATTGTGGTCTATAAATGGATTAAATAGATAAATATTTGAAAATATTGTATAATGTATTGTTTTGTAAGCCAGCTTGAATTCATTATTTGGAAAATGAAAGGCTTTTAGATTTTGAAAATGAAAGGCTTTTAGATTTTGAATTTTTAAAAAATAAAAAGGCATCTTTCTATCTTCCACATTTAAGCACTTCCTTTGTGATCTGGATTTTGTGATCTTTGAAATTTCTGAGTTTGGGTAAGGTTGTGATAGTTACATAGATAATCTTATTAATGTAAAAATAAGTGTTTTACATAATTTTAGTTTATAAAAAAATGCTGTGTCAAGTTTTACAGTTGTATTTTTGATACTGTGGTACCTCGGATTTCTAACATCTCTTTTGAGGAACACTTCAGTTTTCGAACGCCGTAAACCTGGAAGTAAATGCTTCTGTTTTCAAACACGCCTCGGAAGTCAAACATGCCACGCGGCTTCCTCTGAGTGCAAGATCCTGAGACCTACATGTCGGTTATTGAGTTTTCGGTTTTTGAATGTTTCAGCACTTGAATGGTCTTCCAGAAGGGATTATGTTCAAAAACCAAGGTACCACTGTATTTGTTTCCATGATAATTCTGATCTCATCAGTTATTGCTCTTATTTATTGACACTTTACTTATCCAGTTTTGTTATGATTTGTGTTCATTCCATGTTTTGCCTAGATGAAATATTGTTTATGTAAGGGGTTTCTTTTTAAAGAAGAAAAAATATTTCACTGATGGTATTTATAGTTATTAATATTTTATAGTGATATAATATAGTACCATGATGAAAAACCCTCTGCTCAAAATATGTTGAATTCCTGCAAATTCCGGCTGAAACAAAGCCCTGAGTGTAGCTGATGGGTCTTAAACCCTTGGTGACTTAGGGACTTCCCCTGCATGTGAAGACATGCTCTGGCAAATTGAGCAGTTAAGACCAATAGCGGGTCCATCAGTCAGGAAGGCGGTTTCTGCATGTGCTATTGAGGGAAATGAGGGGCAGATGGGGCTCATCAAGCTGGGATGGAAGTCCACCTAGAAGATGGAAAACTGATCCTAAATGTCTGCTGCCTTGCAGTTATACCCATTCATGAGGAAGACTTCAGAAGTAAACCCTGAGGAACAATCTGTAGCTGCTGCCTGGTCCCTTGGGCAGCCCAAGACCTCCATGCATACTGCCCAGGCATGCACCCCAGAGATGTTTTTGCTCTGTTTTGTGCAGCAGCCCTTTTGGTGTGTATGGCAGCTGGCTGGCATCACTGCTCAGGGCAAGCGGGTGGAGGTCAAGCTACCTCTGCCATTGCACCACAGGATGGCTGCCGTGTCCCATCCCTGCTGCAACTTCATCAGGCTGCTCATAGGCTGCCACAGCCCCTTTAACCATTCTTCATTGACTGACTAGTACGTGGCTGAAGCTCAGTCCCTTATGGTGGCTGCAGCACTGACCAGTTCATTTGCAATATGTCGCACACAGCATAATGTTGACTTGTGTTTTAATGTAGAATGCTGGCAAGTGTTTTAATCTCTTTTCAGGTTACGTTGATTTTAGTTATCTTTTGAATATTTTAAAATATCTGTCTTGACTGTCTTTTATTGATAATGTTGTGTGGTTGCTTTTTTTTTTTTTTTAGATCACTTGGATGCTTTATTACAACCAACCGATATGGACATTTTGTTAAATAAATAAGTACAATGCTTCCTGATCCAGGGCTTGCAATTGCCCACTATGGATGGCTGCATGTTCAGATCCTAAAAAGGAGCAAATTAAAGGGAGAAAGCCAGAGCCTCATTCAGCAACTAACCATGAACTTGAAACACACACACACAAAAACAGGTTAAGCTGCTCCCTGGTCTCCACTTGTTATGCATCTCAGCTGCTTATGAGCCAAGACAGTGACAAATGAGAATCAGCAGTTGAGGTGGGGTCTAGCCACATGGGATCAGAGCGGGTTAAATAGCACTTGGCCTATACTTTAGCTCTTGCAGAAGAAAGTTGCTAATACAAAGTTCCTTAGGGCCAGATGGGAAGACCCTAGAGCCCCATAGCTACTAGATATCTGCTCTGAATTTAGAATGGCCCCACTGACTTCAAGAGAGATTGATGTGGTTTGATCCAATCCTGTCTATTTGCCACTGTCCTACTTTCACTTTACATGTACAAACATGAGAAGGAATTCTTATCAGCTCCTAAACATTTTTAATTTGGGTGCCAGTTTTTAGAACCAATACCTAATTGTTGGCAATTCTAGTTTCCAAGGCAACTAAATAATCCCTGCAAACACTGGGAGGGCAATCCTGCTCTTATGGCAGAATTCCCACTCCCTTTGGCGGCTTTAGGAATTTATCCCAGGAAACCAAATGTACATGTGCTGGAATGCTGTTAATTTTAATAGCATCGAACCCTAAATGCTGATGCATTTAGGAAATGATTGTACATACAGGTAGGTTCCTAACTTCAATCTCATATGAGGAAAACGTCTTTAGACAAACACTTCTCAAAGATTTGCTGCAGGAAGAAAATTTCTGCAATCCTCTCATTCACTCACAAGCATTTACTGATTTCAACACTTATCCCACTTCAAATCAGTTGAAACCCATAGCTGATGTAGAGTTATGGCATTCCTCAATTTAGGAAAAGTATTCTCTGATTTGATGCAAATTATTATTTTTTATTATTTTTATAATATGATCAGTGTACACAACACTTTATGAGGTAACATAAGCAAAAATTAAATCCCCAAGAAGCTTACTTTCTCAGTTTGGGGTTTGTGTGAGGTTTTTTGGGGTGTGTGTGTTTGATATAACAGAACTCCTTCACTAGGGCAAAACAACAACAACTACCACCCTTGGAGCTCTCCTTCAAAACATTTACTTATCTCAATAAATGCTCTGCCAGAATTGATACTGTGGGACTTGAAATGCAATCATTTTAGATTTATAACTATTTATGGCCACATATTTCATTAATAAATGCAACACTCCAGTTCATTGTTAATTGAAAAATGAGCCCATTACTTATTCTCATTTGCAAAGCCAGACCGAAATGGCAACAACCGGAACTTTGTTTATACCCTGTGCTTCAAACAATTATATTTAAAATCTTAGAATATTAGTCCAGATATACAGGAGAACTATCATTTTCGGAGCCTCTGTGTTTACCTTGACTATAATCCAGGCAAAGAAAACACTTTTGATTTCAGTGTGTTAAAGATGTGCTTACCTATTTTTAACTGAAACCAAGGAGACTTGCAGCACAAACCTATGTATGTTTAGGCAGATGTGAGCCCCTCACTGAGGTTAAGTGCTGCCTATGGGTTTGCAGCCTTAAATGTGCTTCATTCTAGTTGCATAGTGTCCTCTGCTCCTGACATGTAGAAAATTGTATTGATTGCTGCACTTTGGTCTCACCCTTACCCATCCTTTGCTATAATGTAGATTATTACCGGCAATTAGGGTTGTGTGGGTATGGCTTGGTTTCCATCAGTCTGTTAAGTCTTTCCTTCCTTTTGTGTTATTATTTTTAAAATATATTGTTAAGAACAATGCAATTGGGTATCTGTGGGCTGGAATCACACCTAATTTGTAAGTAAGCATGTTTTGCATTTCCCCTACTATTTCTCAATGTGCAAATTACTGCAGCTCACCTAGTGAATTTCCACAATTACTTAGTACTGAATGGGAACAAAAAGTCTGCAGACTTCTTCATCTTTGAACAAGTGGATAAGAAAGCATTTAAGTTTTAAGGATGCTCCCAAGAACAAGCATATCAACTATGCAGGGGGACTGCAAGCCATCTTTCAGGGTTTTACAATTTCATTTCAGCAGGCATTGCTCATCTCTTTGCAGCCATGATTGCTAGAAATGTGCTTTTAAAAATCTATTGCTTATAGAAGATTTGTAAATGCAGAATTGTTCCAATCCCAGCCAGGTTCCTGCCATGGAAGTGCAAGGGTTTATGTTTCCTTGGGAATATACCGAATAGCTGAAAATGCTTACTGCATAATCAGTGAATCAGGATGCTTAACTCAGTCAGAGGGAAGGTATTTTGGCCCAAGATGTGACTCAAGGGAAGAAACGTTTCTTAGATCATCCAAATGGTGAGTGAATTACACCCAGGTCCTGCTTTTAGGGTTCCCATAGCCACTTTGGTGGTCGCTGTAAGAATAGGATGCTGGACTAGATGGGTCTTTGGTCTGATCCTGCATGATTCTTCTCATGCTCTTAGAGCAGAACTCCTAACAAGTCACTTAAATAGCACAGAGGGATGCCAAAGAAAAAAGACCTGATGACACTTCCTGAGCAAACTGAATGAAAACTGTGTATAATTTGAAGAGAAAGAAACTGAGAAGCTTTTGTCTTTCTTGGATCAGGCTTTGTACATAGGAGGGAGACATTCATCTAAACATCATGTTATGAATTGGTGGGTGCTAGACACCCTAAATTCCTGGGCCTAGTAGTTGTTTAATAAAGGCTAGGAGTTAATACTGGGTGCCAGACGAGTATATATTGAGCCAGTGTGTATTAAGCTAGCCCTCTATGCATTAAACTGTACCTAATCCCCCAGAATTGGCAAATTTTAAGAGCTAATTAAGCTAGTCTAAGCTTCCTGTGTCCAGGAAATTGCAGTTGGAGTCCAATAACATTTGGAGGGCCACATTCCCCAGCTCTTTCCTAGGCCATAGGTTGTTTTCCTTAGACTTATGTAACTAATTACCAGCTTACCCATCTTGTTGCTGTCCTGACAAATCTTACAACACCAAGTAGATCCACCATTTCAACATATTATAGTGTTCATTTTCTGCCTTTGAAAACACAATCTTTGGCTGGGATTGGAGCAGAGGATAAGATGGTTCATAACACATTGAATTTTTGTTTCCCCTTTGTTATGAAGTAACAAAGCTATTTCCGCAGAAGCTAGCTCTTTGTCTGTAGGCAACATTACAATGGTCAAGGTGATAAAGTGCCTTCCTGAGGAACCACTGTTTGAGCATAGTGCTAAAGATTTGTGGAAGGACAGCACATCCTTCTCAAATAATGAGTTGTCCAAGGCTGCAGCAGAGATGAGTCCTCATTTATGGAACTCCAGGCATTTCATCTCATACTAAATGGCATTTCCCTCCGTTCATAATATACCTATTTATTGTTGCCTGGAAGGAACAGCAACACTTGTACAATAATAACCTCTTTTCTGTTTCTGTTGATTTTTCTAGGTTCCTCATACCCTAACCATGCCAGGTCAAAAGTGGAAGGACAATTACTCCCTCTTCCTAAAACTGATTGGTGCCCTCCCAATGTTGCCAAAGGCTGTCCTAGAGTATAATTAAGTGCTATACAGTGGTACCTTGGTTTACGAACTTAATCTGTTCCGGACGTCCGTTCTTAAACTGAAACCGTTCTTAAACCGAGGCGTGCCTTCCCTAATGAGGCCTCCCACTGCCAGTGCCCTTCCACCGTTCGAATTCTGTTCTTAGACTGAGGTAAGGTTCTCAAACCGGGACACTATTTCTGGTTTTGCAGAGTTCATAAGCCAAATCATTCTTAAACCAGACTGTTCTTAAACTGAGGTACCACTGTACAGTGGAACCTCGGGTTACAGACGTTTCAGGTTACGCAGTTTCGGGTTGCGAACCGCGCCGAGCCCTGAAGTACCGGAACGGGTTACTTCCGGGTTTCGGCACTTGCACAGAAGCACTAAATCACACTTTGAGCATGCGCAGAAGCGCTGAATCGTGACCCGCGCGTGCACAGACGCGGCGCTGTGGGTTGTGAATGTGCCTCCTGCACAGATCACATTCACAACCCGAGGTTCCACTGTATAATTAAAGGTTGTTCTGCACATTACACAGCAGCAAACCTTGGTTTTCAACAGTGTGTGTGTTTGACAGGGTGTGGTAGTTAGTCCTAACTCTTTGATGAGTGCATTTAACTTTCTCCTTCACACTAAACAGCTTTAAGTGTACACCTAAAAAATCCTCAGTGAATCAGTCCTTAGTTAGACCAGTGTTTTTCAACCACTGTTCCGCGGCACACTGGTGTGCCGCGAGATGTTGCCTGGTGTGCCGTGGGAAAAATTGAAAATTTTGAAATATTTAAAAATAAAGTATTTTATAATTTTTCATATTTCTGTTTACTTACTATTTCATAATAAAGTAATTATAAAATACTTTCTTTGTGTTTATTTGATTCCTATTCAAGAGAATTACTTTACATATAGTCAATATAGGCACAGAGTTAATATTTTTAACATTTTCTAATGGTGGTGTGCCTCGTGATTTTTTTCATGAAACAAGTGTGCCTTTGCCCAAAAAAGGTTGAAAAACACTGAGTTAGACCAACGGCCCACTACATTTTCAGGGATGATGGTAGTTGTAGCTGGGCACAATTTTCTCACCTCTGGTTTAGCTCCACACAAGTGTGCTACTCACTATGTTTTCAGTTCCCCATATTGCCTGGTAGGTGTGTTCAGTAGCTTGCAGCCACTGTCCATGGTTTAAACTCATTTAAGTAGCTATCTTCAAGCTATCTTCAAGTGTTTTCTTTCCCTATTAGCAAAGCAAAGACTAGAGAAACCATTACTTCCTGAATTAATGACCATGATACAACACAGTTTACAGCAAACATATAGCTTACTTTATCCCTACATTACATACAGGCAACTCCCAATTTATGCGGTGGTTATGTTCCAAGGCACCACGTATTTAAGTGAATTTGCATATATTTGAAACACCACTGAAAAAGTCTGCAGACACCTTGTTCCGCCTCCGCCCTGTCCCCCCCCCTTTTGTGACCTTTTTGGGTCACTTCCAGGTTTTGCCTGATGCATGCATGTGCAGCTGCACACATATCGAACTTGCCTAAAACAGTCACTGCCTGTATGTACATTTTATTTTAAAAACAAAACACAAATAGCTAGTTTTGTGATACAGTCGTTGTGGTTTAGTCTGTTTGCCCCTTTCTTTGGGCGGGTAGCTTTGCAGGTAGGCCCCGGGCCTCCCTGGCAACCAGCCTATCGCAGGCCAGATTGTATTCCTGCCGCCAAACGGGTCAACGGCGGCAGGAGTAAGGGGGCGTTCCCCTGGGCATGGAACCAACCGACCAATTGCAATCAGACGCGCGCTCTGAAACATATGCTGGTCAAAATATGTGATTGGCGGATAGGCATTGGGTAAGCATAGTCTTGGTTGGAGGGGAGGTTGTAGCCTCTGCCTGCCCCTCCACAGGTATGGGGATCTTATTAAAAGGATTCAGGAGGAGTAGCTTCTGTCCGATGCCCAGATGGGGGCTAGGGCCATACCACTCCACCAATGGGAACTGCTTGGGGAAGACCCTGATTTGATGTAGGTCATAGGGTGTCCCCCCCCCCACCGGGTTCACCCTTCAAAACACTCCTAAACCAAGTATCTTGTGTGATGTCAAGTTATTTACATCTTGGGGAAGAGGGTGGTCACGGGGCCTCGATACGCAATATGATTACAAATGTTTCCTGCTAATTATAAATGCAATTGATGCTGGTGCTGTTACTGTTGAGACTTCTTCCTAGATAACACATGGCTCAGAATTGAATAAGCAAGGTGCTGCTCTGCATTAGTGTTCTGGTGCTGGTCAAAATCCATAAATCCAGCAATATGTCCTCCTGCCAACGAAAACAAGGCCTCTGAAATCTGAACAATGCTGAGGGCAAAATGCTATTGTGCAGAATAGAGTTAGAGATCTGACAACTTTGTTTTAAAAAGAGGTATGTCTAGCATTGAGGATCTGACAGCAGTTTCTAGTCCTCCTGCATAAAATTACTCACCAGTGGTACAGGAACAAAGTGTGTGGGAAATGAGTGGAGGAATGCACAACCACTAATTGCCAAAGGTGTCGACATCCTGATCATCTGTGAGAATAATACACCTCCAAGACTTGGTCAGATGTTGGTTCCCAATAATACAGAGGTTTGTCATTCCTGATATACAAGGGGTGGTGTTGGTTCTCGTAACTCATAGTGTGTGTACATCATGTTGGTATCCAGTCTCCTGCTCCCTTTTCTCTCTAGTTATAGGCATCCTGTGTCAGGTGAGTTAGATGCCAAGAGGTCCTGTCTCAATGCAGTTGCATCATCAGTTCCTGCTTTCAATTAAGCACAGCTATTTGGTTAGTAACCAGCCAGATAAACAGGACATTATCCACTGATATGCAAGCCAGGAAAGCTCTTCTCTCTGCACCCTGGGAATAGGAAGTACTCTGCCCCATGGGAATAGGTACAGTGATACCGTGGTTTACAACCATAATTTGTTCCAGAGGTCTGGTTGTAAACCAAAACAGGTTGTAACCCAAGGCGTGCTTTCGCCAATGGGGCCTCCAAAAAAAAAAAATTGTTGTAATAAAAAAGGGGTTGTAATCCAAAAAAAGGGACACACACTTCAGGGATTGACATGGTTGTAATCCAAAACGGTTGTAATCCAAAATGGTTGCAAACCAAGGTACCACTGTACAATTTATATGTTATTACCGTATTTTTTGCCCTATGGGACGCACCTTTTCCCCTCCAAAAAGGAAGGGGAAATGTGTGTGCGTCCTATGGGGTGAATGCAGGCTTTCGCTGAAGCCTAGAGAGCGAGAGGGGGCACACCGACCCCTCTCGCTCTCCAGGCTTCAGGAGAGCCCCACTGCCAGCCCCCAAGCTCGGGGGGCAGCGCACCATCCCACTGTCTCCCGACGTGGTTTGGAGGCTGGAGGCATGGAGAAGCCCGCTTCTCCCTGCAGCCAGCCCCGCAAGCTCGGGGGACAGCGGGGAAGCGCAGCGCGACATCCCACTGTCTCCCCCCTGATGTGGTTTGGAGGCTGGCGGCAGGGAGAAGCATGCTTCTCCCCGCCACCAGCCCCGCAAGCTCGGGGGACAGCGGGGAGGTGCAGCGCACCATCCCGCTGTCTCCTGACCTGGTTTGTAGGCAGGCGGCGGGCTTCCCCCTTCTCCCAGCCCCACATGCTCCCAGAGTGGGCTTCGCGCAGCTCTCCACTAGCTGTGGGAGCCCTGCAGGACTTCGCGGCTTGCGGAGAGCTGCCTGTTCTGGGGGCTGGGGTCAGGGGAAGCTCGGGCTTCCCCCGCCCCAGCCCCGTGCCGGGGGGGGGGGAATGAAATTTTTCCCTTATCCCCCCCCCCAAATCTAGGTGTGTCCTATGGGCCGGTGCGTCCTATAGGGCGAAAAATACGGTAGTTTAGACAATGTAGTATGGACAGCCCAATCACCTTGCAATAATAATGTAAAGATATGAAAGATGTAGTTTAGTATCTATTTTCCTTCTAGAACTCTCCCCCGCAACCCCCCGAGTAATTTGCATAGCAGCATTTTTAAACGAAGCCATTATTACTATTTTTCTATGGTTTTGAGGCCAAATCAACAATGACATCAAAAGTTGAGACACACAGTTGTAAACATGTACCTAGATTCTGTGCAGAATGGCTCTTTCTAATGTAGCTTGGCACTTGATAGTCATGATGAATAGTCATTGACAACCAGTGGCTACTACCCTGAGCTCTAATAACATGTGTCACGTCTTACCTGCTGTTTGGCTGGGGGCTGCAAGAAACAGTTTTTGCATTTTGAATGTAAACAAGAGAAAACCCAGCATGAGATTGCAACTTGCTTGAAAAATGTTGCTCAAAGCTTTGTGGCTCGCAAAAGCAGCCTGCCTGGGATATTGTGGCACTGGACTGATGCTGCTTTGGGATTAAAACTGCCTATAGGTGTACTTGCTTCCCATCTGCTACACCTGTATATTTGTAAATAAGGTTAACTACAAAAGTCACAATTCATATTTTCTCCCCACAAGAAGATGATTTGATACAAAGCTGCCCTGGTATATCCTTCTAACAAGGAGAACTGCAAAACAAAACTAGAACAGCAAACCTCACACTTTGATTAAGAAAGAATGGACAAGGGTTATCCATCATAATGTCAACTTGTGGAACTGCTACTCACAATCACATACACTTTGGAAGCAGAGGGAGACTGTATGGGGCCATTTATCCAGACAAAAGAATTCACATAGATTGCAGCACATGGTGACACCTGGCCTCCCACATGCCATTAGCCCTACTTGTGAAGGGCAGATATGGAGCAAGAAAGGGCAGCCCCAAGCCCCTACAATAATAATTTAATACCGGTTCTCATAGTACCTGATTAGGGCTTTTGTAGCCAAGGGAACTCGGTCCTAAAACATACTGATTGGCATTCCCAGTATCAAATGAACTGAGATTATATTGAAATGTGACCATTGGCAGGTGCTAAATGCCTTTTGCCAGAGATGCAGGGGTAGAATCACGGCTGTGTCACAACCAGGGCAACTTTCAATCTGGTATTGGATGTCAAGTCTGCATGTCATTCTTGCTCCCCCCCCCCCCAGCTTTGTGCCTGTGTTAGAAGTAGGACAGGCAAGATGTGCATCATACTGTACAGAGGTCAGATCTGAGATGCCTTAAACTAGCACCAGACCTGCCGCAAAGATACAGGGCAGACATGACCTGTTTCATTAAAAAGGCCGTTTTACATGAATAATGTAGGATTAGTGGTTGTCTCAGCTGGTTGTCTCTGCGACTGCTTCAGAGACGAAAGAACCCGAACCCCAAATCAGGTATGGGAAGATTACGCTTTGTGGTGAGGGAGTGACAGGGTTCCTTAGGAACAAGCACTTCAGTGTTTTCATCCTCACTGAATCATGTTTTCTGGTTTCTGACACCACAAACTGTTTCCTAATAGCCTGGCTACATCCCTCGTAGCTTGACAGGTTTAGGAGATTAAGGTAAAGGTAAAGGTACCCCTGCCCGTACGGGCCAGTCTTGACAGACTCTGGGGTTGTGCGCCCATCTCACTTAAGAGGCCAGGGGCCAGCGCTGTCCGGAGACACTTCCGGGTCACGTGGCCAGCATGACATCGCTGCTCTGGCGAGCCAGAGCCGCACACGGAAACGCTGTTTACCTTCCCGCTGGTAAGCGGTCCCTATTTATCTACTTGCACCCGGAGATGGTTTTGAACTGCTAGGTTGGCAGGCGCTGGGACCAAGCAGCGGGAGCGCACCCCGCCGCAGGGATTCGAACCGCTGACCTTTTGATCGGCAAGTCCTAGGCGCTGAGGCTTTAACCCACAGCACCACCTGCATCAGAAGTGAATAAAAGCTTTACTTAGAGAACTGCTCCAATGGTGGTGATGTCACTAGTTTAGAGAAGAGAATGCTACCAGGTACTATCATTTGCTTTTTCCTAGTGCTCCTTGTAAATGGAAAGGGCAGGGTCAACATGGACAATTAAATACTGATTCAAAAACAAAGCACCGAGAAAAAGCGTAAAGCCTACTCAGAATTCTACACGGTGTCCACATTTTGAAGAAGGAACGGGAAAAAGGGAGGCAGAAACCTGTTTAAAAGGGAACTTTTAAAAAAGAAAAGAAAAGAAGAGAGCAAATGGTCCAAATGGCTTGTTGAGGCAACTTAAATGACGACAGTGGACTTCTGCCAGGAGATAACATTGGAGCAAAGTTTAATTTTCAATTCCAAGGCATACTTCAGGACAAAATACATTAAGATGATGTTACTGCAAGAACATAATCACTACCATAAAAGCTTCTTCTTTTTTTAAAGTGTCTGTAAGAAACCTCAAGGACACAAAAAAATTGAGGTTGTGGGAAGAGAGAATGAAACTGAAAATTAAACCATTATTCTAAGCTTATGAGAAACCAGGGATGCACTTATTTTTCATACTGGAATTTCCTTTTGATGTGCTGCAGCGCCAGCTCTAGGAATGAGCATGATAAATAAAATAAACTTACAATTATGCACCATAGCAAGCCACATTCTGCAAAAGGAAAAATTTAATTCTGCGACTTCTGTAAATTATGAAAATTCAAACCAAATGTTCACAATTTCTTGTACTTTGTGCAGTTTATTTTCCTGCTAGTCAGGCAGAGAGGCAAGTAACCACTATACAAAATACTAATGCCTCAGCCTCTGACCCCTGGAAATCCTTCTCTCTCTACTTTTTTACTATGCATTGCCCACGTGAACTGTAGTCATAAAAGCACTAGAAACTTCCTTTTAAAAAGAGCTAAATTCCTAAGGAAACTGAACTATGTAGACGATGTCATGTTCTGTGGCTTTTCTTTGCTCTTGCAGAATTTCAGTGCTGTATATGCACAATTCTGAATAGATCCTACTTAGAGGTAGCTTTCAGGGTGCTATATGGGTGGCACTAAATTCCGGAGCCCTAAACAAATCATTTAGTTTACATGCCACAGTTGTGCCTCTGGAACTACCATAAGCTGTTTTTTTAAGGGAGTGAGAATCAAATCATGTCTAATTCATGTAATTCATATTGTATTCAAAAGGATTTGAATACTTGAGAAAAAGGTGACCTTTCCTGCCCTGCCAATGAGTGGTAACCGATATTGAAATAAACAAAGCAACTATCTCATACCTTAATCTAAAAATCCCCATACACATTGAAGTTCTGCCAATATATACATTCAATAATTTGGTTTAAGGAGAGATCACTAAGCAACTAAACATTCTTTCACTGGTTGGGAACCCTAAAAAGTAGCTACTTCCTGTGGCTTTGCTCTCAGGCTTGGGTGCTGCTTTGTTCATCAGTGGATAGTGAGTGTTACCCAGGAGAGAAAAGGCAACTATCTTTTCAGTGTTCAAAACGTTGGCAGGTATGTGGATGTTCTCCAAAATGCAGGATCAACAGCAGATGCCTGAACATATGGCAATGCTCACCACATGTAGCCTGTCTCCCATGCCACAAATAGTAGAAAGAGAGACTCTGAAGAGGCAGCACTTTGGAGTTGCACAAGCTCCAGGGATCCCTGTTTAAGTAGGGACAGTCCCTATATATTGCTACCTGTCCCAGGTAAATCACAGTCTGCTTGAGAAAGGACATCCTTTTCAACATTTTGTTAGAATGGAATGCTAGAGCTGCCATTCTTGGGGCTTTAGATACTTCTCCCAGATTTCTAGATGTGAATCTGAGTGAGTGATGGATGCATCTTACATCTTATTTTGTGATAAGAATGCATGTGTAAAAAAGGGAGAAACATTTCATCATCTGCTTCTTCTATGACCCATCTCCTGTGTCCTGATCAAAAAGACTTTCTGCTGCAGCCCTGCTACCCATTCAAAATGTCTAAACAGTGGATTGGTAGCAGTTGTGTAAAAATGGATGCAGCCCCAGCCTTTGAATCAAAAGGGGATCTATGATGTGCACAGGACTGCAATGCAGTTTCCAATCCACCCAGTTGGGAATTTGCAAGTGTAGTGCCTCTGTTGAAATCAAGGTGCTAGTGCAGGGGTGTGGAATCTCAGGCCTTCCAGGCCTCTTGACTTTGCCCTCAGGGCTCTCCCCAGATCACCCCCCCCCCCCGCAGGCCACAGCACTTTCAGCATCAGCTCCTTGAGTGCTTTTCCCTGGTAGTAGGAATGTGTCATTGAACTCTTGCTTGCTTGGAAGGAGGATAGAGATGTGAATGTGTAGAAACCTCCCATTTCTGCAGTGCTGTAATGTTATCTGTACCAAGGTACATCACATTCATTGCTGCGCTCATTTTTGCCTTTGGCCTCTCCTAAAACAGGTATGTGGCCCCTGGAAGGTTGCCTATGAGGGAATGTGGCCCTTGCTTCACCACCATGGTGCTCGTGTTTAAATAAATAATATTACAATATTTCATTTTATTGTATTCGGATATGGAATAAATAGCTTTCATCTTTCCAGTAATGCAATAGTGCTCTCTCTCCTTGTCCAGAATTGTTTAACTGTTGTAGCATCCCCCACCACCAGGCCTGCTGAATCTACAAAGGTTTTTCTGCTTTCTCTTTCCCCCCTTTTTGATCAACTATTATATTTGCAGTGATCAATATGGGGTAAACGTATCTGCATCTTTTGTACGACATCTCATTTGCATGACGTTTAAAATCATACTACGAAACATTTTCTTTATGCTTGCTGGGGTGCAATGTCACTGAAATAAGGTCTCCTTTTACAACTTTAACTCCACTGAACTTCTCTGTGTAAAATATACATGATGAAATGTATTTTGTCTAGAGCACACACATGCTAGCTACCATTTCACACACTGACATGAGCATGGTTCAGTTTGTTGATTACATATTACAAGCTGCTCTTTTTAAAAAGCTTTCTTTTTAACCCAAGGAACAAATTCCCTCTGCTTTATATTGCTGCAGGAAGAGGCAGGTGAAAAACAGATTTCAGCTACAAGGCCCAGGCAGTAATCTCTGATTTGAGCAAGGGATGCTACAAGTACACTACTAGTGTGTACCTTTTTTCATCTGTGAAATATTAAGCACTTAAAGCATTCTGCACCTTGGGAAACAGTTCCTCCTGCTTGTAAAATTAGGCAGTAAAGGGAGACCATGAGGACTCAGGACCAGATAGTGCTGTGCACACACAGACACACTCACACCCATCTAAGAATCAAATGATTAGGAACTAAAATATCTGCCAATCTTAAGAATTACAAGTTGTGCACAGAAAAAAGGTTCTATTACACCTCAAATACATATCCAGTTATTCAGCTAAAGCTAGGTCACAGATGTCCAGCACTAGACTAGAGTCTGCTTTTGCTAATCCAGTATTAATCTGCCAGTAGAGCTATGTTGGCTTTATTATTGGTAGGGCCCTAACGGAGAGACTTGGTTGCTCAGGAAAGGCAGAGCCAAACACATATTTGCTTTCTGATCAATCTCAGTTCTCCTGATGGGCTGTGTTGGGGGTATTCTCAGCATTCAAAGACCCTCAGCTCAACTACCACTGCAGTGCTCTGCCAGGAGAGGGAGCTGGGACTCTGATATTCAATAGCCTTTGATGTTTTCTATGCCCATAATATGATGGTGCTTGTTATGATCATTGAGTGTTCACAGATGTGCCAGGGAAGATTGCCAGATTTTCAGAAGACCAGTTCCTGAATGCACAAAGCTACAGGGAGGAACATTTCCTGAATATTTTGTTTGCCAGCTGGGTTGCCACCCATAACCTTTTGGCCGTTGTATTTTAGACAGTCCACCCAGCACTATCTGGTTGATCTTGGATTCAGGTTTTTTTTTATTATTACTGTGATAAACTTCATTGTATTGTTATCTTTTGTAAGCTGCTTTGAGAATCTTGTGGGCTGAAAATGAAGGGCACCTTTTTAAAGAAACAGATTAGTAAATAAATTAATGTTTTTCTTTCCAATATTTTTCCTTTTGCAACAACAAGTCATGATCATATTTCTCAAGATAATAAATAGAAAACACATGATTGTGATGCAGTCTGCCTATATTGTGCAGGCACAAATTTCAATTCATTCTGCCATTTCTGTTTTGGTTTTTTAATGTGTATGAGGTAGAAATACAAAAAATTGTAAGGGCAGCAAAGATGCTTGAACAGCAAGCATGCTTGAAAAATAAGGATAATTTGTAGAAATTATTTTAATGCAATTGCTTTGAAGATGAAAATTGCTCTTCAGGATAATAGGCCGCAATGATCACTAGGTATTAGTGACCTGTTTTCCAACTCCTTATTTAATAATTAAAACTAAAACAATGTAATCCATGGTTATACTCTCATCATAATAAGCCCCTTGATTTTGCCCCTTGACATGGTGAATAGCTAGACTGTCCATAATTTGTCAGGATAAATGCTGGCAACCTTGACACCAACCGGGAAGAGGAGATATTTGAACAGCTACTAAAATAAGCAAATAAGGAATTAAAACTAGCTGGGGCTTTGTGACATTATAGATATATCCAAACCTAGTTCAGCTTAGTCTAACTAAGAGGTTTGGGTGCATACTAGCAACTCCTGATTCATCTCTTGCCTCACTCAGGTAACCTTAACAGGTAGCCTTAGGCCAAGCACTTTTGACCTATAAAAACCAGAATGGTCTGGACACAGCATACCTAACAGACTGCTTTCCTGCCCTTTGTCCCATTAGGGGAGGGGCCATATCTCAGCTGAAAAGCATCTCTGTTGCCTGCAGGAAGATCCAGGTTCATTCCCTGGCATTCCAGGTAGGAAAACTCCAGAGATCCGCTGCTAGTCAGTGCAGACAGCCCTGAGTAAGATGGACCAATGGTCTCATTCCGTATAAAGGAGTTTCCTATATTCCACTGCAGCCCCTAAAGTGAAACAAGAGCATTCCATACATTCACTGTGTTACGAGAATATTCTATGAACATAGGTTCCCCACCCCCAAGAAGTCGCATGTTTATGCAGATCTTTCACACATTCAGGTAGATGCTGGTATATACTCTTGTGCAATAAGACAGCAGCTTCATAACCCACACAAAGGAAGTGGGCACATTAGGATAAGCTTTGTTCTGGGCCATATCTGAGTGGCATGTCTTTGCCTGGTGGCGTGTGGCTCAACTGAGCTGGAAATGGGGAAGATTTGCCCACACCTTGGATTCTGCAGGAACCTATGAGAGAAAGTTCTCCTGTGGACTGCCACAGGGGGGAGAGGGGGAAGAAGTCTTCTGCCTTGGGTCTAGTTACAGGTAGGTAGCCGTGTTGGTCTCCCTTGGGTGTTTCATGTCATTTTGTCCTGTGAGCTTCTCGCCCACCTGCCTTCAGATCAAGGCCTTGACAGAGTTGGCACTTGGTTGGGGTTTATTTGCCTTTCCCTCAGCAAAACTTTTTGCTTTCTTTTGTTAGGCAGAATAACATTGTCTTTGTATAAAGGCAGAAATGGCATTGGGGAGGATCAACATAGTAAAGGTGGACCCCCATAAGTGGTCTGAGGGGAGGATTGGCCATGGCACCCCAAAAGCTTGGGCTGGGCTCTGACTGGCTGGAATCCTCACCCTGGTTGCCCAGTGAGACCCTGAAAGCTTGCCTTGTACCACGACAGGGTTCAGCACTGGCTGTATCCCATGGAATGCATTTGGTGGTGTCCATCCTCAGCAGATCCCATTCCACCAGCTTGGGGTGAGTTTAATGAGGAACTGATCCTGACCCTACTGCTATGGCAACCCTTATCCCGCCTACTGCGTTCCATAATAGATTTGGCCTGATTTCATCCCAGCACCTGGTGTACTGCCTGATCATATGCTGCTCTTCTGGATCACGTAATGCGCCTGCCAGGGCTAGCGAATAGCAACAGCTACATTGCACTTGTGCACTCAAATGCACATCAAAAAAGAGAAGGCATTTTGCAATAAGAAAAGTAATAGAAAACTACAGTGGAAAATGCCGGATAACAGCCATTTCATGTCAACATCATTTAACTCCACTTAATTTTGTGTGAAAATAAATTGGGATGATTGTTCAAAATGTGATTTGTTTGGAAGTGACCAAAGAGAAGCATTATCGCTGGCTGCTCCAAAACTGTAGAATTGCTTTCCTTGAGAGATCTACAAAAGTCTAGGCTTAAGTATTTTTCATAAGTGCTCCAAATCCTTTAAGCTGCCAATTTGTGACTGGGGTAGAGTATTTTAAGTTCTGTTTTTAAGGTTTATATTCACAGACACCGACAGGGAAGCAGTGGCCCTCCGGATGTTGTTGGACTCCAGTTTCCATCAGCCCCATCCAATGTGGTCAGTGGCCAGAGATTATGGGAGTTGTAGTCTAACAACATCCAGAGGGGCACAGGTTCTCCATACCCATGTAAAAATGAAGTACTACCCAACCTGAGGCTTCCTGCAGAGGCAGATTTAGGGGAGCAGGACTGGTTCAGTTGCACTGGGCATAGAGCCTTGGGGATGCCGCAATTATGATGTAGAATGCGGGGGTGAGAGGGGGGTGCAGAATTTTAGTGTTGCACAGGGCGCCACTGAAATTTGAGACTCCAAGGTCTGCCACTGCTTCCTGCATTCCAGGGGGTGTAGGTGTGGCTACTGATCTAAATAAATGAAATGAAGGAAGGACTAGGGAATGGTTTAGAAATAATCAATTTTATCTTGAGTTGAAGGTGGAAGTAGATCTCTGCCCTCCTCTCCACCCAGCTTCAGTAGAAAAGAATGATGTGAAATGTGTACTCACTATCCCTGGAGCTTTCCTTACAAAGAGGCTTAGGATAAAGAATGAAGAACCACAATTTCCCATGCTAGAGTTATGATTGCATATGCTTATACTAACAATTTATTACATAAGTACGCTGTCAGGAGATATATTGGCCCCAGAGGCCTTTTCCAATCCCAGAATCACCTCTCTTCCTGATGCAGAGTTCCTGCCAAATCCCAGTGCAGCCAGAGGGAGTCTATGTAGGATCTTATGAGACAAGAGGAAACATGTACTCACTAGCAAAAATATTAGTGCTAAATCATGCTAGTGAAACCATGTTACTTAACGTAATTCCTAATGCAACAGTTTTTCCTGGTTTCAGTCTGATCCCTGTGAGAGAAGACAACAGGTTTCAGTCTTCTTCCTTTCTGCTATTTTAGGAGGAAAAGGAGATAGCCCTAGAATAGCTTAGGTAGGGTTACAGGGACACCTGCCCCAGACCCCATCTAGAAAGGAGTATCACATATTTTATGGCATATATGTTGACAGTTATTAAAATAATACTTTTTGCATAAAACAGATTAACGCACAAAACAAAGAATGGCAGCAGTCTGCTTCATCAATCGAAAATTTGAATTTCAGCAGCAATATCTTAAAAGAGCAGAACTATTCCTAAGAGGCTCAGTGCCAAATTTTGCTACAGGGAGTTGGTTGAAGCATGGAATTAGAAGCCTTCCATTTTTAGCCTGGTTGTATGTTAAAGGAGGCAGCTAGCCCCACTGACAACCTTGATAATTTTTGGTGAAAATGTCTGTATATGAATATTTTGCATAGTCTTATCCATATTGTGTTTGTGGCAGGGGAGCTCCTTCCATTGATTGACTGGGCTGGGGTGGTGGTGTTGCTCAGGGGATTCAATAGCTTTCAGTCCTGTGACGGAAAGGAAATTTGTTGGTTAGACTGGGATTGAAACCTTACACAGGGCAGGTTAAAGATGGGGAATAGTTCCTGGGACACAAGAGACCCAGAAGAAATGAGACATGCGGTGATGGAAATTAACTGAGCAAGAGTGATCTGAAGGAAAGACAGATGGTTTTAACAAAAAGGGCAGAGGTGGCCGTTCAAGGACCACAGGCCAGTGGTGGGTGGGACCAGAGGCAAAAGTGGGCAGAACAACGAATGCAGATTTAGCCCTTGTACAATGGGCTAGTTTCTACATGCACTCACGCACCTTTATTGATCCTTCATCCAGGCAATAAAGAGGCATTATCAGAGTTCCAGGATCCATTCCAGACAGGTAAAAGAATACTCAAAGAGGGTGCAAAGTAGGGACAGTGAAGAGAGAGGCTGTGGCTTGAGGAGGGCCTAATAGAAAGGCCTGGAGAATCACATTCAGTCCTTAGACAAGAGGTTTCTCACTCTTGGACTGCACTAAGAAGGAATTTTGGAATGACTTCACAAAGATTAAGGTCAGAAAGGGTGATCAGCAAAGAGAACAAGTCTGATTTAACGTGGTTAAAAGCCTAAACCAGAAAGAGAAATTTTGTTAGCTGGAACTTCCACCATCAGTACAGCACTGTGACTTGGTAACCCCACAAGGCAATGCCTTCTGAAGATGTTTATTTAGTTTGAAAATAGAATGCCACCTTTTTGCCATAACTGGTATTCCTGGGTTCATAAAAACACTGGGGGGAGGGGAGAAGCTCTACATAAATAACAATCAAAAGAGCAGTTAAAATGTTAAAAAAGCATAAACAAAAGCCAATCCTTAGCAATGTATTTAACATATTGACTTGAATCTTAGTAACCAGACAGTTATTGGCTGCGGGGTTTTAGGTATATTTGCTACTGTGCCCTGAGCAGATCAGGAAAGGAAGGGCAATAAACAGGACTGTGCTCCACAATTAAGGGGATATCAGGTGGAGGCATGGCACCTACTTAGAACCATGGCTCCTTCTACACAAGCTTTTAGTGCTTATGGAGATATTCAGTGGATGGGAGTTGCAATACTGAAGAGTCTAGTTCAAGCAGAGCTCATCCCACAGAAGAAGAAAAAACATAACTATTTCTTTGTTGCAGCCACATCTGTACACACCTTTATCTTTCATCGGTTGGAAGATCAGTGTGGTATAGTAGTTAGCTCAAAGAAACCTAGGCTGAAATCTCTTCTCAGCCAAGTGTGAGTGACTTCGGACCAGTCACCTTCTCTCAGTCTAATCTTCCTCACTGGGTTGTTGTGAGGGCACACTTGGGTGAGTGAAAACTATATGTGCTGCCTTGAGATCCTGGGAGGAAAGGTAGGTAAAGGTAAAGGGATCTCTGACCATTAGGTCCAGTCGTGGCCGACTCTGGGGTTGCGGAGCTCATCTTGCTTTACTGGCCAAGGGAGCCGGTGTACAGCTTTCGGGTCATGTGGCCAGCATGACTAAGCCGCTTCTGGCAAAACCAGAGCAGCCCACGGAAACGCCGTTTACCTTCCCACTGGAGCAGTACCTATTTATCTACTTGCACTTTGACGTGCTTGGATATAAATAAAACAACAAACTGTAAAATATCTGATTTGTGTTAGTTTACTTTTAGGTAAGTGCTTCAATCCAGTTCATCATTTTGGTTGCCCTTTCCGTATTTTTCCCAGTTTTGTTATATCCATCCTGAGATGGGCCAGCCAGAACTGTGTGCTTCATTCTAAACATAGTTGTAGCTGAAATGCAGCAGTATTATGCACATGTGTTACATATCACGAGCATGATTTAAGAGCACTTTAAGAAAAAGGAGCCAAGTCAAGTATGTCTGTGAGTCTGTGCAAGTTTAGGCCTCTGACAAGATTTACTGCTAGAACCCTGTTGGCTTTGGGTGGGTCTTGGCTATTAATACCTCTGATTATTAACCACAGTAAACAATATAGCCAATTGTACCGAAAGGAAAGGATACTTGATAAGAGGACTCTTCTGTTGGGACAGGAGACTCTGTGTCTGCCCCTCCCCTTCCCCTTACATGGGAAACAAGCAGCAGAAGAAAGCAAACACAATGTGCTTAATGTACTTTAAAGAGAGTGCTGTGTTGTAGGAGAATCCTCTTTACATAAAATCAAAGGTGTGTAACAGGAGGGAGAGGGAGAGAGAGAGAGAGAGAGAGAGAGAGAGAGAGAGAGAGAGAGAGAAGGGCTTTGGATTTTCTCTGTCAGTGACAGCTTCATGTTTATTTATTTGAGCAAAAGGAGCGGATACCAAAGCAAAGACGTGCTAATTTTATTCCCAGATCAAATAAAGGAACACCGAGCATGTTCTCATCAAAGTCAGTGATTACTTTAGGGGGAGCTAATACAATGAATGTTATTAAATGAAGCAACCTCTTTAAAAGGGCATCTCACATTAAGGATTTTAGCATAAGTACTATTTTGTTGTGAAAGCTTATGCAAGATGAAGCCTTCAACTGGAGGGATGGACAACCCTGTCAGCTTTGAGAGACTCTGGGTGCTTGCCTGGAGCGCTCTGATCCTAGCCAGTGTTTTTCCACTGTTTACCAAGCACATGTTAATACATCTTTGCAGATGGATTTTCCACAGCCAAGCCAATCAATCCTTTTACAAATGGACAGGACTTAGCAGTCCTTCTTCCTGTGCAACACACATAAACATTGCAAATAATGCTTAGAGAAACAAACTATTTTTTAACAGCACATAGACAACCCCCCAGGCTGAGACAACTCTACTACAGTGTACAGTTTGGGTCACCACACCTCAAGAAGTATACTGTAGGTCCTGGAAAAAGGCAACCAGAATGATCAAGGTGCCAGAGCAACTTTCCTATGAGGGAAGGTTGCAACATTTGAAACTTTAAAAACATCAATTCTAATGTGAAGATGAAAGCTGAGATGGTAGGCTGAGACTGCGTTCAAACTTTTCACTGTGTTAAACAGATGTTAAAAAGGGGGAGATTATGGGATCTTATGTTTTTCAGCACTGTTTCAAACATTTCACATTATTCCCTATGCTACGTGTTGTATAGGGTTATTCTCCCTTTAAAAAGTCAGAATGTTGACAGCCAACATTCTGCTAACTCCATTGCATTGCTGCACTTGAAGAAGTAGGTTATAACCTATCAAAACTTAGGATGTATTAAAATATCTTTAATTCACTACTGAATTAATTTACATTTACACAAAAAGGCTTTTAATTGTCATACCAAATCTTTTATTGATATGTTTAGGTACTAAATGCTGCCAGATATGAAAAAATGAAGGAAATGATTAGTAAAGGCAGACGACAGACACAAGCTGTATATAACAGACCACTATCCTGCGTGGAGCTCCAAGAACACTCTGTGATTTCATCAGTGACTTGGATCAGGACAAGCTGTGTATATGTGTTTTTGTGCTTCCCTTGTGTGCCAGAAGTATCCTTAGAGCACATCCATATTGTTCTTTGTCTTCCAGAGTCTTCCAGACCTTGCATTTTACTCCAGTATTCATAAGCTTGGTAACTATTGTTTTGTTGAGGTGACATTTTGGAAAGAATGCATGGATCCATGAGTGAATGCGTGTGTGGAGATGATGCCCATTTCTGACTTCCATTTGCTGATAGCTCTTCTGCACAGCGGGCTAGATCTTAGGGGCTAGTGAAGGCAATTTCAGCAATGTAGAAAGGTTTGCTCTTAAATATGTTACAGAAATAACAGGGGGGCACATCTTTAAAGATATTACAATGTTATAAATATTATGCCTGAATGTATCCTTTCAACTCGACAGCTCAGGGAAGATACCGTGCTGTATAAATTCATATAAAATCAGTAGTTTGACCGATTCTCTTCATTCCAACACCATTTTAGCCTTAGAGAAAAGGACTCTTTTACCTTTCTCTCCCACCATAATCCATCCACAACACCCCACCCAGGGAGTGCCCAAGGGTGGCAATCTCCGAGCTGATCGCTGACCATAAAATCCCAAGAGATCATCCCGGGATTTGCCACAGGACAAGGATATGTAAAGAGTTCTATTGTTCTTTGGTGATAGGTACTTGAGAGGTGTTAAGAGACTTGTCTGGACATGTAACCCCTGTCTACCCCCCCCCTTTTGTGACATGTCAGTGATGCAAAGATGATGTATCAATGATGCTGCACTAACTGTATTCTGGGTGATTGTGGGAAGTTTAAAAAGCCAATGTCACCCCATGCTTGGGGTTCTTACTCCTGTGGGGACCTGTTGCGCAACAATAAAGATAATGGTCTACTGACCGCTGTTTTGCTCCAAATTGCTTGGATGGATTAAAAACAATATTAGCTGGCAGAATGATTGCTTTTCAGTCTCTTACTAGTATGTATTGTATGAGGAGAGAACTCACACTGGCAAACTACAAGACAAAAAGCTGTTGTGTTGATTATGAGAAGAAAAACTGGGTCATCAGCTGACACAGTCAGGTGATGCAACTGGAAGAAGGGCTCAGAAATCCCATTCTTTTAATGCCAACACTTTGTATAAAAGTAAACTGTATTTTCAGCCTCAAAGAAATACGGTACATCTGCCATTCTAACCCTCTCTCCTTGCACTACACCCTAGAAGCAAAACTTTAAATAAATTAAACAGCAGCAGAGTCTTTATGACACCATTTCTCCAGCAGATCCAAGTGTTGTCCAAAGAAGGATTACTCTGATTAATCTGGTATTGCAAATAAGGAGCCAAGGAAGGAGTGAAGGTGATACAATGGAAGCAAAGATTCCAAACCAAGATTTACAAGAATGTGTTCAGTAGTTTTACCACCAAGCTAAGCTTCAACTTAGTTTGGAAGGCTGCTATCTTCTCTGCTGTGTCCTTTGATGGAAGTCAAGACAGAAGTGATTTCTTATATTGTAAAATCCCCTATCATCTTACGGTAAAGGGCAGGCAAGAAATCCAAATCATAATCATAATGTAAGTGAGTCCAACCTCATCTCCCCCTTGCCATAATGTTATTCCTGGAAGGGAAGACCACTCTGTGGCCCTTGGCTCCCTTGTCAGTCAGTGGTCCTGATGCTCTTCCTGGGAAGGAGGGAGGAAATGAATGGAAGGAAGGAAAACTATATTGTGGCAGGAAATGGAAAGAAAATGGAGGGAAAACTTCTAGTATTGATGCAGTATATCGGATATGAATCCTGTTTTAATTTAGCTAGCAGCACAATATGCAGCAGTGTCTGCATTTTTGTACGGTCTGCTATAATTTGGAATGGGGGAAAGCCTTCTGAGTGTGTGCCAGGCATATACAAGAGCCGAACTTCACTTCTCAAGGAAACCTCCAATAAACTTGGGAGTTCATTAAGAAGCTCCAGAATGGACTTTTTTGTGCCAAATTCTTTTTGAACTCTGGGAGGTCACATTTCCCTGCCATTCAGGAATTTGCTACCATAGAAAACATAATAACCATTCTATTGTAGCTGCTTTGTGCGGATCCTTTTGCACATTGTACTAAAGAGCTGTGCCAGTGGGTGTTATTGTAATATGTTTATTTACAAACATGCAAGTTGAACTGAAGGAGCAGGCAGACACCTAACTTGACAATGCTAGTCTTTAAAACAGCATCAGCCCTCCAAAAGCAAACAGCATGCACTAGGAATCCTGCCGTCAGCTGAAATAATTTTGGCTTCTGTCTCCTTTGGTGACTGCCTTCCAGTGCCCAAACCCCCATGGAGGTGGAGCGAGTTACAGTTTTCTCTAGCTAGTAGCCATTAGCCCCCATAGCTATTAATGCACATTTAAGCAACTTACTTCTAGCCATCAGTGTCCATTAATAAAGCATATTTAGCTATTAGCCAGACAACAGCCTAAGCATATCTCTGCACTTGACAATAGACAACAGCATTTTCATTACAGTATTATTTCATGTTCTCATATAACTGGTGTGAAATCCCGGGATCTGCTTTCCCTGCAAGGAGAGATTACTGGAAACTTGAGACATTTTTACTATATCTGTTTGTTTATACATATCTGAGATGACCAGGGATGCACCCATTCAGGTAAAACTAGTCTTGCAACACAATTAGTCTCCCTGGGAAGCAATCAGACTCTGGTTTCTTCTCTCTTCTCCAGTCTGATTAGAACTGGACAACTCTTTCCATTAGCCTCCATCTGCAGCCCCTACCCAAGCAATTCGCACTGTAGCCACTGACTGTCAAAGGCCAATTAAAACTAGCATCTTCAGCTACCAAGCTACACTGAAGCCTACAAAGAAGGTAATCTGGTTGCTTTGCAGGTTCCACATCCATTTTATTCCTGAAATACACCTGGGTGAAAACGAAAACCACCTCTTTCTCAATCTCATTCCTTCTCTTTCTCTTTACACACACACACACACACACACTTCCAAATATGAGTGAGTCCTAAGAAAAATGCTTTTCATACACATCCTTGGTGAAAGGCAACAGAGGAAGTTATACATTTCTCTTATTTTTGGCACCATACCATAGTTTTATAACCCAGATGACTTTTTCAATCAAGAGGTTTGACATATGATTTTAATGTAATCATGAAAAAGTCCAGTGATTCGGCAACCTGGGAAAGAAAAGAAGGGAGGGAGAAAGAGGATGGATACAGTGGGAAAACATCCAAGTGAGGCCTCAGAGGGGTAGAAGTTATAATAGAATATGCATGATTAAAGACCAAGAGATGTCCCAATTTTTAATTTTATTAAATTTAGACACTGTGAAATTATGAACTGGAGAGGGAAGCCTCTAGCAAATTACAAGAGATAAAATTTATTAGCTCTGATTTATAGTCCATCCTGTCTCTTAAGACTGCCTTTACATGTTACATGGTTGATGCTCCTCCTTTGGCTGCTCCCAAGAGGCTCATGGTAACATATATTCTTCTGCCCATGTGGTCACAGTGGGTTCCATGGTGATTGATGACATATTGTGCTGATGATACCAGGCTGAGTTGATGGCAAATCACCAGTGTGCTTCATGACCTGGCAATCAGCTCTAACTACACAGGTAGAACAATGCAGTTTCCAGGGAACAGTTTGAAGGCATGAACAAGTCCAAGGGCTTCCTAGGTGTGGGAAAAGGGAAGTGTGGACGAGCACTAAGGATGGTCATCAGTGCCTGGACTAAAGATTACCGTGGTAACCCTATGCAGAGTACCTTGAGTTTCATGGAAGAAAGGTTAGGATATAAATATATTCAATCAATATTTGTTACCAGGAGCGGCACAGGAGTAGCTATGGAGGCAACAATCATGTCATGTGTAGACCTACAAAGGTGTAGTGAATATTTCATAATCGTTATGGCAATCCTCTCCAATAATCATCTTCAGGTTGTTATTCCTCATATGTTGTGGTTATTCCTATTTTACAAAACTAAGGCTGAACAGCCCCATTTTTCTGCACAGCTACTCAAATGCCCATAATTGTGATGGGAGATGCACATGTGTGTGGAGGGTCTATATGTTGTGGGGACTGTTGCAATGCGTATAGAGACACGGTTGGCAGAGTCTGGGCCACTTCTCAGGGGTGAAGGGCAGATATGACTTTCAAGTACTCTCTTACATCCATTCACTTAGACTAGAGAAAATAAGTTCACGTGGTGGCCATAATAACCTGTCTGAGGAGCAGAGTTTCACCCCCCACATCCCATAATTCAGCTCACCTTCTTTCTTCCATAGAACTTCTTGGAAACCAGTCTAGCCCAGGCTTATTTACCTCCACTGTCAATTTTGTTTCTTGGTCATGAAGTGAATATGACTCCTTGGGGAGCTGGCTTTTCTACAAATTGTTTTGGGTTTGCATTCCTTATGGAGCATCTCTCTTGTGTCATCCACATTCCTTTCTGTGCTTCCATGTCTAACACACATTTTGTTTTCCTCATGTTTCTGCATCAAATTATGCCATGGCAACTGCATTATCCCCTTGGGAGGAGGTTTGGAGTTAGGTTTGTTTGTCTGTCATTCTCCCAAAGGGAATTCCTCCCCTAAAAATTCACACAATAGCTGCACTTTTGTACCCCCCCCCCACTTTGGCTAGTCTAGTATTGTTGTTGATTTGTCTACAACCAGTAGTGTGACTATCTCTGAAATTTGTATTTATTAGGTTTTTATATTTTGCTTTATGTAATATAATATCTCTTTTTTGTAAGCCAGTTCAATATCTTGCTGCCTAGGTGCCTAAAAAGATGTGAAATAAATAAGTAAATTGTCCTCCTGTATGGATGCCAACAGTGTTGCTTGTGAAAAGAGCAAAATGTGTCCCTTAGTATAATGTCTTAGTGTTGTAACAGCACGCCAAAGCAGAGTTCCTGGGATTTGTTCCTTATTGGGCAGAGACATGGCTTGAAACAATGCAAATCATGGATATGATGTCCCAGATGGGCACTGATCCATGCTAAGCAACTAAAGCAGGCAAGGGCTAAGCCTATGAAATGACATTCCAGTGGGGCTGATTAAAATGTAATACACACACACATCCCAAACACACAAAGGACATTGGCATAGACTTCTGGGTAGCAGTACGCTTCAGCTCCTACTGTTAGGGTCTCACTGAGAAGTGGCTAACCATGGCCGAGGGGACTGATATAACCCCCGCCTCCACTACAATTTCCCCCCTGAACCCCAAAGATCCTAGTATTTGGTCTGCAGCAGGAAAATGTACTTTTAAAAAAATTAGACACAGCCCTGAGGCGCTTAGAGAAACCTCTCAACCCAAGCCAGGACTCTAATAGAGATGCAAATTATCCCCTCCTAATTTGTATGGATCAGAGGAAGAATGAGCACATGCTAATGTGGGGTGGCCATGTGCATTTTTGGTAACACCCACTGGTGGCAAGTAGCTCAAAGAGTGAATGTAGCCCTTGGTCCAAAGTAATGGTTGCCCCCACCTGCCCCAGCCAGGATCTAACTGATATCATAATATAGAGTATTTCCTTGCCGTCCCATGTGGCAACAGGTGATTTGGAGTGATGGCTAGGGAATTGCTCAGTGTCCTGATGTCAGGGCCCAAAGTAAGCTAAGTTCAGAGGGGGAGAGGAACTTGACATGGGAGTGTCATTTTGGGAAATTGCTCTGTATTTCTGATAATACGTTTCTCCACTCATGTTTAGCAATGAGACCAGAGAGATTAATGGCTGATTCAGGATGACACGTCTTAAGTTCATAAATTGGTATAAATATGTTAACTTGACTGGGCATGTGTTAAGTGGTTCCTGTGTTTCTTGTACACTTTGGGTGTTCCCTTGCCTCTGTCTTTGCTCTGAAGCCTGCTCTTCTCTCCACCTTGCCTAAATGACAGCTTGCGTGCCACGTGAGGTGTTTCCCCCTCTTTATGAATGGAGCTTTTGCTTTGTGACTCATAGGTAACAGCAGCGGGTGGGGGAAGACTACCCCTTTACCCAAGAATGTGCTAAAACCTTTGCAGGGCAGTAGCAATGGAATAATGTGTTCAATTTAATAGCTTCGCATCACAATCTGCTACGGTTAATCTGGCACATTTGCAACACCACCAAAATTTCTGCCCAGACCAGATTGATATTTGGGGTAGCCTTTCTATAATACTTGTCTTTTACCCTCATTAAGGTCTTTCCTTCTTTGGTTTTGCATCAATTCTCCTCATATCTCCCCCACTCCAAAACAAAAAATCACCCAAGCATTCATCCAAGAAAGATATTGGTTGCTCCAGGATCTTTGAGGAAGTGTTGTCAAGTTATCTGTATGGAATCCTAGGTAAAGGTAAAGGTACCCCTGCCCGTACGGGCCAGTCTTGACAGACTCTGGGGTTGTGCGCCCATCTCACTTAAGAGGCCGGGGGCCAGCGCTGTCCGCAGACACTTCCGGGTCACATGGCCAGCGTGACATCGCTGCTCTGGCGAGCCAGAGCTGCACACGGAAACGCCGTTTACCTTCCCGCTGGTAAGCGGTCCCTATTTATCTACTTGCACCCGGAGGTGCTTTCGAACTGCTAGGTTGGCAGGCGCTGGGACCGAGCAGCGGGAGCGCACCCCGCAGCAGGGATTCGAACCGCCGACCTTTAGATCGGCAAGTCCTAGGCGCTGAGGCTTTAACCCACAGCGCCACCTGTGTCCCGTATGGAATCCTAGAGCCTCAGAATTCTCAGGCTTGGCTCTGCCCTCTTGTGGGGAAGCAGAGAGCAAGTGGACTTTGGAAATGTCCATCATAGCCGCCTTCTGCAGGATCCTTCTCTTTCACTCACAACAGCAGCACCCTAAGTCACCACAGAAAAGTTCCTTGGAGGAGTGCAACTTAGTGCTTTGTCAAAACCTGACCTCCAGTTTCTCAAAAGTTTTGTTCTTCTGAGAAAAAGGCTTCCATTTCCTCCTCATTCTACTTGAGAAGTTCTTTAGAATTCCAGTTTTGAGTTTATCTTTTTGCTGGGAAGTGACTGTGGGTAGTATGTGTGCATTTTCCTTTTTCTGTAAACATTATCTAGCACTTTGCAACCTTTCCAAGTGTCTGCATTCCTGATCTGAAAAAGATTTCCCAAAAACTTACCTCTCTTTCTGTCTCTCTTGTACACACTCTTGCCCCCCAACAATCAGGAGAAACTAATTTACAGGGTGAAGCATGAGACTGGGGGAAACACTGTGATCTCAGAATTACTGACAAAGAAGGGAGGTCTTTGGGTGCTGGGCAGTGTGCCCCACCTTCACCAAGATGTGGGTCTGTGTCCAATAATCCTTGCCAGGAGAAAGCAAGAGCTAGGTTTTGTCAGAAACACTCCTAACTTGGTCAGTGGGATATTTGAAAAGAATTTGTAGGTTTTAGCATTGAAACTTTCCCCCTGCAGGATGCTGAACCAAATGGGTCATTGGCCTGATCCAACAGGTTCTTTTGCTGTTACTAAAATATCTGTCAGGGAACTGACATCGGAGCCAGAAGTGGAGGCAGGGCTCCCAAGCGATGCCGGAGAAGGGCCAAGCAGGGAGAGAGGGAACTCATCGGCTGGGGAAGGAAATCAGCGTAACACCAGGGATAAAGGGGGGCGGATGGGGGAATCGGAGAGAGGGCTCCAGGACTCTTTGCTGGAGACCAGCGGGGAGAGCACAGGTCCTCCGCTACCTACACCCACCCTGCGCAGAAGACTTCCACGCAGGGAAAGTAGGCGTAGACTTGGCATCAAAGAACTTCTTTGCTGGAAGAAGTTCAAGAAACGCCCACTGACGAATTCTGCTAGCGACTGAACAGCCACGAAGTGAAGGGCTGTCCAGCCAGGAAAGGTTTAACCAGGCTACTTAGCCAGGAGTGGCGACAACTTACGCACGAGCAACCCCATATAACCATTACAATATCTTTCTCTTCTTCAGCCACCCCCTGCCCTTTCTGGACTATTTGAGGTTCACTGTCCTCAGGGAGCTCCTTCCAGTTTTTAGCCTGCTCCATACATACCCCCATCTATAAGCCCATGGAATGATTTAATTGCCGCCAAACAGACAATTTAGCCTCCCCACAGAAGGCCAAATGTTTTTGAATATTGAATATTTTTTGTGGTCAGCTTTGGACATTCCAAAGCACCACATCAGCTGAACCAGTTGGTGACAGAGGCTTCACAACCATAAGTACAATTTCCCTATAGTTATAGGTAGTTATATGTATTCCCTACATACTTTTTCTCGGGCCTCAAAAGAAAACCTTCTTTCCCTCTTTACAATTATGGAGTAGTACTGTTCTTTAGCTGAAGCTTTTGTTCATTTCAGAAAAAGATTTATTTTTTCCCCTCCTGGATTGAGAGGGATGTAAAAAGAGCAGATCTTGAAATGTAACTAGGAGGGCAGGGCTTCTTAAAAGTATTCAATTGTCTAGGGAAAGGAGGAGGGAAGATACTTTCCTGACCCTGACCACCCATGCATTTACATTCACAAAGAATTTTAAACCGCTCTGTGGAAGATTTACAGCAGCAAAAGGATCATTGGAAAGACATGCTCATTACACACACACACACCGAGTATAACATTCCTCCCCTTTCTTCCCACTACAGCAAACACTTGTGTCTGTCAGTGTTTCATTTCAGGCAATTTGTACATCACTTTTTAAAAGCAACAACAACGTTTTTGCTTCTGCTGGAATCCAAAGAACTTCTGATTTCAGAAAGGCAAACTTCCCCCTTAACATTAGTTTATTTGAAAATGAGTCATGTTTATCTGTGCGTTAATCTTTTTGCAGTGACGATAGCTCAAATGTTCAGAAATTACTTGAGTAAAGAGGAAATACTAAAATCAAAATAAGCTCATTTAAAGATTAAGCTTGTTTAAAACCATTGTGTTAAAAACAATAGCCTTTTTTAAAGCTTTGAGCAATGCTTAAAAACACACAATCTTTTTTTACAAGATACAACTTACCTTCAATTCCCACTGCAGAGCTCCTGCTGCCACCTCAAGTGAAGGCTGATTCACACTGTCCAGTTTCGAGAGGGTAGTAGCACAGTGAAGCCATGAACAAGATCCTCCGTCTGCCATGAATGAAGCTATCCTCTACCTCTGGAAACTATTTTATGATGACAAGTGTTTGGCAGGTTCCATTCACAGTGAAGTTTGAAGAAGATGTTTGGGCTCTGGGTCATGGCATGTGATGTTGATGATGCCATTGTGCCACAGCTGTGCCACTCTCCTGCATCCCAGCTGGTCCTCCATTTTCTCCGGGAGGAAGGATCACGTTCCTCATATGCACACTTTGGAAAGGTTGCTGTCTAACCCACATCTCCTTGCCATTGCCGTTTTGAGGGGAGTCTGTCAGTAATACGCTGGTTTCCTCAGCCTCACTCATATAAACACAAATTTGTGTATTTACTGTTTCATTTTCTGCAGCCACCAATTCACTAAGAACGTTGTCAAAACCTCCCAATGGCTGGTACATTAGGTTTAGGTGCGAGATGGACACCAGCACTAGAGACAGGATGAAATTTTAACTAAGTTTGGTGGGGCTTTTTTTTTTAAAGGAGTATTATACACATAAGGGAATATCACAAGGGTCTTCAAGGTGCTTGTTGACAGATTTTGAAGACTCAAGATACACTGTTGCTGGCACCAGCCTCTAAGTGGCTTTTACTTTGGGCAAATTCCCTAATCCTTCACCCCAACAAAATACAGCACAATCCAGTCCAGATACCAGGGACAATCTTCTTCTGAAGCCCAAAGTTTTTCTCCTTGTACTTTGGACAGTTTAGTCAATTTAGGATTTCCACTTGTGTAACCTTCCTCTCTGAAGACTTTTACACAGGGCAGCCTCTCAGATTAACTCAACTACCGGCTCCCTTCTGATATTCACCAGTCATGTATTCTGGGTATTCATCTATAGGCCTGAGTTTTCCCCTCAGCTATTCCTAATAAACCCCCTTATTCCCTCCGTCTCACTTGATTTCGCAACATGGAAGTCACTGCTGGTAACTGAAAAGGGGAGTAGGGAGGGGGGTTGGTGCAGTGCAGGAACTGTGGCAGAGTCAAATCATTAGGGCGTACATATTTGTTCAAAACGTGGACACGGTTGCATCTTTTATCATTAAGATGCTGTCCGTCTGAAGTGACAATACTTGCATTGTACACCAAATTATGATAACCATTCCTGCCCCCCATTATGCCCATTCACAAGTTGTGTCAGAAATGTGTGTCACAAAAAAATAAAAATAAAGAATAAGGGTGTGTAATATGCACAACTGGATCAAAACGATGCTAAAAAATAAATAAAGGAGTATGTCAGTTTACTGAGTCTTCACGAAGGTCAGGATGCCTAGGTTTCTGAGCAGCTTTGAAAACAGAAACGAGTACAACTGATGTTCCTTATTTTGCTGAGGGGAAAGCTTTATAAATATGTTTTTAGAAAGTCAGAAGCTTCTCCGCTTCGGAGACTGTTGAAAATTAGTCTTGCATTATTTCATGGTTTGGTATAATGGTTTCTGCATTCGCCAACAACACGGCAAGATCTACCCTTGAGTAAATCCAAGCAAGTGCTCAAACAAAACAAAACCTCAAGCTTGGCTGTGATTCTATAATCACTTACAAGGAAGTAAGCCTCAATGAAATCAACAGGACTTAATTCTGCTTGTACCATCATAATAGTATCTTTTTGTGTGCCTGCCAAACAGCCATGTCATGCTTATGACGATATTTTATTCTCTTGTTAATTATGCTGTTTTAAATGTGCATTTTATATTTGACTTCACTTAGCAATGTTGGGCTTGGTTTGTTTTTTTAAATGTTAACTTTGTGTTAAATATGTATTCTGTACTTGACCTCCTTTGTAATGTTTTACTTTGAAATCTTTAAGATAATATTTTAGTTTTCTGTTAATTATGTTGCTTTGACTGTATACTTTATATCTGACTTTCTTCAGAAATGTTTGATTCTGGATTGTTTCATTGACGTTTTAATCTGCTGTAAACAGCTTTGAGATTTTTCTTTAAAATGTGAAGCGGTATAGAAATGAAATAAATAATAATAATCTCCTCAGCTGACAAAACCCCAACCATCAAGTTCCAGGCAATCAGAGCCTGCTGTCACCCTGACCAATCAGAATGCAGTTAGCTGATCCAGCCCTGCCTAATAAATTCTGAAAACAATCTCTCTCTCCTGTCAGAACATGTCACTGAGAACTACTACTAAGCAGGCTTGCATTATCACAACAGCACAAGGCCTTAAACTGTGACAGTCCCAGAGTTCCAAGAATATTTATTTGTTCCATGCACAGCCATAATCAGACATACATGCAGCATTTCTCCACAGAGTCCAGAGTCTTTTAAGGGCCCAATCACAGAATTGTAAGTTGGAAGGGATCCAGACCATCATCTCTTCCAACACCTGCAATGCAGGAATCCTCACAGCCATTCCTGCGGGGGCTTGAACCACCAACCTACTGATTAACAGCAAGATGCACTGACACACTGCACCACCTTTGAACCACCCCTAGTCTTTGTATGGTCTAGAGTAGGCCAAAAATGGTTGTGTGATTGATAAGATTCCTCAAATCTGGCAGAGAAGTCTGGGTTTTGTACAAATTTGATGGAGAGGAATGGGAGCTCAGCAAATGTTGCTCTCATTTATTTCAGTAGGATCTTGCCATTTTGGAGGGCTGCATCCTAAGTTATTAAATGGAATCAGACGAAGCAAATGTACATAGGATGGCCATATTTCAACAGTGAAAATCTGGACAGAAAAGTTGTTGAGATTTTTTTGGGGGGCAGGGCAAAGTTGAGCTATTTTTTATGGAAAATCGGCAAAAAGGGCATTGCCAACATGGGCTAACATATGTCCGAAATTTACCAGACATTTAGCAGATTTCCTCTCAGGCACTGCTAGAGATAGCTGTATTCCTAATATGTCCAAGAAATTCCAAACGTATGGCAACCCTAAAAGTACGGGAGAAAAAGCGTGGGAAAGTGTAAACAGTTCTTGTGAAAGGTTATAGGAAATCATGGCAAAACGAAGTGGGGCTAAAGTGAAAGCAATGCTCATTTTGCAGCTTTTGAAAGGATGTGGCAAAGCCCCCCAAATTAAATATTGATGGATAAATACAGTTAAGTTTTTAAAAATGTCGGTGGCAATCATTTCAATGACAATTTTGTAGTCAATTGCTGTGTGTCCTTCTCAGATTACTGTAGGAGTATTGCTGCATTTAAGGGTTTAATGGCCATGGAACAGAAACTTTCACAGGAAGGCGATGTCCTGCTGCTACATAAATACGCTTGATTAATGATGCAGACTCTCTCCTCTTCTGCAGCTGATGGAGGGGTCTGTAGCGCCAGTCATTCACAGGACAGTAGATGTCACCTAAAAGTGGAGTGTGCTCATGGTAAATTTACCATGAGATGGCAAACAAGGCTCATGGAGTGGCATTAGCTGCCCCATGACTTCATAGTACTTTTATTGCTTGGTTATTATTGATTGCTGGTTACCTCAGAAAACCTTCCACACTTAGCCCTTGTACTGGCGTCCTGCTGAGGGCGAAGACAGATGGAACATTGTAAGAGTGACAGTGGTGGTTTAATAGTGACTTTACAGCTCTCAAAGAACACTTTTCTTCCCCTCTCTTGGTGTGAGCTCTGAAAAACACATTGATTTTTTCCCAGGTTTTCAGCATGGTTTCAGCAAGCTCTGCAAACATGGCCTTCCCCTTTACGTACTTTTAACAATACTTTGATCTGGTGAGGTGGATTCCCAGTGGTAGACAAGAACACATCTATGCTTTTTTTCAATAGAGAATCTTTGCCACCAGTGGTTGGCTTCAAAATAATGGAATATGCCAAATCTACTGACCAAAAGAGATTGATTGGTCTGAAAGGACCCAGAATTTATATGTGCAAAATTAAGTCGGGATGTGTGCACAATGACCAGAATGGTCAAAGTTTGCAAAATCTTTTACATTACAAATAGATTACAAAATCTATTAAATTATAATGTCCATCCTGCCTTAAGGCCTGGTTCTATAGGAACCCATGGCGTTGCTACAGATTCTGGGCACCCAGAAAGACTAGTACTTTTCCTGCAACGTATTTGTTGTACCTACTACATTTGTAAACCAAGAACTATTCCAAGAAGATCAAAAGTAGCTTACACATGTTTCTTTGATCTCCCATCCAGGCAACATCCAGGGTCAGTCCCTCTGAGCTTCATATGCCTTCAGACCACTGTCTGGGAGCAGTGAGTGCTATGGTAGCGCTCAATATCGTGGGTAATTCTTCTAGCAGTTATTGCTGGGAAACAGCTCCTTTGACTAAATCTGCGAACGGTTGAGACCTTTATATAGCGTCGCGATCCTCCCCGGAAGACTGGCTTTTTCTTTTTGTAAACAGTGTTGAGGCTTTTTACAATCAAGTGGGGTATAAATTTTTATGAAAATAAATATAAATAAATGAATACATAAATTTAAAATCCCAGTGGCATTTGGGATGCAGCTCACCCAGCCTCGGGTGACAGTTTTGGATGAGACTTGTTCCACCAATTGCAACTCTGGCGTCCATCTCTTCTGGGTGCCCTTCCTTCTCCTGGCTTAATGTCCTTGTTACTCCTTACTGGAGACAGGAGATATGCACTGGGGCTGCTGCACACTAACAGCAATGCACCCTTGAATTCCAGCAGTGTTTCCATCCAGCTGGGGTTCTTGTGCTGAGGGGTGTCCACAGTGGTGGAACACCAACCAACAGTATATAATTTGTTGATATTACTAACTTCCTTTTGCTGAAGGCTCATCCTAGAATGCAAATGAAAAATACCCAGAGGCTCTTGCTAGTGATCCATATTTCTCTTAAGATCAACAATCATTTACGCTGAATGCGTCCTGTTACTTGACGCAGGATATTTTGTTAGTTTAGGGAAGCAATAACAAAAAAGCTAGCCAGTGCTTTCTTGAGTTGCTGGGGAGATTTCCCCCATTTAATAAACAAAGACTATACATTCTCCTTAGAAATAATCAAATGAATTTCTCTAAAAGCTAAACTTAATGGATATTGTTATGTTGAAAATTTGTGTTCTTCTGTCAGGTGCTTAAGGCTGCAGTTCTACTATGCATGTGTTCCTGTAAAGGTAAAGGGACCCCTGACCATTAGGTCCAGTCATGACTGACTCTGGGGTTGTGGCGCTCATCTTGCTTTATTGGCCGAGGGAGCCAGCGTACAGCTTCCAGGTCATGTGACCAGCATGACTAAGCTGCTTCTGATGAACCAGAGCAGTGCATGGAAACGCCGTTTACCTTCCCGCCGGTACCTATTTATCTACTTGCACTTTGACGTGCTTTCAGACTGCTAGGTTGGCAGGAGATGTGTTCCTGTGCGTAAGTCCTATTGAACAAAATGGTACTTACTTCTGCTTAACCATGGCTAGCAAGTGTGGTTAATCTCTGGACATACTGACTGGGACTGATGGAAATTGGAATGCAACAACATCTGGAGAGCCAAAGATTTGCCACCTCTGTTATATAGGTTTGTGCTGTGTGTTACTTTCTTGATCAATGCAGGTATGCCTGTAAATCAATGTCTCTTACTGGAGGCAAAAATTCTAGAAGTGACCCTCAGCCTCAGACATGGGAGCAGAGAATGCCGATGACTTTCATGACAGATGCAATGAAGGATCTGAGGATATCTCACGGGCATGGCAGTTTTTGTCCTTCTAGAGTGTCCTATTAGCTTACTTGCTGGGGGCACTGAGAAGCACCTGCCTTTTCGCAGAGGTTCTGCTCTTTGATTGCAGCTCGTTATGTTCTGGATTCAGTGGGTTGACTTGTGAAAGTACTGATGGGTGGATGGATGTCTTCTGGCAAATATTTTTTTTTCTCTATTTCAGCACTCTGCAGAAGACAGATTCCAGAGCAATTGGATTGTCCCAGTTGAGTTAAAAAAAAAATCCTTCTCCCATTCAGAAGCTGCCTAATGGAGACATTCATGACTTGTCAAAGAATTAACATGAGGGAAGATTCTTTGCACACACTCCAGACAGGCTATTTTTAATACTAGGTATATAATAAACCTTTATTAGCAATTAGAGGTCAGTGAGGTAATGACATGTTCAAGGCAGAAGCTGAAATTGCCATTCACCTTGAATTTATGCCAGCTTTATAAATGTCTTCCATGCTTCAAGCTGTTTTCCCCCCTCAACCTTCTGTTCTGCCAGTGAAATATAGAAGCAGCGTATGGCAATAATGGTGTTGTCCCTTCAAACAGAGTTTAGAGCTTATTTATTATGTATCCCAAAAAGAGCTCCCTTCCATTTATCTTCCCAACAGCCTGTGAGTTAAGTTAAGGTGAGAGGTGGTGACCAGCCATATGAGCTTCTGATATGGCTACTTTGCCAAACAGGTAGTGTGTGTCTTGTTAGTACCCACCAGCCATCAACGTACATTAAATATCTTCTAAGTCATTAATGTTCTCTGGGGAAGCTTCTTTAGCTATTAAAGACGAGAGAATAATTTCATTTGATGGCCACAAGAATACCCCCCTCTCTCTCTCTCTCTCTCTCTCTCTCTCTCTCTCTCTCTCTCTCTCTCTCTCTCACACACACACACACACACACACACCTCCCACCCCTCCTTCCTCACCTCTCTCTCTGCATCCATTTCCCTCTTTCCCTCTTTTTCCACTCTGCAAAACACGGCCACAAAGCTGCTAGTATGATCCACTGTAGATCAAGTCACAGCCCACTAGCTGTAGACCAGTGTAGCAGATTGCATTCTAATATGAACAACATCCCTATTCCTTCTTTTTAATGGCAGACCAGTACCTGCTGAGCATCAGCCATCCACTTGGAAAAGCAAAACAACTCCCCCCCCCACATGCAGCATTATTATGTGGATGCAGCCACTGTGCTGGAAATCTTCTGCTGCTTATCTCCCTTTTGCCTTGGAGACCAGCTCTCACACAAACCCATTTGAATAAAATATCTTGTTTATCTCCAGGAAGATTCTGCCTCTAGGAATAAAAATTAATGGAAGGCATCAATAATCAGAAGGGGGGGGGAATGTATGTGTGTGGAAACTGTTCACATTTCCCTATCCCTTTCAATTGATAATGGGGATGTTATTCCAGCATCTTTCCATCTGCAGATAATTGAAAGGAAATAGCCGCAATAATGAAATCACCACTGATAGGTGACAAATCAATTCATTTATGACACTTTCGTTGTCACGCTGAGCCATTTTATTGCTCAATGGAAGCCTCTTAAATTAATAAAAACTGTTAAATTCATAAAATGCCATGTACCAAATAAGGGGATTGGGGTGGAGGGAAGTTTGAATCATTAAAGGAATATAAAACTAATAAATGCTGGCTTCAGATTGTCTGGGGGGGGGGGGGAAGCCTGGCTTTTAAGGAAGATACAGAGTTATTGTAATATGCTGCAATATATCTTCACTATATATAGCAGGCTAGTTGGTAAGAGGCCCCGATTTGCATGTTACATACACAGAATGGGAGCAGGGCAAATTCAAAGCATTCACACCACATGTCATGTTAGTGATGTTTTGTGGTGTGTTTGCTGTTTAAATAAAATGTGATTTAATAGCAAGAAATTAAGCTTTTACTACACCTTCTCTAACACCATTTAACTCAACTGTGAATTTTCTAACACAGTGATGTGTTTGTACTAAGAAAGGAAATCAGGGAGACTTCCCAATTACATAACAATTAATCCTTCTCTCTGCCACACCTCCTTAGATAATTTGTGCACAGTTTATCCATTCATGTTGCTCAGTATATGTGAGTAAGCCATCAATAAAGCTATGGTATAGATATCTTGTCAATGCCACACAGGCAAGGGACAAAGTGGGAGGTGTCCAAAATGGTGACATTTTATTTGAAAACGTCTTTTCCATCCAATGCTAAAATCCAGCAAATTATAGGAGGTTGAAATATCTTTTTGGTTTGCATTACAGCAGCCCCAAATGTATTTCGTCATGTTGGAAGAAAAAGCAAATTGATTCCAATAGAAACAGCCAGGAAGACTTTCCAACACATTTAGTGGAAAGAGCTCATATTAGGAAGTTTAGCCTGAAGACAGTAGAGTATAGCCAATTTTTAAATGTGATTTAGTTTATCATATAGCTCAAGTTCCTTGCATAGTCTGGACTGAAGCAGCAAAAGTTACTCGAAACGTTCAGCTGGGAATGAACCTGAAAATGGCTTGCAACATGGAACAAATTAAAAATGTCCACTCCCAAACATGGCCCTCTGATGCTGCAATTACATTCCAGATTGCTGCAGTGCCAGTCTTGTCCCTTGCCAACTTTCCCCCTCTTCTTCTTTCATTTATCTCCTGCTCCATTCTGTGTTTTTGCCTTGATAGCTGCCCTATCTTATATCTTTAGGTGCCAGGCAAAAACATTCCTATTTTACCAGGCTTCTGGCCTCTAATCATCTGTGGCCTCTTGGAGTGGGTGGGGAATTTAAAATGCTTCTCTCTTAAAAACAGTTTGTATTATTATTAGTTTATTTTATAATGTATATAAAACAGAGAGAACAATTAGAGCAACAGGAAAAAATTGAAAATATAATAAGAAAACTATATAACAAGCACACGAGTTGCACGCGAGTCAAAATAGCAAAATCCCAATGTAAATACAGTCATACCTTGGGTTAAAGATGCTTCAGCTTGAGCGTTTTCAAGTTACGCTCCGCGGTGACCCGGAAGTAATGGAACGTGTTACTTCCAGGTTTCGCTGCTCACGCATGCACAGATGCTCAAAATGACGTCACACGCATGCGCGGAAGCGGCGAATCGCAACTTGCGCATACGCAGACCCAGGTTGCATTCGCTTCAGGATGCGAACGGGGCTTCGGAACAGATCCCGTTCGCAACCAGAGGTACCACTGTACATTGGTAGGATTTTAAGAACACTTGTAATTTTAGAAATAGTATAGGAAATCTGAGGTTAGAAAAAAATGGAGTAGAAATGATATGCAGTTGATAAGAAATTTAGGGAACCAGGAATGCAAGTGGGGGAGGGAAGTCATGGGATTCAGAGAATCCCACTTTATGGAAGTGATATGGTTTTATGTATATTTTTCTTTGTTTATGGATGTTATTGCATTTGTTACTTTTGTTGAAAACTTAATGAAAATACTATAAAAATAAAAAATAAAGGTCTCGTGTGCACGTCCCTCCCATATCCCCCTCCCAAAAAAAATAATAAAACAACAAAATCCAAGTAAAGATGATCAAGGTTATCAGATCATTGTCTTTAAAATGACGGCACCTCTGTATATGTCAAAAGGAATGCCAAATCATATAAAAGGTACCAAGAGATTCATGATTTTCTTCATTATAGGGTTTAAATGTATTTTAAATGTATTACTTTAATGTACTGGGGGGAATGTAATGTATCTATGTGGGTTGTTGTTTGTTTATTTGGTTGTAAGGTGCTTTGAGTTGCCTTTGGCAAAAAAAAAAAGGCAAGCATTAAATTTAATAAATAAAAATAATTCACACACGATGAAATCAGGGTCCCACTGGAAGTGTGCATGGGGGAGAAAGTTGCTTCTCCTTCAACCCCCTCTTCAATGCAGCTTCCAGCAAAATTGGTTTTGAACAGTTTTATAAGGTACTCTGTAAGGTGTCACAGATTGGCTGGATACAGAAGAATAGTAGGAGGAACCAGTTGGGGAACCCTGAAGGGATGAAGGCTCAGAGCCTGGGGATTGGTGGTGGGACAATGATGAGTGGTCTGAGGGAGAAGAGGAAGAAGACTGGGAGGAGGATGTGTCAGAAGCTGAAGAGGTAACAGGGCTTAGTGAGCTGGGAGAGTCTATGGCAGAGGGAAGTCCAGAATCAGAGGCAGGAGAGGAGGGAGACCAAGAGGCAGCAATGAGTCTGGCTGGTGAAGAGTTACAAGTGTCTCCCCCTCCTACTGCGACAAGCTCCCCTTCCCCCATTCTCCCAGAACCAGGAGAGGCATGAAGAGGGTGAAGGAGAAGTTAGCGTTATGCAGGCACAGTCTCAGATTGCTTGGAGAAAACTCTGGAGAGGAGGGGACTTAGGCAGCTGTGGGGAGGCAGGGACCTTCAATCTCAGCAAGGGGGCCAGACCTACCGGAGATAAGTTGCTGTGCTCATTAGGCCTGACACTCCTGTGCAGATCCTGTTTTTGCTAATAAAGAGTTGACTCCAAGTTGCTCGGTGTGATTTCCTGCTGGCTTGCTCCTGCTGGAAGGGAAATGAGTAACGGTATTGGTTTTAGCGTCTCATGTAAATCATCTAGGAATTATGTATATTTAGCAAAATAAAAATATAATAATAACAATAAATAAATAAATAAAATTCTCATACTGCAAACAAGGCGTTGAGGCTGGGATAGATTGGCTTACTTAAGGCTCAAGGTAAAGGTAAAGGACCCTTGACAGTTGAGTCCAGTCACAGACGACTCTGGGGTTGCAGCGCTCATCTAACTTTACAGGCCAAGGGAACCAGCGTTTGTCTGCAGACAGTTTTTCCGGGTCATGTGGCCAGCATGACTAAGCCGCTTCTGGCGCAACAGAACACTGAAACCAGAGCAGCACACGGAAACACCATTTACCTTCCTGCCGGAGTGGTACCTGTTTATCTACTTGCACCTTTTGGTGTGCTTTCGAACTGCTAGGTTGGCAGGAGCTGGCACCAAGCGGTGGGAGCTCACCCAGTCGCGGGGATTCGAACCGCCAACCTTCTGATCAGCAAGCCCAAGAGGCTCAGTGGTTTAGATCACAGTGCCACCCATACTTAAGGCTACTCATGAGTTAATGACTGGCCATGTCCTGTCTAACATTCCTCACCACTAGAATGTGCCAGTTCTATATTAGGGAATCCTGCTATTGCAAAAACACTACATGACTTGCGAGATCGCTTTGGAGCAGGGATGAGGAACCTGTTGTGCTCTGAATGTTGTTGGACTCCCATCAGCCCCAGCTAGCATTGCCAGTGGGTGTGGACAATGGAAGATATAGTCCAGCAGCATCCACTGGGCACTCTGTTGCCTATCCCTGCCTGACATTTGCATCCCCTACCCCTCAAAGTGTTAAAAGAAATAGGAACGTCATTTGCAACAGCAATCTGAAGAGGAGGAGGCCAATCAGCATATAATGAGACAAGTGGCTCCATACTTGACAATCCAGCACATAAAACAAGTGTCAAAAGTATTTGACAGCACGAAATGAGACTAAAATGTTAGCATTAATTGCTAGTCAGTGCTGTATTACCAGCCCCATAATCCAAATCAATTACGAGGATTTGCACCAGTTGTGAGACCTTAAAGAAAGGGGGGGATTTTGGAAGCCTGTCAGCTTGAGGGTGTCATTACTTAGTGGTGATATGACTGCACGAGGTTCTGATTGGAGCATAGAGGGTGTCACAGCCGCCCACTTTCAGGGCTGGAAAGGAAAATCGGCACAATCAGAATATTGTAAAGGGAAGCTGACAGGTGTAGTGCTAAACAAGGTTGGTTTGAATAAAAGATGCACTTCCCACATAAGGATCTCAGTTTGCTCCGTTTAAAAAAGCAACATGGTTAAATGAAAGCTACCTATGGGTTCTGTCAAAACAGTTATCAAAAATTAGAGAGACTAATTTTTCCAAAAAAAGTTGTATAATACATATTTTTGACACATTTCTTTTCAGCAAGTGTAATAATGATCATTCGTGCAATTTTCTGCCTTGATTAATTTAGTCAAAGTGGTGACGTACTGTGCCGACGGCAATGAGAAAAACTTCCCAATTGATGCTAGGCACGTTTATTTAGAACGAGAAAATCCCATTGAAATCAGTGGGACTGAACTCTGCGTACTCATGCCTAAGAGTAGCCTGACACTGACTTTGACACACTAAACAGCCACCAGGACTAAATTAACAGAGTCGGGTGGGAATTTCTTTCTAGTAAGGACTACAGCTTCTCTGAGGAAACTTAGAATGGGTCTCTATCCCGTTTCACTAAATTGATAGGTCAGGATCGGTGTGATGGCCTGGGAATCCGATTCAGAGGCTGAACCGGAGGAATCCCAGCCTGCACAGGAGTCCCCGCCTCCAGGGCCGGCTGAACTGGGGCAGGGCCTTGATTCTGAAGCGCCTGCACCTGTGCCGGATCCTCAGGAGCAGGCACCAGGTGAATCCACTCTGGCTCCGGAGGTGGTTGAGGACTCAGTGCCTACGGGTGAGTCTCCCCCTGGGTCCAGTAACCCTTCAGCCTCTCCTGAACTGCAGAGGCTCAGGGCAGAGAGGCGAAGGAAACTGGTTTCTCCCAGGAGGAGTGCTCGCCTTAAGGCCAGGAGAGGCGGGTCTCCTGGGGGCCGGGACCGCCCCTGGCCTCAGAGAAGATAAAGGCCAGTCAGCCCGGTCGTTGATGAGCTGTTTCGGCAAGCATCCAGTCCTGTTTCCCCCAGAGTTCCTGTCCTTGCCCGGCTTCCCACTGTGGACCCTGCTTCGCCCGAGGAGGACTGTCTGCCGACCCTCAACTCAGGTCCTGGACCTCGCCCCACGGTAACCTCCCCCCTGGACCAGCACAATCAACTTCATTGATAAGAACCCTCACCCACTTTCCCCCGGGCCCTGCTCACGACTGGAATTTGTGCTCTTGGAAGGTTGACTGCATTCTGTTGTGGGTGAAGATTGCCCACAACAGAATGCAGACAACCTTCTAAGAGCACAAATTCCAGTGGTGGGCAGGGCCCAAGGGAAAGTGGATGTCAGGGACTGGACTGAGGAGGAATGGTGGAGACTGCCGCCCCCCCCCCCGCACTTCACAGAGAAGAAGGAGACGGTATAGATTTACAGTGGTTTGTAGAAGGTCACAGTTCAGAGGCTGTAGAGAGGAGAAGCTGGGAAATATTGGGAGAGGAGCAGGAAGAAGAAGAAGGGGAGAGACAACTGACAGACCCAATGTCTTTAGAAAGCATTCCAGACCCCCCCCCTTTTCCCAGGACTTGGCGGGCATTGAAAGTAGGAGAACAGAAAGCTGAGAGGCAGAAAGTACAGATCAGCCAATGTAGGGGTGACATAGAATAGGAGAGACGGAGGGGGTGGGGCTTTACTCAGAGTAATGCCATTATCCAAGAGAGCTGGCATTTCTACGTGTCTGTGAATATTGAATCAAAGACATTGGTAAGAGCTTCTTGTCTTTCCATTACTGGCAGACTGCTGTGAGGGAGGGGGATCAGATTCCCTGAAGCCTGACTGTGGATAGACCAATGTATATGGCTCATACCTTTGTACAATATTAGGCTAGATTTAAAATATGTAAGTTTTTGAGCTGGTTTTTGGGAAATTTCCGACATGGGTTGCCATATGTCCAGATATTCCTGGACATTTACACAATTTCCGCCCAGTCACTGTTTCGGATGGACGTATGGCAACCCTAGGCTACGTTCCAGCCACACAAAAGCCATACGTTTCTATGGACCCTCCAACCTCATTCCATCATACATTCAGACTAGCAAGAGGTATTATCACACTTCAATGACACATCATCATCATCATCATCATCATTATTATTATTATTATTGTTTACTGCCTTTCACAGGGCAGTTTGCAATGTAAAAATACAAAATGAAAACATAAAAGCAAAAGCAAAACACGTACACCCCTCCCACAGATTTAAAAGTTCATAGAATGTTATTCAGCCCAAGGCCCGGTTGAAGAGAAATTTTTTTGCCTGGCGGCGAAAGATATGTAATGTAGGGGCCAGGTGAGTCTCCCCAGGGAAAGCATTCCACAAATGGGGAGCCACCGCAGGTAAGGCCTGTTCCTGTGTTGCCACCATCTGGACCTCTCATGAAGTAAGCACCTGAAGAAGGATCTCAGATGATGATGGCAGGGTCCGGCTCAGTTCCTCAGGGCCCGGCAAAAGCACTGGAGGATAGTGCGCAGCAGGGTCAGTCTGGAGTGTGGTCTGGGAGGGACATGGCCTGAGGAGATAGTTGCATTTCTTCTGCAGGTCTGAGGCACAATGTATGCACTGCTTTACACTGTGGTCCATATGACTAGCTAATGAAATGTCCATCATTATGAAGAGTCAGGAAAGTGTTCGATTGGATATAACAGGGACCCATTGATAGCAGTGGGTGGGGCACGACTCAAGTTCTCCATCCCAGGGGCATACGAAGGGGGGGAAGGGGGGCGGTTCACCCCGTGTGCCACCCTGACGGGGGGTGACAAAATGGCTAGCAGCACTCGTCACTGCGGGGCCCGCAGCATGCACAAGCCATGCGTCTCAGCGCTCGCAGGCTCTGCGCTGTCCGCCCACCTCCCCCCCAGTTGTAGGGAGGTTGAGGCCCCACTGCGCACCCCGTTCCCATGGGTGCCGCACGCCCCGTCTCGTCCCTAGGGGCACAGTCTTGTCCCTATGAGCGCCTAGCACCCTGCCCCTATGTGCGCCACATGCCCCATCCCTATGGGTGGATCGCCCCACCCCTGGTGCCTGAAAGGCTTGCTCCACTGCTGCTCCACCTCAACATTTCCCCAGATTCCACTTATTTCCTCCACATCCCGAGATCTATGTGAGAACTGCCCCTCTGCCCCATATGATAGCTGCACCCATTGAACGGCATATCCTCACCCCTCTTTCTGTTGCTCTGCATAGCTCACACCGTGTTCTTGGTCCTGTTTGAGTGTGACAAAGATAGCTCATGCAGATGATGTAGGTGCAATAGATATTAGGGGTGTTCATCTCTGCACTTTTGTGTGTCCTGAATAATGAGGCGAATCAGAGTTATTTTGGGGGTTTCTTTCACATCGCTGAGTTGGTTCACATTGTTACCAAGCCAGATCAGAGGGTGTTCAACCTTCTGGAAAGTCCCTTGTCTTGGTTTTTCCACGTTAAAAGGGAAGAAAAATATTCATTCTTAGATTCCTCAGGAATCTAATAGGGGCAAAACAGACCTTCAGATTTAACGGATCAGGTTTGGACCGATCCCTGGGACGGCACAGGGTAGATCCGAAGCAGATAGGACTGCTTCTAAATGCTCTAGATACAGATGCATCTTGAGGGCATGGCAACCCCCTAATACATATAAAGAGATAATCTATGAAAATATGTTGGGTGGTCAGATCTCTACCTGAGATCCATCTTGCAGCTACATGGAGTAGTAGGGCCTTTTGTGTGGTGGCACCTGCCAAGCAGAACACTTTCACTTTGGAAATAAGGCATGTTTTTGGATTAAACTAAAACTGTTTTCTGTTCACTCGAGCATTGTCAGAGTATTGACGCTCGTCATTTATATTACTGGCCACTGTGAAGCAGTAGAACTGCATTTCATGCTGTTTTTATATTGTTTTATTAAGTGTGGCGTGCTTTTTATTCCTTTGTATACCGTTTTAGGTTAGTTTAAAATATTAAAGCAGTTTATATGCATTTCCAGTAGTAGTTAATAAATAATATGAATGCTATAATTGTTGCTAACATTTGGGTACAATGTTGGGCGGGTGGGGGGCATCAGCCCCAATCCACAGTGGAACTAACAATGTTTATGTTCTCACAAGTGGCTTTGCCTTCTGTTTGAGGCCTGTACAGTGATTAGACCCACAAGACTTGATTTCTGCCCTTAGAAGCTTCTAAATAGACTAGCAGAACAAAATATTGATTGCTGAGCCCTTGTGACAGCTGGGCTCAGATTCAACGACAAACCTTGAGCCCTACTGAAAATTGTTTTTATCGAGCTACATAAAAACCTGATTTAGCAGAGTTCTCGAGTCCTGCTGTTTTGAACCCATTTTTCTTTCTTCTAAACGCATCTCTCTGAGGAAATTAATCTCTCAGGAAAGAACAGGCAGCTCACCCTGAGCCAGGAATTCTGTGTAAAGAAAAGGAAGCTGGGGGGGAAAAAAAGATCAGAGAAAGTGTGAAAGCTTAAGAGCCTTTCTAATGCAAGAATTACAGGAAGGAAATGTACAAATGAGGCCTGGAGAGCAAACTCCTGTTTGTGCTTTTACAACTCTGAGATAAGAGTGGTCCGTCCACTGACAACCTAACGTAGGCAACAGAGACAGCTGAAGTCCAGTGAGTTCCTGATGTGTCTGCATAGCCAATATTGTTATTTCCATTATACTTTTTTCTTTCCTGTGCACGATTACATTAAGTAGTTAGATTATATTAAGCAAGCAGTGCTGAAAGCAGTCTCCTTCAGACATTTGTCCTAAGCCTTCTTAAATTAAAAGCAGCCCACATGCAGGTCTATGGCCGAGGATGCCAGACCTTTCTCTTTGCGCTTCAGAACCAGTACTCTTGAGGTACTCTTAAGGTTTCAGTACTCTTGAGGATTCAAAAGAAAAGGTGTGTGTGTGTGTGTGTGTGTGTGTGTGAGAGAGAGAGAGAGAGAGAGAGAGAGAGAGAGAGAAAGAGAAAGAGAGACGTAATCACAGATATATAATGGTGTGGGTTTTTTTAACAAAAGAGCATGAGTTGTAAGCATAACCTGCTTTTCAACCCTGTATTTACTAGTTAAAACCATGTGACTAGATAGATACACATCCTTTCGCTGTAGTGACAATAGGTCCCTTGACGGCCCATTTGTTTTTTGCCCTGCTGGCAGAATGACTGGGTTGATTGTCCATAACTTGCTCGGTTAAAAAGTGGCAATGATATTTGGATGACCTGTCAATATTCTTCCTCATCTCTCCATTACCATTCATTGTCTCTCCTGGTTTACTGAGGGCAAATCTACACTGGTCAGTTATAATGTTAAAAATGCGTTATAAAAATGTGACACCAGAGTGCGCTGTAGAGCAGCGATCCATCGTCAATGGGAAATTGCATTGGGAGCTATATTACGTTCTTTTTGTAACGTTCTTACAGATCAGTGTAGATCCAGCCCTAGTTTGTTCTTTCTTAATAGAGACAGTTGTGCCTCAGACCTCTGTAAGATATACAGACCTTTAACCCCATCATGCTTCTTGCGGCCTGGACCAGCCTAGAAGCCACCCAATGCCCCAGAATACATAAATTACCAAGAAGGCTCCTGGTGGGTTGGGTTTCTCCTGCTTGGAGCAGGGTGCAAGAACATAACCCCACTACCCTGCCCCAAAACACATCCACAACTCCTCCTTGCTTCCCCAGACTAGAGATTATTTTGGCTTAGATGAAGAGTCCTACAATTTAGGATACATCGAGCAGGGGAAATCACCTCAGAAGGATGGTGGCTTTTCTACTGAGGGAACAGTTTTAAAGTGTGTAATGTAAGGTGGAGGTCAACCGAAGACCCTCTCTCTTAAAAACGTGAGTGATTTAGCCAAGAGGATTAAATCTAAGACATCGGCATAAAGTTGATGAAGATCTCTCCATTCAAAATGCTTACTGCACGTGCTGCGAGAAGGCCAAAAGGGTTCCGTATTTTAGGTGAGAGGGCTTTCAAGATGGCAAACACACGTTAATGAAAAGCCGCAATGTTTCACAAACTGGCTACCTTGCAAACGGCTGGGAAGATATCTGGCTTTAAAATAAAATAAAATCTGCAGAGTTTACCAAGAGAACAAGGAAAACACTGTCAGGGTTCTTCTGTACTGCTCATTTTTTTGAGTAGTGGAAACCGGATGCAAAAAAAAAACCAACAACCTAGGCTTGCTGCCTACTTAGAATTTTAGAGACCCAACAAGAATTTAACCCTCTTGGAACCTGCTGGAACAGGAGGATGCAATGCCAGAGAAAATGTGTGCATTCATTGTTTTTGTTATTTCCTAACTTTCTACAATATGAACTTTGGAAAGAGAATAGAAGGTAACCTTTGTGTCGGGAGGGGTTGCTCTCTTTGGCACGCTATCCTCATATTCATAAAAATAAAAATAAAAAAATGCTTCCTGTCAGCAGTTAAAGTAACTATCACATGCCCAGAAACATTTCCTCCTTAGAGCCTTCAAAATGTATTTCAATAAAATTAACCTTCCACATATTCAGAGGCATCTATTTCATTTTCATTATTTCATTTTCTAGCTCACTTTTCTTCAAATCCAGGTTCCCAGGGTGTTTTACAACATAGAACACAAATACATGTTACCTCAGGTTAAGAACTTAATTCGTTCTGGAGGTCTGTTCTTAACCTGAAACTGTTCTTAACCTGAAACTTTAGCTAGTGGGGCCACCTGCTGCCGCTGCACTGCCGCTGCACGATTTCTGGGTTAGCGGAGTCTGTAATATTTCTGGGTTAGCGGAGTCTGTAACCTGAAGCGTATGTAACCTGAAGCATATGTAACCTGAGGTATCACTGTACTATTAAAATGTAAAGTCATTACAAAAAGAACAAAGAGTCTTGTGGCACCTTCAGGACTAACATATTTATCATGGGACAACGTAATATGTCACAATAAATGTGTTACTCTTTAAGGTGCCACAAGACTCTTCGTTGGGGGTTTTTTCTGTGGAAGACTAGCATGACAACCATTCCAGAAATAAAGCAATTAAAACATTGAATGGAAAAAGACAATATCACAGTACATCAAATGCACAACTAACCACTTTACAGCCGATCACATCAGATCAACCCCATACAAAAGCCCGGGTGAGTAGGCATGGCTGTAACCAAAATGTAAACAGCAATTTTTTACTTTTGTAAAGAGAGTGCCTTTTTTTTCCTTTAAAAAAATGTTTAGGGGTACTCTCATTTTGACTCAAGAAAATCACCGTTTTATAGTTCACATCAGGAAAAATAAATGCAGTAAATGGACAAAAGTACAAAGATTCACAAAATGTTTAGGGGTATACGTACCCCTGCACCCCCCCGAAAAAAGCACTGTAAAGAGGTACCAGACTTTTTGAACACAAGAAAGTGGAAGCCCTAATTTAGAAGGTGGCACTTTGTTTGACATGGTACGACGTCCCAATTGAGGCCATATATGGCATCAGGGGTCGGGCAGGTGGGAATTGTTTTTGGGATATAGCCTCATTGGCCAAATTAGCATCCCTTCTGGGCCTAATGTGGTCCATGGATTGGGGGCTACCAACTCCCGCATATACAGTTGCACTGGCTGTTGTGTTTCTAGGCATATTTCCAAGTGCTTCTGTAAGGCCTTAAGTGTCTCGCAGAAACGATGCCTTTTTCTGCATGTGCCTTGCCAAACCCTTGCTTCTCTCAGTGTCTGTTGTTTGGTGAGCAGTGACCACCTATTGAAAGACATGACATCTCATATTTGAAGGGAAGCTTGCCTGGGACCAACTTTGATATCGTTTTAGAACAAGGCAAACACTTTTTAAAATATATGAGTCGCCCTGGCCTTTCAGAGTGTTTTATAACTGGGTTTAATATTGTCTTGATAACAACCCTGGATTTTTATTTTACTTTATGGCTTTTGCTGCAGTTCTGCTTTATTCGGAGCTTTGACTGTATTTGTTGATCTTTTAAATGGCATGCCATCCCATAAGCCTTGCACTTACAGGGTGGCCTATAAATTGATTAACTCTCTGCCTATCTGTCTAGGCCAAGCTACCACCCAAAGTGCTTTCTAACACACATAAGGCACCCTGGCCACCTGGCCCACATTACCAACATCATCTCGAATACTTTTCTCTGAATCCAAGAGCCACACACAGAGACCAACTGGCCTGAAACCTGCTTTCGTACTGAGCACACATCCCTTCATTTGCATGCTAAATTGTCTACTCATGTTCTAAAAATACATGTCAGCTGAGACCACAGCTAATATTCCTCTGTTAGTTTGATGAGGTAACAGCAGCTATTTACGGGCATTCTTATACTTCGTTGTATTGAAGGCCACTGTCCCTCTGTTTGCTCATTCTTTGCAAACCACCACATTCAGAGCCTTCGTCTAAGAGAGTACCGTATTTGAAAGGCTTCCAAATGAAGCTGGTACATTTTGCCCTTTGTGACTGCAATCTAATGAAGCGAGGAGCACAAAAAACAAAGAACCAGGCAGAGTGCACAAGATTTCCATCACAGCTTCTTGCACAGCTGAAGAAGGAAGCTGCTTTTCCCATTTAAATGTGAAACGAACAAGGGGTTTGCCTCTTCAGCTTGTGCTCAAACTTTTGGCATTTCACCTCATTATTTTCCTTATGCATATTGGGGGATTGGTAAACTCCAGGCCGCAGCTGAAAAGCCTACTTTTAAAATATAGCAATTTTCATGGTGCATCTTTAAGGGAGTTGGATGAGCAGACATAGGGCGAGAAGCCCATCTAATTTCATCATAGTTGGTCCCTACTCTGTTGCAGGCCCAGGTCATGTTTGCCAACATCTGATAATTCAAAGAATTCAAAGTATGCTTCTCATCCTGACTTAGTTCCAGTTCTAGATCTAAAGGTCTGTACCACTCACAGTCTTCTGACTCAGAAGTGTTCCTCATTGAAACACATGTTCCTCACTGAAAGTAATTCCAGTAGAACCAGATCAAGTATTTGTATTTATTTAGACAAATCTGCTACATATGCATTTCAAGGTCAAACCATTTATTTAGGTTGGCATTAATAATAATAATAATAATAATAATAATAATAATAATAATAATAATTTATTTATACCCCGTCCATCTGGCTGAGTTTCCCCAGCCACTCTGGGCAGCTCTCAATGAAGTGTTAAAAACAGTACAGCGTTAAATATTAAAAACTTCCCTGAACAGGGCTGTCTTCACATGTTAAGTCCAATCAAAGGTGACTACGGGGTGCGGCACTCATCTCGCTTTTCAGGCCAAGGGAGCCGGCGTTTGTCTTCAGACAGCTTTCTGGGTCATGTGGCCAGCATGACTAAACCGCTTCTGGCATGACGGAAACCGGAGTGCACGGAAACACTGCTTATCATCCTGCTGCAGTGGCACCTGTTTATCTACTTGCACTGGCATGCTTTTGAACTGCTAGGTTGGCAGGGAGCTGGGACAGAGAAATGGGAGCTCACCCCGTCACGGGGATTCAAACCGCCAACCTTCTGATCGGCAAACCCAAGAGGCTCAGTGGTTTAGACCACAGCGCCATCCGCGTCCCTAGGCTTGTGTGTACATAGCTTGTACATGGCTTTTGCTGAATTTGTGTACAAGGTGGAGTAGGTCCAGCAGCCACAGCCCTACGTCCTCCTTGAATGCACCTTTAGATGAACATTTGAACACTACTTCACTCTCTCAGCCTCTCATGGTTGTTGTGAAGATAGAATGGGATAACCTCACAAGAACTGCTCTGAGCTTTTTGGGGAATGAGTGGGCAGCAAATGCAACCGATAAATAAGTCAGCCCCAACGATGTCAACATTGGCTAACGTTGCCTGGATGACAACCAGCAACCTCAGCTGCCTGCTCCTCATGTCAAGGGAGGGTGCTCCTTTCAGAGACACTCCCTCTCTAACCTCCTTTTCAGTTTGATCATCGCAAATGAGTCTTCGCAGCAAAGCTTAAAGGTGTTTTGCCTCCTGAGTCCTATCAAGACATCATTAACTGGGTGCAAAAACATCTGAAATGAAAAGGCAGCTACAGATATTTTGTGGGGCTTAGCATATGAGCCTACAGAAACCACCATTACTGCAGACCAGATGCATCCACCCCACTAAAAACCACACTTGCTTCCGCCAAACAGTCTTTTATAGCTTTTGGCTACTTCTCCTTTCCCGGGAATGACCTCAACCAGCTGTAGCTGCTTGGCTTCTTTGGGTTTGGGGCTCGCAAGAACAGTGGAGGCAACTCAAGTGGTTTTTTGTGTGTGTTTCTGTTGTCTTCCAGCCATCTCATGTGGTTTTAACTGTCCCCCGAGCAAGTTCTCTTTTTTAAAATTAGAGCAAATAACAAGGAATAGGAAGCAGCCCTGTTCGGAATCAGAACACAGATGCATCTAACTGGCAGGAGGTCTCCAGGGTTTCAGACAGGGATAGCTTCCTGCCCTACCTGAAGGTGTCAGGTAATGAACCTGGGACCTTATGCATACAAAACTCCACTGCTCTACCACTGAGCTAAGTAGCATATCTCACTTGAGATTTGCAAACTTATTTACTGTATAGTTGCCAGACGTCCCCGTTTCCCGGGGACAGTCCCTGGATTTACAAATCTGTCCCCGGACAAAATCCATCCCTGGAATGCCCCCGGATTTCATGTAATGTCCGCAGATTTATATTTTAAGTGTTGTAGATTTATTAGTAGGGAATGAATGTTGCGTGATTGATTTGACGGCACAAGACACATCATATGGGGACTTCCGGCGAGGCAAAATGGTGGAAACCACGACAGCGAGCAGCTCCTGAAGCCAGCCAGAGTCAAGTGCACTACCAGGCTGGCTCCGGGCTGCTGAGACTACCGCCACTGCTGAGGGGGAACCGGGGATGCCTGGCGCGTCAACTGGGGGAACCGCTGACACACACACCCTGCGACCCAAATTGAGTTGGAATCGAGAGTGCCCGGCTACCCAGCCGACTGCCCAGTGGTGCTCCAGGGCCAGGAAAACCCTGGAGCTGACACAGGGAGGAGAGGAGAAGGAAGAGAGAGAAAGAGGAAGGAGAAAAAAAGAGGGGAGCCCTGACCTTGCTGCGTCGCCGCTGAGAAGGAGAGGTAGGAGAGCACCGAGAGGGCAAGGACATGTGGCTGAACCCAGGCCCAGCCCAAGCCTACTCCATGGTGACTAGTGCTCCAGGAGAGCAGGCCAGGGCCCAGAGGAAGGCCACATGACAGAGGAGACCACAGAAGAGAAGATATTACTTCTTTTCTTTTATTAAAATAAACTTAAAAAAAAATAGTTTCCCCCCTCTTTTTTTTAAAAAAAGTCTCCCCAGATACTTTGAAAAAAATCTGGTAACCTTAATTTACTGTCCCCACCCCCTTGCACCTTTAGCAGCAGCCTGGGAGTCAAACTTAATACGGCGATAGCAAATCTAGAAAGCAAATGCAAGCCACAGTTTTTCAGCTTGAATTTTCAGTGGTTGGAGAGAGCCAAAAGGAAGCGGGGCCGCACCAGTTGCATGAAATTCCCTCCCAAGGCAAGCAGCAGCTTGGGGAGAGGGTTCATCAGCACAGGAGGGGAAGGGTTAAACTCTCCCTTCAAATCTATTGCTCTCTGAAGTTGCTCACCCTCTTAAATGCATTTATGCATTTAATGTCAGGTCTAGTTTGGCCATGTCAGAGCCCTCCCCTCAAAGAACTTAGGTTATTAGCATTTCCTGAGGCGACAGAATGCACAAATGTTTCCCACATTTCTATACATATGGGATTTTTTTTTAAAAAAGTAATGTAAATTCACCAGCATTTTAGTGTGACTTTCTTTAATGTACACATTTCTGCCTAATATGCACAATTTTGCAAAGCATTTTTTTCCCTGATGGAAAGCAGTTTTGTAAGTTATTTCCTCAAATATATGCATTTTAATGCACACATTGCTGTAGTGTTTGCATTTTGTGCATGTGATTAGCTAGAGAACTGCAATTCAAAACCTGGAGAAGCGTGAATTTCAAAGGATGATTGTGTTTCAGTTTGTGTGTTGTGCATTGTGTATGTGATCCGCACTGTGCAGAATAGGTGAGTTTGCCTTTAAGTGCAAACGGAATCAGATTTCTCCCCCTCCCGTAGCGCCAAGTGCATAAACTCACTTTGCTAATTTTTGTTTGTGAAATGTAGAAGCAGATTCTATACAGGAGGTGCAATAAAGCTTTTTCTTTATGGGGAGGGTGGTAGTTAAGTTACGAGGAGTCTCAATATGATGCCTTTAAAAAGCTTTTATGAAAATTAAATGTTGATATTTATGTTCTTAATATGTTGAAGAATCGTTGGGATATTTGGCATAGATGGGGCCATTAAGAAAATATATTGAGAGGGCAAAATCCATCAATGTTCTGCAATATGAGTGTCAATAGTAACTAATCATACATTCCCCTCATTTCTGGCCCTGCATGTGCCATACAGCTAATGTGTCAAGAGTGGTCTTTCTTGGCGTTTGGTTCAGGAAATCACGGGGCAGCTTTTGTTCCCAGCTCCCTAGAGCGCAAGCCTAAAGTAATTCTGCCAACTTCAGTGGAATTGTATCAGTGGGACTCAGATCAATATCTGTCCCCAGAAGGGTAGCAAGAGGTGATTTTCCTTTGCTTGACGTGCGAAGCAAAAGGGGTCAGGCCAGGGGCAATAGTCTCCCGAGAGGAGGCGGCAGTGAAAATAAAAGAAGAGAAGTGCTCAATCAATGTTGGAGCATTTAAGGTGGCATATCAATTTGCACGGCGCAGGCGCCAAAGGAAGCTGGCAGCAGTGCCACCGTTTATCCAAATAGGTGCTGTTCGCGCACCGTGAACAGCAAGGACTCCTCTTGTGGCATATTAGATCCCTTCGCCCATTTAATTGTTTGGGCAGCTGTTTGCATTCTCTGACGAAAGGCATGCCTGACTCTAACTAAGCTTAAGCAACTGAAATAGCTTTTGTGTGCTTTTTCTGTTTGTACGCCTTCATTTTCTCTGTTGCAGGCCACCTGTAACATTAGACACAGTGAGACAGCTTAGCGGGGGACTGCTTTGGGACAGGGTGTGGTGGCAAGGTGGCAAGAGGACAGAACTGTCCCCTGTGCCCCTAAGCAAACCTGTCCCAGGTGTGCCACCCCATTGCTAGTGCTTCCATACCCTCCAATATTTCTCCGATGAAAACAGGGATGTCCTATTTAATAATAATAATAATAATAATAATAATAATAATAATAATAATACTCTGCCCATCTGACGGGGTTGCTCCAGCCACTCTGGGTGACATTATAAAACATAATACAACGTAAAACATAAAAACTTCCCTGTACACGGCTGCCTTCAGATGTTCTTCTAAAGTTTGTATAGTTACTTATCTCATTGGCTCAGAGGGGTCCCATAACTCCATATCCTCCAGCATACTCTCCAACAATTCTCTGATGAAAATAGGGACGTCCTAAGGAAAAGCAGCACATTCTGGGATCAAATCAGAAACTGGGATGGCTTCTGTAAAGCCGGGACTGTCCCTGGAAAATAGGGACATTTGGAGGGTCTGTTCTACTGCTGCCAGAAAGCTGTTGCCGTAACAAGTCTGAATACAAGATCCACCTTTGATAAGCTTCATCTACTTCTCTTCAAAAGCCGTGTCATCCGGAGTAAAAAGAAGAACCTTGGCAAATGCCACTTTCACACTATGACATCACTTTAAAGCCCTAGGACGCCTCTTTAAGCAGTGATGACTTCTCCCAAAGGATTCTGGGAGCTTTAGTAGGTGAAGGGTGCTGAGAGCTGTTAGGTGACCTCTGTTCCTTGCCCATAGCTACGGTTTCCAGAAGCCTCTGTGATTGATTGTTACATCACACTGGCAACTGTAGCTCTGGGAGGGGAACTAACAAGGCCAGAGAGAGTGAGAGTGAGTTGGAGGATCACATTTGCACCCCACTCCCGCCACAGCCCGAGGTTCTCCACTTCTGATATAACCATTGTGCTATATCCTCCTCAGTGAAATCCATATGGTACCCTGGCTGACATAGTTTCGGTACCAGGTACCAGAGACAAAAGGGAGAAACGTGCTAAGAGGAAAGAATGCTTGGCAAACCCTCACGGTGATCAACCCCCACCTGGAAACCAATCTCCCCACTGTGGAAGGACGCGTGGATCCAGAATTGGCCTCCGCAATCACTTACGGACTCACTGTTAAATCTGTGTTCATGGAAGACAATCTTACTCAGCTACGAGTGATTGCCAAAGAAAGAAGACCAGGTAAACATCTTCACCAAAACTTTTCAACTCAAGTGAGCCTGTTTTATTATTGGTGTGCTGCCCAAGCTTTCTATTATTTATGGAAAGGCCTTGTTTGCCATTTTTTATGTAATTTATGAAATATTAATATGATTTTCTCTCTCTCCCTTGCCAATGGTATAATGTATATGTATATGTTTTTAAAAGTAAGTCATTTAGAGACCTTATAGGTAATAAGGTATTAAGTTTAACTAATAAAAAATAAAATATAATAATAATAATAACAACAACAACAACAACAACAACAACAACAACAACAACAACACCAACAACAACAACGAACCCTGCTGGCTGGGGCTGATAGGGTCCAGAAACATCTGCAGGGCTACAGGTTCCTCAGCCGTATTCCAAAGGGATCGACGAAAGATTAGACTGTGAAATGAAAAAGGCCAAGAAAAGGGAATAAGCAGAAGGCAATGTTTCTGTGAAGACTTTTCCAGATGGTATTGTCAGTTTAATTTATTTCCTTGCTTGCAGTCTGACACTGTCCTTCGTTTTACCTAAGCATTGTGGCACATATGGTTTGATGATCACCCGCTGTTCAGAGATGCCCCACCGTACAGGCCCAACGGGGGAAACAAAGGACAGAATGTCGGAGCGTTTCTTTAGTTTCCAAAGCTTTGAAAACACACTCTTCAGGCGTAATGTTGAAAAATCCATTTCCCCCTCCAGACCATCTGCAGCGTACCTTGATGAATCCCAGGAGCCTTTTGATGGCGGTGACAGTGGTCAAGAGTTGTGTGTGTTTAGCAATCCCTTCTCCCACATGTGTTCAGGAACCCTGAAGGCATTTGTGAAATCAACCATCTGACTGTATTTGGACTCTGGAGTTTCTGCTCTTCTGTTTTTTGCAACTTCGAGCCACGTTCGTTCAAAGCAAGGTTAGTATGGTGGTTATTTTAGCATCATGGTTAGAAATTTGATGTGGAGCAGCAGGAAAAAAATGGAGAGTAGCAAGGAACACGGCAAAGAGCTTCCACCCTTTTCTCTCCCTCTTCCCTCTCACCACTACTTCCTGGCTCTGTATTTGGGAACAGCCACCGTAGTTGCATCTCTGCTTCATCAAGAAAGCATCTCATTCCAGCAGAGGGTCTGTAGGAGCTTGCTGTGAATGCAGGGTGAGGGGAGAGACTCCATCAGGCAAGGCCTCCTTCCACCTGCCTTGCCCCACCCTCCAGCCCTAGGAGTCTTCATAAGGAAGCTGTGCCTGGAGGAAGAACTTGAGGGGAGAGACCTCCTTCCACCTGCCTTGCTCTACCCTCTGCTTCTCAATGTGTATTGTATTGTTTTATGTACTGTGGCTTGCTGTTGTTTTATTGATTATAGTTTAGATATTATTGTAACTGTTGAGTGGATTTCTGTTTAACTTTTATATGTTGATTTTTTTTATACTATTCTAATGATTGTTGAACGCTACTTTTTTGATGGAGGTTGCCTATTTTAATGTTTTATTATCACATTTTTGTATTGCATTCGATTGTTATAAGATGTACATTTTTTGTTTCTTCAGCTTGTAAACCGCCTTGAGTATTGTAAGATAGAAAGGCGGTATACAAATTAAAAATGATGATGATGATGATGGTTGCTGCTCAAACAAGCTCTCTGCTCAGCCTGCCAAGGTCCTGGTTTGAGCGGATGGGTGATTGAGGTGCTGTGTCCAGGGAGACCTGCTCAAGCAGAGAGGCTACAAGAGTTCTCCTCCGAGTCAGCTTCATCAAACTGGGAAGCAAGCAGAGAGCAGTGGCGTAGTGTGGGGGGTGCAGGGGGGGCTGGCCGCACCGGGCGCAACATCTGGGGGTTAGGGTTAGGGGGCGCAAATCCATGGGTTAGGGGGCACAAATTACTTGCCTTGCCCCGGGTGCTGACAACCCACGCTACGCCACTGGCAGAGAGGAGTACAGAGACCAGATGGGCTGACTTCCAGTTTGCAGGATCTACTTTAGGTTGTTGTTTTACTAGATCTCTGAGGTCCACCAGCCTATTTTGTGAGGTGCAAAGCGTCTGGAGCGCCATGGGAGACATGAATGGGGGATTTCCTCCCAAGGCAAATGGCACCTTCAAAGGAACATTTTTCTTCAAGACAACAGCAGGGAGGAAATTGTTAATTGTCTTCTGATCCTGAGAATTAGCATCCCTCCATAATTGCACTTACTTCCCTGGTTGTGATATTTCAAAAGGTGCAAGGTATAGGAATATTATTGCAAACTATGATGTTTTGATGATATAGTGGTATATAAATATTTCTATAAATAAGTATATTTGTATGCTGCTTTTCAGGGCTAAACTCAGCAAGGCAACTCTCCTCATACAAAAATATCAGCCAGACTCCCCACCGCCACCCCTTATTTCTACTCCAAATGGTCTTCAATGTAGGTGATTTTATGAATTCAGGCAAGAGCGACACTGAGCATTGAGGAAACACTTCTCAAATCCACATATTATAGGAAATGATCTAGATTCTAACCAGTGTTATTTCAATTTTTGCTTAAGTATTTATAAGGCATCTATCACATGTGTTGTTTAGACGTTTGGAGTCAGCCTTATTTACAGACATTACATCTGCAATTTTGCTGAATGCAAGCATTCTGGCACGGTGCCTCATAGATATTCTGCATCTGGGATAATTTTCATGACCTTGCAAGAACACTTACTGGAAAAAGGCAGGTTTATATCCCACCACACAATTTTTTAAAATCCCAAGAAGGGAGGTGGAAGAAAGTGGAATAATAAAAATTAGACCACTAATAATTAGGTAAGCAACAGTCATCTTGTTTGTTTGCTTGCTTTTTGAAAGAAAAGGTTATACAGCTTAAGGTCTTTATTAGGTCCATAATGGGTTTGTCTAGCTTCTTGTTTTATAAATTGGGCACATCTATCCTATAAACTGGGCGCGTCTATCCTATAAATGGATGCGGGTGATGCTGTGGTCTAAACCACTGAGCCTAGGGCTTGCCGATCAGAAGGTCGGTGGTTCGAATCCCCACGATGGGGTTGTTTGGTCCCTGCTCCTGCCAACCTAGCAGTTCTAAAGCATGCTGTGCAAGTAGATAAATAGGTACCACTCCGGCAGGAAGGTAAACGGTGTTTCCGTGCGCTGCTCTGGTTCGCCAGAACTGGCTTAGTCATGCTGGCCACATGACCTGTACACCGGCTCCCTCAGCCAGTAAAGCGAGATGAGCACTGCAACTCCAGAGTCATCCACGACTGGACCCAATGGTCAGGGGTCCCTTTACCTTTGCCCTCTAAATAGACTGGTCACTTATGCTGGTTCCTCCCACCATTCCTCTGCATCCAACCAGTCCTTGACTTTACCTGGGCAATAAGGGTCTTTGGGTGGTAGATGACTGGGTCTGATCCCTCCTTTCTACCATCCAGATAATACCATGTGTGATTAGGAGGGCTTGTTTGAGTTGGTATCTTTAACAGGGCACATGGTTGCCCAGTTCATGCCTTTCTTCTCCTTTATACAAAGGGGAAGGGTAGTACAAATTGGGGAAACATGTGATTGGGCACCTCCATGATGGGGATTGGGAACCTGTGGTCCCTCTGCTGCCGATGGACTCCAACTCCCATCAACCCCTACCCAGCATGACCAAAGGTCCCAATGGTGATGGTCCAGCAATATCTGCAGAGCCACACCCCCAGTGTAGAGGAAGTGGGCATGCCTCTCCGCTGGCAGAACAGGGAGAAGTACTTTGGGCCAGGCCTACCTTGACTACGGGACGCGGGTGGCACTGTGGGTTAAACCACAGAGCCCAGGACTTGCCAATCAGAAGGTCGGCAGTTCAAATCCCTGCAACGGGGTGAGCTCCCGTTGCTTGGTCCCTGCTCCTGCCAACCTAGCAATTCGAAAGCAACTCAAAATGCAAGTAGATAAATAGGCACTGCTCCAGCAGGAAGGTAAATGGCATTTCCGTGCGCTGCTCTGGTTTGCCAGAAGCGGCTTAGTCATGCTGGCCACATGACCAGGAAGCTGTACGCCGGCTTCCTCGGCCAATAAAGCGAGATGAGCGCCGCAACCCTAGAGTCAGTCACAACTGGACCTAATGGTCAGGGGTCCCTTTACCTTTACCTTGACTACAGATCCTGAAGCTGAGGCTCCAATACTTTGGTCACCTCATGAGAAGAGAAGACTCCCTGGAAAAGACCCTGGTGTTGGGAAAGATTGAAGACACAAGGAAAAGCGGATGACAGAGGACGAGATGGTTGGACAGTGTTTTCGAAGCTACCAGCATATGTTTGACCAAACTGCGAGAGGCAGTGGAAGACAGGAGTGCCTGGCGTGCTCTGGTCCATGGGGTCACGAAGAGTCGGACATGACTAAATGACTAAACAACAACAACCACGACTACTCAGCTGGAATTTGTATCTATAAAGTTAGAAGCTATTCTGGGATGAGAAATGTGATATTAAGTCTGGCTAGAAGAAGACAGATTTCATGCTTATACCTCTCCCCGTATATAAAAACACTGGAAATTCCACCTAGTTTGCTGATATACTTTTATGATTCAGGTGCAGAGTTACTTTTGCTGACTTACGGTGATGCCGAGACCACAACAGTCATATTATTTATAATGTCATTCTAAAATTCATTGATACAAAAGTTGGTGGACACCCTTAGTGATCACAGTCTTTGTTGAATCAGCTCTATTCCCATGCTGTAATCCAATTATTTCCCATACAATAAGAGAGGATAAGGATGGAGCAAACACTTCCATTCCTTGGATTGGGGCAGCCAATATGGTGTCCTCCAGATGTTTCTGACTCCCAGCCAGCATGGCCAATAGGCAAGGAAGATGGAAGTGCTAATTGAAAAACCTAGTTTTTGAAGAAAAGCAGAATCCTAACGTGATTTAGTTGTATAACTGCACCATATTTGTTACAGTTATTAATCCCTTCCCAGTCAGCTTTGCCCAGTTTCTGTTTTTGTCTGCTGCCTTGTCCACATCCTTTCCTGAGGAACCTGCCTTGCTCCCCCTCTTCTCTTCAGCCAATCAGCTGTAACTATGTTAATGGGATATCCACTGTGGTTGCTAGGAAAGCAGCAGCTGACAAAAACAGTGATTTGTGACATCAGCATTGTGACATCAGGCCAAAGATCTACCAAGTCCAGCATTCTGTTCTCACAGTGTCCATCTAGATGCCTCTGGGAAGCCCGCAAACAACAGCAACTTGATTCCCAGCAACTGGTGTTCAGAGACATATTGCCTTCAACAATTCAGGCAGAACATAGCCATCAGAACCAGTAGCCACTGGTAGCCTTGTCATTCTAAACTTTCCCTTTTAATGGTATTCAGGTTAGTGGCCATCAATATATCTTGTGGCAGCAAATTCCATAGTTTGTCTGTGTGCTGTGTGACAAAGTACTTTGTTTGTTCTGACCTGACTCTTCCCTTTTTTTTTAATTGATACAGCAATAAAAAGAAAAGAAAAATAAACACAGATACAGAAACACCCACAGGAATAACAATAAACACAAAATTTTTATTAACTAACAATAAAACATAAGTTGGTCTTAACACTATAGACCCGACCTCCCATCTATTCCTTATTTCAATTTCATATTACTTCTTGCCAATACACACTTTTATCATAATTTAACTTTTTCTTAATATATCTTAACTCTTATGTCTAACTTGCAACTGTTACTGAAGTTCCTCGAATGCTGCAACAGAGTTTAAACTACTATATTTATATTTCAAATATTCTTTGAAAACCTCCCATTTTGAGACAAATTCCTATTTTGATTTATTCTTTATTTTTTCTGATAGACCATCTAATTCGGCATATTCTGTCAGCTTTTGGATCCATTCATGTACAGAGGGAATTTCAATACTCTTCCATTTTGCCACGATAAGAACTCTTGCTGCCGCCGTGGCGTATAAAAAGATACCCTTCATTTTTTGCGGAATATCCATTCTCCTGATTCTTCCAACATTCAGCTTATATGAAAGAGGGAGAAGAAACCCACATTATCAAATCAGACCTTCTTGCTCCTTGCCTTGGGCGAATTGTGGGTCATGAGAAGCTCTTAACATCCTTTTCTCTTGATCCATCCCACATATATTTGCTGGCTGGTGCTCGGGAAACTATAGAGATAAGGAATCAAGCAAACAAAGATGGTAGCAATGGGTGCATGGTTCCAGACTGCATTCCTATTTAGGAATGCCTATGCTGAAGAATATAGCATTTGTCATGCCCTGAGCTTGATTCTGAATGAAGTAAGAACAGGGAAAGAGAGATCCTTCCCTCTCTCCAAAAAGCACTAGGAACTGCCAAGGAAAAATGGGTTTTTATTTGTTATATGGTGTGATGATAACTTTCCAGCCTGATCAATAAAGGCATTAACAGAGCCATGGTACATTTGGCAAAAGCCTCTGCTGCTCAGATTCAGAGAGATATATGCCTGTATGAAGTTCCATCTGACATCACACTGCTACTCTGAATGAATGTGAAGGGCCCATCTGTGTAGGCTGGAGCCTTAATTCAACACAACAAGTGACATTCAGCGTCTAGACTGAAAAGGAAGGACAAGGGTTATGCTGATGTCATACTCTGACATGGAAAATCTAGAGGAAAATGCCTAACGGTTTCATTCCATTAGACCTGCTCCCCTCCTCTCCTGTCTCCCTGGTAGTGGGACTATTAAAGAAAATCAAGCTGCAAATTAGCATAAGATTAAAACACTTATGTGCAAGAATCCTTTCCCTAAGCCCATGTATTCAGGGCTAGCAAAATGCAACCCATTATGATGGGGTTTGTGTGTGTGTGTGTGTGTGTCTAGGGAGATTTTGTGCATTTGGAGGTTCCATGGTTTGTGCAATTTGTGCTCAGAAGCCCACTGCATGCGATTTCTAGGAATTAGGCTCCAGTGTTTGTGGTGCAATGCAGATTTTATCCTCATTGCTGTCATTACCCTGATTGGAAATTGAACCATTGGGCTTCATCTGCCCTGGTCATGTTAGCCGTTTGGAATGAACCTTATGCTTAGATACATAGTTCTCCATTTTACCTACCTGTTGGTCACACTGCAGTGTGACGGAGCATGCTGGAACGTTGGAACGGGCTTCTTGTATATGTTTGCTGTCACAGCAGCCCAGCTGAGAGATGGAAAGGGCTCTGCGTTATGTTCCTGAAAAACCACAGGGTTTGTGACAGGAGATCAGGAATAGGACCAAGTGACAATTATGGTGACATGCTAGATAATTTGGGTCAAGAGACAGACTTAAAACACAGGACTGCAATATCCAAGAGTAATTTGTGTGGCCGATAGGAAGAGGAAGGGGGCTGGCTAGGTTAGTCTGAGACTGAAGAAGGCCAGCCCACATACACGAATGCTCCTGCAGAAATAAAAATAAATTAATCCCCAAACACAGAAAACCAGCACGACAGGAAGAAGCCTGCCCTAGAATCTTTCTTTCTGAAATGCCTAGCTTCTTGATGTGGAGATGGAGCACCCCACATAAGAACAAAACAAGTTGGAAGAGCAAGAGACTCTTCATCTCAGGGTGGTGGATTTGAGTCCCATGTTGGGCAGAAGATTCCTGCATTGCAGGGGGTTGAACTAGGGGGTTGGGCCCCTTCCAACTCTACAGTTCTGTGATTTCATGCTGGAGCACATCAAAAGTCCTTCTAGTCCAGCATCCTTCTTCCCACAGTGGCCAGCCAGCTATTTCCACCAGGAATCCCACATGCTGTCTGCCCAGACTGCAGTCTGACGAAGAATAGGCCATACAGACCATAGGCGCCATGCATTTCTGAAATTTGGTGACTTTGCATAGGATGCTCTGATAGTGCCTGTTGTGGTTGCAAAGTCTGTGAGATTGGTTAACCCCAGTGATTTCTGTGCAACTTGACTGCCTTTACTGGAAAACTGGAAGACATGGCTTGCGTTTGCTTGTGTTTTTATTTTTTTTACCAACCAATTGTGTCGTCCTTAATAGCTACCAGTATATGTTTTGATTGTATGGTTTCCTTGGGGTGCCTTTGACTCCAATATCTGATTGGAGTGATTATTTAGTTGTGTTTTTTTTTTAAAAAAAATGTACCAACCAATATTGAAAAATACTGTCAAGAAGGGGGGAAAAGCAAAATACAAAATGCAGGTTAAAGCAGTAAAATGCATTAAGCAATGCTACCTGGAAAAGACGGTGGAGCGGGGGGAGTAAGGAGCTGCTTAAAAGAATAAGTTGTTGGTGCCATTCTAATTTCCAGGGAGAGTCCGTTCCATACAACGGATATCACCATACTAAAAGCTCTGCCTTGCAAATTCCCTAAACAGACTCCTGGGGCATGTGGTACCCACATTAGGGCTTCGCTTGATGATCTAAAGGTTCAAGTAGGATTGTATTATGACATATTTCCTCCTCTCTCTCTAACTTCTCTCTCTCTTTTACACTATCTTCTTATAAATGAAATTATTCTAAGAAAAGAAAAGAAAAGAAAAGGGTTGAGCAGGATAAAAAGGCAGCCTCCAGGCAAACAGATCCTAAGTTGTTTACAGCTTTGTATACCAACAACTCCCAAGGAAGGAAGGAAGGAAGGAAGGAAGGAAGGAAGGAAGGAAGGAAGGAAGGAAGGAATTTAATAAATAAACAGCAAAACATTAAACTTGGCCCGGTAGCTAATTGGTAGTTAGTGCAGATCCCTTAGCACAGGCTTCAACCCTGGCCCTCCAGATGTTTTGATACTACAATTCCCATCATCCCTGACCACTGGTTCTGCTAGCTAGGGATCATGGGAGTTGTAGGCCAAAAAACATCTGGAGGGCCGAGGCTGAGGAAGCCTGCCTTAGCAGCTATATTACATATTGATGGTAAATTGCCCCTAACAGCATCCAAGCTACACCAGCTGCAGTTCCCAGGGCAGCCTTAAGGGCAGCCCCACATGGAGCGTGTCGCAGTAATGTGGTCGAACAGTCAGTTTTTCTATTGAAAAAAGGTTAAACTGATGGAAGTTGTCCTTGGTAGTACATCAGCCCTAGAAGGGTGGATAGGAATTTCTCTAGAAGTACAATATGCATTTTCTATACAAGTATGTTACAAAAAGGTGGAAGGCTGCATTGTGGGCTTTTTTGTTGTTGGGGGCGGATAAGAAATTTTAATAACTGGCGCTAACAGTGGCGCTCCTAACTAGGCCCAGTGGCTGCCAGCTCCCATCTCAAGGTTGACTCTGAAATGATGCTGTATAGATAGAGCATAATTCTAGGGGCATTGTGGGAGGAAATAGTGGCCCCTCATTGGCCGGTATGTGAGAGAACGTATGTCAAGTGCTTTGAATGCTCTAAAATGCAACTTTATTACCGCAGCAAATTTGGAATTCCCATAGCGTAACATGAGATTTAAAAATCACTTTAATAGATGGTGATGTTTCTACTCCAGCAACTCCTAGCAGAGACTGGTGAATAAGTGAGATTTTGGTAGCTCCCAAACTGCACTGGTTTCCCAAAGTCATTGGTTTTCAGTCATCCACTTGTGAGCTGCAAAGAAGGATCATGAATAGGATTTCATGTTGTCTTTTTTTTTGCACCCCCCCAACAGATGCCACAATTTCCTTGAGCGCCTTTGTAGACAGCAAAAATTAAAAATTAAATTGGGTTGTTGTTGTTTTTCATTTGGAATGGATTTAGCTGATTGCAATTTATAGCACAATAAGCAACCTCCCTGAAGCCTTATATGGCAAATGCACTATAACCTTTGTAGATTTACTACCTATGTGATAAATGTTACTGAGCTCATAATAAGGTGAAGGGAAAGCAAGGCCACGTTTACCTGATTTTTCTGCTTTAGAGGGAAATTGCTAGATGGCAGATTTCGTGGTCTAGCTGGCTTTATTGCTCATTTTCAGTTTTGCAGCTTTCTTTGTTTGTTCTCATGGGTCATAATGACTTCTGCAAGAAAAAGAAATTGCCTTTTCCTGGGCGCACTGAGCCAGGGTGTTAGGCAAATGTGAAAGGTGATGATGGAATTTGGATTGGCTTCCAAACCAAGCTCAGGTCACTGAGGTTTAAAAATATTCCTTTCGAAACCAGTTCATATGTAAAATCCTTATAGGCTAGTAAAAGTAAATTAGAGACAGAGCTAAACCTACTGCATTGGGGAGGGGGAGATTTTCTGCAGTGTTTGAAAAGTGCCTCCCCTTTACAAAAAATATTCATTTATTTCATTATATTTCCTTCATTTGTCTCCACTCACCATTGCCCTCACTTGTCCTCCACGACAGCTTTCTGTAGGCAAACTAACATTTTTATTTCACTCCTTTCAAACCATGGTACCTAATGTTGAATTTTGTGGGTGGGGGGAATCATACTTATGATTAATCTAGAAGTGGTGGCAAAGCACCCACTGAGAAAAAATGGTACAAAATCCAAAGAAAACCATGGCTTTAAAGAGGACTGAGGAAAGTTGAATATAGATGCAATCTAGGTGCTTTTTGGTTGAAACTTTCTATCCCTTCAACATGGCTGGTTTTAGTTTCTACATTAAAATCAAAACTAAGGAAGAATTAGTGCACCTCTAAATGAAATAACAGACAATGTTATTTTAGGGTTGATGTTTTACATTTCTAGCCTATTGGAAAACTTTGCTATATATGGAGCTCACCAAGACCAGTTCTTCTGTTTTCTGTTTTCTTTAGGGGGGGGGGGAAGAGAGAGGAAGAAACAAGCTCCATTTTCAGATGTAAAAGATTCTGGCCTCTTGCCAGCTGCTAGACATTCAAGAGGTATAGTGTAATTCATCCAGCAGTAACGTAAAGTTTTGTTAGCAGACTCTGTGCTGGCTGCATTACTAATGTTCCATTAAATTGGCCAGCTCCATATTAAAAGAAAGATCTATGTGCTCTGTACACCCTTGCAACAATAATGCTTGACAATAATTACAGTGACACCCAAGTGGAGGTGGTCTGGTTGGCACCAACAGCACAATATTTCTCTTTAACAGGCGCTTGATCAAACATGTTAGCAAACATTTTGCTGCAACGGGAAAGATTAAGATTATAGCAACAAGGTGGGGGGGAAACCCCAGAGATGTTAGGCTGTCTTTTTCTTATTACTCATGCTGAAGAGAATATTTTCAACATGAATGAAAAACCTACACGGGACAAACGCCCTGCATAATTAGAACTCCCAACCTGCACTCACCTGCACAAAAGGAACTGTGTGTCATGGTAGGAAAGCTGTTTTTGTTGTGGTCCTTTGGGAAACAGAAAACATGAGCTAGCCGTGCTTGTTAGTTATACAATATAGTGGTACCTCAGGTTAAGTACTTAATTCATTCTGGAGGTCTGTTCTAAACCTGAAACTGTTCTTAACCTAAAGCACCACTTTAGGTAATGGGGCCTGCCGCTGCCGCCACGCTGCCGGAGCACAATTTCTGTTCTCATACTGAAGCAAAATTCTTAACCTGAAGCACTATTTCTGGGTTAGCGGAGTCTGTAACCTGAAGCGTATGTAACCTGAAGCGTATGTAACCCGAGGTACCACTGTATATCACAGGAGAGACCTCTTTAGATGGGGGAAGCGATGGGTCATCCAATCAGCACATAGGAACATAGGAAACCAGGCCCACTGAGGGTCCGTATTTTCCAGGGACAGCCCCGGATTCACAGAAGCTGTCCCAATTTCTGATTTGACCCTGGAACTTTCTGCTTTTCCTTAGGATTTTCCCATATTTACATCAGAGAAATGTTGGAGGGGACGTATCTATTTTCATTGGAGAAACATTGGAGGGTATTGATAAGGCTGTCCCTATTTTCATCGGAGAAATGTGGGGGGGGGGGCTATGGAGCTCTGCGACTCCTGAGCTAAGGAGATAAGTAACTATACAACCTTTAGAAGACATGTGAAGGGAAGTTTTTAATGTCTAATGTTTTATTATGTTGGAAGCTGACCAAAAAAGCTCAACAACTTTGGTCTCTAAAAAAAAGCTGTGCCCCAGGCACCGGTGGTGTTGCTACACCGCTGCTTTCCTTAGACATTATGATAGTTTGGCATTCTGGGCTTCTAGATCACCCATGGGACCCATTGAACACATCTCCCAAGTCTTCCTCTTATTCCCTGCCCCCAACTTTCTCTCCTCCTCATGGTTCCTTCCATGGCATGGGGGCTAGCCTGGAAACCTCTGTTTGGCTGCTGCAGTATCAGACATGTCCCAAATTCTGTGCCTCTTTTTTCATTCCCTCAGAATTGTCGCATACAAAGTGTAGCCCCCCGATGGCACGCTAGTATATGGAATTGATCATTGCTGCTTTCCATGTAGGGTTGCCAATTGATGAGGGGAAAAATAGCTGGCCTGCTCCTGTGCTTTTCAGATCACGTTGAGGTCCAGAAATCAGCAGCTGAAGGCAGCACATCAGGGCATGACGATAGGCACCTTCACCTGCCAAGGCCTGCTAAGACCCGAAACAGAAGCTGGTAAAGAAGAATTGGCAACCTCACCTCAGTTTGAGAGCTGAATGCTTGAAGCCACCCTTGTCCAATGCTGTCCAAAATTGTGTCAGATTTTCCTGCTGCTTTCCCCTCCTTGACTTTGAGGAGGTGATGTGCATCCTTTTGTCTGCTCTGGACTTATTAACTCGCGCTCCAAGTTCACAGCCCAGGAGTGAATGTGGAGAAACCTAATTTAAATCAGTTGGCAATTTCTATTACAGAGGGAGGAATAGGAACTGTCGGCAGGCCACTTCCAGATGCTCTCTCTCCTCTGGAAATCAATCCCTCAATTGAAATGGGCTGTGTTGTTTGCTTAATGAAATCCTGTATTCCATAGTCAATAATGCAGACATGCTGCTTTTAGCATAAAAAAATAAAAAAATCCAAAACAGCTGAGTTATTAATGTTAGGAAAACAGTGGCAAGGCCAGACTCAGCAACTAATACTCTTCATGATGTTTATTGGCACTAAACATATATTATGTAGTCATTAAGCAGGATGGTTGTGTGCAGTCTCCGTAATATTTTTTCATGCTTTCATTGTGTTAGAATGGTAGGTTCTGTGTCGTGTAGAAACACAGACAAGCCCTTGATGTTAATGATCTCTTAAAACCACACAAGATAAAGCGCACTATAATATGCCGTTTTACTAATGACTTGATAATATATCTGCCCCCTCTCAACATTGCCTCCTCTGTTCATTCATAATCTTACTAAAATCCGCTTTCCCTCGCTTTATCTGATGAGCTGTCTCTATTTCCCTGTGTTTCAAGCCAAACCTTCCCACTAACTCAGCCATATTAATGAGCACAAAAATTATAAGCCGTATTTTTACTCACCCACATATCACTTTGTTAAGTTTTGTGTTTTTTTAGTCACCTTGATTGTCTGAAAGGAACAAATTTTACAGAAGCTTTCCTGCCTGGTCGTCTTGAGGCAACTCCTGTTCACCACAGGAGACTAGCCAAGGCTCTATATAGCTCTGCCAACCATCTCTAACTGGTGCAGTCATTTTTGGCAACACTATACTATTTATTGTTACAAGGGGTTGTAGCCAACCACAGTATTATGATAGCAGACACCACTTACGCCTACGCAGTGGGGCATCCAGTTTTGTAGGTCCCAATGTGGATTGCCCATTCCCCAAAAGGTTTCTTCAAAGGATCCAGGATGGGGGTGACAGCCCTGCAGAACAGTATAAGATATGATATGGAACACTCTTGTAGGTGCCCTGCCTTGCATGAGTGGAAGGCTTTCTGCTACTGCGAGACCAATAGTGCCAAAGTCAATCCAGTGGAACATCCCTATTTTTGTCAGAGAAACGTGGGTTAATGTGAAATGTCCTATACAGGTTTATCAAGACAACAGGTCCTGTTTGGCTTTGCTAGCTTCAGAGAGTTGCAAGCAAAGAACCAAGTACTTGCAGATCAAATTACATCGTGCAAGGGAGTGTGTTTAGAAAGGGCTCATTCAGGTGTCCTATATGCCAGGAAACAAAATTCCTGCAGATCTGTTGTCTAAGGTTGTTAACAGAGAACAACTTCAGGTATATGTACAGCAGTTGCAGTTGGGTTGAAATACTGCGCCATAGGTTCCATGGAAAGGGGGAGGATGTTGGAAAATTCCATTCCACCTTTAGTTGCAGACATGGAACTGTTGCATGTCACATGTCTGTTTACATATCAGCACAGCTTGCTGGGAACTTCCGTTGTGTATATAGCTTTTGCTTTCCCTTGTCTCTTGGAGAAGACAAAAAGAGAGATGACATGTTTCTTTGTCCTGATTTATGATTAATAAATCCGTAGTTGTAGTATGCTTCCACAAGCCCCATGCCTATTCTGTGTGTGCAGTTCGCTCTGCTGACATAGTGTGCCCTGGCTTTGAAGCCCGGGTCGCTGAATTACATCAGAGCAGAGGCTGATGGGTCTTCGCAGCGGGATGGCTGGAAGGAGACAGCTCAGCTGGGGGCTAGTCAGCTGGCCTTTCAACCCTCTGCATGCCGACAGTTCTGTGATCCCCAAGCCAAGGAGATGAATAACTATATAACCTATAGAAGACATGAAGGCAGCTTTTTTTAAAAAAAAATAAAAAATAATGTTTCACGTTTTATTATGTTTTTATATATGTTGGAAGCTGCCCAGAGTGTTTGGGGCAACCCAGTCAGATGGGCAGGGCATAAATAATATTATTATTGAATAGGATATCCCTGTATAGCAATACCTCAAGGACTGCCTCTTTCCATATGAACCTACCTGGACCATGAGATCATCTTCTGAGGCCCTTCTTCATGTGCCCCCTCCTCGAGAGGTCTGGAGGGTGGCAACATGAGAACAGGCCTTCTCTGCAGTGGCTCCTCGTCTGTGGAATGCTCTCCCCAGGGAAGTTCGCCTGGTGCCTTCATTATGCACCTTTAGGTGCCAGGTGAAAACATTCTTTTTTAAGAAGGCCTTTGGTTGATCTGTTTGACGTTCTATACCCTTTTAAAATGTGGCTCTTTTCAAGGTGTGTGTGTGTTATTAGGTTGTTGTTTTTATTCTGATTATATATGTTGTGATATTTTCTGTGAATCGCCCTGGGTATAGGGCGGTGTATAAACTCAATTAATAATAATTAATAATAATAATTTTCATTGGAGAAATGTTGGAGTGTGTGGGGATGCCTTTGAATAGCAGACATAAGAATTATAAGGCTGCAGTCCTATGGATACTAATGAAATAATCTTTGCAATGAGGGTCCAAGAAAACTGGTGGGAGAATGACTAGCTTGCACGCAAACCCCTTTTCCAAGTGAAAGGGGCTTATGGAGGGCGTTTTGTCTAGACTCTCCCCCAAATGCAGCTGGCTCTGCATTCACTGAAAGCTGCATGCTGTCCCGTGCAGGACGGCTGCAGTACTCTTCACTCTGAGTCTGGGTTGAACAGATGAGAATCACGGGCACCCTCTCATCCATGAATTGACCTGGGCTGACCCTTCTTAACTTATGAGAGCTGACAAGATCGCAGCCTGAGGTGATATGACCAGTGGCACTTCTTCTGCCTGCCTGTTCTCTTCCTTCCTTCCGCTTTACATTTATGTGAGTGTGTGTCTTAGTCTTCCCTAAATATTGTAACTCAAGCTGACAAAATCCAGGAACTTGCAGATCGAGTCTCTTGGTTTGTCCTGAGCTCACCCTGCTGTGCCGAAGCTCTTGGCTAATATCTGTGATATTGCCTTCAGTGGGGCAGTGGTAGATGAATTAAACACAAGTTTTTACTCCTTCCTCCTTTCTCTCTTCTCCCCCTCTCCCCCCTCTGTATTTATTAGTAGTGAATTGAGGTTAACAACCACAATTCAGCCCTAGAAGTGATAACAAGAATAGGTTACGGAGCATCTTCCTTTCTCGCAATCTGGGCAGAGGCACCAAAAGTGGGCATCTAAGATCTTGCAGCATGTCCCCAGATATTAAAATACAGTGGTACCTTGGGTTACATATGCTTCAGGTTACATACGCTTCAGGTTACATACTCCGCTAACCCAGAAATAGTACATTGGGTTAAGAACTTTGCTTCAGGATGAGAACAGAAATCGTGCAGTGGCAGCGCAGCGGCAGCGGGAGGCCCCATTAGCTAAAGTGGTGCTTCAGGTTAAGAACAGTTTCAAGTTAAGAACGGACCTCCAGAACGAATTAAGTACTTAACCTGAGGTACCACTGTAATGCTAAATGATGTGGCAGGCATTTCAGTATGGAACAGTCAGGTGAGTTTTTTAAATGGAATAGTGAAAAGCTGGTATCAGCTTACTCAGAATCTGATTGAGGGCAGCAGGCCTGGTATATCGGGTGCCAGGTTTCAGGGTATCAGCTTCCTCCCCCATGGTAGTAGATAAGCAGAACAAAGGAAAATAAGTTTTCTTACCAGCTAGAAACTTTAATAATCACAGCAAACACATCTCCCAGAATGGCAGTGCTCCCAATTAGAGACCCCACCCCCTTCTGTCCCTATTAATCTACATCACTTCTGTGTTTTAGAATCTGAGCTTGTACCCTCTGTGCTTTCTGTTCTGCCACTTTCTGAGCTCTCTGTGACTTTGGAGAAAGGAGGGGAATGCTGTCCAGAGACTATGAATCTGTTAACCCTCTCTCTTCCTGTTTTTTTTCCTCCTAGCTGTTCCCCATCCAGTATTTCGCAGCTTCTGCCTTCTGAACTATGTCCCTCTGCAAACCACTGTTCCAAATATATACTGTCCTCCTGCTCCTGGGAAGATTCAGGGGGAGGGGGAGGCTCCCACCATTCCTCTTCAGTGCAGTCCTCCTCAGAATGGTCCCTGACACAGGGGCACACTTGCTGTTTCTCATTGGCCCTGTGTCTGCAGCAGCCTAACACAGGAAAGCACATTCAGCAATGGAATACAATGGTACCTCATGTTAAGTTCTTAATTCGTTCTGGAGATCCGTACTTAACCTGAAGCTGTTCTTAACCTGAAGCACCACTTTAGCTAATGGGGCCTCCTGCTGCCGCTGCACTGCCAGAGCACGATTTCTGTTCTCATCCTGAAGCAAAGTTCTTAAGCTGAAGCACTATTTCTGGGTTAGCGGAGTCTGTAACCTGAAGCGTATGTAACCTGAAGCGTATGTAACCTGAGGTACCACTGTGCTGTTGGTGGGAAAGGAGTCAAAAACAACAACAACAACAACAACAACAACAACAACAACAACAACAACAACCAGATATAGGTGGCACTGGGCAGCAGCAGTTGCCTATGCTTTGGCCAATAGCTTTGAGCAATAACTGTCTCATCAGCGTGAACTTTGGATTTCGGTAGCTGTTCTTGAAGACAGGATATTGTCTGGAGGCAATAACAGGCTGGAGGTGGGGCCCAAAATGGGAAACTGGATCAGAACAAGATGTTAGATGTTCTGGGAAAGGGTGGGGAAGGAACAGTTGTGTAATTTGGGGTACTCATGGATCACATGTAACTTTGGTGGTCTATTTCCAGCTACAGCTGGTTTGGCAACTATGGTCCATCCTAGTCCCAGGTAACTTGACTGCTGTACTTCATGCTTTGGTAGCCTCCACAATGGATCATTGCACATATGTGGAACCTCAGATAGGGTTCTAGACACCTCTATCTGCCTTTCAGGACTCCTCCTAGGCTCCTAGGTTTCATCCCTTACTAGTCCTGTTCTGCACCCTCCTCAAATGTTTGTTTGTTTGTTTTTTTGGCCTGGCTGGAAATTTTTACCTTGAACTGACATGGGCTTCAAAAGCCCCACACATGAGACTCTCTTTTGGCTGTTCTCATAGTTTGGTATCACCTTTCAGAGTGAGTGATCTGGGTCCTAGTCCTCTATCTTCATCTCAGGTTATTATTGACCTCAGTTACACCCACAAGGTAGGCTTTGCTTTTATTGGGACTACAGTATTTCTATCATCCAGAGATGGGATCCAACTCTCATTCTCATCTGTTGTGTGCCTCATTGTACTACTCTTTTCAACTATACCAGGACCCACAGGATTGGTCTGCCTGTCGCTAAAGTCCACTGGTCTTCCCTTGTAAGTGCCTTTGGTGCTTTAAAAGCAACTAGGACCTTTTCAGTCCTAGCTCTTTGAAACGCCTTGCTCAGAGAAGACTGCCAAGTTACCTTTTTCCTAGCTTTTAGGAGGCTGGTTGAACACATTTATTTTGTAAAGCTTTCAGGATTAAATGCTGCTATTTTAACCCTGACATTTCTGCGCTCTCTAATATGGACATTTTTTAAAAAAAAATATTGGGGTTTTATTTTTATTGTTTTTTTTTAAGTACAGCGGTACCTCGGGTTAAGAACTTCATTCATCCTGGAGGTCCATTCTTATCCTGAAACTGTTCTTAACCTGAGGTACCACTTTAGCTAATGGGGCCCCCTGCTGCTTCTATGTGGCCGCCGCATGATTTCTGTTCTCATCCTGAAACAAAGTTCTTAATCCGAGGTACTATTTATGGGTTAGCAAAGTCTGTAACCTGAAGCGTCTGTAACCTGAATTAAATAAAGTCCATCACACCAAACTTTTCTAGTGGGAACATCTAGGTTTGCAAAAGCATTTAGTCCCAAAGCAGTAAAAAGGGTGGTGGGTGGGAAGTAGGTGAGATAATTTGCATATGAAAACCAATATTTCATCTTATGCATCTTCCTCTGATAATAGGAAATTATCTCCAAGGAGGTACAGCTCTGTAGAAATCTAATTGGACTTCTAACAACTTGCAGAAAGAAAACTCTTAATGCCACATTTTAACACATGCAAATGTTGGATATTGTTTAAAAACAACCACCTCCCAGCATACGAGCTCAATACGGTGTGCATCAAGGGAGTGTAGCGTAAATGGCCCCATTCTCCACGCAATTCATGCATGTAACTCCCATTGACATGAAAGGATGCTGTGAGCAACTCTGGCTGAGCTAACTATAGCGTTAACAAGAAGCTCACAATTAGAGACAATTACCTTGGGCTTTTTGCACCTGGTGCTTACAAGGTGCCTTTGTTGGCAGGATTCCTTGCAGGAGAGAATCTTTTTCCAGCCTGTGCTTCCCCAGAGTCTGAAAAATCTCGTTGAAAAGTCCTTTAGTCTAAGGCCTAGATCTTACTGAAGTGGTAAACTTGTGTCGGGGCCGTTCCACTTTGGACTGTAGGTCATGGGATGGAACTGTCACCTCCCTCCTAGCCACTACAAGGGGGGAGGGGAGATTCCAACACATAGAAAACCAGCATGTCAGAACGAAGGCTAGGCCAAGAGTCTTGTCCTTCACATATGTGCTTTGTTTTTTTTAAGTAACAGAGCACTCAGTAGTGTCAGTCCCTGCAAAAAAAAGTGGTACAGCTCTCACACAAGATGACTACCTTGGTTCCCCCTTACTGATTCCCAAATATGATCCTGGGAACTAAACTAATAGTGTGGGCTGGGACAATTGTCAAGGGTGCTGGGTAGATAATCCATTGAACTCAGATGTCTGTTGCTGGTGGGGGGAATATTATTGTTCTTCAGTAGTCACTCCCCTAGTTTAGTGGTTCTCAAAGTGCTCAGGAGAATGTTAGGGTTCTTTGAAAGCTTATTAGGGATTTCTCCACGAGCAGATCAGTAATGGGAAACAAGCTTCTCTGAAAGGCAAGCTTGCTTACCACTATCAGTCCCCTCCCCCATAATGTGCAGCTGCCAGAGAATGCTGGGTGTGTTCCGGGTTGCACTGAATTTAAGTGCAATAACAATGAATGCTTGATGCACGTGGCTGGTTCTGCAGGTAAATTACAGCTGCGCTCCAGAATTCTCAGCAACGTGCCTGTCCTGGTGAAGATGCTGATCACACAGGAAAGGTGATGGCCCAGGCAAGAGGGAGGTCAGTGGCTCCAGGGAGGCAAGGTGAGGATCAGCACCCTGGACAGGGACTAGGGTGTTGGTCACAGGACCAGAGTTAGTTATCCTGCCCCATGAGGCAGAACATACCAGTTATCTCAGCAGCGTCCTGGAGCAACTAGCAGATCTTTATAGCCCGGGGTAGGAATTCATAGACCAGAGGCCCCACCTCCTAAATATTGAATCTGGTCAGTGACTTCCTCTGCAGCTGTTGGCTTCTTCAAGGCCCTGGGGTTTCAAGCAGTGGGGATACATCCTTAAGGGCTCACTTGGTTCTCTGAGAAATCTGTGGACCATTCATCAGAGTTCAGCAGCAGAGGTGTATCCGTGGGGTTCAGGGGAAGAGATTCAGGCTCTGGTGCTCATGGCTCCTCGTGGGACAGATCATGGAATTGATGCATCTCCTCAGAGCTGCTTTCATGGAAGGATTCAGTCCCCAAGAATTAGTGGTCTGAGGTCAACACAGTGCCAAGTCTCTGTGGCAAATGTGGCATGGGCAGATCTCCCAGGAGCCAAACATTGTAAAGGTCACTACACCAGTTGGTAGAAAGGTCAAGAACTGCAGAAATGAAGACCTTTAGGTTCTGGATAAAAATTAAATTAAATTCCAGGAGTGCTGGAATCTGTGGGGAAGAGGAGGGAAAAACAGTGGGGTGGAAGAAGAACAAAACCAGGAAGATATTTTCTTTGGCCAATGGAAATGTTCCTAAAGAAACAGAAATGACACAGCTGTTCCTCCAACATTCAAAATCTTGCTTCGCCCAGCATTTCCCCAAAGTATTCCCCCCTCCACTCAGCCCTGTTGCGGCCACAGTGAAATTGATATCAACCTGCCCCTTATAGGTTGTTTGCAAAATCAACAAGAAGAATTTCACACTTGCTTAAAAACAAACATTCAGACTAATTGAATTCAGGAACAAGAACAATCTCTCCTGTCCTCTGTCTGTACATGATATATGCTCTCTCTTATCAGGAGTGCCTGACGTTAGAAGGGACTCACGACCTAACAACAGTGTTTGCTTTCTTTTGCTAGGAATTTCTCCATTCTCTTCACATTGCAATTTAATTTTCTTCACTGGTTGGATATCTGGAGCAGGGTTCAGTCCAATGAAGCGAGCTTCAGGCTCTGTTTATCTATCTACATACACATACCCCTTTGGATCGGCAAGGAATATTTGGGCATTTAAATTTAAACACACCATCTATGAGATATGAATGTTATAGCCAGTTCAAAGGAACAACTGCCATGCTCCTTCACTGCCTTGCATGGTAATGTGATATTCCAATTTTGCAAGTACAATGACCTTGGAGCATTTATACAAATGTGCAGTGAGGACACCTCATTCACAGTGTCCACAGAAACTGGATGACCTCTCAGATGAGGCTGCTGTTACAGCTGGCTTTGTTGACATACTGTCAAGGTCAACCCTAACATTAGGTAGATTGAGATAGCTGCCTCAGGCTGTGGAAGTTCAGAAGTGTCTCTGTCCCCCAAGCTGTTTCCTCTGAGTCCTGCACATGTTCCTGTCCTCCTGAACTGGTGCCCAAGCGTCAGTGATGCTTGTTCATGTGTTGTTCTACTCACATGACATACACTGGTGCCACAGATATTGCACTGTAGCCATGCAGAGTAGTGAGCAAGTTGCAGTGAGGTGTTGGAGCACAGCCATGTCTGCCACATGGCCTGCCCTGTACCCTATGAGCTAGTTTGCAGACCTCAGATGCAGTGGAGGAGATTGTCCCATTGCCAGCAATGAAATAAAATTCAGCTACCAGTCCAGCTTCTATATGGTCACAATAGAACTTGCTTCTGAATCATAGAATTGTAAGAGTTGGAATGAACCCTGTGGCCCATCTTGTCCAACCCCCTGCAGTGCAGGAATATGCAGCTGTCCCATACAGGGATGAAACCTGCAACCATGCTCTAACCAACGGAGCATTTTTCATGCTACAATATGTCCTTGAGCAGTTAAGGATTTACAGTGGTACCTTGTTTTGAGTCTGGGATCTGTTCCGGAGCCCCGGACGCTCAACGAAAAGGACGCTCGACAAAGCACTACTCTGTGAGCTCGGAGTGGTTTGCGCTTCTGCGCATGCGCGAGCGGCAAACCCAAAAGTAACCTTTCTGCTACTTCCGGGTTTGCTGTGGACATCCGCGGAAATGGACGTTGGACGGGGCAGACTTATACAGAGGTACCACTGTAGTGCCATTTGTACTAAACTGTGTGGATAACGTCAACTAAGACAGAGGGATTATACACTCAGGACATATTATTCCTGTGCTCTTCTGATTACCTCTTCATAACCACAAGCCTACTTCTAAGTGATGTCTATAGATAATTAACTAGTGAACACTGACCTGCAACTGGTGGCCTGCAACCTTAGTTCAGGTGGCTTGTCCTATCAGCATCGGGATCTTTCTGGGGGCAGAAAGGGCTAAGGTGAAGTAGAGTTCATAAGAGAGAGGAATAAAGATATAGATGGGGAAAAGAGGAAGAAAACATGAAACAGGAATCCCATATGCGAGTTTGGGGTAAAAGGTGGCCTAAAAGGCTGAAGATCCCTGTGCTTGAGCAATGCCAAATGACAACTATTGGGTCTTAAAATTAAATTACCGCGTGATGAATGCTATAGAATGTCGCTATATGATCCCTGAGTGAATGTAGCTATATGATCACATGGTCTGGTGGCAATCCACTCCATAGAAGCAAGTAACAATTATGAATGAACCCCAAGCCAAACTAGTCTTTTGTATATGATAAATCAATACTTCCCCTAAACCATTTGGCAAATTCTACTTCCACTAAATCAAAGTGAATGTTCGTAGTATGGCTCTTCTGAAAACCCTCTTTTCCCCCTTTTCTTTGTATCTACTGATAAGTTTTAGTTTTTAGTCTGCGGCCCATGCAATCTACAATGAATAATTTTTATTATACATTTAATTATTGGGTTGTTGTTTTTTACTGTTTTTTTAATCTCTTGTATTTTTCAATTTCCTTGTTCTCCAGTTAGATATTTTCCTTTAAGCAGTTTATAAGTTCTTTAAATAAACAATATTTTGGCTAGTGTAGCCCTAAGAAACTGCGCCACCTCTGGCTGAAATCTCACTTTGTTCACAACAAGTTTACCTTAGGGGAGTTCCTGTTGCTCAGTGTCTGTGACCCCGCTCTTTAATATGGGAAAAGCATCTTATAAGAATTACCGTATAAGATTAGCAACGTAATAGTTGCCAAGTGCTTTGGGCACTGTGTACATGCTAAAAACTATGATGATTTACCTTTTAAGTATAACTGAGTCAAGACTGTTCTCCTTCTCTTTAGTGTTCACATGTGTGTCCTATAAAAGGGATATGTAAAATTGTGCTGTCTAAGACTGCTGCTGCAGTTTCTTTATATATTTTCACTTTCTCAGAATGAAACAAAACTCCTTTGTGGACCGAGATGCTCTGTGTACAGAAATGAATGGAAGGTTTCCTGGAAAAAAGGAGAGGAAGAGTGGCGTCTTGGATGATTGACAAGATAATTTTTTTAATTAGTCCAGACCGTACCCTTAGTCAAAATGTGCAGTAGATGCACAACCTTCGTTTAAATTTAAAGCACAGATTAGAACTTTTGAATAGTCTATTGCGGTGGTCCCCAAACTGTGATCCACCAGCCTCATGGTGGTCTGCATTTGCATATGGACTTGTGGTTAAAGATGGGAGATGGCAGATCCATTGTATTAAATATTCATATACCGTATATTTCTGTATTTTCTTGCTTTTATTTCTCATATTGCGTTTTATTATATTATGCTGTGAATTCTAGAACTGCAGTATCATGTTCAGGGGGAAGATGCTACCGACTTCAAAATTTTGTCTATAATGCTTCAGTTAATTCTCAGGAAGGAAGTTCTCAGATTAGGGTTGATCCACGTTTTCAATCTTTACATAATTATTTCAGCCCAAGAAAATTGCACTTCTGCTAAGTGCTCCGCAAAGATGAAAGATGAAGACATAGTCTGCACATGAATGAGCCCACACACATCTTAGATATTCCTCTTGACTGTGCTTCGAAGCGATTCTGCTTCCTTATATGTGACTGCTTTTAAAAGATTTGCTTTCAACTGCGTCTATCTAATTTTTTTCTCAGCAACCTCTGTTTTCCTTGCAGGCACAGAGAAATGGCCAGCCATCATTTAATTGTTTATTTCCCTCTGAGCTATGTGGCACTTTAAACAGGTAATTAGGTAAGAGACAATAGAGCATGCTCATCTGTCTAATGTTTGAAAGCATATTTACATTCAGGCAGACCTGAATTAGCTCATTGAATGACAGCTGAAGGAGCTTAGAAGAAGCACAAAATCCCTCCCTCTTTCCTCTTGACAGACGCAGTTGCTTTCATACTGTGCTTTTGGGGGATCCCAGGATTCCTTGGAAGTTTCTCAGAGATTTCTCCGAAGTTTCTCAGAGATCTTCCTTTGCAATGAAGGACTGCAGGGGGTTGTTCTTGGGCAATGTAAGGGAGGTGGCTCAAAGGAACACTCTCATTTCTCACAGGTTGTTGAGAGTCTTGGCCAGTGCCATCCAGAAACTGAGCGTGTGCCTTAATATGTGTCCTGATCTGTGGTCCATATGACATTTCATCTAGCTGATGGCCTGTCAATCCACTCCCACCACCTCGAATAAGACTTCACAATAGCTCAGAACACATCCTCAAACCTTTGTAATGGGCTGGGGCTCCATAGTAAACCCTTCAGTGTGCAGTGGAGCAGTAAGATAGGAAGTCTGATAACCACAGCTCTACTCTACAAGACCATCATGGGATAGAAGACCTAGTAACAAAACATTTTCCCCAAGGCACACCCAAAATACAATTTGCCAGGTCAATACAGGACAACCAGCCAAATGTCTACCATAGTGGCCTTCATCTTTTTTTTTTTTAAAATGCATTATTTCAAATTATTATTTCAAAACAGGAACAGAGAACATATTTAACCCTCCTGGCTACTGACTGCCTTGTGAGTGACTGGGCAATGTCACCTGTCAATCAAGACCCACCTCGGCCAAGAATCTTAAAAGTGAACTTCTGCCACATAGCCGTTTGTCCTTCAACCTTTCTCAACAGACCATAAAGTTCAGGATATGTGAGGAACCTTTTAGTAAGCCGCTGCAATTGGACCTGATTCCCTCCCCTCCTCACATTTTAAAGTACCATTATACTTTTACCTTTTTCCTCCTGTCATAAAATTGGTGTTGGGGGGTCTTATGTGCATTTCTTCCAGACTCTCAGGGACTTTTCTTCTCATGTGGCTAGACCATTTTGGTTTCATACTGCTTGTGTGCCTATGCTGGGGTCTAGCATAGAAAAACAACTGCTTGGGTCTCCAAGGACAGGTAAGCTGGATGCTGCCAGTTGTAGGCAAGAGCAAAACATTCTTTGCCCTCTTCCATTACACTATTCATAGAGGATCTTTGAGATCTCTACTGTATTTAGAGAGTGATGCACACTTGATTTGTCTGTGTGTCCCTCCGGTTTCAAACGGAACTGCACAGAAGTGATGGAACGTTCATAAATATTCTAACTGCACAGGGCGAGCTGCTGTTAGCATGTTGCCTAATGTTGACAAATGACATACTGTATACCCTCCTGTGAGAAGGTTCTTTTGGAGAGGAGAAAAATGTCACCCAAACAGGGCAGCATGAGACAGAGACAAAGGAAACGGAGGGAAGGGAAAGAGTCCTTCATTATCCGGGGACTCTTTTATGCACTTTGAGCTATTACTACCTCTCTAAGGAGTACTGAAGATTTATTGACTGTACTATGGTTATTGACTGTAGCAAGAGCTGGTCTGAGCAGAGAAGCAACACTTTTCGTCTCCAGGAGGCTTTCAAGCCAAATGAGAGATAATAGAACTGAAGGAATAGGCGATATCTGAGAAAAGAAGTAATGAAGAGAACATATGGAAGATTTAGTTCACTTCAGGCTTGGACTGAATTCTTTGTGTACAGAAACCGAGAACCAGAGAAGTTCAAGAAAACGAGTTAACAGGCTGTTCAAATAGGGAAGCGTTGTATTAAAAAAAAAAATGACACAAGGGGAAAATGTGTGCCCTGAAACCGAAAACATTCGTTGCAAATGTTTTTTTGGAAGCAAGGCAGCTAGTCAGCTGATAAATACTCAGAAATCTTTCAAGTGCAGTTCTGTGTTTATTTGATTGCCTCTTGGAGAGGATGGCAGGGTGGAATTTGTGCAGCTAATCCGGTGCAATCCATCCTGCCCTTTGCCTGCCTTTCATCTCCCTTCCCCACCCAAAATATTGTTGCATGCCACCCCAATCTCTGAGCAGTGTGAGATTCCAGTGGTTCCAGGCGCTTACACAGGGTTCAGTTTCCTCAGAATGGGCGACAGCAGATACTGTGATGTCTTCACCAGGTATGGTTTATTTACACACACGCATATATAACCTGAGCCTATGATGGAGGGTCCCACAGCATTAACACGCCAAGAGGGTTTTGGATTCAATCAGAAATCAAGGATCTCTCTCTGTCTCTGGCTTCTGCCTGCTTGTAGGTCCCCATATTTGTGTGCCATAACAGATTGGTGGGATGACTCTGGCTTCATAAATTTTGAGGGCTGGAGGAATCTGCCTACCACATTTACTCCAGCAAAACCTCAATAGAGAGTTCACAGCATTAGTAGCCAATTTAATTGTATTCACAAAGTGCTTCTTACAATTCCCAGCTGAAGAAAAGCATAAACCCAGATATTTAAAGGATTTCACCTACTCAACGGGGTACCCATCAATTTGCCGCTTGTGTTTTTTAAAAACCTATTAGCAAAAACAAAAACTTTTGTCTTTTCCTAATTAATGTTTAGTTTTTCTTGCTCTACCAATTGATGAAGAGATTTCAAAAGTCTTCTTAACCCTTGTTGGGTTTCCGAAAATAAAATAGTGTCATTGACATACATAAGTACTGCAACTTTCCTGGATTCCCATTTTTTATGGTGTAGTGGTTAAGAGCGGTGGACCCGTAATCTGGTGAACCGGGTTCGCGTCCCCACTCCTCCACATGCAGCTGCAGGGTGACCTTGGGCTTGTCACACTTCTCTGAAGTCTCTCAGCCCCACTCACCTCACAGAGTGTTTGTTGTGGGGGAGGAAGGGAAAGGAGAATGTTAGCCGCTTTGAGACTCCTTTGGGTAGTGATAAAGTGGGATATCAAATCCAAGCTCTTCTTCTTCTTCTTCTATTATTGTTACTTAAACCAGTTATTAAAGGATTGGCATAAATGTTTTGCTGTTTTTGTTTTAACTATTTACTTGTACTTTTACCTTGTATTTTTATCCTGTGAAACACCCCTAGATCTTGTGATGAAGAGCAGTATATAAAATAAAATAAAATAAAAATGAATTAAACAATGCTGGAGCTAGTAATCATCTCTGATGGATGCCCTGTGGTGGAATGGATCGGATCTGAGAGTGAACCTCAAAGGTTTATCCTAATCTGAATCTTAGTATCATAATCTTTTCATATGGTTAAAAGCAAATGAGTGAACTGAGGGATATTGTTGGTGGGAGTCTTAATGCCACTCCCTGCTTTATATCCCTTTCTTCAACATTCGTCAGAGGGAAATGCTTATTTTATATCAAGTGAACACGGCTTACGCAGTATGAGAGTGTGAGTAAGCCAAATGTGTGGGCCGCTCCCATGGGCCCCTGCCAAAGAATTTTTGAATGATGAACTTCCAAATAACACACATAGCCTTATCGGCCAAGGGAAGCATGCTCACATGAAACAGGAACATTTCTCTTGTCTCTACGGGCGATGCTATGCCAGCCAGACAAGAAGTACGCTTGGCAAGTAAGCAGCAGGATTAGGCACACATTGCATGAATGCCAGCATCTGGTACACAGTGTGTGTGAGAGAAAAGGGCTGCAACTATTGAGCAGGTACAATTGGAGAGTATACACCCATATGTGCACATGGCAAGATTTCTGGCTGACCTCCCTGGTTGGGGCACCGTTCCTCTCAGGGGACCAGGTTGTTCCGCCTTTATCTGTGGCTTCTTGCTATCTGGAGAGGCGGGGAGGCAGCTCCACCTATAAAAATCTTACCTCACTTACACTTACAGCTTAATCCATACCTCTTCCACTGTCTTTCTCAAAAGCGAAGGGAGGGAATGAGTTTGCCTTGCAAGCCCAGGCTTCTCCATGCAGGTTTAAGCAATAGTTTTCGCACGTTTTGTCTTTGCCTTCTCTGTCAAGGAAATCCCTGCGCGTTTGCACAGGGAAAGTCTTGAAGGAGCACATTCAGTTCCCAGAATCTCTGACCAGGCCTCTTGTGCTTCACTGTCACTCTGTGTGAACAGGGAGCAGAGCCTTGAGCTAGCAATGAGCAGACCGACCCCTTCACAATCCGTAATGTGCTCATAGAGTCAGGAATCCAATGTTATATAAACATGGATGGAAGTTCTCTGTTGCTACAAGGTTTTTGGAAATTTAATTTGTGTGCATTTGCATCCTCCATATTATGTACAACTTCTTCTTCTTCTTCTTCTTCTTCTTCTTCTTCTTCTTCTTCTTCTTCTTCTTCTTCTTCTTCTTCTTCTTCTTCGGTGAAGCTGCGTAAGATTGTCTTCCATAAACACAGTTTTAACAGTGAGTCCGTAAGTGAATGTGGAGGCCAATTTTGGATCCACACGTCCTTTCACAGTGGGGACATTGGTTTCCAGGTGGGAGTTGATCATGGTGAGGGTTTGCCAAGCGTTCCTTCCTCTTAGCATGTTTCTCCCTTTCATCCTGAGTCTTCAAAGCCCTGTCTCATTACATATGCTAATCATCTGCATACTACCCCTTGCTTTTCCTGTAGGACTAATTGCAGTTGTTAACAGTCGTCAACAGGTTTACCATACCCATTGAGTCAATCACCCATCTCCTACTACCCTCCTGAGAAAACCCCCACCCTCCCACTATATATAAGGGTCTGATGACTTCTGTTTCAGTGTATCTGAAGAAGTGTGCATGCACACGAAAGCTTATATCAAGAACAAACTTAGTTGGTCCCTAAGGTGCTACTGGACATATATATATATATATATATATATATATATATATATATATATATATGCAGGTTTTGGTGTCCTCGGGTGTCTTCCCGTGTAAAAGTTGGGGTGTCTAGGCGACGTTTCGATGAGGTCTCACTCGTCATCTTCGTGAAGATGACGAGTGAGACCTCGTCGAAACGTCGCCTAGACACCCCAACTTTTACACGGGAAGACACCCGAGGACACCAAAACCTGCATTCCTGTACCCGTGAAAATCTACGAAAGCAAATATCTCACCTCTACGGGGAGGACAAGAACCTACGAGAAACTAGAAGTCCGAAATGAAGATGACGAGTGAGACCTCGTCGAAACGTCGCCTAGACACCCCAACTTTTACACGGGAAGACACCCGAGGACACCAAAACCTGCATTCCTGTACCCGTGAAAATCTACGAAAGCAAATATAATATATATATATATATATATATATATATATATATATATATATATATATATATATATATATATTGCTTTCGTAGATTTTCACGGGTACAGGAATGCAGGTTTTGGTGTCCTCGGGTGTCTTCCCGTGTAAAAGTTGGGGTGTCTAGGCGACGTTTCGACGAGGTCTCACTCGTCATCTTCATTTCGGACTTCTAGTTTCTCGTAGGTTCTTGTCAGCTGGAAGGTTTCCTCCCCGTAGAGGTGAGATATTTGCTTTCGTAGATTTTCACGGGTACAGGAATGCAGGTTTTGGTGTCCTCGGGTGTCTTCCCGTGTAAAAGTTGGGGTGTCTAGGCGACGTTTCGACAAGGTCTCACTCGTCATCTTCAGGCTGTTGCTTTCGGCTTCTTGTTACTGGAACAGAGCAGGATATCAGTGTTTGAGGGTCTGGGTTTGGGTCTGGTGTGGTTGATTGGTGATGGCGTTCTGTGTGCCTCTGGATCTGGTGTCAGTGAACAAGCGTGACGACACATCCCGCTTGCCAGACATCTGGAAATTAGCCCTCCCCACAAAAACTGACACCAGATCCAGAGGCACACAGAACGCCATCACCAATCAACCACACCAGACCCAAACCCAGACCCTCTCCACAGATAAATTACAGACACCATCCAGTAGCCAAACCATGGTGGCACCTCCGGATGCTGCACCCCCCTGCAATCCCTACACAGATCTGGCTGACACAGGCCACAAAACCACAGCTCGCCCCTATACACGAAGCCAAGCCAGAGCACAACTAAGTGCAGTACAGCCATCTTCTCAGAAAAACTCTTCACAAAGTTCAAGAGGTCAAGACACAAAGACTTTAGCAACTAATCCACACCTAATGACCCACCTAAGTGGTACTCAGGATATCACTCAAGAAATCACTCAAGATATCCCTCAAGTAATTAAGGAACAAAAGAAGAAAAGGCACACTAGCCTGGGAACTTCCTCTCTGCCCAGAACATTGGAGGCTATACACCACACCCCCTCAACAGTATTTATAGGAACTCAAACACTGAGATCCTGCTCTGTTCCAGTAACAAGAAGCCGAAAGCACCAGCCTGAAGATGACGAGTGAGACCTCGTCGAAACGTCGCCTAGACACCCCAACTTTTACACGGGAAGACACCCGAGGACACCAAAACCTGCATATATATATATATATATATATATTTCAAAGCCCATGACACTTTTGCTAAAGGCTGTTCTCCAATTGGAGCACTTGCAGGCCAGTGTTTCCCAATTGTTGGTGTTTATACTACATTTTTTAAGATTTGCCTTGAGAGAGTTTTTAAACCTCTTTTGTTGAGCACTAGCATTACGCTTTCCATTTTTAAGTTCGGAATAGAGTAGTTGCTTTGGAGGACAATAATCAGGCATCCGAACAACATGACCAGTCCAACAAAGTTGATGTTGAAGAGTCATTGCTTTGACAATGGTGATCTTTGCTTCTTCCAGTACACTGGCAGTACACTGGCCTGTCTTCCCAAGTGATGTGTAAAAAAAATTCAGATACACCATTGATGGAATCTTTCGAGGAGTTGGAGATGGTGTTTATAAGTGGTTCATGTTTCACAAGCATACAGTAAGGTTGGTACTACAATAGCTTTGTAAACAACATGGTGGTCCATGTATCTTAACATTGTGTGTCATGATGCATGTTTCTCTGATTGGCTGTTATCACATGTTCTCTGCTATATAAAGAAAGAGCAACATGGAGCAAGAGCTACAGTGGCTGCCGAAGCAGAGAATTGGCAACTAAAACACCCATTTTGTAGTAGAACTGGGCATTTTGCTGGCCAGGTAGAGACCAAAGGGTTAAAATAAGACCATTCCATGCACATGCACATTTCAAACTGGACACAACAAATAACTGGGCATGTGCAAAAATGGTACAGCTCGGCTGCTCAGTCACACCAGTCCTGCAGACCCGGCCGTTGAATTTAGTTCCGCCTTCTGTTTTTGAAGGAAACAATAAAAATTTACAATGCAAAGAACTATTAACATTTTTAGTGGCGGGGGCAGCACACCTCATCACAGCAAGAAACCGTAAAAACCAAGACTGAACCATCTATTGAACGATGGCATCAACAAATCTATAGCCTTATTGGAAAAACTGACTAAACAAATACAGGCGCCCAAAAGACAAGCAGAGACAGACAGTTTTTATGCAACATGCTTTGGTTTTATTGATTATGCAAATAAAAGTGTTGATCTGATTGGCCTCCTTGGACTCTGGGATAATTCTTGTATTATTTTCATTTGATTAACCAGTGTAAGTTCTCCAGTATGGCAATATGACAGGGTCCTCAAAAATATATAGGGCTCGGTGTTCCTCTTATATTTATATATAGATGCTGTAGGGTGGTGTTTTGTTGTTGTTTTAAGTACACCTCCAGCTGAGGGCTGCCTCCAACACTACACTTTAAATGTACATCTAAGATGATTTATGTGACCATGTTAAATATAATGTGTGCTTGTGAGAAATACATGTGCAGACATTTAACATAAATATACCATCATCAGTGAACAGAGTTTATCCTTCTCAAGGAGTTAGGATCAGACACAGGTTTGCTTCGCATGAAGTGTGAAGGAGCCCTCTGTCTCCTCAAATGTTGACTAATCAAGGAGAAAGAACCCAAATGTGGTGGTGGACATGCCCACATGGTTCAACTTTATGGCTCAAACATCACAATCCTATGCATGTCTACTCAGAAGTAAAGTCAATGGGGTTTACTCCCAGGTAAGCATAGGAGCCAACTCCGAGGTGCTGAAGTCCCTTCGCCCCCCCAATAAAATATTTGAGGGGGTAGTCCCCCAAATTGATGGGTATTGCCATTAAAATGGTATATGTGGGCCACATCTTGTGATTATGTGGGGTGGGGTTTACCTGCCCTCCCAATATTTTATTCAAGTTGGCCCCCCCTGTAGGTAAGTGTGTATAGGACTCCACTCTTAGGCCGCAGAAAATAATGTGAAAATAATGCCAACCAGATGTGTTGGGACTATGACTCCCTTCACAAAGGCAGATCTATGGGAGTGTGGACACAGAGCTTCTGGTGTGCTGCAAGATGCACCATAAATATGGTGTCAAATGGAAGGCAAGAGGTGGGGAAGGACGCAGGATTTTGGTGCCACTGAAATTTGAGGTGCCAAAGTCCATCACTGCCCTTCAGTTCCCATATAAAGGGCACCAGGTTGTTGAAGTCCAATCTAAACTTATCCCACCACCCGCTGAGCCTTGGGTTCTCAGATATTGTTGGACTACAAGCCCTATCACAGAGGGCTTGCAGTGTGGTATAATGGTTAGAGTGTTGGACTATGATCTGGGAGACCAAAGTTCAAGTCCCCACTCAGGCATGAAGCTCTCTGGGTGGCATTGGGCCAGTCACTGTCTCTCAGCCTAACCTATCTCAAAAGGTTGTGAGGATGAAATGGGAAGGAGGAGAACCAAGGAGGAGAACCATGTCCACCTTGTGAGATCCTTGGAACATAAAGGTGGTATATAGAATGAATGAATGATCTCCAGCCAGCCTTGCTAATGGAAAGAGGTGACTGGAATTGTATTCCAAGCACATCTGAGGAACCTAAGTTTGGTTTAAATCTTTTCTCCATCCCCTTTCTTTCTGTAATGCAAAGGTCCACATCATGGCATCAGGGAATTTCTAGCACCCATTCCTCACCAGTAGCTGGGGCCCAAAGGGGTGAAGCCGCAGTATGGGTAGGTGTGATTATGCTTTAAGGGAGAAATATGGAGAGAACCTGAGATGGTTTGGGTGGTAGCCCTGCACTGTCTAATGTATAGTTCTACCCAGAGAAAGCCCATGAATTCAGGCTAGATTTTACATTCATTACTCCACTAATTGGGCTGCCCTACGTCTCCTCTCCCCCTCGAGCAAAAAAGGGGATCAACATCACAGGCGCTGGCAGCGTCCTCATTTGTTTATTAAATGTTCAGAATCCTGCATTAACCAGCTGTCATTTATTTCACAAGGAAAGTGTGACAAATGGGAGCATTAAGTAACTCGCATCATTTTACCGCACTCATGATTGATATCAGGTTATTCTGAAACAGGGCCCGTAAATAACATTACCCAATATTGTATTTGTGTCCAACGCTGTATTTATTCTGGAAGCCTGGCTCCATAGTTGTTGGAAAATTGCTCCTCTTCCCCTCGAAAGGAAGAAAACAAATCTGAAAGGGAGGGGAAAAGGCATATGGCAAGATTTTCTCTTTCCATCTTGGCTTGTTTTAGTGAACGTTACAGTGAGTCGTTTGTATTCTGAGGAGTGGGTGGATGGGGAACCCTGAACACTCACCAGTGGTGAGCTCACTGTTGTTTGTGTACTTAAAAGAATGAATCAGATACTGGTGAGTTGGAAATCGGCATCGCCTCGCTTGTGTAAACAGAACTGGGACAATTTATATCTATCAGCTGTCACAGGATAGCCCTGACTGCTCCCACCCTCAGATTTAGCTCTGAGGGTGAAACTTGGTTGTGAAACTTGGTTGTGAGGGTAAGAAACGGTTCAGGTTCCCAGGAATAAACTCTAGGGAATTTCATCTATGCAGAAAGAATGCAGCTCTAGCTTAAATAAAGAGAACCTTGTATTCAAGGGCTTTTCGATTGGCTTAATGTAATACTTATTAAAGGTGTGTGTGTGTGTTTTAAACAAAGGCATTGGAGTATGTTAAGAAATGCAGTAACATCTCATTCTTGCATCCATGAAAGGATCCTTTTCATATACATCAATACATGTACATAGAAATCCATTAGCTTAAGACCCATTCCACATTCTATGACAAAAAAGGATGAACATACTCTGATATATCAAGCCTACAATACTACTCAATGAACTAAAAGCATTTTTCTGTTACTGTATAAAATCATTATATAAATAATTTTCAGTACAGCTGTATACAGCTATCTCTTAACGTGTTTCTTTTCCTCTCTCAGGGTAACTGCTTACAAAAGAAATACTGCAAGAAGAATCCAAATTATGACATATTTAACTTGGCCCTTAGCTGATGGAATAATTTCCAAAATCCCCCAAATCTCCCTTGACTTGTAGTCAACTAAGATTTACTCAGAGTAGACCAATTGAAGTTAATGGCCCTGAGTTAGTCCTGCATTGGGTTTGCCCTGGGTAGGACTGACAGAATACAACCTAATATTCCTCGCTTTACTGTTGTAATTGCTTTTTACTTCCATAAGCTGGAAGGTATCTTTTTTAAAAAGTGTAATAAAAAAAGTATATAGCCCCCATGGTTGTGAAATATAAGATTTTACACTTAGGCAGGAATAACCAGCTGCACAAATATAAGATGGCTTGCCAGTAGTACATGAAAAAAGGGATCTAGGAGTCTTAGGAGACCACAGGCTTAACATGAGTCAACAGTGTGATGCAGCAGCAAAAAAAGCTAATGCTATTCTAGGCTGCATCAGCAGAAGTATAGTGTCCAGATCAAGGGAAGTAATAGTACCACTCTGTTCTGCCTTGGTCAGACCTCACCTGGAATACTGTGTCCAGTTCTAGGCGCCACAATTTAAGAAGGATATTGACGAGCTGGAACGTGTGCAGATGTGCTGGGCCCAGGGGTAACCTGTGAAATGCAGTCCAGGACCAGTCCAGAATCCAAAGGCTCCACTGGGAGTCAGTCCGACAGGGCCAAGGCAGGAGACCAGGTAAGGACAGGTGCAGGATCTCAGGCAGGATCTAGCATACAGCAATGTTGCTCCCGCAACCTGGGGTGGGGTCCAACAGCCTTTTATCTTTGTCGGGGTAGCGGCCAGTCCTGATCCCCCGGCGACTCACCTCCATGTTTTGCCCGAAGGTGAGCGCTCCTCCTGCGATTACTCGGGTCTCTCCTTCTCTCAAACCTTAGTCTCTGCAGCTCAGCAGACGTCTGCGGGTTACTAGACCCAGGGGCCACCTCAGCCTCCCCTGACTAAACCAGTAGTGGAGCAGCTGTAAGTGATGGCCTAGCTGAAGGCAACGAGGTAATCCCCGCATCTGGAGCCAGGGCAGGCTCAGGCCCCTGACTCGGCCCAGCTGGTGTTTGTTGCAGGGGAACCTGTGCGGACTGGGACTCTTCAGGATCAGGCCCCAGACTTGGTTCAGATGATGCCAGAGGCAAAGGATCTGGTGCAGACTGAGTCTCCTCTGAGTCTGAGTCTGAGTCCCAGGCCATCACAGCAGAGGAGGGTGACTGAGATGATCAAGGGTCAGGAAACCAAGCCGTATGAGGAATGGTAGAGAGAGTTGGGTGTGTTTAACTTGGTAAAGAGCAGACTGAGAGGAGATATGGTAGCCATCTTCAAAGATCTAAACGACCATCACATGGAAGATGGAGCAACCTTGATTTCTCCTGCTGTGGAGGCTAGAACCCAAACCAACAGATTCAAGTTATAAGAGAGGAAATTCAGATTAAACATCAGGAAGAACTTTCTGAAAGTAAGAGCTGTTTGAAAGTGGAACAGACTCCCTGAGAAGGTTGTGGACTCTCTTTCCTTAGATGTTTTAAAGCAGTGGTTGGGTGGCCATCTGTCCTGGATGCTTGAGTTGAGATTGCTGCATCACAAGGGGAGCGATGACCCTTGAGAACCTTTCCAGCTCTACAATTCCATGATTCTAAGATACACAAGAAGGACTGAAAGTGGCTGCTGGAAAACACTCAGAGGTCGGAGCAAGGTCTAAATAAGATATTTAACGGTAGGGCTTCATTTAGGTGTATAGTTCCTTGCCCTTCCCCAAGAGTGGCAAAACCAGAATAAATTATGTAAAATAGTAAAAACTGGAGAGCAAATTATGCAGATTAAGAAATACTAAACAAAATTCAGCCTTGGTTTGTGTATCTATCAAATAAAGCCAGCTTTTCTTGTTCAGGAATTTAGCACAACATTATTTTTATGACGCAGAGCCCTCCCCACAAGCATTGAGTTTTGTGTTTTGTTGCAGAACGTGGAGTACAGGAATCTTTGTGTGAAAGGCACAGAATCTTTGGTTAAAATCCTACCCCAATTATCCCCTTTCCCCCAAATCTAGTTATGAACCCCACTTCCTGACCTTCTACTTTCTAAATTGAACTCCAGTGTCCACTGAGCTGGGCAGATATAAAATGGCAGCCATCTGTCTGATAGCAGACTGGACAAATAATAATTTCTATTATGAGAAGAGTTTTAAAGCGAAGCTTTCTCTGAACACAACTAAGCTCCACCAGATTGCTGACGTATATAGTGACTGCGAAAGTTGACGCATGTTGAGATGGGGTGGAGAAGGAAGGCAAACCTGTTCGTCTGTGGACTGTCTGGTGTGGTTTATACTGAATCTGTCTTCATATATAATCTTTGCAGCTTGCTTACAGAAGCTGAGAACATTGGCACTTTACAGCTAAAATGCACCCCCTGGTTGGGATTAATCCCTTGCGGGAATGCAGGCTGTAGTGATTTCTCCACACACGGAAGGCCTCTCCGCCTGGAGAATGTTCTGGCTGTTTGTCATTCTCAGCACCCCTGAACAACACCACACCTTCTGCCCAGAGATCACCTGTTAGATATTTCTGTATGGAAGAAATACAAAGAAGAGGATTTGATTACTATTTAACACACCAGCAAAATGCTAGTTGTTCTAAAGAGCTCTCTCTCTCTCTCTCTCTCTCTCTCTCTCTCTCTCTCTCTCTCTCTCTGTGTGTGTGTGTGTCAGGATACTGTCAGCGGCTCTTGGCTGGTTGCCTAGGAAAGTATAAAGACAAGGAAAAGTTTCTTACGGTCTTTTTGTATTTCAAACTTTACAGAGAGAATCTCCACCCCCTGTCTCTCCCCCTTCCTCATTCATCATCATCATCATCACCTCCTCTATGGGTGCTGCTATGTGCCTTCTGTCTTTGAGCTCTTTGCTCTCCTACTTTTAAGGCCCACCGGGTTCTGGGAGATGGTGGGTCTGGGATGCTTCCTAATGCCAACGTGTCAGCCAGCTGCTCTTGCTCTCCCAACTTTCACCCTCACCTGCCCCTGAGCTGTGACCTCCCTCAAACCCCTGTTGTAAGTCTATATTGTCTTCCCCCTCCCCCTCCCTGGAAGGGTCAGGATGGGGAGGCAGTCTCCACCATTCCTCCTCTGCCCACTCCTTGACAGTATAGAGGGAGAGCTTGCGTACTATGAAAATCTCCAGGGCTATTGATTAGGGGCACAGCTGAACTGAGAATAGGGCCAACTTTCCCATAGGCGCTAGGGGTGTGGGGCACAGGCTGGCCAGGGAGGCCAGGCTGAGAGCAGAATTGAGCAATTCTATTTGTTTAACTTAATAATAATAATAATAATAATTATTATTATTATTATTATTATTATTATTTATAACCCGTCCATCTTGCTGGGTCTCCCCAGCCACCCTGGGTGGGTTCCAACAAAGTATTAAAATACAGTGGTCTGTTAAACATTAAAAACTTCCCTAAACAGGGCTGCCTTCAGATGTCTTCTAAAAGTCTGGTGGTTGTTCTTCTCTTTGACGTCTGGTGGGAGGACGTTCCACAGAGTGGGTGCCACTACTGAGAAGGCCCTCTGCCTGGTTCCCTGCATCTTGGCTTCTCGCAGGGAGGGAACCACCAGAAGGCCCTCGGCACTGGACCTCAGTGTCTGGGCAGAAAGATGGGGGTGGAGATGCTCCTTCAGGTATACTGGACTGAGGCGATTTAGGGCTTTACAGGTCAGCACCAACACTTTGAATTGTGCTCGGAAACGTACTGGGAGTCAATGTAGATCTTTCAAGACTGGCATTATGTGGTCTTGGCAGCCGCTCCCAGTCACCAGTCTAGCTGCTGCATTCTGGATTAGTTGTAGTTTCCTGGTCACCTTCAAAGGTAGCCCCACGTTGAGTGCATTGCAGTAATCTAAGTGAGAGATAACTACAGCATGCACCACTCTGGCGAAACAGTCTGCGAGCAGATAGGGTCTCAACCTGCGTACCAGATGGAGCTGGTAGACAGCTGCCCTGGACACAGAATTAACCTGCGCCTCCATGGACAGCTGTGAGTCCAAAATGACTCCCAGGCTGCGCACCCGGTCCTTCAGGGGCACAGTTACCCCATTCAGGACCAGGGAGTCCTTCACACCTGCCCGCCTCCTGTCCCCCCTCCTGTACTTCTGTCTTGTCAGGATTCAACCTCAATCTGTTAGCCGCCACCCATCCTCCAACCGCCTCCAGACACTCCCTTGTAAATCCCTTGTATTTGCATCAGCAGCCATTTCGCAATGGCGATGCACAATTTGCTTGCATGATGAAAATGAGGCCATCAATGTGCACACAACGAACAGATCTCAATCGCTCTCTCACACACCATTTGGTGAATGGCCACTGATGCATTGGGGTTCAATACGCTCCCACAAATAGTCTATGAATGTTGAAACAATGCTAGCCACGCAGCTCGGTCCTATCGGCTTTACAAGTGAGGACGAACTGTTTGTACTGTTTGCTTCAGCTGCTAAGTGGATATGTGAGTAAACAGCTGCCCTCAAAGTTCAGCATCCTTCACATTCAGTACCCCCAAAAATCTCCTAGGTCACCAGCCTCTGTTTACATATTTATTTAATATATTTCCGCCCATCTTCTAGGTCAAGTACTATACACAGAGACTATCTCTCCCCCCCACTCTTTATATATAATCAATACAATGGCCAAAATACATTATAAAAGCAGCAACAGATAACATCATGAACAGGCAGGCAGCCAAACGTTAATTGAAAAAAAAGAAGGAATAATTTTAAGTCTTTAGTATGTACTTAAAAGCTTCATGGCAGTTGTGTCCTTCAAGAAGGGAATTCCATGAATGTGTGGCTACCACTGAAAAGGCCCAGAAAAACAAACAAAAAACCAGACTCCTTTCTGTTGGTGATAATTCAGACTGAAATTCCTAGGTGTCAAAAAAGGTTATTTATGTATGCTACTACTGCGGCCCATGTTTTGTTAGCCCCCAAATGGAAAACGAGTGAGGTCCCAAGAAGAATGGCAACTTAAGTTGACAGAATATGTGCAGCTTGCAGAGTTAACATATAGAATAAGAGAACAAGAAGAACATATGTCTAGGGAAGACTGGAAAACATTTATTGAATATATGGGAAATAACTGTGTACAGCTGAAAATGCTGGCAACATTAAGTTAAATTCAACAGCGTAAATAAGTTTTGATGGACATAATAATGGAATACTGAATGATATAGTTTTGTTAAATAGGCAGGGATTTATGATATGTAAAATGAACCATGGAAAGAGAAGTCATAGATATCTCAAGGATGTAAAAATGAGTACTTTAAATTGTAAAACAGAAAATTTAATAAAAATTATATATAGAGAGAAAAGGCCCAGTCCCTTTACCTTCCAATCTGATTGACAATGGTGTTTTGTTTGTTTGCATCCATCTGTCTCAGGAGACAGTGGGAAATTGCACCTTTGGGGGTGACGTCAAATGGTTGGAGAGTTACAGTGCCTGCTGTGGTGGTAGAGACCAATAAGGGAGAGACATGTTTTGTTGCAGCTGGGGCACGTGAAGGTGTCCAGTTGTGCTGCTGCAGATACACCGTGACTTTTCTTCTTTTTGCGCTCCTCCCAGCAGTCATTCCTCCTCTGATCAATGCAGTGGATACATGACCTGACTGATTGTCTCCAGGCACAGTGGCGGACTTTGGACATCACACAGTACCCTGTGCGATGCCAAAATTCGGTTCCCTTCCCCGCCTCTTGCCTTCCGTTGTTTGGCATGGTTGCAGCACCTCCTGCAGCACTGGCTCGGCTCAGCGCCTAGTGTGGGTGAACCAGTGGTACCTCCCTAAATTTGCCTCTGCCACACACTGTGGTTGCATGCAAGGGATTTCCACATGGGGGAGAATAATGTTGCCAGCCTTCATGTCATGTTAGCAGACATTGTTGTAACACAGAGTTGCCTGGTGTCTCAAACCAGCTCCCTGGAGAGCACATGGTGATTTGTAAATATCTGTTTGCGTGGCGAGTTCCGCCTCCCCCCGGTGGAAAATAAAGACACAGGACACCAATGCATAAGGTTAATGGGCTTAAATTGGCCACAACCTTATTGGTTACAGGTAAGAGTGCTATTGGCTTAGGCATTGGTCCTATCCACTATCTGGCTTCAGCTTGATTGCTTGAAGACCGGGATGGGTTAACTCCAGCAGGGGGAGCCCTGCTGATGCACGTCAACTAGGAACTTCCCCGGGGTCACCGTTCGGGGGCGCGCTTTAGGTCCTGGCTTCCATAGGCTTCGGATGAGGCCACGCCCCCCGGAATCCTTTAACAGAACACCCTTCAATATTTGGGGGGAGGTGATGGCGCTCCTCCCCCCAACACATCTAAATAACAACACCCCTACCAATGTCTAACTGCCACTCGAGCAAAACAAACAGCTGCGCCAGTCAAAGAGGGAGATCCCGGGGCCACACTCGCCTTAAATGGTGCAAGCCACACACCCCGAGCAAGCCGATTGGCTGGCTCGGAGGTTTATGTGGCCCGAGGATTCCCCTGATCACATGGGGCTGGAAGCCAGCCCCCGTGCTTGGGTTGGGGTGTGAAGCCCGCAACCCCACCTCCTCCTGATAGTCGGAAGTGGCTTTATGACTAAGATGCATGTCTGCAATATCTTAAAACACACACACAAAAAGACATGTATATTTTTGCATCAGTGGGCTACGAAATGGAAGAGAGACTCGTACAAAATAAAAAAGTTGCAGTGGAATGGAGAGGAAAATGTGAATGAACGTCAGAGTGGACTGGGGCACACACATGCATTTGGCTGCAAGACCCATGTCTCTGTGTAAATCAGGTGGTACCTAATCTATGAGTAGGTTTCTGAGAATGCTTTCCCTCTTTCTTTTCTTAAGTGTCTTCCTGGAAAGGGCAGGCTGTCATCTGACATATATGCGATGGCTATTTGAGCAGCCAGGAGATTTTTGATACAGCAGCTCTATGAAAACCATATGTTATTTGCAGACACCCAAAGGTTTTCCCTGAACTGTTGACTTGCAGGGTAGATATACTCAGCCAGAAAAAAGGAGCCAGCATCCCTCCATCAAGCCACCACTGTCTCTATCGGGGGGAAAGGTAACCAAAGGGAAACTCTCAGGTTGGACAAGTCTTTTTCAGGCAGTGAAATTCTAACAAGCAGGGAATGGTGCTATTTAGGGAGGGCAGGTATGGGGAAGCCTCTCCTCCTTACAGAGGGGAGGAGTTGTGAGCAGGAGCCATTCCCACATTGGCAGGGGGCGTTCCAGCCCCTGCCCAGCTGGCCTAGCTGCTGTGCCATGCCCCCAGGTAGCCAACCAATCAGGTGGAGGCTTGGGGGCGGGGTTTTGCCACTCACATGTTGCCGCGGCAGCACTTCCCTTCCGCTGCCGGACAATGTTGTTTTGGTCCAACCTTCTGAAAAGAAGGGTTTGGTGAGGCTCCCATAGCCCTGTGGCCATTGAAAAATCCAGGAAACTCTTAAACCTTGTGGTGGCGCACAAATTGTGCTATATGTATGGCCATGTGATTCTGCATGCTGACATCCGGTTCAGCGAGTTGTTTTTGTTTTGTGATGACGGTGTTCACTTTTCGGATCACAGCAATGATATTTGGCTGGCCAACACCATCAGAAGCCTTAGGGATTGGTTGCAGCTGTGAGGGTATTGGCGGCAAGCCTCTTTTGGCTCAGGTGGCACTTAGGCATTGGAATATGTTTGTGTATTGGAGGGCAGGGTGTGGCCATCGCCTACCCCTCCACTTTATGGGTATTCCAGTAAAGGAATCCTATGGAAGCTGTCTGATGCCCTTGCTGGTGGCTAGGGCCATGGCATGACCCCCGGTGACATCAGGGGGAGCTTTCAGTTGTATTTGCATCAACAGGTACCTCCCACTGGTGGTTAACCCTTGTTAGACTCACCCCTCCCTGAGGGGGTGGAGTCACGCTCTGTTGTTTTATCCAATGCCTAAGCCAATACCTCTCACATGCTGTAATCAATAAAGTTGTGGCCTTTTATAGCCCATTAACCTAATATACTGTGTCCATGTGTCTTTCTTATCCCCAAGCAGGTGGCAGGTCCTTGAATCACAACAGTTCTCTTCCATTTCCATTTCTCTTGCAGGCCACAGATGGATATCTTCCAGGACCACTGATATTGCTTAGTGAGTTCATTGGGCCTATATGCTGAGAGACCATAGAAATGAGCCTGTGTACTCACAATACCTGTCAAAGGCAGAAAACCTTTCTCCATGGAAAAGGATGAGTATTTCACTTGTGTTGATAAAATTGCCATAATTATTATGAGGAAGATATCAAAAAATGCAAACTTAAAATACATTGGTTCTTGAAAGCTAATATTGAATAATTCAGAGCAGCCAGAAAACATGATCTTACTAAAAATGACAAAAGTGATTCAGGTAGTTATAGCCAAGGCTTAATTGAATTCATAAAATCCTGATGCATTTGGCGGCAGGTGGGAATCCTTTACCACACATGATATTAGAAGCAAATCTTACTGTCTCCTCATTTAATAAATTAGATTTTGCCTGCTCCCCAAACCTCAAGTTCCTAAATTCTAATATCCCTTGAGGAGGAACAGTTTCATTCAAAACTGACTGGATTTGATACATTTGATTAAATCTTTTGATGCCCCTTATTAGGATCACTGTTGTAATTTCTTTTTTGCTTGGATCAAAATGAAAAAATGTGTTAAGTGTTGCCGCTGAAATGTCTTCTAACTGAAGTTCAAAGCAAATTGGACAGGTTCCTCCCTAGGCAAATACCTGAGAAATTTCAAAGGGGTTCAGAAGAGTTTAAGTTAGTGCTGGGCTAAACTTGGGGAGGGAGCCTGATTTGTGGAGGAAAGCGCAAGCCTTGTTGGTGTCCTTTGTTTTGGGGGAAACCTCCTGCAGTAGATATTGTGAGTCACTCCTTCTCCAACAACAAGTGAGACAGAAAGAAATTATATAGAGAGAGAAATAGAGAGAACATTGCTTCTACCATCAGTCACCAGTAAGCCCTCTTTGAATTATGCACCTAAACTGCCAATGTATACCCTCTGACATTTCTCTGCTGAAAATAGGGATAGCCTTAATAATAATAATAATAATAATAATAATAATAATAATAATAATAACAATAATAATACCCCACCCATCTGACTGGGGTGCCCCAGCCACTCTACGTGGCTTCCAACATATATATAGAAACATAATAAAACTTCCCTATACAGGGCTGCCTTCAGATGTCTTTTAAAGGTTGTATGGTTACTTAACTCCTTGGCTCGGGAGTTGAATAACTCCATAGCCTTCAACATTTCTCCAACAGAGAGCCAGTGTTGTGTAGTGGTTAAGAGCGGTAGACTCCTAATCTGGGGGACCGGGTTCGCGTCTCCGTTCCTCCACATGCAGCTTCTGGGTGACCTTGGGCTCGTCACACTTCTCTGAAGTCTCTCAGCCTCACTCACCTCACAGAGTGTTTGTTGCGGGGGAGGAAGGGAAAGGAGATTGTGAGCCGCTTTGAGACTCCTTTGGGTAGTGATAAAGTGGGATATCAAATCCAAACTCTTCCAAACTCTTCAATAAAAACAGGGACGTCCAACTATACCCTTCAGCATTTCTCAGATGAAAAAAGGGATGTCCTAAGTAAAAGCGGAACATTCCGGGATCAAATCAGAAATCTGCAAATCCGGGACTGTCCCTGGAAAATAGGGACACTTGGAAGGTCTGCCACTGCTACCATAATTATGTTGGGTTTCACCCACCTTTTAGATTGTGGCTCATGCAAATTTTGAGCCAAATGTTGAAGAAGAGGAGTTTGGATTTGATATCCCTCTTTATCACTACCCAAAGGAGTCTCAAAGTGACTAACATTCTCCTTTCCCTTCCTCCCCCACCACAAACACTCTGTGAGGTGAGTGAGGCTGAGAGACTTCAGAGAAGTGTGACTAGCCCAAGGTCACCCAGCAGCTGCATGTGGAGGAGCGGAGACGCGAACCCGGTTCACCAGATTACGAGTCTACCGCTCTTAATCACTATACCACACTGGCTCTCAACTGGCTCTGAACCTCTGGTTTGGACACAATCTCATTAAGACTAGTGAAGCTCCCCAGAGTGATGTGGTCCACAAATTACTTGGTTGTCACCAGATTCTGCCTAAAGTAAAATTCAGAGTAAATTTGGAGGTTCCTCTGGTGAAACATCTGAAGAATTGCAGGAGAACCAAAATAATTTCAACAGCGTTTCGCTGCTGGCATTCTAGCCAAAGCTGGTGGAAGGAACTACAAGTGGTTACAGTCACCATCTGAGCCTCCAGCAGTAACTCTGGGTTCAAAAATACCCCATGATGGGAACTTGCTCTGGAGGTTGATTGAAACCCCCACCAGAACAGGCTGAATACCATTTCCCTAGACCAGGGATGGGAAACCTGTGGCCTTCAGGTATTACCGGTACTCATTTCATTTATATTCATAGAAATATTTATATACTGCTGTATTGTAAAAAATATCAAAGTAGTTTGCAACAATGATATTTATATACAATTAAAACCACACACAAAAATAAAAATAAAATAAAACCAGTGATCCTAACTATGTTGCTGCGTTTCATTTTCCATCAGCCCCAGCCAGAAGTTTGGGAGTTGCAGTTCAACAACATCTGGAAGGTTTCAGGTTCCCCAACCCTGCCCTAGATAGATAGCATATTATAAAACAGCACAAGAAGCACTTTGGTTGTGTCTGGACTGAGCTTTCCTCTGCCAGCCTTCATCCCATCTGCTACTGACTCCAAGCACCTATTCTGGGCATCCTCACCTGGATCTGATGAAGAAAGAAAAATGGAAATTGCGGCCATCCATGTACTGATAGGACCTGACTCCAAAACTCTGGACAACCTCTCTTATGGGCTTCACTTTGTCAAGCTTGACAACAGTGATGCCACCGGATGGCCAATATGCTGAGAGTAGAGGTTGCTGACTTCCAAAGTATCTGTGCATAAGCACCACGCAGCGAGGAAAAATGTATAATGTCATCCCTGTGATGAATGAATACTATTATAATAGATAGTGGCACTATCAGAGAGATCTGGCAACAGCAGAGGCAAGTCTAATTGGTCATTAGAAAATGTTTTCCAGCTATCCAGTGATGAAACAAATCCTCGCAACATATTTGGTTTTGTTTCCCATTTTATGGATGGAATTGTCTCCTAGCCCGGCATCCCTGACCCCACTGGCTCTCGCAGCAGGCAAGAAATATGCTTCTTCACATTCTCTCCCTTAATGAGGTGCACTTTTGAGGCTGCCTTTCTTTCTGGCCTTTTGCGAGATAGCCGTACTGCAGACAGACAATGAAAACTCCCCAGCTTTTAAGCTCTCACTGCGAGCTTTATCGCTTCTCCGTGGCGGCCCTGTGCAAGCTGAGGGAGAAACACGAGGTCAACATCAATTCCTCAGAGGCAAGGCTTTGCATGGCAGCACACACAATGTCTCCCTGTTGGTTCAGAAGCTGGAGAAAGAAAGAGAACTAGAATGCAATTTAGGAAGGGAACAGAATGTGGCGGTTTTTTCCTCTGGACTAAGAGCAATAACAGAGGCCAATCAAGTGAAGAATTTGGGTGGGTCATTGTTAATGCCTGACTAACGGCTAAGCATGGCTGTGTGTGGCATTGGGAGTGCGGCATGAGTGAAGGCCAGAGCTTGGTGGTAGAGTACATGCTTTGAATCTGGGAGGTCCCAAGTTCATTCAGTCAGCCCAGATGATGAACCATGCACTCAGTTGGTATAAGACAGCTTCCCATGCTCCATTTTCAAGGATACCTGAGTCTGAACCAGCAGAAACACCATTTTCTGAGGATCCTCAAGGTCTGAGATGAGGTGTGCAACACCGGTCTCCGTGATTGGCTGGCTGCACGAGGCCTCTGGAATGCTCATGTTTATAATTCCATACAGGAGATTCCATTCTGCTTTCTGCACCTCCAGCTCCTCACTCCAGCCCTCCAAATGTAGACATGGGTGTGGCCACCCAAGGCTCTGATCTACTAGATTATATCTGTAATCTTTAACTTTTTCAGACTGGGGACTCACCTTTATTGCTCTCTCTCCCATCTCACTCCTTTGCCACAGCCATTGCCTTCCCTTTTGCTCACCTGACTTCATGCAGTGATTGTGATGTGGCACTACATCTTCCAATGGGGGCTGCATGATGACACTCTTGCATTTTTACTATATAGAAAGAAAGATATTGTTATGACTTTCTCCCCCTGCCCAAATTTGTTTCTCCTCCTCTCTCGCCTTTGCTTTTCTCTCTCTTTTCTCCGCTGTTAGACAACACAAAACAAAAAGTCCCGGTGACGTCAGGGGTGCTACCCACCCTAGATGTCTTAACCTATCAATTGAAGATCAGTAACACACACTCTGGAAAATATATCTCACAATGCACTTTGGAAAATACTTCCTAACTAGCTGTGAATAAAATCTCTTTTATCCACTTGTCTGTTTCAGCTGAGCTTCAAGACAGAGACGTGTTTCTTCCCCTGTAGGGAACACTTCCACTTTGGAACACTTTTGGCTTCCAGTGAAGACCCTGGAAAGAGTTGCTCATTCAGATCACATCTCACAATTAAGGCTCTTGCTAGCAGAATTGAATAGATCCCTAAGGGTTGTGTAAATTTCCATAGAAATTGAGGGGTGGGTTCCAATCAAACACGGAAATGCTACCGAGGGAATCCATTAGGAAAACATTTGAAAACTACAGTTATAATGTCCCTCTCACATAGAAAGCAAGGCTCTTGCATACTGATGGAAGTGGTTCCCCATTCCAGGAGAATGAGGCTGTCCCTGAACTGGACATGGTAACTGTTGGGCAAGGCGCAGTTAACACTGGGCAGCTGTTTAAGACCGGAAGTCCATATGATGTGATGCTGGGACCTTCCAGTTTGCGAGAATTGCCTCCTTCAGTGCCACAACAACGCCTGCATTTGATAGTACAACTGATTCCACAGATGTCAACAGCAAAGCCAAATCTATGGCGTCAGTTCTGTCTGGAAGAGCACCAAGTGAAATAATGACTAACCTAACATTGCAAGATAAAATAGGCAAATATCAGGTTATTCATTGCCTCCCCTGGTGGGCTTTTTTATGTGTGTGCTTCTCCTACTGTTGGCATAGTTTTAGGAACTTGGACGTACATTAAGTGCGTTCATACATTCTAGGACCGGCTTCCCAAGTTCGTGATTGATAGAAACTGCTTTCCCCATGTTGTGTGCCCCAATAAAGTGCAAACGGGTGTTTCTCTCACCCATGAGGTAATTTTGAGACCAAAATGCCATTGCAATAAAACTAGGGTGTCACTCAACTTTTAAAAGGGTGGGTTTGCATGGTCTGTGTTAAATGTGGTGTCTCTTATCATCATGCTATGGTGATCAGTTATGGCAGGACTGGGCAACATACAGCTTGGGGTGCTGCATATAGCCCTCAGCCGAAATTTATAGAGGTGGGCCCAGAAGAGGAGGAGGAGGAGGGTGAAAGCAGAACAGGGAACCTGAAATGGAAGGTGTGCTGGAAGGAAGCAGGAAGGAACCCTGTACAAGTGACTAAGTCAGACCTCTGGCAAGAGTGATCTGTCCCTCCCTGGTATTTCGTTAGCAGCACGAAAGTGACTTCTCTGGCGCATGAACCTGCATAGTGTGTATGGAGGTCTTGCCCAGACAACAAGAACCCCCTCTTAGCCTCACTGATGTGGTCCAAAGGAAAGCAGAGCAATATGTTTGGTACCAGCTTGGCTGCAGGAGTTGCCAGAAGGAGGTGTACAAGATGCCACCCAACCTTCTTAGGGACTCCACTCTAGATTTGTGTAGGGCTTGCTCCTTTGCCCTTTCTTCTCCTGAAGATGCCTTGCAAGGCAGCAGGTACAGGTTTTTGCGGTTTACAGTGGTACCTCTGGTTACTTACTTAATTCGTTCCGGAGGTCCATTCTTAACCTGAAACTGTTCTTAACCTGAAGCACCACTTTAGCTAATGGGGCCTCCTGCTGCTGCTGCGCCGCCACTGCACTGCAGAGTCTGTAACCTGAAACGTATGTAACCTGAAGCGTATGTAACCCGAGGTACCACTGTACTCCCAAAGCCTTTCTCATGAATAAGTATAGCTGCAGGGCAGCAGAGGTTTAGGACCAGAGTTTTCCTTCTCCTAGATGGGCTACCTTTCCAGGTTGATGAGCCCCATCTGCCCCAGATTTCAAGTAGGTATAGCTTTTCTCTCCCCCTACAAGACAAGCTTCACCATCCAAAATGCAAATGTTCAAGGGACTGCAGCTTTGCTTCTGGTCACCTAGATGTAAATCAGTTCCTTCTGTCTGGGAACTGAGACAAACTTTCCAGGATTCACAACCGCTGCCAATTCTGTTGTTTCTTCTTAAGCCTTTTCTTTCCACAAGCAGACCTCAGAGACGTATTATTTCCCAGAAGAGCACAGAAGGCAAAGAAGCCTTTATTCGGTTTCACAATATTTCTGCGTTGGAGACGACGAGCCTCTTTAAGGGCGAGGGAGGGGGCAAGCATATGAATTGCAGGGCTGGGGAGGGGAGCTGCCTGAAAAGTCGCAACCCGTTTCAAGTCAGCCGAGACTCATGCAGGTCAGGATCAATTGCTGGAAAGGTGCTTGACAATTTAGATACCCCTTGTCTGAGGGAATGCGGTGGGGGTCTCATCCTAACACTGGATGCTCCCAATTTACAAAATGTATGTTTTCCTTTGCTGGGGTGGAGGCAGGGGAGGAATGGTGCAAGGGTCTGCTGCAGGAGTAGGGAACCTATGGTCCCCCATACGTTATGGAACTCCAACTTCCATCAGCTCCATACAGCATAGCCAAAACCCCCTTTGTCCTCTGCCTTTCTTATCTCGCTCTCCAGCTTCACCTGTCTCCTGCTTCCCTGTCAGGGGCTGGGCTGAGGAGGAATGGTGGGAGCCACCCCCCCTTTCTGCTGAACATTCCTAAGGGCAGGAAGACAGTGTTGAGTTAGAACAGTGGTTTGTAGAGGGGCATGGCCCAGAGGGGAAAAGCTGGGAAATACTGGGTGAGGAACAGCTAGAAGAGGAAACACCAGGAGAGAAATAACTGGCAGATTCAGTGTCCTTGGACTGCATTCCTGACCGCCCCCTCTTCGCCTAAGACTAGATGTGATAGAACAGAGAGCACAGCAGCAACAAGCTCAGATTACCCAATGTAGGAGTAGAGATGGGAAGGCTGGGGGGGGGGGCTCCCAAAGCTGTTTTTTCCTGGAAAAATAAAAAAAAACAGTTTGATATAGTTTGAATATTCCACCCCCCCAATTTTTCCAGGAAAAATAAAAAAAGGAAAAAACCTGCCCCCCAATTTTTCCGCCCCCCCAGTCCTTCCCATCTCTACGTAGGAGTGATATAGATTAATGGGGACAGAAGGGGTGAACCTTCACTGGGAGTAACGCCATTTCTAGAGAGATATGCATTCCTTTGTCTCTCGCTGTGATTATTAAAGAAACTAACTGGTAAGAACGCTCCTTTCATTTGATCTGCTTATTTACTGCCACCGGGGACGGATCCGATTCCCCGAAGCCTGACATTCATTTGCCTTCCTTATGCTTAGATACTAGAGGCCTTGACTTGTGACCAGGCTATCACTAATTTGGTTGTCTGACTCAGGGCCAAGGGAATTGGCCACCGGGGGAAGCCAGCAGCTTGCCACCTCCGCAACAGGGCTGCTTCTTCTCCTGTGGCTCTCCTTTCCATGCTGCCCATTGCTTCTATCCATTGCCCTACTATGGATCCTGCTCTTGCACCAAAGAGGCTCAGACAAAGCGGAGAGGTCCTCTAAACCCCACCCACCCACTCTAGACCTTTGGACAGCCTTTTTGTCTGGTAGCTACTGGCTATGCAACACAGCTCTGCTCCGTGGATGTAGACCGATCAGCCAGCAAAGGAGAATCAAGCCGAAGTTTTGCTGCTAGCTTGCAAGAAGGCGCCCTGGGTAAGGTGGAGTCCCTCTTCACTTCTCCGGGTTGGGGAAAATTTCTGCTGCTTTGAAGACTTGCATATATCTGCAAATAAACAGACATTATAAAAACAGCATTAATTGCCACTATGCTTGTGAAAAGGCTGCCTCTATAGCCTAGGAGCATGAAACAGCCCTTTCAGCCATTCAAAACAACCTCCAGCAGTTTACCCTGCTGAACCCAGGCTTCAGACTGACACATCGGGGGTCACTTTTAAACAAATTAAGTTGTTTCTGGCAATACTGGAAACAACCCAGCTCAGCTGCAGTCAAGAGGGAAAAAACAGGATGACGAGTCTAGGGAGCTGCTGTATATATATATATATATATCCAAATGGCTGAAAGTACCCTTAGAAATTTCCACTTGAGATGCTTAAGACATGCTGAAAAGCAGCCATCTTAGAGACTTAATGCTTATTAAAACCAGAAAGCATGTAAAACAATGAGATTACCCCTTAACTAACGCTTTATCTTGCATGAAGAAAAATACCATCATTGCAGCCTTGATTAAACAGTATTATGAAGCTGGTAGTGATTGTATTTAACTGTTTTGTGCTCCAGGAGTTGCCCTTTTTAAAGAAGGAAATTCTCACGTGCATTAATCAACCTATACTAGTATTTTCACGGTGCTAGAGCTGATGAAGTAAAAAGTTTTTTTAAAAAAAGTATTAGAGAGTGAAAACCTACAGGAGCCATCTTTTTTTAAAAAAATGTAAAATAAGATTTCTGTTCTCCAAGCTTCCAAATGCTAAGGCAAAATGCAAAACACTCTCTGTGCTTGTAAGCCAAGCAAATTATGCCTAATGACTTAAAAGGAATAGTGCTCTATATACACAACAGTTTTTGGGTTGCAAATTACCCTATAAGTGCTTTGTTTCTGAATCAAATTAATTGGAGAACAAGTTGGTGCACCAGTTGTTCACTTTGGGGGTGCTCTTATTTCTCAGGACAGTAGAACTGAGTCAGGTGAAACAGTCCCCCAAGAAGTAGCTAACTCCCACCTCTGCCCCCATTGCTTAACACCTGTGGGTAGTTGTAGAAATTACATTCATAGTGTGCTTCTCTTTCTTATTATCAATCAATATACTGTTACACGCCTCCTCAAACTCCAAGTGGTGCAAGATCGCAGGAGTTCCAGGCACTTACCCAGGGTTCATGTTTCCTTTGGAAATGAGGCACAGTGGAAACTGTAGTGCCTTTATGGTATATGGTTTATTCACACACACATATATAACCTGAGCCTACACTCCAAGAGGGTCCTGTTTCTCCCATTGCTACAGCTGTTGCTACAAAAAGAAACCAAACACAGCTTTCTGTCCTTTTGCTTAGCTTGCTGCATTTAACAGACGGATGAACCTTTCCCCCCTAGAACAAGCCACAGCTAACTGAAAGGCCAAAAGTTCCAAACTTTAACTCAGAGCTGAAGGAAGTGTCCCTCTCTCTGGTGGGATTCCTAATGGCCCATCACTTTCCTTTTGTTTTCCTAAATGGCTCATCCCAGGTGATACCCAGAACACGGGAAGCAAGCCTGGCTTGATTTTAACATGCTAAATCCATTTTCTGGCACCTGGTGTCTTTTCAGGTTGTTGGTGACACCAATGACTTACATTGCCAAGTATGCACAAATGGGTAAGTAAAACCAACGGCTAGTAATTTTGTGGATTTATTTGCAAGGCTACTTCACAGGGACCTTTGCTTCTCAAATGTAATATATGAATCAGCTCTTCATTCCTATTTTTCTCATTCATCTGACCAATGCTCCCCCCCCCCTAAAAATGTTTAGGGGTACTCTCATTTTGACTCAAGAAAACCACCATTTTATAGTTCAAATCGGGGGAAATGAATACAGTAAATGGACAAAAGTACAAAGTTTCACAAAATGTTTAGGGGGTATGCATACCCCTGCATACCCCCAGAAAAAACACACATTCCCCCAGCCTTGCCCATCTTCTCTGCCTGTATTTTCCTAACTTTTGTGCCCTAGGTAGCTTTCCTGCTTGCAACCTTTTCCTTCTTTCTACTTTTTCCCATCAGTTGTCCTCTTTGAACTGGACCTGACTTCTTCATCAACAGTTCCAACCTGTCTACTCTTTCCTTGGGCTTTTTGCTGGTTCAGTTCCCATATCCACACCCTGGAAAATGCAACCATACTTGGGAGGGGAGCACATGGCTAGAATTCTGCAACACCAAGAAGTCAAGAAGTCAACTGGGTTTCTCTCCTGCACTGAAGTTCCAATAATGCAGAAAGCAAGAAGCATAAAAAGCTGAGATTCTCAGGATTCAGGCAGAAGTCGTTCAGGTAAAACTGCCCAAGGCAACCACAAGACTGGATCGTTTGGCTTGGGTCCCACCAACCTCATCTTCAAGGTTCTCACCTTAATGTTCAGTTCATGATGAAACAGAAACAGAAATTAAGGGTCAGAGTCAGTTCAGTATATTTTATGATGCTGGCAACGCACAAAGATATTTGGCACACAGAACACCTGCTAGCTGGTCTAGAGACACTTATAAAAAGCACATTTTGATATCCTGCCAAAATTCGACTCCACTGACCTTCCAGCAATGTAATAATAACAATAACACTAAAATGTCTGGGTAAATGGAAGTGAAGCGAAGCAACCGTGAGGTTGGCTACAGCTGAAGGCCGGACTGGCGGATATCCTTAAGATGTGGATTCTCTGACTGCTAGCTCACATGACCGATGGCAACGGAGAGAATTGTCTATGTCTGGCTCCCTCTGACAATGCGCTACAATCCCAGAAAGCTACAAGAATACAAACCTGGCACATGGCTGAAGGTGCCTCTGGAGTCCTTCCTGTGGCTGCTCCCATAAAAGCCGCTTTTCAGTTCAGCTTCAGCTTGTCTGTTGAACCATGCAAGGAGCGCAAGACTCAGCCAAATGCATTACTGAAAAATGAATCACTTTGCTGAATATTCAGTGTTCCATTGCTGTTCAGTGCTCCCCCCCCTCTCTCCCCCACCCCTCAGGCTGCTGCTTTCTTTGTCTTTGACCTTACAGCCCCTTTGGTCTCAATGACGTCACAGTGGTATACCTGTGATGGTGCCAAGGACACTCATAAACATCATCACATGGGTCACCACAGCCAATCAGACTGTCCTTGGTGCCGTCACAAATATACACTGTGAAGTCATTGAGAGACATCATACGCGTCACCTAGTTGCACCCTGAGGCCCTCAAGCCCTTCCCATGAAAATAACTTCACACTGACACGTAATTTTAGTTTAAGTTATTGTACAAAATTTAGGCCACAACTTTATTGATTACAGCAAAGTGAGCGGTGTTGGCTTAGGCATTGGCAACAGACTATAACTGACTCCTGCCTCTCTGTCTGGAAGTCTGAAAGAGTAAACACCAAACGAGGGAGCAACATTGATGAAGACCAGCGAAGCTCACCCCAGGGTTCCTGTGGTCCTGGCATTGCCTTAGCCCCTTAAGCGGACTTTGGACAAGATCCAGGACCCCCGGATTCCTTTACCAGAATACCCTTATTCATGGAGGGACAGGTGATGGCTGCACCTCCCCTCCCACACTTCAATAAGCCAATGCCTAACCACCAAACCTTACAAAGTTGTGACGATTGCTAAAGGGGTAGGCGAAAACCAAGTGGCTACATCAAATCTGCCAAATGGAAAAATTCCTACCCAGCCCCTGCTCCAAAGCAGGCGACCCAATCCAAAGCAAGGCCAAAGCAGCAGCACCTAAAATTAGGGAGGGAGGGCAGGTGTTCGGCAGCGTGATGCAAGTCCCCCCAGTTACATCGCGCAGCCGCTTTTATAGGCCCCGGGAATTGCGCCAACTGGCCCGATTGGCCCAAACAGCCTGGCACGATCCTGGGGCCCAACGGTTAAGGCTTGGTCCATGCCTGCCAACAACCCTCCCAGTGGGGGTGGCTTAGGGGCCCGTGCGCAACCAGGACCCTCATTAAGGAGGATCCCATCTCACAGGATCAAATGACAAGGAAGTCAAATGTGGCGAAGAACAGGGGGGACACTGGAGAAAGAAAATGCCACAAGGAGCAGCATTGAAACAACAGGGTTTCCCTTGTAATGAAAGCACTGAGAATTTTTGAAAAGGGAACATACTTTCTGAAACTCACTAAAAGCAACAGCACACATATTAACCCTCGTGATTCCCAGTGAGACTTCATCTTGTGCTGTAGCAGAAGAGTGGATCATAGAAACTTCCTTGATGTTTTATTTGTATTTGCACTTAATCCTGAAAAAAGAACATTGTCCTTGTGCTGGGTATGATGGGAATTGCAGTCCAAAACATTTGGAGGCCACCAGGTTAGCAAAGGTTGCTTTAGCCTCTCATCCATACGCGAAAGCGTAAGCATGGGTCTGCCACATATTCCACTTGCAGATGGTCTTAGGGACTGCAAGGGACTAGAATTCGGCCATTGGATCCTCTCCACAGAACTGGGATGTAAACTCCGTTCGCTCAGAACACTTCAATGTGTATTATTCAGAAGTGCCTACCAGCAGCTGCTAAGGACATCCCTTTGAGGAACAAAACTTTCCTCAAACTTAAAAACCCTGGTGTAGAAAGGGAATTTTGTGCCAGTATTAAACAACTTGTCAGCCAAAAATGAGAGACTGGGTGCGTAAAATGAGCACTTGCATGTTGGCATGACAAGGTCAAAGTGATTAATTAATTAATTAATGTATGCATTTAGAGCCCTCCTTACCAACAAGCATGTGAGCAGGAGTGCCAACTCCTGGGGGGCCGAGCCTTTCTGCCCCCCACCAATATTTTTTGGGAGGGGGCCGGGCCCTCCAATGTCCAAGAAAATTAGGGAGCCTGGACTATGTCCTCTGAGTATAATCTATGAAATGCAATGAGCAGCAGGAGTTTGTGCTACTCCTGAACAGTGGAGGAAGGCTTACTTTCCTGCTTGCTCTCTCACCACTTCATTCTTGTCCATTCCCTTGGCTTAGGAGGGAGAGTTTAAACAAAAATCTGTGTTTTCGGCAGGGTCCCTGCACTAGAATGGCAGCATCGCTTGGTCTGGATTTGACCTGAGGCACACACAGCTTTAATCCAAGCCCCTGTAGTATGGATCATCTCCAGCTGCAAGCACAGACACTCGAGTACAGGAGAAGAGAAGGAAAATGTATTTCATGGGCGTTCAGAAAATCACATCCTACGCAAGAAACACATAAAGCTTCTGAGGTTAGACGTGAAACCACTCTGTTGCCTCATTCATTTAGATTTATTTCACTGTTGCCTCTTTCTTGTGTGTTCCAGTTTAATACTATAAAACTCGGAACATTATCTCACTGGAAGAATAGCTGTCCTCCAACAAAATATCAGGAAAGAAGTGGTTTTTCAAATGTTTCCCCTTCTGTGAGCAAAAATAGAAAATGGATATGCTTTTTTAAAGGAAGAAGGGAAGAGAAGAACTTACATTTTCCAGGCAGTTCCACTTGTTGTTTTTATAACATCCTGTGTGAGTAGTAAATTTTATAACAACAGATGTCTGTTATTCCACATTAAATCTGTTTAAGGGAGGAAAACAAGATTGCACATTCTGAGGGCTCAGAGGATAAGAAATACTTCAACAAAGTAAGTATTCTCCCTCTTTAAGATCATATAATGGGGAAAACACTAGCAGAAATTCCATGAAGAGCTGTGTTCCTTGTGAAGTCTGAGTCATCTAAAGTATGCTTTTAAACAGTCTGGCTCTCGGGTTCTTTGTTGTATGGATAGAGTTGTAAGCATTGGCCATGCCCTTCACAATGCACTGATGCCTACAAATCCCAGAAGTGCAGCCTTGGAGCCAAATTGGTATTTCTAGAATGATGGAGAGGAAGCAACTAGGCCTGGTCTACACAAGGAACAGGTGAGGTGGTACAGTCCCTGTGACAGTACTCACCAGCATGGACTACTATTGCTTCGTGTTTTGCTGCCCATGGCAGCCATTTTGTGCTGGCACCCATGGCATTTTTATCAATATATGAGTATGGGAACCTCATGGGTTTTTTTACAAAACAAAACCAAATCAAAAGGACCAGGTACAGCTATTCTTGGAGTGCACCATTTCACAGTGCAGATGAGAGTTGCAGGTTCCAACAATCCTCCATGACAAAAACATAAACAAAGCTTGATATGTAGAAAGCCAGAAAGTCAGGGAGAGGACTGTACCAGAACTGTATTCTCTGTCAGTAACCAATCTCCTACATACACAGACATTTTGATAAAGCAAAGCAGAAGAGCAGTTTTCAAGTAGCCCTTAATTTTCAGATGAGATGAATGGGTTTAAGCTTCAGCAATACCAGTTTAGGCTGAATACCGGCAAATGTTTCTCAAGGGGTCATTTCAACACAGGTTTGGAGCTGGATGTGCATACAATGTACACCAGATAATCACTGCCCATTCAGGTCAGGTGTTTCAGACCTGTTTGCTCCATATCTACCTGCATATATGGAGACTTGGAGAACATAAGTGGCTTCATGGCATCACTGTGAGGACAACACAGGAGAAAGGCTACACCGGGGATTCTTTGTAGACTTGGGGTTTAAATTCAAAAACATTCAGCTATGAAGCAAATCTTGGAGGAGGGGATAAACTGAGGAGTGGCTTGATGTCCTAAGTGGATTAGTCAACTTCATGGAGGTCAGTGGGCGTTGGCTCTGATTGCAAAATTCAGCCTCCACATTCAAAGGCACTCTATCTCTGATTGCTAGTTACAGGGTAGGTAAACATGGCTATCTCATGCTTTGCTTGTGAGCTTCCTAGGATTACCTGGTTGGTCTGTTCTAGCAGAGGCAGTGCCTAAGTTGGCATGTTCTTAAGAGGGAGAAAATTCAAGGGGAAAGATTTTGAATATTCATATAGTACATCCACTTTACTTCCTAAATGAAGAATCCAAGAAAAGTCTGTTAAATGATAGAGGGATTATATAAAATGGAATGAGCATACTGTTTTTCTGTGATACATTATCATGAAACCTACTGAGAAAAATGTTTCCACCTAGCAAGCAGAACTGCAAACTATAATTGCAAACAGATTCTTCTGAAAGAACAAGGGAACATGGAGGGAACATATGAAAGTACCTGCTCATCACAGCAGGATCACACTTCACCATCTTCCAACCACCATATTCCGGGAATGTCAAATCAATTCAAGTCTCCTCTAATACAAACAATGCACATCATCAAGCTGTACTTATCTCGTTCTACCACTCTAATTAATTATCTTAAAACTATGCTTCCTGTGCCAGGCATCTGCTCCTCAAATAAAATAGGGTGATCAAAGCCTGAGTCATGTTTTTGCAGCGGTACAGGCTTTGTAAGCTGGTGCCCACGTGGTGACTTTGAATTGCGCGGTGGGCAGGCATGCTTTAGGGAACATCAGTTCACTCTCTGGAGGCAGGGTCTGCCAACAACGCCATCCATTGCCAGTCCCTTACATCCATCCCTATCCATCTGCACAATGTGGGGCGGGGGGGGGGGGAGCAGTGTGGACAGCATCAGAAGTATCCCCCCTTGCCAAAAACTGCAGTGTCATCAAAGAAAAAGAAAGCCCTGCTTTTTGAAGGCATCTCATTTGATTATTTCTGGTGCTGCTGACTCCAGGAGGGAAGACGTATGGTCACATTTGAAATGATCTTCAACCCTCATTACTGATGGGTGGGACACGGGTGGCACGGTGGTCTAAACCACTGAGCCTCTTGGGCTTGCTAGTCAGAAGGTTGGCGGTTCGAATCTCCAAGACAGGGTGAGCTCCCATTGCTCTGTCCCAGCTCCTGCCAACCTAGCAATTTGAAAGCACACCACTGGAAGTAGATACAGTCATACCTCGGGATAAATATACTTCAGATTGAGTGGTTTTGGGTTGTGCTCCGCGGCGACCCAGAAGTAACAGAGCACGGAGCACGTTTCTTCTGGGTTTTGCTGCTCGTGCATGCGCAGACAGTCAAAATGATCCCATTCACATCCCGAGGTACCACTGTAAATAGGTACTGCTGCAGCGGGAAGGTAAACAGCATTTCTGTGCGCTCTGGTTTCCATCACAGTGTGCTGTTGCACCAGAAGCAGTTTAGTCCTGCTGACCACATTACCCGGAAAGCTGTCTGTGGACAAACGCCGGCTCCCTTGGCAAGATGAGCGTCGCATGCCTTTGACTGGACTTAACCTTTACCATTACTGATGCTGAAAGTATTTTAAAATGTAAACTTTCCCATTTCCTTAAAGGAAGCATTTCCTGAGGTGTTTCAAACCTAGACCTCCTTCGTGCTTGTGTCCATATTTTAGAATTTGAGGTCCCCCCCCCCAATTCTTTGAGGTCAGTTAAGCCTCACTGAAGGTGGTGGCATGGACTGTTGCATGCCCATGGCATTGGGGTTCTGAATGATTCCAGCATAGCAAAAACATATTTAAGAACAAAGAAGGCAATAGCTAATTTGAAGAAGTAACATCTGTTGAGAAGGTACTAACTGGTCAGCATTTTTTAACACATCTTCAGGAAAGGAAAAAGGGTATAAATCTGAGTGGTGTGTGAAAACCAATAGGAAAGAACACTGAGGGTCATTGCATTTCCTAGATACCTTCCACATGCCATTGTACATCTCTGCTATAAGCTATAACCCCAATACAATTTCAAATAGCCTCCAACGTTTCTCCGATGAAAATAGGGATGCCCTGTTCCATCACCATCAACATCATTCCCCATTTGACTGGGCTGCCCCAGCAACTCTGGGTGGCTTCCACCATATATAAAAACATAATCAAACATTAGCCGTTAAAAAATTTCCTTACACAAGGCTTCCTTCAGAAGCCTTCTCAAGGTTATATAATTACTTATCTCCTTGGCTTGGGGGCTGCATAACTCCACACCCTCCAAAATTTATCTGTTGAAAATAGGGATGTCCTAAGGAAAAGAGGGACATTCCAGGATCAAATCAGAAACACACCTAATTGTGAAACACAGCTAATCTGTAAACTATTATTTAACTGGGATCAATCTGACACTGTTGTCAGATAAGTTACTTGTTTATTGTTTTTGCTGTTTACAGATGTATGAGAATTGAAAATATATATGCAGAGCGGCTGCTCTTATTAGACACCCCCCCCCAGCTTATTCTGTGGTTTTCCCCACTCATCTAGAGGGATCACCAGAGTAGGGCGTGATATGAAGGTAGGTGGTATATGTAGCTAATGGTTTCCAGCTAAACCTTTTATTAACACATGGATGTTTTGGCCTTCACAGGCCTTTTAGCACATCTCAGCTGGATTGATGATCCATGCTCCAATTTTTGCTTGTGGTGAAGTTGTACAGTGAGTGCCTCACAATGACATCAGCTAATAGGCAAATTCCCGTTGAGCTGAGTGCCAAAACCCACTGAAGTCCATGTTGGCACATGAAAAGGACTGTGCGAATTAAGGATCCTTCTTGCTCTGGGTTTGCATCCAGCATGATGCAATGTTCTTCCAGTGCCTGTGAGGTCATGTGCATAGCTTACTAATTTGAAGAGAAGGCAGGATACCCCACAAGCAAAGCAGCAATCAAGGAAGGGAAGCCATGAAACTAGATCCAACCACTCCGTTCAAGATAATTATTGGATTTTAACTCCGCTCAGAGAACTCGTAAAGGAATCATATGCCCACTTGACTGGTAAGAGCTCTGCCCCATCTAGGCCTCTAGCATCAACTACAGCCTCGTGGATTGGTTTACAGAGAGAATATAAAGGAATTCTGCTTGAACTTCACTTTATCCTAGTTGAGGAGCTTCACTTCGCTTAAGCTGCACGGCTCTCTTGTTCTCAAGACCTGGGTGCTTTCCTGAGCTATGCCTTCTGCCAGTAATACAAAAACTGCACCATTCTCCAAAGCCTTAAAAAAATCACCCTTTGGAAGGGTTTACACAGCTCTGCCTAAACTGCGATCAGTGACCAGAACTTGGATTAACAAGTAAATGAAATTCGGAGTGGCTATTGAAAGCTAACTGATCATGCATGCGCAGGAACTTGTTCTATATTCTGAGCCAGAAAACAAACTGTTGGTGACATGATGCCCGATTAGTGATACATCCAGACATGACACGTTGAACAAGGTCATAGTTTGAACCGAGCAATTACGAATTTAAGTGATTTCACAACTTAGAAGTCCCACATTTGCAGTGGTGGTAAGATGCTCTGAAGCATGTACATACTATTTTTTATTAATTAAGTGAGAGCAGTAAATAAATGAACATTCTCCATGTTGGGATGAAACAAAGAAGCATCTTCTAACTTTAAAGTGTTGGGTCTGCTCTGGCTAGAAATCTGAATGCTGTAATGTTATTACTGAGAAGTAAAGAACTTCTTTCAGTCAGGTATGAGAAAAACAACAATATTGCCTATCCGGAAACTTTAATCCACCCCTTTCAAGCATTGCTTGGCCCCAGGCTCCCATCCAAGGATGGAGGAGAATTTCATTTGGTCCACATCTTAAGTAAAGGAAACCCGTCCTAATTTGCAGTGCCCAGACTCCTATGATGATTGGAGCACAGTTAACAGCTTGTGCCCTTCTCCAAATTTTGCATGTAAACACATTAAAAATGCACATATTGTGGGGGAAATGCATCTCTCTCTTTTTGGAGGGGGTGTTTTTTAGTGGGAAATGTATGCAACTCTATTTTCCGGAAAATGCATACAAAAATGCATAAAATTTAAATGGAATCTTAAAGAAAAACACTCCAATCTTCAGAAAACAGGACAGAATGGACTCACAACTGAATGCATGCAAAATTAACAGCGAATGAAAGCAGGGTGTCCATCTCTAACCTCAGCAATCACTTCATTTATCCGTATCTCTCAAATATGACTCCTAAATCAGTAACTTTGGTGTGAAGTTTCAGAATTTCTTAAAAGAAATCCCACCCTTTCTTCACTTCCTACGAACCACAGTACAGACGGGCTACCTGTATGTGAACCCAATCTGTCCCAAGGGTACTCATTTATTTGTGTATTAGGCTCATAGAGCTCTAGGTCTCATAGGCTCAGAGCTGATTACAGGAACTTTCTGGATGTGCACATTTCTGTCCCACAAGGGCTCACGGTGTAAGCAATGTAATAATTAGAGGGCTTGGGGGATAAAGAGGCCAGCAGAATTAAAATTACATTTTATTCACATATCATTTTAAAAAAGTGATTAAGGAAGTTAGGCCCAATCCCCTGTTCAGGTGTGCTCTGTGCATTGGCTCTTCTTCAAGTGTGTTTGTTTTGTAAGGGAAGAATATCACCTGTGAGGAATGGGGTGCACTGAGGCTCTTCTGAGTGGGCTGTCACATTGTGAGATACACTGACTAGCTATGCAGGGAAGGGCCTTATCTGTGTGGTCCCCGTCTCTGGAACTTGCTCTCTTCAGAGCTCCACACGGCGCCAATGCTCCGTTCCTTTTCAGCGCCAACTGAAAACCCATTTGTTTGTCCATGTAGCTTTTGCCGGTTTGGTTTAGTAACTCTAGTCAGCTTTATGTAGATCATTTTAGATTTGGGTGTAAAAAGTTGCGTTGTCATTATTTTATTGCTTTTGTGGGATCATTCATACATTTCTATGCTGTTTTGTTTTGGGGGCTGCACCCAATCCTGAGATCGTTTGATGGAGGATGTGCTGAAAACGTTTTCAGTAAAACAAATTAATACAGACATAAAACAAGCTATTTTTGTTTGTTTTTGCAATTGAGATTTTTTTAAATAAAAAAATAATCCAATGGTTTTTGGTTTTGTTGGTTTTCTTGTTGAATCATTGGGTTATAACTATTCTGTTTTTATGTTAACCCCTTTGAGCCTGACAAAGGGAGGATAAAAATGTTTGAAATGAATAAAAAACAAGAACAAAGATGAATAAGAAAATTAAACCCATACCCATATTCTTGCAGACAATCATCCAGAACATGCCCACACTCTTCCTTAGTCTTATAAATGCTAACACACAACCTCACTTGACTTTGTCTTCTCTACTCCCAGCTGCATACCTCATACAACCTTTCAAAATATAGAAGCATCCCATCCTTCACCTTTCACAGCCTTCCAAATAGCTACCTAATGGACTTTGCTTTCTACAGCTAGACAGGGGCCCAATGACTGCCTGTTGAAAATATATGGCAGAGAGGGCTGGCCTGTGTAGGGCCAGGAACCAGTCCTGAATGTGGTAAGGGGAATGCCACTTGAGCTCTGCCCAGATGGACTATGATATTCTCCATCAAATCCCGGTGGGATGCTCCTCTTTTCCATGAGCAGCAGCCCTCAGTGGCATCTCTTGAAAAGCTCCCAGATGGTTTTTCATTTCTTGGACAATTACCATAATAAAATTGTAGGTGTGCAGGAATCATTTTTAATCAGCCTTATACTAGAGCAGTGTTTCCCAACCTTGGGCCTCCAGCTGTTTCTGAACTACAATTCCCATCATCCCTAACCACTGGTCTTGCTAGCTAGGGATGATGGGAGTTGTAGGCCAAAAACATCTGGAGGCCCAAGGTTGGGAAACACTGTCCTAGAGACAGTGCCACACCACAAACCCAATCTTTAACACAGAGAGACCCAATTGTACACACACCTCATTTTCCTTTGAAATGTGTGATCTTCCTCTTCAGAATTGGAGTGTATATACCCTATAGGCTTCATATATATATATATATATATATATATATATATATATATATATATATGCTTTCGTAGATTTTCACGGGTACAGGAATGCAGGTTTTGGTGTCCTCGGGTGTCTTCCCGTGTAAAAGTTGGGGTGTCTAGGCGACGTTTCGACGAGGTCTCACTCGTCATCTTCAGGCTGGTGCTTTCGGCTTCTTGTTACTGGAACAGAGCAGGATCTCAGTGTTTGAGTTCCTATAAATACTGTTGAGGGGGTGTGGTGTATAGCCTCCAATGTTCTGGGCAGAGAGGAAGTTCCCAGGCTAGTGTGCCTTTTCTTCTTTTGTTCCTTAATTACTTGAGGGATATCCTGAGTGATTTCTTGAGTGATATCCTGAGTACCACTTAGGTGGGTCATTAGGTGTGGATTAGTTGCTAAAGTCTTTGTGTCTTGACCTCTTGAACTTTGTGAAGAGTTTTTCTGAGAAGATGGCTGTACTGCACTTAGTTGTGCTCTGGCTTGGCTTCGTGTATAGGGGCGAGCTGTGGTTTTGTGGCTTGTGTCAGCCAGATCTGTGTAGGGATTGCAGGGGGGTGCAGCATCCGGAGGTGCCTCCATGGTTTGGCTACTGGATGGTGTCTGTAATTTATCTGTGGAGAGGGTCTGGGTTTGGGTCTGGTGTGGTTGATTGGTGATGGCGTTCTGTGTGCCTCTGGATCTGGTGTCAGTTTTTGTGGGGAGGGCTAATTTCCAGATGTCTGGCAAGCGGGATGTGTCGTCACGCTTGTTCATGTTGTGAGGGTGTTTCTCTATCTCGATGGCTTCCATGATTATTCTCTTGTGGTGATGTTCCATGTTAAAGAGCAATTTGGAATCTGCAAAATTAATTTCGTGTCCTGTTTCTTTCATGTGTTGGAAAAGAGAGGAAGTTTTTTCTTCTTTTTTGACGGCATTCTTGTGTTCTGCGATACGTGCATTTATTCGTCTGTTTGTTTGTCCAATGTACGTGGCTGGGCAGACTTTGCAGGGTATTTCATAGACCCCTTGGTTTTCCAACTGGATTTTATCCTTGGGGTTTCTGAGGATATTGGCTATTTTTTGGTTGGTGCAAAAGGCTGTTTTGATATTGTGTTTATGGAGGATTTTGCTAATTTTATCTGTATGTTGACGACACCTTTGTAATTTGGCCACACGGGAAGGAAAAACTGGATAGCTTCCTCACACATCTCAACAGCCTACACCCCAAAATACAATTCACTATGGAAATAGAAGCCAACAACCAACTTCCCTTCCTTGACGTCCTAATCTACAAAAAACCGGATGGCTCCCTAGGACACACTATCTACCGGAAAAAAACACACACCAACCGCTACTTACATGCACAATCACACCACCACCCTGCACAAATAAACTCCGTAGCCAAGACTCTCATCTCCAGAACCAAACGCCTGGCTGACAAAGACCACTTGACAACTGAGTTACAGAATCTCTCAAATGTGTTAATTGCCAATGGATACCAGCAAAACAGGGTTACGAAGCTAATCCAAAAAGAAACACCCCCCAAAAACCAAGACACAGAAGAAAACAATGGCATGGCCCTCCTTCCTTATATCAAGGGCACTACAGATAAAATTAGCAAAATCCTCCATAAACACAATATCAAAACAGCCTTTTGCACCAACCAAAAAATAGCCAATATCCTCAGAAACCCCAAGGATAAAATCCAGTTGGAAAACCAAGGGGTCTATGAAATACCCTGCAAAGTCTGCCCAGCCACGTACATTGGACAAACAAACAGACGAATAAATGCACGTATCGCAGAACACAAGAATGCCGTCAAAAAAGAAGAAAAAACTTCCTCTCTTTTCCAACACATGAAAGAAACAGGACACGAAATTAATTTTGCAGATTCCAAATTGCTCTTTAACATGGAACATCACCACAAGAGAATAATCATGGAAGCCATCGAGATAGAGAAACACCCTCACAACATGAACAAGCGTGACGACACATCCCGCTTGCCAGACATCTGGAAATTAGCCCTCCCCACAAAAACTGACACCAGATCCAGAGGCACACAGAACGCCATCACCAATCAACCACACCAGACCCAAACCCAGACCCTCTCCACAGATAAATTACAGACACCATCCAGTAGCCAAACCATGGAGGCACCTCCGGATGCTGCACCCCCCTGCAATCCCTACACAGATCTGGCTGACACAAGCCACAAAACCACAGCTCGCCCCTATACACGAAGCCAAGCCAGAGCACAACTAAGTGCAGTACAGCCATCTTCTCAGAAAAACTCTTCACAAAGTTCAAGAGGTCAAGACACAAAGACTTTAGCAACTAATCCACACCTAATGACCCACCTAAGTGGTACTCAGGATATCACTCAAGAAATCACTCAGGATATCCCTCAAGTAATTAAGGAACAAAAGAAGAAAAGGCACACTAGCCTGGGAACTTCCTCTCTGCCCAGAACATTGGAGGCTATACACCACACCCCCTCAACAGTATTTATAGGAACTCAAACACTGAGATCCTGCTCTGTTCCAGTAACAAGAAGCCGAAAGCACCAGCCTGAAGATGACGAGTGAGACCTCGTCGAAACGTCGCCTAGACACCCCAACTTTTACACGGGAAGACACCCGAGGACACCAAAACCTGCATTCCTGTACCCGTGAAAATCTACGAAAGCAAATATATATATATATATATATATATGAATGAATGTGGTTTCCCATGCAACAGTGTCCTGACATCAAATGTCATTCGTACAGTTCTAGGAAAAAACAAGCACCATAGGGCAGGTTTGGGGAACCTACGGCCTATCAGATGTTGTTGTATCCAATTTCCTATCATCCCCAGCTAGCATGGCTGGTGGTCAGGAATGATGGCAGTTGTAGTTCAGTGACATTTGGAAGGCTACTGTTTGCCTATCCCAGCTCTAGGAGACAATGTTCTCCAGCAAAAGGATTCTCTGACTGCAGTAGATTAACAGGGATGTACCCTATGCAACCAGTAGTGATGTATGGAAGTGAGAGCTGGACCATAAAGGAGGCTGATCGCCAAAGAATTGATGCTTTTGAATTATGGTGCTGGAGGAGACTCTTGAGAGTCCGATGGACTGCAAGAAGATCAAACCTATCCATTCTGAAGGAAATCAGCCCTGAGTGCTCACTGGAAGGACAGATCCTGAAGCTGAGGCTCCAATACTTTGGCCACCTCATGAGAAGAGAAGACTCCCTGGAAAAGACCCTGATGTTGGGAAAGATGGAGGGCACAAGGAGAAGGGGACGACAGAGGATGAGATGGCTGGACAGTGTTCTCGAAGCTACCAACATGAGTCTGACCAAACTGCGGGAGGCAGGGGAAGGCAGGAGTGCCTGGCGTGCTCTGGTCCATGGGGTCACGATGAGTCGGACACGACTAAATGACTAAACAACAACATATATATATATATATATATATATATATATATATATATATATATATATGCTTTCGTAGATTTTCACGGGTACAGGAATGCAGGTTTTGGTGTCCTCGGGTGTCTTCCCGTGTAAAAGTTGGGGTGTCTAGGCGACGTTTCGACGAGGTCTCACTCGTCATCTTCAGGGATGTACCCTATGTAAAAACAAATGCCTACCAAGAACCATCATACTGCAGTCATCTTTTTTTAAAAAAAAGAAGCAGCAGAAGCAGCAGCAGCAGAAAGCCTCTTTATACTATGGCAATAAATCCCAGCCTTTGGAAGATTTAGTCTCCTTCCCGCATTGGCACAATTTTAGATGAAAACATCTAAAAGCTCTCAGACATTTCAGCTGTCCATATCCCCACCTAAGAAATAAATCTCCATGTAGCGATTCTGGGCCAAATTTCCAAGGAATGTGGATTTTAAAAAGAACCAGCCATTTCAGAAGATGTGGTTAAAGTGAAGTACATATCTACAAGGAAATGTCTGGGCGTTTTTATTTGGAAACACAGTGGTTTATAATCTTCCTTTGCACCATCCACAACAGAACTTGGGTGTCTTACAGAAGAGTCTGGTGAGCACCCTAAGGTGCCCTCACTCTTCACAACGATGACCCTAAATAACTGTAAAAAAACAAAAACAAGTCTATTGAATTTGCTGCAGCTATGAAGGTTTTTATTTTTCAAGTTTCTTGCCGCATCTAAGGAATAAATGATAAATATTTGGAGAAGAGAGGGTAATATTTCTCCTCCCCCCCCCAAAAAAAAATATTTATTGAAATGCCTTCAGAATAAAAGAGCAATCCATTTAGTTGTTTGGAGGGTTCTAAACTGTACGATGAGGCTTCATGAATGAAGCAGGCTCCCTCCTGTAGAGCTTCTCCTCCAAAGAGCGGAAGGCAATGGGACTTGGTGGTGGGGATGTGATGGAGGTGCAGGAGCCAGGAAGGATGTTCCCACTCTTCCCATCACATGACAGTAATCATGTGAAGGCAAACCACCTGCATCTGAAATAAGCCATAGATCTTGCAGTGATCAATGCAAGATCGCCTGCATGACCAACAGCTTTGTCATCATTGGCTAGAGGCCAGCCATCTCTTAGGAGCAGAGTCTTCCTTTTTTCTTATAGATAACGAGCTTCTGCAGACCCCTAGGGTTCAGTAGAAGGCAGTCTGAAAGCCATCACCATAGCAAATCAACGATACCATTTTATTTTGTAGTATTAGCGTTTGCATGACTGACGTACACCTGAGCTAGCTGCACTCCCCCGCCAAATCACACATTATTATGAGAGTAGCATCCTATTTTCTAGCGAATGTACACCTGAAGGTAAGCTTGACTCGTTCATACTGTGAGCAGGGAGATTTATTTGCTCAAATTGTACGCATATTACAAGTGAGTGGATTAAATGTTTTATTGTATCCCCCACATCTCCAAAGATTCAAAATTAGCACATGAGGGAGTAAGTTCTAATATATGAGCTTTCTAAGTGTAGTGAGTTGTTTTGGGGGAGGAGGTGGGGAAGGGTAACATACAGGTGCCTTCAAATATAGTCTCCCACTTGGAGCCCCCATTGGTATAATACAGCAGGGGGGGATGAAAATGAGATGGCTAAATGTCCACCTTTAAAAAGTGAGATGGTTATAAGTCTGTCCGGTTGCATCCCATCTCATGCAGTCCTAGTCTGAGCAGTCTGCAATGTGAGTGATATGCAGATTTTAATTCCAGGGTTAAATTTGTGAGGATCCATTCTTACACACAAGTCACCAAACGATGAGCATGCATGTGTGAATCAGCTCAACCTCAAGGCTAATACTTACAATTGCAACCCCTCTGGAGCTCACTTCTAACCCCTGTAATTCTCTGTCATGTGAACGTCTCAAAAAAGGCATATAGTTTTAGGGAGTTCAAGTAAAAGATCTCAGAGACTAGCCCTCCTTTTGGGGGGAAGAGTTAAGCAAATTTATGCTAATATTATCTGGCATAAAAGACAGGAAAAATATATTTGGTGTTGGAATTTACCTCCCAGCATTCCCTTTTCCTTCCCATTTTGTACAGATAAAGGTATTTTTGAGGCAGATTAAATATGCTGTGCAAGTATCTGGGTTTTCCCCAAGGCTCTTTTATTATCAGGCATTCTATAACTACGTAAGTAATCGTGGGATGAATATTGTGCATAATTTTGCCTAACCAAAATACAGGTTTTCATGTACCGGTGAAAGTGGATGTGTTCTGTAGTAAACAAGCTGTTGGGAAGAACATGTTTGGTGCACAATAATTACATTCTGATGGCTGACCTCAGGAAAATCAAATTATCTTTAAAGAGAAATGTAATAATGGGAGAGGGGGAATCGGGCTAGCTCTGTAGTCCCATCTCCTTCGAGACTGTATACATGCCAGTTTAAACATTCTTCCTGGTGTAATTAATGGATCTATATAATTTCTCCCCTAATAAAGGCAATTTTGTCCTCCTGTTATACATACATACCTACATATAAAATTATTTGAACTCTTTCTTTGTAGATAGTTACAGAACATGGGAAGGGGGGTCCAGGAGTATCTTGGAAACCTATGAAATGCATTTTTGCATTTTGGACTCACAGCTGTCCATGAAAGTCCTCGGAGCTAGAGCCTAGTGTCCGGGCTGAATGCTGGGGGTGGAGAAGCTCCTTCAGGTATACATGGCTGAGTCCATTTAGAGCCTTAAAAGTCAGACCAACACTTTGAATTGTGATCAGAAACATACTGGGAGCCAATGTAGGTCTTTCAGGACTGGTATTATATGGTCTCGGTCTCCAGAATTGCAGGCATAGATTTTTACAATCCAGTTTGTGTCAACTGCAGACTGTTCTATATTTCACAGAGTTCAAACCAATACTGAGGTGAGGTTCATAAAACTTTGACATTTAACTAATTCAAGTGACCCAGTTCTGTAGTTTTATCTGATGGTGGCAAGAGCCATACCTGTGATTTCAAAAATCTGGAAGCTGCACGTAACCCTTCTTCTGCCCATCATTTCTGGCACTATTGCACTTTCAAATTGTGATATGAGACACATCTCCTTAGACAAGGCATATCAAGGAGAATTTCTCAAAGGGGCAAATTACAGCTTGTTTTAATACAGGAAAACAATATGCATAATTTGCGAGAACTGAAAAGACACATACGCCTTTATGCTCCGATTGAAGTTGATTCACAACCTTTTTGTACAATCAAATGATGTTCTTATGTTCATCTTTGGGGGGAAAGAAAGATCAGCAGTCATTCATGTCTCCTCTTGAAGGGGCCATCAAAGAAACTGGAAACCCTTATTCTAAATTGCTAATATAAAACATCACAAAAGTAGACCTGTGGGAAGTGCGGTCATATGAGGAAGATACATTTGGGCATGTAAGTTTGGTGAGCGTTGTCATAAATATTAATTCCTTTGTTAGCAAAAAGTTAAACACCGTCATGAGTTTTATGTTGCATGAGGACAGCTTTGTCAATGTAGGCTTGAAAAAATGAGTGAGTAAAGGGATTCAAGATCCATTGTGGATATATCGAGGCAGAATTGCTAAATATAATTCTACAGGTACTAATGAGCATGCCTTTCAATAAATCACCTCATACATGAGGGAGAATAAATATGCATTTCAATCTGCACCTGCAAAGTTCAAATGCTAGGCTGGAATTAGTTCTAAAGTTTGAGATGACACTATGCTGAAAAGAGGAGGCCTAGCTTTCAATAAGAACTCACATCTACGCAGCCCACAGAGAGAGAAGCGGTAGAAATAGCTCAAGATTTTTATGCAATATGGAGAAGTAAGTCACAGTCCTCGCAGAGGAACCATCTGAATCAACACACCAGTTGTTCAAGACTGTTTGCTCTCATGTAGACCCTCCACTGAGACCACAGAAGGTCAACTCAAGGCCTTTCATTGATGCTCCAATGTAAGACTCAAAACAAAATGTGATGCTTTCAAGTTCTGCAGATCCTACTGTTTAAAGCCACAGTGAGCTTTGTCTCAGTTTGACCAAGTCAGCAGCTTCACACACAATTGGATGCTTCCAATCTCTGGAGAAAGAACTGTTTGTGACCCCATGGACCAGAGCACGCCAGGCACTCCTGTCTTCCACTGCCTCCCGCAGTTTGGTCAAACTCATGCTGGTAGCTTCGAGAACACTGTCCAACCATCTCATCCTCTGTCGTCCCCTTCTCCTTGTGCCCTCCATCTTTCCCAACATCAGGGTCTTTTCCAGGAAGTCTTCTTTTCTCATGAGGTGGCCAAAGGATTGGAGCCTCAGCTTCACGATCTGTCCTTCCAGTGAGCACTCAGGGCTGATTTCCTTCATAATGGATAGGTTCCTGGAGCAGGAACCGGCAAGCCACTCCAGTATCCCTGCCAAGAAAACTCCACGAACAAAGATTCACTCAGGTATGCCTCAAAATGGGTGCTGGGTAGGCAGACGATTTGGTCAAAATGCTTTGAATGAGTTAAACGAACAAATATGGTGCTCAAACGCCCCTGAGGAGATTAGCAGCTCTGTTTGGGAACAACCTCCGTAGCAAGCACTTGATATGCAGAGTACTAACCTGCCTGTAATTAGCTTTCCCTGCACAGCTGAAGGAAATGTGGCGGGTTTGGTTTTTTTTTTTGCTCAGAGTTTCCTGCAGATGCTTTCATTGTGATTTGACAGTCACTTTACAATGCACTCTTTTTTTAAAAAAGGGAAAAAAGCAGCTGACTTTAATTGGATCCACGCTGAAACACTCCGGTCAGGGTGTTTCTCTGCAGTGCTTGTATTCATAGGCCGGCTTTCAATTTGCAAGTACAGGGGTTTCCTGTTCTGAGATGCCAGGTGCAGTTGTTTTGTATGCAGCTGGTTACCTGGTAACCTTCCCCAACTGTGCCGAAGTGCTGACAGAGCACTGGAGGTTTAGCACACAGAGATCAACATTAAAAGGGCCCTGTTTGTAGAAAACAGGACCGATCTGGCATGCACATCGGATGGGTGCTGGGGCATCAGGGTTTGGCATTGCCAGGCACCTCCTGAGGCCCACAACTCGGAAGTGGGGAGGGGGCATTGCCAATCCTGAAAGCAACCTGACACTGGTGGTTCTTCCTCAGAACTGTTTGTACTTCTTCACTTCTCCTCTCTCCAAGGAAGCAATGAAAGGAGCATCAGTTGTTCTGCTTGCTCTGAGCTGGACTGCTCTATTATGTAGACTTAATGCCTGCTGTTTTTACTGTCAGATGTAGGGATATCCCATTTTCAGACTTGTTGACTAACGAGTGTGCATTGTCATGTCAGTGTGTGTTTGTGTGACACGACGGCTACATAACTTGAAACGTGAATATGGGACACACTTGACGGAACTGGTTTTGAGGGGCAGAGGTACAAATGCCCCCTTTTAGACTTTTCTAATAATTGAGGCATATTCTGCACCAAAATGTAGCTATTTAACCTATACTAAGTGGTATAACGTGTTTCCGTGTGCTGCTCTGGTTTGCCAGAAGCGGCTTAGTCATGCTGGCCACATGACCTGGAAGCTGTATGCCGGCTCCCTCAGCCAATAAAGCGACTGGACCTAATGGCCAGGGGTCCCTTTATCTTTACCTAAGTGGCATAACTGTTTATGGGTATGTGCAGGGCTTTTTTCCAGCTGGAACTCACCAGAACTCACCGGCGCCATTGCCATTATAAGAGAACAAGGGAGGCGTTCATGGTGAGTTCTGGCACCTCTTTTTGTAGAAAAATAGCACTGTGTATATGTACAGTGGTACCTCGGGTTAAGAACTTAATTCGTTCCGGAGGTCCATTCTTAACCTGAAACTGTTCTTAACCTGAGGTAGCGCTTTAGCTAATGGGGCCTCCCGCTGCCACCGCCGTGCAATTTCTGTTCTCATCCTGAAGCAAAGTTCTTAACCCAAGGTGCTATTTCTGGGTTAGCGGAGTCTGTAACCTAAAGCATCTGTAACCCAAGGTACCACTGTACTGCCATATCTTTCGAAGCGGCAATCTAAAATCCCATTTCAGACATTTCACGCAACCATTGTTTTTTGGTGAGAGCCAGCTCTCGGAGCTCTGCATTGTCAAAGGACAGGTTCAGTCCTTGGCATCTCCATCTTGGGTTGGGAAAGATGCCTGCCTAAAATCCCAGAGTCCTGATGCCAGCAAACAATACTGAGCTAGATGAACTGTATAAGGGCATTTCCTGTGTTAAATTACGTGTGTGTCAAGCAAATTATGTGTGTTTCAACCAAATTATTCTAATGCCCACGGCAAATCAGGACACCCTCAGTATTTGAAGTAATATTTCATGCAGCTTAAGAAGTTTCTGAATGCTTATGCCACAATTAAATGTTTAGGGTTGGATCCAGACTAAGTTAGTTCAGCTTTATTCCCACTGAAATCCATGCTATTTAAGATTAACCCATTGTACTAATTTCAATGAGACCTACGTTCAACTGTCTATGTCTAGATCAAAACTCTTTGTCTTTATGGCAGAGGTAGCCAGCATTGTGCCCCCACCCCAGACATTGTTGCACTACAGTTCCCATCATCCTCAGCCAGCAAGGGCAGGGACCATGGATGATGGGGACTGTAGTCCAGCAATATTTGGAGGGCTACACAGCTTTAAGATGCCACAGCAACCTGTTGCTTGTGTGTGGTTCTTGGGTGGCTTGCAGGACCAGATCTGCTTGGCTTTTGCTGGAGAGCTACTTCAGATCATTCTCTGGGCCCATATACTCGCCTCCCATTGTTTTCTCGGCAATGGCTCTGTTTTTAGATTTGGTGGCAGCTGCTGCTATAAATATAGAGGCAGCCAAAGAGCCAATCTCTGCTTCTTTGGTTCCAGACAAAGCTCCCACTGCCCTCAGAAGGATTGCAAACGGGACCCAAGTTAGCAAGTGTAGGATAAGAGCAGCTTCCCTTGGGCTGTGAAACACACATTTATGTGCAAACAAAAGTCCCATTAGAGTCACTGGGGCTTCATAACCTGGAGGTGCAGCTGCACCTGCTCCATCAACCATTTTTTTTAGAGCTCTAAATATGTTTTTGAGCCTTTGGGAATGCTCCCTGTTGAATGTGCTGCCTCTTGCAGCTTCCTAGGAAAGAAATAGTCCAAAGGGAGGGGGACAGTAGTATGTGTGTGTTTGACTCATATTCCTCTTTTCCTGTTGCTTATCCCAGTCATTTGAGCAAAATTGTATACCAACGAACTACACTGATTATTCTCCACCATACTGTAATTAAATTGTGTCATCATTCCCCCTTTTCCAGTCCTACTTTGCACCATCAGCAGTCTGGCCTACTGCTGATCCTGGGACCCTTTGTTCTTTTGGCTGTTGCTTCTTGTCCATCAAAGGATTGGCCACATGGATGGATTGCACCCTATCAGCGATCACTGAGTGAAAATGATGACATCACAATGCTGCATTGCTGCTCATATTGGACCGTGTGTTCCGTCACTGCAGGCAACTGTAAACCATATAGATTATTATGTGAACATTCTTTACAAGGAAGGCTGAAGAAATGCGGAAAAGGGGAGTTGCTTTTTGGCACTGCTGAGAGCATTCGTGAAAGGCTGTCGTTTTGTTTCAGCTCAATCTTTGTTCCCCTGGGTTTTCCACTGGTCAGCATTTTACTGGTGCAACCAGTAATCCTCTCAGGGAGCTGGGTTAGGACAGAGGCTCCTGAAAGGTCAGTAAATGCCAGAATCTGCAGGGATTGACTCAGAATCAACCAGTGTCCTTTCTGCCTCCATCCACACCTATCAAAATATCTTGGGCTTAGGTCCTTACCTGCCACATTTAAACCTGATTCACCCTTTGCCTCTAACATTCCTCTAGGTCCCACCATTCTCCTTAGTCCTATCCTGATTCATTCTCTTTTGCCCCACCAACAAAGGACCAACCTTCCAGTGCAAAAATAAAAATAAAAGAGAATTATCCTCATTTCTTATCTTTTCCTCCATCAATTTTTATTGATTTTCATACAATTTCACAAATTCAAACAATTCAACAAATTTGATTCAGTTTCAGTTCAGTGTTCCCTTATTTTGACTTCCCATCTTTATTTCCATGATGTTCAAATCCTTTATCTACTGCCTTAAATGTAATACTTATTTCTATAATATACAGTGATACCTCGGGTTACATACGCTACAGGTTACATACGCTTCAGGTTACAGACTCTGCTAACCCAGAAATATTACCTCAGGTTAAGAACTTTGCTTCAGGATGAGAACAGAAATCATGCTCTGGTGGCGTGGCAGCAGCAGGAGGCCCCATTAGCTAAAGTGGTGCTTCAGGTTAAGAACAGTTTCAGGTTAAGTATGGACCTCCGGAACGAATTAAGTACTTAACCTGAGGTACCACTGTATATATCCTACATTCCATTCCTTTTTCATTCTCATTCCTTTGCTTATATTCCCGTCCTGACCATGATTTCATTTGATTGTAAGAGAGCTTATCTTGATGCCCGTTCTTCAAGTGAATTCCATTATTCCCTATATTTTGTCTCAGTGATGCCCCCCACCCAGTCCATTTTCAGACTAAAAGCTGGTGGGTTGATAGCAAGATCCTGGGCATAGTCCCACTTAGACACTATTTGGTCCATTTCAATTTCTTTGATGCAGCCCAGGATCCCCTTACAAGTGCATAAAAACCAAAAACAAAAAACGCCAATTTCACTCAGTGGGAAAAATAATACCAAGTATGGTCTTGGCGAGAGAGTTGAGAAATGAGATGATCCTGAACACTCAGAAGCAAGCATAACTCTGACAAAAGGTGTGGGAGCCACAAAGTGGAGACTGGCGAGGCTGAGTTTTTAGAAACATCTGGCCATTAATCTGAGCATTGGGGACTTCTGAAACATTGGCAAGGCTGCTCCAGCTGGCCCTGGGACCGCTGCTTCTGCATTAACAGGTAAATCGGCCAGATGGCCTCCAGTTTTACTACTGTTTCTGATATGGATGATGAGTTCCGATCCCCAATGAGCAATACGCCTTCCAAAAACCGAACATTTGTATTCACCTTTTGACCACACCAAAACAATGTAATCATTGAAGAAGCCCCCTATCGTGATTAGAGTGGAGGACAAAATAGAAGCTTGTTTGCTACTCGGAGAGGAAGCAGCCAGAAGCCTGTCTATGTGTGTGGGGAGACATTGGAATTAATTTTAGACAGCTGTGGCTACATGCATTTTTGCCATCAGGCAAAAGCAGCGTTTTCAGTACGAAGCAGGGTTTGGTTTGTTTCCCATCTGTATGTTTTAAGAAAAGGCAGAGCCCTACACAATATGAATATAAGGCTGGACGTATCAAATACGACTGCCTGAAATGCGATGCCTGAAATTTCTGACCCCGGTAATATGCAACAAATAATTTCATCATCTCGAGGGAGATGTTGGATGCTTTTATGTTCGTTTGTTTCTGGGACACTCAGAAGGCCACATGACGAGAAAGTATCTTGCTCTGGGTTGTGTCGGCTCCTTTACACGCTGGGGAGCTTAATCACATTGCTCTATCAATTTATGGATTTATGCAATTTTATGAATTGCTTTTCCTGCTGCTCTGATATCAGAGTGCTCAAAGCTAAGCACAACTGGGAGAAAGACAAGAGCAATCCACAAACTTGAACAGATTTGTTGGCAGCAAAGGTTGTAATTGCTAAGTTCTGAAAAGGAGCAACTATCCCAACATGCAATTTGTGGAGGGACGAAGTATGGACAAAATCTCATAGTAAATAAAAGCAGCAACGGTATAGGGAAAGCCAGGAGATTTTCTTTTAATATAGCATAGTTTATAAACTTTCCTGAAATTAACTCATGAAATGAAAGTAAGTCAAATAAAAATACAGCTATTTTATTTATAGTAATATTACAGTGATATTCCATATATCAGCTGGAGATACTGGAAACCAGAGTTGTTAATGTGTAATGATAAGGGGCTAAGAAGAAGGCTTGCTGGCTTTCTTTCTAATTTTTCTTCAGATGATTCTTTTCATGCAGAGTCTTTCACATACGTTCATATAGAATATTTAAATAGTTGGCTTGAATTGATATTTCCTTTGCGGGAAGAAAACAAAACGTAATTACAGTAATGATCACATAATGAAAAGAAAACAAAATAATGGTTGCACCACTCATTATGTGTGTTGGTCCAATACGGAATAAATATTATCTGGTTTTCAATGAATGTATCATCTTGTAGCCCATCGCTTATTCTTATGTAATTAGTGAGCTTTTCCATTTCTGCTAACAGCCAGATTTATTTTTTTTGAAGAAAGAACAATGACTGCAAATAGATTCTTTGTTGTCCTGCTTTACTGGTTCTTCAAGCAGTGTTGCCAGCCCAGAATCCAAAATACTTGAGTGATTCCCTGGTCCAGACTGTTTCCCTTTTGCATCAGGTTGCAAGAGGCAGACATTTCATTTCTTTTGTCTGGGACTGAATCTGGGGCTTTGTGCATGTAATGTGTTAAGTTGTGGGTGAACATATCAGACAACACAGCGATTCTTCAAACAGCTCTTGTTTATTCACAGGCCAGAACGGAACTGAACTGAAGGGTTCAGCCAGCCTGCTTATATAGAGCTCCACTAGAACGCAACAGTAACCATTTCCTGTAACTATCCAATCGCTGAACGTCACTTTCGATCCCTTATTTGCATATGTGGACCTGAGTGAAAACTATCTACAGTGTCCCCCTGCTGGACCAGGGTGAGAACTTCAGTACATAACATAATGGATGTGTGCCCCATTGAGCTATGGGCTCTTCCATGCTTTGAGTTCTTTGCAAAGCTATTTGTAAGCTTGACTGAGTGGTGCCCTTCTTATGTGCTGAGGAACTTGCATCTCTAGTCAACATGTGAATCATCCAGTTTGCAGAGGGGTTTAAATCACTATAAAGAGCCATTGGATTGTCGAAATCCTTGCAGTCAATTCTTAATTGGTAGTGCATTTAATTTAGCAACCTCATATGCATCAAGCCATCTCTTGCACATCAGACCAGGGAAGCCATCTCTGCAATTTGAACATTTCAAGAAGCACTACTTTCCATGAGGCTGACAGTGCTCCTTCAATAGTGTTTGAAGCTGCTCTGAGGATGCATATCAGGTTGCTAAATTAATACGTGACCAATTGAGAATTGAATGAAAGCTCTTGGGCAATTCAGCACCACTTCATACCTGTGCTTTTAAGTTCCTATGTGAACGCAATGGCATTTAGCGAGCATGTTCATAAATTCATTAATAACTATTAATGCACGCTCTCGCCAGCACTGGAAAAAAGATCTCTGAACCTTTGATGGAACAAATGTATTATTAAAGATGGCACTGGCTGCAAAACACTGGGTGATATTTTGAATGTCTAAAGATAGAAGCAAATTATGGTTTCTCTTTATGTTTTTATTGTTTATTATCTCACGGAATTCTTTGAAGAGAACAGACAAACAGAAATCAAAATAGAAAAACCTGACTACACAGATAAGATTTTGGAATCAAAATAATTTGTAATATTCCTTCACGCTGCAGGTTGGACTCCTGGAATTCCTGATAGGGCTGAACAAAATGCAGACACCACAATGAGTTATCCTATAACTGTAGCAGGAGATAAGAACATTGGCTGCAGAAGGAAGTGGAGAAGTTAGGGGCATCTTATCCAAACTGGCAAACTCTCAGAAATTGTGGTATTTCTTTTCCTCAATCCTTTATCTCTCTGCCAGGAAAATATTCACTCTCTTAATTTATTTGTTTCTGGCTGCTGTTAAAGGCACAGGAACAAACAAATGCAGCTGGCAACTTGACTGTCCCACAACTCACTAAACACAAAGTAGATTTTTCTGATGCTAAGAGCCATTTGACAGTGATGGACTCTCCTTTTTTTGGATTTTTAAAAGCAGAGGTTGGATGGTCATCTGTCATACTGTAGATGCTTTTGGTTGGACTAGATGACCCTCTGCAATATAGGAATCTCAGTTCTCAATTCTACGATTCCCTACCTGTAGTGTTATCACTTATTTGCCATCGTAGTGAAATGGAGCCTTTGTGAACTAAGGTAATATGTTTGGTTGGCATGCGTCTGTCTCGGGAAACAATGGAGGAGTGCATTTTGTGGGGTAAAGTCAAACTGTTGGAAGGTTACAGCGCTTGTAGTGGCTGTAGAGACCGATACGGGAGAGACATGTTTTGTTGCAGCTGGGGCAGAGGACGGCGTCTGGTTGTGCTAGCTGCCAGTATTATGGGTCAGAAATAATAAACAAGAGGTGATGGTTATCATTATGATGTTCTCTTTGTAGGCTGTGAAAGACATTCATATGGCTACTGTTGGAAACATAATACTGCACTGGAAGGACCACTCTGGAAATATTTATACTAAAGAGTAGTGCATAAATCTACAAGGTAAATAAATAAAACATATATTTTCTGGTCTGGCAAGTCAGTTCTGTTCAATAGTGTACCCATGAAGTAAGGGACTAAATTGCCGTGTAGTTTGACACGGCGAGATGATATGAATGAACGTTTGCATTAAAGCAGGGAGAGAAAGGCCAGAGTACATTATGGCTTCTGAAGCTGACAATGTGCCATCATTAAGACTGATAGTCAAATCTTTATGCCTGCCTGCTTTATTCAATAGTGTCCCATTACAGATTGACCTCACATTATTGGCTAAAAGATATTCTATTAAAATTAAAAAAGGCTTTTATATTCGTGTCTCTCTCCCACATTTCTTGTTAGTGAAAGCGTACCCTCTTAGAGCAGTTTTAAATTGCCTCTTGGTGGGTTATACCATAACAGGCTGCAAATACAGGAGTTTGTGTTTGAATGTTCCCTATATAGAGAAAAATATTCTATATTAAAAAAAAAACAGTATATCAGGGGAAAGCCTCCTAGCCAGCCTTATCCCTGTCAAACTATTTATGAATGGGAGGTCTGTGTGTTTTTAAATAAAGGGATGCATTCACTGTTGCATGTGCATAGCTCAGTTTCGTTACGACACTCTGGCTGTTATCCTATGGCCATTCTGGGTCCATGAATTAGTTAGTCAGCCTGTCCTGGATGGGATGGGATGGCATTCGCCTGGAAGAATGAGGTTTGCAGGCTGGACAGGCTTCTTGCGTCTACTCTGTCCCTAGAAGCCCAAGTGCCACCAATTGCACAGAGCAACTATTTTCAACTCCCGCTGCATCACCAGCTATGGCTATTCTTGGATAGCGATAACCCGGCCACAGTAATCCATCATTTAGTCATCTCCCAATTATCCTGCTGCAATGCATTTTGCATAGGGCTACCCTTGACTACAGCTGAGATATGGCAGCTAGAACAAAATATTGCTGCCAGGGTACATAGACTGTCTTGGCTGTAGGAGACCACATGATTTCCGCTGGCTGCCTGTTTGCTACCAAGCCCAATTCAAGGTTTCGATTTTGGCATATAAAGCCCTGGATGACTTGGAACCCAGGTATCAGAAGGGTCCTTTTGGGGGGGGTGTTAATTAACAGCAAAATTAAGAGAATGGGTGTTTTAAGAGAATGAGTGTTTTATGGAAGAATGGATGCCTATAGTATGATGAACTCGCAGGCAGGATTTGAGCTATAAGCAACAGAAGTAATCAGATTATAATATTGTTACGATTGGGTAGTTAGAAGACAGGGTGCATCAGAAGAGGAGGAACAACAGCTCCATGGGAAAAGGGGTGGGAAGTCGACAAAAATAAGAGAAAAGACGAAATTGTGTTTTTTGACTATATATGGTATTAATGTTGAAACTGAATAAAATATCACTGGGGAAAAAGAAGGAACCTATTTCTGTAATCTCCTACCCATGCTCTTCTTAAGGGTCTTTTCGTCATCTCCAGTCCTGCTCCTTGCTTCTATTGTACGGTACAGACAGAGACAAAGAGCTGTTTTCTGGAGAGCAAAGAGATTAAATACTCAGCCAATGTGATGGCAAACATAGACAGGATTGAAGCGTGGAAATTGGAAAGAGATCTGTGGCTGACAACATGGTTCTGTGCAGGGGAATGATCTCCAAGCATCCCATAGGTGCCTCTTCCTAACTCCCCACCACCACACACTCCCAAAAAGAGAAAAGAGAAATCCCAGATCAGATGATGGCTCATAGGTTCTTATACATTGCCAAGAACACTTAGTAAGTTTAAACCCCCTTGGATTAGCATTACACAAATCATTCCAGATCTCAAATAATGTGACCCATTTCCAATATAGCAACCACTGTTTGTGAAGGAACACATCCCAGTCTCAAAAGTTCCATGGTAATAAAAAGCGGAATACATCACTGAAAAACATTAGCATGCACCCACTTTCCCTCTGCTTCAGATTGTTCCAGATGTTCATAGCCCTTAGGTGGTCGTAGGGATAGTGGGCAAGTATGTTTTCAGCTGTTCCTGCCACTTTCCCTGGTTTAGTACCCCCCTTTTTTTCTAAAGTCAAAGTAAAAGCAGTGAGTTACAGCTAGTCATTAAAAAGATACACCGGGGTCTCTCCAAGCACATTTATGTTTGTGAAACATCCTTTGCTGATGGTTTTCCACTTTCCTTACACAGGCTCGTGTTTTGCTCCATTCTCTTCAGAAAAGCAGAAGTTGCTGCAGGAATTTGAGTAGGTCGGCAGATGGAACACTGTTTGTATTATGACCAATATGATGTCAGCCTGCTTACCTATAGCTGCTTTACATAGAGTACTATAAAGTGGCCTGTCTCTTTAAGAGACATGTGTCATGTGCAACAGGTGGCTTACAAAGTCTAAGTCATGTCTTAATAGCCTAAGTGTGTCTAGTCAAGACACACACACTGCTTTGGAGGGAACAAATGGTGGGATAACCAGCCTCATATAGCCAGCATGCTTAAGTCTAATTAATCCACCAAGGGGTTAATGCCATAGAGTAAACTGTCCTGCCATGCTTAGCTAGGTCACTCCCCCCTCGCATTCGGAGGGAGGTAATCAAGCCTCTTGTTGTACCTCCGTCTATTTGAGAAGCTCCACATATGAGGTCTGAGTTGGTTGCTACTGCTCAGACCACATGGCTCTAACAAGCCTCTCTTGAGTTCCTATAACAATAATTTGGAAATTTTCACCACTTTAGAACTAAACCAAGTTTTATTGCCTGTGTGGCTTTTCTGTTTGATGTATGGAGTAGCACATGAACATGACTTTTTAAGGCTTTGTAAGTAAACCGTTTTAAACTGTAAACTAGTGGTCTTTTCCTATGCGGGGGAAGAGGGCACTATTTTGGAACTCGCTCAGAAAGACATATTTTAAAGGTCTAACAGCCTATGTGTCCTTGTTTGCTGCATGTTTTGTGTTTTCAAATACTTGCTGGAGTTCTCTCACCAAAGAGTACCTGCTTCAAATTTGGATCTCGGCATCTGGGAATTCTCCTTTTATACCTATTTTTTGCTTGCCACCAACACAAAATGGTATCTTCCTCATTCGTAAGGAGGTTGGGTGCACGCTTGGGGAACCCTTGCAAGATGCTGCTCACCTTCCTGATATTTGGCACCACCTGAATACCTTTCTCTCCCCATCAGCCATTTCAGGTATGAGCCTACTGGTATGAGCCTACACCGAGACAGATGGGTGATATACTGAATTATTATTTCCACTGTCCTAATGGAATGTTCTTGGTTACTTTTTATTGTGTTTTATAATGCTGTTTGGTGCCCTGAGATCTTCTGTGATGAAAGGTAGGATAGAAACACCATGAACCATCACATAAACATATGTATAAATATATAACTCCTAGGACCAGCCCTGTAACACAGCCAGGACCGGATTTAGGTTTGATGAGGCCCTAAGCGGCTGAAGGTAATGGGGCTCTTTATATGTCCAGCTTTCCTTTGTCAACAACAAATTGTCGCTGTTTTTGTGTGTTGAATATATGCTTTATGGTAATTTATGGACCTAATAGGTATCTAAAGCCATTTGCACATAACAAAACATGTATTTTATCAAAGTCATTTGTATTTTATCTTATATTTTGGAAATGCACATCCAGTTGTTGTTTTCCTTTTCATTTTTTGGTGGCCCCCAAGAGAGTGGGGCCCTAAGCTATAGCTTGTTTAGCTTATACGTAAATCTGGCACTGAACACAGCCAAGTGACTCAACCTGCTTCTGGCAGCATCATTAGTGGGGATGGTGGAGAGGGATAGATGAAAGCAAGAATTGGTATCGGAATGGGGTAGCAAGACTTTTTTTTAAAAAAAAAAAGAATGGCAAACTGCCACATGCAGCGCCTTACTTGGATGTGTCTGGAGTCTTGGAAGCTTGACTACCCTACGTTCTCCTACAAATGGACCTTGAGCTTGTTTGGAGGCTCTAGCAGGGGACCGCAGCTATCGTATACCCTTGACCGAAGAACGGTACACTCCTTCTATCTGGGATGGTCGTCCTCTTCCACCGAGCGCGCAGCTTCGGGAGGGACGCATGTGGAGCGGTGAGGGAGGAAGGGGACACCCGCCTAGCCAGCCAGATCAGCCGAATCAACCCTGGCGATCAATGGGGTGACAGATGTTGCAGCCAGATCGCCCTCACATCCGGGGTAGCAAGACTTTTGAAAATGTTGACCATAGCACCATGGAGGTGTCATTTGGACTCTGCTTAAGGCAGCAAAATGTTTTGGGTCATAGAATAATAGAATTGTAGAGTTGGAAGGGATACCAAGGATCCTCTAGTCCAACCCCCTGCAATGCAGGAATCTCAGCCAAAGCATCCATGGCAGATGTCCATCCAACCTCTGCATAAAAACCTCCAGGGAAGAAGAGTCCACAACCTCCTGAGGAAGACTGTTCCACTGTCAAACAGCTCTTATTGTCAGAAAGGTTTTCTGTATGTTTAGTCCAGGCATAGGCAAACTCGGCTCTCCAGATGTTTTGGGACTATGACTCCCATCATCCCTAGCTAACAGGACCAGTAGTCAGGTATGATGGGAACTGTAGTCTCAAAACATCTGGAGGGCCGAGTTTGCCTCTGCCTGGTTTAGTTGCACTCTCCTTTCTTGTAACTTGAAGCCATTGGTTCAAGTCCTACCCTCCCTGTCAACTCTTTGTTAATTCATGAATCATTTCTACCTCAGTTTTAATTGGCTACCTAGAAAAGAGAAAAGAAAAACCCAGGGCAGGGACTTTGGGGTGTTATTGTTTGTTTTTGCCCCCGATGGTAAAGTCTACCCTGCAATGAATTTGCCTTGGGGTTTTTTTTAGAAGGGAATAGCGGTCTTAAGTTGAGGCCATTGTACAAATTAAACATGCCTGTCTAGAAGTCAAGGTATCAGCAACTGCAAGTGTCTGTGTCAGCAGGTTTTTAGGCCTTAGCCTGCATCTGGAGATGAATTACTGCCTCGAATGGTGCTAGAGACAGCTGCAAACATTCTCCTGAAGATGAGGTAAGGACAACGGGAAGAAATGGCTGATGTTTTTCTTCATCCCTGTCAAATCCCAATACACCAGAAAAATAATAATAATTTTGAGCAGGGCAGTAAGCTACCTGTCTAAACAAACAAACCTGGCTTTACATTTTAAAAATAAATAAAGAGCAGGATGGAAATGGCAGGAAGGGTTGCATAGGCTGGGCAAGGCGTGCATTTGAAATGACAGGGGAAGATAAATCTGGTGGCATTGCACCCACTTCCACTGGCTAGTAGCATATTAAGTTTAAGAGCAATGTTTTCCTTCAGCTTTTGGTTTCAAGCAACCCACGATTTGGAGGGAAAACAAGCTCACTCATGAATAACACTCTTGTATATATATTTTTTAACTCAGATGAGCTCAGTTTAAAGTCCTCTCCCATGAATGAGTTAATTGTTTTAAACGTTTGAGTATGAAAATAAACTCCTAAGCCATAAGGTTTTCTGAGGCAAGAGACTTAACTTTAGGGTTCAAGCAATTTACGTCGGCTCCCCACATGCTAATCAACACAAAAACACAACAGACTAAAATGTTTTAAGAACAACTAGTTAGTGCCTTGTCAAATAGGCTTACCCTGCTATTAATTTTAAGGATCTCCATTAAACAAGCAACATAGCTGGAACTGGGCTTTTTTACAGATGGGCGGCACACCCACTGACTTTTTCCATGGCTTGAATAACACTCTTTTCAGTCACCAGTGAATGGGGATTTCCCACCTCAAGGCAGACCCATAATAAACAAAGGCATTGGACTGGATTATCTTCCCCAAGCGAACATGAATAATCTCTAGGCTGAAATTTTATTGGTGTAAGCCAGTTGACAGAAGAACCTCTAGTTTATCACCATGTTCAATATACAGCTGGTTTTCTTTATCTGTTTGTTTTCAACTCTCAGACAGCATCTATATTGGTTCAAGAGCTGGGACAAACTTATGAAACTTCTTTTGAATATTATTGTGCCAAGCTGCCTAAATAATTCTGAATGTTCTGGTTTCAATGTCAGGCAATGGATGTCTGCCTACTCCCAGACCATGGAACCAATTGTAAGCACGAATGCTTTGTTTCCATGGGGAATTGCATTCTTGCATCAGAATGATGTCACACCCACATCTCTTGGAGCCAGGAAATGGCAACTATATTGCCTGTAGCAGTGGCTCTCAGTGGCCTGGTGCAAAGTTCCAGGAAGGTATAGAATCCAGAAGAAAGATGGTTCTCACAAGACAAGACACGGATGGGTTGAATGACTCCAGTCACATTGCCTGGTTTTTTGAAGGTATCTGGCAAGTCATTCTCTTTTACATTTCTGAATCTTGATCTTTGCTATCAATGGTAAGGTATATGTAAAGGGACCCCTGACCCTTAGGTCCAGTCGTGGCCGACTCTGGGGTTGCGGCGCTCATCTCGCTTTATTGGTCGAGGGAGCTGGCATACAGCTTCTGGGTCATGTGGCCAGCATGACTAAGCCGCTTCTGGCGAACCAGAGCAGCACACGGAAATGCCGTTTACCTTCCTGCCAGAGCAGTACCTATTTATCTACTTGCACTTTGATGTGTTTTCAAACTGCTAGGTTGTCAGCAGCAGGGACCGAGCAATTGGAGCTCACCCCATCGCGGGGATTCGAACCGCTGACCTACTGATCAGCAAGTCCTAGGCTCTGTGGTTTAACCCACAGTGCCACCTGCGTCCCTCACTATCAATGGTAGGGTTGCCATAATTCAAGAAGTAAAAATCCGGACACAAAAGTTGTTGAGCTTTTCGGAATTCACCCACAAGAGGCAAAGAGTGATACCTAAACACAAAAATTGTTGGCAAAAACCTAAACATTTTGCTAATTTTTTAAAATCCCCCCGGGTGTTAATTTAATCATTTGAATACCGAACATGTCTGGGAAATTCTGGATGTATGGCAACCCTAATCAATGGCCAATGTATAATTTGTTTATCTAATCTTAGGAGCTTTGTGATGACTTTGTTTGTGATGATTGTATCTTTTCCTTAACACCTACTTCAGATTGTGGGGTTGGGTAGGTTTTATAACTTGATCCAGACTTTGAAAAAATGAAGGTCATTCTGACGGGTACAGAGAGGTACAAGAAAAGCTAGTGGGTAAGGCATTGAAGGAAGCAGGATAAACCCACAGCTCTTGCATAAATCATTACACCATTGGTGCAATTAATTGGGTTTGGTTATAACTAAAACCTTTGTTGTGAGAACTCATGACAAGCCGTTGGCAAAGTAAACAAAGCCTGATAGACAACAGCCACTATTCCTAGAAAAATCAAGGGAACATTCCAAATGTTCAGTCCCTTTACTCACATCTGTATGTGTTCTTGTTGGAGTGCATATTTATGTACTCCAGTAGGAATACATGCTGATGTGAATGTCACATTGGATTGCAAACAGCCTTCAGTTAAACAACCTCCGTCAAAATTTCTGCACATTAGAAAACTTCCTCGCCAGATGCACAAAGAATTCCATCCCCTATAATTGCATATCATCACCAGTGTATACTGTCTGGCTTCTTCCATGTGCCAAATGCAATTATCTATGGTTGACACAAATGTTCTTACTGAATCTTGCGCCTATTTTATAAACAAAAGCTGGTGCCTGATGCAGGGATTCCAAACAGGCTTAAACGACAGCCAGTCCCTTTTCTGTTGATCGGAACGTCTTCTAAGGAAAATACGCAGAGGAACACAGAAGTTGGATCGAGGATTCCCAAAGTGTATGCTAAGATGCAATAGCCCACCACGAGAATAGCTGAAGCATGCCTTGAAAAATGAAACCACCGTATGCAATGCAAATGCTGTTCTGTGCTATAAACATGGGGGGCAGGGAAGACTTTGGTAATCTTTGGTCATATGGTGCACTCAGCGAGGTCAAAATTTGGTGCCCCCAAACGGATCTTCTCAACGATGGATCTTCTCAATTTTGTAGCCCCTTGGCTCAGTGCCCTGTGTGAGACAACTGCCTGCATTGCCCTAAATCTGGCGCTGTGGGGAGGACCCATGTGGCATGATCACCTCTCATTGGCCCCCTCACTAGACACAATGCTAACTACATCACTTGAAGTTGTGTTCTGGGTTGGGTCTTTTTAACATATTAATGTTTGTGTGGACAGGCGGAGTCCCCCAAACCCTGGGCGGCCCCCCCTCATGTCGAATAACAAGACAACGTGCTATGGGATTAAATTGGCCACAACTTTATTATATTTCAGATGTGGGTAGACTTTGGCTCAGGCATTGGGCGTTTATCCCTCCCAGTCCCCAGCCGGGGATCTGGGGAACATCAGGGTTATCCAATGTGTTTGGAGGATGGGCCAGCTCTGGAGAACATATGTTCAAGCAGAGATAGCCACCCTCGTTACGCTGCCGTTGCAGGGGAGGGCAATGACGACCTCTTGGCATACGGTCAAAGCCTCCCCTCACAAACCCCTTTAACGGGGAACCCTGGTATCACCGCCACAAAGAGGAAGGGGGTGTGGGTCACCACTGCATGCCCCCCCCCAATACAGGAAAATAGACTAAAGGATTCTGCCCAAGGCCTGATACGCCAAAGTTGTGACATTTTGCTACGGGAAAGGCAAAACCTGCCAATGCAGGGAAATTCCTTTCTGGCCCTTCAACAGTGACCTTGACGTAGGAGCGCTTGCATACCTGTGAAGAAAAGGTTAACCTGCAAAATAAATCTTAACTGAGGGTGGGTAGGGTGGGAGAAGCTCTGGAGCCAACTGAAGATTCCCAGGTAAGATCCCCCCCTGTATTGTGTGGGCAGGTAGTCCCTCCCCTACCTAGCCTGGTCACCTTGGCAACACTTCCCCAGGTGGGATTGGACAAATGACTGAGGCAGGTGGAGACCTCCAGGTATCCCACCTGGGGAAGGCGAAGCCAAGCCTGTGCTGATGGAGCTGCACATGGTCCAGGGGCTGCCCGTGTCCACGCAAAGGGTGCCCCCCGTTTAATGTGAGGAGCAGTCATTACTCCTGTATCAGGACTGTGTTGTGTGAGTTTTTAGCCCTTTTCCTTCCTTGCCGCCAATAAAAACGGCCTCCTCATTAAAGGGGGAGGGTTCTTTTAGCCCTGGAAGGGAAGCTTCCGTTGGATGTGCAGAGACCTGGGACGTGTAAAGCCTGCAGGTGCTGATTATACAGTACATGCGATCCTGCTCTCCCTCTATACGCACACCCCTCACAGTTTTTGATTTTGTGGAAAGGGCACCTGTAGTGTTACTTCTTGAGCCTTGCCACGGTAACTGCATTTTCTAACGGTTGCTGCTTTGTCCCAGAGTGCTTTGCTGCACCTCGAGATCTTCTGCCTGAGGAAAAATCCCTTTTCAGAATCTATATTTGAGTTCACGGAATACACATGGTGGTGGGGCGGTTTGGGTGAGGCATTAAAGTGGCGGCATGGAGCAGACAGATGTTCCCATGAGTGCGTGTGGATTTGAGGAAGAGCCTGCCGCCACAAATTTGCAAAATCCCTGACTTGTGCACACTTAGCCCTTATAGAACGTTTGAAAGAAGCTGGCCTTGCCATTGTGTTCATGGGGGCAAGGCCTGCAGGGAGCACCGTGTGAGCAGAACAGCACTCCTTACACACTGGCGGGCAATGAGCCAGACAGCATCCTGCAATCTGCATGGCACTGGCAACTGGCTGCCTTGCTATTCCAGGTTGGGAGGGTGTTTGGCAGTTGCTAGGTAACCGTCAAGTGTTTTTCCTCTCTTCCTTACAGCGGGCAAAGTAACCGGTTGAGGATGCCATTTCGCGCTGGCACTTCAAAGTGCTTAACAGCTCAGGCCAGTAGGTCTCTTTCTACTAGGTGGGCTGCGTAGATCATAGACATAAATGGGTACATAAGAGGGCTGGGGCCAGGGAGTCGTGATTTTGTGGGGCAAATACCATGCCTCCCCTCCCCTTTGTGGCTTGGTTATTTCAGTGTTATTTAAAGTAAGGCTACACATTATCCGAGTGGAAAGCAGTCTGGCTTTCCCCCCTTCTTCTTAGAAACTCGAAGAAGACCATGTCAGGGAGAACAAACAGATGTTGATTTGCCCCAGCCAATATTGCCAATGGCGAGGGAAAATGGGAGATGTAGTCCATCAATATTTGGAGGACCACAGATTCACCATCCCTGTCTTAAGAGCCAGTGTGGTGTAGTGGTTAAGAGTGGTAGCCTCGTAATCTGGGGAACCGGGTTCGCGTCTCCGCTCCTCCACATGCAGCTGCTGGGTGACCTTGGGCTAGTCGCACTTCTTTGAAGTCTCTCAGCCCCACTCACCTCACAAAGTGTTTGTTGTGGGGGAGGAAGGGAAAGGAGATTGTTAGCCGCTTTGAGACTCCTTCGGGTAGTGATAAGGCGAGATATCAAATCCAAACTACTACTACTACTACTCCTCCTCCTCTTCTTCTTCTTCTTCTTCTTCTTCTTCTTCTTCTTCTTCTTCTTCTTCTTCTTCTTCTTCTTCTTCTTCCTCTTCTTCTTCAGGAATGATTGCAGAAGTGCCTTCCTTGCCCTGCACAGCTGAGAGGAAGAGTGTCAAACTCATGCTTGAAACAAGGATCACCCCATACCAATTTTTCCTTTCTTCTGTTGACATCTCTTCCTTGCACATCTCACACCAAGCAGCAATGCTAGGATTCCATTCCGTTGATGTGGCTTATGCGTCTCGTCTTCCTAGTTTTTCCTGTCCCAGCAGCAATGATAGGATTCTTTCCCTCGAGATCTCTCCTATAACTCAGCTTCCCCAGTGATCTACCCACCGGATTTTAGGGAACAGATGTAATTCTTTGCTAATTGAGAAGTGTAGGTGTTGAGGTGCAGTCCCCTAACTCCCTGAAGAAGCAGCAACAACTCCACTGTCAGGAGATGACATGAGGGCCCCTGCCCCACCACACGGCCTGCTACCATGACCTACCCAGTTTCCCTCAGAAACTGGCCCTGGGACCAGTACCTGAAGGGAACCAAGTGATTGTGTGGTTGGGAGGTTGCCAGGGCTTTCCCCCCAGCCAGAACTCAGTTCTGGCACCTCTCAGGTGGGCATCATTGCCATTCTAAGACAACAAGGGAGGTGTTCATGGTGAGTTCCAGCACCTCTTTTTTTTTAGAAAAATAGCACTGGCTGTTGCTATGATTGCCGCAATCAGCATATTCTGGCCCCAATGTCCATACTCTCAATGGCAGCCTGCAATGAAGAAATTACACAAATTATATTTTCTCTTCAGCTTTATTTCCATGCCAGTGAAGTCTTTGCTCAGCTAAATGCTGACCCGTCAGGTTGCTGCTAACGACAGAGGAGCAAGGTCAGTTAACAGAAAGGGAGGCAGCAAAAGTGGTTATTGTAGCCAAGCGGTTTAGAGAAGCCCCGATATGCCCACGTACCCAGACGTGTTGGTAAGATCATGTCCCAAGTCACAACCATCAAGATCTGATCCTGCTTTAGTGTTTGAAATCTGACACAAATCATTGCCTGAGGCTTCAAAGACCTCTCTGGCAGGTACGAGGGTGAATTACCTGTTTCAGATCTGAGTGACTGTTGAAAGCATACACGTTGCCTCTGAAGAAAAGCAAGTAAGATCTGAAAATGGTATCTGTCAGTCTTGCAAAGTTGTCATGGAAAAGAAAATCTCCTGTCTCATGAAGATGCAGACAGACTGAGGGGGAGGTGGGGAGCAACAGTATCACACTTGCCTGTCAAATATGCACCTTGTTTTCTATGCAGGCAATATATTAAGATTTAAAAAAAATGTTTTTGGGTTTTCTTTTGCAGGAGATCAAAGCAAGTGGTCAATAGAGAGCCAGTGTGGTATAGTGGTTAAGAGCGGTAGACTCCTAATCTGGGGAACTGGTTTTGCGTCCCCGCTCCCCCACATGCAGCTGCTTGGTGACCTCGGGCCAGTCACACTTCTCTGAAGTCTCTCAGCCCCACTCACCTCACAGAGTGTTTGTTGTGGGGGAGGAAGGGAAAGGATAATGTTAGCCGCTTTGAAACTCCTTTGGGTAGTGATAAAGTGGGATATCAAATTCAAACTCTTCTTCTTCTTCTTCTTCTTCAATAAATGTTGGCTTCAATGTCAATAAAGAAGATTCCACCCCCCCCCGCTGTATTTTGACATCAACTGAATATTAAAATATGCACAACTTTTCCCCCAACCTATGCCACTTCACACACCATGTATTTTTCTACAAAAAGAGGCAGGTTGTTCAATGGTATTTGAAAGTCACATGTCCCCTGCTTTTTAAATGAAGGTATTACTAAGAGGGCAGCAGGATGAGTGAGACATGAATGGAGGGAGTGAAACACTGCATACCTGCAGTACTGAGGGTCTAAATGTCTTCGATACGATAAAAATTCTCATTTATTGACACAATAAGCACTTTATGCAGAAATTAAGATAAGGTGTTAACCATTCAGTGTTAGTTTCCCCAGCCAGCTGGAAGGGGAAAAAAAAGTGAGCTAAAGACTAGATAAAAAGGAAAAGACCCCTGGATGGTTAAGTCCAGTCAAATTCAACTATGGGGTGTGGCGCTCATTTCCACTTTCAGGCCGAGGGAGCCAGTGTTTGTCCACAGACAGCTTTCTGGGTCATGTGGCCAGCAGGACTAAACTGCTTCTGGTGCAACAGGACACCGTGACAGAAGCTAGAGTGCACAGAAACACTGTTTACTATCCTGCGACAGCAGTACCCCCAGGTATAGGGCGGTATATAAATTCAATAAATAATAATAATATTTATCTACTCGCGCTGGTATGCTTTCAACCTGCTAGGTTGCATGTCGAGGTCCCCAAGCCATCCCCCAAATAACTCACAACGCACACTTAATTTTTGTTTAAGTTTTTTGGCATAATTTTGGCCACAACTTTATTTAAATACAAAACTGTGAGTGGTTGTTTAGGCATTGGTTAAGACTATCTGCCCCCCCGCCTGGGGACAGAACTGACTTCCAGGCACCACCAAAAGACAGTGCGGGAAAACAAGTCGGGGAGAATTGGAGCTGAGTCACAGACCCTCAATTCTCACCCGCCTGCTCCCCGAAGGCTTGCCGGCCCTAGTCCCATTCCAGGGATTGGATGAAAAGATGGCAAGCCCCAGGATTCCTTTAACGGAATTCCCTTTCCGCAGCAACCATGGAGGGGCAGGCCCAGCCTATCCTAACCCCTCCTCCACCAATTTATAACCAATGCCTAACTGCAACCTTACAAGTTGTGACGATTTGCTACGCAGTAGGCAAAAACCAAATGGCCCAGCCAATCAGCCAGATGGACAAAATTCCTACCAGGCCCCTGCCCCAATGGCAGACGACCCCATGACAGGCATAGCAAGGTCAATGCAACAACCCCTTACTCAAGGGTGGGAAGGCGGGTGATTCGTTGCACGCAGCAAAGAGAAAGCTCCAGGCTGCGTGCAGAGTATTTAAACATTTTACCCCTCCCACCAAAATTGCAACATAACTTTTACCCCCAGCAACCCAGTGAACCAATCACTGCCCTAGGCCATCTTTAGAGACCCTGCCTGGTAACAGAGGGGTGGCTCAGCAGACCCCACCGCAACACGTGCTCTCTATGAAGGAGAACACGCTTTGGCAGAAGCTGGGACAGAGTAATGGGAACTCACTCCATTGCGCAGATTCAAATTGCTGACCTTATGATCGGCAAGTCCAAGAAGCTCGGTGCTTTAGACCACAGCACCATTGCATCCCTGTTAGTTAAAGACTAGGAGATTGAGAGACCCCATAGAATTATCATCAAGGATCTTCACAGATCCCAGCTGACACCTCACAAAATTGAACTCCTGTTCTACAGGCAATAATCCTTTCATATATATTTTTTACATTGAACTGGAGTCGATGTCAGGTACATCTGATTTTCCACAGAGATGTTGTAAGTGGGGGCATTCGATCTCAATATCCATTTAATAAAGTAATTTTTACAACCAGAAGTAGATTAACGTAAGAGCATTTGTGCACACCCATGTGCTTGTGTCTGGGAGCATGTCTGCTGTTTTCAAGCGGTTATGAATATTGAAGCCTGGTGAAAAGCCAGCTGTGTCCCTTCACTGGAAAATCCTCAGAAATAGATTTCCCACAAGTTCCACTTCTGCTCCATTTGCAAGTTTCCTGAATGAAATATAGGATTTTAAAGACATTTTCTCTTTCCTTTTTTGGGGTTGGGAGTCATTAACAGAGATTAGCTGGATAAATAGGGGGAAGCGATTTTTAAACTGTTTGCAAACTTAATGTGAAGAGCCCAGCCTTGCAAATTATCACATCTAATCAGGGATGCACGCTTCACTGCTTCAGTAATTGTACTAGTATTAGTCAAATTCTTGTTGTCTCCTCATTAGCCATGAAAAGGAAACTCAAGATGTACTTCATTAGAGGTTCCTGGAAATAAATGGTATGGGGAAGGGGAGGAAGGAAGAAATGCACTTGATCTGCAAGGAACAATTGTGCAAGAGAAGACAAGAACAGGCATGATTCCACTATTATTCTGGATCTTTTGCAAGTAACACTAAACCACATTTTTCCTCATCTGATTTTGCTTTTCTGACAGGAAAGAAAAAAAGAATCCTTGCAGCCTAATATATCTGAATGGCCTGGTGGGAATTAATGAATAGTGCTCTGAATATTTCACGCTTTCGATTGGGGGTTGAAACGCTTTAATTTGGATGGGAATTTCTCCTGAATAAAGTGTTTGATTGCAAACCTATGCAGAAGGGAGTAAGTCCCACGGCGAGCACTGAAGCTTGCTTCAGTCTTGTAAACATGGGTAGAAATACTGGTATTAGGCTGTATCAATATTACTGTGATCTGGGTTCCTCCACAAAGAGGGCCTTTCCTTCTCTCAATAAATTGTGGGTCTGACATACACAGGATGCAGAAGAAGACTTCCATAATATGGAGCAGGCATTCTGGTCCTTCAAATATCCTGGATCCAAGCAAAATAGGATTTAAAGGTAGGCACCAATGTTTCAAATAGGCATAGCTGGATAGCTCAGTCAGTACAGCCCGAAAGTCTTAATCTCAGGGTTGTGGGTTTTTGCCCCACCTTGGGCAAAAGATTCCTTCATTTCAGAGGGTTAGGCTAGATGGCCTTTGAGGGTCCTTCCAACTCTACAACTCTATGTATGATTCTATGAATTGTGCCTGGAAACAAATTGGCAACCATTGCAGCCGTTGTTGAACAAGTGAATTTAGAGAGGCTCAGGGAGACATTCATGTCAATCGCCCATTCTCTGGCCAATAAGGTCTCTGGAAAATTCAGCCAATCTCAGTCCAAAAGTATTTCTGTGGCCAGGAGCTTCCACCCATCTGTGTCCAGGTTGGAAAAAAATAAATTTCTTTTTCTTTTTTTACTCCTACCATTTTTAAAATGGATGAGGATGATTGAGATGATTTTTTGAAAAAAGGTTTTGCACCCTGTGCATGCTCAAACTGTTTGTTTCTCAGGCTTGTAATTCTAAACCATGTCTGACCCTGCTCACGTTAAACTCCTTGGGTGGTGTCCTGCTTTGATGCATTTTTCTTTTTTCTAAACAAATTTTATTAAATTTTCCACAGTGATGACACAAACCACAAAGCAAAATGATACACAAAAACAGAAAAAGAAAAAAGAAGACAGAAAAAAGGGGGAACAATAAACAGATAAACAATAACAACAAATTTAATTCTTCACAAATCCAATCTTTTAAATATCTTGGTTGACTTCCTCAAGTACCTCCCTTCTGAGTTTCCTTTTGATGCATTTTTATACATTACTGCTTAGCAATGTACAGATTTGGGCACACTTCTCAATAATACACACATTTTTGTGTACTTTTTTTGGATGGAGAACTACGTCACAAAATTCAGAGAAGTGAGAATTTTGAAGATCAGCTGCACTTTGATTCGTGTTTTGGATCAGGAAGGATTAGGCAGGTTCAAATTAAAATGCCAACCAAATGAATTTATCTCCCATCCTAAGCTCAGGTTGTCCTCTGGTGAATACTTAAAAAATAATAATGAAAAAATGAGAGACTTAAAAAAGATATTTGCACAGATGTAAATACATTCCTGGATTTGATTTTCCCACTCCCTATTTGTCTCTCCCACAGACATTTAGTTTCTGAGCCCAATTCAAAGTGCTGGTTTTAACCTATAAAGCCTTAAGTGGCTCAGGACCGCAACACCTCAAGGACTGCCTCTTTCGATATGAACCTACCTGGATCCTCAGATCAACTTCTGAGGCCCTTCTTCATGTGCCTCCTCCTCGAGAGGTCCAGAGGATGGCAACAAGAGATTGGGCCTTCTCTGCAGTGGCTCCCCACCGGTGGAATGGTCTCCCCATGGAAGCTCGCCTGGCACCTTCATTATACACTTTTAGGCGCCAGGCAAAAGCATTCCTTTTTAACCAGGCCTTTGGTTGATTTGATTGACATCCTAAGGCCTTATAAACTCTGGGTTTTGGGGGGGAGGGGGTTAGTGGGCTGTTGTTTTTATTTTGATTATATATTTTGTGGTTTTATATTTTGATTTTTGTTCTGTGAACTGCTCTGAGACTTCCGGGTATAGAGCGGTATATAAAGTCAATAAATCATCATCATCATCATAAAATAATTTATATGTAACATTATTATTATTATTAGTTGTAGTAGTAGTATATAATATAATATAATAATATTGTATGTATATGAAAATGTTTGCAAACTGGCAGTGAAGGCACCTCAGATGTAGGCATTTTAATAAAACCATAATACTGGTCTCCTGAGACAGGCTTGGAAAGATTACCCCTGGATTTAGCAGATAATCTAATCATGAATTTGGAGACTCCATGCATCTGAGTCTTTGATGCCTCACAATTTCTCCAAATCATCTCCAAAGATATCATCTTTCCTAATCATAACAGTTGGTAACGGTTGCCATGGCAGCCACTAAACAAGCTTCTAAAAACCATGGCGCTAGAAAGTCCTCTAAAAACGACAGAGCTAAGCTTATTTTTAAAAATATGCAGCCAAAAAGTAAAATGTTACAAGTGCTGGAGAAAAAAATGCCACTCTAAACTGCATAACATTATGGATTTTCTTTTTTCTAAGCAAATGTTTACGTACTGGAAATGTACAGGATGCGTGCGTGCAATTTGACAATTATATACATAATGTGAAACAGCTTCATATTTATGTGACATTTACTGTGTTCCACTGGGATATTATCCTTATGAGAAATAATTCATGGCAATAAAGAATATGGACAGGCTTTACATTTACTGTGCATTATGGGCAGAACTCCCAAAATATGAACGTTCCATAGCATCCCAACCACAGAAGTCTTATTCTGCCCTCTTCCCCATGAGAGGAACTCTTTTGCAGTTGCAAAACTGTTGCGGTTGCCTAATAATTTAAAAGCAGGGCATCCAATCTGGCTAGCCCCATGTCGTACAAACATCTTGATTAGACTCTTTTACTGAATGATCTGCATGTGCATATTTTGTATAGTTTGTTCATATTACTGGAAGTCTGTCCACAACAAATAGAAAAATCCAGTGATGGACAAAGTATGCCCATATCATTCGCGAAGGCAGAACTGCCTGCTCAAAGAAATTGCCACGAGCCAAATAAAGGTAATTCTACTTAAATAATAATAATTATTATAATCCATATGGTTGTAAGTCTGCTTTAAAAATACACTACAGTTGTGTCTTATGCAAGGGTTCTGTTCCAAGGCTTCTGTGTATATGCAAAAATATTCAAATACTTGGAAAGCAACCACCATGTGAGCCATAGCTATCAAGTGTCCCTTATTTGATGGAACAGTCCCTTATCCCAGCGCCATGTCCCGCTGCTGTCCCTTATTGATGAGGCTTCATTTGGCTGCTGGCTGGGCTTTCTGCCTTTGGCTCGGAGGGGCTCAGAAGTTGAACATATCTGTGCCCGGAAAATCCCTTATTTTGGCTGCTGATCCCTTATTTTCGAGGCTGCTGGTCCCTTATTTTCAAATCTGTAAGTTGACAGCTATGATGTGAGCACATCTAGGCTTTGGGAACTGGTGTGCCAGCTCTGAAAATCTCAGGATGCTCTCGCGAGATCTCGCAGGGTCATTCAAATTCCCGTGAGATCTCATGAAAGCCCCCCAGACCTTGCCTGGGAAGCAAGGCAGAGAGCTTAGAAGCTCTTTTTTGTGCCAGGACAATCTGGTACAGAAAGAGCTTTTAATTTCTCAGTCCTGCTCCCCAAGAAAGGTCCTCTCCATGCGGCGGCTCTGCATTTAACTTGTGGGAATTCAACCTTCTCCTTCTTCTTTGGCGAAAACTTGTAACCGAGTAAAATTGTCTTCCATAAACACAGTCTTACGAGTGATTCCGTAAGTGACTGTGGAGGATCCACACGTCCTTCTACAGTGGGGACATAGGTTTCCGGGCGGGAGCTGATCACGGTGAGGGTTTGCCAAGCGTGTCTTCCTCTTAGCGTGTTTCTCCCTTTCATCCTGAGTTTGAGCATCTTCAAAACCCATGACACCTTTGGTAAAGGCTGTTCTCCAGTTGGAGTTCTCGCAGGCCAGTGTTTTCCAGTTGTCGGTGTTTATACTACATTTTTAAAGATTTGCCTTGAGAGAGTTTTTAAACCTCTTTTGTTGACCACCAACATTACTCTTTCCATTTTTAAGTTCGGACTAGAGTAGTTGCTTTGGAAGACAATAATCAGGCATCCGAACAACATGACCAGTCCAACGAAGTTGTTGTTGAAGAATCATTGCTTTGACACTAGTGATCTTTGCTTCTTCCAGTACACTGGCATTAGTTCACCTGCCTTCCCAAGTGATGTGTAAAAATTTTCGGAGGCACTGTTGATGGAATAGCAGGCCTTAAACCACATAGAGCTGAAATTGCACAAGCCAAGTGTGCAGACAACAATATCATACCATAATGGGAAATGCAATTGTAGAAATAATAATGTCTTATTTCGTGTCACTCTGGAAAAAACCAAAACTAGTTGAGTCCAATAATGATTTTTAAAATCATGGAACTATGTTTTTGCAGGTAATTCCTCCTTCATGCTCCTCTGTTCAAGCAACCACTCAAACTACTTGAACACACCATTCACAGACCATACCTAAACATTTAGAGTTTGTAAACACAAATAATTGATCATAGTAATGCTTCCTGATCTCATCAGCATCTGCCCTTATCTCTGACTATTGTGTGAGAAAAGTGTTTTGTTTAAATATTAGACAGAATTTTCATACATACAGCCTGGCCAAATATTCTCTTTTTATTTTTGGCATTAAAAAAGAGCTTTCACGAGGTAAATTTCTCTCTCTAGAAACACTTAGACTATACAAATAATCCTGTTTTGCTGGCAACTGCAGGTTCAGCATATTAAGTTTCCCGGTTACTGCTTTTAACTCCTTCCTGAATTAGTCCCATGCATGATTCTGTCAAAACAGAGTGCTCCAACAATACTGAATGGGATGACATCACATTAAGTAGTCAAATCATGTGGCCATATGATGATGTCACTTAAAGGCATGTAAGGGTGACTGAAAATGAGAACATTCTCTCCTAAGGTTTTTGGGATAACCCTCTTACATCTTGCTTAACATGTTTAATGATTCTCCATCTGGTTTTATAGTCTCTGGTTATTTCTGCATTATGTAGATTTTTGAACTTTTTTATTGACAGATTACATTTGGTTCTATTATGTAAATTTCCTGACTGCGATTGTAAGCTGCTCCGAGGACCACTTCTGTGTTGGAAAAGTGAGACCAACATATAAATAAATGAATAACCTCCTGTATTCATCTCTCACACCCCCCCTTTGTTGAGTCCTATCCATTTCCAGGGATAAATTGCTGCTTTGCATTTTTTTTAAAAAAACAACAGCACCAATGCTACTGAATAATTCATAAAAGTAAAAATAGAACAAAATTTCAAAATTTGCATTTGATACAGCATTTATCTTTCTGCAACCATAGAGAGCAGCGAAACTCACCCATATCCATTCTGAATAGGCTGGGCTTAGAAAAACCCAGCCTGGGGAAGCTCGCCTGCCATCATCCCACTTGGCTGCCAGTTTCTCTCCTCTCCTCCCTTTCCCATACTTTTCCAAGTTTGCAAGTTGTGATGGAGGGCAACCAAAAGAGTTTGGCAAAAACTGATCTCTTCATCTAAATCTGCACCTCTCTGCAGCAAAGCTGGGGTGTTGATGCTGTGTACCCCTCCATTGTAGGCTCAGGTTGTCTATAAAGGTAAAGGTAAAGGGACCCCTGACCCTTAGGTCCAGTTGTGGCCGACTCTGGGGTTGCGGCGCTCATCTCACTTTATTGGCCGAGGGAGCCGGCGTACAGCTTCTGTGTCATGTGGCCCGCATGACTAAGCCACTTCTGGCGAACCAGAGCAGCGCACGGAAACGCTGTTTACCTTCCCACCAGAGTGGTACCTATTTATCTACTTGCACTTTGACATGCTTTCGAACTGCTAGGTTGGCAGGAGCAGGGACCGAGCAACGGGAGCTCACCCCGTTATGGGGATTCGAACCGCCAACCTTCTAATCAGCAAGTCCTAGGCTCTGTGGTTTAACCCACAGCGCCACCTGCGTCCCTTCAGGTTGTCTATATCTGTATATAAATGATATATATCCTAAAGACACCACAGTCCCTGCTGTGCCTCATTTTCCCAAAAGAAATCGCAGACCCTGGGCAAGCACCTGGAACTCCCTGGAACCTCGCACTGCTGTGGACATTGGGGTGGCATGTAACAACAGAATTTGAGACAGCTTAGAAGCAGCCTTTGGTAGTACAGCTTTCCCCATAGCTGCTCCCCCCCTTTCCCCCCTTAACTTGGTATGTTTTGGAAAGTATGAGAAAGCTGGAAAGGAGGGAAGCTGCCAGATGAGAGGGCTGGGTCCAAGCATTACAAGCCAAGGTGAAATGTCAAGAGGGGTTGTGCCTGGCTTGTAATGGCTAGGGGATTTCCAAACTGGGTGAATTCCTTGCTGTTCTCTCCCCACACCCCAATTCCGAAAGCTTTCTCCATCCCTGGATCTGTGTCCTAGAAGATTATCTACAGCTGGCTTTGAATTTACAAATAGCTGCATCAGTCTGAAGGTGGAATTTCAGCGGTGAATCGGGGTCTTGCTTAAGACTTGTATCCAAAGTCTCCCTCCCTCTCCCTCTCTGCCCCTGCAAGCTGCTTATGAAGGAAAATGAATATTTAAGTAGCTAACAATCCCGCTCTTCATCCTTTTGTTACTTGGAATTTGCTTTGAAGTTAAAAGGAATGTTGGCATCTTCTTACCGAGTGTTGCTTCTTGCCGTCTGGACTCGCCTTGGAAGTTAACACTCAGTGTGTTGGACAGCAATCTGTTGACTCGCTGGTAAGTTTAGATGGAAAACGGACGCTGATGAAAAACCCATCCTTCTCTCCTATGCACAAAAACGGTACAAAAATCACAAGGCACTACGTAAGGCTTCAGCGAGACCCTTCTCACATTAAGAAAGGTAAAGAATAGAAAGAAGAAATAAGCAAAGTTATGAGAGGAGAAGAGGAAATCTCAGACCTGCAAATCTGCCTATTCTTCATTATTGTTTCTCAGTTAAAAGTTAATTAGAATAAAAAGAACAAAATCCTTGGGCCTTATCTGCACTATACATTTAAAGCCAGAACACTTTAAACAGCCACGACTTTCCCAAAGCATCCTGGGAATTGTAGTTTGGTAAGGGACATGGGTGGCGCGGTGGGTTAAACCACAGAACCTAGGACTTGCTGATCGGAAGGTCGGCGGTTCGAATCCTGAGCTCCTCTTGCTTGGTCCCTGCTCCTGCCAACCTAGCAGTTCGAAAGCACATCAAAGTGCAAGAAGATAAATAGGTACCGCTCCAGCGGGAAGGTAAATAGCGTTTCCGTGCACTGCTCTGGTTCGCCAGAAGCAGCTTAGTCATGCTGGCCACATGACCCGGAAGCTGTCCGCTGGCTCCCTCGGCCAATAAAGTGAGATGAGCGCCGCAACCCCAGAGTTGGTCATGACTGGACCTAATGGTCAGGGGTCCCTTTACCTTTACCTAAGGGTGGTGAGAGTTGACAGGGGAGCCCTATTCTCCTACAGATGAACCAGTAGTGGAAAGTACTTTCAGGGTACCTCTGGTGAGTGATCAAAGAACTTGAGACTTCCTCATAACAGAGCCCCGGAGATAGTGAACTGTTCCACTTGACCTTAAAAAGCAAACAGTTTGGATAGCGCTTAGTACATTTTTAACTACCAGTTAATAAATGCATTAATAAAATTCTGATCCCAAGCAGAAGTTTATTTCCTAACAATTTAAATGCTAATACTTGCATGCCGATATTCAAATATAAAACCTGAAACCATTTAGATGTTAATTAATGCACAACACCCATCCTATTTGTTGGCAATTCTCAGAAAACCTATTCCAGTACTCAGGTTGTAATTTTTTTGTGGAGAGGATTCACTACATTAATACATAATCAAATGGTTGAATTCTTGCCTTTAAGGCAAAACTCTCCTGAATATTCATTGTGGGCCTGGGAATAGTGCCTCTATAACAGACAGCATTTTTGTACAGATGAGTGTTCCCTATCAACTTGCATATGTCTGCGGGAGGACACCCCAATAATTATCTCCCCCATAATGAAATTATTCCAGTACATGTAGCTTGTAAGTTACATAGGCATGTGATTTTGCAACAACCATAAGGCAAAATCTCATGTGTAAAGCTAGCTTTGAAAAGCCAGGACAAGAGCCCAAGTTTGAAATATTGCACTGAAGTTATTACAATATAAAGCATTCTTAGCCACAGTTGCCTAATCCTTCTGTACACCCACTTACACTGCAGATGTGGGCTAAAACTGGATCATGTGGTTTGCAAAAATTTAACTACCAATTTGGGGTGTGGGTGGGTATGATTTTAGGCTTCTAAAATCCGTCCCCAGTCACTGTGTGACAGCAGCATTTGAGAAAGCATTGTGTGATAAATGTATTATACGTTACATATTTCCTTAGAATTGTTATGAATCAGTAGCTCATGGTGTGTGTGTGTTTTGAAACTCACATAATTGTTATCAAGCATCATTATTGAGACTGCAACATGTCATGTCATACATATACAATATTTTTATAAATTAATTTAACATCAGCATTAACAGGCACTAGAACAAAATATTACAAACGCATTACTATCCAAAGAGTTTGTCATGATTAACATTATTACTGCCAATGCTGAAGGAATTAATAATGATTGCATTTATTATAAAGTGATACTGATGTAAGGGGGGAAATGTTTGTCCTAATTAAATTTTGGAAATCACTTTAGGGCTCTTCTAAAATGTGGTTGCTCAGTTTTATAGTAATTAATTCTGTGTGAAAAGTAGCTGGAGGGTTTTTTATGATGTTGATAAGACTATGGTTCACTATAAAGGTGTATTTCTCTCATGGTGATAACTGGGAACCGTTTGAAATCTGTTAACCTGTAATGTGTGAGTGTGTAACAGGTGTCCAAATTGTATGAGCTATGGGTGTGATTTTTACTCATATTTCTACTTGAAATTTGAGAGAGAGAGAGAGAGAGAGAGAGAGAGAGAGAGAGAGAGAGAGAGAGAGAGAGAGAGATGGTATCTGTCTGTCTTGAGGGACAATGGAATGTCCCTCTGGGGTGAAGTCAAACTGCTGTGTTAGCAAGTTTGGTCAGTGTGTATGGAGGCCCTGGGCTGCTCCGATGACAATACCTTCACTGATGTGGGCCAAAGGAAAGCAGAGCAATACATTTGGCACCAGCTTGCCTGCAGCAGTTGCTGGAAGGAGCAACATCCAACAATTTTAGGGACTCTGCTCCAGAATTGGTTAGAGTTAACCCCTTAGTTTTGACCAAACTGCGGGAGGCAGTGGAAGACAGGAGTGCCTTGCGTGCTCTGGTCCATGGGGTCACGAAGAGTTGGACACGACTAAACAACAACAACAACAACAACAACTACCCCTTAGTCTTTTCTTCTCCCAAAGATATCCCACAAGGCACCAGTTAGGATCAGAGCACTGGCAGAGAAAGGGGGGCAGTGGAAGCGGTCCGCCCTGGGTGTCATCTCTGAGGGGGAGTGACATCGCTACGGGCGGTGCTCCCCTGGGATGCTCGGCGGTGGGGCACCCCCGCGGGCAGCTAGTCCTGCCCCCCAGGGCACAGCATGTGTGCAGCTCCAGGTGCCAGAGCAGCTCGCTCCGCCTCTGGATCAGTTTTCCTTCTTCTCGGTGGGCTACCTTCCCATGTTGACAAGCCCCACCTGCCCTTCACTTCCCTCTACAGCACATAGGTGGACAATCTACCTCCAAATGGTTTGCCTCAAGAACCAACCTGGACCCAGTGATCATGATCTGAAGCCCTTCTTCATGTGCCTCCTCCACAAGAGATCTGGAGGGTGGCAACATGAGAATGGGCCTGTTCCACAGCAGCTCCCCAGGGAGGCCCGCCTGGCACCTTCATTTTGCACCTTTAGGCACCAGGTGAAATTGTTCCTCTTCAACAAGCCCTTTGTCTGATTAACACTCCTTTTAAATGTTTTTTTGGGGAGGGGTATTGTTTTGTTTATATTATGCATTTTGTGCTTCGTTTTGTATTTTCATGCTGTGAACCTCCCTGAGCTTTTTGGATGAAGGGTGATATAAAAATGAAACAAACAAACAGTGGTACCTCTGGTTAAGAACTTAATTCCTTCCGGAGGTCCATTCTTAACCTGAAACTGTTCTTAACCTGAGGTACCACTTTAGCTAATGGGGTCTCCTGCTGCCACCGCCACGCGATTTCTGTTTTCATCTTGAAGCAAAGTTCTTAACCCGAGGTACTATTTCTGGGTTAGCGGAGTCTGTAACCTGAAGCGTCTGTTACCTCAAGCATCTGTAACCCGAGGTACCACTGTACATTTTAAAATTCATTGTTTGGCCCTTAGCTGCTCTAGCTGGACAAGGAAGGAGCTGAAGTGCTGAAAGCAAAAGGCACTACAGTAGGGTTGCCATATTTCAAAAAGTGAAAATCCAGAGCTTTTTTGGCAAAATCTCAAAACTAAACCCCAAAATTCCACCCGGACACTATTTTTGGCAAACCAATCCCAGAAATTCCGGATTTATAGTGGACCTACACTACAGTGTTGACAAGGCCAGAGGCTTCCTATTGACTGCCAAGTCCTATCTCATCTCCTGAATCTGAAAAGAGCCCTGAAGTTTGAGTCCCCAGTTTGGTCACCAGGCAAATTCTCATTCTCAGGCTCTGATATTTCTGGATGAGACCCTGGAGCCTCTGACATTTAAGGTCAATTAAAGGGAAAATAAATAAATAAAGTGATAACGGGTGTGTCTGGAAAAAGTTTGTATTTGTCCATTGTGAACGCAGCAACATGCTATCTCAAGGGAAATACCTCATTTTGCAGCGGAGAGAAATACATTAATTGCTTGGTTGTGGTATTCATACTGCCTTAGTCATAAGTCTTAACTCTCCATTAAACCGTATTTCCCCACACACCCCGAATTGAATAATATATTTAATAAAGACCCATCAAGAGCCTCCAAGTTAAGGGGAAGTGTTGTCTCCCAGGAAAGGGAGAGAGATGGTAAACAGCTGAATTTCTGGGATACTTTATTACATGCTCGTTTGTCTGTGTGGTGGGCACGTGATGAACCGAAATGACTGGTTTCCCTGCAGAATGTACCACTGGGGATAGCATAATGCATGGAATGGCTCACGGTTTGTGTGTCTGATGGTAAAAATCAATGGTCTTCCTCATTGAAAGGTGCCCTCGGGGGGCAGGAGGCAGTGAATAGCTGATTAGTTTGTGTGCGCATGCTGGCAGATGATAAAGCAGCGCTGAAATCGGTCGTATGCCATAATAAAGTACCCGGCCCCGTCTTTAAAGCTAGCGTGGACTTATGTCTCAGGGGAATATGCCTCCATTAACCAAAACCATGCAGTAACTCATCTTTAACCACAGTAAGAAAATGCCAGATAGCAGCGACTAATAATGATCTACTGGAGCAAAAAGCGAGAGACACACAGAGAGGGAGACCAATCTGGATTGTGAGGCTTATTTCAGATCTGTGTTTGCATTTATTTATTTAATAGGTTTTCTTTCTTTTTCTTTTTCTAAAAAAACCCCCTTCCCTCCCACCTTGAAAGCCCCCAAGGGGCTCTCGAGGCAACTTTCAAACAATTAAAATAAGCACTGCAAAAACAACAACAGCAATTTAACTGCATCCTAAGGATGTCTACTCAGACAGAAATCCCTCTGTGCTCTGCGGGATTTATAGTGCAATCCTATAACTGTATACTTAGAGAAACAAGCCCTGCTGAGTGCAGTGGACTTACTCACAGGGAACATTGTATGATTACTACCTTGCTATCTAGTACGTGTGTTTGGGTTTGGAGCCCAAACCAGTTAAAGCACAGATTAAACCCAGTCCATAGTTTTAGTAAGGTAGTCTGACTAAAGAACAGACAAGGGGCACTTAATCAATATTAGGGGTCTGTAGAGACCACAGTATTCACTTGGTACATGTAGTGTTTGGATGGGTCTCAGTCTGTTTCAGATCCACTCTATATTATTCTGATTCAGTTCCTTTTGTTGTTATTTAGTCATTTAGTTGTGTCCGACTCTTCGTGACCCCATGGACCAGAGCACGCCAGGCACTTCTGTCTTCCACTGCCTCCCGCAGTTTGGTCAAACTCATGCTGGTAGCTTTGATAACACTATCCAACCATCTCATCCTCTATCGTCCCCTCCTCCTTGTGCCCTCCATCTTTCCCAACATCAGGGTCTTTTCCAGGGAGTCTTCTCTTCTCATGAGGTGGCCAAAGTATTGGAGTCTCAGCTTCATGATCTGTCCTTCCAGTGAGCACTCAGGGCTGATTTCCTTAAGAATGGAGAGGTTGGATCTTCTTGCAGTCCATGGGACTCTCAAGAGTCTCCTCCAGCACCATTTATATGCCTGTTGTCTTTGTCCATGGAGTTTTCTTGGCAGGGATACTGGAGTGGCTTGCCAGTTCCACCTCCAGGTGGATCATGTTTGGTCAAAACTCTCCACTATGACCTGTTCATCTTGGGTGCCCTGCTCAGCATAGTTCATAGCTTCTCTGAGTTATTCAAGCCCCTTTGCCACGGCAAGGCAGTGATCCATGAAGGGGGATTGAGTTCCTTATTTGGGTACAAATCTGATCTTAATGGCTGTAATGTTTGTTCTTTTCACGTTAGTGGGTGAGATTTGCAGGCAAAGGAGGCCCTCCTGAGTAGATTAAACCTATTAAATTCCAGGCAGATCCATTAAGGGATTTTTGGGCAGGGAACCTTTCAAATTTTTTTTTAAAAAAAACAAAAAGTCTTTAACTTTTTTTTTTCTTGCCAGAATTGAATGCAAATTGCAGGCATCACCACTCCTTTAAGACGATAGAGCCTGCCAAATGTCAGAAGTCTAGCCATAGCAGTTCTGCAAGGACAGACTTTACCATTTTGGGGTGGGGGAAAAAAACCATAGTCCCTCCCCTAGGTATTTTTTTTTTTTTTGCCAATTCCTCTTCCCATTGGCAGCCCTGTCCTCCATATTTTTCCTGTTGTGACATGACCCCCAAAGTGCATAAACCCCATTAAACACCTTTAGGGTCAAGACAAAAACGTTCCTCTTCAACCAGGCCTTTGGCTGACTAACATCCTATATACTTTTATAGTATATAGTATAGTATATATATGCGTTTGTGGGAGTTGCAGGGGGTTATTGGTTTGCTTTTCTTCTTTTTATTATGCATTTTATGTTTTTTATCTTGTGTTTTTATGTTGTGAACCGCCCTGAAATCTATGGATGGAGGGCAGTATACAAATTTAATAAATAATTTTTATTGGGTTTTGTTTTTTTTACCTTTAAAATATGCAAGTAAGCTCCTGTCCAAGCAAGTCCTTGGATATTTGGTAGATGGAGATAGGTCCAGTGAGCGCAATCTCATCCCTGCTCTGCCACATGTTCATTTGTACCCTTGATGGCTAACCAACAGGGGCACAGACAGGAGCAGGCACCAATATTTTTGGGATTTATTCTGACCATTTTGCATATTTGGATGGATATCGAATTGTGACTCTTAGAACCATAGAATTGTAGAGTTGGAAGGGACCCTGCGGGTTTCCTTGTCCAACCTCCCGCAATGCAGGAATCTCAACTAGATCAGCCATGACAGATGGCCACCCAACCTCTGCTTTAAAACGTCCAAGGAAGGAGAGTCCACCACCTTCTGAGGGAGTCCCTCCCACTGTCAAACAGCTCTTACCATCAGAAAGTTCTTCCTGATGTTTAGTAGGAATTGACTTTCTTGTAACTTGAAGCCATTGGTTCAGGTCCTAACCTCTGGAGCAGGAGAAAAACAAACTCGCTCCATCCTCCATGTGACAGCCCTTTAGATATTTGAAGGTGGATATCATGTCTCCTCTCAGTCTCCTCTTTTCCAGGCTAAACGTACCCAGCTCCCTCAACCATTCCTCATAAGGTTTTGTTTCCAGACCTTTGGGTCATCTTGGTCAGCTTCCTCTGTACTGGTTCCAGCTTGTCCTTCACAAATTGTGGTGCCTAGAACTGGACACAGCACTCCAGGTGTGATGCACTGATGGAGGGGTCTTTAATTCATTGGGACCTTCTGTCAGTAGGACAATGACAGAGCTCTCTCCCCCCCCCCGCACTATATCTTGTTATGTTCCAAAGCATTCCCCAACTCTCTGGAGCAGAGTTTGGGGTGCATGGGGGATGGGGCTTCCAATGGGAAGAGGAATTGGCGAAGAATTGCCTCTCTCCTTGTTCCGCCCACAGAAGGATTACAAAGCCTTCCCCTAGTCTCTAAATATCTAATACATCTTTTGATATCTAATGACACTTGATCTTAATATTAGTACACGGCTCTAATTCCGCGTTTAGTATTTGGCTGTCAAAGTTTCATAGCAATTTGATACTTGACACACTTTTAACCACCAGCACTCAAGTGTCAAATACAGAAGTCAGTTATCAGATGTCAATCGAAGATTTGGTGCCTATTTAGGATTTGTTATTTGATAATATTTGATGGTTGACACACTATGGTATTTATTATTTGTCTGCAACTGACTGCTGGCACGAAGCAATGTTCTTTATCTGATAGCTGAGAGGAAATTACGATACTGTTTAACTGGTGGAGCAATCGTACCACTGGCTCAGTAGAGGAAAATGAAGGATCTGAATGTTCTCAAGCCCTGCAAGGCGTAGGTTGGCAGGGCAGGAAGGAAGAGGGAGCAGCATTTTCTCATGCCCACTCCCAACCTGGGTCTTCTTCCAGTGACCAGTTTATATTTTTTGTTTTCAACGGGAGGCAAAATACATATGCAGGCTCCAGGAATTTAGTATGTCCCTGCTCCCTATTGCGTGCCCAGGCAGAGATTCCCCCCCCCCACCCTGACCCCAGGCGACATCTGGGTGGAATAATGACTCGTGTGTTATGGGATTAAAATTGGCCACAACTTTATTAAACTTTCAGATGTAGGAAGACCTTGTCTTAGGCATTGGCCATTTATTCCTCCCAGTCCCTGGCCGGGGAACTGGGGCACATCAGGGTTAACCAATCTGTCTCCACCCCCTTTTATGCTTAAAGAGCGGACCTTACCCTTACCTGGTCCACTCCCCTGGCTCCGCCTCCCCAGTCATTATTGGCTATTTGAACTGAGGTTTGGTGGGAACCTCAAGGTTCGCGACTTGGGGAGGTGGCCCTCGAGCGCTCTGCCAGGAATCACGTGGGATTGGGAGTGCTGCACATGGGCACACAAAGGGCACACACATCTCCGTTTGCTGTGGAGAGTGGTCATTTTAGGGTTGTGCTGGGAGAATTAGTCATGGTTTGGATGTAAACTTTCCCCCAAACTTTGCTTGGCATGCCTCCTATCTTCCCTTGGCACACCCACCTTTCATGTCTACTGGCATCAGAGCTCTCCCATTGGTAAGGTAAAAGCTATGGAGACATTCATAGCAGCTGCAAAAGATCTCGCAAGGTCAATTCTTCCTGCCCAATGGCAGACCACCATCTCCATCTTTGATGAGGGAGTTTTGAAAACTCCTTTGACCCATGCGACAACTTAGGATTTCTGCCTTAGTGGACCAATTAGTTTTCTGACCCTTGATCATCTTGGTTGCCCTCCTCTGCCCATGTTCCAGCTCATCAACACCTTTCTTAAACTGTGATGCCCAGAATTGGACACAGTATTTGACCAAGGCAGAATAGAGTAGTACTATTACTTCCCTTGATCTGGACACTAAACTTTTTCAAGTTGCCTTAAGTCGTTTAATTATTAAGATGCTATTCTACTGGGTTTTTCCAGATTAATATTTCAGTTGTTTGGGTTTCAAATTTGTATATATATTTAAAACTGTAGACCACCTGGATATCTATTAAAAGGTGAGGCATAACTGTTAAATGGAAAATAATAATATTAGTACATGGTAGTGTTTGTATATTGCAAGCAATGGCACTGAATAATGGCAGTTTATGATATCTTACACTGGACTTTCTGCAAATCTACATAAAGTTCAGAGAGGCAATAAGTCAAAATTATTCAAATTTGAGGGGAGGGCTGTCATGCTTCAGACTAAAATGCTTTATTTGGATGACAAAACTGGAAATTAATTTTGAATACTGGTGAATGTTGTTTGAAGATAGTGATCCTCCTGGAATTAGCCGGTCAAGTAATTGTTTCACCTTGGTTCCAAGGAAAGGCAGCTGTACCAGGAGAAGGTAACCAGCTTTTCATAGATGGTGCTGGGAACCAATTATCACCCAGATTTTCTCAACTTCCACTTTTTCATGAAGTCAGAATCCAAACCGTAAATAGATTCTTAAGTTCTGAGTAAAAGGCACTGGATTTAAAAATAAGTATTAGCCTTTGTTATTTGCCAGTCTGATAGCGCACAGAGCTTGGCTACAAGATTTGGGTCTTAGCCTTAAAACAAGGGAGGGGAAAGGGGAATTTGTAACACTCAAATGCCAATGTTGAGGCCATCTATTAAAGGCAGAACTGAGCCAGGATTTGTGTGTGTGTGTGTGTGTGATTTGCTTCACATTTAGAGATCAAAGTAGGAATGCTTGAGGAATTTGTTCATTGCCAAGTCTGAGCTAAACGGACCTGATCTAAACCTCCTGAATTAATGTATGGATCACAGTGCTGCGGTCCGTGGGATTTTGCATCTCTCTGAATTTTGCATTTTCTGAATTATCACAATGCATATAAAATACATGTTTAAGATAATATACATTTAGGAGCAGGGCCAATGAGTGGAGGGAAGTTGGAAGAAACTACTGGGGCCTGATGGTCTGAAAGCAAGCCCGAGGCCTGACTATCTTGCATTTATGTCATTCGTAACAATATATATATATATATATATATATATATATATGCAGGTTTTGGTGTCCTCGGGTGTCTTCCCGTGTAAAAGTTGGGGTGTCTAGGCGACGTTTCGACGAGGTCTCACTCGTCATCTTCAGGCTGGTGCTTTCGGCTTCTTGTTACTGGAACAGAGCAGGATCTCAGTGTTTGAGTTCCTATAAATACTGTTGAGGGGGTGTGGTGTATAGCCTCCAATGTTCTGGGCAGGGAGGAAGTTCCCAGGCTAGTGTGCCTTTTCTTCTTTTGTTCCTTAATTACTTGAGGGATATCCTGAGTGATTTCTTGAGTGATATCCTGAGTACCACTTAGGTGGGTCATTAGGTGTGGATTAGTTGCTAAAGTCTTTGTGTCTTGACCTCTTGAACTTTGTGAAGAGTTTTTCTGAGAAGATGGCTGTACTGCACTTAGTTGTGCTCTGGCTTGGCTTCGTGTATAGGGGCGAGCTGTGGTTTTGTGGCTTGTGTCAGCCAGATCTGTGTAGGGATTGCAGGGGGGTGCAGCATCCGGAGGTGCCTCCATGGTTTGGCTACTGGGTGGTGTTTGTAATTTATCTGTGGAGAGGGTCTGGGTTTGGGTCTGGTGTGGTTGATTGGTGATGGCGTTCTGTGTGCCTCTGGATCTGGTGTCAGTTTTTGTGGGGAGGGCTAATTTCCAGATGTCTGGCAAGCGGGATGTGTCGTCACGCTTGTTCATGTTGTGAGGGTGTTTCTCTATCTCGATGGCTTCCATGATTATTCTCTTGTGGTGATGTTCCATGTTAAAGAGCAATTTGGAATCTGCAAAATTAATTTCGTGTCCTGTTTCTTTCATGTGTTGGAAAAGAGAGGAAGTTTTTTCTTCTTTTTTGACGGCATTCTTGTGTTCTGCGATACGTGCATTTATTCGTCTGTTTGTTTGTCCAATGTACGTGGCTGGGCAGACTTTGCAGGGTATTTCATAGACCCCTTGGTTTTCCAACTGGATTTTATCCTTGGGGTTTCTGAGGATATTGGCTATTTTTATATCAAGGGCACTACAGATAAAATTAGCAAAATCCTCCATAAACACAATATCAAAACAGCCTTTTGCACCAACCAAAAAATAGCCAATATCCTCAGAAACCCCAAGGATAAAATCCAGTTGGAAAACCAAGGGGTCTATGAAATACCCTGCAAAGTCTGCCCAGCCACGTACATTGGACAAACAAACAGACGAATAAATGCACGTATCGCAGAACACAAGTATGCCGTCAAAAAAGAAGAAAAAACTTCCTCTCTTTTCCAACACATGAAAGAAACAGGACACGAAATTAATTTTGCAGATTCCAAATTGCTCTTTAACATGGAACATCACCACAAGAGAATAATCATGGAAGCCATCGAGATAGAGAAACTCCCTCACAACATGAACAAGCGTGACGACACATCCCGCTTGCCAGACATCTGGAAATTAGCCCTCCCCACAAAAACTGACACCAGATCCAGAGGCACACAGAACGCCATCACCAATCAACCACACCAGACCCAAACCCAGACCCTCTCCACAGATAAATTACAAACACCACCCAGTAGCCAAACCATGGAGGCACCTCCGGATGCTGCACCCCCCTGCAATCCCTACACAGATCTGGCTGACACAAGCCACAAAACCACAGCTCGCCCCTATACACGAAGCCAAGCCAGAGCACAACTAAGTGCAGTACAGCCATCTTCTCAGAAAAACTCTTCACAAAGTTCAAGAGGTCAAGACACAAAGACTTTAGCAACTAATCCACACCTAATGACCCACCTAAGTGGTACTCAGGATATCACTCAAGAAATCACTCAGGATATCCCTCAAGTAATTAAGGAACAAAAGAAGAAAAGGCACACTAGCCTGGGAACTTCCTCTCTGCCCAGAACATTGGAGGCTATACACCACACCCCCTCAACAGTATTTATAGGAACTCAAACACTGAGATCCTGCTCTGTTGCAGTAACAAGAAGCCGAAAGCACCAGCCTGAAGATGACGAGTGAGACCTCGTCGAAACGTCGCCTAGACACCCCAACTTTTACACGGGAAGACACCCGAGGACACCAAAACCTGCATTCCTGTACCCGTGAAAATCTACGAAAGCATATATATATATATATATATATATATATATATATATATATATATATATATTCCATATTCAACACACACACAGAATTCTGAATAACGGCTTGCGAACTTGTGCTGCAAACCAGAACTTTTCTGAATATTTTTGGCGCTATACAGTGGTACCTTGGGTTACATACGCTTCAGGTTACATACGCTTCAGGTTACAGACTCTGCTAACCCAGAAATAGTGCTTCAGGTTAAGCACTTTGCATCAGGATGAGAACAGAAATCGTGCTCCGGTGGCATGGCAGCAGCAGGAGGCCCCATTAGCTAAAGTGGTGCTTCAGGTTAAGAACAGTTTCAGGTTAAGTACGGACCTCTGGAATGAATTAAGTACTTAACCTGAGGTACCACTGTACAAACATTCTCTTCTGTGCTTTGACAGTATGGCAGCACAGTCTCCTCTTATTATGTGTAGTCACATTTGCATGTTTTTGTAAGTGAACGCTGTGCCAACACAACACAGTGTTGTATGCATGAAAATATTTTTAGCTAGTCCGCCCTTGCTGAGGGGGCCTGAACAACTTTTTCCATCATGTCTTGAACCTGCTCTTGGCGTCCCTGTTTAGAAATGTATACTGTGAGCGAAAATACATCTCGAAATGCACATTTTCTGAGAAATGTGTCCAAAAATATGTATTTTTCAAATAATATTTTGTTTTAGTTTTCAATTACAATCCAATAATAGCCTAATCATAACAATACCAATTGTTCAAATACGAAATATATAATTTAGATAAAGTGGCATGTTAGATTTGATGATTTGATGATTTTCTTTAAATCTGTGTTACACATTCTGGTCATAATAATAATAATCAACAACTGCGATATTAATAACTTCTATTCATGACAATACATTAAATGATTTATAAAACTACAAGTGAGGAACTCAAACTATATCCTTGTTCTCCCCGTGTGTGGCAATTATTCTGTCCATAGTGTCTCCTTCTAACAGGATGCAATGGACTTAACAATGAGCGCATGCAGAACTGACTTGGACTGCAGTGAAACCAATCCACCTATTCCTAGACCAAAATAGGTGAGAAACCCTTCTCGTGTCCATTTCCCTCCTCCATTGGGGCTGCTATCTCTCATGTGAGACATGATCACATAACCCGGTCTACCCTTGCAGACTTTCCATTCACTACAAATATGATGTAGTCCCTTCCCACTAGGAACAGGATACCAGGATATCTCCACTATCCCTTGATTTAGGGAGTCATCAATACATCAGATGGGGATGTGGGTGGCGTTGCGGTCTAAACCACTGAGGCTCTTGGGCTTGCCAATCAGAAGGTTGGTGGTTAGAATCCCCATGATGGAGTGAGTTCCCATTGTTCTGTCACAGCTCCTGCCAACCTAGCAGTTCGAAAGCATATCAGTGCAAGTAGATAAATAGGTACCACTGCGTCGGGAAGGTAAACAGCTTTCCCCTGTGCTCTGGCTTCCATCATGGTGTTTTGTTGCACAAGAAGCGGTTTAGTCCTGCTGCCCACATGACCCAGAAAGCTGTCTGTGGACAAACACTGGCTCCCTCAGCCTGAAAGCGAGATGAGGGCTGCAACCCCACAGGCGCCTTTGACTGGACTTAACCGTCCAGGGGTCCTTTACCTTTACCTTACATCAGCAGCCACTAGAAGAACCCCTTCCCTAATCTCAGACCTCCTTGTATGTCCAGCAATTAACACCCCTTATGAGGAGGAAAGGGATGAAGACAATTGACATGCTGGATAGGTTTGGGAGCACGGGGACAAAGAAATGAATGTTGCAGGCCCAAAGGGGAGTCACACCTACGACAACTGCTGCAGACACCTTTCTGCACACCTGGGCTTTTTGCTAGTAATAGCAGCCGTAACCATGGGCCCTCATCTAAGCCACCCTGATGCCCAGAGGGAGCGAATGAATGAATGAATGAGATCTCCTCTGGCACAACTCCAGACTCCTTGTGGAAATTAACTGGCTTCACAAAGGCATTATGAATAATTGAACGTCAAGGCAGCCTCTTCCCTCTGAAAACAATAAGGTAAGGCTGAGGCATTTGTAGGGCAGCCTGGAAAACATACTGCAGTCTCTCCCATGCTGTTTCCAGGATGAGCATAAATAAGGAATATTGGCTGCCAAGGCTCACAGTCTCCTACACTTGTGCAGCAGAAACATTCAGGGTGGGATGGGGGGAATGAAATCCCCTCCCTATGTTAAATTCATGCATAATTACTAGGAAAGCTTCTCTTTCTCTCTCTCTTTCTTTTTAAAACTGCATTTCAGAGGAGCATTTTGACCAAATATAATATTGGAGCCCATCTTTATCAAACATTCATGTGTTGTGTGAGAGATAAAAACAGGAATCCATAATTCATATGGCAGAGTGTATTACCAAGTGCGAATGAGAGGCTGAATTTAAATGAGGGAGGCCTGAACAATATATTTCTGGGAGGCATCATCTTCAATCATCTGCATTATCCACCAGATTTTTTTTCCAGAATAGTAAATCTCATATATATATATATATATATATATATATATATATATATATATATGGGTTAGTGAGAGTGTGTATGTAAATACGCATACACAGGCATAAGCATGCACCCAGAAACAAGACACACCCAAAGGTAGACCACCCTGCAATTCAATCACAAAGACATATATTAAAGACATGGACACACACACATACACACAGAGGGAAAGAGAGAGAAAGATGCCAACATGATTTTCTTGGCCCAGGGCATTGTATTTACAGTGGGCCCTCTACCCCACTTGCAAAAGATACTGGTTTGCATAAAAATTGCATATGCTCTCTGTCATATGCAAATGTCTGTCCTCTTTTGCAGGTGGAGTAGAGGCTCCCAAAATAAATCAGTGATCACACACACACACACACACACACACACGTAATAAGACACATTAAATGTGAGCCGCTGAAGCTTTTCTCATAATTGATTTACCTGCTAGAAATGGCTTAACCTGTTGAATTTTTGCCAGGCGGCTATTAAAGACACCAGAGCCTTGCTGTTCCCCAGTGCCAACCCCAAACCATGCAAAGGACACACTTCCCACGAGTTGTCAATCCGTTTTGTCACTGTAGGTCTTTTCATCGATTGATCTCAAGCTGTGGCAATATTGCCTTCCAAACCAAGAGCAGGCGCTGAAGGGCTCAAAAGAGATTTTCAGATTTACATCAGCCCTGCTCAGATGCTTGTGCATGGATAAAGTTGAGATTTAAATTGTTGAAAGCAAGCGGTGCATCCACTTGCTGCGGTTATTTATTAATATTGAATAATAATTACAGCAACGTTACTGGCAAAGGCCAAACAAATCCCCTTTTGCTTGGAAGCTTTGACATGAATATGCCCATTTAAGTCTTTATACCAGCAGCAACAAGCCACTCCTAAGAGAACACTCATATTTTGCATTGGCATGCTGGCTTGGGCCAATGGGAATTGTCGTCTAAGATACCCAAAGGTTGACAAAAGCTGATCTAGTCCAGTACCCTGTGTCCAAAAGTGACCTAAAAGGTGCTTCCTGAAAGTCTCCATGAAGGCAACCATCTCCACCCTCCAGCACCTGCTATCCTTCTTTCTAATAGTGAATGCAAAAGGTCAAGTGCCTGAGCTCCCCTCCCTTAAATATCTGGTTTCTCTTTCTCCTTTCTCCTGCCTTTTGTATCCCTTTCCCTTTCCTAGCCATCTTATCTTTGTTTAGAATGTGTGTGTGCCAAGACTGCTGCCTGCAACAGAATAATGGTACAGAATCTACTCCTTGACGTGCTTTGCTATACTATATTCTTATTCCTACAACTCCAGCTGCTACTACATTATGTACTGTGCAAAGTGCCATGTGGCTCTCAGTGCCGAAAAGCTGCCCAGCCACAACAGACTTGGATTTCTAGGCCGAGCATAAAGCTACGAAAACTTTTGGGTTTGGAGTGTCCGTTCTTCCGCTGTGGCCTTAATGAGAGCAGCACTCAGAGCTAGCGCTCCATTATATATTCCATCTGCATCTATGCTGGCTTATTGAAGCCTAATAAACCTTCCCCTCCTACATAATTACTTTTGAAATTCAATGTTGTGTTGCCCCAGTCCACACCCTTCTCCCCGTTACACTCTTGCACACACGTTTCCCCCCTTTTGTAATTAAAATGGAAAAATCTGTGCATTAGTTTTCTTTACACATTATACAATAACAGAGAAATTAATTAAGAGGTCTATATTTCTATTTCAAGGTTCAAATGTTTTCAATGAGTAGAACGTGCTCTGGAAAATCTGCAGCATCAGCTGAGCCGCTTGCTTTCCAAATGCAATCAGCAAGCCCTCTTTTCCCCTTGATTACTGTAAGTGGATGTGATTCGCCAACAGATCCTGAAGTTCAGCAGAGCTCCAAACCAAAGTCATCTTTGGACGTCAGCTACTGGCCATCTCTGGCTTCCTGGGAATCTAGTCAGGGTGATTTACATCAGTGGTGCCATGCACTTATACTTCCATGTTTATTTGCGACTATGAGTTTTGGTGCATGATTAATACTCACCATAATACGTTAAGAACCACGATCCCCTGCAAAAGCAGTCATGCAATGCCTCCAAAGGAATAGTTGTGTGTGTGCGTGTGTATGTGTGTGTGTATGTGTGCTCCTTGTTCTTTCATTTTGAAGATGAGCCACCTAACATCACAGTAGCATCAGATGATTGGCAGGGGTGATGAGTGATGATGCTCAGAATCAGCCTTCTGGCTGGATTCTATTCCCCACCTCCTGAAAGAACTAGGAACAGGAGTGGGTTAGGTCAAAACTGGATTGCCTGAGATATAAATCCTGATCCAGGTGATGCTCTGAATGTATGGGGAAAGACAAGGCCCCCGTCCCATGACCCCTTGCATGCCAGCTCTGGGAGGGAATATCTGGAGAGGGATGCCTTGTCAGGACTCCTGATGGCAGGGAGGTTTCTAAATGTGTTTAGCTGAATGTGCTAAGGATTCCCTTTCAGACCTTCCCCCGGGACACGAGATATGAAACAGGGGCTTGTGTGCACCACCCTCCCCCCTCTATTCACTTTGAACACTGGAGGAGGGCTATTATAGATGCTCACTAGGGATCACCTTGCCAACAAAGGCCCATATAGTTAAAGCTATGGTTTTCCCAGTAGTGATGTATGGAAGTGAGAGATGGACCATAAAGAAGGCTGATCGCCGAAGAATTGATGCTTTTGAATTATGGTGCTGGAGGAGACTCTTGAGAGTCCCATGGACTGTAAAAAGACCAAACCTATCCATTCTTAAGGAAATCAGCCCTGAGTGCTCAGATCGTGAAGCTGAGGCTCCAATGCTTTGGCTACCTCAGAAGAAGAGTTCTGGAAAAGACCCTGATGTTGGGAAAGATGGAGGGCACAAGGAGAAGGGGACGACAGAGGACGAGATGGTGGGACAGTGTTCTCGAAGCTACTAACATGAGTTTGACCAAACTGCAGGAGACAGTGGAAGACAGGAGTGCCTGGCGTGCTCTGGTCCATGGGGTCACGAACAGTCAGACATGACTAAACGACTAAACAACAAAGGGATCAAAGATAATGCAGTACATTGATATTTATTAAAAATCTCAAGAGAGGCCGTGCTTTGTTTTCTTTTCCACATTGAGGCACCAGACACAGTTTGGCTGCTTCCGCGAGCAAGTCAAACGTGGATTTAGGGGAGCATGACCGGTTCAGTTGCACTGGGCGTGGAGCCTCAAGAACCCCACAACTATGATATAGAGTAGAAAGCAAGAGGCGATGGGGCGAGCGCCAAATTTTGGCATCACACACAGCAATAATCTGCCCCATTCCCTTTAAGGCTTTATACCTTTTTCACTGGGTAAAAGTCCTGGAGAGGAGGGGACTCAGGCAGCTGCAGGGAGCAGGGGACTTTTGGCAACTGATTTTCATGGAGGAAGACCTCCGGGAATGAGTTCTTATGCTCACGAAGCCTGGCACATAAGGAGATTGTGTTTTTGCTAACTCCATCTTAGAACTGCGTGATTACGGAACAGCAATGCTTCTGTGGCACCACCGTTCCAATGGAAGAGAAATTGACTGCATTAAGTGCAGAACCGGAATTGTTTTCCTTCTGGATTGATTTGGTAGGGTTGTTGTTGAGGAACTGGGAAGGCAATGGCGTTTTCACACCTGTGTATTTCTCAAGTCTGCCCATGGCATGCCTCCGGTCTGCCCCCTGCTGCACAAAGTCCAGGGTCAGTAGCGCAAAGGCCATGGATCTTCCCACGAGGGGCAGGAAAGAGGCATCTCTCTTCACTGTCAGAGAGGGAGACCCGGTGTTTCCTAGGGGTCCTGGTTGCAGGGCTAGTGGCAGACCAGCCCCTCTCTCTTAGCCTTACTCTCCCCAACCACAAGTGGAGACAGTAATGTGTATTACCTCACTGTGCCCTTGTTACATGTGAATTGCTTTGAACTCTCTCTAGATGGTGTCATCATTATGTACAGAAAATGCTAAAGCTGCTCTAGGAATAAATAATTTTGGGGGGAGGGGGAAGCAGTGTTAACAACACCAGTCACTAGAAAAAGACAGGTGTGCCGAACTCCTGATTGCCCATTTGCATTTCCTCTAATAATGACAATAAATTTATTTTTCATCTGCTGTTGGGGGGTGGGGGGGGTGGAAACGGGCTCTTTAAAAGACTAATCACTTTCAGACACTCTATGGCAAACAGCAAGATTCGCACAGAATCCTTTTACAGCATTACTCCTGACAGCTTACAACCCAGACTATTAAACATTCATCAATAAAAATTTAACATCCCATCTTCTCTTTGATATCCTCAACTGCTCGCTACGGAAGACAACAAGGCTTTCCACGGCTCAGTGTGATGGCAGGACATCAAAGCAGCCTCCGCAGCTAGCCCACTTCGAACTGTTTCGTGTGTTTAGAAAGTGGAGTTGTCACTTGGGATCACAGAGAGTAACGCAAAAGCTTTTGCGCCGGCTCGTCTGTATCTATAATCCATCATCCCAAGGCATCTGGTGTGCCCATATTGTGCCTGTGCTGTGACTTGCAAAACTTGTTTCTCGTGGTAACCATCCTGCAGTCAATCTTGCAGCAGCAGGGGGGAAATAAACGAGCAGGGCTCCTCTCCCACCTGCCCGCCTTCTTAAGGGTTAAGAGCAGGACCTGAAGCGATGCTGAACCACAGGCGCGCTGGTGAAAATGGCAACGCACAAAGTGATGTCATTACACCGGGTGGTTTCTGATTGCTGTTCCACGTCATTGATTGCTGCCGGGAGAGAGGAGTAAAGTGTTCGATTTGTTTGTGTGCTTTAAAGATTACTATACTTGCTGGATAGCTCAGTTAGTTCGAGTGCGGTGCTGATAATGCCAGGGTTGCAGGTTTCATCCCTGTATGAGATAGCTGCATATTCTCACATTGCAGAGGGGTGGACTAGATGATCCTCCAGATTCCTTCCAACTCAACAGTTCTACGATTCTATTATCCTTCTTTCATCTGTGCATGTGCGTAAGATTTTTTTCCAAATGAGATTCCCCCCGAAGTGAGACCTGTAGGTATAGGGTGGTATACAAATTTAGCCAACAGCAATTAAACTTGTAATCCAGATCTCCCCCTCTGTTGTTTGCTAATCAGAAGGTTGACAGTTTGAATCCCCACAATGGGGTGAGCTCCCATTGCTCTGCCCCAGCTCCTGCCAACCCAGCAGTTCAAAAGCACACCACTGCAAGTAGATAAATAGATACCACTGCAGCAGGAAGGTAAACGGCATTTACTTGCACTCTGGTTTCCGTCACGGTGTTCCCTTGTGCCAGAAGCGGTTTAGTCATGCTGGCCACATGACCCAGAAACTGGTCTGCTGAAAAACGTCAGCTCCCTCAGTCTGAAAGCGCGATGAGCACTGCAATCCCATAGTTCCCTTTGACTGGATTTAACTGTCCAGGGGTCCTTTACCTTATTTCAGTGAGTAGATGTGCAGCCCATCTACAGGTAGACCTGGTATCCAGATGATACATGGCCACCGAACATTGAAATCTACAGTTCTTTCCCCAACACCTTTCATCTTCTGCAGCCCTTAATTAATCCTGCTGCTGTTACAATCGTTTCTGCAGCAACCCCTCCTCCCAAATTCACTGCATTTCCCTAAAACAACAATAGCAACACTCCATCAATACACCAGATAACTATAGTGGAGTATATTTCAGCATTGAAATGTATTATAACAATATCTGACTACCCCTCTTCCCCCAGCAAAATGGGTATAACAGAAAACCTGGGGTTATTCTGCAGGGCTCTCATCTCTAAGCCATAGTTCCACCTCCTGTGGTATGGGTAAAATAAGAACGAACTTTAGCTGTCTTGGCATTGATAGGGCAATTATGAAAATGTTTTCCTATTGGCTCTTTCCTTTCCTTTTGTCTTCCTACTGGCTCATCACTCCAGGAGATTTCCTGGTCAGGAAACTGGCCTGGTTTATATATGAACATTTGCCTGGATTAAATTCCAACCCCTACCGGGCCCAGGAATTTAGGGGAGTGTGGTACCCACAAACTCATTTTTTGTTGTTTAGTCATTAGTCGTGTCCGACTCTTTGTGACCCCATGGACCAGAGCATGCCAGGCACTCCTGTCTTCCACTGCCTCCAGCATATGTTATATGTTAATATGTTACTGGGAGAGGATGGGAAATTAGAAGTGTTTTTAGGGCTATATTGCCGCCTGCCTTGAAATAACTATGTTTGTCTAAAAATCTCAAGTGGAGAATATTAGGTAGAACCCAGTTATTCCATAACTCTTTTGCTTTAACCTATTAGTTGACCATTTCATCCATCAATGACTAAAGGGCTGCAGAATATCTATACAGCTTTATACATGATTAATTGGACGTTTTGCAGGATGCCATTTGATTTTGTAAAGGTTGTATTTTGACATGCATTTAACTGGTTAACTGGCCAAGTAATTAATGTTCATCCTCTAAATTTGTTTAGCTAGCCAGAGACCAAAGGCAGCTCCTTTTGGTTCTACAGAGTTCCACACTTTCTTTCTCTCTTGTACAGTAGAGGCCTCCCCAGGTTGTCTCAGGTTTCTGTAAGAGAACAAGTGTTCTGACTTGGAAAGTCAAGGGATGAAAACAGCAGTGGCTGGTGTGGAGTGGTAAAAAGACACAGCACCGCCCTTCTGATACCAGCCTTGCTGCAGTTTACTTGGACAGGGCTTGGGTGGGACAAGGTGGAAGTGAAGTTGGGGCTGCATGGACTATTGGACTGACTCTGCTGGGGCACCTGTGCAGCCCTGAAATCACCTGGCCACTTCCCTGCCCCAACCCTTTCCAGGTTGGCTGCAGTGATGCAGGTACTGGGAGGATATTTCCAGGCCCTCAAAGTGTGCCTGTTTTCCAAGGACAGTTGTGGATTTAAAGAAACCATCTCTGCTTCTGATTTGATCCTGGAATGTCCTGCTTTTCCTTAAGATGCCCCTATTTTCATCAGAGAAATCTTGGAGGATATGGAGTTATGAAACTCTCCAAGACAAGGAGATAAGTAGCTATACAAACTTTAGAAGACATCCAAAGGCAGCCCGGTATAGGGAAGTTTCTAATTTTTGATGTTTTTATATATGTTGGAAGCGGCCCAGAGTGGCGGGGCAACCCAGTCAGATAGGCAGGGTATAAATAATAAAATTATTATTATTATTATGGAATAGGATGTCCTTATGTTCATCAGAGAAATGTTGGAGCATCTGGATTTCTACATCTCCACCCTTCACCCCACCACCAGAACTTAAATGGCAACAAAGAGCTTTTGCACTGTGGGAATCCATCTTGAACTCCAAAGTTATTTAGAGATGATCGCACAAGTTGAATGTAGGGAGCTATTTAATGTGAACATCATCAGCATGTTTTCCTGGCTTTGAAAATGTGTTATCATTGCCACATACTTCTCAGTATCAACTCTTTTCCTTGATTCATGTAAACTGTGCTGGCAATTATTAAAGAGTTCAGCCTAATTAATGAACGGCTTTGCTTATTTCAAGAATTAGGCAAAGCTGTTGCTGCTTTCCTTCAGACTGCAGCTATGGGGGCATATGAGGCCTACACAAATAAGCCATGGCGTAATTTGAGGTACATTTATTTTTTCATGAAATGAAATTGACAATGTGATTATGCACATCCTGACTGTGTTCAGACACAGAGCTGGGTGCATTCCAGGTGTGTTTACAATGAATTAAGTCAAAATCTGTATTTTCTTTTCCTCTTTCCCTAGAACCTTCTCTGATTGCGAAGGCTGACCAAGAACAGTGGGGACACCTCTCCTTCAAAAAACCACTAGTCAATCAAAGGCAGCGCCAAACGGCAGAACCAGGACCTTTACAACATTTGGTGACGAAAACCCCAATTTTCACAGAACCCCAGAGAACGACTCTTCAGTGCCCTAACCTGCGATGTCAAGATTTCGCCGAAAACCTGACATCATCCCATTCAATCCAAAGGGGCCCAAACGTTAGCACTAGGCCCCCTGCACTGTTTCGCAGTGAAAACCCCACAGTGCCCTACAAACTGAGACCTTGGCACTGAAACCAGCGTGGGCAAGATTTCACCAAAAACCTTGTTGCATCCTATTCACTCCAAAGCAGCGGCAAATGCCTGCAGAAGCCCGCCTGCAATGTTTTGTGATGAAAACCCCACATTTAAATGTGCCACAGAAAATGAGCACTTGATGCCCTAACCTGCAGGGTTAAGATGTTGCCGAAAATCTGACGTCGTCCGATTTGCTCTAAAGAAAAGCCAAATGCCAGAATAAAGACCCCTGCAACGCTTGACGGTGAAAACCCCACATTTCATGGTGGCCCACAAAATCAGCCTCTGGCGCTGTAACCTGCAGGGTCAAGATTTCGCTGAAAACCAGGCAGTGTCTGAGACACTCTAAAGTGGCCCCAAATGCCTGCACATGACCCCCAGTAATGTCTGGCTGTGAAAACCCCACATTTCATAGCGCCCCAGAAAACGAGGCCTCTATGCCCTAACCTGCGGGGTCAAGATTTTGGCTAAATCCCGATGTTGTCCAATTAACTCCAAAACGGCGCCAAATGTCGGCAAAAGACCCCCTGAAACGTTTGGCGGTGAAAACCCCACATTTCATGGCACCCCACAAAATGAGCCCTTGGCACCCTGACCACCAGACCTGGCCAGGACGGCTTTCCTATTACAGCTTTTGGGCTTGAACAGGCACCTGACGCTCACCTGAGTCTACTCCACCTGAGGAATCACACACCTACTCCGTAAGCTAGCAAGCCCCATCTGGGCTGTGGGTCTGCATCCAGGCCAGGCCAGGCCAGGCCAACGCCAGAACAAGGACCCCTGCAACAAGAGCCGTTGCAACTTATTCACACTGATATATATGGTCCAATTCAACCGTTGCCTCATGGGAAAAACAACAACAAAAAACCCCTCTAAAATGAACCTCATTTTTCCTTTGCTTTCAACTGCTCTCAGTCTTATTTGTCTCCATGTTGCCATTTCATCAAACGTTAAGAATAAACCTAAAGGTAAGCCCTTAAAGAGAAAACCTAATGAATGCTGGATTGTACATTTTAGCCAGTAAGTTGTAGACTGCCAGGAGCAGGTCAAATAGGGAAAAGAAAACATTTTGAAAACAGATATGACTGCTTTTTGGGGAGCAAAAAACACACACAATCAAAATACAGACGTTTCTATCTCTGATATAATGGAGTGCCAACCCTTCACCAGAGAGACTCACTTCTAAGCACAGACTGAATGTTGATGCAATAAGGAAACTCTTTGCTTACTCCGTAGTGGCGTCAGCTCTCGGTTTAATGCATCACTGAAACCAACCTTCTTGCAGTATTTATATTAAATGATTTAAAAACAAGCTTCCCCCTGTGTCTCCTAAAAAGTAACTCTTACTGAATTAATGGGACTTGCTCCTAGGTAAATGCAGATCCTCCAAGCGTCCCTATTTTCCAGGGACAGTCCCAGATTTGCAGAAGCCGTCCCAGTTTCTGATTTGATCCCAGAATGTCCCGCTTTTACTTAGGACGTCCTTATTTTCACCAGAGAAATGTTGAGGGGTATGGAGTTATGCGACCTCTGAGCCAAGGAGATAAGTAACTCTACAACCATTAGAAGACAGCTGGAGGCAACCCTGTATAGGGAGGGTTTTTTGAAAAATGTTTAATGTTTTATTATGCTTTTATATATGTTGGAAGCTGCCCTGCAGATGTATGGGCAGATGGGCAGGAAATAATAATAATAATAGTGGAATAGGACAACCCTATTTCATCAGAGAAATGTTGGAGAGTTTGTAAATGGGGTAAGGATTGCAGCTGCATTCCATTCCTTTGAGTGGCCAAGAAGCTGTACATGAATAGGAAGAATCACCTGAGACATGAAGCACTTTCAGTCTCTCCCAACTGATATAACTATGATTAAACCCAATGTTTTAATGGTGGCTGCAATTCACTTTTGCAGGGGGAAATGAAATGCTGCCGACTGCAGGACCTGCTGCTCACCCACCCCTAGGGGAGTGGACTGCATTGCAGAACCAGAGCAGGTGTTTTGCTGGTATAAGGTCCTAGGCTCAAGTCCTTGGTATCTTCCAGTTAAACAACTATCAGGCAGCAGGGCAAAACAGCAACAACCTTGGAGAGTTCCTGTCTCCATCAACTCCATCAGAGGAACAAACTCTGTTTAAAAGCTTCACCTGGCTCATGGTAGCTTGTGCCTTAATACATAGGTGTATGGAGGGGGTACCTCAAAGCATGTACAGTGTTCCCTCAGTTTTCGAACGTCTCTATTGACGAACATTTCAGTTTTCAAACGCCGTAAACCCGGAAGTAAATGCTTCGGTTTTCAAATGCGTCTCTGAAGTCAAACAGGAAACGCGGCTCCATATTGAGTTTTCCATTTTGAGTTTTCAGTTTTGAGGCTTCTGTACTGAATTTTCGGTTTTCAAACAATTCGGTCTTCCAGAACGGATTATGTTCAAAAACCGAGGTACCACTGTATTTATTTCAAAAGCGTTCATTCCACTTTTTCCTCCACAAGGAGACTCTCAGAGCAGTTAGCAGAATGTAAATGCAAATACTATAACAATAATCCCATTATTTGAAACGGCATGAAAACATTCAACAAGAGCAACACTTAAAAAACGTGGGAAAAGCCTGAGGACCGCCGTACCTCAAGGACCGCCTCTCCCCATATGAACCTACCTGGACCCTGAGATCATAATCAGAGGTCCTTCTCTGTGTGCTGCCTCCTGTTTGTATATCACCCTACCAGTTCCCCCTAGCAGGCATTCACGCACACACACACACACACACACACACACACACATATGCTCCAAATGAGACACTTGCCATGCGCATGAGAGATGAAACCCAGAGAGCAAAGAATGCTGACCTGCACATTTTTCTGCATTTGGGAAGAACTGGCTGCTGAGGCAATGGTTAACTACTGCTTTCAGCACTTTATAGACGTAACCCAGGGCTTCTAATAAAAAACAAGAAATCTCCTGCTGTGAATGGTGTCCATTACTGGAGAAAGCATCACTTCCCATATAGCTTGGAAACAGTGAGACACAGACTATACATAAGCAGTCATTTTAAAGCACATAATCACAGACAGGCGGGGTCAGTGCTGCACATCTGGAATGGCAGGTCTTAAAGGCAGGCTGCCAGGGCGAAACCGACAACTGAGAAGGAGAAATCATCCTGATGGCTCTTATTTGGAGACTTAAATCTGGAGGAGTGGACATCGAGGCTTCTGATTGCAGGCCATGAATTCACATTTTAGACCTTCCTTGGCTTTTAAGCAACAACAACAACTTGATCAAGAGCAGGAGTTAAAGCTGGAAAAGGTGTCTTCAGTTTCAACACTGTCTTATGCTGGCCTTTGTGAAGGTCTTTGGGTCTGCTGTCAAATTCCACAGATGTTTCATCATAGCAGGAGCCAAAATGCATATAATAAAAATGCATAATAACCCCCTTCCTGGGATCACACTGGTTTAGAAATGTAGACCCTGAGAGGAAATGTGTTTAGAGATTATATTTTGTGAGAAAATAGGTCCTTGAAGCATTTGGGATGCTTTGAGGTGTGGGTTTTAAAATAAGACTTAGGAAGGAAGAGCACACACAACACTGACACGGACTGCAAATCAACCTCAACCCTGACTCATACTCATGATGTGTGAATTGGGCCTTGAATTCCCAATGGAAAGAAGGATCCATTCTCCAAGCCCCACTTTAGGCAAACTTTTCTGGACTTTCTACTCAGGGGAATCTTTCTGAGGGCGAAATTCCCTCATAGACAACCTCTGCTAGGGTGGAGAGTGTGTACCCCAGTGGTGGATATGGCTAGGGACAAACAAATGAGTGGAGCAACAGATGCAACTCTTGCCTCCTCCCCCCCTTTTTTTGCAGTAGTCTACAGTCACACACACACACACACACACACACACACACACACACACAATCTCTCTACATCCAGGCAAGTGAGAGGCATTACCACAGCTCAAGGACACATTCCAACTAGACAACTAGAGAGGGGTGTGGCTGGAGAGAGTCTTGAGGGCTGGATAGAGACACCTAGAGCTTTGCATTTGGCCTCTTTCCTGTAATATCCGTTCACTTCACTCACTAGCAGTAAATTTTTATAACCTCTGGTGGCTCAGAGAAAGGAAGGATCATGTCCTCAGCTGTAAAGAAGGGCAGCTTTTATCATTCCAGGTGAGCCATATTTGTGGACCGGAGAGGGGGTCTTTTCTTTGGTGGCGTCCCACCTGCAGAATTCCTTTGCCCCACATGTTCCCAAGCTTCTTCACCACTGTCTTCTTTTTAAAAAGGCTAAATTCATCTTCTTTGCCTACACTTTCCATATTAACACATTTTTAAATCAGAGGTAATCTGTTTCCTAATTGCATTTTGGATGGCTTTATATTGCTGTTGTTTGCAACTGCTTATTCTGCTTTAGTTTGTGCTTAATAATTTATGGTGACTTTGAAAAAACAATAAAACACATTCTTATTGATTTTGAGCTGCCTTGAGGTCTCATGTCCCAGAAAAACAGGGGGAAAATATCCTTAAATAAATGCATTCACAGAAGTTGTGAATCCCAACATAGGAAAGCAGTCATAGATCGGTCACTGTTGTTGTTGTTAATTTCATTTCTTACTGCTTTATATTTTTAAGGAAAAAATCTCAAAGCAGTTTGCAACCTACATTAAAACATAAAATGAAACATTCCAAAAGTATACATTAAAGAAGAAATCCAAATACATTTAAAGCAAAACAATTAACAGCAAACTAAAATATTATCTTAAAGATTTCAAAATAAAACATTGCTAGAGGAAGTCAAATATAAAATGTGCACTTATAATAGCACAATTAGGAAGAGAATATTATCCTAACCATACCATACCAGCTGCTGTTCCTGTCAATCCTGCCAATGCCAAGAGCCAGCTTTTCCAATATGGTTTGATAAGATTTCCAAAGGTACTAAATTACTGTTGCACTTTTAAGACTGTGGTCTTGGCATCAGCAGTGGGTGCCAGCACAAAATGGCTGCCATTGGTAGTTAAAAAAGGAGGGGGGAAGAGGTGACGGTGAGTCCCATCATAAAAAAAGTCCAGCTCCAAGGGTCTTCTGGCTGTTCCCTAAGTGAGGTTAGAGGGAACCAGGCAAAGGGCTTTCTCAGTAGTGGTACCTGCCCCGTGGGACATGCTTCCATCAGATGTGAAGGAAATAAACAACTATCTGACTTAGAAGACATCTGAAGGCAGCTCTGTTGAGGGAAGTTTTTAATGTTTGATGTTGAGGTTAAGAACTTCGCTTCAGGATGTTAAGAACTTTGCTTCAGGATGAGAACAGAAATTGTGCAGCGGTGGTGCAGCAGCAGGAGGAGGCCCCATAAGCTAAAGTGGTGCTTCAGGTTAAGAACAGTTTCAGGTTAAGTACGGACCTTCGGAACAAATTAAGTACTTAACCTGAGGTACCACTGTATACAAAAACACATGCAATTTGTAAAAGAATGAATGTGGAGGGTCCCATCTGAGATCATGGCTAATAACTATTGATAGGCCTTATATTCTGTGAATTTGTTGACTATAAGTTAGTTCCTGTCTACTTGATATGTTTTTTCCTCAAATGGGCACATAATGAAGTCACCCCCTCAGGGGTGTAATGGGGGGGGGGCTGCCAGGACAATGGCCCTTGGTACATTTTTTTTCTGGGGGGCGTGCACATTTGGCTCCTCACACTGCCCTGCTAGCCCTGCAACAATTTTGTGAGGCTGGGATCTGATCTGAATGATTCACCCAAACTCCCACAAACCCTGGCATGACAAATGATAATTTAGGACCTGTAGTAGGGGAAGTCAACACACATTATTTTCCAGCCATGGTAGGAGGTCTCTACCATGGGCAAAGACCATCTGCATGACCCTCCAGTTTCTGCCCTCAGGCATCCGCCCACAAGTCAACCACATTTAGAAATAGGTTTTATCGGTTTTAAGAAAACCATCTCAAGTGATGCTATCCTGAAAACAGGCTCTCTGCTAATAATTTTAAATATTTGGTGTTTCCACAGAGACAGGGGAGAGTTGTCTGTGCATTGCATTTTATCTTCCATGATTTGTGGATCCAAGTCAAATATCCTGGGTGATAAGAAGAGCAAGATGATTATCACAGATGCAGTAAACACAATCTGATTCAGTCTAATGTAGATCTAGATAGGAAGGAAATATCCAATAAAAAGCAATGCCAGACATCTGCACCTGCCTACAACCTGATTATGTGAGTTGCCCAAGAGGCTTCCCATCTTAATATTCTTTGTTGACAGCTGTTCTTGACTGTTTACTTGGACTGCAAACTCTGACTGGCTCTTCATTAAGACGTTCAGGTGTAATTATGAGCGTTAACCACAGGTATACAAGAATATTTATGAAATGTATGTATCTTCAGGCTAGTATACCTGTATAAAACAACAGGGAAAGGTTGTGGCCTTCACAGCCTGCTTGTGCTATTCTTGAAGAATCTGGCTGGGTATTATTGAAAACAGTGGGCTAGAACTTAAGTGTTCTTCAAACTTTGTACCCCATATACAGTTCCCATCATCCCCAACTATTCTAGCCAGTGGTCAGGGATGATGGCACCTGCATAGCCCAACTTTTCTGTTCAGGGCAATGGATCCTTGGCTCTAGCGCATAACATATGATAACGTTGCTAGTTCCGCAGCCAAATTAGATTTTGCATGGATGGGCTATCCTCCCCCCTCTCATTTCCACACTCACCTATCTTGCTTTGTGATCCACGGGTATGTCAAATCTTGTGACAGTGGTTCTTGTCAGCATGGCAATAGCAGTTCACTTTGCCGCACTGATCATTGCTAAGCTCTTTTGAGCAGAAAACGTGTGACTTTGAGGTTGCACTGTGATAGCATCACACCTTGGAAGGACCTGGAAGTTAAGCTCTGCTTTCTGAGTGGGTAAATCAGAAGAACTCGTATTTAATGCTTTGTTTAGATGTAGCACTGTTGATCAACATCTTTCTGTTTAACTGAGCCACACATATTTTGCATCGAAGAGGCATTCCTGATGTGTGCAGTAGACAGGATAATGCCTCTTTGAAGATGATGCTTGTCATCTGCAGTTCTTTCTTTTAAAAATAAGAATAATAAAGACTGGTATTGTTATTGTCTTTAATCATAACCAGCTCTCTCAAATTGATTGGGAGAATCTTTTTAGCCCATTTAAAGTGTGTACATGGATTCATGTAATAGATTGCAGTGTAGCCTTGTGTCAGGGACCCTGCTGCACTGAGGAAGAATTGTGGGAGCCACCCCCTCTCCCTAATCCCGAATCTTCCCAGGAGCAGGAGGACAGTATAGATTTGGAACAGTGGTTTGCAGAGGGGCATAGTTCGGAAGGCAGAAGCTGGGAAATACTGGATGGGGAACACCTATCAGAAAAAAACACTAGAAGTGAGAGACTTAACAGATTCACAGTCTCTGGATAGTATTCATTTCCTCTTCTCCAAAGTCACGGAGAGCTCAGAAAGTGTCAGAACAGAAAACACAGAGGCTCCAGACTCAGATTACAAAATGTAGGTGTGACATAGATTAATAGGGATGGAGGGGTGTGTGACCCTTAATTGGGAGCACCACCATTCTAGGCAGACCTGTTCTTTTGTCTCTCGCTGTGATGATTAAGATTCTAACTGGTAAGATGTTCCTTTCATTTGATCCTTTGTTTACTGTCGGGGGGGAGGAAGCAGATTCCCTGAAGCCTGACACCTTAACTCCCAGATCCACTGGCTGGAGGGGGTTATGAAGGAGCAGAGGTGCCTCTTTGCCATTGAAGAGCTTTTTTCAGTTGAAGGGTGTGTCCAGCATGAAGGCCCCTGATATACATATAGAAGACTCCCCAAAGGCATAGCGGTAACACTGGCAGTTCTGTCATCAGTGGTAGCTGGTGGAACAGGGCCAGGAGGAAGAAGACCTTGGATTTACTGGATCCAAGGCCCTTTCATTTGTTGGAGGAGCCTGAGGATCAGATCCTCCCTCTAAAGCAGTCTGCAGCTGGCATAACTCTCTCTCCCTCCCCAATGGAGCCAATGGGAGGATTAAAAGAAGAAGCTGCACACCAAAATATGGTACATATCTCTCTCTCTCTCTCTCTCATGCTTTCACCCTGACTGGAAGGAACTACCAGGACTTTGGAAGTGATGGCACATCCACCACTTCGCAACCTCCACACCCCACTTAGGATTACGCTATGTGATCCACACTTTCTTGGGAGTAAGTTCCACTGAACTCAGGGTAGCCTACTTCTGAGCAGGAATACATAGGGTCGAAGTTGGTCGCTCAAAACTGCACCCCCATTCAAAACAAGATTCTTTTCATCCCAGAGCCAATCACGAAGGGGGCAGCATGCCAGTGAAACACTTTCTAAGGTTGAAGTGGAACTGTACAAAACTGGAAAAGATGATAAAAACTGCAGATGATTTTAAATGGAAAAAAGTCTGTCCAAAAATGTACCATGGGGCATTTTCTATGCCATGAGAAAAGATCGTGTCAACAGGAACAAGAAACCTGAATTCTTCCAAAACCAACAAGATTATCCACAGGATCAGGGACTGTGCCAGTCAAGCGAATAGTCCAGCTGGGTGATGGACCATCCTAAATGAAATGGAGGATCTGAGGTATCAAATTAATGGAAGCCAAGCTGAGGCTAGTCCTTAGGTGCTATTGTGAGAAGGTGAGGAGGAATGGCCTGACCCGTTTTCATACAGCTTTGCCCGTGTGTGTGTGTGTGTGTGTGTGTGTGTTTCAGGGCCTGGCCTGTTATACAGTAAGGAGAAACCACAGAAGTAAGAGATGGAGGTATAAATTTGTGTCTAAAAGATGCAGCACTCCAAAAAGATTGGATCTAGTGTGGGGGTGTGCATGGGTGCGGGTCACTGCCATTTTGCAGTCAGCAAAATGTCTTAGGCATGCACTGTGGTATTTTCAAATTACCGTATTTTTTAGTGTATGATGACACCCCTTATTTTGGGGAACTCAAAATGAAGAAAATGCACTGTGCACTATCCATGTATAAGACAACCTCTTATTTTAAACTTCAAAAATTTAGGAAAAAATATAGTCCTATGCACGGAAATATGGTATATTTTGCATAAAGGCTGCTCTCTGATTGCATTCTTTTACGCTGTTTCTGACACATAGGTGCATGCCATGCTTGAGCCCTGTTTACCTCTAAAGGAGCAAGCAAGTTGGTTTTGCTGTGGACTTGTGAGGATGGTTGTGTTGTCCAGTTGAGGCGTGTGCCCGTTTTTGCAATGTTTAGTACGTCAACCCTGGTCCCAGAAACCATAACACAAGGCCAGAGGGCATTTACATTTCAGAATGGGAAGTTCATACAGATGTAGAGAAAAATCTGACAGAGCGAATCTGTGATGATTGCTCGGGGCCCAGGAAATTGGTGGTTTACAAAAAGAGGTTGCAGCTCCAGAAGGCCCCTGGTTTGTATTTCCCATGCTGGTGGTCCTGATGGTCAGCAGCTGTTCCGTCCCACCCTAAACAGACTCCTGCTTCTTGTTCGATGATTAAGTAAACACCTTCTGCTTTACTTTATCTAATGCAATGGTAATGAGAACAGAAGGTGGGTGCCTCCCCATCATTGACAACCTGATGGCTGTGTAATTACTGGGAATCTATGATACATATTTCAGAAATGCCGTCTGATATAATAGAAAGTCGTGGTTTAAATAAACAAATGCTGCCTAATTAGTACTAATTGAGTTAAAAATAAGGGGCATGTGCTCTCCCAGCCTTATTAATAAATGGATGTGCTCCTTTGGCAAGCCGGTTGTTTACCTTCTATCTGTCATCCTTTGGTTTTGATAAGTAAATTGATTTAACTAAAGCAATAAAATTATCAAAAGGCTTTTTGTTGGGCTCATTATTTGGGGTTAGGAAAACAAACAATCATTGTTGCTCTGTTAAAAAAAAAAAAGGCACAGCCAGTGTTCATATGTGCAAGGAATTCCCAAATTGTGTGTTGGCATAATTGGGATGGTTGGATGGGTTAATTTCTGACCTGTATCATTTCTGGGTTCCTCCCTGGTTCGTGGTTTGAAAAAATGCACTTTGTTGTTTAGTTATTTAGTCGTGTCCGACTTTTTGTGACCCCATGGACCAGAGCACGCCAGGCACTCCTGTCTTCCACTGCCTCCCGCAGTTTGGTCAAACTCATGCTGGTAGCTTTGAGAACACTGTTCAACCATCTCGTTCTCTGTTGTCCCCTTCTCCTTTCCCAACATCAGGGTCTTTTCCAGAGCGTCTTCTCTTCTCATGAGGTGGCCAAAGTATTGGAGCTTCAGCTTCAGGATCTGTCCTTCCAGTGATCACTCAGGGCTGATTTCCTTCAGAATGGATGCGTTTGATCTTCTTGCAGTCCATGGGACTCTCAAGAGCACCATAATTCAAAAGCATAAATTCTTCGGCGATCAGCCTTCTTTATGGTTTGAAATATAAAAGTCTTTTTTCCCCACAGGAAGTCCTGCCACCACCACAATCAGCACGAAGGGATTAAAAATGTGGCCCCCAAATGCAGAAGGTGTTGTGTATCATGGGAAGAAAAGATGGCTGCTCCCACTGTGGAGGGATGATGTGGCCCACTGTGTGGCGGCCATCTTTTTTCTTATCCAAGTCCCTGGGACAATGGAATATACTTCCCGTTGGCTTTGGGAGCCCCAGTTTGAATGTGTACATGGTAACCATGGCAGCCGGTGGACTTTCCAGCCATCTGGAGTGGTTGTCACCTGTGAAAAGAAAGACTTGAAAACCAATTTCTGGACTGCCTCATAAACAGTTTGGAAAACGATCTGAGCCACACAATGCTCTGGTGGGTGCAGAACAGATCAGTTCGCTTCAAAATATGGCGCAAACAAATTTTCCTTGCTTCTTCCCTAGTCAGGATATGCTGGGGTGCTTCAACAGAACTAACTAACCAGTGTGTCAGGAGAAAGTCTGCCTTCAATTTTAATTCAAGGGGGGGGGGAATGGTTTGGGAAACATTGATCTATGGGATAGAAGTATCAGAACCACAATGCCACTGATAATTAAACATGACACCCTTTCCTCTGGTGTAATGGAAAAATCGTGGCTGGGGCAAAGGCGAGAGGCAACTATCCAGAGGATAAGTGGAAGCCTGCCAGGGGCATAAAGAGAGCAGTAGAAATGAGAGCCAAAAAGGCCCACCCAAAGAGAGATTTTTGCACAGGGAAGAATGATTCACTGCTTTGCAGCAATGCTTGGTTTTCTATATTTGAGAAAGCAAGAAATGAAGAGAAAAGAGGCTTAGAGAAGGGAAGACATGAAAAGCAGTGAATGTTACATCGAGCACATTTTTGGAGTGACAATGAGGGACACAAGAAGGCAACAATTACTGTTTGTGTGTTTGGGTTGTGTTCAACTGGCAGTCCGTGGCAGAGGCAAGTGGGAGCTTCCTGATATGCAGCTCAGATTGTTTGCCACCACACTGCACCAGTACTTGGTGCAAAGCCATCTTTTCATTCTGTACTGCATGAGAACTGCCAGGGGTTGGACTAGATGAGCCTCGGGGTCCCTTCCAACTGTGCAGTTCTGTGCTTCCATGGTGCCTGATTAGCCATTCTTGATAAAGAGAATGCTAAGCTAGATAAACCATTCTTCTGATCCACCACAACAACTCTTCCATTAGGTTTTTAGCAGCTTGGGTTAAATGCAGAGTCATTTTAACCTGCCTCTCTGTGTGTCCATTCCCCATTCCCTATGCAAACTCTCTCACACCAACCTACCACATTTATTTCATTTATAAGTGGATTTATATTTCATCTTTCTGATATGCGGCATTCAAGGCTTCTCCGGGACTTCTTTCACCAGCAACACAAACCAAATCTGCTTTGAGATGTTGTCTGCTGAATGTTTTAACACCTGAACAATTATAGTGTTCATTAACATTCCATACCAAAACATCTCAGAAACTTGATGAATTTCTCTGTGTGTGTGGGGGGGGGAAGGGGCTTATTTCAATAAAGAGCCCTTGCTGCCAATAACTAGGCAGAATTCAAAAACTGTGTTTTGCAGTCCTCCTTCCCTGCTCCCTCTATTTTGTTCTGATTGCACAACGGCAAATCCACTCCTTCCCCCTGAAACCATCTACATACATATTCAGCGTTTTAATTTGATAGTTCATTAATTTCTCCTATGGCCAGGGTGAACGCCATATCATCTCACTGAAAGGTGGCTTTTATTTTGCTGTTTATTTATTATAACTGATAAAAAACACAGAAAACTCGATTGTTGTCATGATTGTTGCCGTCGAATGAGGTGGGCCGCATTGAGTCGACGGCAGACAGCTGGCTAGAAATGTGAATGAAAGGAAACAGCCTGCAGGAATGAGTGGGCTCAGTTGAGAGGCATGAGGACATCAATAGATCCCAAGGGCATCCTTCTCGACTCCCACTCCTCAGAGCGCTGCAGGAGCAGGGGACAAACTTCTCCATTACACTCTCTCAACAGGTGCAGATCCTTTGCTAGCCCAAACTGTCTTTTCGGTGCATACAAGGACATGGAGGATTCTCTCGTCCTCTCCTGACTCCAGGCTTTCTTGGGAAACTGTCAACAAACTCCCTCATGGGGCTGTTTGCTTCTGACATTTTGCAGCGCTGTCTGGAGAGGAACAGAGGAGGCAGGCTGAGGACACAGTCTCCTTTTTTTGTCTCCCACTTCCTTGAATTCTTCGTTCAAGAGCTGAGTCACTGAGTGCCCCCCCAAATATGTGTGTGTGTGTATTCAATTGAAAACAGAAGTGATTAGCTGAGAGGATCATTCCAGAAAGGGATTTTCTCTCTCTTTTTCTAGCTGTTTTAGGAATGTGCCTAGACAAGCGACGATAATCTCTTTCAGATGCTCTTTAGTCACACTCTTCTCTTGTGTACACACTGCCGAGCTACGTGCTGCAGTGGATAAATTAGGTAGCCTTTTCCAAACTCTTTAAAATGGAGTTGTTGGGAGGAGCAGAGCAGATAAACACATAGACACATTTAGGGATGGAAAGATCTGTTGGTTTTGGTTCTCTTCGTTTCTCATTTTCCCAATCTTAAACTCGGGTCTCCACATTTTGCAGCAATTTGTGGGGATATGAGGGGGGAATCCTTCGGAAAATTCATCAGCATTTTAGTGCAAACTTCTCATAATAAAAGTGCATTTTGTATGCAGTTCTGATGAATGTACACATTTCTGCAAGCATTTTCTCCTAATACAATGCATTTTAGTATGTTATATTCATTAGTATACTCCTTGTATGCACATTTCCTTCTAATATATGAATTTTTGCAAATGTTGTTAGGTTGGAGAACGGCATTGTACAATTCAGAGAAGTGCAAATTTCAAAGGATGCCTGTGTTTTAGAACATCCAAATCTGGTGGATTCAGCTTTAAATGTGAACCGAATCAAATTTCTCTTCCATCCCCACACATGATATAAACCTAGTTCTCTCACAGTGGTGTGGCTGGAATACCTAGCAATTAAGGGAGCAATCTTACAGCAAGAGCCATTGAGATGTGTGGGGTTAGGATGCAGGAAGTCTCCAGCTGAGAAAGGAAGAAAGAGAGAAGCAGAGACAGACAGATCCAGAAAGGTAGAGTGCTGTTGGGAAATCGTGTCCTCCCTAAACAAGGGTATGTGTTGCGGTGAGACCTGGAGACCGACCTCCTGTGTTGTGGGTGGGTAAGATTGGATAGCCACAACACCCGATTGGTAGTTCCCTCGATGTTGGGTTTAATCTGGCCAATGGGCCGCAGTCTAAATGGATCGAGCGACCTGTATATACCCATGCATGTGACCCAGAGCTTCCTATTTTGGCTCGTGCATTCAGAACACCCGCCCACCTCTCCCTACTTTTAGGGCAATTTTTGCGATTCACCTTACTATGCCATTGTGTGTTGTCTGTTGTTGGGACAGGGGCACGGCAGGAATTTTCTCCACTTGGCTGATGCCATTTGGGTTTCGCCTGCTGTGTAGCAAATTGTCACAACTTGTAAGGTTGCAGATAGGCTCTGGTTCAGGTGATAGGGATGGGAGAACGGTCTCATCATCCCTATGTGGAGGGTATTCTGTTAAAGGAATCCAGGGACTCAACTGGTTTGGTCAACCCCCGAGAAGGGGTTGTGCCTGTGCCTGAGTCCAGGGGAGCATCTGGGGGGTGAACATAGTCTGTTCCCGGCTTTTCGCCTACCCAGGTGTTTATCCTAGGCTGACCTCTGCTGGTGCCCTAGGTCAGCGCTGCCTGCAAGGTTGCAGGGAGCTAGTTGAACCAAAGCCTATACAACCACTCACTTTCTGTAATCAATAAAGTTGTGGCCTAAATTCTGCCAAAAACCAAAACTAAAATTTGAGTCAAATGTGTCGTTATTTAGGGGGGAGGTGTCTGGGTCTGAACACAAAAGAGCTTTTAGAAGTGGTAAGGACAGGTGGAAATGGGGGAAAGCTGGCAGCTCTTCTGTGGATTAGATTTTCTTTTGTCAAATTCAGGGGCTTCTGAACCTTGCCTCTCATGTGAGGTGATCTTTTAAGAGTTTGTATCTGAGCCTCTCTCAGGAGAACTTCACTAGCATAGGCCTGGACGAAAACAGACACCCCAAATTCATCGCCTCACTCACGGGTGGTGAATTAGGGGGTAACCACATTTGTCAGGGGACTTAAATGGTGGGAGGCTTCTGTGAAATAGTTGCTGTCAGCAGAGATGCTTCCTCTTGCCACCATCTTCCTCCCCAGAGTGCTTCTGGGAAGGAAGATGGAGTGGCTAGAGTTCTGCTGCTGCTACTCCACCATGGTAGCTTTCAGAGTGAAGTAGGTAGGTTAGAAGCTTCATGCTACCATTTAATCGTTCTCTTCTTCCCCAAAATTCAAAGCCTTATTTGATACACCTCGCCTCTCCATTTGGGGATTCAACCAAAGTTCTCCCCCTCACAAAAAAGGGCAAACAAATCCCAAGATGAGGAGCAAAAGATACCAAAAGCACAATGTAGAACAGGCAGGAAGAGCCTCCAGCAACATATAATCGGATGTGTGTGTAAAGCAGTGCACCTTGAAGGGTTAATGGGGGTGTTCTAGGTACATGAGGGTGTCCTTGTTTGCATTTGTGAAATGTTGGAAGGTCTTTGTTTACTGATGTGATTGATGACTCATGAAGGCCACTTTCAGATTCATAAAATGGCTGCAGTCTGCTAAATAATTTTAGTTAAATAATTTTATAATCTAATAATTTTGAAATGCTGAGAGACTGGGAACAGTCCAGTGGCTCTTTAACTACAAACAACTGTATTGTGGCATTAGCCTTTGTGTGCTAGAGAGCACTTTGTCAGAGGCAAGGAGAGTCTGGACTATTCAAAGCTAAGCTGCTTTCAAATTCCAGTGCTTACATATGGAAAATTACTTACAATGCTCAAATAGCTCTACTTGGAATATTATTTCTAACCTGCTGTCCCTGACATATCACCTTTCAAAATGCAGTTTTCTTGGCTACTGAAATTTCACACATGCATAAGCACACACAAAGATTCTGTACTGGCTTCTCTCCCCAGCCTCAAAAATACTCAGTTAAGATTGCAAATGAAAGTAAACACAAATCATAATATGCATTTTCCAATTTAAAAATTAAAATAATAAAATATAAATGAAATGAAATCAAGGCTACGATTCTATACACAGTTTTCTTGCAGTAGCTCCCACTTTGGGAGATGACAACTAATGACATAGACTCCCCATCACCACACCCCTGAATACGCCTGTCGATCCCTTCCAATCATAAAAATATCCAGGCTGGAGGTGTGAAACATTTAGATCTCTCACTTCACTTAAAACCATGATTTGCTGGGGAACAAAGATGAAGGCACAGATTGTAGTTTGCTTATACAATATCCATTATAGGGCTGATTCAACAAAGCCTAGAGCGATGACAGGCTTTGCTTATACTCTTGATCAACAAATGAAATTAGTCAAAACTTTTTATAAACCCCCACAGCCTTTGGTTTATTAGGGGCACTGGAAAAACCTATAAAGCACAGATGCCGTAACAATAAGCATGTGGAGGCAGATCTCACCCCATATGCCTGAGCTTCCTCCAATTTGCACATTACCTTGTTTGTTTGGTGTCAGAATCAGCTAGCCATGTGAAGAAAATCACTGCAGGACTGATTATTGAACCACAATGTTGCACACAATCCTATGCCTAATTTTCTGGGAGGAAGTCCTATTGATATCAGTGGGACTGAAGCTGCTACTCTAACCCCACTTACCTAAGAGTACTTACTTCTGAGTGGGCATGCTTAGTGTTGCAACCTTTGTTCTGTGTAATAGCATCTAGGCTCCTTTCCTTACTGAGAGAAGTTTCACTATGAGCAAATGTCCTTTCAAACAATAAATCCCAGTCCGTGGTGAAATCTGTTGGGATCAGGTTGCCCTTGGGCAAGAACATCAGAGCTAGACTTGTACGCTACAGAGCAGAGACGCAGTGGGAAAAGTTTACACTTTGTGTAGCTTCTGCTCAGGCTCTGAGCATCAGCGACTATCTTTTGGGAAGTGCATATCTTGCTTTTACTGAACATGGAGGGAACAAGTTGCAGAGGAGTTAGAGATGCCCGCACAAGGTCATCTAAGCCCAGCCTGGTGGAACTCAGGGTTCTCTAGAGAACAAATTGTCCTAGTCTGAACATGCTTGGGAGGGGGAGATCTGCAAACAGCTTGCTGGAGGAGTAACATCAGGCCAGCTGAATTTAGCAACACTACTCAGAGCCCAGCAGGTGCCAATGCATTATGAAACAAAAAACTTTCACGGTACTGATGGCTTCTCCTGTCCCTGTTATATCTGTCAACCCGGGTCATCTTAGCATCAACATTATCCTCGGCCATTGCACGACAGTCCTGACCTCCTTTTAGTTTCTTCAGCCAAAGAAGAATACTAAAATATGAAGCTTAACTTATTCATGAGAAGCAACATTTGCACAGTTCACCAAGTAGAGGGCTGTGACACGAATCCCATCCATTTATTTGGACGTAAGAAAAGAGGCCAAAGTTGGTTAAGTCTAACAAGCCATTGCAAGAGGGATGGGAAAAATTTGGTGGTGGATGTTACAGTGCAAAGGTAAAAAGGTAAAGGACCCACGAACGGTTAAGTCCAGTCAAAGGCGACTATGGGGTTGTGGCACTCATCTCGCTTTCAGGCTGAGGGAGCCAGCATTTGTCCACAGACAGCTTGCTGGGTCATGTGGCCAGCATGACTAAGCCACTTCTGGTGCAACGGAACACCATGATGGAAACCAGAGCGCATGGAAACACCGTTTCTTCCCTGCCAGAGCGGTACCTATTTTTCTACTTGCACCGGCGTGATTTCAAACTGCTAGGTTGGCAGGAGCTGGGACAGAGAAGTGGGAGCTCATCCCATTGTGGGGATTTGAACTGCTGACCTTCCGATCAGCAAGCCCAAGAAGCTCAGTGGTTTAGACCACAGCGCCACCCACTCCCATATGTACGTTGCAACCCTATACCTGTTGACTAAGAAGGAAGTTCCGCTGACTTCAAAGGGGATCTCTCTCAGGTGTGTGTCTAGGGTTGCAGCCTCAATGCACCGATTCAATTTTAATTTAAAAGTGTCCATAGGCCACATCAAAAATGACATGTCTGTGCTTCTGCTCTTCATACTGCCCACACATTCCCTGTCTGATAGGCACCAATGAAATGGAGCAGAAATTTCTGCCCCTCTAACCATTTCAGGAATCATCTTCACACACCCTCCAACATTTCTTAGAGGAAAATAGTGTCTTCCTCTCCAACATTTCTCCAGTGAAAATGGGGATGTCCTAAGGAAAAGTGGTGCATTCTAGGATGAATTCAGGGGCATCCACTTCAGGGAGGCCCTGTCCTGCAAATATCTCTCAGAGACCCTACACTATTTAACACTACTGATAGAGAAGGTGCAGGATTGAAAAAGGGCCCATGCAAGAGGTGCCAAGGGCCTAGATGGCAACTGGGAGGGGGCTTTGGTAACCCAGTCATACCTGTTAACAATATCTGGCATTGCCATGTGCTATAGCTCAGTTGTAGAGAATCTGCAGAAGGTCGCAGCTTCTATCCTCAGCATCTCCAGGTAGGGCTGGGGGCAACCTCTGTCTGAAACCTTGCAAGCGCCACTGCCTGTCAATGTAGAAACACTGTTGAGATAGATGGAGCACTAAAAAGCAGCTTCTTTTGTTCCTGTGCTTCTAAGCATGATGCAAGCCTTCACAGGGATTTAGCTCAGAATCACAAAATTATGACGGAGAATGTTTCTCTACAGAGCACCAAGAAGAGTTATTAGAATGGTGGAAAATAGGAATTTCTTTTGTCAGTCTCTCTTCCTTGCTCATCTGAACTGCAGCCCCAAGTTATTCCCCCCCCCCGAATGCAGCGAAATCTTTCAAATAAAATATTTAAAGTGTCAATCTGGTGACTTCAATATCGTGAGTTATGAAACCTTTATCAGAGTCCCACCTTTTATTAAACTTCAGGGCTTCCCTTGCCGCCACTAACGACATTATGCAGCATCAAAATAAGGCATCCTTATTTACGCAGGGTGGGGAGGTGGGGAAGCAGCCGCTCCTCCTCGTGACTCGGTAATGCCTCCCATTTTGGTTCCAGAGTCCTTTTCGACTGCCTCGATTAAACCTCTGAAGACTACAGCAAAATTTCCGCATGACTGCTGGTAAAGAAGCAAGCTAGCACAGTGCGTACCAAAGAGATCCCTTGAAGAATTGCACGTTGGAAAAGTTGCCGCATTTATGAATAAAGTAGAGCATTATCATTTTTAATAGGAATTAAAACAGCTAGAGGGAGAAGTCGGGCAGCGCTGCGATCAGTGCAAAAGAAAACACGCTAACCATTTTAATTAACTGTATTTTAATAGCTTTGGTTATAATTGAATAATTTAAATACCAAGGGGAAACACTTAAATCTCCTAAAAGCTTTCTTTTTATTTACATTTTAAATACCGGTCTTGGAGAAAGAATGATAGAGGAAGGGCTGGGAAGAAGATTGAGGGGGTGGGTGAGAGGAGAGGGTGCCTTATTCCTGCAGCTGCCAGGCTAACAGAAAGTATTTATGGGGTCTTAGTCACTGCTCTGCAGCAGCTCAAGACCAAGGCCTAATGAGTTCCCTCCCCCTCTTCCCATACAGGAAATATTACACAATCTCTTGGTGCTATTACCCTTGACTTGTAGTGTCATAAAAAGTGTAAAGGGGGGAGAGAGAGGAAGGGACCAGGGGAAAGAAGGATAATCTACCATCCAGTTTCTCACTTATGCACCAAAAGTACCCAGGCTGCATGAAATCAACACAGGAAATGAACGCGTGGAATCGGTGCTTTTGGAATTCACTGAGCTTGGTAAAGCAAATCTGCAAAATCACTGTGCTTCTCCTGCTCTGTTCCTAACATGTATTTCAACCCAGGCCAAGGGTGTTCAAAAAGAGGTTTGCTCCATTCCTGTGGGCCTTGATATGAAGGACAAGCATAATGTGCCATTAAGCCGCATCACCAAAACCACACCTACAAGTAATTTAATCCAGAACAGTTTCTGAGGTTCTTGGTTCTCTCCCCTCTTGCCAAACTTCCCTCCGTTCTAGACGGCCCATGGCTATTGCTGCTCATTCTTCGTTTCTTATATTTCCTTTTTAATTCCAGATTCCTACCCATCCCAATTATCTTCACAACTATGGTGGGTTCTATTTCTCGTGTGCTTTTTTCTTGGGACAGGAACACATTTTCTGCCCCCCTTTGGTTCGAACCCTCAGGCTGTGTAGTGTTTATATTGTGCTGCTAGTACCACAGCTAGTACAAGTGACATAGCACAAGCGTTAGCCTTCATAAAAGAAAGGTGTGCAGAACCGGGAGTGGTAGAATACGTGCTTTCCATGTGGAATTTCCCAGTTTATCTTCCAAAAGAAAGGATGGAGCTGGGAATTCTGCTTGAATTCTTGGAGAGCAGTTGCTGTCTGAATAAACAGTAGATAGCCCAATGGACTCACCCAGAAGGCAATTGCTGGATTTCAAAGTCAGCTTCCAAAAGAAGCAGTCCTTCTGCCATTCTTCACGAGAGGATATACTCAACTATTCTAGGTCTCTATGAGCAGAACCAATGTATGTTCTCCAAGGCAAAAGGATTTTTTTCTCCCCCCAAAGGAAACTGTGGGAGTCAAGTAAAATGATTTAAATAGCTTCTCCAAACTGTGGTAGAGAAGAAATAGTTTCACTCCTGTGTCTGTCTTGAAAAAGAAAGTCTTATGTGAGATTCAGATAATGAAAGACTGGAACAAATGAGTCTCTGGGGCATGTCTGAAGGCCTGTAATGAAGGGGCCTTTCATAGTTCCATCAGAACTTCCATAGAAGGGAGCTCCACAATGGTGTGGCCACCACTGAGAAGTTCCTGCCAACCTAAATGATTGTATTTATGGACACTTGAGTTGGGCCTCTGTAGTCAGGACCATATGGATAAAGGATAGGGTTGCCACCCATCTTGTATAACGCACAGTTTGCTCTGTGTTTCTGCTCTGCTGCTGCTTCTCCCCTCTCTCTCTCTCTCTCTCTCTCTCTCTCTCTCTCTCTCTCTCTCTCTCTCTCTCTCTCCAAGTTTAGGGATCCTCTTCAAATGTCTACCCCCGCTCCTACAGGAAAGGCATTGGTGGCTTGGATGGAGAAACCGCCTGTTGCTTCTTTCCTTTTTCCTTCTCACTTCCTCCCCTCATCCCACCCCCAAAAAGGAACAAACCAGGGCAAGACTTTCATGTTGTCCCTTCCAGTTCCCTGCAGCTTTGGCTGGGTTAAGGCAGCCATCCGCAGAGCAGCACCCTGGGAGCAATGGGCCTTATCCCTCAGAGAGCAACCGGTTCTGAAGCTCTTTTGTTGTTGTTGTTTAGTCGTGTCCGACTCTTCGTGACCCCATGGACCAGAGCACGCCAGGCACTCCTGTCTTCCACTGCCTCCCGCAGTTTGGTCAAGCTCATGCTGGTAGCTTCGAGAACACTATCCAACCATCTCGTCCTCTGTCGTCCCCTTCTCCTTGTGCCCTCCATCTTTCCCAACATCAGAGTCTTTTCCAGGGAGTCTTCTCTTCTCATGAGGTGGCCAAATACTGGAGCCTCAGCTTCAGAATCTGTCCTTCCAGCGAGCACTCAGGGCTGATTTCCTTAAGAATGGATAGGTTTGATCTTCTTGCAGTCCATGGGACTCTCAAGAAATTTTGGACCTTGAGAGCCTGCAGGAGAGAGTGAAAAATCAAATTACCACTGCTCTGAACCTAGAAACGGGCTGCCAGAAAGAGTTCATTAATTGCGAACAGAACATATTTGACAGCTAGCTAAATAAGAGAAAGATACTGTTTCCATTGTCCTCTTCTGCGTTTAAAAAGGAGGAAAAGTAACTGAAAATTGAAACTATTTTTATGGTTTGAGTTGTGTTTAAAAGGATTGATACAAGTGGAAACTGTTTCCCTCTAGAGGGAGCTTTTGAAACTGTTACAGGAGTGTAACTGGGGAATCACCAGCTGCAAGATAAGGAATTGTGAGAACCAGAGATTGACCTTGGACCATTTAAAAATGTTGACAGGAGAAGCAATAGTGACTGTATTATGTAAGATAAGCTATTCGCTGGAACAGCTTCATAAGAAGACCGATGACATGACTTTTAAAATTGATAACTTGGGACAGAAAGTGATTAATTTGAGACAAAAAGTGAGCACCAACACGGAAATAATTCAGGACTTGGTACAGGAATCTATTTTGGCAGGACAAATTGTGGAGGAGGAGGAGAAGGCACCTAAAGTAATACAAGTGGGATCCTTAGTCTTACAGAAGCAAATTGAGGACTACAAGTTGAGGCCTTTTATGATTGAATCTAGAAAAAGTCAGATTTTGAGGATTGGATCCCGGCCCGGATTGAAGAAGGAAAGTTGGAAAGATCCCTCTATGCAGGGATTAACTGACTTCTGGGACATGGACTTGGGTCTGGAGGAGATTGAAGTTTTGGGGGCCTGGCCTTTGGATTTGGAGGAATCTTGAAACATGTCCTGAAATACTCTATGGATCTTAGCTTCAACTATGGAAATTTGGCTGACCTATCCAGAAGGAATAAAAGTATTGCTAGGTTGGAGTTTTCCCGAGATTTGCTCTTTAGCATTAAAGAATATGAAGAAGACCTGCAGAAGGGACCTGGAAAAGAGTTAAGAGCCTCGGACATAAGATCTCCAGGTTGATGGACTATATGGAATTGATGGAAAGGACTGGCAGAATCCGAATCCAGGGAGAGGAGATGGTGGAAGAAGATTGGAAAATTTAAAGTTTATATATAGAAATATTGTAAAATTAATGAGTGATAGAAAAATGGTGGAATGATATTTTATGGCCTTAGCAGAAATGTTATAAGGAGTTAAGCATATATAAGTATTTTAGTTTTAATGGAAAATAAGGTTAAAAAACATGTTATTTATAATATGATAAAAATAGAGAAAGATAGAAAGGATTTGCTGAATCAATTAACAGAAGTGGAATACAAAAAGGGAGGTGAGAGGAGGTCGAGGAAACAAGGGAATGAAAGATAGAGTATGGAAAAGTTGTGATGTATGTTTTTAAATTGTTTTTGTTTTGTTTTTTTATTTAGGGTTAGGGTTAGGGATTGGGTTTTGTTTAGTTTAGCTTAATGTGTTTAGCTTAATGGGTTTAGGTTGTGTTTTGTATTGTCTATATATTGTATTGTATTGTCTTTTTTCCCCTCTTTTGTCTTCTGTTCTCTTCTTTTCTTTTCCTTTTTTGTAATCCTTAAAAGCAATAAATATTTTTTTTTTTAAAAGTATCAATTCTTCTGAGGCTCTAGAAACAAGCAATTTTGTGTCAGTGTCGCCCAGAAGCCCCAATTCTGAACATAGTTATCGGCATGATATTTGAGAGAGGAGGGTGGGGAATAAGTAGCTCCCCGCAAGGCTTATCCCCACCCCACCCCCAAATATTTTCTCTTTATTTCAGAAATTTAATATGTGGAACAAAGCTTGCCCCCTTATCACAATATGCCCCTCTGTTTCTTTATTTTTTGCTCCACCCTGCATGTATTGCTGGGCAGTCCTGCATGTGTATGAAAGCTCATGTATTTAAGTTGGGGGGGAAGGCACAGACAGTTAGAAATGTTTGTGTGTGAGAGACAGAGAGAGACAAATTTCAGAGGGGCCATCCTGATAGGCTGCAATGGATTATAATGGATTGCTATGAAGTCATTTCAAAACCAGGTGGAAAAAAATCCCCCTCCTGTCCTGTATTTTGCCAGAACAAAGGCTGCAACCCTAGTAAAGTAAGTCCTTTAGCATGCAAGAAACAAATATAATATTGATAATCAGGTCACCCAAACTGGCAGATCTGGTGGGGAAGGAAGAAGACATCCAGGCAAAGGTCTTGCAAAACCACAGAACTTCAAATATTGTGAGGTTTCAGCCTTTCCATGGCATAACATCTTTTTTAAAATATATAAATACTCATTTTTAGTTCTCTGTAAAATCTAATGCATGAGAACCCCCATTTTGACTCCCATTTCAGCTCCTAAAGGAAACTCTTCCTACTCCAGCAAGCCATAGTTATAAGCTATTCCACTATTTCCTTCCTTCAAATAAAAAAAAATACCTAGAGGAAACAAAAGCTAGTAACATTCATAAAATTGGATAAATCTGATAAAATTCTCATGCAGCTACATGCATGTGATAATTGAAGTTAAAACTGTGTCTATCCAGGTACTCTCTCTCTCATGCATTGAGCATGTGAGGCAATATATTTCTTTTCAATGAGTGACAGCGGGAATTAAACAATAGTAGTCAGAAACTGGCATAGCCTCCAATGACACAGCTGGTAGGTGTGGGTGGCATTCATTAGACGATGCCTTCTAACAAATGATATGCCAAAGCCCTGACAAAATAAACGCTTCAGTTCATTATCCATCATTTACTCTCTGCCAGTTGAAACTCATGTCCTCCAAGGAGTGCCTTCAATCCTGTTCTGACATCTGAATGAGAACGATGCCAGGTTCTGGATGGCGATGTGGAAAGTAGGCAGGAAAGTGGCAAAACAGGAACAACAATGAACCTCCTGGTGGAAACTACATTGTGATGCTTCCAAAGCAGCACTGTTGTTCCAATTAATTTCGTTTCACTCTTGTCTCGAGCAAAACTAGGGGAAAACACAGGAACCGTGACTTATATGAAGTCAGACCAATTCAAAGTGTTGGTGCTGACCTTTAAAGCCCTAAACAGCCTTGGCTCAGTATACCTGAAGGAGAGTCTCCATCCCCATCGTTCAGCCCGAACATTGAGGTCCAGCTCTGAGGGCCTTCTGGTGGTTCCCTCACTGTGAGAAGTGAGGTTACAGGGAACCAGGCAGAGGGCCTTCTCGGCAGTGGCAACCACCCTGTGGAACGTCCTCCCTTCAGATGTCAAGGAAATAAACAACTATCTGACTTTTAGAAGACATCTGAAGGCAGCCCTGTTTAGGGACGTTTTTAATGTTTGATGTTTTATTGTGTTTTTAATATTCTGTTGCAAGCCTCCCAAAGTGGCTGGGGAAACCCAGCCAGGAGGGCGGGGTATAAATAATAATAATAATAATAATAATAATAATAATAATAATAATAATAATAATACCAGTGGTCCATCTAACTCAATATTGACTACACTGCTTTCAGACAGGTGGTGTCGGGAGCCAGGGACAGGTCAGCCATAAAACACCTGGTGTCCATGAAGTTAATTCTTTATTCAAAGAAGCCAACACAATGCAGGCCTAGTGATTCCAGCAACTGTTCCCAGTAGGTCTTCCCCCAATGAGGTAGTTATGAGGACTGAAGGGCCATACTTTCCCACCGGTCTCTATGGCTTCTCCACCCGTTCCTTTCCCAGCAGCCTATGGCTCCTTCATCTTGTCTCTCTTTGCTCAGGCCTCTTCATTCCTCTCTTTGTTCTGGGAGACCAGGGGGAGGGGAGCTGGTCTCAGCAGGAGGGGAAGACTCCCCACAACAGCCATTTTGTGTTATGCCACAGACCCTGGATGGCAGCCATTTTGTGACTGGTGCCCCCAGCACTCTCTCAAAATCCAAAATGGGCCCACTAGTCCACTTGCAGAAAGCATGAAGCAATACCAACAGAGCTGTCTTATCAGAATGTCTGTAAGCTAAGAGCACATGTGTTGATTTCTTAAGACTATTTTGGCTCTTTTGTCTTACTGGCAGCAGGTTTTTTTAAAATTAGTAGTAGTAGTAGTAGTAGTAACTTGCCATAATGGTAGGTTATCTTTTACCTTTCCTAAGTATCTGAAAAGGGCATTTAGAGTGAGGTCTCAGTAATTTTTACATGCATTTATCTAAATTTAATTGGTTATCTGTGGATTATAAACAAAACAAAAAAAATTGGGGAGCCACACCATATGTCTAAAGCACATCTAATGCACATTTAAAGACAATTATTACCCCCCCCCAAAAAAAAGCTCTGCTGGGGATTGTAGCTCTTTGAAAGGGAAACTACAGCTCCCAAGATTTGGGCATAGAATCATATGCTTTAAATGTGCATTGAATGTGGTTTAAATGTATGGTGTGAATCTGCCCAAAGTCAGACCTATTTCTCAGCCAGGGAGTGTCTAGCTTCATTTAGCTTTGCTAGGAAGCCTCAAAATGATTCTAGATTTGTTCTTTGTAAAACATATCATGGTGGATACATGCATAACTATAAGCAGTTTTTGAATGAAGAATTAGGCTTGTTGCAGTAAGTTTATGATTCTTTTTGACATGAGCTATGAGGAATGAAAGGATGTTTACAGCATGGCTCCCTTTCTTCATCAGAAACGGGGCGGGATGCGGATCTGATTTAAGATATATGACAGATGTCAAAGAAATTGATAGGCTAGAAGACGTTTTTAACAATGTGCTTGCAGCAGTTTGAAACAAGTTGGATTAATCGCCACCTCCCCTTCCCTGAATCAGCTGCAGGAAACGGGGAAACCTAAAGGATACATTGAGACCATTGTTCAGTTCATTATACTCTTGACTAACACTGTACTCTTCTGGGGGAAACTGCCTGCAAGGGTGGGGTCTGATAAAATCAGGGAGAAGTTTACTTATAATCTAAACCAACGGATGGTCTGTTACATCCCTTGGAGGCCTCCTGTATCAGATCTGTGAGGCAGTTTGAGGAGAACAGCACCCATCTCCACAATAACTTAGATCCCATATCATGACATAACCCACTGAAGCGTCCAATGAACCATCTAGGCTGGGATTGATTCTTATGAAGCTTATGAAGACTGTGGATGAGTTGCTTGGAGCATTTTGGCCAAATATATGTCCTCTTGATCCTTTCCTGTCCTGGCTTGTTCAAACAAGCGAACAGCATACTTGGTGGGCCCAAGTTGTGGTTAAGTGCCTTATTGTATGAGTGGGTGATGTCTGTCACCTTAAAAGAGGTGATAGAGAAACCCACATTAATAAATGTCATGCCATTTGTCAGAAAAGGGGCCTGAACCATGAAGAAGTATTATCCTCTCTAGTTGGGTGCTGAATAAAGTGCACTGATTGACCCAGATTGTTCACATAGTTTAGGAACATTTGGGATATCATTAAAAAAAAGAAAGAAAGAAAAGAATGGAGTTGCCAGCTTAATTAAGGCAGCAGAAGATATTTGAGATAATTTTTCACAATGACCACAAGGCAGAGCTTGAAGACAATGTAACGGACTTCATTAAATAATTTAAGATGACAGGAGGTTATTATTAGGAGGCAACTACAGCCTGAAGTCTGCACGAAACATACGAAAAAGCCAAGTGCTGTTTTGATCCTTCAGGACATGGTTATTTTACACACATATATGTAAGTTTCTAAAGGCCTCGGAAAGAAAGCAAAATTTTCCATTGTGGAGGAATAAAAGGTTGGGAGAAGAGAAGGTTTGGTTTCTTAGGGGTGGGGGGAGAAGTGGGACATTCAGCAAAATTTTGTGCTGCATCCATAGCCCTTAAGAGGGTTCCAGCTCCTTGTCCATGCTGAGGTTATTATAGATTGTAAGGCACTCAAGCAGACCATGTCATGCTTTCCATCTCAGGGTGTGTGTGTTTTTGTAATTGACACTCAACATTCTGTGCTTCCTGAAAGCTGCTGAGCATGGTCACTCCTCATTGGTCTGTCTCTCCCTCTCACACGCCTTTTTAATTTCATACTTCCACATGCCTGCAGGGTTCACCTGACCAGGCTGACACCTCCCCTCTTGTTTCTCAGAGGATCTGTTTTGAGTCCAATCCTTTTGGCACTGAACCACCTGAGTTCATTATTAGAATGAGTGATAGGAAACTGGCAGCATAACCTGCTGAATCGTTCTGGCTGATTCTTATATTGCACCACTCATTAGTACAATCAGACAGGCTACTATCTTACATATGCATGAAACCAAAATAGCAGCGGCGGCCCTTGTGTACATATTATGTAGCCATTCCATCCCAACATTTCATCTACCAGAATACCTTTTCCTTGAACAAAAGGGTTAGATTCTCATATTTTGATGGCAAATTCCAATTTCAAAACCTGATTGCCCAGCAACAAAGCTGCCACTGCGACTCTTTCATCCATGATTCAGATACTGGGGTCACAGAAGGAATTTCAACACCAAAATCCAATACTCCAATTTCATGGGCTATCTACAGCAAACTCTATGGGGGAGAGGGCAACTTATGAACTTAGCCTCTGAGGGCCTTCTGGCAGATTCCTCACTGCAAGAAGTGAGATTACAAGGAACCAGGCAGAGGGCCTTCTCGGTAGTGGCGCCCACCCTGTGGGATGCCCTCCCACCAGATGTCAAAGGGATAAACAACTATCTTATTTTAGAAGGCATCTGAAGGCAGTCCTGTTCAGGGAAGTTTTTAATGTTATACTGTGTTTTAATTTGTTGGAAGCTGCCCAGAGTGTCTGGAGCAACCAAGTCAGACGGGCAGCATAATAATAATAATAGTAACAACAACTAGATGTGAGGAGGGGAAAACAGCATATTGTTATCATTTTAATTTCAATGTTGCTGAATGCCAAAATAGGCTTCCTGCAAACATAAGCAAACATAAACAGCGTCAACCTGAGAAGCCAAGAGATGTATTTTATGAGCCTCTAGTATCTTTCCCACCTATGAAATGGTAAACTGGGGCAGGCTAAATATCAAGCCCAGGCAGCCTCCTTTTACCCGTTCCCGTTCTGCCTGCAACAGAAGGTTAGTCCCCTTTGCTAATGGGGTTGCATTTATTCTGGCGCATAATCTCATGAAAAGAAAATGGGATGGAAATTCCCTTATGATTATCATACTTGCCAGGAGGCCAAGCCGAGTGCCTCTCCAGTAATGCCACCAATTGTGCTCTGTTAAGGAAGAGAGTGGGGCCTCTGCGGCTTTGCTCTCAGCCATTTGCATGGCGATCGACAAAATGAAAGTGAGATCCGCAGAGGGTGGTTCAACAAACTGCATTAAGAAATTGCTCTCGACAATGGCACGTCTTAAGCCTCAGCTGCAGACAGATTGTGGTATATTTCACCGGGGGAGGTCAACAGCAGAATTGGATTTATATCCTTGTGTTTCCTGAGCCATACACCGGCTAATAACGTAGGAGGCTGGGTCTTGAATGGCATTAAAGGCTGTGAGTATTTGATGTTAATCAATGGCTGGCTGTCACAGTGGGAGTTTGCCCATCTCTGCCTTAACAGAGTTAAATTGTTACATCCAGCTGCGCTGGACCGGATTGAAACAAGCAGTCGATACTCTCTCCCCAGAATCAATATATAAAAATAACTCAGTGATGCAAGCAACCTGAGGAAAGTGGCAGGAGGAGGATGCTACAGGGAAATGCTCTGGTCAGCCACATGTGCAGAATGCTAGAGACAAAAACATAGCTTTGGTAAATAAAATAATTGTGCACCCACATTCATAGGGCATGTGAGAAACGTGTTCCCCTTTTAGCATGTTCTTCTATGCATGTTCAGCCTGCCACCAGTGACTTGTATTAAAGGCCTACAGGTGAACCCATTGCCTATGATGTATGGGGAGAAAACTGTCCCCAAGGAGAAAATGGCACGAATAACATGTGAACAAAACATCACTTTCTTCAGGGAATGCCAACATGGTGGTTTTTTAAATCAACTTCCTCATAAGCAGCTGGACACATGTGCAGACAACCTGGACTGTATACACATCATAAATTTAAAGCAAACACACACACCCTAAGAATCCTGGGAAATGTAGATTACCCACCACAGAACTGTAATTTCCAGCAGTCCTAAGACAGTACAGTTCCCAGGATATAATTTTTTTTTTGGGGGGGGTGCTTTAAATGCATGGTGTGTACACAGCTTGAGATGCAGATACAAGACACTGGCTGAACATTTCAGCTGACTGGCTTCAAAAATTTGTGGCAACCTTGTCAAACTGAAGGAAAAAGCAGGGGTGGAAAACTGGATTGGGTCCAGTGGGTCAGATCCTTATCTCTGGTATCTTCTATTAAAAAGGTAAAGGTACCCCTGCCCGTACAGGCCAGTCGTGACCGACTCTAGGGTTGCACGCTCATCTCGCTCAAGAGGCTGGGAGCCGGTGCCATCCGAAGACACTTCTGGGTCACGTGGCCAGCGTGACGAAGCTGCAACTGGCGAGCCAGCACCAGTGCCGCACATGGAAATGCCATTTACCTTCCCGCTATAAAGCGGTACCTATTTATCTACTTGCACTTAGGGGTGCTTTCGAACTGCTAGGTGGGCAGGAGCTGGGACCGAACGATGGAAGCTCACCCCGCCACGGGGATTCGAACCGCCAACCTTATGATCAGCAAGTCCTAGGCACTGAGGTTTTACCCACAGCGCCATCCGCGTCCCTATCTTCTATTATTAATTAATTAACATTCGTTTGTTGCTTACTAAACACACACACACACACACACACAAAAACAACAACACAAAAGCTCAAAGTGAATTACTTGCTGGTACTTGCAACTATTCTGCTTCTGAAGACAGAAGTTCTATTTATTTGTCATGATAACTACTTAGATAAAGCCTTCTAAGCCAGTTCCTCTCTTGTAACAATAAGTTAATCATGCATAATACTTCTGCAATACCACCTTTGCAATACCTGATTTGATTCTTACTTAGTTGGTTTGTTTCCCATCTCATTTTCTTTTTTCCCTTTCTTTTCCTTTCCTTTCTTTTTTTTAAAAAAAAAATATTTATACTTTTCAGGTTTATAAATTTCACTGATTTTACAATCAACATTTTGAAACTTGACTTCCGTCCCCCTCTTTCTGCAGTTCCTTAAATTTATTTTTAATACCTTCTGCATATCCAAATTAACTGAATATGTTCATTTATTCATCTTCTTTAAATATATACTCTTATGAAATTGCAGGTTATTACAATAATCCTGCCAATGTCCTTATCTGTTTACATTTCATCTGTAAATATTCAATAAACCATTTCCATTCTTTTATATAAAAAAGTTTGCTATCCTGATCTCTCATTTTTCTGCTTCTTTAGATATGGAAGATTTTTGTGTTATGCTACCCCTCCCCCTAAAAAAACCAGCCATTTCATATTATGCCATGCTCCCATGGAAGCCATTTTTTGACTGGAGCCCACGGCACTTTCTAAAAATTCCAAATGTGCCCACCGACTCTAAAAGGTTGATGACCCCTGATTCTGAGAAGTCTTCAAACTCCATGCCACAGCCCCTTGGCTTGGAACCACAATATGGTGTTCCTACCCCCTCTCTTTGGTGTGAAGGCCATCTCATGACCTACTGCCCCAACTTGAAATGAAATAAGTTATGAACAACATCGCCCCCACAATATATTTCTCATTTGGCTCTCTGTACTGAACAAGTTGCCTTGCTTTGATCCAGCTTGAATCCTTTTTCAAAGACCTGATTAAGTAAAATGGCATGGCTGTATGAGAAACAAATCTTTATTGTCTGAGAGGGAGGGGTGTCTATAATTGATATTACTTACCCTGCGGGACACTTTATTACAGACCAAAATGTAATCAGCTGCAGGGCAAAGAAAAATCATGACAGAAGTTTCTTTAACATACTAGTGCTGCTGAAGGAACATAACCTGCAAGGTCCCACTGGCCATTAAAAACTGTTCTTACTTCTGCTAGGTCATGTTAGGTCAATGTAGCTGCATACATTACTGATTTTCGACATTAAAGTAAGCATTCGCTTAATGTTGGGACAGCCGTTAGCCTGCAGGAGAGAAGCCCTACAGAATGAAAATGCCATGATTTGCAGTAAAGATCCTGCAACGGAAGGAAATCGTGGAAATAGATCACTCACGGGGTTGACAAGCTGGCATTCAAAAATGCTGCAAAGTGACCCAAACATGGAAGCACAAAGGTTTTGCTGGACAGGTTTGGTGGACAGGTGCCTGAGCAGGTTTGGAGGCAGAAAATAGAAAAGGGCTCCAGTATGATATTTATGAAGGCTGGCATCCTCATAGTTGGGATTAGAGATGGGGCAGTGAGGGGGATCTGGGTCGCTTTGCATTTTAATGTGAATCTACCTAATTTGCACACCCTGAATCACAATGCAAACTCAAACTGCTACCCACCCTTTGAAAGTTGCACTTGTCTGAATTTTGCAAAGCACCCCAACCCGAAATGTGCGCCAAAAATCATGTGTTGGGGAAAGTGTGCATACAAATGAAAATAGTAGTGAAAATAATATTTAAAAATGCACTGGGAAATGATATACAATGGAATGAAAACGATGTTTCAAATAACCTTTGTAAAAAAACCCAGAAGCCTTTCTCTTGGGAATTATAGGAACAGAACTACCTAAATTGTATAGAAACTTATTCATGCATGTGACTACAGTGGCAAGTATGCTACTTACCCAAAAATGGTAAGAAATTCAATGAACAATTGTATAATAATGCAAATTCTTGTTTCGTATGTGTGTTTTCCCCCTTTCTTTTCTTGTCTTAATCCTTTCTTTTTTATCTTTATGTATATATATATATATATATATATATGCTTTCGTAGATTTTCACGGGTACAGGAATGCAGGTTTTGGTGTCCTCGGGTGTCTTCCCGTGTAAAAGTTGGGGTGTCTAGGCGACGTTTCGACGAGGTCTCACTCGTCATCTTCAGGCTGGTGCTTTCGGCTTCTTGTTACTGGAACAGAGCAGGATCTCAGTGTTTGAGTTCCTATAAATACTGTTGAGGGGGTGTGGTGTATAGCCTCCAATGTTCTGGGCAGAGAGGAAGTTCCCAGGCTAGTGTTTGAGTTCCTATAAATACTGTTGAGGGGGTGTGGTGTATAGCCTCCAATGTTCTGGGCAGAGAGGAAGTTCCCAGGCTAGTGTGCCTTTTCCCACTAGCCTGGGAACTTCCTCTCTGCCCAGAACATTGGAGGCTATACACCACACCCCCTCAACAGTATTTATAGGAACTCAAACACTGAGATCCTGCTCTGTTCCAGTAACAAGAAGCCGAAAGCACCAGCCTGAAGATGACGAGTGAGACCTCGTCGAAACGTCGCCTAGACACCCCAACTTTTACACGGGAAGACACCCGAGGACACCAAAACCTGCATATATATATATATATATATATATATATATATATATATATATATATATATATATATTTGTATTTTAATTCAATAAAGATGATTTTAAAAATGGAAAGAAGAAGTCCTAGCAAAGGAAGAATGGATACAAAAACGTATGGAATATGCAGAAATGGCGAAACTTACCGGGAGAATAAGAAATCAAGATAACAAACTTTTTATAAAAGAATGGAAATTGTTTGTTGAATACTTACAGATAAATCATAAACAGATAAAAACACTGGCAGGATTATTGTAATAACCTGCCATTATATAAGAGTATATATTTAAAGAAGATAAATAAATGAGTGTTAATTTGGATATGGAGAAGATATTAAAAATAAATTTAAGGAACCGCAGAAAGCGGGGGAAGGAAGTCAAGTTTTAAAATGTCAAAATGATTGTAGAACCTGTGAAATGTATCTATCTGTAATGTTTGTGTGTGTGTGTGTGTGTATTGCACTGCATTGGAGGGAATTGCTTGCAGGAATGTGTATATTAGGCAAAATACTAGGGGAGGGACAAAAGCTCAGGGTTAGAGCATCTGCTTTCCTCGTGGAAGATTCCAAGGTCAATCCCTATCAACTCCTGGTAGGGCTAGGAGAGAAAGTGTTCATAAAACACTTGACTATTTCCCAAATAATTCTTATAAAACATTGTTTGTCATAAAATATTTGCTATAAAATATCGGTTTGACACCCAGTGACATTTTATTCTCTCTCCTGGATATCTGACGACTGATCTTTTGCAGTGTTCAATAGTTGGCATGCTATATTTGTACTGAAGACTGATATTCAGTGGTACAGCGCAGTGATTTCCCAACTTCCTTTTCATCTTGATGTCTGCAAAAGACGTTTTGCATATCTGCCCCAAGGCTGCTGTGTACCAGAGGAGAGGCCAGAAATAGGGTGTGTGTTGGGGTATGTTGAGGAAACTGTGGATTCTCAAGACCCTATGCCCCTTGTTCCCTGTAATTGAACTTGAAATGTACAGTTATGTTGTGAATGTGCGCACCAATTTCCATTCTGCTACAAGGCAGATACCCAGCCAAACTGATTTAAATGAGAGAAGTAAGCTTTTTTAAAAAAGCTCTCCCATCGAACTCAATTGGACTAGAAAGTGCTTAACTTTAGACGATACCAGCATTTTTCATCTTCTCATCCTGCACCTGAATGATGCCCTTGAGGCCTCCCAGTTCTTCCTCTATTTACTTCTACAAATAATCTAGTTAAACAAACTTTATATCATCCATGTACAAAGCTGCAGAGAGTCAGTTGGGCTCACCTCTAAATCCGATAGAGGATGGAGGTGAATTTGGAGTCTTCTGAGACAGAACATCTGTAGGAATTTGAAGAGCATGCAAAACAATTTTGATGTGATTTGCCAAATTTCTCAGGGGGCTTCTTTGAGTAAGGATGCCCCTGGATGCCAGATTTAAAAGTCACGATTCCAAGTGTTCGCTAAAAAAAGGTACATAGCACTATGCTGGGCACAAAATTCAGGTTCTTGGCAATTTCAGTATTCATCGTTTAAAATAAGTTTCTATGTACGGGCAATATCTGCTGAAATCTCAAAACTTCCCGTAGATTTCCCATAGCTGTGGCAGGGCTTAAGTGACTCTCCTAATGCCTAGCAAAACTAGCATTAATTATGCAAAACAACAAGCATAGCAACTTTTGGGAAATGCATAATAAGCAGAATTTTGCAAGTTTCTCAACTGCACACCATCTATATACATCCCAGAATTCTGTTTCCTTGATACATAGGTGTTTTGTTGCTTTAGGCACAAACAACAATCTATTATTATTATTATTATTATTATTATTATTATTATTATTAGCCATAACACAAGCATTTAAGTCTTTGGAGTGAATCTGCATTTCTTTAACCTTTTAAAAGCATCCCTAAATATGACAGTTTAGGTAAATGCAAAGAGGACGGTTCGAATCCCCGCAACGGGGTGAACTCCCATTGCTCGGTCCCTGCTCCTGCTAACCTAGCAGTTTGAAAGCATGTCAAAGTGCAAGTAGATAAATAGGTACCACTCCGGCGGGAAGCTAAATGGCGTTTCTGTGCCATAGCTGTCAACTTACAGATTTGAAAATAAGGGACCAGCAGCCTTGAAAATAAGGGACCAGCAGCCAAAATAAGGGACCTGTAGCCTCACCTGTTCCAGGCACTCCAGTCTTCCTGTCCTCCTGCAGTCTGGTCAAACTCATGCTGGTAGCTTCGAGAACACTGTCCAACCAACTTTGTAACCAGAGGTTCAACTGAAAAGAATCTGAATCACATGCACCTCAAGGCCTATGCAGCCTCAACTTTTAAGATGGCTCCCCGGCCTGGCTTTGCACTGCAAAGTTTGCAGCAGCACATGCAACAAAATGGCGTCCAGCATTCAAAAACCTCCTCAGCTTGCATTAACTAGCCACACACAAGGCATGCAAGCTCCACCCCTCAGCCATTCTTAGACTTCTTATTGGGTGAGCAACACAGCCAAGCAACACAGTTGGAGCCTCCCTCCTCCCTGGCCAGCAGGGAGGGAGGGAGAGGAGCTGCTTCCTTTGAAATTTAAGGGACATAATTTAAGGGACATTTAAGGGACATCCATCAATAAGGGACAGCAGCAGGACATGGCGCTGGAATAAGGGACTGTCCCTTCAAATAAGGGACACTTGACAGCTATGTTCCGTGCACTGCTCTGGTTTGCCATAAGCAGCTTAGTCATGCTGGCCACATGACCCGGAAGCTGTTTGTGGACAAACGCCAGCACCCTCGGCCTATAGAGCGAGATGAGCGCCACAACCCCAGAGTCGTCCCCGACTGGACCTACTGGTCAGGGGTACCTTTACCTTTACCTTTACATATGTTGGAAGCTGCCCAGAGTGGTTGAGCAACCCAGCCAGATGAGTGGGGTATAAATAAAATCATCATCACCACCACCACCATCATCATTATGGAATAGGACGTCCCTATTTTCACCAGAGGGTATGTCATTGGGATACATGCATGAGCCCACTTCTTATCACTGCACTCAACTCTTAAAGTAGGGGGTAAAGAGCGTATATTTCTAAAGGCACACCAGATGGCATTCAGCTACTCTTTAATAGCAATATGCATAAGGACACAGAACTGTAAACTGATTTGCAGCATTACTGCCGGCCAAATAGGAACGACAGTAGTCAATTCACTGGGAAAGGACCAAGGGTAGAGTTGACATGAAATTGTTCCTAACATACTTTTTTTGCGTATTCAAACCTAACATTCCCATCCATTTATTGCGGTACTCAGTGTATCCATTTGAATAACAGCAATTTCATTTTTATAGCCAAACTAAAGATGTCAGTAGGTGCCCTTACAAGCTTTAGCACAGATTGAGTGCAGTTTGGGTATGAATTTCTGCTTCTGTTTTTTTTTTTTTTAAAAAAAACCACTGTCTCTGTGTGTTTTTTAAAAAAAACAGAAATGAATGCTGCATGTTTTTGGAATGTGCAAAACTGTAAGAAGGAATGCCGTGGTATAGGTTTTGAAATCATGACTGCAATAATAAAATTTTATGGGTTCTCCAGGGTTGAGAGCAAATTAACAAATCAACCTTCACTGCAGTGAACACTTAGGTTATTAGAGAGAGCAATTTGCATGGCTGTACAAATAAAACAACCCAGACCAGCTTGTTACATTTCTGCTGACTCAAAAGACTGCGCTAAGCACATAATAGATCTAAGGAGACTACAACCTGCAGCTGAAAGAAACCAACTGCTGTCATGGTCCATGAAATGCCATTGATTGTTGCAGATGCCTTGCCTTCACACGGCTTATTTTCTAAGCAGGGTTATCCACAGATGGAGAGCCTGTTGCCTTCCAATATGTTGTTGGACCTCCCAAAAAACCAAATCAACATGGTCAGGGGTGGGTGGAGAGTTGTAGCACCATGACATCTGGAGATCTGTGTACAGCTTTGTGAACACATTCCCTTTTTGAAAAAAAAATAATTATTTGGTTTTTCAAATTAAAATTTTGCAGTCACATTATCCGACATAATCATCCGACCATTAGACTACAAGTGATATTCCAATTCTACGAATGATTTTAACTGTTTACAATGGTTTTTAAGATGTGTTAGAAATTTTCCCCATTCCTTATTAAAATTTTGGTCTTCCTGATTTCTGATTCTTCTGGCCATTTTGGCCATTTTGGCATAATCCATCAACTTGATCTGCCATCCTTCTCTGGTAGGGATTTTATCTTCTTTTCATTTCTGGGCCAATATACGTGCGCAGTCGTGATCACATACATAAATGTGTCTTTTCTGCTTCCTTGGGATTTTGGCACCTAGAATTCCTAAAAGGAGGGCTTCGGAGGGTTTTTAAGAAAAGATTGTTTTAAACATTTTTTCAACTCATTATATATTATTTCCCAGAATTCTTTTACTACCTTACATTTCCACCACATATGATAAAGAGTGCCTTCTTTTTCCTTATATTTCCAGCATACATTTGACCCCATTTTAAACATTTTTGCTAATTTGCTAGGAGTTATATACCATTGGCACATCATTTTCATATAATTTTCTTTCAACTTGTAACATGCTGTGAACTTTAAATCTCAATTTCATAACTTCTCCCATGCTCTAAGTTGCATATTATACCCAAAGTCTCTCGCCCAGTGTATCATTACTGATCTGACCTGTTCATCTTTCGTACACCATTCTAGTATTAGTTTATACAATAATACCTCATGTTATGTTTGCTTTATGTTACGTTTTTTCAGGTTGCACCCCATGGCAACCCGAAAGTACTGGAAAGGGTTACTTCCGGGTTTCACTGCTTGCGCATGTGCAGTAGCACTAAATCAGGCTCCGCGCATGCACACAAGCACCGTATTGCACCGCGCACCTGCGCAGATACAGTGCTTCAGGTTGCGGGCTTTTCATGTTGCGAACGGGCCTCCGGAATGGATCCCGTTCACAACCAGAGATACCACTGTACATTTTTGAAAGTAATTTTGTTTTATTCTCTAGCAGCTCTTTTTCAAATTTAGAGATTTCAGTACAAAAACCATTCTTTTTGTCCACATTGAATATATCATTTAATCTGTGAACATATTATCTGCTACTTACCTGGTCAGGGATCACCAACCCAGCATCCCTGGGTACCATGTTGATGGCCCTCCTGTATTCAGGGTGGGGGAATATTTGAGGTGGCTGGCAGGCACCCCTTTTGTCCATGGAGAGGCTTTTGTTTGTGTTTGGGGTGTTCAAATGTGATCTCTTTGTGTGTTACTACGAGAGGTGTACTTAGGCAGAGAGAAAGATGCATGCAGTGTGTGAGGCAGAGAAAGAAAAGGAGGAATGTGTGTGTTCTCCGTAAATTTAATTACCGTATATGTTTCATTTAAGATTCATATACTGATGGTCACTGTATCCACAATGTGAACTGAGGGTGTTCTGCTATTGGTATCATTTGTATACACCCCCCCACCCCCGATATTTTCTTTTCTTTTTTTTCCACATGCTTTTTATTGATTTTCAAAATAAAAGATACAGAAACATAATACACAAAATTAAATTCTCATTTTCACAGATTTTAAATATGACTTCCTTCAACCTTTCCTCAAATCATCCGTACTGACCTCTTTATAAGATTTCGCATTTGTTAGTTTGTAATGTCATTAAACATTTTGATTCTACCATTTCTCTTTCGACAATACCCTTTACTCTTTACAGAACTCCCTTAAAACCCACCAATGTTATTTGGCCCTCACTTAAATTTTCCAGATAGTTCGTAAAACTTTCCCAGTCCTTGATAAACCTCTGATCTTTTAAGTATCTGATTTTCCCTGTCATTTTGTCCATCTCCACATATTCTAGCAATTTTGCTCTCCATTCCTCAATCGTCGGCAGACCTTCTGATTTCCAACTTTGAGCCAATAGGACTCTTGCCGCCGTTGTTGCATACTGGAACAGCTTGTGGTCTTTCTTTTTTATCTCCTTCCCTAGTAGGCCCAGCAAGAAGGCCTCGGGTTTTTTAACAAAGGTGTATCTTAACATTTTTTTCAGTTCGTTATACACACTCTCCCAGAACTCTTTAACCTTTTGGCAATCCCACCACATATGGTAGAAAGACCCCTCCCATATCTTACACTTCCAACACTTATTGCAGGAACCATACATTTTAGCTAATTTTGCAGGGGTCAGGTACCAGCGGTAAAACATTTTCATTAGGTTCTCCTTCAGTGTCACGCAAGCCGTAAACTTAATATGTTGTTTCCAAAGTTTTTCCCATTCTTCAAAATAAATGTTATGGCCAAGGTCTCTAGCCCAGTGTACCATTGCCGGCTTGACTTCTTCGTCTATTAAGTTCCAGTCTAGTAACAGGCTATATGTTTTAGATAGGGTTTTGTAATTATTATTAAGTGTCTCAATCTGGAATCTAGAGGGTTTATCGATATATCCTTTTTCTTTGTTATCTTTCTTAAACATGTTATTTATCTGCAGGTAGTGCAACCAATCGTAAACTTGTTCTTTAACCTGGTCATACGGCTTCATTTTCCACTTTCCTTCCTCTTTCATTAATAGTTGTTCATAAGTAGCCCAGTTAGCCCTCATATTTGTTTTTTTAACACTCATAACTTCTAGTGGCGACAGCCAATGCGGTGTTTTGGGCTCTAGCATGTCTTTATACCTCTCCCATACCTCAATCAATGGGCCCTTAAAAATATGATTTCCGAATTCTTTATGTGTTTTCCTGCGGCCGTGCCATAAATAGGCATGCCACCCGGACCGGTTGTCATGTCCCTCTAGATCTAGCACTTCCCTATCTTCCAGTTTTATCCATGTTTTCACCCAGCATAGGCATGACGCCTCGTAGTATAATTTCAGGTCTGGCAGGGCAAAGCCGCCCCTTTCCTTCGCATCTGTTAACAATTTGTATTTTATTCTCGGTTTTTTGCCCTGCCAGACAAATTTTGAAATCACCCTCTGCCAGTCCTTGAATACCTTCATGCCTTTAATCACGGGGATATTCTGGAATAGAAACAGTACTTTTGGGAGGACGGACATCTTAATTGTGGCTATTCTGCCCCAAAATGACAGTTTAAGCCTGCCCCATGTTTCAATATCTTTCTTGACTCCCTTCCATACTGTTTCGTAGTTGTTTTTAAATAGGTCTATATTTTTTGGCGTTACCCAGATTCCTAGATATTTTACCTTCCTGGTCACCTCTATTTCCGTTTCTCTTTGCAACTCCTCTACTTCATCCGTGTACATATTCTTAACTATCATTTTTGTTTTTCTTTTATTTAGTTTAAAGCCTGCCACCTTCCCAAATTGATCAAATTCTGCAAGTACCTCTTTTAGTGAATCATTTGGGTCTTCCATTGTAACAACCAGATCGTCCGCGAATGCCTTGATTTTGTACTCGTTTCGCCCAACTGTAACACCCTTTATACCTTTGTTTTCTCTTATTGAATTTAGTAGAACTTCTAACACCATTATGAATAGCAGTGGGGACAGTGGACATCCCTGTCTTGTTCCCTTTGTTATTGTTATTTCTGCTGTCTCCTCGTTGTTTATAATTAGTCTTGCCTTTTGGTCCGAATAGATTGCCTTTATCCCGTTGTAAAATTCGGTACCCACTTCCATGTATTCCAGTTGTTTTAATAAGAAGTCCCAAATTATATTGTCGAACGCTTTTTCAGCGTCCACGAATAGCAGCAGACCTTGTTTATCACACCTGTCCGTTAGGTATTCTATAATGTTTACGATATTTCTTATGTTGTCCTTCATCTGCCTACCCGGCAGAAAGCCCGCTTGATCTGTATTTATTCTTTCTACCAGAACCTCTTTTAGTCTCCTTGCCAGAATTCCTGCAAAAATTTTATAATCGATATTCAATAGGGAGATCGGTCTGTAATTCTTAATCAGTTGTAAGTCTGAGTCCTGTTTGGGGATTAGTGTGATTAATGCCTCCCTCCATGTCTCTGGGATTTCTCTCTCTTTAAGGATATTATTCATTACCTCTTGCAGTGGTTTCAACACAGCTGACTCCATCTCTTTATAGAATCTACCAGTAAACCCATCTGGTCCTGGGGCTTTCCCTTTTTTTAAGTCCTTTATTATTACTTTAATTTCTTCTTCCTCTATTGGAGCACTCAATTTTCCTTTCGCCTCTATAGGGATCTTTTTTATATTCTTAGCTCTTAGAAATCTTTCTATTTTCCTCAAGTTGTTCTTTTCGGTGTTACTAAAGAGCCCTCTATAAAAGTCCAAGAAGGCTTTCCTTATTTCTTTAGGCTTGTTTATTTCTTCTCCCTCCACTTCTATTTTGTTTATTGTGTTCTGTTCCTTCCTTTTTTTGAGTTGCCAAGCTAGTAGCTTCCCTGTTTTATTAGCATATTCAAAACTTCTCTGTCTTATTTTTTTAACTTTCCATTCAATTTCCCTATTTATCAGCATCGCATACTGAGCTTGCAGAACTTTAATGTTCTCTTTTATTCTCTTATTTTTAGGATTTTTAATCAGTTTTTGTTCGTTCTCCCATATCTGCTGGAGGATTTCTTTTTTCCCTTTTTCTCTTTTTTTGTTCTTAATTGCACTTTGTTGAATGAAGAAGCCCCGCATCACCGCCTTTCCTGCATCCCACACCACTTTTGGTCTAATTTCATTGCCTAAGTTATCCTCAAAGTATTCCTTTAACCTTTTTTTAGCTTTCTCTACTACCTCTTGGTCATCTAGCAAGTAGTCTTTCATTCTCCATCTATATGATCTTCTTTCCAGACCTTTCAGTTCCATTTTTATTGGGTTGTGGTCGGAAATTGTTTTAGCCTGGATCTCCACTCGTACCGATCTTGGAACTAATTCTGCTGAGATCCAAATCTGGTCTAGTCTCGAAGATGAGTCGTTCGGTTCTGAGTGGAAGGTGTATTGCCTTTCTTGGGGGTGTTTAAACCTCCAAATGTCTACCAGATTACAATTTTGAACCATTTAGAAAAAGGTTTGGGGTAACTTTCCTTCTTTACCTGAACTGTCCCTTAACCTGTCCATCTCTAGGGACACCACCCCGTTCATATCTCCTAATAATATAATTTTCTGGTCAAGGTAATCGGATAGCATTCCTTCTATCACCTTATAAAATTCCGATTTTTTGTCATTGGGTGCATATGTCCCCACTATTATTATGTTTTCTCCTTGCCAATTGATCTGTACTCCCACTACCCTCCCTTCCTCGTCTTTAAAGAGCTGTTGCGCTTCAATTTTTTTGTTGATATAAATAACCACCCCCCTTTTTTTGCTTCGGTCCGACGATGCGAATTCATTCCCTAATCTTTTATTAATCAGGATTCTTTTGTGCTTTCTTGCTATGTGGGTTTCCTGTAGACAAATGATATCTAAACATTCTTTCTTTAGGATGTGCTCAATTTTATTCCTTTTGCTTTTGTCGTTCAATCCGTTAACATTCCAGCTCCAAACTTTTAACGCCATGATTGTTTATTTTTATGTGAGCCTACTGTCTCCCCTTAAACCCTTCCCGCTGTCTCCTCCTCCTCTTCTTCTTCCTCCCCCTCTGTCCTCTCTGTTTCACCCTCTAGGTCTTTCTCATCTTCAGCCTCCTCGCATTTATCTTCTTCTTTTTGAATTTTTAGTTCTTTATATTTCCTTAGGAATTTACTGGTTTCTTCTAAGTTTGTCAATTTCTGTCTCTTACTCCTGTAAGTAAAGGAGACTCCTTCAGGAAACTCCCACTTAAACTCTATATTGTTCCTTTTCAATGTCTGGGCCAGTTCCTTGTATGGTTCCCTGCGTTTTAAAAGCCTAACTGGAATGTCTTTAAAGATTACTATGTAGTTTCCCCCTATATTCAGCCTTTTCCCTCTGTTTTTTTGGAGAATCATATTTCTCATTTCCTTATCCTTAAATGTAACTAAACAGTCTCCTAAAAATTTTTTATTTCTGGTTGGTTTTGCTTTCAATCTGAATGCAGATTGTATTACCTTTCCCATCTCTTCTATTGGGATTCCCAACCAGAGAGCTAACTCAGTTGTTAATTTCTCTTTTATGTTTTCTCCTTGCACTTCGGGAACGGCTCTCATCCTAAGATTGGCTTCTCTTTGTCTGAGTTCATTCATAGCAATTAAATCTCTCATATCTTCTTGACTTTTATTTAATTCCAGTATCTCGGCTTTTATCTTATCCTCCTCACGTCTCACATCTTTCATTTCTGATCTTGTCTTTTTCAAACCTTCTTCCACTGCCTGTGTCCTTCTAAATACCTCTTTTAATTGGCCCTTCAATTCGTTAACAGTTTCATCTATTTTTTTATCCATTTTCTCCATTCTATTTTCTAATTGTTCTAATTTAAGCTCAACGTTTTTCTCACTTTGTTTTATCTCGCCAAACATTCTTAGAATCTCTGCCCTAAACTCCCCTTCTTGTTTAGATCCCTTTCTATCCCCTGGAGTTTCCCCTTCAGGCCTTTTCCCCGTGTTAGACATCTTAATTAGTTGAGGGTTCCGGGTACTTTGTACGGGAGACAATCTTAACTTAGAAACTTGTTGGCCAATTCCCCTTAAACCCTTAGTAGATCAGGAACAACGTGTTTGGCAGTCCTTGTCAGCTCCTCCTAAGAGTCCTTATAAATGTTCACATCGGTCAGTATAAGTGTATGTCTTTATATTGTCAAACTTAGTCAACTAGTCCCTTTCACGTTGAGTCTTCATATATTTGTCATGGGCTTACCAAAGTACCAAAGGTAGCTGCGAGGATGGTAGGCAAGATACTCTTGATAAGCTCCTTGAGGGTATACAAAGATAAGATAAAAGGACGCTCTTCAAAACCCCTTCAGTTCAAGCTAAGGAAGAAAAGAAAGTCGAAGAAATCAAGAGCATATGAAAATAGAAGTAACGCGTCCAGGGGGGGAGACCAAAGAAAAAAAAAGGAGAGAAAAAGGAGATCTGGTTGTAGTAGTACACTTTATCCACTAGATGGCGCTCGCTGTTGCTGCTCGACTCCAGGAGAGATCTCTCTTCCCGTTTAGACTGGGGGATGGGAGACTGTTGCCGGACGCTATATAGTCCTTGGAGTCGCCCTCTGAGATTAATAATCCGTTTAGATCAGCACCAAAACCTCATCGGGTAGGCGAGGTACAGCCAAGAGTTGAGAATCGCACTGAACCGCGTTGTTGAAGTAGGTAGCCTTTGTTGTTTAATCTCTTCCGCGTTCCGTTTCTCCTAATGGCGACGGCTCCTTCTCTTCCGCTCACCCTTGCTACGAACAACGCCACCTCTCCACCTTCCCCTTTGGTCTTTAATCTTTTGGCCGGTTCTGGGCTGATAACTTTGCCCTCTGTCCCCTGTTTTTAACGACCGACAAATTTGTTGGTCGGGTAGTTTTGTAAAGTTAGTCTTTTCAGGGGAACATAAACTCACTGGTGGAAACTCTCTTATTTTCCCGGCTCTGAGGCTTCCCTGCGTATTCGCTGATTCCGGATAAGAGTTGAACCCCCGTAAAAAGTCTGTTTCTCACCGGGTTTCTCTATTCCAAATCGTTGTATCTCCTCAAACACAGCTCACTCCCCGGTTCCTTTTTGTATGGAAGCAGAGCGCTAGTCTTCTGCGAGATCTGGGCTGTCCGCTACCAGGGAGGGAGGAAATGGCTGCCCTGTACCTGCTGCTCAGCGCCGCCGTTCTCTTCACCTTTTTAAAAGGTTACCTGACGGTGGGGCGAGCAGCGTCCAGTCCCTGCTGGGCCCCTGTATCTCCGGACACCCTCCGGACGTGTATCTGGGGTGCTTGCGCCCTTTTGCACCCCCTTTTACCTCCCTTGTAGGACCGGGTTCGCGCTCTCAGCCGAATCCCTTCTCGCTCCGAAGACGCGCTCCACCGGAAGTCCACCCCCGATATTTTCTGCTTTCTGCTTTAATTTTATTTCATCCTTTTCTTCCTCTCGACATATTTTTACATTAAAATATAATTTTTAAAAAGGAAGGCTGGATCATAATAAAGTTAACAATGAAACCATTTGGCTGTCCAAAGATCGCTAAATGCATAGACTCTGTGTCTCCAATCCACAGACACAGGTTCTCTTTAGACAAAAATGGGTATCGCTTAGGTGTCAATTAAGAGGATGAGCAAAACAATGGAAGCCCAATTTAGGTATCCTGTCCAATCAGGAAATAATATGCAAAGCACTCTATTCAAGGGGCTATCTCAAAGGGATAATCTTCTCTCTGTAGAGTTAACTACATACACATAGTCACGACTTTTCAGGTAAGAGCCATATTTTCCCGCAAACTCTTCTCTCCTCCTATGAAAGCTCATTCCCTTGGGTTTAAGAATTTGATTAGTCACATGTCTTCACAGGGTGTGGTTGTCTCCACACACAAGATTTTGTTACTCTCCTAAAAAAAAAAATGCCCTAGGTTGCATATGTGGGGGGGGGGGTGTCACTTGCTTGAACTACTCTTATTGCTCGGCAAAAAGAGAATTATAATAATAGTTTGAGCCCTTAAATGAACATAGATGAATGTAGTATTTAGTGGTGGGTTTCAGAATTTTGTCTTTCAAAGAGTTTGCCAGCCTTATTGCTCGGGACATCTCAGAATGATGTTTTTTTAAAAGCAGCTGTAAAAGCCATTAGCAGTTTCTGAAATGCAAAAATCTAATATTGTTAATCAAGAAGTTGCTTTCAGCTTGATCTGTGAACACTATTTTGAATATGTGCCCCTATAGGACAGCCACTTTTAAAACCACACAGCATCCCTGGAATAGGGCTTCCCAGGAGCCTTGCATGGAATTGGAATGCAAAACCTACAAGCACTGGCGGATAAAGGGGGGGCAGGGGGATCGGGTCACCCCAGGTGCCATCAGGGGGGGTTACATTGCAGCTGCCCCCACCCCGGGACATGCACCACTTGCCATACACCCCCCGATGCATGCCACACCCCCTGCGGGTGGCGCACCACACCCCCTGGGACACACACCAGCCATGCCTCCGGATGTATGCCACTCCTAGTGCCAGAGCAGATTGCCTCGCCGCTGCCTACAAATCAGGCATGAAATGTTTTTGGTTTTTCCCCCAAAAAAATTTTTAATTGATTTTCCAAAATTTTTAAACAAACAAACATACATCTTAACTGTACTTGATCCAAACTTGGTAACATTGTTAAGTGACTTCCTCAAATCCCCCAGGCTGAATTTCAGTGTATATCATTGTAACATTTTTCCAAAACCAATTTTCTCATAAAATTATCTTGGTTACTTAACATCTTTCTTTGTTTTCATTTTGACTTTAAACATATTGTTCTCTAACATCACGTTTAAATCCTAAGCCTATCTGGTATTTGCAAGTTCTTCCAATTAAGTTATCTTAGCATATTTAACTAAATAGTCTTTGAATCTCATTCATTCCTCCTGGTACTCCTCCTCCTCCTTCTGGTCACGGACTCTTCCAGTCAGGTCGGCTAGCTCCGAAAAGTCCATCATCTTCATCAAATCAGACAGGAAATGTAGATGTGAAGTTTTAGGCTGGATGGAGCATAGAGAGAAGTGAGAGTGTATGTAGAAGATAGTTTACTGTACAAATGTTCCTTTTTTGAGGCAAGGGTGGCCCCATTATTTAAGCGTAATAAAGCTCTTCATCTTGCAGCCAATGGTAATTTCTTTATTGCACGTTAAATTTTCATACCAATATGTCAAAAAAGACTTTTGATTTTCTTTTTCAGTGATGTGCATATTTATTTAAATTTGATGAATTAACAGACCCTTTAAAACAATAAGCAATTAAATAAATTAATGGGCCATTTTAAAAGCAGGTGATTGATCTACCAAAATCCTTCATTCTGGCTTTTGGAGCAAGCTCCCAGAAGACAGCTTCCATTGAAGGCAGTTTTTAAAGTTACTAATATGACAATTTAGTTGTTTAACTTTTTTTAAAAAAAATGTCACCAGTGGAGTTCCCAGGAAAGTCAAAAAAAGGCTTGGAGAAGCAAAAAGGATTTTAAGGTATGTATGAAGGCCACAAGAGAGGAGTCCTGTAACAACAACAACAACAACAACAACAACAACAACAACAACAACATTTGCACCTCACACATGATAAAGACCAACAGCACCACCTAGTGAATCTAGGGTTCTGAACCCCTGAGAAGAATGAAATAAGCAAACATTCTTAGTTTCATCTCCAGTCTACCTCCTGAGCCCCTTTCACGATGGTTCGGTTGGTCTGAACATGACAGCTCTTTTAGAATGGAACTATCCCTTAAATAACTTTCCAATTAGCTACCTGGACTACCTTCATCAGAGGCAGACCATCTATACTCCATCTAAGGAAGGAAGGTGGCTTTTACCCGACTTAGTTCAAATATTCATTTGAGGAGTGCGAATTTGGTATTTTCTCATTAACATGCAAAAATTGCATTTCTCTCCCATCCCTATTCAGAAGACTTCCTGGCTGTCTGAACTTCCTAATTTGAAAAGCCCCTTAAGAGATGTTAACCACACAGTGTCTTCCCTGGAACTCAGATTGAAGCATAGGAGGTTGGTTACCAAGCATCCGAGATCAGAACACTTGTTGATTTTCTTTTTAAGACCACCCCGTTTACCTTTTTTTAAAAAAAAAAAATCCATATTGGTTTCTTTAAAAGTAAAAAAACTTTATTTCTCCATGCTTCCAATGAAGTCCAGTGGAGGATGGCATGGGATTTGGGAAAAATGTGGACCCCGAGGGCAGACGTAGGATACAGACTGCTGGTGAGATTACTTGCAGAACACTCACCAACATGCTCTGGCAACAAAAATATGCACTTTAAAAATAAGAATTTCACTTCCTTTCTTCCCAAACATAATTTATTTTCTCATTAACTGTGAGTGAATGGTATAAAAATAAAAATCAGTTTGTTTGTTTGTGTGTGTGTGTGTGTGTGTGTAGGGGAGGAATTTTTGGAACAGCACTAGTTAGAATTGTCAATATCACTGTTGCCTTGTGGTTGCAGTGCAGGCAAGAGGAAATCTGGTCCCAGCCACCAACGAGGAAGTCAGGGGCTGCTGCAATGGGCCAGCAAGAGCATTAGCGAGGGGCCTGGTACCACAGCTGTCAGCTAAAGGACCATCAGCTTCATGGAGTTTCCTTCCCCTTCCACTGCAGCAAAGCTAGAAGTGAGAGGAAGAACACTTTGGTTAGAGAATCAAGAAAATCAAACAAAGGTCACAGACAGCTTCCTCCCAGCAAGAACACCTGCAAGGGGTTCCCCTAAGTGGATTGAAATGCCTGGTAAGAACTCACATTCTCAAGATGCCCATCATTCCTCAACCTTTGTCCTCCATTCCCTTGTGCATCTGCTTTGTTTAGTTGGAAGGCAGTGATGGCCACCAACCTAGGTGGCTTTGAAAGACGATTAGACAAATTCCGGGAGGAGAGGGCTATGGATGGCTTCTAGCCATGATTGCCTTGCTCTGCCATGTCAACAAACTGGAGGCCAATGGTGCTTCTGAAAACTACAGGAGGTCTGGGTCCTGCTTGCTGGTTTCTCACAGGCATCTGGATGCTGGATTAGGTGAGCCACTGGCCTGACCCCACAGGCTATTCTTATATTCTTATGCTCTTAATTTTTGTTTATGCACAGATTCAGGTGCTGTTGCACTACAACTCTCCTTGGTTCCCCAGACCATTGGCCACATTGGCTGGAGCTGATGGGAGTCCAAAAATATCTGGAGGACCACAGGTTAGCAGCCTCTGAGATATTGCCCCTAGTTACTTTCAGCACTCTAGAAACAGCAAAGTATGACGAGGAAGATGTGGGGATTGCATCATCACTATGAAACCTTCACACTGGGGTGGTGGGAATGTCTTTGGAACCAAGCCTGGGATGAATGGTATATCAATAAAGTTAAAATACTGCTCTTCAGACTGTGCAATAATGCCAAACAGAAAAAAAGAATCTGCCCTCTTTCAAAAGAAAAACAATGCAAAGCAAAGGAAGGCCTTCTGTAATGCAACTTATGCCATCAACAAAGGGACTTTTATTTTTTCAAAAGTTTACTCGTAGACTTAATTAGATCCACATGGTTATAAATGTGCATCCTTTGATTTAATACCTGTTTCTAACTGCCCCATCCAGGCCCAATAAAAACAACAGCATTGCTATTCTCCTATAAGCCAACTGGACCTCTATGCACAAGGTACATATAAGAAGCAAATTAGCAAGGTACATCATTAAATTGGTAATAAAAGGAGAGCTGGCATAATGTGACTATCTGGTTACATTAATATGCATCCTAGCATACTTTAGGAAATTAAAGGAAACATCACTCCATAGAAAAACATTACTGCAGTTTCAATATATCATATAGTGCTTTCCCTTGCCACATGTTCCCCTGTTTTATGGTTCTTTTAGACTTATCTTCAAACCACTTGTAATAGGGCAGAGAAGTCCTCAGTCAGTGTTAAGACGTGATCCTTACATTTTCCAAGTTTCAAAGCAGGTGTCTTTAATTTGAATGGGGCAAAGAAGGTTAAATCTTTGTAAATGTGCCTCACCTATAGAAAGCTAATTCGACAAAACAATTTGGGAACTTTGAGATGAGACTTCCCGCAGCTTCCATTTCCCCTTAACCCTTAAGGTGTTGTCTCCCTGCAAAACATTTGTAGACATTAAAAATGCAGCTCTGACCTAGTGATATATTGAGATCACTTCCTTATGGATCAAAGCGAGTCTCAAGAATCAAGGAAAGGAGATCCAAGAGCGTTGATGTTGGAAATGGAGCCAAGCCTGGCAATCAGCCTGTAACTAAGTCTAAGCACGTGCAAATGAACCAACCATGTATTGCTTCCTTAGTTAGCCCTGTCAATGGAAGGGTTGCTGGTTACGGCTACCTCAAGCTTGTGTTCACCAATGCTAATGTGTGGTGTACTGGCAACATCCTGACCCAGGATGTTGGTCTTTGCTAGGCTGATGGTGAGGCTGAAGTCCATGCAGGCGTGGGCAAAACAATTGATGAGTTTCTGCAGAGCTTCCTCAGAGTGCGCTGTCAAGGCTGCGTCATTTGCAAACAACATCTCTCAGATAAGAACCTGCCACACTTTTGTCTTGACGTGGAGATCAGACTGGTTGAACAGACCCCCGTGACTCCGTGAATGGATGTACACACCATCTTCAGTTGAGCTTTAGGCATATGAGAGCAACGGGGAGAAGAATTTGCCAAAGAGAGCTGGGGTGCGAACACAGCCCAGTTTCACACTGCTGGGCATGATGATGATGATGATAATGACAACAATAACAACAACAACAGAAGTAGAAATTTATTATTTATACCCCGCCCATCTTCTGGGTTTCCCCAGCCACTTTGGGCGGCTCCCAACAGAAAATTAAAAACACGGCAGAACATCAACATTAAAAACTTCCCTAAAGAGGGCTGCCTTCAGATGTCTTCTAAAAGTCAGATAGTTGTTCATTTCCTTGGCATCTGAAGGGAGGGCATTCCACAGGTCGGGCGCCGCTACTGAGAAGGCCCTCTGCCTGGTTCCCTTTAACCTCACTTCTCACAGTGAGGGAACCGCCAGAAGGCCCTTGGAGCTGGACCTCGGTGTCCAGGCTGAACGATGAGGGTGGAGACACTCCTTCAGGTATACTGGGCCGAGGCCGAGGCATCAAATGGCAGGAAAGAGTCTCAAACAAAAATGTGCTTTCCCAAGCCCATGTTCCTAGCACGTCACAGGAGCCTTTCTAATCAGCCTTTGGCACTCTTTCTGCCCATGCCCTGTCCTAAGGCCGCACCCCTCACCAGCCCTGCTCTTCTTTTTCTGGATTTTAGGCTGCCTTTGAGAGCAGTCCTGCTCATAGACACACTGTCTGATTTGACTCTTGGAATTTCCAGCTGGATGCCCATCTTTGCATCTCATCTGCCTGCTTATCAGCCCAGTGGATGCCCTACTGGGGCCAGGGGCCACCAGATCCCCTCAAAGCCCTTTTGATCCTGCCCAGTAGCCTACAGTAGCCTAGGAACACCAGATTTCCTTCTTACGATCTAGATCCCCACTTCTCTATGCAGTTTAAGAATAGGTAAAGACCTCCATCTCTTTCTCCTCACCATCCTGCCCTCTCCCTCATTGTTCTAGGCATTGCCACACTGCCACCTGCCTTGCCTCACTGCCACCCTGCTTCCCTTCTGGGATAGGTTTCAGTAACTCCATACTCAGTAGCTAAGGTGATTTAGCTGTTGTTGCCTTTTAACAAACTTTTCTGCGTTGAGTCCCAAAATCTAAGCTCTGCTTTCCCTTCCCAGGGCTCTTACAGGAATGTGCTAATATATGCGTATTGGGCCAGCTGCATCAGATTGACAGTAGCCTGTCAGACTGTCCTCTGGGAGGAATCGAGCCAGCAGCTGTCAAGGGAGCTTCTGAGACTGGCTTGTTTGGAAGGCAATCGACCAGAGTCCCTTGTTTGGAACTAACAGGAAGCTATGGCTAATTGTGGGCTTCCTAGTTTATTTCCTTGCTCACATGAAGCGAAGTGGGAGCAAATGTGTTGCATGTGAGCACACAAAGCCTATGCATACCTTGGCTTATTAAACTAATCAGTGATAGCAACTTTCAATTTACCAGCTAGTTGAAAAGTACTCTTGCATTTCTGAGGCTGTTTCAGACCCTCTAAGTGTCTCCATTTCCCAGGGACAGTCCCAGATTTACAGAGGCTGTCCTGGTTTATGATTTGATCCCAGAATGTCCCACTTTTCCTTTGGACGCCCCTATTTTAATCGGAGAAATGTTGGAGGGTATGGAGTTATCTGACCTCCAAGCCATCTGAAGGCAATCCTGTATAGGGAAGATTTTTTTATGGTTTTATATATGTTGGAAGCTGCCCTGAGTTGCCAGTCAGTTGGATGGGGTATATTAAAATAATAATAATAATAATAATAATAATAATAATAATAATAATAATAATAATAATAATAATAATACCGGTAATAATAATAATAGGATGCCCCTATTTTCATCAGAGAAATGTTGGAGGGTGTATACTGTTTTGGTTCTGGTGTGTTACTGTACCAGGGAATTAATTATATAATATTAAAGATGGCCTTTCCTTTCAGCAATAAGTGGTAGCTATCATCTGTTAAAATATAAAAGGGCACACATTATTGTAGTGCAAATTCCTTTCAATACAATCATCAATTTATCAGCTAAACAGCAGGTGAGTAGCCAAGTAAAAACACCTTGATCCACATGGCTCTGCTCTCAGTGGATTTATTTTCCCCTGTGATCATCTCTTTTGAAACGCTTCCTCATTTCTTCGCAAAACAATGTAAAGTTTCTGCAGGGTATAAAGAGATGTGAGATTATGAAATCAAATGAGCCCATGCTGTCTCAGTGGATTTGACTGTTATTAACTGCCCAAGAGATTCAAATCCAGGTTCTAAATTAATCCCGTTGCTGATACAGGCATATCTTTCTAGGGCTCTCGGAAGGCAGCTAGCAAAAGCTGTCTTCTCTACAAGTTAAAAGCTAACCACTCAGAAGGGTCATTTCTGGTGGGATGAAGCTGGGTCATCAGTTATCCCCCACTCCAACAGGGAAGGAAATAACAACCCCCTTCAAGATACTTTTCATAAGACATCCCACAACAGTAAATAAAACACAAGGTGTACTAAAATTAGGAAGGAGCTGGATCGTGATGTCGTAAATGGAGTTCATGCAGTGGGGTTTGAAAATCTGGGGCTCCTTGAAAGCTTATCAGAGGCTAATGATACACTGGGTGAGGGATTTGGGGCATGCATTCAACTTTTAGATTGGGAAACGTTATGGAAAACAGATTTGAAATTATCTGCATGCTGTACGCTGAAAGAAAACTATATGAAAATTATGTACAGGTGGTAATTGACTCCTAGTAAGTTAGCAAAGGGCCGTGGGTGGTGCTGTGGGTTAAACCACAGAGCCTAGGACTTGCCAATCAGAAGTTCGATTCCCTGTGACGGGGTGAGCTCCCGTTGCTCAGTCTCTGCTCCTGCCAACCTAGCAGTTCGAAAGCACATCAAAGTGCAAGTAGATAATAAATAGGCAGGAAGGTAAACAGCATTTCCGTGGACTGCTCTGGTTTGCCAGAAGCGGCTTAGTCATGCTGGCCACATGACCCAGAAGCTGTACGCCGGCTCCCTCGGCCAATAAAGCGAGATGAGCACCGCAACCCCCGAGTTGGCCACAACTGGACCTAATGATCAAGGGTCCCTTTACCTTTACTTTAAGTTAGCAAAAAATGTATAAGACAAGTACAAATACCTGCTGGAAATGTAGAGAAAAAGAAGGTACCTTTTATCATATGTGGTGGTTATGTTAGGTAATAAAAGCATTCTGGGAAATGATATATAATGAATTGAAAAAAATGTTTAAAATAACTTTTATTAAAAACAAACAAACAAACAAACAAACAAACCAGAAGCTTTCTTATTAGGAATTGTAGGTGCTGCCACCCCAAAGATGACTTTTTATGTATACAACAGCAGTCACAGGGATGCTACTAACCTGGAGATGGAAAGATGACAAAGACCCTACCAGAGAAGAATGGCAAATTAAACTATTGGACTATGTGGAATTGGAAAACTGACTGGAAAGCTCAGGAACCAAGAAGACAAAAACTTCAAGAAAGAATGAGGGAGGGGATTATAATTTATTTAGGAAACCACTGCAAGCAGATGAAAACATTGGCAGGATTTTAACAACACTTGTAATGTAACAATTACTGTGGACAATATGGAGAGATACAAAATATGAATCATGAAATGATATGCAGCTGAAAATGTTGACAATAAGACCCATGGAGCGGGTGGTGGGAAGTCTGGAGATTCAGAGAAAACCCTAAAGGTGGATATGCATTGTTATAACTTTACGCTTGCAAAATCAAATATTTTCAGAAAAGGAAGTGTATAGGAGGCTTTTCACTTTCCCAGCATGCTGTTATGTTTGGTCCGATTCTCTCAGACAGCACCTGAAGTGATAAGCTTGTTTCTAGATTGTACCACTTTATGCCACAAGATTGGGTGCACACATGACTTGGAGAGGGCATTTTCTGAGGCAGCCCGTAAGTTGTGGAACTACTTTCTCACAGAGATGTGTGCTTCATTATACAGCTTTGGGTGATTGCTGAAGACGCATCTCTTTAACCTGGCTTTTGACACTGGAGATGAATATTGTTAGGACCCACTTTGTTTTTGAAATTAAACTGTTTGATATTAAAACACAATATGATGCAATATTAATGTTGCGTTTTAATTGCTGAAACCTTCCCTGGGACTTTAGGGTGAAGGGCAGGCAATAAATTATTACAATAACAATGGTTATTATTATTAATCCTTGTGCATAGAAAATTGCAAGGTTAGAAGCCTCCTTAACAATGTGATTCTTTCCCTTTAGTCTCAGCAGAGATTTTTTTTTTTGCTTGTTTATGGCACAGGGGAGCACTTAGTCATGTGAACCTCCACCTGAAGTATAAAAGGTACAGGCGTACCATTTTCTTTGTAGCAAACCAATCCTAAAGAAATAATAATAATAATATTTTAATTTATACCCCACCCCTCCCAGTTTAAAAACTGGGCTCAGGGCGGCTAACAGCAAATATAAACATTGATTAAAATGTGACTTAAAAACAGCATAAAAACAGCATGAAATACAACATAAATACAGCATCAACATCAATAAAATTCAAAAATTCAGGGATCATTTTTTGGGGGGGGGCACAGTCAGTAAACATCAAATGATTACCAGGGCTAACTGGCCAAATTGGTCCTACTAGGGCCAGCAAGGAGACCAGGGAAGAGTTTGAATATGGGGTCCCAGAAGGGTTTCTCCATAGAAAAGGAAAGGGAAAAGGGAATAGAGGATCAGGCTAATTCAAATTGAAGGCCAGGTGGAATAGCTCTGTCTTACAGGCCCTGCGGAAGGAGATCAAGTCAGGCTTCTTTAGGGCCCGGGACCTTTAAGCTGTGGACCTTGGGGTCCTCTGTGGGACATACCAGGAGAGGTGGTCCCGTAAGTACGATAGGACTCAAGATGGGGCTGTGCAGCTGAAGAAGTGATGTTCTGTAGAGAGGAGTTAGCTCTGATCATCAATGAGTTTTATGGGATTCAGGAAAGTATCTGGGGCATTGCTTAAAGGGGTCTCAAGTCAAAGTGAAGAATTAAGGGGTGGGTTGTATAAGGGTCTTGGATTCTGTCTCTCCTCCCTTTCATCAAACCCAAAAGGCCTTCAACTAGGACATCTGTCTTTCATTTGCCCCCAGGCTTCTGCCATTTCTCCTGGGATAGGGGGTGTTAAGCTAATATTCCACTGGAGATAAAAAGAACTGTTTTATTTCCTGCTTCATTTTGGATATTACAGAGTTTTGCAAAGCACCTCAGCTCCATCTTCCAGCCATTGTCAGAGAAGGAGGATGGATTTTGGTCCTTCATCATCAGGCATGAACTAAATCCTCTTGCTCCCTTATAGTTGCTAGCTGCAACAGCTGCAAGAGGGAAAATCCTGCTTCCTAGTTTTCAAAACAACAGCCTGTCTTAGTGCCGAAAAGACTATTAGTACTATGGAGACTTAACCTTCATTGGCAGAGGAGTTGTCTTTCATTCATCAGCCCTCCTCTATTCATTTTGATTTCTGCCAATCACTTTATGCCAGACGAAGAAGGATATGTATTGACGGTTCAGTCTCCAAATCCTGCACTTAACATGACATCATAAATGCTAGTTAGAATCCATTGTTGTACATTACAATACTGGCAAAATGCCTATCATGATGATGAACGGGATGTGTGTGTGGAGAATAGGGGTTTGTCTATCGAAAGGACTGCTGGAGACGAGTGCAAGCAACCACAGGGACATTGTCAGTAAGGCCCATTCTGCTAGAATGGGACACAAAAGATGAGGAGGTCAAATCGGTCATAATCAGATGGGCACAGTATATAGGACATAATATACAATTTGAGGACTGGAAAAAATTGTGGAAAATAAATTTGAAATTTACAGGTTGTTCTCTTTTGAAAGAAAATTATATGAAAATGATGTATAGATTGTATATTACACCAGTACAGATAGCAAAAATGTACAAAACTGGGCCAAACACATGTTGGAAATGTAAAGAAAAAGAAGGGACTTTTTATCAGATGTGGTGGGAATGTAGAGAAGTTAAAAAAAATGGGAAATGATATATAATGAATTGAAAAAAAATCTTTAAAATAACATTTGTAAAAAAAGCCCCAGAAGCATTTCTGTTAGGGATTGTAGGACAAGACCTACCAAGAAAAACAAAGAACTTATTTATGTATGCTACAACAGTGGCAAGAGTCTTGATAGCACAAGGATGGAAGAATGAGGAAACCCCAACGAAAGAACAGTGGCAAGAAAAATTGATGAGCTACATAGAGCTGGCTAAATTGACATACAAATTGCGGGATAAGGACAACTGTGACTTTAAGGAAGAATGGGAGCTTTTTACAATTTATCTAAAAGACAACAGGTTTTGAATAAAGATACACAAATTTACTAGTTGATAACATTGTAGATAGATACTGCAAGGATATGTATAATTTTACAACATGCAGAGAATAATATGTTCTGAAAAAATCAGAGAGAGGAGCTGAGGGAAGTCTCGGGGGAGGGAAGGTTTGAAGGGGGTGGGGAAAAGGGAGGAATAATGAATATGATATGTTTTGATAATCTGTTATGTTGAAATTGTTAATAAAAACTTTTTTTTAAAAAAAAAGACTTTGCCAGTAAGGCCCAACCACCCACTGTTGGCATGGAGGGCACATTTTGCTTCTGCTTTATTCTGAAGTACAACACATAAGTTCTCTCAGCAGAGTGAAGGACATTATTATATAGCAGAAAATAAAGGGAGCCACATATGTAGAATAGAAAGTAAAGAGGCACACTCAGACATCAGTGTGTTGGTGGTTAAACATATTCTCTGCTCCCTAGTAACCCTGCCACCTTGGAATCCTGACCACTGAGTATACCCTGTAATTCCAGTCTGAAGCTATTTGCTGGGTTCAGTTTCTTAATCACACTTGGGCCCTTTTCAGGCATTCATCTCTCATGCTCTTAAACATGTGAGAGGAAAAACAGGGCCACAATCTCTGGCCTAGCCCCCTCCAACCATGCCCCTGTTTCTCCATTTGAGGATGCAGTCAGAAGTGGGGAGCCTGCTGTACATGTGTAACCCCCCCCCCCCGCTGCCCAATTTAGGGTTTGGCCCAGGTGCATATGGGCAAAATGGAGGAAGAAAAGTCAGAGACTATTATCTGAAGATATGTAAGCCTTCGGACATTATAGAAAACCAAGAGAAACCGATGAATGGCTTGGATTTCCTCTTCCTACATTGATGCTCTAATATCCTTTACTGGATATTAAATATCATAAATCTCCTAACCCTGGATATCATAAATCTCCTAACCCTCTGGTGAGAAATATAAGCTGTTTCTGTTTCTCATGTTTTCTGTTGAATGAGGTACAAACATTTCACTTTGGGAATTATATAGGAAGTGCAAAACAGGAAGTGGAATCCCTCCCACTTCCTGCCTCACCCTCCATTTTTTTTTAATCATTCAAAGCTGCTTTCAGGTTGGAAGCACACAAGAAAGTCCCTCACATAAAATTATTGTAAAGCAGAAAATGTCTGAAAATTTCACTGGGAAAACTGAATTTTCAAGAAAGCAAGCCAAAGGACAATAAAACCCAACCTCCAAAACAATATAATAGAATGTTAAAGCGTATTAAAATTAACCATAGCTTAGGAAACGTAACCTATAAATATTTTAAAATAAATATGTACTGAAACCCAGTACAGCCATCCACACTCGGGGGGTGTGTGTTAAAAAAGATATGCCAATTTTCATATTTTGATAGAAGTGCTATGGCTGCCAGCACAAAATGTATTCCATAGGTAGCAGGAAAAAAAGAGAGGTGATGATACTCCGTATTGGTGGATAGTTACACAAAAACACTGTAGCCAAGCAAAATCACGAATAATTCCCATTAACTACTGGAGACTCTGGTGCAAATCTGGTTCAAGAGCACAGAAACATCAGACATTGTCTTGGAAACTCTTCACTGCCATTACTACAAATGCACAGAACAATTTTCATATCCCTCCACATTTCCATTGATTACACCACATTGAAACAGTACGACTCATTCCCATGACATTTTCCCTTCCGCTTTTACCTCAAATCATTTCTCCTGTTTAGATCCTTTACTAGTTGTCCACTTCTCCGTTACTTCCCATTGTCACTGTCAAAGGCCAGAGCTGGGTAACCTTATCCTCTGTCTCTCGGAATGTGGGGTGACTTCACTGTTTGTGTCATAACTGCTGAGATGGATGACATCATAGTGCACAGTGACAACAACTGACATGCATTAGCACATTATGTGTTGTAACCGAAGGGCACTGCTGCTAGCTTATCAGTGCCCAGACTGCTCCTTCTGAGAAACTTACCCCTTCTTGCTCGCTGCTGGTGGTGGTTATGTGATGTCTCCAACTTCCTTCAAATCCCACAACATTGTTCTGTAGATGAATGTGCTTTTCTGTCTTAGGCTGCAGGCATAGAGCCAGTCAGAAGCTGCAACAATGCTACTCCCCTTGGCTTACTATCTGGCTTTTTATTCAGTGTTTTGAAAACATGTTTACTTTTTCAATACCAGAAAAGAAACACCGTATAATTAAATGTCATTTTAGTTACTGACAATTTCTGGCGTGTTTGTCCCTGTTCAAGTTACACCCAGTGCAGGTGCCCTAATCTAAACAGAGATGTGATTACAAGTTTACATTGGCATGCCAAACACTTGTATTGTACTAGCTGGTGCATCACTTGGGGAGCACTAAGTAAGTTTTAAGCTAGCTCGGCTGAAACTGGAGTCATCTGACAAATTTCAGAAGGAACTGGGAAACAATGGGTTCTAGGGAGCTGGATCTAGACAGCAAGCTTTTGCAGGAAGAGATCCAAGCAGGGCAGGAGCTACTTTGACAGTGTTCGGAGGTAAGCCCTTAAATAGCAAACCAGGCCCCAGTCTTGCCCCATACCCAAGAACTGACAGGAATTAAAAGGGATGGTGTCTGGAATCAGCGCTTTGGAAAAGAGCATTATTTGGTGCCGACAAAGTTTCCTCGGGGTCTGAATCTTGATTCAGAAGAAATGAGGCTTCATGCCTGCTAAATTGCAGAAATATAGGTCTGGGGGTTTTGCACTGATAATTTATTTGCAGGATTGCATGAAATTTGCAGACATCCTTTTAAAGGATGCTGGCAGATTTCAGAAGGACAGATACAGTGTATTTCCTAAACAAAAACACCCACCAACTTTTACAACTTTGGCTTATTTACATATTCATAAAATTTATAAACCACCCTTCATCCATAGATCTCAGGGTGGATCACAAAAAAAAAATCCTAGATAAAAACACAAAAAGATTCACTTATTCTTACCTCTTGTTTTGTGGGCAATTTGTATGAAAACAGCAAACAAGAGAGAGGTATCCCTGGGTAAGAAACTTGCCAAACTGAGGACAAATGTGTGCACAGGTCTTCTGTGGCGGGCCTCCTTTAAATTTTATTTTGTAGTGGAGGATTTAAAGGGTTTTCCTTTCCTCCCGACGATTTTGTGGTCAATAACTTTATTACCAAAATGACGCCTATCATTAAGATGTCCAACAGGAAAATAAGCTGCAAAAATTAAGAAGAATGGGTGGATGGCTATTAGGTGATGATGAATGCTTTAAAAACAAACATGTATTCTGCTCAACTGCTACCCAAAGTCACAGAAACTTAAATGCACAGCTGATTTGACAGGGAGTGGGTGTGTGGGCATGTGGCAGAGACAGAGCTATTGCGTTTTCCAAGCAATCTCCACTAGCAAAAACAGCAAAGAACCAAGAACAGGCTAGGAGGAGGTGATGCATCACTTCAACATCACTTCCCTAAAGCACTGTGATTGGAGATCCCTTGTAATAAGCATCCCCTCTGATTAAAAGTCAGACCTGTCAATCGCAGAAGAGCTCTCCCTCCTTGATCTCACCACACTGGCAGTTACCTGATACGGGGATAAGTGTTTTAGTTATTTTCAGACACAATGCCTGCATCTTTTTACCACCCGAATCTGCCCTGAATCTGCTCTGAAGCAGATCCAAAGTGCCCTGAAAATGCAGCAAAGGTCCATGCTTCAACCCTGAATTTATTCATGGTAGCTTTAGGATTTGTGATATGTCCAAATCTGATGCACACGTGTGTGTGTGTGTGTGTGTGTGTGTATGTGTGTGTGTGTGTGTGTGTGTTTCGTTTTGGAGCAGTGGAATGTGTGCAACATTCAGAGAAGTGGGAGATCCAATGTATTACTGCGTTCCAATCCACACATCTGTATGCAAGGATTGCAAATCAGGTCAGCTGGGCATTCTGTACCACTGACCCTTCTTTGTAGAACACACCTCTGCCTCGGATTCCATGGAACTGTGAGATGACACTGTTTGAAGGGGAATGATTTTTCCTATCTCTTTAATTTTCACTTGAGGCCCACCCGAGAGACTGTGCAGGGAGCGGATTACAGTTTCAGTGACTTGCTTTGTAAATTTAATTCCTTATTCCTCGGTTCAGTATCCCTTCTGAAATGTGATGTCATTGCCCTTTGTGTCAGGGAGGTTAATTTCAGATACACCACACATCCCCAAAGTGCCGCATGAAACAAAAAAAACCAGAAACATTTGCTTAGCTGTGTTAAATGTCCTCATTATACAGAGGCATGGAAACAGGCCATCAGCCCTGTTCCAATTACCAGCCAACCATTCCATCCATCTGCAGAAAGGTAGATATTATAACACTTGAAAAGGTGCAGAGAAAAGTGACTCGTAAGTTGATCCCAGGAGCAAAAGGCATGACGGTAAAGACAGCCTACATTTGTTAATCCATATAATCTGAAGAAAAAGAAGGGATTAGGAAGAGCATTAATTGAAACATACCTGATTTTTAACATCTTGATATTATTGGCCAAATAATAAAAGTGGGAATAATTCCCACATCTAACGCTAGAATTTGCGAGCCTTTGAAGAATAACCACTCAAGTGCCGTTCTAGGCAGAAAGTTCTTTCTGAAATAGAGAACTGAGAGTTTTGCTAGGCAAGAGTGCTGGATCACAGGCAACCCAGAAAATCAGCAAAGTGGGCAGCTGGAACCAGGGGCTGAGCAGATATCATGGACTGGCTGGATGCAGAAGAGTGGCAGGAGGACCAGCTAGGGAAACCCCAATAGAAGAAGGCTTAGACCTAGGGGATCAGAGGTGGGACAACGGTGAGTGGTCAGAGGGACAAGAGGGATAAGCCTTAGAGGAGGAGGTGTTGGAAGCTGAAAAGGTAACAGGGTTTAGTGAGCAGGAAGAGGCTGTGGCAGAGAGCAGTTCAGAATCAGAGGCTGGAGAGGAGTGGGGTCAAGAGGCAGAGATGAGTCAAGCTGCTGGAGAAGCCAGGAAATCTCCCTCTCCTGCTGCGACCAACTCCTGTCCCGCCTGCTCCCAGCTCCCGTCTCCCAGAACCAAACACGGTATAAGAGGGCAGAGCAAAAACAGACAAGATGTCTGAGTCTCATTTTGTTTGGGAAGGACCCATGAGAGGAGGAGACCTAGGGAGCTGTGGGAAGGTAGGGACCTTCAGTCCTCGTAACTTTCTCATTGGGGCAAGATCTACTGGGAAGCGTTGCTGTGCTTACTAGGCTGGAGCTGTTTTGTTTCTTTGAATAAACAGTCAACTTCACTGAAGCATGTTGAGTTACTGCTAACCTGCTCCCTGGCAGCAGAATAGGAACTCATGAGTGGCAAATGTAGTAAAGGTTGACTGTTGGGCGGGCAAAGCTGGTCCTAGAAACCTTTATGGTGCTACTGAGTCAGGGGAAATAAGTGGGATACATCAGCACTTACTCTCCAGATGTTCTGGACTACAACTACCATTAGCAAAACACAAAATATCTAGAGGTGCCAGTTTAGCCAAGTGTAGATCAAGGGGAGACTGGTTCTAGCCCCAATGAAAAGGATGGTGCCATTGAAGAGACATTGATCACCATTTTGTGGGAGATGATGGCCTGAAGAAACAAGTATCAGTGGGCCAACATGTCTTCCTTCTGTACTTGATCTTCATCATAATATGGCCTTTCATTAAACACTGCATCTCTCCATTAGTTTGTAATTGCTGTCCTTGCCATACAAGTTATGCATTATTGGATTCAAATTTAGAGGTCCCCCCCCCCCATGGCTCTGAACAAATTGCAGACAATTGCAGGACCTAGAATAATTGCAAAAGTAATCCTAAAGGACCAGGCAGAAAATGAGCTAGGGTTGCCATATTTCAAAAGGTGAAAATCTGGATGCAAAACTTGTTGACTCTTTTGGTAAGAAGTTTGGGAGCTATTGGGGGCAGGGATTCTCCCAAAAATCAACACTTCCAGAGATTTTCCTGGACATTTTAACCGATTCCTGAAAATTCCTCCCTATTTTTGTCAGTTGAATCCTAGATATGTCTGGGAAATTCCAGGTGTATGGCAACCATATATGAACACCATCTAGAGATTTTGATTATGTCCCCTGCATTGCATAGACTACCAAGGAGGTATGTGATATTGTCATGATGGTAATTTGGAGCTAGAGGTTTACTTTATGCAGGTCTCTCAGTGACGCTAAAGAAAACGCGGCAGTGGACATCAGTGGAGGTTGTGGCCGCTGCTAATTAATCTTCATTGTGTCCAATGTTATCCTCAATAAAGGCACATTGCTTGAAATGGTTTTGTTTAATGACACTGACTTGAGAATATGACTGATAAACACCAGGAAAATCCTTCCTGCATAATGCCGTGTTCTGAATTATTTAAAAGGTGGAATAGCTTTGGAGCATGGGAGCCGTGTGAGATATTCTTCGCCATCTGTGCATAACAAGATGTCGGCACACAAAAGAGGGATCTGAAATATCCGGAAGACCTCATACATTAAGAAGCCTCCTGCAATGCTGAGGTCTTAAAATAAACTCTAGTCCCAGTTCATATATAGGGTGCGTTCACATTAGAGCACAGTGAAGTTGTTCTCCTCCTGCATTTCAACAACTCTACGTGGGGCTGCCCCTGAAACTGACCCAGAAACTCCAGCGGATGCAGAATGCCGTGGCAAGACTCCTCACGGGGTCTTTGTCATCGGACCACATTCACCCGGTGCTATACCAGCTGCACTGGCTCCTGGTGGAGTACAGTAACAGGTTTAAGGTGCTGGTTTCAACCTTTAAAGCCCTATACAGCCTAGGACCCTTGGACCTATGGGATAGCCTCTCCTGGTATGCCCCACAGAGAGCTTCAAGGTCTGCAAATAATAACACCCTGAAGATCCCAGGCCCCAGGGAGATTAGACTGGCCTCGACCAGAACCAGGGCCTTTTCGGCCGTAGCCCCGGCCTGGTGGAACGCTCTGCCACAAGAGACTAGGGCCCTGTGGGATTTGACATCTTTCCGCACGGCCTGCAAGACCGAGCTGTTCCACCAGGCCTTTGGTCAGGGTTCGGTCTGATTCTTTTCTTTCTGTATAAGAACAAGCATTAAAGAGGCCTCATAGCCTGCTCTCAGGTCCTTTATAAGACCAGTGATAACAATTGGCCCTGGAGAATATTAATCACTCTCAATTTTACCCGTGGACTGCCATCTGTCCAGATTTCAATTTGCTCTGAATTAATTTTAAGATGTATTTTAACTAATTGATTGCCTGTTTTTATGTTCTTATATTGTTTGTATACTGTCTTAGTTTCATGATGTTAGCCGCCCTGAGCCCAGCTCCAGCTGGGGAGGGCAGGGTACAAATAATAAAAAATTATTATTATTATTATTATTATTACTACTACTACTACTACTACTACTATTACGTGGCTTCGATTCCTTACTGTTTGTGCGCACACCCATGGATGGAGCAGAGATGTCATTACACCATGGCAAGAGAAGAATTGGGAATGGCTTAAAGACCCCAGCTGGTGTGACACCAGTTTGAGAAACAACACATCAAACAGTAGTTTCTTATAATGGGGTATATGGGACACAGATGCATTTTGGATAACAGCGGAAAGGCAGTGAGGGCCCAGTAAATGTGAGGGACAGACATAGGCATATGGGGGGAAATGGGTGTGCAAACTGTCTCCCTGGGTATGCACCCTGCCACCTGCATAGTTACTGCATAGAGCAAATGGGAACCCTGTTAAATGTTTCCAGTCCAACATCATGCTGCATTCACTTTATGTCGGGACGTATGGCAGGTGTATTTTTGTTGTGTTTATCCATGGGTAAAACAGATGCAGACTCTTGAGAGTCCCATGGACTGCAAGAAGATCAAACCTATCCATTCTTAAGGAAATCAGCCCTGAGTGCTCACTGGAAGAACAGATCCTGAAGCTGAGGCTCCAATACTTTGGCCACCTCATGAGAAGAGAAGACTCCCTGGAAAAGACCCTGATGTTCAGAAAGATGGAGGGCAGAAGGAGAAGGGGACGACAGAGGACGAGATGGTTGGATAGTGTTCGTGAAACTACCAGCATGAGTTTGACCAAACTGCGGGAGGCAGTGGAAGACAGAAGTGCCTGGCGTGCTCTGGTCCATGGGGTCACGAAGAGTCGGACATGACTAAACAACAACAACAAGGGTCATCTTACTGGAGCAATATATTCTTACAAAATCCTGTTCAGCATCCTGGAGCGATATATTCTTACAAAATCCTGTTCGCGAAGCTACCAGCATGAGTTTGACCAAACTGCGGGTGGCAGTGGAAGACAGGAGTGCCTGGCGTGCTCTGGTCCATGGGGTCATGAAGAGTTGGACACGACTAAATGACTAAACAACAACAACCACAAAGCAGATGCTTATGCATCTGTACAGAAGACAGGTATAAGAACTCAGAATGAAACCTCACCTTTGCATGATTCTATTTATTTATTTCATTTCTATGCCCCCTTTTTCCTCTAAAGAGCTAAAATGTGGCATACACGGTTCCCTGTTCCCCGCTCATTTAATCCCGACCACCACCCTGTGAAGTAGGCTTAGGCTGAGAGGCAGTTATTGGCCCCCCAAGGTCACCCAATGAGTTCCAGAACCAAGTCAGGGCTGGATTCAAACTGTGGTCTCCCAGGTCCTAGCCCAACACTCTAACCAACTACTCCACGCTGGGAGAATTGTAAGCGGAACTCCGAATGCCTCCATATCTGCTGAGACGACTTCTTTGCGTCCCTTCTCGCCCTGATACCTCCTTGAAGAAAACACCCATCTGCGTCCTGAAGCACATTTGTTTAACACCAGCCATCTGATCTTGTTCATCTCTTCCTCCTCCTCCTCTTCTTTTTTTTAAAAAAAGAAGCCACCAACAAAAACCTGACCCCTTTACACGCACACGCACAATACAGTCACTCATGCATTTGCAGCCGTAAACCCCCCCCCAAAGGTCGTTTCCATGACAACCCAGGGTCCTTAATGACCCTGACAGTTCAATGATTTTGTTTTGTTTGAGAGGGAAGGAATAATAAGTCTTCTCTCTCCCCCACTGCTGTTCCCCACCTCCAGTCATCCCCCTCCACTACACACCCGATGCTGCTGTTCATTATCTGATTCTGGGATCAGCCCTGGAGACAGAACAGCAGCAGCAGCAGCGAAGGTAGCGGAGGCAGCAGTGGCGGCCAGCTCTGAAAGACAAGAGCTTTGCTGCAGACAAAGAACAGTAAAGGAGCCGGGCGTGCTCAGCATACAGTCACTGCGGCGGCCTCATTAATTCCATCACTAGCCCAATGAGTTTAAGCATGCGCCAGGGGTATTGCGATGGTTTGTAGCAATATGTTGCATAAGTGAGCCCCAAATCGCTGCGCAGTTATTTAGAAAGTACATCTCGCGTACCACTAACAGGGATGCTTTTTATTAATGATGTATACCAGAAATGCTGCAAAGACGCCGGCCGCTCCTCTGCAGCAAGGCCTATAATTTTAATGATGTGATGAATAAGGCAATTAATGTACTTCACTCTATTTCCCACATGCATCATATTTAACGTCGGAAAGCTAAAGAGATTTCTGAGAGGAGGAGCGGTGGGGGTGGGGAGCACATTGTTAAGCCGAATCGTTCCCTGCTTCCGAATGCAGACTGCCTGCATCTGCGGCCGTGGAAGTGCCGTTCCTTGTTCTCCAGCCCGAAACTGGCTAGAGGCACCTGTGCGGAGTTGCTCCTTGTGTTAATATATAGGGCTGTCAACCGATTAAAGAATGTTTAGTTGATTAATTATCTGCCGTTCAGCCAGATAATTGATTACATTTAGAGACATTTGCATCTCGCCAAAACACAGGTGTCATTTTTTTTTTAATGGAAGGACACATGCAATATGATTTGCAAATGTAATAATTAAAAGCTACCACCCATTGTTAGATGGAAAGGACACCATTTATTGTGTGTCCCCCCCCATTCTATAATACAATAACTAACACATCAAAACCAAAATAATCAAAGCACGCTCTTTCTCTCTCTCCCCCCCCTAAACAAAAACAGGTATGATCTTAACTTTCAGTTTCACATTGTGAAGTTTGTCATCTCTGGTTAAAGCCACTAATTAATCAACTAAAGCTTAAGTTGATTAATCTGCCAGTTAAAAGTCTTGCAATCCTGATAAACCAATGGACTAGTAAGAAAACGACCTCTTATAGACTCTAAACAATTCTGTATTTTATCCTAGCATACAATGACATTAAAGATCCACCCCTCCCAAAGATAAAGATAACATATTATTGTTTCATTAATGTACTTCACATGTGTACCAAATGGTGGTAGCAAACATTATACTGTATATGCTATTCTCTATCTATACCTCTGCAACCCCTCTCTTGGCTGCTTTCCCCAGATGTGTTTGTCTGTGTTGTGGGGAAAAGTGGAATGGGTAGTGGAAAAAGTTCAAGCATCTGTCCAGTAATGCTTTGTGGCTACTTAGTGGTAACCACAGTTCTCAGAACCACTGGATGTCTAGTCCTGCTCAAAAATCCATGGTGGCAAGTCCTCTTTGTGGACTGTTGCCTACACTGGTCTCTTGGAAAGCGTGTTCTCCTTCATGGAGAGCACGTGTTGCAGTGGGGTCTGCTGAGCCACCCCTCTGTTACCAGGCAGGGTCTCTAAAGATGGCCTGGGGCAGTGATTGGTTCACTGGGTTGCTGGGGTAAAAGTTATGTTGCAATTTTAGTGGGAGGGGTAAAATGTTTAAATACTCTGCACGCAGCCTGGAGCTTTCTCTTTGCTGCGTGCAACGGATCACCCGCCCACCCGCCCTTGAGTAAGGGGTTGTTGCATTGACCTTGCTATGCCTGTCATGGGGTCGTCTGCCGTTGGGGCAGGGGCCTGGTAGGAATTTTGTCAAACTGGCTGATTGGCTGGGCCATTTGGTTTTTGCCTACTGCGTAGCAAATTGTCACAACTTGTAAGGTTGCGGTTAGGCATTGGTTATAAATTGGTGGAGGAGGGGTTAGGATAGGCTGGGCCTGCCCCTCCATGGTTTCTGCAGAAAGGGAATTCCGTAAAAGGAATCCTGGGGCTTGCCATCTTTTCACCCAATCCCTGGAATGGGACTAGGGCCGGCAAGCCTTCGGGGAGCATGTGGATGAGAATTGAGGGTCTGTGACTCAGCTCCATTTCTCCCCGACTTGCTTTCCCCTGCACTGTCTTTCGGTGGTGCCCGGAAGTCAGTTCTGTCCCCAAGCGGGGGGACAGATAGTCTTAACCAAAGCTAAACAACCACTCATGGTTTTGTATTTAAATAAAGTTGTGGCCAAAATTATGCCCAAAACCTTAAACAAAAATTAAGTGTGCGTTGTGAGTTATTTGGGGGGTGGCTTGGGGACCTCGACACGCAATCAGAGGATCTTGAAAAGTTGTCCTTGTAACACCATCACTAGAAAAAACTATCACAGCACTTGGGAAATTACCAGAGTAAAAACGCAACCAAGGTTGCACACAAAATTGAATACTACTACTACTACTAATAATAATAATAATTTGTTATTATTTATAGCCCGCCCATCTGGCTGGGTTTTCCCAGACTCTCTGGGTGGCTCCCAACAAAATATAAACTAAAATAAACCTTCAAATATTAAAAAAAAACTTCCCTAAACAGGAATGCCTTCAGATGTCTTATAAAAGTCAGGTAGTTGTTTATTTCCTTGACATCTGGTGGGAGGGCATTCCACAGGCTGGTTGCCACCACCGTGAAGGCCCTCTGCCTGACTCATAGTCTGCACATGCAAAAGACATCCACAGTACAAATCTTGCAGCTGTGGAATCAAGCTTCTGTGCTTGGGAAGCTCAAGTTCTCTGCTCAACATACAGTCTAGAGATATGTGCAAATGTGCTTATTTTGTATAAACTTCCTTGATGCAGGGAGCACACCCCCCTTTGCAACATCTGGCTGTGCTACAGATATATGCAGCTGCTTTTGCTTCTAGCTTGGCTTTGAATACTATAGAAGGGGAATGCACTATCTCTACAGGGCTCCATAGTGTGAGATGTTGTGTTCCTAGAGCTTATTGCATGGACAGGCGGAGTCCCCAGATCCTGCGCGGTCCCCCCGTCATGTGGAATAACGACTCAAGACAACGTGCTATGGGATTGAATTGGCCACAACTTTATTAAATTTCAAATGTGGGTAGACCTTGGCTCAGGCATTGGGCGTTTTCCCTCCCCAGTCCCCAGCTGGGGACCTAGGGAGCATCAGGCTTATCCAGTGTGTGTGTGGGGGGGGGATGGGCCAGCTCTGGAGAACATATGTTCAAGCAGAGATAGCTGCCCCCGTTACGCTGCCACCGCAGGGGAGAGCAATGGCGACCTTTCGGCGTACGGTCAAAGCCTCCCTTCAGAAACCCCTTTAACGGGGAACCCTGGTATCGCCACTGCAAAGAGGAAGATGGACAAAAGGATTCCACCCAAGGCCTGATACCGCCACCCGAGACCGCAAAGATTGCGGTCTCGCCACCAAGACTACATACATCTGAAAAGCCCCTTCACCATCCTCCAACCAGTCCATCAGGCCATGCCTGATGTCGCTCAGCCAACGCTCGTTACCGAGGTCCAATAAGTGCACGCCATCGGGCCTAAATAGCTCCTTCATGTAAACTTTAATGTTGGGGTGTTTCACGATCCGACCTCCCATGCGTGTGGTTGCAGAGCGCACTGCCCTATTGACTGTTTCAACAGTGTAATTAAGTCTGGTGGGTTTGATGTTGCCAGTGTAATTAAGTCTGGTGGGTTTGATGTTGCCACGCCATTGTAAGCGTGGCAGAAGTTCTGACCAGAAAATCGTGATATTGGGGTAAGTGGCATGTAGGCTTTCCAGGTCTGCAATCGCCTTTCAAAAGACCTTTGAATACTATAGAAGGGGGATGCACTATCTCTACAGGGCTCCATAGTGTGAGATGTTGTGTTCCTAGAGCTAATTCTCATGTTATTTTTTCCTCCAGATGCAGGATTGCTTAAGCAAGTCACCAATGGATTTCCTGCGGCAGCATTTATGAATGAGTGATACCCTTTACCAGGAGCCTGACAGAGTTATGAACCATAGCAGAATAACCAACCTGGCTTGGAATTTTGACTGGCTCCCTAACAAACTACCTGAACAACAACCTTTCCCAGGATCTTACCTTTCCCAGGATCTAGTCACATGCTTTCCTCAGCCCCACAAAATGTTTGTGCTTGGATGCAGACAAGGAAGTGCCTTGCAGGAATAAAACCAATACATAAATATGCCCTTCCAGAGCAGTCTGCTCCTGTGCTCCCTCAGAGGAATTGAGATCAAAGAAGCACACTTGTTAGTAGTCCCAGGAATGGGCAAAGCTCGCTAAGAAATTTCGCTTCTAGAAAGTCAATATCCCGTGTATGTTTTGCTGAAGCAAAAAACCTTCGATTTCCCTTGAAATGTCAGTCAGTCAGATTTTTATTGTTCGTCATCAATGGGCATTGCAATACGAATCGCAAAAAGACGAACAGGACAACCCGAGAAAAAGTTAAACACACTTATTTTCAGAACTGGAAATTCCCCAAATTTAAAGCTGTCAATTCCCCCAAATCATTTAGACTACGAGTAGGAAAAAGTTAGCAGCATGTGGCCTGCATAGTCTTCTTCCTGGGGATATATGCCCATACTGGGCATGGCCAGAAACACAAGTGGGTGGAGAACAACTGTTAATTTAGTCACACACCCCTCTCTATCTTTCATCCAGGGAAACAAGAAGCAATTGAGCCTGGTCCAATAGGGCAAGTGTTTGTTGGCTTCCTTACTTACAACCAGTCCATCAGGTGTCACTTTGAGTTGCACTGGTTGTCTGCTTCCTCCCTCTCAGTGTTGCCTTTGTAGACCTCACCATGGAGGAGAGTGGAGACGAAACTAGAATTAATTGGCTCCACCGGTCATTGACTCTGGTTCCGGATCCTGTTAGTCTCCTTGCCTTTTGCCTACTAGACCCAAGGGGCACCAGCCTCCACTGATGTTCAGGATTCAATGACACATTGTACCCAGGCAAAAGCACTCAAGGAGGACACAAAGGAGGTCCAGTGTGACATTTTAGTGTATTTTTGGTCTCTGTGGAAGCCACCCAGAGTGGCTGGGGAAACCCAGCCAGATGGGCAGGGTACAAATAAGTTGTTGTTGTTGTTGTTGTTGTTGTTGTTGTTGTTGTTGTTCTTATTATGGAGTGTACGACCTGGGGAGAATGCCAAAGGCCAGGCAGAGAGATCTGGATGATTGCATTCAGACCCTGGGCCTGAGGTTCCTCATCCCTGATTTAGATTCCCTTAAAATCCCCTCAGCAGTTGACACTGTTCTGGGTCCAAAAAGTAGTCTGAAAGTTTCTCACAGCTAACACATATAAAGCCATTCTGTAGGTGACAAATGTCTACATCAGCCAACAACCATCTAACTTTGAAATCATCTGATTGACCTTCTTGAAAATTCTCAAATGAATAGAGGAACATGTCCCTAGGTGAATTGAATAAAGGGCAGGACAGGATATAGTGCATATTGAAATGCCACTTTAAGTAAAATGTAGTGACCTATCTAAATAGTCACATCCCAGGAAGGTGGTGGCCTACCTTAGTGTCTCTTGCCTGGTCTTCCTCCTTCCACCACCGGGATTGCAAAGTTTTCCCTCCCTCTCCATTGTGAAGTTTACCTTGGAAGTGCTAGGATGCAACTCAACTTGCACTGGAGACAGATACACCTGCATGGGAAGAGTCAACAGAAAGGAAAATCCAAGCATCTTAGACTGTCTTTCCTGGGGTGACCTATTGATCTTTTTTCAGGGTTAGGCTGATATTCTTAGTGTTGCTGACCTGACCTCACCTCCTTTCTGCTCCATGACTCCCTTGGGAGAGGAGACATATTTTGTGTCTCTCCTCCTGAGATGAAAAAGCAATCATGGTTCATTGCATTCTCCACCTTAGTTAGAACATAAAGGTACTACGGGTTACCTTCCTGAGTCATGTGGATGTGAAAATGGTTAAGGAATTCTCTCAGTAGTTAGAGGGCTGGAAATCAGGGGTGCTGGATATAGGGGCAGAAGGGACTTCAGCCCCCCAATATTGAGGGGGCTGCCACCTCCCACCACCGGGCACCCTCTGTGTGCCCCAGCCTCCATCCAGCAGCTCAGGACCAGGAGCCAAGTGGGGGCTGGGATGAGCAAGGGGGCGATCTTTGCCTGTGTTCATCCCAGCCTCTGCCCAGCATCCTGGGAGCCCAGGATATTGGTCCATCATACCGTTCATGTGAGGAGAACTACTTCACTTTCATTTTGCTCCCTGGCTTGATACTGCAACCTCTGCTTTCACACTTCCCCAAGCTTTTCTGTGAGATGTAACTTGGGTAAACTTGATTCCCTGATCAGCAGCTCGGAGAGCATCATTTCCCTCTCCACGTCTGGCTTTGATGTGGAACTTCTGTGTGGTGGCCTGATTGAATCAAAGGTGGTGGGAAGGGGCAAGAGACAGGTCTGTAGGATTAGAGACATAAATGAAAGGTAATTACATCAGAGGCAGACAAATTGGCAAGTCGGCAGGGATACAAGCAAGGCTAAATAGCATTTAATTCTCCATATTAATTATTTTGGTTCATTCCTTTAAACAAGACTTGACACACTGGGTCATTGTTGAAACATTAAGGACTGGTAAAATCTACAGTGTTTATGGAGTTTGTGTCCAACAGAATCTAGTTCTCCACCTCTATTTGATTGCATATTCATCCTCTTGTCTCCACCAGATGTCCTCATTCCTGTTCTTCATCTAGTCTTGCCCTACTTTGATTCCACCATCACCCTGCTCGCCTGCCCAACCATGGATGACCTCCCGGTTTTTGATCCTTCATCTGTCAATGGGCCATTGCACATTCCCACCACTTTACCATGGCTGCCGGTACCCATTTATGCCACACGAACCTGAGTGCCGAAGGCTGCTGCTGCTGTTCACGTTTCAGTTCGGAGGGGAGCCATGAATGAATGAAGAAGAAGAAGAGGAGTTTGGATTTGATATCCCGCTTTATCACTACCCTAAGGAGTCTCAAAGCGGCTAACATTCTCCTTTCCCTTCCTCCCGCACAACAAACACACTGTGAGGTGAGTGGGGCTGAGAGACTTCAAAGAAGTGTGACTAGCCCAAGGTCACCCAGCAGCTGCATGTGGAGGAACGGAGACGCGAACCCGGTTCCCCAGATTACAAGACTACCGCTCTTAATGACTACACCACACTGGCTGCATGAAAGCATGCAAAGGGGCACCTGGAAAGCAATGCTGGTCTCCAGAATTTAGTTGATGGGGACAAAAGTAGAACAAGAGCATCTCTTTCTATAATATTTGTACCCTTCAAACAGGTTTTTAAGGCAAACATCATGGGGTGCATTACAGCAGCCTAACCTTGAACACGTTGACGGTCATCTCACCTGGCTCACCAGGAAATTCCCCTATGCAGAATTAACACGGGATTCACTGCCAGTAAAATGTGAAGGCCACTGGTTTAATTGACTTTAAAAGGGTACTCAGCAAAAAAAATTATGGAGAATGGAAATATTAGATGGAACCTTCAGATTTAGAGGCAGCAAACCTCTGGCTACCAGTTGTTTGGTGGACAAACAACTGGCAGGAACTGTTGCCTTCATGCCTTGGTTGTGAATTTTCTAGAAGCATTTGGCTTGTGCCCCGGGTAGAAACAAGATGCTGAACTAAATGGAGTTTTAATTTTGATTCATTGACGCTCTTCTTTCACAGGCACAACTTATGGCTGACTGTTTTGTGACCACCAAGTCAAAAACAGTTTCTCACTTTGTGGCCTAGTCTTCTTGTCCCTAGGCAGGCAGCAACAAAAGGAAGCTGAATTATAGTTAAAAGTTTAATGTGCATAAGAATGTAATGGGAGGAGACAATATTGCCATGTATTTTTGTGTTTTTATATTGTAAACCACTCTGTCATCTTAGAATGAAGGGCATTATAGAAATTTAATCAATCGTTGTCGTCATCTTTGTATGCATGCCTTAAAACATCTGTAAAAGTTTGCATTCACAAAGCTGAGAAGTTTACATTAAGCAAGAAATTCCACTCTAGGTGAAAGTGGAAAGCTGGTGTTATTTCATTTCACAGGGTTATGCTACCTGAGATCTCATCGCAGGAAACCCAAGCAGCAGATCTCTCACAGCAGGAGATGAAACATGAGAATTCAGTGATTGCTAGCAGTCACAGTGACAGAAGGAGCAATGATGAACGAGCTTAGGATCTCTCCCTGGGACTAGAGAGAGGAAACTTTACTGAACTGCATAAAGGACCTAAAGGACTGAGGCACATTGACTGCTACTTGAGTGCAATATTTTATTTAGTCATTTGTTCTTGAAACATTTATCTTTATGTAACTAGTTTTAAGACTGTTTTGCAGTAAATCTTTGAAACTCATTCTTGGAGTGGAAACCTGGAGGATTACCACACAAGGACCAGATCAGGGATTGAGCTGAACAACTCTAACATCTGCAATGTGGAGCCTTTGTTACTTGTGCAGGATCCTTGCACAATTTACAACCCTGATCTTCCAGGTTTCCCCCTGCTTCAGAGATTCAGCCTCCAACATGTGCGGAGGGCTGTAGAAACAGCAAGAGTGACGTAAGTGGTGGGTCAGGACCTGAGATGATTCCTGCAATTTTCTCCCCGCATGTTGGTAATCATGGGACGGAGGCAAATGGAGAATGTGTTTGACTTGGTGGGTAACAAATTCTACATCCTACAAACTGTGTACATTTCACAAACACCAGCTGTCAAATCCAATGACGGCAAGTTGAAGGTTTTCCAAGAAGAAAGGATTGCCTAAGAGATGAGGAGATACCCACCAAAGGAAGGAAGGGCGAACCCTATAGAAAACAGAAGGATGGCACTTGCAGGTGACTCCTCAACCTACACAAGGTAGCTCCACGGGAGACAACTGTTTCCCAGCCCACTGAGGATGCTATTATAGGATATCCTTTCAATTATTTGAAACACGGGCTTCAGTCAGAGAATGCCAGGAATAGCTTCCAGCTGTTATAGAGAGATAGAAATCTGTCATGGGAAGGCATTTTTATCTCCTTGTTAAATTGGGAGAGAGGCTGTTTGTGTGTTAATTGTGCATGTACACCAACTTTTTTATACATAAAAAAAATCAAAAACTCTTAATGGCATTTTACCATCAAGGAAAGTTGAATTGTTGGCTCTCAGGCAGTTTATAGAATACATCAAAGCTGTTCTTGGATGTGTGTGTGTGTGTGTGTGTAGGCAGACATCACCAGAGAGATCCTGAATAGACCCCTTTTATCAAGTGTCTTGAACAGTTACTTGATCTTAGAGGTTTGTATGCCTGCAGTCGGCAATGTAAACGTCCGAGACAAATTACAAGGCAGGACCAGTGCAACAGTGAATGATGAAAGTGCGCCCAGAAAGGCAAACAAGCAGAGCATTACAACAGCCGCTTAATGGAAAACACATTTATTAACATCGAGTGCAATGTCTGTAAGTTTTTCCCTGCTGCAACTGCCTGGGAGATGCCACTGGTTTTAAAAGATGAAACAGCCCGGTGAACGAAACTGAAGGTGGGTGTTCTTCCAAACGCACACACAAACCCCCCACACCTTTCTGTTCCACTGTATTCTGCCTGTGTTCTTGGCAGTGCGACTGCCTCTTGGCTCTAGCGGAGATGGAACAAAAGCCACGCTGGCATGAAGAGAGCAACTTGATTTCACAGGGCCTCCTGGGAAATGTGTGCAAGAGCCAGACTCGGAGTTTGGCAGTCGTGTCCTTGAATAAAAAGAGGAGGAGGAGGAGGGCAGGAAGGAAAGAGCAGGAAAGGTCTCCATGCAGCACATGAGAAGCTTTCCTACACAATGAAATGGCCCTGCCCGGGCGCACTTAATGGGAAATGTATTCACGGCAAGCCAGTGCACGGTGCTCGTGCGGTACAGCAGACACTTTGCTGTCTAATGCGCTTTTGCTGTCCACAGCCTGCATTTCACGGGCTTTTATTGACAGCTTGAGAGATCACCCGCTTGCAGAAGAAAAGAGCAAGGGAAGAGGGTTTCAATTAGAAAACAAAACTGCAGAAAGGTGCAGGATTTGGAACTGGCTTCTAATAGTGGTTTCAAACTCTAGTTAAGTAGACTAACCCTAGTTAACAGGCACAACAACAGACTATGATCAAGGACAACAAGGGAATATTGGGGGGCATTTGCATGCGAGAGGGGAGCAGCTGAGAGAGGGAGCAAGAAATCCTGTGGCCTGATCCGTTAAATATAGTGTTGGGATGGAAAGCGTCAAGAGAGCATATATCCAGTGCATAAACTATAGGGGTTGCCTTGTTGGGTGAAGGAATTCTCTTTGGGAAAGCACTCTGAACATTTGTTGACTGTTCAACAGGAGTGCTGAAAAAAGTCCAGATTAATGAACTGAGCACTCTCGCTTTTGCCATTCCATGCTTTCTTCATCAAAACAAATGCTTACCTATGGGAACAGGCAGTGGGGAGGACTCACTATCATACCAGAGAAGCTTCATTAACTACAAATCCAGAAATTAGGGGTCCCCTCCAAACCAGTGCCAAAGTAAACTGAAGATGAAATAAAGGTTCCAAACAACTTAAAAAGAAAAGAACTTGGTTTTCCTTTTCCCTTTTTAAGGTTCATGCAATCCCTGGGTTAGCAAAGATGTAGGCTTCTGAAATCTCCCTTTTGGAGAGATTTGGTTCAGATGGAGGGAGTCATGGCTAGGTAGCTTCTTGCTTGTTTCAGGAAGCAAGAATGAGAAGTGAGGAGCAGAGGCTGCTGAGTAAGCCACACCCATTTACAGCATGAGCTCAGGGCTCAGGTGAACCCTTTCTATGCATGCAAGTGTGACCGTATATTACAACATCCCGTAGCTTCAAACATCTCCTTTGGCTAAGGCCAGACGTCCTTCTGGCCAAAACATTTATTTAGCATTGCATTTATATCCCATCTTTCCTTGCATAAATGGTTCTCCACCTCCCCATTTTATCCTCACAACGGTCCTGTCAAGTTGGTTTGGCTGAGGGACTTTGGCCCAAGATCGCCCAGGGAGCTTCGTGTCTGAGTGGGAGAAATGAAGCCTGGCCTCTCTGGTCCTATCCTGACACTCTAACCACAACACTACCATGGCTTGCTCCAACACCCTTCAGAACCCCAGATGTCACCACTCCTCTTTGAACATGTCTAATTTCAGTCTAATTTGCCAAATCGCTTGCTAAAATGCCCGGTGCTGTGTCTCTCATGCGTGTAAGCTTCCACATTTTACTTAAAACAAACAAACAAACAAACAAAATCCAGTCAAACTTCTTGGTTACACAAAGCCAGATCCCTTGACGGGATGCTGTCTATTGACGCTGCTCCAATGCTCTGCTGCTTTAGTGTTGCAGATGTTTTTGTGTCTTGATAATTAGGTGCCTCAAAACAAAATCCAGACGACTCGAGACCATCCACAATGGTCACTTCATTTCTTTTTTGGCACATCATCATGGGTTAGTAGGTTAAGGAGCTTACCCTTAATTGAACCGGGTAATCCTCTCAAATCTCCCTGGACATCCATTCTCCTAAGTCCGGTGTTGTTCATCCTTAGCGCCGCTGATGTGAATGGTGATTTTGATTCCCTTTCTGTCTCACCTGGTTTCCCTGGGAGTTCATCTGCTCTCCATTTCATCGCAGCTGCTGTGTCAATAAAAATCCGGCTTTTTGTCTCTCTTGACAAGTGCTCACACAATGCATTCTGCAGACTCTCATTGTGAAGGGCCTCTCATTCTCTCACTAGCTTAAATTGATTAAGAATCATTTTATTCCAGATCTATGTGTCAATTGGCATATTTATTTCTAATCAGCTCTTTAAAATGGCATCATTCAGAGGTGCTTAACCACATTACTTAATTTTCAGACTCTTTTGCTATTGATTTCTAATACAGTTTCTTCTCAAGGTATGGCTGGACATACCATTCAGGAACAGATTTCCCTCTCTGGAATAAAAGGCAGTAATGGTGGTTATTTGGTGAGTTTGAACTGGAAAAATTCTGCATACAAACTTTCTGCATATAAACCAGATGTTCTCATGTCATTTCCCACTATTCCACATTGTACAATTGTCATGCCTTCCTTCCTTCCTTCCTTCCTTCCTTCCTTCCTTCCTTCCTTCCTTCCTTCCGGTGCTATCATGCTGGTAAATCTGCCTTGCAAAAAGCTCTAAGGATGCACTGGCAATGTTCAAGGTTTCACGTGAATTTGGTGCATGGAAGAAGTTGAGAGTGTGGTCTGGAAAAATGATGAAGGTCTGTGGAATCTGAGAAATTTTTCTAGTCTTGTCAATTCTTTTCTTGCTTCCCTGGTGTTTGGCTTGAGGTGGAATCCCCAACTTTCTCTGAAATTTCACTTTAGACCAAATTGGATGGGGATGCCGTTCCCCTGCAGGGCTCTGAACTGAGGCTTCATCGCATGATGCCTGGAAGCAGGCTGGGTGCCATGATAGCCGAATAAAGGGTGGGGTCACTCCCTCACTCATGTCAATCAGAAGCTTGTTCCCTTGCTACACACATTGCCCTTTGCACCCATCCAGCAATGGACTGTCCTTTTAAAGCAAGATAGGAACTTTTTGAGACAAGAGGCTTTGAATACATTCCCCATGGCAAAGGAATGTGCTCTCTTGGCAGCAGCATGGAAGATATCAGTGCCAATTCCCAAGAAAACCCCATTTTTGGACAACGTGTATCTTGTCAGAAACAGATGGACAAGATACGAGTCTGATGGTACATTCGTTAATTTGTTTATTAAAAATCTGTTTGTATTTGACAAAGATAAACTCAACGGGCTCAAGTCAATGCAGACTCAGGAGATCCTTCTGCCAGTGCAAACATTTCAGCTTGTCCAATGGAACTGTCTCTCCCCCTGAGTATTGCTCCACAGGTTCTCTCTCCCATACACACCCTGAGTAGTAGTAGTAGTAATAATAATAATATAATTTTTTTTTATTTATATCCCACCCTCCACAGCTGAAGCCGGGCTCAGAGCGGCTAACAACAATAAAAGTAACACAGTTTACATAAAATCACAATCAATTAATTGACATTCATTCTAAAATCAATTCAAAATGAAATTAATGGCAACCATTGGTCTAGAGTTCTGTGAGGATTACCGAAGGAGGGGGTCAGACTGTGCCTTGGCCAAAGGCCTGGTGGAACAGCTCTGTCTTGCAGGCCTTGGGGAAAGATGTCAAGTCCTGCAGGGCTCTAGTCTCTTGTGAAAGAGCGTTCCACCAGATCAGGGCCACGGCCGAAAAAGCCCTGGCTCTGGTGGAGGCCAGCCTAACCTCCCTGTGGCCCAGGATCTCGAAGATGTTTTTATTTGAAGACCATAAGGTCCTCCATGGGTTACTTCCGGGTTTCACTGCTCACGCATGCGCAGACGTGCAAGATGACGTCACGCGCATGCACAGAAGCGGTGAATCGCAACCCGCACGTGCACAGATGCACCGCTGTGCTTGCGTTGTTTTCATGTTGCGAACGGGCCTCCGGAACAGATCCCGTTCACAACCAGAGGTACCATTGTAATCTCAATATATAGATATGTTTTTATTTTGTTTTGTTTAATTTCTATACCGCTTTATATTTTTAATAAAGATCTTAAAGCGGTTTACAGCATATTAAACCAATAACTCAGCAAAACATTGTATGTTCCTCTGGCCTCATGAGGAGCCTCTTCAGCAGAAGTATTTGGATTGTTATAATTTTATATTTGTAAAATCAAATAAAAATGATTTTAAAAAAGAAGAAGAAGTGTGCTTTAAATGTGGATTGAATTAAACTGCATGCTGTCGATCAGGTGCTGTCAATGGTGGCAAAAAATGGCAGCCATGTAGCTTAAGCTCTGCTCCCTTAAAATGCAGATTTTTAGCAAAAAGGGATTCCGGGTGGGGGGGGCGACAGTTGTTCTGCAGGGAGTTCTCCCCAGTCCACCAGGGGGGTTTGTTGCCACTCCTGGTGCTGCTGTGGCGAATGGTCCCAATGGCAGAAGAAAGAGATGGAGAGGCAGACATCTACTGCTTTACCTGTGAGGTCTGTGCCAGGACTATGCCTCCATAATCACAGTCTTAGTCACATCTCACTTTTCCTTAGACTGTCTCACACAAAATCGCCCTTGTAAACAATCAGAGAAGAGGGGCACCACCTTTCACGTGATGCACATAATTAAGAAATATCAAATCACCACTGAGTGGCCATCGAATTTCCTGAAAAGGGAAGAAACTTGGTCGAGAAAAGAAAGAAAAGAAAACTTTGAATGAAAGGCTCCCTTTGGCCTCCATCATAATAACACTGCATGCTTTCCATATTGTGGGTGGTGTTTTGTTTTGCTTTCTTTCTCTTCTGCAGCAAACTATTTGCTTGTAGTAACCCTGTCTGACTTGTCGTTTCATTAGCGGGATATTTTTGTATACAGTGCCATTTAACCTTGCTATGATAGCCCCAGAAATCCCAATTTGAAGTTTGATTGACATGCCGGGTCATGCCATTGCATCCTTAGCTCATGAATAAGGCAAGAGGAAAATCGCTCGCAAACAGAATAGGCTTTGTATTGCAGATATCTTGACACAGCTTTCCCCCAGACTGCAGCCAGTATATTACAAAAATAAGTTGGAAAATAATGAGTTGCCCTTAGTGCTCAGAGCACACCCCATTTGTGAATTGCACAGTGCTTGGGGGAGGGGGAAAAACCCCAAACCCAAGCCTTAATTTAGCTTCAGAACAAAAGGAAATGACAAAGTATATTCATGAAAACCAAACAGCAACCATATTGGGTCAGGACAGTGGTTCACCTTCTAATACATTGTCCTGTCTCTGTAAGCAGTTAGTTGCAGGTGGCTGTTATTGACACCTGAGCCAGAAGAAAGGTAAAGACTTTCTCTCTCTAAGGGCTTATTCATACTTGTGCTTGAGCCCTGGGGAACAGATCCACCAATCAACTGGTGTGATTAAAAAATGAAAGGATGCTCTGTCTTCTGCAGTAGTTTTAGTTCTTGTTAGAAAAACGTTACATAGATTTTTATTTTTTATTTTTTTGGTACGGGCTTTTAATTTAGATTCTTTCAGATTTAATCTTTTTGTTATTGTCGCAAGCTGCATTGTGGAGCCCACTGAGGTCGGAAGACTGGGTAATTAAATTAATTGGCTTCCTGTTTTGTAGACACAGTCTGAATGTCTGTAACTGGCAGGTGGCACGGACAAAATGGGGCTTCTTTTTAACCAGAGAGCCTCTTCTAATTTTTAGCTCAGTAGTGTAAAAGTAGGCTGCTGCAGCCTCTCAGGTAGCTTCAGATGCCCAATCTTGTAGGTGAGATGACTCCTTCTCGTGATGGTATCTCTCGTCTCGAATGCTAAGACAAAGCCAGTATAGGAAGGAACTATGCTGTGGACGCTGGCCATGTGAGCTACAATCATTGGTGAACTGTTACACATGGAAAAGGGTTGGAAGACAACATTCTGACACCTGGGCAGGTCCGGCCCACCCATAAGACAAGGTGAAGTGACTGCCTCAGGTGGCAGGATCCATAGGAGCAGCAGAACCTGATGTCGATCTTCCTTCCTTCCTTGTTCCTGATGTAGATCTTCATCACCTTCTTCCCTGGTGCGGAGGGGGCTTGCCATTTTGGGGTCTGCCTCAGGTGCCAAAATGTATTGGGCCGGCTCTATAGCTGGGCAGATCTCTATGGGCAATACCTTCAAAGGATCAGGCATTCGAACTTGTCTAGGTTAAAGGATGGGGTCTATTTGCCCAGTGATAAAATCTTAGAGCCCTGCACCCAGGGTTGAAGCCCATAGATCTTGGTAACAGAGTCTAGAAGTGTTGTTGTTGTTGTTTAGTCGTTTAGTCGTGTCTGAGTCTTCGTGACCCCATGGACCAGAGCACGCCAGGCACTCCTGTCTTCCACTGCCTCCCACAGTTCGGTCAAACTTATGCTGGTAGCTTCGAGAACACTATCCAACCATCTCGTCCTCTGTCGTCTCCTTCTCCTTGTGCCCTCCATCTTTCCCAACATCAGGGGCTTTTCCAGGGAGTCTTCTCTTCTCATGAGGTGGCCAAAGTATTGGAATCTTGGCTTGGATCTGTCCTTCCAGTGAGCACTCAGGGCTGAGTTCCTTCAGAATGGATAGGTTTGATCTTCTTGCAGTCCATGGGATTCTCAAGAGTCTCCTCCAGCACCATAATTTAAAAGCATCAATTCTTCGGCGATCAGCCTTCTTTATGGTCCAGCTCTCCCTTCCATACATCACTACTGGGAAAACAAGGTGCAAAACAAGTGGGAAATGATTGGTGGCAATAGCGTTAGAAGACTCTGTGGTAGAGCATCTGCTTTGCATACAGATTGTCTCAGGTTCAGCCCATGCCATCTCCAGGCAGGGCTGGGAGAGTGCCCTGTCTGATACCCAGGAGAGCTGCTGCAATTAAGGTAGACAATACTGAGCTCAATGGACCAATGGCTTGACCTGGTGTAAGGCAACTTCCGGTACAAATATTGCAACAATTTATATTAATTTCCTTTCCGTGGCTGCATAGTTCTCACTTTGAGCCATGCACAGCAGGCCAGCCCTGGCATAGACTGGCATCAGTGGCATCTCCTGTGCCACCCCTAAGAATGGCATTGCATTTCAACATTGGGACAAGAGGGGATGTCGTGTCTGCCTGTCAGTTCTGAGAAGCTTATGCCCTGGGACACTTATATCAAGATAGCTTAAACACTTACAACAAACAGAGACTACGCCAGCAATGTGCAGCAAACACTGGGTTTTCTTTCATCCTCTGTTCACACAAGCTTCAGCCCGGCACCCATCCTAGACAAAAGCATGGGGTCTGGAGCGTGTGCAGGCTTGACTTTTCCAGTGCCTTTGGGCCACGAGGCAACAACATGAGCATATGTCTATCTTTTAGGTAAGCGCTAGCTCCTAGAATCAGGCCTCACCTTAGACAAGTTTGCTTGCCATCCCATTGGCGAACCTAAGGAAGCCACAATCTCCTGTAGTGCAGTGGGTTGGCACGTCTAGCTGTTAATCAGAAGGTCAGTGGTTCAAACCCACCCAGGGATGGCTGTGGGCTGGAACAAAACCAGGGAACATTTTTTGTTGTTTGTTGTTGTTTAGTCGTTTAGTCGTGTCCATCTCTTCGTGACCCCATGGACCAGAGCACGCCACTGCCTCCAACTAGGGAACATTTACTCAGAAGTAAATCTGACAGTGCTCTGTGGGGACTTTCCCCTAGTAAGTGTGCTTGTTTGTGGAAATAAAAGTCCCAAATGGAGTGTGTTTCTGGAGAACCCCACCTCCCAAAAAAGCCCTTAGGCAGCAGAGATGGACAACAGCCTTTGATAAATTGGATCATTTAACTGGACATCTGAACAAACCAATGTTCCACTTCACATATCTGAAGTAACATACGCACCTTCTGCTGCTTAGAGGTTTCCTTAGACCCTGAGAACTGTTTTCCCAGATGGGTTTATGCCAAAATTGGGTAGCATTTCTCCCCGGCATTTCCCAGTCTGTGTCTTAGAAAAGGTTAATAAGGCAAGTTAGAAACATAAGTTAATGTCATTCGCTACACAAAGAATGCCAGAGCTTCCTTTTAAGGGCCTGAAATAACTGTGAAGGGGGAAGGGGGAAGGGGGGATTTCTGGTGCTTGCAATGTGTGTAATTGCAGGCTGTAGAGCCAAATGCAACGACTTAGCACTCTGTGAACTATGAATACATCATCATGATGGGGCTTGCCACTGTGGCTTAGCCCCTTGGCCACCTCTATCAGAAGAGTTGTTATATTTGTTCAAGATTAAGTGGTAGGAGGGAAATGCAGCGTGCGCCATCTTTAGTATTCCTCTCAGGTTGCAAAATAATAAAAAAATACAAAATAAATAAAATAAAACCCAACGATTCTGAAGAAATATGTGTTCAGATTGCTGCTCTGTTTGACAAATGCTTCAATATTTTGTCATGTTTGTTTTCCCTAGAACAATGGTGCCGTTTGCATTTTTAAAACAATAAGCATAGAGGATGCTGATCTGATAATGCAGTTGTGCCACTTGTGTGTGACGGGACTAGGGATGGAAGGATCTGTCAGTTTCAACTCTCCCTGTTGCTTGTCCCTCCCCACACAATCTTAAATTCAGTTTTCCACATTTTACAGCAATTTGCAATTAAAAGAAACCAATCATCATGAAAAGTCACCAGTGCTTTAGTGCAAATAAACACAGATAATGCAATTTCTCTAATAAACATAGATAAGCAATTTCTCCTAATATACTGTATTTTGGTGTGCTATTTTCACTAATATCTCTATCTTTACGCACACCCCATCCCACTCCAATACATGCATTTTTGTAAATGTTGTTTGGTTGAAGAATGGCCTCACAAAATTCGGTTATGTGCGAATTTCAAAGGAAATTCCACAGATTTGGCTTTAGATCTGTACCGAGTCAAAATTCTGCTCAGTCCTTTGGCAGGACACCTAATGGCATTTCCCATGCTACTTGCAGTCTATGTCCTCTCCGATTTTGCATCAGAGTGCTAGCAGGGAGAACAGCTATCACTTTGTTGTTGTTGTTGTTTAGTCGTGTCCGACACTTCGTGACCCCATGGACCAGAGCACGCCAGGCCCTCCTGTCTTCCACTGCCTCCCGCAGTTTGGTCAAACTCATGCTGGTAGCTTCGAGAACACTATCCAACCATCTCGTCCTCTGTCATCCCCTTCTCCTTGTGCCAGAGGTTCAATAGGGAGGGAGACCTTGTCTGATCCCAACTGGAAAGGAGTTGCATAAAATATATAATAATATATTTATACCCCACCCATTTATACCCCAGCCGCACTGGGCAGCTCCCAACATAATATTAAAAACACAATAAAACATCAAACATCAAAAACTTCCCTTCAGATGTCTTCTAAAAGTCAGATAGTTGTTTATTTCCTTGACATCTGGTGGGAGAGCGTTCCACAGGGCGGGCGCCACTGCCGAGAAGCCCCTCTGCCTGGTTCCCTGTAACCTCGCTTCTTGCAGTGAAGGAACCGCCAGAAGGCCCTAGGCACTGGACCTCAGTGTCTGGGCTGAACAATGGGGGTGGAGACGCTCCTTCAGGTATACTGGGCCAAGGACATTTAGGGCTTTAAAGGGCTTTAAATATGGGCAGTCAGTGGGTGTTTTGAGCACCAGAGATATGCCCACCCCGCCAGCAGTCTAGCTGCTGCATTTTGTACCAGCTGGAGCCTCCAAACCAGACTCAAAGTTTTTCCCCAACTCCCAAGGTATGCCTCTTGAGCCAGGCTCTTGCAGCGTTGCTCCTACACGTGTAAGGTCTTCCAAATATGCATGGGTCTTGTTGTGGGAAGCACTGTGGAGAAAACTGCAAGGCCAAATTTGCATTTGTGGATGTGTCTTAGTACTGCATGAAAAGAAGAAGAAGAATTAGCTAACTGGCCATTAGACTTGCCTCCAAATAGATATTCATAGGATTTCAAAGAAAGGTAACAGGAGGGACCTGCTTTTTAGAAGGCAGTGGTAGAAACAAAATTCCTTCTGATAGATCTTCCCTTTGTAGTTCTCGTATACCCCAAACCTCATTTTGAACAGGGAGGAACAAGAAAAACAGCAGGTGGTATCTATTAGTGTCCTCAAATTTATCACTGTCTGAAGGAGGGGAGATTGATGGCTTGGATTCCTGCATTAACTTGTGTTTTGGAGTAGGAGCTAAGCTGGGTTGAAATATTTAGAAACTGCTAAGGAAGAGAGCCACCCACCATCGTCAGAATAAACACATTAGAGAGGAAATTACTGCATGACATTCAGTCTGATGGATCCCAAATAGAAAAGAGAGAAAGGAGGGGGAGAGAGTAGATAGACAGAAGTAAGTAATGCATATGTTTAACCACAATAAAGTTAGGTGCAAACACTGTCATTTTTTTCTGAGAAAGCTCTTCAAATACTATTTGAAGTAAAAGTCACCAATATGAGACATTTTCAGTTATGTATATATTTAAGGACTGCAGGTCCAAATCCGTTTACTCAGCAGATTAATCAACTAGTGTTAGTTGATTAATTGACGACAATTTCAAACTGGAATGGATGTTTAGACTTATGCCAAGGGCTGGGACCAAAATTCTGAATTCATATTTGCAGTCTGATAGGAAAGAAACCCCCAAATTTGAGAGCTTGGGCCTTGCTGGCATCTTTTGATTATTCTGATTATTTTGTCATGCGTCAAATATACAGTGTCTTGAACTGTCAACCCAACATTTGTTCAATATGTGCATATGCAAATGAGATTTTTTAAAATAAAAAAATCACATTCATCTCAGCTCTGCCAGGAGACTAGCTAAGCTATTTTTCATCTTTTGCAAAATGGAGAGGCTGAACCATATGTGTGAGGGACAGCCACGCATTACATCAAGTGGAAAGAGCAGACTGGATTGAAGATATCAATGTTGGCAAAGACCCTGCCAGCATTAATAAAGATAATTGACTCATAGTTGATTTGCTTGATGTTCAACTTTGTAGCTCATTAAAAGCCCTTGGTGAAACAAAATATTTTTTATATCTGTTTCAGCTTTAGCAGCAATGATTTAGCTTGATTAGGAAAATATACTCATAATTTCCAGCTCTTTGACATCTCAATCTAAATTAACACTCATTGGGAAAAAAGCGATAGCATCAGCCTTGTCACTGAGGGAAAATAAATTGAATTCTCCAAAGCTTTTCATTTAAATAAACACAAAAAAGAAGGCTCATTGAACAAAAGCTGTAACAGTGTGGTCCATCCACTCCTATGAGTGTGGGGAGGGGCTCTCTATCCGTGGGGCTCCCTATGTGGTATAGGTCAGGCATCAGGGATGCCACTGGGCAACTGTGGGGAGGGACTGACACAATGTCAGCTCTGTCCTGAGTTAGTGGCATGGTTTGCACATTTTCTCCCTTCCAGACCTCTTTATGTTTAATCCTGCCCTATGCCGTTCCACCTGAAGTTGTGACACAATTTGTTGTTGTTTAGTCGTTTAGTTGTGTCCGACTCTTTGTGACCCCATGGACCAGAGCACGCCAGGCACTCCTGTCTTCCACTGCCTCCCACAGTTTGGTCAGACTCATGTTAGTAGCTTTGAGAACACTATCCAACCATCTGGTCCTCTGTCATCCCCTTCTCCTTGTGCCCTCCATCTTTCCCAACATCAGGGTCTTTTCCAGGGAGTCTTCTCTTCTCATGAGGTGGCCAAAGTATTGGAGCCTCAGCTTCAGGATCTGTCCTTCCAGTGAGCACTCAGGGCTGATTTCCTTCAGAATGGATAGGTTTCTCAAGAGTCTCCTCCAGCACCATAATTCAAAAGCATCAATTTATAGACACCTAATAAAATGATACGAACCACTGAGGGAAAAGTAAAAACCTCTTGACCCGGGGTCAGCTGAGGTTGGGGCTAAATTTCCTCTCAGGATCTGTCAACCCACAACCCCAGTGAAGCACTAGCACTGAGGGAGAGCAGATGAAACCTCACATCGTAAAATGGCCCCAACTGTTGGGCAGCCAAGTCTCCTGAGCTCTCCACTTCCCTAAAGCTTTTGCGAGATCCCACATTTCCCCACAGGATCTCATGGACCTCGAGAGCCAGGCAGAAGGCAGAAACCACTCCTCTCGTCTCCCCAGAGCCACTGTGAGGAAAATAGTAACCCATTCTCATTTATAGCCTGTGATGGTCAGAACTCTCTCCAAGAACTCCTAGATGGGGGCACCTGTGTTTCCCTTCTTTCAAACCCCTCCTTAGAGTCTTCCATGAAGATTTTGGCTTAACTCCTTATTCTGCAGTTAAATGAAGTCTTAAGCACATGGGACAGTTTTTACTTGAATTCAGGGTTCCTTGCTCCTGTCACCCTTGCCTCCCACTTCACTTTCTCACCAATTTCAAATGTAGCCTCTTCAGGACGGGGTCCCATCTTTTAAGGATCTAATAGCACCGTGTACACTTAGCACCTAATCAAATAGGAGCAGAGATGGGCTCTATAGGTCCAAATCTGATCTGCCCTGTGTGCATGGGGGTCTTGCCTTCTACTTACTTACCCCAAGGCTCTGTGCACCAGAAAAGATCCCACCAGGAATCTCTGCTGGAATCTCTGGAGCCCCACCCTAACAGGAAAACAAGCAGAACACTCTCTTGTGCATGTGTGGATGTGCTGTGTGGTCACACACACGCGCCTCTTTGGATCACAGCCAACAACAACAACAATACATGTGGTTACTTCCATTATGCAACATTTTGTGCCAACAGAAAGCCTCTCCTTTTCAAGTTTCATTCAGTTTCCACATTTGAAATACAGTCGTACCTCTGCTTACAAACCCCTCTAGATACATAAACTTCAGGTTGTGAACGAGGCAAACCTGGAAGTGTATACTTCCGGGTTTCGCCACATGCGCTTGCGCAGAAGGGTACCTCCGGTTACAGACTTTCTAGGATACAGCCAGGCCTCCGGAACGGATCCTGCCCATAACCGGAGGTACCACTATATAGTCTAGGGTTGCCATATTTCAAAAAGTAAAAACCAGGACACCATGAAAGCTGTTGAACTTTTCTTAGGAAGACCCCAAAATTGCTGAACTTTTTTTTTTTTTAAGGAAACCACCGAAATTGTTTGTTTTTTGTTTAAGGAAAACCAGAAAGTTGTTGAGCTTCTTTTTACAAAAATGCCAAAAAAAAACCACAACACCCCACATTTTTTTGATTGACTTGCCTAAGATCCAGGACAAAGCACCGCCTTTAGGAAATTCCCCCCTGACGTCAATTCCACCTTCGGAATCTTAGTGATGCCCGGACACATGACAGCCCTGAAATATACCCCTTTGAACACATCTCTGATTATCACTGGATGCCATCCAATGAAAGCAGTAAAACATTTTTGTGCAGTAACAGCTATTCACATAGCACGTTGGCACGAACAGAACGCCTCCCCTTATTTCCATTTGAGGGAGTATTCCATATGAAATACATCTACAAACACAGACAGAAATACACTTTTTTAAAAAAATCTGCATCACCCACCCTTCGTTTTGACCACAGTTACTCATTCAGCTGCAGTTCTTCCTTAGTATGACATTCATTGGAAGGCTGATTACTCTTGGGGGTTTATTTATTGAGACTGCAAACCTCCTACTGTGTTGTTGTCTTCTCTCTGAAGAGGAGGATTCTTTTAAAGCTTTTGCAGGAAGGACGGTTATGTGATCTCCTGGGAACTGATCCCTTGAACTCTTAGTGGTCAGATGACAGAATTCTGCTCCAGCCACATATTCCTCTCCAGCCACATATTCTGTAGGCATCTCTACTGCTGGAGGTGCACATTTTATCAAAGGCAGTAATGAAGATATTTCCCCTTCTAGTTTGACCATTTCTGAACATAAATGGGGGGGGGGGGAGAGAGAGAGAGAGAGAGAGAGAGAGAGAGAGAGAGAGAGAGAACACGAACGTGCCTTTTTAAAGAGGGAGAGGGAGAGTGGTCAAAACCCAAAGGGGTTAGCTAGTTACTGGGATGAAAACAAGAAAAGTTTCCCATAGCATGTTGAAGTAAAAGTAGCAAAAATGCAGCTAAGAAGCTCAAATCATATACAGTGGTGCCTCGGTTTTCGAATGTAATCCATTCTGGAAGACCGTTCGACTTTTGAAATGTTCAAAACCCGAAGCATTTACTTATGGAAAACTCAATACAGAAGCTGTGTGGCACGTTCATCTTCCAAAAAGCGTTCGAAAACCAAAGCAGTTACTTCCAGGGTTTTGGCGTTCAAAAACCAAAACATTCCATTTCCGAGACATTTGAAAACCAAGGTATATGACTGACACTCTTCTTTGGAAATTATACCAATGTCCAGCCTTAACAATCAAAGACTTTACTTGCAAAAACTTAAGAGTTATAGGTGAATTGAAACATAATATTTACAGTCAAACATGGGCTTACAGTTCAAACATGGGCCTTACAGTCTCTTCTTCTAACAAGTACTTCTTCAAAAGTACTTGTAGATTAGTAGCCTTTTTCTCAGTGCTTCTGCTCCCCAGCAAATGGTAGTTGGAGGCATTCTTCCTCTGTGCCTTTAAGTTCCATAGAGAGTTTGTAACTAATAGCCATTGAGAAGCCCACCCTCCACTGTTAGGATATTTCCGTTCCACCTTAAGAGGGAGCAGGCTGTGTGAGTCAGAGTCTGCGTATTTCCTGTTCACAGGATGTTTATGTTTGTTATTGCTTTCGTTTCTCTCTCTCGGTGCCTGAACACGCTAGCAGGCAGTCATGTTTTTCTTTGTTCTGACCAATGCTGAATAAACTTTCTAAATAATGCTCTCCTGAGTGCAACTTTCGCTCTGTGAATTCTGCTGATAGAGCATGCATCAGTTCCAGATGAGTGGAAGGCTATTTTCTGGAGCTCATGTCGCTAATTGCTGATACTGTATCTACGGGAGGTCGATGGACGTCCGGAGTCCGGAGTCGGTGTGGAGGCAGCGATGGCCTATGTCTCCCTGGCAGTATCCCAACATCCACAACATAGTCTAACCCTCTTTTAAATGAATCTAAGCTAGTGGCCCCTACTACACGTTGTGGCAGGGAATTCCACAAACTAATTATATGCTCTTTGAAGACTGGGAGTTCCATGTGGAATTTCTTTTTTTTTTTTTAGAGTCACAAACTAATGTGAGGAATGAACAAAAGAGTTAAGGAAATGAGAAACAAAAGGAGTGCCCAAATACTTTTAGAAGTTCACAGGCAGGGGGTGGAGGCAAGGGCCGTATCCTGCTCTTTGGCCCTTTGCATCTGTTGGAGTAGATCCCAGCACTGGCTGGCTAGATGCTTCCCAGGAAGTCCACAAGTGGAATGCGAAAGGGTTTGTTTTTGCCACGTGAGACCGAGGAAAGGGAGTTGGAGATTTGACTGCTTGTAGCGCTACAAATCCCTTCTCCTCTGTAGCTGCAAAATGAATAGGGCTAGTCTGATGCAGAATACCAAGTAACCTGGGATGCATTGTGACATTGCAGCCCTCCAGCTCACAATAAAGAGAGCTACATGGGAAAAACATATGGGGAACTGCATGACAAAATCTTCTTAATATCACAAGCACTTTGCTCCAGCCATTTGGGAGACACATTAGCAAGATAAGTATTAACAGAAGGGCCTGTTGTGATTCCTCCCCTCCCCCTTTGCAGAAACTACCACCTTTTATTGCACTCGGGAGAATTTCTTTTCTTTTCTTTCTTTCTTTTTGAAATCACCTTATTACTTGGATGATTTTTAAAGAGCCTGTTTTTGCTGGCTAAAACATGCTTGAATGTAACATAAAAGGGACCTAGCTTAACCCTAGCATTAAAATATGCAGGGAATTGCCTTAATGGGCCAGACAGATTGAAGGAAATATTTTAACCTTGGCAGACTTCGTAGATTTGGGAGTGGTGTCTTTTGATCAATGTCAGCTCCCAGAGAAAGCCAGACTGCTGTTTGCAGAGTGCGTTCCAGACTGGGAATTCCTCTGCCGGTGAAAGTCTGGCCTTGGATTGAGAGCAATCGCAGACAAAGAGAGGAAGATTCTGAAGCATGATGAGATGTTCGTGAAACATCTGGACCCAGCAAGGGGACTGGACGTCTTTAAGAGCTTTGCCAATTCCCTTTAGAAATGGAGAAACCAGGAGTTTCCTGTACTGGTTGCCTTGTAGGCAGCGAGAGAAGTGTCTCTGCAAGTGCTAACAGAAATGGCCTCTTAACTTGCCACCATCCTTGGCATTTCTGGGTCTTTGTCCAAATTGCAGTGGCCGAATCAGAAGGAACTTGGGAAGCTTTCACAGAAAATGGAGGAGAAGGCAGGGAGAGTGGGCAGGGGGAGCAAGGAGCTGGGAAAACAATTTTATTTACTTGCACAAGCAGAAGTTTTAGTTGTAGCTGCTAGTGCCGGCCAGTAAAGGGCTGTTCTACTCACCGTGAATCCACTGAAGTGAATAAACAGGACTAACTCAGGTGCAATTCTGAGTAGACCGTAGTTGGCTACAACCCTAGATAAATAAAAATATCCAATCAGTCCATAAAGTCTTCATTTGAGCAAATCAACATTGCTAGGACATGCAACTGTGCATATATTTTAATTAACACTGAACCCAACCCAATATTCTTCTTGTTCAGAGAAGATTCGTTGAAACTGATGGACAGGACTCATTTAGGCCCATTAAGTTGAGTAAGCCTATATCTGAGGAGGAGTTAGCTGGGTACAACCCAATGAAACTCATTTCTGTCCTCCAGATCATAGGATCTGGCTGCATTTTTCCCTCCTACTAAGGTGAGGTGAAAAGGTGGGTTGTTTCTGCTACTATGCACCCCTCTCATTTTGTGCATTCTGCATCAAACATATACTTAATAATACTTCCTTGCCCCCTTAAAAAAAAAGAATAGTTCACAGTTGCAAGGAAGGGAAACTTTTTATGTATTGCAATGGCAAGGATGATATTACAGGGGCTTCAAGGGATTGTAAAAGGCAAATCACAAGGGAGGGTAAAGAAATATAGGAGAGACACTCTGCCTTGGATATTCCCTCAGTTATACTTGAGAAAACGTGGATGAGGATGCCTTTAAGTAGAGGGCTAGCAGTCCTGCCCCAAATGAGAGCTGCCAAATTAAAAGAAGCTTCATCTGGTAGGAACTGCAGTGCCGCGTGGCTTCCATATTGTGCTAAGTGAAAGCAAAGTGTTTGCTTCTATAAACGCAGCACATATGAGAAAAACAGACCCCTCTCTACTATTTTAATAAACTATAGCTTCCAAAAGGTGCCTATAAACATCCTTTGAACATCATGCTCCTTTCCTGATCGAAACGGGCCCTTTCACAGGGGCTGTCACCCTTTTGGAATTTTATACGCTCTTTTCTTGATTAGCAGCAAAGCAGCTAAATATTCATTATCCTTTTATATGCTCTGCTTGCCAGAAGAAAGCAGGACCACCGTGCTCCTGGTATGCGGTAATGAGCCCATGCAAGGTTTGTATGGCTATAAAGTTCAACCGTGTCCAGGTGCAGTTGTGGGCGAGGTGAGCTCCATGTGCAAAGAAGAGAAGAGCAGACAATTCTCCTCATATTAACTCTCAGAAAACTGAGAGTCAAGACCAAGGGTGACATCCATGTATCTGGGAAAGCTCCCAAGACCCTAGATCAGCTCATTCTATTCATGTAGATTCAGGGCTGGTGGTCAAATGGCCGGCTGGCTGGCAGCTCCAACTCTCTTCTAGCAGTGTGTTTGTAAAGCAGATCAACCTGTACCAAGAGTTGTTTAGACAGTTGCTTAGGCTGGAGCCCAGCCAAAGTCATAAGTTATATAAGGCCACTGAAGTCCCTACTGGCTCTTCTGCTGAGATTGAAGCTGCAGCGGCATCAGATGTCAGGGCAATAGTTTGCTCTGCTTGCACACTGCCTCACAGCTTGCAGGGACCAAGACACATGCTACCAAAGTCTCTGATTCAAGGTTAGAAATGGGCAGTCACCACCCATCCTGATTCGGACTGGGCCTCCATATGTTATTGGACTGCAGGACTAATCACCCCTGACCATTTGCTATGCTCCAAAGCTCAGAAAGACACAGCCCAGCGAGAGTTTCCTCAACCACCACCAGGCCTCTCATCTGCCAGCTTTCCTCCAAACTTGACCATATAAAGGAGAGTGGAGAGAGGACAACAGGAGCCAAGACGTTTGGGCTAAGATTCTTCCCAAGTTTTCAGCTTTCTGCAGTGATGGGCTTCCAAGTAGTCTTCATGCTCTGGGAAGTATCGTCTTTTAAAAATGCTTCCTCTGGGTCAACAAATCAGGAGGAAAACAAACAAACAAAACCACTATCAAGAATTCAGGAAGTAAATACTGGAACAACCTCCCTCAAAAAACTCTCAGCTTTTAGCCCCCCTGCTTCTCCCTGCCCCATACACAAAAAATGGTATGTTTAAGGGAAATGTGGGGAAGGAAGAAACTGGTCCATGAGAAAGCTGGCCTTGAGCCAACATGAGATAAAGTGACATTTAGATTTCGGTGCTTGCTTATAATTGCTTGGGCATTTCCAAACACCCCTTCCCTCCATTTATAATATTTTGGCCCAGTAGCTGCATGTGTAAACCTACTCTTTTCTCTCAGTATGATCTGAATCGAAAGTTAGTCATCAAAACTGTGGGCCATGGCTGCTTTACCTGAATGGTAATTTTTGTTTTCTCTGTCAATCTCATTTCCCTCCTTTCTTCCTCCATTGTGCCCCCCTTCTGCCATTGCTGGAATGCCCCCCTCTCACTGAATTGGGGGGCAGGCAGGAAGCCACCTCCTGCACTTCTGCTGCCAGAGGTGGGAGCTTCATTCCACCTCATTGGTGGGCCACCTCTGTCTCTGCTTGACTGTTAAGTTATTCATCTGTTTAGTGGTAGAATCTGCCAGGTAGACACACTTTTTATATATCTAAAAGGTCACATTTGATTGCACAGTTAATCATAAGCCTTCAGAGTTGCTTGGTAGAAATTTTGACTGTGTGTATGTTGCCCCAAATATACATAACTGAATATGTTGTCCCTAAGGGCCATTGCTAAATAGAACTATTTCCTCCACTTATCTGCCATGCAGCTACAAGAGTGATAACTCTTTGACTTAACACAAGGGTTCTTAAACCTAACTAGTAAATAAGTCTAGAAAAGTTACCATTCTTCCAATTTTCTATAACAATTTCTGCTGTTGTAGCTCATGCTTAGGGAATGAGGAATCAGAGGAAGTAAATCAGTATTACTTGTGAAACCATCCTTTTAACAGGAAGGTTCCTGCATTTTTAGCTCTTTTACAATTGGGATATTTTCATTGTTTTTATTTCAGAATTTAGTGCTGTACGGTGAAATCCTATATACATCTGCTCTGAAGTTCCATGGAGTATAGGATTCCCAGCTGTAATCAGTTTAATCCTGTGGTGCTGAATGGCATTGTGTCATTTGTATTGGGCCTAGGAACAGAAGGCTCTGTTCATTTTAGTTCTCTCGTTTTCTCATTTTCCCACTGTTATATTCAGCTCTCCATATTTCTGCAGCAATTTATGAATTTTAGTTTCAAAAACACTCATGAAATTCTATTGGCATTTTTTGGTTCACATTTCTCCTAACAAGCCCATTTTGGGGGGACTAATGTACACATTTTTGCAAGCGATTTCTGCTAATGGAGGACATTTTTTGGTATGTTGTTTCCCTTAGTATATACACTTTTACGTAATGTATATACATTCTTGCAAATATCTGTCGGAGAAGTGCGTTGCAAAATTCGGATAAGTGTGACTTTCACAGGATGGCTGTGTTATACTTCTCACATTGTTCTGGAAAATGTAGATTAGAGAACAGCCAATGGCCAATCTGGTCTAAGATCCTGTTCTCATAGTGGCCAACCGGATGTCTGTGGGAAGCACTCTCCCCTCCTACAGCTGTCAGCAAGTGGTATAGTGAAGAGTACGGTCTCTGACTGTGGAGTCAGAACATTGCCATCATGGCTAGTACCCACTGACGGCCTTATTCTCCATGAATTTGCCTCCTCTTTTAAAGCCATCCAATTTTTATTTCCCTGATGACTAGAAACATCCTGGATCTGTGTGCATGGGTGAGGAGGTCCAGTCCCTTAGAGCCAATACAGATGCTTGGAAGGAAAGCCTGAATTTAGTGAGGGAATCGGAGGTAACAGAAAAGGAGAAGAAAGCAGTCGCTTCAGCTTGTTGAGTCCACAAGGAGATGATCTTCCCCCCTTTTGCTTTCAAGTAAGGCAGCCTAATGGAACAAGGAAGGGGGACTGCATCCATTTTTCCTCAGCTGGGACTGTACAGTAAACCCAGGGGGGTGGGAATGGAAAGTGGTGGTGAACTTCCATCTGAGAAGTGGAGCCAATGATTTGGAACAAAGAGCTAGAAGAAGATTCTGATGCCTGCAACTTAAGGGACTTACATAAGCATGCATAGGATTGCACTGTCAAAGTCTTTCCGCAGAGATACCTCTCAACAAACCTGGTTTGAGGTTCTTAGGCCTTATGATTTGAATAAGGGAGAAATGTGCTCAGTCCACCGAATTTGTACATCCTGAACCAATACATGAACCAAAACATGCTGTCCTTCAACATATGCACTTCTCAGTATTTTGCAAGGCAGTTCTCCAACAACAACCAAAAATGCATACAAAACCCATATATTATGGAAGATAACATACCCAAAAAGTAAAAAAGCGCACGCGCACACACACACACACACACACATAGATATATATGGAGAAATTTCTTCGCAAAATGTGTATATTAGCAGAGGTGCACATGAAAATGTTTGCAAATTATTGTCCAGGCTATTAAAAAAGTTCAAAAGGTGACATGGAGATGGAAGGACCTGAACTTTTCTCCAGAAAACCTTAAAATAATACATGTGCTGACCTGTTTTCTTTTCTTGGCCAAATAAAGACATTCAACTGTAAAAATCCATGTATGTCTCTGTGGCCAAATAGCAATTTGTTTTGCTGCTGTGACAAGGTTCACAACAGTATGGACAATCTTGATGTGTCTTCTGCAGGGGCTCATACTTGGGTGGAGAAATTGATCCTTCCTTTTCTTGCCCTGCTCTGCCATTTTAAATAACTATTTCAAGAAGCAGTCCAGTTTTTTTAAAGACTGCTGAGTAGGCTGCTCAGAACACATTTGATGTTGGAGAGAGAGAGAGAGAGATTTGATTGGCAGCAAAACTGAAGTCACAGCCTATGAAGTATAAAAAGTCTAATATATGAAAGACAAGAGCGTCAAACTGTATGTGGAATCACTGTTCCTGCACTTTGATAGTCTTTTCAACACAGTTAGTTACATCATTAATAGGCATCTGCAGATGCTGTGATGATTATAATATACATTAATCAAAGCCATGTTATGCTAGGGGATAGAATTTACCATCACTGGCTTCAGAATGATCTATAAAGCTGGGGACTTTTTTGTTTTTTGTTTTTAAAAAACTACTTTTAAGACTCTTGCTCCTTCTGATGATGGTACCCTCTTTCTAAGGTGCTACTGGAAGGAATTTTTTTATTTTGTTTCGACTACGGCAGACCAACACGGCTACTTACCTGTATGTTTTTCATTGCGTTGACATACATCCAGGTTTTCCCTGACATTTTGCTGCTTTGGCAAAAATAACATTTTTACACCCCAAAACCAGGATATGTCAGGGATTTTCCTGATGTATGGCAAGGCTGGGCATGCTGGCCCAGAGAAGTTGAATTTTAAATTTCCCTCTTGATCTCCCAACCATGTTATGTGAGCCACTTTTCCTTCTGCCTCCTGCCTCCCAACCTCTTGAATTTTTCTCTAATGGCAAAGCACAGATTCCTATGAAAAGGAGAATGGGTCGTGATAATTCTTTTAAATGGTGAAATGCTGCCAACGTTTCAAAAATCAATGGGTGAAAGGGCTTGGAGAATGAACACTCCGGGAGAGGAAAATGGTAAGTTGAAGGGGAAGGAGTAGTAATCAAAAGAAAATGGGAGGCTGGAAAAACTTTGGCAGAGCAGCTGAGTATGGATGAGCTGCAAGGAAAATCTGTCAGCAATAGCACTTCAAAAATGAATGAAAGATACATTTTCTCTTTTATAAACAGCTGCAGCTCTGGCTAGCAGCTTAGTCTCAGAGTTTCTCTCTTTTCTGTGTCCCCCCAGAGACATTTGTTTCTCCATACCAGAGACGATTGTTTTTGTACAGTCCCTGCTCCTAACTGGGCTTCTTGCCCAGGTATTTTCTTCTTCAACTGCAGGTGTTGGGAAGGGAAGGTGTTGATTCACGGCTACAGGAGAAACTTGTTCCTATCGTCACAGGGGTCTAGTTGTCTCCCTTAGGATGGTCCTTTAAAGTTGGGTGTGTTTAGCCTGAAAAAGAGGAGACTGAGACAAGAGATTAGAGCCATCTTCAAATATCTAAAGGGCTGCCACATGGAAGACGGAGCAAGCTTGTTTTCTCCTGCTCCAGACTTGAACCAATGGTCTCAAAGAGAACCTTTCAGATGGTAAGAGCAATTTGACTTGCTTGGAAGGTGGTGAAATCTCCTTCCTTGTAGGTTTTTAAGCAGAGGTTGGATGGTCACCAGTCATGGATACTTCAGCAGTATTATACCAGTCTAGTGCAGATGGGGCTTTAGAGACAGGTTGGAAACACTTCAAAATGACCCTGGTTGTTTTAGAGACAGTCAAAGTCCTCCAGAACTTGAGGAGAAGCCCTTGCCAAGCTTTGGCATCCTGCTGAGCTGGGCTGGGGGCTTAAGAAAAAGTGCTTTCTGAAGCTCCCTTTTTAAAACAAGCTCCCCCATCCTTTGGAGTCTGCTGCTAGAAAAGCAAGGATCAATGGCTATTCCCCCCACATTGCTTGATCCATCTCTTGCCTGTACAGCTTTAGTGTGGGGCTCTGCACCTGAACTTGTGGGAAGGGATAATCCAACCGCTCAGACCTTCCAAGTGTCCCTATTTTCCAGGGGCAGTTCCAGATTTACAGAAGCCATCCTGGTGTCTGATTTGATCCCAGAATGTCCCACTTTCCCCTATTTTCATCAGAGAAATGTTGGAGGGTATGGAGTTATGCAATCTCCAAGCCAAAGCTATAAGTAACTATGCAACCTTTAGAAGAAATCTGAAGGCAGCCCTGATTATGGAATTTTTGTTGTATGTTGAATGGTTTATTATGTTTTTATATATGTTGGCAGCTGCCCAGAGTGGCTGGGGCAAAGCAGTCAAATGGGTGGGTTATAAATAATAACATGATGGTGATGATGAAATAGGATGTCCCTATTTTCATCACAGAAATGTTGGAGGGTATGAGCTTGGTTCCACTCTGCCCCAGAAACTTTGTCCAGGTATCACCATTTTTATTTCAAAAACTCTCAGTCCTTTTCCTGACCCTAAAGAGGCAAAATCAGTCAGTGTTTCTTTGAAATTCTCCTCCATCCCTCCCTGTGAATTCTCCTCAGAATACAGTGACCAGTACTTAGAAGTCTGTTTTTGATTGCCTCTCATGTCTGCATCAGACCGCTTTTCCTGGTTACACTTATTTTTCCTCATTTACTAGCTGGTTATACAGGGAAGCGAAGGAGTGAAGGGGCTTCACTTTCTGGCACAACACACAATAGCTAATACAGGTTTATATTACTTCCTAAATTGGTGGGCTGGATTTTAATTTGTATGTTCAGATTCAATTTGCAACACACACAAACACACACACGTACGTTCCTTCTCTTCCTTTTAAGCACAAATTGTGCAATCAGACTTTCATAAAAAACCAAACACGGTTGTTGCTGTTTGAGAACAAAATATTAAAACAGGAAAGTTTTGCATTTCTCCCCTCTTTGCTGCTGTACAAATACTAAGAGAGAGGAAGAGAGATTTTAAAAAGATTAAATCACAATTTACAATGGGCTGAGGAAAACCTTAACTACCAAGATAAAATCTTCTCTCTCGCCCTCCCCCCCAAGAAAAAACAGCTGGAGGCCCTGGCCATTAAATGGGTCTTAGAGCGGCTTGGCAGGAGACAAATGGAACTGAAAAATATATGGAAAGCTACTGATGCACCAATAAGGGAAAATCTATTACTGCCTCTCCACATCTCAGGAGCTGCCAGAAGTTGGGTGCCAGATTTCAGCCACAGAAGTTGTGCCATCAGAAAAGAGAGACAAACGTTATATGGCATGATCCTTTAAAACAAGAGCTGGATCTTGAAATAAAGGCTATCTAACAGTCCTAAGAGACCTACTTCTCAGTATATGAGGGCCTAGCTAAAATTTTCACTAGACTCTTCAGGCTGAGATTTTGGATCTGGCATCAGTCTGAGGGCTGCTTTGGATCTGACTCAGCTCATCTTAAAAAGGCATGAGCTGGAAATGGTGTAAACCAGGCACCCCCAACCTGCAGCCCTCCAGATGTTTTGGCCTACAACTCCCATGATCCCTAGCTAACAGGACCAGTGGTCAGGGATGATGGGAATTGTAGTCCAAAACATCTGGAGGGCTGAAGGTTGGGGATGGCTAGCATAAACAAAGAATTTGTTTCCCCAAGGAATTCTGGGAACCTTCAACATTGGCCATTTAGGTTAGGATATATTTATTGAGTATACCCAGTGCTTTTTTTCTGGGGGTACGCAGGGGTATGCATACCCCTTAAAACTTTGTGAATCTAAGTTTGGCCTCATTGAAGGGCAATATTTCAATATGAGAAGGAAAATAAGAGCTGCAAAGGAGGAGGTCAGTGCACAAAGGTAGGAGGGGGAGGGAGGGAGGGGGCAAGCGGGCAGGCAAGGGAGGAATTGGCAGCAGGGAGGGGGTGAGTGACATGGTCAGCGGGGTGGTGGTTCCCAGAATTGCCCTCCCAAAATGTTGGAGGGGTATGCAATTTGCATCACATTTTGTAAAAGTCTAACTCCTCAAGCATCCTTACATAATGCTCCTCAGAAAATCCTTCCACTGGCCTCTGATCCACTCCTAGTCATAGGTGCCAACTTCCTGGACCCCTGGGTGCCTGAGCACCAACAAAATCCCCATGAAGAGGCTGGGCACCCACAAATTTCAGTGCCTGGACCATGCACGCTGCATGGCACCCACAGCCTTGGGCAACCCAGGTCGCAGGGCCAAGCCGGCACTCTGGCTCCCAGCTCCAGCACCAGCTCCTTGTTCTAACCTTCAAAGCTTTCCATGGCCTTGCCTGTCCCACCCGCAATCTCTCTGCTTTTATATCCTGATACAGTGGTACCTTGGGTTAAGAACTTCATTCGTTCCAGAGGTCCGTTCTTAACCTGAAACGGTTCTTAACCTGAGGTGTGCTTTTGCTAATGGGGCCTCCCACTGCTGCTGCATCGCTAGCATGCCATTTCCATTCTTATCCTGGGGCAAAGTTCTTAACCTGGAGCAACCACTTCCTGGCTAGCGGAGTTTGTAACCCAAAGCGTCTGTAACCCGAAGCGTCTGTAACTTGAGGTACCACTGTACCTCCCAGTATGGCCTGTATATCCATGAAACCACTCTGATGTGGCAAAGGCTTCGGGTCAAGGCTACCAAACTGTGTTTTGCTAACTACTGTGTTCCACTCTGTTATCACTCAGAATGTTATCTCACCAAAGTCAGAAGTGACCAGGGAGGAGCAACGCTGGCGTGGAAAGTTTGGTGTGACTGAAGCAGGTCACCATTGTAAACATACCACATGGTTTTGGGCAAGCAGAACCGCACAGTTGAGGGCATGTGTGAATTAGGTGACCATTCACTGCTTTAGGCTGGCATGTGACCCACAAGAAGCAAAGTCAACCAGCTATATTTCTTTTTGGAAAGTTTATTAACAAGCTGAGAATTGCCTCTTATTTTTAACTCATGTTGATTTGAGCTGTGCTGCTTTTCTAGCTAGGATGAGCACTCTCTGTGGCAGCCCCATTAATTCCAAATGAATTCATTTTAATCAGTGTTATTACAGTGAATTGCAAATGCATTTCTAATGATCAGTCACTTTAAATAAAAGGTGTAACCATTTTCTGGTACGGTGTGATAATGATACAAATTTAATCCAAAATAAATAACAAAACTAAAACTAAATTCAAATGAGATTTAAAAATTACTAGCAAGGAAATTTAAATTTAAGCCTTTTACTGTTGACTAATGCCCTCTGGATTCTTCTCAAGGGCATCTTTAAAGTGCAATTAATAAAATATGTAATTATGTTTTTAATCTATGTTTAATTAATTTTTTTGCCATTCCTTTTTTTCCTCTTTCTTTCTTCAGGTTTTCATAACCCAGCTAAAGGAATATTGCTGTAGGCTGGCAATAGACTTAAAGGTTTCAGACTAGTAAGTTCTTCTTTAAACAAATGAGAGAGTTTAGTGGTTTTTAAACTTTAAGGAGACAAATATTCCCCCCTCTCCCCGCTCCCAGTAGCACTGTGTTTTTGAATTATGATTCCAGAACTTCATTCCTGTTTTCCACAGCAAACACATTTTTGAATCCCAATAAAACCAGGGTAGATTAGCAGTCATAAGCATTCAGGACCAGAAGAACGTGGTCACACCTCAACACCAATATAACTGCCAGCAGAAATTACTTGCATTTAAATCCATTGAAATAGGGATGAAAGAGGAATTCATTTGCAGCAGACCAACCCCATTCAATGGTCCCATGCTCACTTGCAAATCAGATCACAACTCCCCATCAGATTGCACTCTTCCACATTTTACAAAGTTCACAAAAAAAAAATCATGGAAAAGAATATGTATTGATATGGGACTGAGGGGCTGCTTTGTACGATGCCCCTGGGTTCGAACTGAACCTGTGAGTTTGTGTTAGCAAGATTGTAGTTAGAAGGAACTGCAAAACTGATCAAACCAGTTTCTTTGTTAGGTTAATGGCGGTATCCTGTAGGTACCCTCTATTTACATGACTAAAGAGTGAGCCTTGTTACCATGGAGACAAATGGGAGTGCCTTCCCTGCCCTCACCTGCCTGAATGCTACATCATTCTAGAGGCTGGAGAACAATAGGCCAAGGAAGCTGGTTTGTATGCTGGTGCTGGGAGCTAAAAGACACAGAGAAGCTTGTCTGGCTTTGTACTGAATCCAAGGCTATGGAACCCGAATGGGGAGGCAAAATCTGTTGGAGTGTTAATGCTGTGAACTTTTCCTTCTTGTGCTGAGGTTATATACATGCATAAATAAAACCATGTATCTTGAAGAAATTGGAGTCTTCATTGACATTCATTTCAAGGAAACCAAACCCTGGTCAGTGCTAACACCTCTGGAGTATCATGCTGCTTGAAGACTGAAGGACAGGCAACAGTATTTAACAGTTAAAATGTGTCTAAAATGCACATTTTATTGGAAAGCACTGAACAGCTTGTCAGCCTTTCTTCAGTTTTTCCTGAATCACTGCTGTGAGTGAACCCCACTCAAGGTTCATAAATATTTTTTGGAAATTTTGCCATGGACAAATTTAATGATATTTGGAATTGGTTTTTATAAATGCCATGTACAGTTATGGTCTGGGTTTTTTTTTTGTAACGTACACAGTATCTTTTTGATGTTGTTTGTTCTGTTCTGTTTTCTACGTGGGTACTATTTCTTGTTTCTTCTTTTTGTGTCTTACCTTACTCTGTGCACTTGCAATTTTGAACTTTTTGTTTTTCAGTAAAGAATATAAACATTATTTTATTTTTATTTTTTGCAAATCTGTTCTCCCCCCACCCCAATAGCAGTGCAGCAGTATTCCAGGGAAATGTTTTCACCCGCTCTTGTTTAAATCAAACTCTGCCTTCCTTTATAGTAGAACACAGCATTTGCCTGTATCGCATGGCTCAAAAAGCCGAACCACCGTGGAAAACTGAAACTGAAAAATGAATAAATATCAAAGCTTGCAGAAAGCCATCAAGCCAATTTGTTCATATGACTGCCAGCAAAAAAAAAAGTTGTGTATCCTTGGCCTGAGGTAATGAAGCCATAAACTCAAAGCAAAGTAAGATGTAACCATGCCATATTTCAGTACAGCAGAATCCTTGAACTTAAACTGAACTCTGACCACATGCCGTCCACCAAGAATGAAGTTGCATTTGCCACGATTCTCCTATGAGATATTCTAAGAGCATGTACAGTCTTGTTATTAAAGGGTAAGTCGTTAAAGAGAGCCTTTCTCTTTGTATTGTGTTTACATAAAGGTACTTGTAAATCTGAGGGCAGCAGCTGAATTCTTGGTTATGTAGCCTTTGCAGTACAAGGATTTTCTTTTCTTCTTTTCAATAAAAAATATAGCTACAACAGTAAATGTTTAAGTAGACTACTGTAACTGTAGGTCAGAGAGCTGGAAAGCCTAAGCAATTCTAACAGGATTCCTATGCTTAAACTTTCCATGATCAGTGCTTGTTCTGAGCCTCTAGAAAAAGGGACTCAACAGCTTTCCTGATTGAGGACCAAATCACATGGTCATTGAGGTTATGGCGGACCAGTCCCGTCCCCCCCTTAAATCATTTGTTTGCAAGAGAATATTACCAGTTTCGACAGTAATAGTAGCTCTAGTTTGAAGACCAAAGATTGACTTTCATGTGACAGGGCCGGCCCAATACATGTTGACTCCTTTGGCAGACCCCAAAATGGCACTCCCCTCCCTGCCAGCGAAGAAGGGTGTAAAGGAAGATCTACAACAGGAAAAAAAGGGAAGGAAAGATTGGCATCCCCCATGGATCCTGCTGCCTGAGGCAGTCACCTCACTTTGCCTCATGGGTAGGCCATATGAAAAAATGTTGCGCAAAAGATTTAGATTTTATGTAGAATCTATAAGTAATATTTATTACACACACAAACATTTCTCAGCCTACAAAGTGGCTAACTTTAAAATAAAAAAAAAGTTTAATGTTTTATTGTGTTTTTATATATGTTGGAACCTGCCCAGAGTGGCTGGGGCAATCCTGTAAGATTTGTGGGGTATAAATAGTAAAATTATCATTATGGAATGGGACGTCCCTATTTTCACTGGAGGGTATGGAGTAGGGCTGTTAACAACCAGTGGAGGCAGGGGTCACATTATGTGGAGCTAATGGTAGGCCGAGCCAGCTAACTCTGGTTCTGCCCCCATATTCCTCCTCTCATGTCCTCTAGCCTCAATTCTCGCTCTGGCTCAGAGGAAGACTCAGAAGAGGAGGAACCATTATCCCCTACCTCAGGACTACCCATGCCAAAGGATGTGACTTTACCTGAGTCCTCATCTCATATAGCACTGCTCCGATGCAGTCTTCACTACGCCCAGGCTATAGGAGCTAATGGCTGCAGAACTGGGCAACAACCATTTCAGATAGAGATAGCTCCTCCATAGCAGAGGGTTTGACAACAGTTCCAGACCAGCCAACCTTCATGAGGCCTCAGAATGTTGCTGAGACACCTGCTCTGTCCTAAGTCCCAAAAGAGTGGCCTGGAGAGACTGGACCAATTGGGATGAGGGGCAGAGGGAGTCTTGGGAAGAACCCTCTAGAGAGGGACCCATCAGGTTTGGGTTGGAACCTTGAGAGTAATTTGAGCTTTCAGGGGTGAGGAGCCCAGTCCTGAAGAGGGACCCCGTAGGTTGTCACATCATCAGTCCTTGCCAGTCCCACCCACTCCACTCCCAGCACCAGACTACTGCACCACCAGATCCTCTGCCTTCACCAGCTTCAGCTGACAAGGATTCATTCACCTCCCAGTCTGATTCCAGGTCAACGCTGTCACCTCCTCCATCACCTAGGACATGGAGACACCATCCTCAGTGTGAACAGACAGCTCAGGGCCAGCCCCCTGAGGTGGATTTCCCATTCGCTTGTGCAAAGCTATGCCTGCCCCACTACCCTATAAGAGGGCCAGGGGGCATATCCAGGTGAAGGCCAGGCTGAAACAGTGATGCCTAATGGAAGGGCATGGTCATGTTCTGAAGACCTGAGTCAAATCTGCAGACCCTCCAAGTTGGAGGGTGTGGAATTGCTTGACCCCTGAGCCAAGGCGATAAGTAACTATACAACTTTTAGAAGGCATCGAAGCCCTGTAAAGTCAAACCTCGGCTCGCATACGCTTCTGTTTTGGAACATTTCAGCTCCCAAATGCTGAAAACCCAAAAGTAAGTGTTCCGGTCTTTGAACGTTTTTTGGAAGCTGAACATCCAACGCATCTTCCGATTGAGTGCAGGGAGCTCCTGCAACCAATCAGAAGCTGCACCTCAGTTATCAGACATTTTGGAAGCTGAACGGGCTTCCAGAACAGATTACATTCAACAACCGAAGTTTTTTATGCTTTTAAAGTTTTTATATATGTTGGAAGCCGTCCAGAGTGGCTGAGGCAGCCCTGTCAGGTGGGGGGTATTGTTGTTGTTGTTAAATACAATGTTCCTATTTTCATTGGAGAAATGTTGGAGGGTGTGGATCTGATAGAACAAAAGTCAAGATAGGCTAAGACAAGCACAATCTCTCATGAGCCTAGGCAGGTCACTGTGGCAGATAGAACTCACCCCAAGAGAGTTTGTCTGGTTCTGGCAGGATGCGGGACTCGAACTCAAATCTCATTTTCTGGAATAAACTTTAATGTTCAAATCAGAACAGTACATAAGCAAAGCTAGGGTAAATAGCACAACAGCTTAGGCAAGCTAAGATAGCTAGCGGACTGGTTGGTGCAAGTGGGCAGGAGAGATGCCACCTAACTCTGTTTTGGTTGCAAGGAAACTTCAGTTGTTGTTGTTGCTTTTAAAAAAGAGTTTAGAAAATGGGAAGTTGTTACACAGACTCCTAAACCACCAACTGACATATTTCTGGCTAACAAATTGGAAACTGGGCTGTGGAGGTGGAGAATCGGCTGCACACATCTAGATCCAATCAAAAATAGGAAAGCCACGGAGAAGCCTGCACTTTCCTGATGGAAGCAAGTTGGCCTCATTCCCTGGGGCTCTGAGTCTAGCCCATTTGTCTAGGCATATAGGTCCTTCTAGGGCGCAGGCAAGGGAACGCCATGGCTCTAGACTCCATGGCGTACTCATTTTCATAGAGTTATAACAGGAGCTGGCATTGGATATGGTCCAACTACCATTTAAGAGAAGTTTTCTCTGCAATCTTCCTGCCTCTTCGGCTTTTTCTGGTCAAAAGATACTAAATAGATTGCCTTTTTTTTTTTTGTTAAGCCAAAGGATGCAAAATTTTTAAAACACTTCAACTGGTAGCACAGGAAATTAAAAGCATCACACAAATTACTCCAGTCCCCGGTATAATTTAAAAGTCCCTCTGGGGCCACCTGATACACACGGCTTTGATCTCCCCTTCCCCTTGTAAACCGCACGTAACCCTCACTCCCCAAATTAAAAACATTCAGCTTTTTGATCTCGAGCCACCACGGTGGAAAATTCATTCGGTTCTGCTATGCCCTATGGCTCCATCCTCAGTTCAAGACGATTCTTTATTTTCCACGGTGATCTGACTGAATTAGTCAGTGAAATGACCTTTCTTTCTTTGTAGAAGAAACCAGCTCAGATTTGCTGGTCTTATCCGCCTTGAATTTTGAGGAGAAGAGCATTTGCCACCCCCAAATTGTCACTTACTTAGCAAGATGGCAGAGCGTTTCATCGATACGCCAAGGCTTGCGGCCCACGTTTGGAGTTTAAAGCATGGCGGCATTCGTTTGGCATTGCTCTCAATTCAAAAACAGCACGTGGAAAGGGTTTAGACAATGTGTCTCACTCAGTGCTGCTTCTCTAGAAAAAGAGGTGCTGGAACTCACCAGGAATCCAGTGGTACCTCAGGTTACATACGCTTCAAGTTACAGACTCCATTAACCCAGAAATAGTGCTTCAGGTTAAGAACTTTGCTTCAGGACGAGAACAGAAATCGTGCTCCGGCAGCACGGCAGCAGTGGGAGGCCCCATTAGCTAAAGTGGTGCTTCAGGTTTAGAACAGTTTCAGGTTAAGTACGGACCTCCGGAAAGAATTAAGTGCTTAACCTGAGGTACCCCCTTGCTCTCTTATAAAGGCAATGGCACCCATCTAAGAGGTGCCGGAACTAAGTTCCGGCAACTTCCGGCTGGAAAAAGCAGCCCTGGTCTCACTGCAAGAAACACACACAGATAGACATAATTTTCTAAGTGGACAAAAATTGTAATAAATTCCCATGTTCTGCTATGATCCATGAGATATGGTATGTTTGTTTTATAAAAAAAAATTAATGGAAAAAATGTATTTTCAGCTATCCCTGTTTCTTTAGTCCTGTAAAACTTACATCCAGCTGAAATTAAAATGCTACAGCACAACCTTATACACATCTACGCAGAATGACTTCCAGTGTGTTCAAAGAGCAGTATCCAGGTAGCTGTATTTAAGATTGCAGCGACATCCCACTTATCTGAATGGAAAAGCCAAGGATTCCCTTTCAAAAACAAGCCGACATTGTTTCCAACATGGAAAGGATCGAAGCAGCAGCTATGTTGCAATTGCATTGCTGCCTTCAGTGTTTACGAAGCAAGGAAAAGGTATCATGGAAAGCCTGGAACCAATCTCATTAGCACCAGAATCAGAGTTAACCAAGGCACTTATCAGACCCTCTCTGTTGTATATATTAGTCCAATTTTGTTTCATTCCATTGGACTGCTGAAGGAGGCGCATCATTCACTAAGCAAGATCCTCACTAGAACTGGGGAGCCATTTATCTCAAGTATTAAAGTTCCAGCCACTTGTGACCATGCAGCACTGATCATTTAAATCCCCAATGATTCCTCAGAGGGAATGAAGCGTGGCGCTCAGATACTAATGCGTCCCTGGTGATGCATTATTTTTAGTTCTTGTTTGGATTTGCTTGAGCTTCCAAGAGTCGCTTGGCAAAGTAAGGTCCCAAGGCAGAAATCTTAAAGATAAGCGAGTGCCACTGACAAGTGGATTCCAACCATCTCTCCTGGGGGGAAAGCTGGCATCGCTCCCTCATGTTGCCAGAGTTAAGGAAATAAACCAGCTCTTAAGGAAGGCGGGGGGGGGGGGGGAATGCTCAGTACTGGGTAAAGCACAGGGTCAGGAGTCCTTGATGCTAATATAAAATATTAGCTTAATCACTGGGGTAACCCTGCACTCTGCAAAGCTGGACCCTGCAATCTCCATAAATCATGCAAATCCAGCAGAACTACACACTGCCTCTTATTTTGCAAAAATCGTTCTGCAGTGGATACAGTTTTGCACGATTTATTCCAGCCCTGCTGCTGATGGGAATGTGGAGGTACCTCACCTAAACCTCCAAAAGCTCAGTGCACAGTAAAAATCTTCCCCACAAATTTGCCACCCAGCTCCTTGGGGGCAGGGGATTTATTCACAAATTTCAGGGAGACTTACTGGGTAGCAGTAGTGGCAAGGACTTTATCTTTCTTCTTTTAGACTTCAAACTTTGGTTTGCTACTTTAATTGGTGCAGAAAAGCCATTTCCCATTTCCGGGGAGATGACGTTGTGCGCTGGGAGCAAGCCTTCCCCACACATACAGGGCAGGATCACCCCTGCGCCATTGGATGGTCCTCGGCCACGTCATCCTTAGGCCATCCAATTCAGTCAGTCCAGGGGCGTGGCACGGGCTATTTAAACTGCCCATGGCTGAGGACTCACCCCTGTTTTTCTCCCTTCTCGGTCAGTTCTCCCGCCCTCCCTCCCTTAAGTTAGGCTCTTTTATTTCTTGACCTTGCTATGGACCTCGGTTGATCACCTTGGTTGTCCAAGGGGCCTGGTAGGAATTTTTCCACTTGGCAAAATGGCTGTTGGGTTTTTCTGCCTGCCTCGTAGTAAATTGTCACAACTTTGTAAGGTTTGGCAGTTAGGCATTGGAGTATTAGGTTGGAGGGGAGGTAGGACTTCCGGTTCGCTGCAGAGGCTAATGACGGTGAGCTCCGTGTCGTCCGCTTAAGGGGCGACACGGTTCAGGCAGAAAGAGCTTGGGGGCAAGAGAAATTGATGAACTACGCAGAACTGGCTAAATTGACATAGAAACTGCAAGACAACTGTGACTTCAAGGAGGAATTTAAAAACGCAACAAAATGAACTGGACTCCTTGGCAGGTTTTGACTAAACATACACAAATTTATTGTTGATAACATGATGGATAGATATGTAGAGACATATACAGTTTTATAATATGCAGAGAAAATATGTGCAGCGAAATCAGGGAGAGGAGCTGAGGGAAGTCCTTGGGGGGGGAATTATGTAGGTGATTATATGGTTTGATAATTTGTTATGTGGAAATTGAGCAATAAAAAATATTTAAAAGAAGAAGAAGGGGAGGGGAGGTAGTGGCTATCACCTACCCCTCCTAATTCAAGTGTATTCTGTTAAAGGAATCCGGGGGACGTGGTCTCCAGCTGAAGCCCCAGATCAGGGCCATGGCACGACCCCTAGCGGTGACCCTGGGGGAGTTCCTAGTTGGTGTGCATCAGCAGGGCTCCCCCTACTGGTGTTTAACCCTTCCAAGACTCCTGCAGACAGGCAGGAGTCAGATATAGTCATCTGGTTTCCAGTGCCTAAGCCAATACCACTCACATTCTGTAACCAATAAAGTTGTGGCCTTTTTCGCCCATTAATCTAAAATACTGTTTCATGTGTCTTTATTCCACCTCCTGGGAGGGTTTGGGACCTTGCCACACAACTCCTCCTGGCAGCAGACCATCTCAGAACAATGCCCCATAATGCCCTCATAGCAGAGCCATAGCTACTGGGCGGCAGCGGGGGGGGGGTAGCCAGGTTTCTTGCCCCATGTGACGCCTCCAGCCTCTGTGTGTGTGCAAATGCACATGAGGGGGTGCCAAATTGGGTCTTTGACCCAGGTGAAATAGGGTAGTTTCACCCCTGCTCAGAAAGACTGTGGGGGAGGGATATGGTTGCCTCAGAAGGACAATTGTAGCCTTTTGTCATTGCATGACAGAATAAAGTTATTTCCTGTTACCCAATAAACCCGTGGGTGGAGGTTTTTTTTCTTCCCAACTCCAATAAACCCCTTTTAAGTTTACAAACAATCTCAGCCCCACCCCCCCGCCGCCACACTCCTCCCAAACACCTTGGGCCAAAATTCCTTACCTCAGATCTTTTTGCTTAGCCCCACACAATCTTATTCAACTGAGATTTCACCAGCATATTGTCCACGAACCTTCAGGTTAGGAAGTTGCATTTAAAAAGTAACTTAGCATAAGACCCTCCAAGTGTCCCTGTTTTCCAGGGACAGTCCCAGATTTACAGAAACCCTCCTGGTTTCTGATTTGATCCCAGAATGTCCTGTTTTTCCTTAGCATGTCTCCATTTTTATCAGAGAAATGTTGGAAAGTATGAATCTGTACTCCGAGATCAGGTTCAGTCCTTTATCTGCATTTTTGGGGGGAACTTCATATACACAGTTTGGGCAGTGAATAAAGCCACTTCTTTATCTTATGATTTTTAATGCCCTGGGTAACTAAGGGCTAGTTTGCAATACAGGCCTTGTATAGAATAAGAGTGTCTTCCTAGATGGCTCCTAAACTCTGTGTAATCCTGCATTTTGGAAGCGGACAGCTGGAATACCCTTGGGATAAGCTCATGTTGTTTGTGCCTGTTATTTGATCTCGATATTGTGGCAGCAAATTCTGCAAGTACTATCTGAAAAGATACCTGGCAAATAATGGTTTGTTGTTGTTGTTGTTGTTGTTGTTGTTGTTGTTGTTTCTCCACTCCACTTGCTAAATGAATCGTTCCTACCCTTTCCATGGGCATTTGGCACTTAGGCCTTCTTCCGCTTTTATTTTAATTTTTGTCACGATATAAACAGGAAGCAGACATGTTGCTATGGCAACATCCAGAGGTTACCACTAACAGCAAATGTGGTGAACACTATTTGTAGGCAATCCATGATTCAAAATGTTTGTTAAACTATTCAACATAACAGATTAATAGAAATCAAAGCGGCAATAACAAACAAGGCATTAAGAGTAAGAGGCATTATACTGTTTGCTGCAGACAATTTCCTCAGATCTAATTTAGTTGTTCATTTGTTTTGTCTTTCGATTCATAGACATACTTATTCTCATTTCCACTGCAGTAACCTCCATGTACAGATACTCACAAGGGGGTTAGCAATTGCATTTTTCTTTCTTTGTGCAGTTCTCTTTCTTCCCTAGAAGTGCACTGTAGATCTACTAATCAGAGTATGAAAGAAAACCAGTGCTGTTAGAACTGTCAGGAGGCCAGCTGCTAATTTGAAAAAGAATGGACAAAGATAAAATTGTTCATTTTACTTAGGGGCAAGCACTCATCAATAACCTTACCTGTCTCTCAAGTCTCTGTAACCCACGATGGGCAACCTTTGGGCCTAATCAGAGGTCTTAATTTGGCCTGTGAGGCTATTTCCCCCAAGCCACACCTGTCTGCCCCATCCCTGACATTGTACGTGATACACAGGCGGAGGTGTGTCCGTCAGCATGTTGTGTCCAGTTGCAAGTGGTTTGTGTTGAAACTATTTGCAAACGGACTTCATAGCCAATGTCTCTCAGTGCCAGTCAACTGATGGGCACTAAGAGGCATCACTTTGAAGCCTAACACTTACAGCTTCTCCTGTAAATTACCTGTCCACTCATGAGAATGCCACATACCCTACTATGCTAATGACCAGATTGCCCTTGAAGGAATAGTTGGGAAAGCAGGATACAAACAGCTTAAGTAATAATTGACACTGTGAAGGACTAGAGGATTTAGTGGCAGCGGCAATGAAAATGAGCAACATTTATGCCTAGAATGACCGACAGTCTCTGGACTGGCAGCTGAACTGTTTTTCAAGGTCTGGGGCTAATATTGGCTGAGCTCTTTAGAACCAAGATGGATAGGTTATCTCGGACTATTGTGCTTAAACTAATAATGCCATGGCTGGGACCGAGCCCAGTGAGATACCTGGACATACGCATGCCTAAGTCTCAAAGCTCTTTTCCAGCACCGAAGGAAACAGAGTTGTAGAAGCAGTGGGCAGTGAATTGGCTAGGTGTGAAAGATATGCTGATGGTGTGTTGGTGTGAACAAGTGCTGATCTGAGGATTCTTCAGAGTAATTTTCCTCTAAATTTGTGACATGGAGTTCTTAAATTTTCAGGCTGAGCATGGAGAGAAGCGACTGTTCTCTCTTGCTCTGTCCCATACCCCTTAAACCAATTTCTCCATAGTAAAGCCACAGTCAGGAGCCCTACGTAACTCACCCCCCCCCAAACACACACACTATATCTAGCAACAGAGGCAATATGGGAAAACATGGCGACCCATAGGCAGCTACACCCCTCTGTCAATGGTGCCTCAAACTGCAGTCCCATTTATTTTGCCTCACAGAAATTAAAGGGAGGGCATTGTGATCTGAGAATACCTCCCATCTGCATAGCCCATTTCTTGGTCACAAACGCGTATTTCTGGCATGTGACAGAGAACTGGATTTTATAGACAGGAGACACAGACAACCACTGGAACTGAGAGCACATTTGTCTTATCTGGCTGTATAGTTCATCGATGTAGGTACCGTATATAGAGAAACAAATACACAGAGATATTTAGATGCCGTTCCTTCCCCGTAAACAACTAGAATCTCTCTTTGCAAGCCTCCTTTCCCTCTCTCATGCTCTCACTTGCTCTCCGGGGAATATTTATTTCTCAGTGGGTAGAATTATTATGTCTGACTTGGCAAGGCTGCAGCAGCATCACATGGCTTCTAATGAAAGCCCAGAGTGCTGTTACTATTGTTGGTCGCCAGTTGTGTCATCCAAATGGTCTCACATGTCAGGAGCAGGTGTCTCCGCTGCTGTTATAAATAAAATAATTTTCGGCTGGGCCTCTGATTTAAAGCGAAAGGAGCAGAAAGCAGCCTAAGAGCTCCTCCCTTCACCAAAGCAGGCAGGCAAAGCAGGAAAGCCATCCGTTTGGATTTAATACACCAAGGGAGGAAATACATTTTAATGTCAATTTAGCTAGGAGTAATGTGGAAAACAATTATACTGGCAAAGTTTTAGGCTTCTAGTGGTAAATTGACGATGCCTGAGGAGAAAGCAAGGAGGCACCCAATGATGATACTCCAGTGATGTCATCTCACTGCACCTGATGCAATGAAATCAACTCACTGCCCGTTGATAAAAAGTTGGGTCAACACAATTGGATGTGGCTGTATGATGATATCAAATAAGGTCTGTTGAGAAGGGAAGGATATTTTAACAGAATAAGCCAACAGTCTGAAAAAGTGACTAAAGTTACCAAATACAGAATAATAATTATAGTATTAATATTTTTATTATTTGTACCCTGGCCACCTGACTGGGTTGCCCCAGCCACTCTGGGCGGCTTCCAATAAATATAAAAGCACAATAGAACATCAAACATTTTAAACTTCTCTATACAGGGCTGCCTTCAGATAAGTATAAGTTGTATACCTATTTCTTTCCTTGACATCTGATGGGAGGGTGTTCTACAGGGTGGGTCATTGGAGCTGGACCTCAGTGTCTGGGATGAACGATGGTGGTGGAGATGCTCCTTCAGTTATACAAGACTGAGGCCGTTTAGGGCTTTAGATGTCAGTACCAACACTTTGAATTGTGCTTGGAAATGTACTGAGAGTCAGTGTCAATTCTTTAGGACCGGTGCTATATCGTCCTGGCGGCTGCTCCCAGTCACCAGTCTAGCTGCCACATTGTGGATTGTCGTTTCTGAGTCACCTTCAAAGGTCACCCCATGCAGAGCACATTGCAGTAGTCCAAGCGGGTGATAACCAGCACATGTACCACTCTGCCAGCACAGTGGTTTCAAACAGAGTACCAAATGGAACTGGTAGACAGCTGCCCTGGGCACAGACTTTACAGAGATGGTGTTTCACTGAGTTTTACATTCCTCTGCTCAGAAATACGGATTTTGGCAGTTAATGGCGTTTGGTTCAAATGCAAGGCAAACACTGCAGCCCCCAAAGTTCTTTTACACATCAGATATTAAACTGGAGAACAACCTGGCTGCTCTCCCCAGCCCCAGGTATCCCCATCAACCACACAGCTTGCTGCTCTGGAGGAATGGTGCTGTAGCAGAGGACCATGTATGTGGGATGGAGAGAGCTGGGAGAAGGTAAACAAGGAAAAACAATATACAGGGGCTGGCATTTTGATGATGACATTACGTGGAGACTCCAAAAAATCTTGCGTGCATGGGGATCCCATAATAAATACCCATTTCAAAGTTGATTGAGATGAGATAACAACTTGGTCCTGGCTACCCGGTGCACTTCAAACCTAGAGAGATCTGAACATACATCACCCAAATCCTGCATGCCATCTGCTACACCACAGTGGATCATTCCCTTGGGATAACGCCTCTTTGTTCTCCATCCGCCCCCGCCCCCTGAATGATTAACATTATGATGATGAAAGTAATCTTTAGCTGGGCTAATTGGCCTTCATTTTCCTCCCATCCCCATGATCCTGTGCTTCTAAGGGTAATACCAGATATTATAAAAGACAACCAGCTGCTACCAGATAACACCACCAACCAGTGTGTTTCCCCACACCCACTGATCCCAGAGGCAAAGACAGAAAAGCACAGCATTGTGACCTCACAATCACATTCACACCATACATTCAAAGCACTATTATACCTCATAAACAGTCATGGAGAATCCTGGGAGCTGTAGTTTGCTAAGTGTGCTGACTTTGTGGAGCTACAACCCCCTGCACCCTTAACAAACTACATTTCCCAGCATTCTCCATGCCTGGAGAATGGTATAATGCTGCAGTGCCTTGTGCTGAGGAGAGATGCACTGAGGAGGAATGGTGGGAGCCTCCCCCTGCTCCTGATTCAGATCCTGAATCTTCCCAGGAGCAGGAGGACAGTATCGATTTGGAACAGTGGTTTGCAGAGGGGCATAGTTCAGAAGGCAGAAGCTGGGAAATACTGGATGGGGAACACTGGAAGAGAGAGGGTTAACAGACTCACAGTCTCTGGACAGCATTCCTCCTCTCAGCCCAAGGTCAAGAAGAGCTCAGAAAGTCTCAGAACAGAAAGCACAGAAAGCGCAGATGGTACAAATTCAGATTACAAGACATAGGAGTGACGTAGATTAATAGGGACCGAAGGGGGTGCGATTCTTTATTGGGAGCATCACCATTTCTAGGATATGTGTTCTTTGTTCTCTCACTGTGATTATTAATGTTTCTAACTGGTAAGACGTTCCTTTCTTTGGTCTTCTTATCTACTGCCACGGGGGGAGGAAGCCGATTCCCCGAAGCCTGACAAGCCTTGGATTTATGGTGTTGGCGTCACAAGCTGGTTTATGCTAAACTTTACCAAAAAAAGAGGAAGAAAGAGACAAGGACTCTTTCAGCAACATGCTGGCAAATTCAGCTTACACCTCCTGCCACCCCTGAAAAATAAAGATATCACAGTCCTTGTTGATTGGGAGGTCTTGCACAACAAAAAAATAACCGATGGCTGTAAGGAAAGTGATAGTGAAACACAGTGGAAAGTGTGGGATAATAACACTTGCTTGGACACAACGTCATCTAACATCCCTGCATGTGAATGAGAATGAATGCTCATTAAATAGCCATCATCACCTGATCCACCGGCAAACAAATGAGGATGGATGCTCAATAAACGGGGAGCTCCCCATGTCTCTGCCACCATCTGGATCAAGCCAAAAGTGATGTGTTTTTATCCACAAAGTGATCAGCCTTCCTTCTTTTATTTTATTAATGGAAAAGGAAGATACGTTATTCATCTTTAAGTCACATGGGGCCTCTAACTGCTCAAATAAACCTTTCTGATGACCCGCAGGAGAATTGGAAGGCAGATATTTCCAGATACGTCACTAGGCTGCTATCTTTGCAGAAGACCGGGTTCTTCATTGTTTTAATTGAATAGGAAGGGAGGGTGACTATTCATTAAGCAGGAAGAAGTGTGTTTGTATTTGTGGCAGTGCTGCGCAGAAAATGTCTCTCTCCCACCACCACCCTTTCCCCGCTTTCCATCTGCCGAGAAGAAAAGCTTAGAAAATTATCCAAGTGGGGAGAAAATGTTGGTGAAATTCCTAAAGGTGGATGCAGGCGTTTTGCTGCGCTTACCTTACCTCTGAGATGGCTGAGGGATGTTTGCGCAGATCCTTCATCTTGTTCCACAAATCATCTGCCCAGTGGTCTGCCCTCAGCAGCCTTCCCAGGATCCCACCATTCGAGTCCAGGGTACGACACCATGAGGTAACTCTTCCCATGGGACTTTTCAGATCAGGGAGGGCAGGCTGCAGAATGAGGAGGCTGCAGAATGCTGGAGAAATGTTTAGCAGAAAATAAACCCTCTGCCACCTCTCAGCTATAAAATAAGCTCAAAATTCTGGGCCCACTGAAATTAATAAATAATAATAATAATAATAATAATAATAATAATAATAATAATACTCTAAAGTGCTGTGAGGAGGAGGCAGAAAATTGGAACCCTCTTCTGATGGCAGCGGCATGCGGGGGGGGGGGGGAATTTGAGAAGTGCAGGTTTGGAAACAGCACTAATTTTTGTTACTACTCCAGAAGAGAGCCTGATGGGATTTGCATTCTGAGTATCGAGAACCAGTGTGGTGTAGTGCTTAGAGTCTCAGATTAGGACCTGGGAGATCTGGGTTCAAATCCCCACTCGGCCACGAAGCTCACTGGCTGACCGTGGGCCAGTTGCATTCTCTCAGCCTAGCCTACCTCCCAGGGCTGTTGTGCGGATTAAATGTCATCCTATATGCTTCTCTCTCTTCTTGAGTAGCTCCATGCACAGCTAGCCAAGCACTGCAGAGGTGGCTCTGGTGCCAGGTTTGCCATTTCCTCTGTTCCTGTGGACCTAGGGAAGATGCTGGAAGTACGGGTCACAGACTTTGGGCTTTCAAATTTCAGCAGCGCCTTGGGCGATGCCAATGTTTGGTGCCCCCCACCTCTCACCTTCCGTTCTAAGTCCTTGTTGTGCCCCCCCCCCGTGTCACCTACTTGGATTGGCGCTTAGTCCAGGCTCATTGTTGTTTAGTTGTTTAGTCGTTTAGTCGTGTCTGACTCTTCGTGACCCCATGGACCAGAGCACGCCAGGCACTTCTGTCTTCCACTGCCTCCCGCAGTTTGGTCAAACTCATGCTGGTAGCTTCGAGAACACTGTCCAACCATCTCGTCCTCTGTCGTCCCCTTCTCCTTGTGCCCTCCATCTTTCCCAACATCAAGGTCTTTTCCAGGGAGTCTTCTCTTCTCATGAGGTGGCCAAAGTATTGGAGCCTCAGCTTCAGGATCTGTCCTTCCAGTGAGCACTCAGGGCTGATTTCCTTCAGAATGGATAGGTTTGATCTTCTTGCAGTCCATGGGACTCTCAAGTGTCTCCTCCCCTAAATCCACCTCTGAAAACTGGGGTGGTGAGCTCCTGGTGTGGGGCAGGGATATGTGGTTCCATCAACCTTTCAGGGTCACTGCCAGTGTAGAGATCTGCTTTCCTTTCTGAGCAGATCTCTGGTTTGAGGTGCAGACAAGACTGAATCCTGACACCTATCTTTATGGAAAAATAAGCAGACAGAAGTAGCAATTAAAGCTCGTCTCCATCTCTTGACAGGCATGTTTTTGTAGCTTAAGCAGACTGCAAAGTGATTTGCATTCCAGCGGCTGAGTCACCAGAATGGCATTGTATCCTTAGTCAACAAGAAACATGGCTTGAATATTGGAGAAAACCCCTTCCATTCCCTCTGCCTCTCCCCACCCTCCACCCCACACTTCCTCTCTCCTGGAAGATAAATCCTAGTGGGTAGAAGAAGAGTTTGGATTTGATATCCTGCTTTATCATTACCCGAAGGAGTCTCAAAGCGGCTAACATTCTCCTTTCCCTTCCTCCCCCACAACAAACACTCTGTGGGGTGAGTGGGGCTGAGAGACTTCAAAGAAGTGTGACTGGCCCAAAGTCACCCAGCAGCTGCATGTGGAGGAGCGGAGACGCAAACCCGGTTCCCCAGATTACAAGTCTACCACTCTTAACCACTACACCACACTGGGTAAAAAGAGGCACCCACCCATCCCATGATCTACATCAACATAGTACAGGTTCCCACATATACAGTGGTACCTCAGGTTAAGTATTTAATTTGTTCCGGAGGTCCGTTCTTAACCTGAAACTGTTCTTAACCTGAAGCACCACTTTAGCTAATGGGGCCTTCCGCTGCTGCTGCACCGCTGGAGCACGATTACTGTTATCATCCTGAAGCAAAGTTCTTAACCTGGGTTAGCGGAGTCTGTAACCTGAAGCGTATGTAACCTGAAGCGTATATAACCCGAGGTACCACTGTACACACATCGTGGGGGACCTTTGTGAAGGAGGTATCACAAATCAAATACAGCACCTCCCATCACCTCAGATGGGGGCTAGGAACCAAAATGGCAAGCTATATGGTTGCAGCAGTGTCTCAGGGCATATCTGTGATGGGGAAAATAGCACTTAATAGCAGCTCTTAAAGGTATAGGAGCTTCTCAGAGTTTGGACTGGCATCCCCGTAGCCCAATGATGGAAGCAGCATATTGGTTCCCCTCCCAGGGATAGCTTTGCGGAGCTCACCATGAAAAGGGAGACAAGAGGAATCCACGTTGCCTTTCTCAAACAGAACCCAGAATAAATTTGCAAGCCCTCCTGCCGGGCAGCTCACCTGGCGCTCAGATATTTTCTTAATCAGTTCAGGTGCCACTCACTGGGGAGCAGTTTCAAGCAGAGAAGCAGCAGGGTGTTTGTTCGTGTGTGTGTGTGTGTGTGTGTGTGTGTGTGTGTGTGTGCAGGCGTGTGCTTAACCCTTTCATCACCAGTTGCTCTAGACATATGTCTATCCTCAGAAACAGAGAAGTCCTTCTGGAAACTTGTAGGGAGAAATCAAGGAGGGGAGCTGCAGATAGAGACGGGTGAATCTGCCAGCTCAGTTCTCTCGGTTTCTGATTTTTCCAATCATAAATTCGGTTTTCCACATTTACACAGCAATCTGCATTTTCCCCCCTGTTCTCGTGAAAATCCACCAACATTTTAGTACAAATGTCTCCTAATAAAATACATTTTGTATGCAGTTTTGACTAATTTATGCAAGCCATTTTCCCTGATATAATGCATTTTGTATACTGTTTTAATGCGGCTTCATGCATATTTCCCCCAAATACAAACGTTTCTTGTACTTTCTGTTTGGTTGGAGAACTGCATCACAAAATTAGGAGCGGTGCAAATTTTAAAGGAGGGCTGGGTTTCAGATCACATACTGTTTTGAAAAGCGCATCGTTTGCATTTCGCAATGAAATGCAAACAAAATTCGTTTTTGCCTCCTTCCTTTGCTGCAGTAGAAAAGCAATGTGCAGGGAAAGGGTTAAACCCTTCCCTTCCACCACTCCCAGAGCAACTTTTCTCTAACAAAATTTTGCCCTAGGGCTTTGCAATGTGTGTTTTCCTGGACTTTGGGGGAAACTGTGTCATGGGCTGTGGGGACGCCGGTGGCGCTGTGGGTTAAACCACAGAGCCCAGGACTTGTAGATCAGAAGGTTGGTGGTTCGAATCCCCGTGATGGGGTGAGCTCCCGTTGTTCAGTCCCTGCTCCTGCCAACCTAGCAGTTTGAAAGCACACCAGTGCGAGTAGATAAATAGGTACCACTCTGGCAGGAAGGTAAACGGCATTTCCGTGCACTGCTCTGGTTCGCTAGAAGCGGCTTAGTCATGCTGGCCACATGACCCGGAAGCTGTACGCTGGCTCCCTCGGCCAATAAAGCGAGATGAGCGCCGCAACCCCAGAGTCGGTCATGACTGGACCTAATGGTCAGGGGTGTCATGGGCTTCTTTCTCCATGGAGACTCTCCTGGCACCAACTCTGTTTGTATTTTGTTTTACAGTGCTGGGTGAGGATCCTTCTTACTTTCCAAGTTTTTAAAATACAGACCACCCCCTGATTTGCACGGGGGTTCCTGGCCCCCGTGTGCGTCGTAAGAGTGTGCATATGGACCCCCACCTGTTATGCCCCATTATACCCCCAATTACACCCTCAGCCCACTCTCTTTCAGGTCCAAAAAGACCCACACATCAGCCGCTGTGTGTCGCTTGAAAGCACACAAAAATGTTCGACGCTCGTAGTTTCTCACAACCATTTAAATTCATGTTGTGATTTTTTAATTATGGCTGCCGGTTTGTACCAATAAAAGATTTTCAGTCCACTTGTTGTTATTTTAATATTGATTTATTGATTTATTATTTGACTTATACACTGCCCTATACCCGGAGGTCTCAGGGCGGTTCACAATAAGACTACGACATATAAAATCAAACCAAAAGCATTAACCCAATAACCCGCCCCCCCCAAAAAGAAAATTCTAAAAGGGTGTTGGTTGTCAATAAGATCAACCAAAGGCCTGGATAAAAAGGAACATTTTTGCTTGGTGCCTAAAGATGTATAATGAAGGCGCCAGGCGAACTTCCCTGGGGAGAGCATTCCACAGACAAGGAGCCACTGCAGAGAAGGCCCTGTTCTTGTCTTGCCAACCTCCGGACTTCTCCAGGAGGAGACACACGAAGGAGGGCCTCAGAAGATGATCTCAGGAACTGGGTAGGTTCATATGGGAAGTGACGGTCCTTGAGGCATTGTGGTCCTGATTTGACTGGGTGAAATGACATGAGAATATTCACCACAAAGGGAGAGACAGAAATGAGAACGACAATAATCAACAACATTAATAGTGGCTGAGAATGCAGGGTATTTCTTATTTTGCTGGGACAGTTTCTTGTTGTAAAGTGAAAGGTCCTGTTGAAGAAAATTCTTGTTTTGTGTATGAGAATGATGACAGGGAGGACATGTCCTTTAGGAAGGGGTATGTATTGCATTGTTACAGTAGACCTCAACTCTTTTGTTTCAGAACACACCAGCATTGCCATTGTTGGCATTTATGAACAAATGATCACTCTGCCGGTGTTCAGGAATCCAACTTTCATCAGGCCCTGAGAGAATTTCCAGGTTAGTGTACTTCTATAGGTTTGTGTGTTTCAAAATGGAAAAATGTGGTAGAAGGAACATAAGCCTCTTTCATTTTAACTCCTGTTTCTGCAGCTTCCCACTTCTGAGAGCTGTTTTTCTTTGGCTTTTAGTCACTTGAAATTCAAATTCTAGCAATGATCTAGTCTGAGGACAAGTTCTGCATGACTTGAAAATTTACATGCCACATTGGCTGGTCCTAATTAGAGTTGGGTCAAAGTTGCTAATAGGATTTATTTGTTTTTGCAAACATTTTTGTTTATGCTGAACAGTTTTTCCCCTTTTGAGGATTCTTTTTTGCATTCCTGACTAAAACGTTATCACCATCGTCATCATCAGCATTGCTAAATTTAGGGTTGCCATATGTCCAGGTTGACAGCAGTGTCCGGGTAGAAATCTGTTAAATGTCTGGGAAAAACTGGATGTATAGCAGCCCAGGTCAATAACTTTGGCCAAAAAGTTGTCTGGATTTTCACTGTTTGAAATATGGCAACCCTAGCTAAATCACTCTTCCTTGGCCTCTCAGTGGTGTCAAACAGTCAAATCCAATTGGCAGTATAATGTCACAACCATACACAATGTCATCCAACCAGGAAGAAGTACGAGCCAGGGCACTGAACTTGGTCCAATGGGAACACAGAGAATGGCTCAAAGGGTGCTTATATGTTTTTACTGCTATCCATAGGGGATTTTTTTTCAGCTGGAGCTCACAAGAACTCATTCCCGGCAGCTCTCAGATGTGCGCCATTGCTGTTCTAAGTTCTGCCAGGAAGAGTTGCTGTGCTCACTAGGACTGACCGCTTGAGCTGTCTTGTTTCTTCGAATAAAGAGTTAACTTCACTGACGCCACGTGAGTTCTTGCTAACCTGCTGCTGACAGGGCTGTGGCTGAGGAGAGTCCAGAGGAAAGAGAGTTTCAGAGGGCTGCATTTGACCCCTAAATCTGAGCTTCCCAACCCCAGAATCTGGTGTTCATCATGTAATGGCAATGGCCAAAGTTCTTCCATCTTGACTTTGTTAAAATGAATTATTCCCCACCAAAATTCGAAAACAAGCCCCCAAGCCCAGTTCTAAAATGTGGATACTGTTGCACCTACAATGATGAGACTGTCATTTTATTATCTCATGCTCCATCATTTTTGTGAGTTTCGTTGTCAATGCAAGTATCCAACCAAGTGGTTTCCAAATGCCCCTTCTAGCTGGCTGTGGTCCCCTGCCCTGTTGTTGCTCCCCTCCCTTTCCCAAAACTTACCTAGCAGTGGCAGGAATAGCAGTATCAGAGAGACTTCCATTCTTCCCTCCTTCCCTGATGTTTGGAATGTTGCTACAACATCAATGCCCCAGGGTGTAAGGAAATACGGAGACACAAGGGACATGAATCCTCAATATGGCCATCAGATACCCAGAAAACAACATCTCCCAGAATCCTCGGTGTCTAGACTGCTGCCATTGCCAAGCGGAAATGGAAGGGGGTTGTGGTATCCACCAGTTGATTACAAGTTACGCTTGAACTTCCTTGGGGTTTGGTCTTTGCTCATAATTAGTTGAGAAGCAAACTTCGACCTCAAACTTTATGATGCCCCCCCCCCAATTTCTGAACTTAGGCACCATGACTAAGGCCACAATAGATACATATAATAGAAACTAGAGCAACTGGCATTTCTTGACTCGATTGATCCTACAAAGAGATTGCTGCTCTTTCTCTGCACAATGGCCACCTTGCCCTGCCTGAGCAGGGGGAAGCATATTGCTGTTGCTAGGCAACCTCAGGACTCATCCTCCAATCATCAACAATGGGAAGTTGCTGGATGCTGTGGGCTCTGCAGTTGCCTAGCAGCAGCAACAACTTGTTTTTCTTCATCCCCTGGACCTGACAGTAGCCAAGAAGATTGAAAGTGCCGGTCTACCAGAGGCGATATCTGTAGCATGCTGGGTAAGTAATGAGAAAGGGGGCAGTGAATGCTCTGAGACGAGTTGGTGCTGCAGAGTGCTCTTTTTAAAAGTAAGGAGGAAGGGGCAGTGGCAACACTGGATCATGCTCAGGAGACGGTGCAGAATAATGGCATGTGGTGTGCAGAGCATCCCTAATGGGTAAGGTTGGACTTGGCACTGTAAAGAATTGCAATTAAGGCATTCAGCTGATCTTTCCCTCCTATCATCTTACAGAACTGACTCCCAGAGTAATTCCTCTATCTTTCTCTTCTCTTCTCTCTCTTTTAAATATAGAAACACAAATAAAACCTTATTCAATCAGGAAAGTATTCAAAACTCATAACAAATAATTGCTGCATGACAAAGTGAAATTGTTCTCCAAAGTGAGTCCCTCAACAGCAGTCTGTCTCCCCTCCTCCAACTTTCTTTCTTTTTTTACAGCCAAATAAAAGGAACAGATGTTAACATACTTCTGCCAAAATTTCCATGAGCCCCATAGGCAGAGGGAGCAACTGAGTTGAGATGTCGCCATGGCAGAGTTTAATTCCAAAACTAATAAACAAACACAGGAAAACAATTAAAAAATGAAGTCCACAGGATGAATGCTGTGAAAATTGGCAGAGGGGATTTTTTTTTACATCTTTTTTTTTTGTTTCAGCAATACCTTCCAAGGTCCTCTCTGTTATAATGCTTTGAAAAGAGAAATAATTATCGCCCCCCCCCCCAATGAAATTCACTCTTACCTTTAGTGGAGATTTATAATTATTTCAAGGTGTTCTTTGCATAGCCAGTGGCTACTCAGCCTGATTGCTATGTTCTACCTCCACTGTTGGAGACTGTATGCTTCTGAATGCCAGTTTCTGGAAACCAGAGAAGGGGGAGCATTCTTGGGCCTAGGTCCTGCTTGTGGGCTCCCCACACACATCTGGTTGGCCACTGTGCAAACAGGAAGCTGGACTAGATGGGCTACTAGCTAGATCCAGCATGACTCTTCTTGACGCTCTTACGTTTTTAGAAATAACAAGGCAGGGCTGGCCCAAGACATTTTAGCACCCGAGGTGGACCAGGGAAGAAGGGGTGAGGGAAGAGCTACATGTGACTCATGTGAGTGAAAAGCTGCATAGAAATATAATAAATGAACATGAATGAATTGGGAACAAGGTGGTGAAGGAAGATTGACCTTGGAATCTGCTACCCCAGTGAATCACGCTGCCTGAGGCAGTTACCTCACCTTGCCTCATAGGTGGGCTGGCCCTTCACCACCCCCTGTCCTCTCTCTGTTGTGTGTGCACATGTGTATGGTGTCTCTAGAATAAAAAGCTGCACAGGATAAAAGCCCCAAATGAATAAATAGAGTGGATGGTGACCATAGCTGTCAACCGTCCCTTATTTGGTGGGAAACTCCCTTATCCCAGCGCCATTTCCTGCTGCTGTCCCAGATTGATGATGTCCCGTAAATTTCCCAGGTTTCAAAGGAAGCAGCTCCTCTCCCTCCCTCCCTGCCGGCCAGGGAGGAGGGAGGCTCCAACTGTGTTGCTTGGCTGCGTTGCTCACCCAATAAGGAGTCTAAGAACGACTGGGGGCTGGAGCTTGCATACCTTGTGCCCGGCCGCGTTGCCTGGGGACTCACCTTTGCTCCGCGCTTCCCAGCGTAGAGGTGACGGTGGTTTTCCTTGCTGCATCCCCTTTGCCGGGTTGCTGCGCTGTGGGAACCACCGCTTGAGGCTTCGTTTGGCTGCTGGCTGGGCTTTCTGCCTTTGGCTTGGAGGGGCTCAGAAGTTAAACATACCTGTGCTCGGAGTCGGATGGATACGTCATTGACGGCCCACTCAGCCTTGCCGGGGAAAAGGTTTGTCTGGAGCAGGGGCACATGGTGGAGGGAAAGGAAAGGCGATCTCGTGGGGGAAAGGAAAGGAGCTGGTAGCTGGTTAACTAAAATGGTGGGTGACGATCTCATGGCGAGGGGGGGAGGCTGTGTGTGTGTGGCTATGCAAACTGATCCCTTATTTTTGAGGCTGCTGGTCCCTTATTTTCAAATCTGTAAGTTGACAGCTATGTTGGTGACCCTTAGAATTGGTGGTGCTACCGGCCACTCCCACCAGGAAGACCTGCTGCTTTACTACAAGAGAAGTGGCCTTCACAGCTAGTAATACTCCTGAAATGTGGCAAAGGACTGTAAGAAGGGCTATGGCAATGAGGGAACTTGCCTCTAATTGCCCCAGGCTGTGCTTTCCAACCTATTCCTAGTCACTCCCTCCCTGTGTTTCCTTCCTTCCTTCCAGCTCTCGGTACAACACACAGCGAATGGAAACCAGTAAACCGTTCCCTTTATGATTTCCTTCTCCATGTCTCTCCCCTGCCCCTCCAACCCCAGGTCACTTTTACTTGCCAAACAGCACCCACTTTCTGTCCAATAGCGCTCTTGAGAGAAAATGGCCAAGTTGACTTGTAGGAAGCAGAACTGACCATCAGACAGTGAGCGAGAATGGTGTTGAGCAAGGAAAGGATGAAGCAGATACAAAACACTGCCCCATGATGCTGCCATTATTTCACATGCATGTGCGCTGAAGATCGGGCATTAAAGTTCATTCCTTCGGCCAGTAAAGGGTTGCAGAAATCAACAAATGAGCCTGTGCAAAAATGAATGTGTTTGGTGCTTGGCGCATTCAAATTGAGATTCCCCTTCCCCTTTATGCAGTCATTCCCCTCCATACCAGCTTCCTCACTTATCCCTTAATTCCTTTTTCTCTTTGCACACACAGACATTTGTGTACACATTTCATTCTCTTTCCTTTTTCTCGATATACACACCCACATTAATCTCTTTACACAATTAATGTTGTAATCTTCCTTTCTGTCCCTTCCAGCATAATCCTATGCATGTTTACTCAGAAGTATGTACTTTTAAGTTCAACGATAATCTCTCCGGAGCAAGAATATATAGTACTGGGGGCAAACAGGGACAGTATCTCACATGTCTTTATTTTATTACATTTACATTCCAGCTAGGGTTAGAGGATAAGCAAACTGCTCAAATTCATACCTCTTGGTCTGGGACATAACTATCATTCAGATATTGCGTTTCTTTAAATTTTACAAAACTGTATTCAGCTTAAATATATATATATATCTCAATGCCAAAATGCATTAGAAGTGTGTATATTAGGATAAAATACATTAAGAAATGCATACGTTGCTATTAAATAGGAAGTTAAATGTGAATTTTCATGTAGGTTTTTCAAGTTAACATATTACCTGGTTAATACAGAAACATGGTAGAATTGATTTATGAATGAATTCATGCAAAACTGACACAGGCTTGAAATAAACTGGTCCATTCATCCCTAATCCTATCTCCCCCCCCCCCAAGAAAGTGGTATACATGATGTGTGCCCCCTTTCCCCAATTTATCCTCAGAACAATGCATTGAGGTAGGTTAGGCTAGGATATATTACATAGACTTGAGGTGGGTGAGTCTCACTATTTAGCCACCATAGCTGAATGGCATGATAGGGAAGGGGCAGAGAAGAGAAACTGGTACCCACTCTTGCCCACAAGTTATGACAGGGCTCCTGAGACTGTGCAGTGGAGGCAGGAGACTGGGGAGTGACCCAGGATAGGGGACCAGTAATTGATGGGGTTTGGCACTGCCTGCAAAGGTGGGGGAGGGAGGGAGAGTTGGGGCAGGGGGAGGGAGGGAGAGTTGGGGCAGTCCGAGACAGAGGGAGGCACACAGGATGTGGCAGAGGAAGAAGGGATGGCTCAGGTGGGGAATGGGTCCGTAGCTTCCCCACTTTTCCCTAGAACCAGGAGGGGCTTGAAACGTGAAGAGCAGTGTCGACTTTTGTGTAGGAGAAGTCTCAGCTTGTGGGGGAAGGTATATAAAGTACATAAGCCGGCAGAGAGGGGAGGTCTCCCTGTTGCTGCATGTACTCCACAGGGTGGAGGACTAAGGGACAGCTGCCTAGTGCCTAAAAGTGCATACCCTCCAATATTTCCATGGACCAGCACAAAGCATTTCTCCAATGAAAATAAGGTAAAGGTAAAGGGACCCCTGACCATTAGATCCAGTCGTGGCCAACTCTGGGGTTGTGGCGCTCATCTCGCTTTATTGGCCAAGGGAGCCGGCGTACAGCTTCCGGGTCATGTGGCCAGCATGACTAAGCCGCTTCTGGCAAACCAGAGCAGTGCACAGAAATGCCGTTTACCTTTCCGCCAGAGTGGTACCTATTTATCTACTTACACTTTGACATACTTTCGGACTGCTAGGTTGGCAGGAGCAGGGACCCAACAATGGGAGCTCACCCCGTTGCGTGGATTCGAACCACCGACCTTCTGATCGGCAAGTCCTAGGCTCTGTGGTTTAACCCACAGCGCCACCCGCGTCCCTCTTAATGAAAATAGGGACATCCTAAGAAATAGTGGGACATTCTGGGATCAAGTCAGAAACTGGCACAGCTTTTCTACATCAGGGACTTCCCGGAGGGGCGGGGTCATGCAAAGTAACACAGGAGTTGCCGCAAGTGCTTCTTTTGTCAATAAAGACTTTGCTATCCTTCCTAAGCTGGGGTGGCTCAGCGCATGCATGGAAACAGTCCGTAATAACCAGTCAAGCTTCCCCACAACACCCACTCAAACGAAAAGAAAGAGAACTATTCATCATCTCTAATGGGAACTGTATAAGTACAGCTTCATTTCATTCACGGATCTGTAGACAAGCCTGGAAATCTAACAATGGCACAGACGGTTCTCGGTGTCTGCAGAGACAGCCTTTACATGCAGACATTTGACGCACTTGAAGGGAGTCTATGCGAGAAATGAAGTGGTTGCGCCCTCGAGCTCTGTGCCCGCTCCTTCCCATTCCCCTCGACACGCACACACCTCAAACCAGATGTTCTCCACCCTCACTGATACCCTTTTTCCTCCCCTTCCCGCAAACTACATCCTGTTTCAGTGTTTACTATCCATATGGGCAAAACACACACACACATAAATACTAGGCATAAATCTTTATATATACAGCATAATATCGAGATCTCTCCAAGGAAGGCATCCTGTTAGCCTCTAAATCTATTTCTTTTAATCTAATCTTCATCTGTAATGGTTTTTCTGGCTGCAACCCGAACGGAAACATCTTGGCAGGTGGGAAAGAATGAAAATATTCGAGGTTTGTTTCGAAAGGTTTTCCCAGGGAAGGCTGGCGTTTCTAGTTTCCACCAGCATGGCAGCACCTGCAAAGCCCATGAAATACGGCAGGCGCCTGGGACTTGACCCCGCGATGCGAGCCAAGAATCATACAGATGGGAACTCACTAAAACCCGAACATAAAGATGTCAGGAGCACCTTAAAACCATTTAAAATGGCAGGATTGAGAGCTGGATTAGATACAATAGCAGGCAATCAGATGGGGGAAGGGACAGCAAGCTTTTTAAAAGCAAAAATGGGGTGTGCAGAAGTAGGGAGATGCACCCTTTTCACCCCCAAGAGAAAATGCATGGAGCTATTTATACCCTATGCATCTGACTGGGTTTTCCCAGCCACTCTGGGTGGCTTACAGCACATAAAAAATTGTAAAACATTAGACATTTAAATTTTTTCAATACAGGGTTGCCTTCAGATGTCTTCTAAAAGTCAGATAGTTGTTTATTTCCTTGACATCTGATCATGTCAGTGGTCAAAAAGAACTATGAAACATTTAGTAGTCAGCACATACTTCACCGCTTCATAGTTCTCCTTCAGTGTACTCGAGTGAGCCAGGGGTATAGAGGCAAACTGGTTGCCGTTGTGTAGCAGAACACATTTCAGTGATCGCTTGCTGCTGTCAATGAATAGTCTCCAATCTTTGGGTTTGTACTGTGGCACTCCAAGCTTGAGCAGAAGCTGCGCAATATCTGCACAGTACACCAAGTCCTTCTCTTCCGAGAAAAAACGGAGGTACTCTTGATGCCTGTTGCGGAAGAAGCTGATGTGAGCACTGTCAGAGAGGAGGTTTTTTCCCCTTCAATCTGGATGCCAACAGTTCGGCAGAGTCCTTTGACAACCTGAGGTCATGAACTAGATCATTCAACTCCTTTTGGGAAAATGGATGTGGAGCATCATCTTCAAGAACCACTTCTTCTTCATGTCCTTCAACACTGGAGGCATCTCCATCACTAATGTCAGGAAGTTCTCCGAAGATTGGCACTGGAATTTCATCACAATGAGCAACAGGATGATGTGCTGATTGAAGATCAGGATACTTTGTGGGGCGGCTGCCCCATTAACTTAGTTTTGATCCCCCAACTTTATGCTTTGCTGCACCAATTTATGGAAGATTTTGAGGTTTTATGACTTCAAACCGATCTCTTTTCGATATAATCACCCAGAACTATCTGAATACTTCTTCTCATTAAAATAATCATTTCCAAACAAAACAATTATTCGACATGGCATTTTACCCCCCCCCCAACTTCTTCTAAAATGCTCCACACAAGCGTACATGTGAACAAAAACGTAAAAAATGGGGGGGGGGGGAAACACATTTGGCCATAGCTCAAAAACTTGACCTGATTGAGCAAAACCAATGTGATTTTGGGATTCAGCGCATCAGATTAGTCCTAAATCAACTGAAAAAAATGCAGACAACAAATTTGTTGTTGACTAGTGTAATTCACTCCCACCAAATGCCAGTGTCACTCCACACAGAGGAAGGTCATGGTGATGGGGTAGATGTAAACATGCTGTTTTCCTCCCCACTTTGCATTAGCTGGATCCATAAGAGAAGCAGCATCTACACATCTGCAAGTATTGGAAAAAATTGTTTAGGGTCTGCATTGGCTCCAAACATCCATTTCCCACGTGTCCCAATGCTCTTACTCAGTGCTTTTTCGGGGGGGCGCAGGGGGAAGCATACCCTTAAACATTTTGTGAATCTAAGTTTGGCCTCATTGAGGGGCAATATTTCAATATGAGTAGGAAAATGAGAGTACCCCTAAACATTTTTTTTGGGGGGGAGCACTGTTCTTTCTGCTTCACAGGGTTGCTCTGAGAAGAAACTAGGTGCACAGGTCAAAAGTAGTTTGCATGCTAACATGCGGCATCAATGGAGCAAGGCAGATCCAGCACCCAGTGGCCTTACTAAATGTTAAATAAGCTACAGTGAAATTGATGTTTCCCATGAATAAGTAATCCTTCATAGAAAAACGGTCCCCCCCCCTGCATTAAAAGCTCTAGCAGGCCAACTCCACCGTTCTCTCCCCGCCATCTAGCACCCTTGACTTCCCATCAATTCTGGAAGTTAGAGAGCAATAGTCCTTGTGGGGCCATTTTGTTGGTTTTTAGTAGTTTTAGTTAAAGAATAAAAGCAGAATTCCCTGGATGACTTGATTCACGTTTGGGGGGACTTGATTCACTTTTTTGTTGAGAGAGACCCACCAGAGATTTAAGATTACAAAACATAGAGCAAAGTAAAGCATGGGAATATAGACTGATAGGGCTTTAAAATATTCCCTTCTAAGTTTCTTCCAAAGTTTTCCACTTCACTTAGCGTGGAAAGAGAAGAACTCTTCAAAGGTCAGATTGGTGTGCTTTTCCATACAGTAGCCAAAAAGACAGGCAGTATAACTTAGTTTCAAAAATGGTAAGAGTTTCTAAATTATTTGCATAGAAACACAAAGATGGCTTGCTAAAACCATGCAGTCTGGGCTTGGAGCAACCAACACAGACAGCCTTACTGGTTGGTTCACATGGTGGGAAAGTGGGAGAACAAAGAGTTTGGAAACTGTTCCTCCCACGGTGAGGGTGTGTGACTTAGCTACGCCTGGCAGGACAACTTACTCTATGGTCTTAACCCCTTCATGCATTAAATAGAAGCAAGCATGTTGGTTATATGATGCCCAAAGAATCCTGGGAACTGTAATTTATTCCTTGCAGCGCTATCAGCACACTTCATAAACTACCATTCCTAGGATTCTTGAGGTCCATGCTTTAAATGCATGGTGTCTATACAGCTTCTTACTAAATGTTTCATAGTTCTTTTTGACCACTGCACATGATCAGTTCTTGATGGGCTGCTTGGAGAAGGGTTGCAAATTTTGATATTTTGGGGAGGGTGGCATTCACCATCTGAATTCATTATCGCAGGGTGTTGTTGGTTAGATTATAATTCAGGGTGTGTGTTCTGTAACTGTACATCCCTTCTTGCTTGATGGTCCCAACTGTATTATAGAGCTCAACCATTCAGAATAAGTTCGGTTTTGCAGCAAAACACATTGGTCCATGAAACATGGATGTTGATTGTCCTCAATATTAAAGATTAACCTTTTTTTATTGAAAAATTGGGCACAATCTAGCTAAAGGGAAGCAATTTCCAGTCTCATTGTTTTCATTGCACGAAATATATGTATTTGCTGAACTTTCCACTTGAAAACATTCAGCCTACATAACTCCAGCAGAATTGTGCCTGGAATTTTCTTTTAAGGTTGGAAAGTTGGGACATAATGTGTTAAATGACGTGTGATGACCGGACATAAAGCAGCATCCCAGTCCAAGGATTTTCAGTCAAGCTTCTCTAATTGCGAGTGACAGAGATAAATTTTGCTGTTGTTCTCCTCTCCGCCACTGAAGCATATTCTCCCTCTAGGTATGAACATTGTGGTCAGTGTCAGAATCATCCACCTCTGCTTGCGAGATGACTTCTAGCTTTCCCTCTGAATCAGGGACACAGCAATTAAGTGGGGAGCTGTGCTAGTTTTCTCGTGGAAATAGAACAGAGCTTTTTACAACCGGCTTTTTGCCGGCATTTATTGCTGTTGTCGTTTAGTCCTTTAGTCGTGTCCGACTCTTCGTGACCCCATGGACCAGAGCACGCCAGGCACTCCTGTCTTCCACTGCCTCCCGCATTTTGGTCAGACTCATGCTGGTAGCTTCAAGAACACTGTCCAACCATCTCGTCCTCTGTCGTCCCCTTCTCCTTGTGCCCTCCATCTTTCCCAGCATCAGGGTCTTTCCCAGGGAGACTTCTCTTCTCAGGAGGTGGCTAAAGTATTGGAGCCTCAGCTTCAGGATCTGTCCTTCCAGTGAGCACTCAGGGCTGATTTCCTTCAGAATGGATAGGTTTGATCTCCTTGCAGTCCATGGGACTCTCAAGAGTTTCCTCCAGGACCATAATTCAAGAGTATCAATTCTTCAGCGATCAGCCTTCTTTATGGTCCAGTTCTCACTTCCATACATCACTACTGGGAAAACCATAGCTTTAACTATACGGACCTTTGTTGGCAAGGTGATGTCTCTCCTTTTTAAGATGCTGTCTCCATGGACAAAGACAACAGGCTGGCATTTATACCAGCATTCTAATATAAGCCTGGTTTGTATGTTCCCTTCAAAGTTTAATCAGAGACAAAGTTCATCTCTCCCCAGCTCACTAAACGAAAAAGGAGATGTCAACACATTGACATGGATGTTCACTTTCTGGTGCACTGCTGGAGAACCTGTGGTCCCCCAGAAGTGTAGGTCATTCAGGACCAGTGTTACTTGGTCCTGGTGGCCTCTCCCAGTCACCAGTCTTGCTGCCGCATTCTGGATAAGTTGTAGTTTCCAAGTCACCTTCAGAGGTAGCCCCTGTTGGAATCAGGCTTCGTCAGAGGAATGTGCCACTCTTCAGGCACCCGGCTGATTTCCTTGTTGACCTCCCCGTCTGCGACTCCCGGCAGGAAACAGGCGAGGTCTCTCTATCGGCGATCCTTCTCAAACGTGAGAAGAACACACCACTCCTTCACTCTCCTCCCTGCTATCCCCAGGGAGGGGAAAGAGACAGACAGAAATGTATTTACATGCCTTTATTTCTGTCTTTTGCAGCAGTACAGAGAAACATGTCTGCACTCTCTTAACATTAACAGCAGAGGGAATAGACTCCACCCATGTACTTCCAGTACAGGTCAGATGACACACTGAGCTAACATCCGGTGCTCAGTACAGTGAATGGACTGCCCCTTTCTTCCCACGGTAACAGTCACAAACATCAACATCCTGTTTGGCTTTCCAGCCAGCTAAAGAAGCTGCTGCTCGCTGCTGCATTGCTCCTTTTTGGTAACAGCCCCATGTAGAGTGCATTGCAGTATTCCAAACTAGAAATAACCATAGCATGTATCAGAGCAAGGATGTGAAGAAGGAGCAGGCAGAAGAGCAGTCAGGCAGAACAAGATGTCGGTACTATACAAAGTCTGGCTGTTGGCCAAGCAAAAAGCCAGGTCTGATTTGGAAGTATTTGTAAGGCCTGGTGAATAAGAACTAATGTAGGGAATACTGCAGTCGGCAGCAGTGTCTGGATGGAAATTGTTAAAAATGTCCAGGAAAATATGGATGTATGGTAGCCCATGCTATTTTTGCTGATTTTCCATAAAAAATAGCTCAAAAATGCAATTATTGGTTTTTTGCAATTTTGCTCAGAAAGCACAAGTCCCTAAACTGTATAGAAACTTCTTCATGTATGCTACTACAGCAGCAAGGACGTTACTCTCCCCAAAATGGAAAGAAGCAGAAGTCCCAGCAAAGGAAGAATGGATACAAAAAACTTATGGAATATGCAGAAGTGGCGAAACTTACCAGAAAAATAAGAAATCAAGATAAACTTTTTTTAATATTAAATAATGGAAATGGTTTACTGAATATTTACAAACAAACTGTAAACAGATAATAACATTGACAAGATTACTGCAATAACCTGTGTTTATAAGAGTACATATTTAAAGTAGGTGAATAAATGAGCAAATTAAGTTAATTTGGATATGCAGAAATATTAAAAATTAATTTAAGGAAACGCAGAAAGAGGGGGAAAGAAGTCAAGTCTTGAAATGTTCAAATGACTGTAAAAGTGAAATGTATGGATCTGAAAAGCATTTTTTTAAAAAAAAGCACAAAAATGTAAAAAAGCTCAACAACTTTGCCAAAGAAAGCTCAACAACTTTTCTGTCCGGATTTTTACTGTTTGAAGCATAGCAACCCTATAATAAGGTGGGATAGAAACACCAAATATAACAGTGTCTTATCCTGTTTGGACATTGATAGCACTAGCTCAGTGGGGCTTTTTTAATATACCAGGGTACACCAGCTTGAATCATAAAACTAGTAAAGGTAGATATACCACTATCAGAATGGATATGGGGAAGCTTTCAGGATCAGTGTATTTGAGCAGGATCCAAAAATAATAATACCTAAGATTTGGGTTATGTACAGGTCAGATATCCCTTTGTTAGTACCAGTAACAAATGGAACTAGAGCTCAGAAAACAAAGAATTAGACTTCAATAACTGAACAAGAGGCAGCATTACCAAGTTCAAAGTTTTTATTTTTTAGGAATATAATCTTATCACATGATCGGTTAAACCACAAAATCCCAATGCTCAGCTACCATTGTTTCAGTACTTTAAATTAGGAACGATTGTTGATATCCAAGTGGGTCATATTCAGAAGTGTGTACAGAGGGGAGTGTGTGTACGAACTTAATAGCATTTAGCTTATTTATTTTTTTGTTGCCATATTGTTAATATTGTTTTATAGATTATAATTTCCTTATTGGTTTGTTAATCATATAATAGGACTTGCACGTTCAGAACTTTAAGCCTCCCCCTTAAATAAATTCAGACAAGACTCAAATTTTGGTTTGGTTTTTGGCAGAATTTAGGCCACAGCTTTATTGATCACAACAAGTGACTGGTTGTATAGGCTCTGGTTCGACTAGCTCCCTGCACTGTTGCAGGTAGCACTGACCCAGGGCACCCGCAGAGGTCAGCCTAGGGTGAACACCTGGATAAGCGGAAAGCCGGGAACAGGCTATCTCTGCCACCCAAATGCCCTCCTGGACTCAGGCATGGGCACAACCCCCTCACAGGGGTTGATCAAACCATCAGGTCCCTGGATTCCTTTAACAGAATACCCCTAACATAGGGATGGCGAGAGCGTTCCTCCCATCCCTATCACATGAACCAGAGCCTATCCGCAACCTTATATGTTGTGATGATTTGCTATGTGGCAGTCAAAACCCAAATGGCACCAGCCAATCAGCCAAGTGGGGAAAATTCCTGCCGTGCCCCTGCCCCAATGACAGACGACACACGATGGCATAGCAAGGTCAAGCGCACAGCTCTAAATATAGGGAGAGGTGGGCGGGTGTTCCGATGCATGCACCGAAAGAGGAAGCTCTGGGTCACGTGCATAGGTATATATAGGTCCCTCAATTCGTTTAGCTTGCATCCCATTGGCCTGATTAAACCCAGCATCAAGGGACCTACCAATTGGGTGTTGTGGCTATCCAATCTTACCCACCCACAACACAGGGTTTGGTTGCCAGGTCTCACCACAACACATGCCCTCTTTAAGGGAGGACCCGATTTATGCTGTAATTACAATCTTTAGCTTGTTTTCTTAGTTGCTGGTTTGCTAACATTGTAACTATTTTACTGGTGATTTATTAATTATATGATTTACGCTGTTCTTATGATCTTCTACTATGTTCTTATAATGTGAACCACCCTGAGATCTTTGCATGAAGGGCAGTATGAAAAGTTAATAAATAATAAATATATATTCAGAAGAGACCAATTGAAATTCATGACTTAAGTTCAGTGATTTTAATGGATGAGTATAAGTAATGCTGGATATCACTCTACATTCAGAAATAAATGCAGAGAGGCATTAGCACTTTCTGAAAAGCTATCATACTAGAGAAAGACAAAGGGCTGCTGTCTAAAATATACAAAATACTGTCGGACCCAACTAATCCAAAAGACTCTGTAAAATGAAACTGGGGAAGATAATTGAATATTGCAATAACGGAAGACAAGTGGAAATATGTATGTGCGAAACAAACAAACATCTGGCAGGTGTTGCATCAATGGAGAATTTCTATAAAATATTGTATAGACAGTATTACAAACCAGTATGAATAGCAAGTATGTCTTCAGATCTGTCAAATAAATGCTGGAGAGTTAACAGAGGAAGAAGCATATTAGCTCACATCTGGCAGGAACGCCCTCAGGTCAAAAAATATTGGTCAGACATCAGAAGCAGTATCAGAGATATAGTGCGATATATGATTCAATTGAATCCCTCAACCATTTTACTGGGAAGGATGAAAGGACAACAGGAAAGAGCATGTTTTGTGTGTTGTAAATATGCGAACTGCAGTCTTTATGTTATTAGGCAAAGAGTGGAAAGAGGCCCTTACCATCTATTGGTCAAGAAAGGACTGACATGTGGAATATCATTTTTTATCAAGAAGATGATGGCCTGGAAATAAATAAATAAATGTGTTGGGAAAGGAAGAAATAAGGAAACTGCTCAGCCCTTTGTACAATTTTGGAATGGAGACTGGCCAACAGAATCCACTCCTGTGGACGACTTTACAATCAGATGTGGAGTGAATATATTTGTAATGATTTAAATATGTGACCTTCTCCCCCCACCCCATCCCAGTCTCTCTTTTGCTGGAGTGGCAAACGAGATATGAAGCCAAGAAATCCGAATCCTTGTATAAATTTTAAATTGGAACCTTTCCTCACTTTCTGTGTAAATAATCTGATACACGTTTCATACTTCTCTCATTTTATTGGGGTGGGTTTGGGGGGGAATCAAATGAACTGCCATATTGGGACTTGGAAGAAGAATACTACCTCTTCTCCCTTCCCTCTGAAGCGGGGATGCGAGGTATTGTTGGACTCCAATTCCCGTTAGGACCCATCAATTTGGCCAATGGCTAGGGATGATGGGAGTCGTTGTCCTGCAACCTCTAGAGGGTTGTAAGTTCCACATCCCTGGTATTCAGTATTTATTTATTTATTTATTTATTTATTTATTTATTTATACCCCACCCATCTGGCTGGGTTTCCCCAGCCACTCTGGGCGACTCCCAACAGAATATCAACAATAAAAGCGATAAAACATCAAACATTAAAAACTTCCCTAAACAGGGCTGCCTTCAGATGTCTTCTAAAAATCAGGTAGTTGTTTATTTCTTTGACATTTAGTGGGAGGGCATTCCACAGGGTGGGCGCCACTACCGAGAAGGCCCTCTGCCTGGTACTGAATATTTATGCCCCCCACCCAAGAGTGCAGCTCTGGAGGTCTCCACTTTACAGTGATCCTCCTCTGTTTAGGGAAGCTTTTAATGTTTAATAGATTATTGTATTTTAATATTTTGTTGGAAGCCACCCAGAGTGGCTGGGGAAACCCATCCAGATGGGCAGGGTATAAATAATATTATTATTATTATTATTATTATTATTATTATTATTATTATTATTATTATCTACTATTACTATTACTATTACTTACATGTTGCATCCAGAGGACCAGGACTCTTAGAAATAAGAACCTGGACTCCAGGACTCTTATGTTTACTAGATGAGCAGGTTTATTTTAGAGCTCCTTGCTTGCTTGCTTACTGTAACATAAAACCTAGTGTTCTTTTTCCCCAGAGTTCCTCCTACCACTGTCTGCTTACTGGAAGTCTGTGGTGGACTGCTTCATCCTAAGCCCAGAAAATCTGGAACCCTGTTCTGGATCATGGAATGGACCTACAATAACCATGTCAACACCTGAAGAAGCCATGTCAGCAAAAAAACCTCCCAGATTCGAACATAGGTAGGCATTTGATGAATCAAGCTGCACTTCAGAAGTCATGGAGAAGGAAAACCCAGGGAATGTGGCTCTCAGGCAGACTTTACACTCAGCTCTTCTCATTTCTATAAATGAAGCACTGAAATACACTTCGACTTTCATCAAGTCAGGAGACCTGGCACATTAAAGATAATGCTAGAGACCCGCTTTCAAACGACAGAAAATAGCTCCAAAGACCAGAGAAGTGGTGAGTGCGTGGAAAGCATCCACGATGATTTCCCACGAGGCGTTTGTGTTTCAATAACAATATTAAAGGATTTGGAAGCAAGTTGGGAAACAACTACTTTTGTTCTGAAGCCATCAATTATGAGTCATACCCTTCATGGAAAGAAAAACAGCCAGATATTCAAACACGAGCAATGTTTTCAAGTAAATACAGAGGCACCAAAAAAAAACAAGAGGAGGAAACCAGGAAGGATCATTGCAGGATTTTAAGATTGTTGTGTGTTTGTTTGGATTTTTTAAAAAAGAAGAAGGCTGGAACAGCTTCCTTTTCAGGCCTAGTAGAGGTAAAACGGTCTGTTTTTGACCCATATGCTGTAGTTTGGCTAAAGAAACAGTACAGGGAGATCCCAGAACTTCTTGGTTCTATTCCTGATGAATTATGTTGTGTGCTGTGTTGTTCCTCAACACATTTCTTCACAGTCACAGTTTGCCTTCTGCGAAACACACACACACACACAGTGCAGTGCCTTGATCTCACCTTCTTTTGTATTGATTAAAATTCAACCTCAGACCATAGCTGTCAACTTACAGATTTGAAAATAAGGGACCAGCAGCCTTGAAAATAAGGGAGCAGCAGCCAAAATAAGGGACCTGCAGCCTCACTTGTTCCAGGCACTCCAGTCTTCCTGTCCTCCTGCAGTCTGGTCAAACTCATGCTGGGTAGCTTCGAGAACACTGTCCAACCAACTTTGTAACCAGAGGTTCAACTGAATAGAATCTGAATCACATGCACCACAAGGCCTATGCAGCCTCAACTTAAGATGGCTCCCTGGCCTGGCTTTGCACTGCAAAGTTTGCAGCAGCACGTGCAACAAAATGGCATCCAGCATTCAAAAAGCCCCTCAGCTTGCATTAACTAGCCACACACAAGGCATGCAAGCTCCACCCCCCCAGTCGTTCTTAGACTTCTTATTGGGTGAGCAACACAGCCAAGCAACACAGTTGGAGCCTCCCTCCTCCCTGGCTGGCAGGGAGGGAGGGAGAGAAGCTGCTTCCTTTGAAATTTAAGGGACATCATTTAAGGGACATTTAAGGGACATCCATCAACAAGGGACAACAGCGGGACATGGTGCTGGAATAAGGGACTGTCCCTTCAAATAAGGGACACTTGACAGCTATGCCTCAGACACCTTAAATGTGGCTAAACCACAAAGCAAAGAAATCTCTTAATCAGTGTGGGTTTGCAATATTGTGATTCAGCTGTTATGTGCCTGGCTTAAATTTTCTATTTACTTGTGGCCTATAGATGTGACCACCCAGCAGCCAACTGCCTCTAGCCCAGTTAAAAGCAGCTGTGCTGTCAATAATCTTCTTCCAAATTTTGCTCTTAGGGACTCAGAGGTTCCATGGAAGCTGACCAGAGCTTGCTCAATGAAAAATTCAGCAACAGTGAGCAAGGTCACTTCCCACTCTGTGGAGTCAAAACATACACCATCATGTGATAGACAACAATCCCATGACTACAGTCATGGAGCAGGAATTCTAACAGGTACAATGACATGGAGGGGAAGCATGGGCATGGGAGGTTGAAGGTTAGTGCAGAGCAGGGCCGCAGAATAGAAAATAGAAGTGGCTTCAGAAATGGGGTTGGAGAGGTGAGCTTAGTTTATATAATAGAACAGGTGATTGATGAACAGAGCAAGCAGGAGTGTAGCCCCTGATGATGATGAAGATGAAGATGATAATGATAGTTAACTTTATACAGAAACAAACCCTCCACATTAAAAAGTGTGAAACCAATACAAGGTTAAAAATAAAACAGCAAGCTACAGCTTCTTTTCCACTACCCTAAGAGAGATGTGCAAGCCTTTAGGTGGAACTTGATGTACTGATATAGAAAGGCTTGCTTTAAAAGAATGAGAAAGGCAACCCTGTGGCAAGTATCTCCTCTTGCTATAAAGTGTAGCTGTGGAAACACATGATGTAATGTCAACACATTGTGTTTCACCCCCTCAATGGCCATTGGCTACTTCTGGAAGTGGGGGAATACACAGTTGCATGTTCCCACACCTATATGCTACAGGGGAATGGTTGTTGATCCAGTCTGCATCCTAACAAGCAGCTCTAGAGAATTCAAGCATTGCCCTAACAACCAGAGGCATAGCAAGGTCAGGTGGTACCAACTGTGATTTTTTTTCTCACGTCCCCTTTTTTTAGGGTACCCCCTTTTTTTAAGGGAGGGTTGGCCACAGAAAAGATACACCTGCAGGTCGCGCAAATCTGACCGACAATCACATAAAATTGTGCCAGAGGGTGCCAGCGCCAACCGCCAATCGTGAAAATCCGACCGACTGCCAATCGCATAAAACCACCCGCCGGGGATGTGAGCGCTACCTGCTGGGGGGGTGAGCGCAGCCTGCCAGGGTATACCAAGCTGATCACCAGGCATATTTGCGCAATCAGAGGGTGGGTTTTTACAATGAAGATCGTGCCAATCACGAAAATGTGCCCGCTGGGTGTGCAAGCACCGCCACGCCGATCCGCCTGGGTGAATTTTGTCACAAACACACAGGCATGACACCCGGGGTGGACCTGCTCACAACACCCTGTTGGGTAGGTTAACAGAGGCTTAAGTTCATTTCCTTTACTATATTTCAAGGTGGACGCCATGGACATTTTGCAGGTACACTCGGAAACATAATTATAAAAACGCACAACTTTCTCCCTCACCCTAAACAGGTAGCATTACAACAAGCAATAGTTAAGGATGCGATGAATAGTGAATTGCAGCATGTTTCCGTCTCATAGGCACTCCAATGTTGGTCCATTCTGTCTTGTTCCATTCTACTATATCCATTTTCTGCAGACTTTGCATGTAAAATATGCACATTTCAACACTTTTAAATGCATTTTTGTGTATCTTTTACATATGACACATATTTTTGTCCTCAGTTTCTGTGCACTGCAAAATCCAGAGAAGTGCGTAATCAGACTGGGAGCGGCATTCCAATTCCACAAGAGAATTTGTGAATATTGGACTGGGCAGATAGATCTCTCCTCTCCCCCCACCCCAAACCCCTAGCAATCGTTCAGTCTAGCTCTAAATGCAGTCTACTCTGTGCTTCTTGCACCTCACCAGCTCCCTCCTAGACCTTGAGGGGAAAGTGTCTACAGTAAAAGAGAGCTCATATGGAAAATGACCAAAATCATTCATGTGTATAGCTGCTGGAAATGTACGAGCAAGTTTGGAATAATGGTGAGCCTGGAAAGGGTTCGACAAAAAAAGATTTTGCCAGATATCTTCACATAAAATTATTCCCTGAGATAGGAATAAAGAAAGATATATATACAACCCATAAAGACATCTGTATTAGTTCTCAGTACCTACACATCTACAAACCTTGTCTGTTTGTCTGCCTTCGCCTCCCCAGCTACTTTATCTCACTCAACTATGGACTCAGCTACATTGGCAAAGAAAAAGTACTTTATATGCGTTGTTTATGCATTCTAACACTGTGACACCAGATGGCATTGTTGAGTTCCGGTTTTGCCAACCCGATTTCTCATACAAAGTTTGTAATTCGTTTAACTGAACAGCCTCTTTGATGTGTCTAGGTGCAGCCTATCTGAAAGTTTAGAGGGAAGATAAGGTGTTTGGGGAACCTACAGTCTTTCCATTAGGAAAGAGCCTTCCACAAAGTTCCTTCCTCCTAAGAACTGCATAAGGAAGAAAACACCTCTTTTCTGCTTCAGTTCAGGTCTAAAGGCAAGCCCACTGAATTTACACTTTCTGAAACAATGCGGGAACAGAAACCAATTCATACCTCTGTATTTTCATTGCAGTTCTTCAGCCCAGTAATAGGTACAGAAATGCATACACTGGTAAAGTGAGTATAAAAATGCACATATTAGTGAAACTAATATTAAAAAATGCATTATATTATGGGAAATTCCTGAGCAAAAATGTCTACATTGGGCACAAGCACATACCAATATGTGTATATTTTTAAAAATTCACGGAAAATACTAGTGGATTTTTCTCGAGGCAGTAGGCATCCCTGATACATCTCCACTGGTGAACAGATGAGATTCTGGAAATCAAGGGGATCTGGTCAATATTAGTCATGAGGCATAGGCAGTGCTTCTAGAAAAAATGTTGCCGGTACTCACCATGAAGTTGTTACAGTAAGTGCCACACCTTTAACCAGTGCTTTTCTTCTAGAAAAAAAAGATGTCGGTTCTGCGTACACTTGAGTACCCCCAGGGCACTGGCCATAGGTAGCCAAGGCAGAGCCAAATGTGTAGGATGAGGGACTAACATCCTCAGGGAGCTCCCAGGGAACTTGGCCATCAAGACAAAATGCAGGGCTGTCACATCATTCACTGGTCAGAGTCAAAGGGAACTGGATGCAAAAAAAGGCAAAAAAGGCAACTGATAAGCTGGCTGGAGGTGGATATAAGAAAACATTGAGACACAAAGGCGTGAGCTAGTATGCCCAAGCAACAATCTATCCCAGGGGTCAACAAACATTTTTAGCAGGGGGCCGGGTTCACTGTCCCTCAGACCTTGTGGGGAGCCGGACTATATATTTTGGGGGGGGGGTATGAATGAATTCTTGTGCCCCACAAATAACCCAGAGATGCATTTTAAATAAAAGCACACATTCTACTCGTGTAAAAACACACTGATTCCCGGACCATACATGGGCCGGATTTAGAAGGCGATTGGGCCAGATCTGGCCCCCGGGCCTTAGTTTGCCTACCGATGAGCTACCCCATATTCAGAGATATTTATGGATCGGCCATTTCGGGAGGCTGTCTGGGATATTTAAGCTGGAGGTGGATAGCCTCAAGTGGTTCACCACAAGGGACACAGTCATGCTGATGGGTCTGGGGATGCTGCTTCAAGGCACAGCAGATCCTAGCAGTCATAATATATACTGGCAGTGGTGGGTTTCTACTACATAGTGGTATTTCCATCAATTAAGTGTTTGAGAGGTTATTGCTTCAAAATATGCAGGTAGCTGCACCATTTCATATTTAGAAAGAAGGTGGCATGTCCTGAGCTAGCAACACACACGCAATAAACCAGCCCCATGCTTATTTGCACTTTAACAGTTGTGACAGAAAGAACCGGAGTAAGTCTTTGTGGCTATTAACTCTGAAGGCTGCTTTAATTTAGAGGCTGCGTTTATTACCCCCAAAGCCCTTAACCAAATGAATTCTTCCCATTATGACAATATAGCAATAAGCCATTTCTGAGCCTGCCATCCCTCTCGAGCTCTTTTCTCTGTCCTTGTTCCATTTAAAATAAAAATGAGAACAAATCTTCAGCAGCACTTAAAACATTTTTCAGCGAAATGACAGGATCATTAGAAAAGTGTCGGGAATCAACACCTTTCGGAGCCTTCCTTTGGTTAACGGTGCCTCGAAAAGTCAAAAAGCAAAAAGAGTGTCTGGCTTAGGAGCTGACCCATTTGTTTTGCCAGTAATTCATTTCATAGTAAACTAGCCCTATTCACTAGTCCATGAACATCACATACATTTACACTCCCATTTTGTGCTGCAGTACATCAATCTGACACCTCCTCTCAGGGGGAAAAGGTCTATGTGCTCTCCAAATGGCTTTTCAAATGAAAAATATGTGCAATAGCCTTTCATCTTAGGACACTTGGGTTCAAAGCCTTGATTAGGTCACCAGCGAAAATGAGTTTCAGGGGTCTCATCCTACCACACCTTCATGAGGAAAAGGAACAACTCAGCAGGGACACTGCTGGAACAAAAGAAAGGGGGGAAGCATGGTAAGGATGCTTAAGTAAAGATGTGCCATTGCCCCTTGAGAAATTCCAGGCTATGACTCTCTCTTGCAAGAAGAGGCAACCAGTGGTCCAAGGGGATAATCTGAAATTCCCAGAAATCCTGATGTGAAATTTCACAGAAGACGTTTTCTCCCTGAGAAAATTTCTGAGGTTTCTCCTCACGCCTTTTGCAGGTTTTGAACCAAATATTCGGAACCATTATTTGTAGCACTACAGAGAGAGAGAGAGAGAGAGAGAGAGAGAGAGAGAGAGAGAGAGAGAGAGAGAGAGAGAGAGAGAGACTCAGAATGATTCTAGGCCTAGGGCACTGTGGAATCAATCAAAATTTTGGCCAGGCTCGAATGGCACCCAGTTCCGCTACTTGTAATAGCAACAGCCTCCCCCCACGAAACCTTAGGAAAAAAGAAATAAGTTGTGCTACAGCAACCACAGCTCACAGTGAGCCCCACACCTGAGAAACTGTTGGAGAGTTTTGTGGAATTATTTGCATAGCGTTCTAGTTGCATAGGCCCTGACCCCAGAACCTAAAGAATTAGCATCTGTGTTGCATAAAAAAAGAACTAATTTAGAGCTTTGCTTGCGGCTAGCCAACTGCCCTTTGTCTTTGCTTCAGAGCTAAAGCAGATGAATAGGTCAGCTACTGTGATTGCAGACCCTTCAAGTGTCCCTATTTCCCAGGGACAGTCACAGATTTACAGAAGGCACCCCAGTTTCTGATCTGATCCCAGAGTGCCCTGCTTTTCCTTAGGATGTCCCTATTTCCATCACAGAAATGTTGGCGGTTATGGTAGGACCTCCCTATTTTCGTTGGAGAAATGTTGGAGTTATGTGATCCCCAAGCCAAGGAGATAAGTAACGATGATGAAGAAGAAGAGTTTGGATTTGATATCCTGCTTTATCACTACCCGAGGGAGTCTCAAAGCTGCTAACATTCTCCTTTCCCTTCCTCACCCACAACAAACACTGTGAGGTGAGTGGGGCTGAGAGAATTCAAAGAAGTGTGACTGGCCCAAGGTCACCCAGCAGCTGCATGTGGAGGAGCGGAGACGCAAACCCGGTTCACCAGAGTTTACCGCTCTTAACCACTACACCACACCAATCTTTAGAAGACATCTGAAGGCAGCCCTGTGTAGGGAAGTTTTTTAAAAAAATGTTTAATGTTTGATTATGTTTCTATATATGTTGGAAGCTGCCCAGAGTGGCTGGGGCAACTCTGTCACGACAACGATGATGGAATAGGATGCCCCTATTTTCATCGGAGAAATGTTGGAAGGTATGTGATTTATCTGCACCCAGTTTATATTATTTCAGACAAGAGGCAATGATGGGTTGAATCTTTGAAATCCTCCCCTTGAAGAAAAGACTGCCTACACATACAATACTAGCATTTCAGGACAAATGCTAGCTTAGAACTTTGTAGACTGAACCAATGCTCCATCAAATCCAGTACTCTGTTTCCAACTGTGCTGAAAATGTTTTCCCAACAATAAGCACCAATCCCTTACTTAAACCTAAGATGACCCTTTCTGTTCTCTGCCTGCATCCTTTTCAACTTGCAGCTCCCTGACCCTGGAATGCCCTTGTACCTGTGTTATGTACTGAGTTGAATAGGATCCAAACTGCAGCAGTCTGATTGGTCCTAGAACAATAGGATTCAGAATGCAGCAGTCTGATTGGTCCTAGAACAATGCAGCAGTATGATTGGTCAGCAGGAGCCACCCAATCCAGCTCCAGATAGAAGTGAATCCACAACCTGATTGGCCTACAGGAGAATTCCAGAATTAGCCAATCACATGCAGCCCATTGTGTAAATAATGTATATAAAGCAGATACTTTGAGGGGACTTCCATTCCCTCCTCACCACTATGAGCTGAATAAAGAGCATGAAATAACTTTGCGACTCTGAGTATACTTCAACCTGATATCGAACACACTTCCTCTGTTACTATGTTCAAGAGCCTCCTTAAGACATTGGTTCACCGTGGCTCTTCTGGACTTGGGTTTCCTTTCTGTTTCCTACAACCCAATTTTGCACTCAATCCTACCACATGGTCAGAATAAGGACCAGTCTTACAATTGGGCAGAGTGAGGCAGTTGCCTTGGGCAGCTGATTCTGAATGTCACTAAAAGGCGGCGCATTGTTGTTCCAGGGAAGGTGCTTGGCTTTTTTTCTACCTCAGTACCGAAATAACTTGGCCAGCCTTGGGGACTATGCACCTTGATTGGGGGAGCAAGCTGTGCCTAGCCATTATAATAATTATAATTATTTCTAATTACCCACCCTGCAGTCTAAGGTTCCAGGGCTGGTTGCAACAATTAAAAAACACCATTAAATGCAATTCAACGCAACATTAAAATTAGTGAAATTAGATGTGTCTTGCTTCTGAGGGCAGAGGACTGACGTCCCCTATATATATAACATCCCGGGTATATATATAGTTTTACAATTTAGAATATTCATTTAAACAACCTTAAAATATCAATGACTCCCCTTCCTCTCTTTCCCTGGTTCATTTTGCATAGCATAAATCCCTGCGTATTTTATATAAACTAAACCATTCAGTATTCCATTATTACTTCCATCAAAACTTATTTACACTGTTGAATTTATCTTAATGCTGCCAAAGTTTTCAAGTGTACACAATTTCCCCCCATATATTCAATAAACATTTTCCAATCTTCTTTAAATGAATGTTGTTCTCGTATTCTATAAGTTAGGTCCTCAGTTTAAGTTGCCATTTTTCTTTGGCTGGGACCTCACTTGTTTTCCGTTTTGGGGCTAACAAAACACGGGTCACCATAGTGGCATACATAAATAATCTTTTTTGACACCTGGGAATTTCCATCTGAATTATCCCCAACAAAAAGGACTCAGCACATTGCCACTCTTCCTAGTACAATTCGAATTGCAATGGGTAATCAATCCCTGAACAGGGCTCCTGGTACCCTTGTAGCTTCATATCTGCCTCATATACTCCTACTATAATGGCATCTGCACAGTAATGCACTTGTGTGAAAGTTGGACTGCGGGAGGGTCTGTGTGAAATTGCCCTCAGAAAAACACACTATTTGGATCAGCTGCAAGCATAAAGACCTCTTGCCGAAGTGTCACTTATTTGATATTGCCCAAGACATGAATAGCTGTTTCACACATTCGCTGATATCTAATTAATTTGATACAGCAATGGCACTTAATTGATAAGTAGAATACTCATCGCCAGTCTGCTGAGCTACCACTAGCAAATGCATTGATTTGAATGTGTAATGTGCAATTAATTACACAAAGAGCTAGATGCACCTCTTAAGATAATTAGACTTCAATAGATGCTTTATTTACAGGCCATGGGTACTTAACATGCAACAACTGCTTTATTAAATATAAATGGTCCACTTTGTTCAAGATCCTCGCTGAGGCCCTTAGTTGTGCTGCAGTTTATATATTTTTATTTATTTATTTATTAAATTTGAATACTGCCCTTCATCCGAAGATCACAGGGCAGTTCACAGCACATATCAGAAGAACTTCCCCTTTTGGGTGAGCCTTTCAAGGCTGGGGGAATGCCTAGTGACCTGAAACAACAACAACTCCAATGCAGGACCCACAAAAGCTTTTGCTTTTGTGGCACCTTGGGTTAATAACTTAATTTGTTCTAGAGATCCGTTCTTAACCTGAAACTGTTCTTAACCTGAGGTACCATTTTAGCTAATGGGGCCTACCGCTGCTGCCGTGCCGCCGCAGTGCAATTTCTGTTCTCATCCTGAAGTAAAGTTCTTAACCCGAAGTACTACTTCCAGGTTAGCGGAGTCTGTAACCTGAAGCGTTTGTAAACCAAAGCGTTTGTAACCCAAGGTACCACTGTATAGCCTTGTATCACCTTTGTTCCTTTTATCCTGCTCTGCTCAAGGAATCAAACCATTTCTCCTAACTGCAACTGTAGCAGGTCAAATTCATCCCTTGTCACCATTCCCTCTTTCCCGAGTCTTCCTCATTTCAGGAGGAGGGATCAGTGCCAGATTTATGTATAGGCTAAGTAGGATGCAGGTGGCGCTGTGGGATGCAGGTGACACTGTGGGTTAAACCACAGAGCCTAGGACTTGCCGATCAGAAGGTTGGCGGTTCAAATCCCTGCGACGGGGTTAGCTCCCGTTGCTCGGTCCCAACTCCTGCCAACCTAGCAGTTCGAAAGCACGTCAAAGTGCAAGTAGATTAATAGGTACCGCTCAGGCAGGAAGGTAAACAGTGTTTCCGTGTGCTGCTCTGGTTCGCCAGAAGTGGCTTAGTCAGGCTGGCCACATGATCCGGAAGCTGTATGCTGGCTCCCTCGGCCAATAAAGCGAGATGAGCACCGCAACCCCAGAGTCGGTCACGACTGAACCTAATGGTCAGGGGTCCCTTGACCTTTACCTTTAAGTAGGCTGATGCCTAGGGCCTCTAAATCTAGGGGGGGCCTCACCAGCCTGCCCGCTCCCCAGTGTCGAAGACTCCCCTCTCCCAAAATTGCAAACCCAAGACTTCATGCAAGGGTAAGGCAACTCAGGCCTCTAAATCTAGGGGGCCTCACCAGCCTGCCCGCTCCCCAATGCCACAGTCTCCCCTCTCCCAAAATTGCAAACCCAAGACTTCATGCAAGGACAGGGCAACTCAGGCCCAGCAACTATGAGACTCAGGGATAGCCAGTCGGGCCCAAATTGAAGCAGTGAGGCGCACCTTTTTTTTTTTTTTTTTTGTAGGGCCACAGTTCACAACCAAAGTCTGCAAAATTTGTATCCCTTCTGGAATCCTAGCTAACTCTATTATGCTGGTGTAAACCCTGGTGCGCCAGAAGCCCAGACTAGCAGCAAATAAAATCTGTTCATATGTTAGCGACTGATAAGATTTGTAAACCAGTTCATCCTAAATTATAAACCTCCAAAATGCAGGCCAAAAGAGAACAGGTCTGGGAAGAGCAAGGCATACAATGGGCACCACCAGTGAAAAGGCCCTACTCCATGTAGTTTATATTCTAGATTAAAATTGATTACTTAATTGAGATGGGGATTGTAACAAAAACACTGGGGCCTAATTTGAATAGTAGAGTGCCTGGTATCTGGTGGGCAATCTCATCCTTTATTTCCACACTGTGGCTGCAGACCAAATAACCTGTCAGGAGAGTTATGAGATTCAGGTGAGGATCAGATGCCTTGTCAATCCCAGCAGGTATATAAGAGGATGGCTGCCTTTGCCCTGGCCAGGCAAAGCAATGGCAGGGAAACAGACACTACTCAGGTTACATCAAGATTGGCCTGTGGTGTGCAGCCATCGAATCCCTGGTTCAACTGGTCTTGCACGCCCAAATCTCCAACAGCTCACTTTTGTGGGGTGGGGTTCTCCCCCCACTGAAAAATGTATTTTCCTGGATGTGATTGGATGCAGTAAATGACAAAGTCAAAATCTTTCTGTTTCCCCTCTTATATTTCATATGCAAGAAACAGTCAGCTCGACGCATTACACATTACATATTGTAAAGCAGTAATCATTCTAATAGGTGGCTGCTGAGGTTGATTACTAGCCGAGAATAAATGGACTAGGAAAAAGCTAAAAGCAAGGCAGGATACTCAGAATATATCAGATTTAATCAGGCAAATGTATCCCTCCAGGCTACTTTTGCCTGACCTAAGCTTTCCGTTGGGAAACGGGAGTTCAAAATACTATTTCTGCAATGTAATTTCAGGTGCAATGAAGTCACATTAGGAAAGAAGCATGGAAGCTATTTCTCATGCTGGGATTTGCATGGCCAGTAAAGTTAACACCTTGCAACCTGACTGCCTTGAATATGATTTCCAAACGTCCAATGGCTTTTAGTTCCGTAGCTGCTGAATGGACCCCCTCAAGCCGAGTCAAATTGAGCTGCAACTCTGAACAGGCATGAGAATGAGCAGGTTGAAAAAATGTATCCCCCCCCCCCAATGTTTGTTCAAAACTGCAGTGATTCTGTTAGGGTAACTCCATGTGTTCCCAGCTGAATATGGCACAGTATGAACCAATCATCTCTGGGGAAGACAGTTATGCAGGACTATTAGACTGGTTATTCTAATGGCTCTTTATAGTTCAGTAGTTTCACTTGTGGCAGCCCCAATTTTGTGGTCCCATCCCCAGGTAAATTATTGGCTTTGTGGTGCTTTGAGTGGGGTAATATTTCTGAATTGCCATTTTAAAAAAGTGTGAGTGTGAGCACACACACTGCAACTACAGCGGTTAACCTTCAAGTATCCAATTCATTTCTTGCCTTTCTTGGAATCTTGTTAAATCTGGTGGGGAGGGGAAGAGCCCAGGCATATCTCTCGTCTAGTTGCATATGCAGGTCACATAACGCATGCTTGAGCGCTAAAGCACTGCATAGTGCACAACCCACCATTTGATAGGACATTATGAGGTCAGTTGTTTCAGAATGAATAAATATGCATTCTGCAGCAGGCACACATAATGTGTGGGGTGTCATCCTTACTAGGAATGTAACAAGGCAGCAATTTCCATCCCATCCTGTTTTTGTCAAATTCAGCGCTGTTTCTCTTCTACTACAGTTCAGCTTCTGCTAAAATGTATACAGTCATACCTTGGGATGAATACGCTTCAAGTTAAGCATTTTCAGGTTGCACTCTGCGGCAACCCGGAAGTAACGGAGCATGTTACTTCTGGGTTTCATCGCTCGCACATGCACAGACGCTCAAAATTCCATCACGCGCATGCGCGGAAGCAGTGAAACGCAACCCGCGCATGCGCAGATGCGCAGTCACGTGTTACGTTCTCTTCAGGATGTGAATAGGGCTCCGGAACGGATCCCGTTCGCATCCAGAGATACCACTGTACTATTTGTGTTGCTACCAGCTTACATAATTAGTTTCAGTGCATTTCAACAGAAGGGAAACGTCAACAACAATGTAAAAAACAATGAGATTATTTACATAATGTTTGCAGATTGATAATAATAATAATACCACGCATATTGGCTTGTCTGATTTTTGTCCTGCACCTCAGACGAACATGCAAATTGCAGCAATTTCTGCTCCAATTTCCATTTCCAGTAGAATTCCATGGCATGCCAAAGGCTATCTATGGAAATAGGGCTGTAACATCTCAAACAGACAAGTGTCCCTAATGGAGTAGAGCTGAAATTTCAAGGAAGTTTTTTTTTTCTTAGAAAAAATCTGATTTCCCCCCATTTTTCTCACCTCCTCACCCCTTAGAAAAAGGCCAGTTTGCATACCCCCCCCCTATGAATATTTGCCACTATAGAGGGGTGGGGGAGAGAAGAAGGGAGGGAGCCAACATTTCGTCCCCAGAGTGCCCTGGAATGACACATGTTGCCATAGTAGCTAAAGGTCAGGGATGTCATTTGGAAGGAGTAACATCAGCATACCGTACACTATGTCGTTACATTATGAATAACAATTCCCTTTTATGCAGAGCCAAACACCACTCATTAATTTGCCATGAAAACTGATGGAACACCCAGGGTGAGCTGTGGAGTGCTGGAACACCCTAGATGCATGCATAACTGTGAATTTGGAGATCTGTGTTTATATTGACATTCATCGGTGCTTGCTAATTCTCCCAAGCAAGCAAGACTACACCAGCATTTCTAAATTGGTAGCTACATAGTGCAACAAGCCTGGGACATGCAACTGTCTCTAGATTAGAGATCCCCCAATGCCGTGCTTTCCTTGAATACATGTGTAACATGCAAGTTTGCACATGAGTAAAATAGAAACACAAGCATATCCATTACCAGCACTATCAAGCTCTTATCAGTATGCATTATTGCATTTTTGAATCTCGTTGTCTCTTTTAGTTTACACTAAAATAAAGAAATATATTTATTTACACTACAGGCATACCTCGGGTTGAATGCGCTTCGGGTTGAGCGCGTTTGAGTTGCGCTCTGCGGCAACCCGGAAGTAACAGAGCGCGTTACTTCCAGGTTTCGCCACTTGTGCATGTGCTCAAAATGACGTCACGCACATGCGCAGAAGCAGCGAAAAGTGACGTGTGTGTGCACAGGCGTGCCGTCGCTAGTTACGTTTGCTTCTGGATGCGAACGGGGCTCCAGAATGGATCCCGTTCATATCCAGAGGTACCACTGTGCACTAAAATAAATCAATATGTTCATTTATTTACATTATATAAACAATGTAAATAAATAAAAAACATGTCCAGGACACTGATTGGGGAAAGCAGCAACTTTGTATTTGCACTAAAATTTACAGCCTCCCCAGTCTTCATTTCCTTAGTCTAAGGAAGTCTTAGCCAAACTGGTTCCAAACAGAAATAAACAACTATTTGACTTTTATAAGACATCTGAAGGCAGCCCTGCATAAGGAAGTTTTTAATGTTTGATATGTTATTGTGTTTTTAACATTCTGTTGAGAGCCACCCCAGAGTGGCTGGGGCAACATATAAATAATAATGGGGCAGCATATAAATAATAAATTAAAATAAAATAATCCAGTTATTTAGGACTACAACCCCCATCAGCCCTAGCCAGAATAGCTAGGGTTGATGGGAGTTGTAGTTCAAAACATCTGGAGGGCACTTGGTTGAAGACAGCCACTGCTGTGCTCTGCATAACCCTTGTAAACCAAATAAAAGATAAGGCAGAGCAAAATGAGTCCTTCTTTTAGCACACTGGAGACTAATGTGAAAAAATGCAATAAGCAGAAAGGCAATGCCATTGAAATTTGATGGCATTATATCTAGTGGTATGTAGGGTTTTCTGCTTCAATTTTCCTGCCTCAGATCTGTTTTGAGTTTGCAGTTGGGTTTATTAATGCGAACACATTGTTCATGCAGCCGTGCATTCAGCGACTTGGCATAAATAATTTATCTGCAAGCTGACTTGGCTGGCGATGCTTACATAATTGAAAGCCAATCCCACACAGTTTATTGTGGAAGGTTTATTGGGAGGGAACAGGCACAGCTTCTGGGATGCTGGCTCAAGAGACCAGGTTTTGAGAGCCTGCTTTTCCAGCATGGAAGCAAACAGCCTTTTTCATCCTCCCACTGCTGCGGAAGGAGAAACATCTTGGAAGTGAGGGGCAGAAGAGCCAAAATGAAATTTCGCGTACATTCCCCGTCTGTTTAATTCCTCAAACTGAAGGGTATCAGGAATTTTGATACCCTGATTTCAACATGCCCAAATTCCAAATCTGTATGGAAACTTCCTTCCCCTGCTCTCAAGTCCTAGAGATAGTTAAAAATCGTCGATGGAGCATGAGACGCTTAATAGCAGAATTGTGGGTTCCAGCCCCATGTTGGGCAAAATATTCCTAGGTTGTAGGGGTTCAACTAGACGACCAACTCTACCATTCTATGATTCTATGAAAAAGAAACATGTAAAAATGCTCATTATTTCAGGTTATGCATACAGAAACTCGCACACCCGAAGACCACCAATTTATATTTCCATGCACCCCATTGCAACTGTACTATCCGTTTTCTGCTCAGATTAAGGGCTTGACCCCCTAAGCAGGCACTTTATCGCTATTGCTCAGCAGTTGTAGCTCACGGTTATTTATTCTTATCCTTTTGGGGAGCCCAAAGCTCTGGAAGATTTACTCCTTTCACTGGACAAGCACCAGGTCCTCTACAGAAACAATTTTCTATAGATGAGGTGGGAAAACTTTCTGGGCAAACTTCCCAGTGATGAATGGGGCCAAAGGCAAAAGAAGACAGAGCAATGAATGTGCTGTATGGTATATAGAATGAGCTTTGCATGGTAGGCTAATCTCTACACACTCCCCTCTGTGCCCCCCCCCCCAGGCAGGCAAGAGTAATTGTCAGAGTTCAAGGACACAAGGAGAAACACTCAAGGAGGTTGTGAAGCAATGCTAGTGATGTGAGTTGCCTGGGGAGACCCCCAAGGACCAAAGAGAAAGGCCCAGGGGCCATTTGGCCCCTGGGGCTTGAGGTTCTCCACCCCTGCTGTATCGCAAGAAGCATGGTATACAAATGTAGCAAACCATCAAGAGACCGAATCCCCACACAATTATTTCACTCCACCTCCTAAATCCATTTTGGGTGTTTCTGATAGGAAGCTCCCTCTTTGCTCCTGGTTTCAGTTTACCACATTCCCTGCTTTCCTCCATCTTTCTCACAGTGGGCTGAGTTCCACCAATTGCCAAACTGGGAACAGCTCACCTGCATGAGGTCATTGAGACTGGTATGTTGGATGGAAGACAATAACCACTATCCATGCCTTTGAGTTGGGCTCAGTATCCATGTAAAAGCATAAAAGGCAAAACAACAACAAAAAGAACCTAATGAGCTGAAAAGGTCTCTGGAAAGTCTGGGGGTATGGATGGAAGACTTCATTGGAATGTGGTCTCCAGTGAAGTCTTCCATCCATGGTCCAGGCTTTCCAGAGATGTTTTCAGCTCCTTGATATGTGGTCTCCTTTTACTTACTGGTTATTGACTGATAACAGAATACTCATGCCTGGGCGGTTCCCTTTGGGCTGAAAAAGCAATTCAGTCCTCCCAGCCAATCAGAAACAGGACCTGGAGACTGAGAACCAATCAAAGCCTGGTAAATATCCAATGAGTTAAGGAAATGGGAAGAATCTATCATTATCTGCATAGCACAAAATACTGATTTGTTTACTTTTAATATTTAGCTATCTCCCCACAAGCTGAAGGCAGCTTATAATTTATTTATTTTTCTTAAAAAAAAACCTGTCACGATTAGAGTGAGTGGAAATCTTTTTTTAAAAAAAAAATCTGACCACAAGAAACAATGAACACATAAAGATCCCAGAATGCAGCTAAGAATCTTTGAATCCATCCTTCGACTTGTGATGGTATGGCAAAACAGAGGGGCCACATACATCATAGTGACGTTATGCCGCCTCTGGTCACTCATTCCTGAGCCTTGGTGTTGCTGCTAAGAAGCCCAACCTCCACTTCTGTCTGCCATTGGCTGAAATATAGACTGTTGTTTGCATATGGTTTGCATATGGTGGCTTTCCAGCAAGTTTCCCCCAGACAGGGGTCTTCTAGAGTGACAGCTAATGAGGCACAAGGAGTGGTCAAAAGAAGAAGGCACTATCTGTGTGAGCACAAATGTGGTGCATGGAGGTGTTTGGATCTTGCTTGCTTTCTTTTGAAGATGATATCATTAGCAGGGTCCCACCCAGGGATCTCAATTGGCAAGGGAGTTTAGACAGGGGAGATGTTTTCTCTGGACAAGGGGTGGGAGGAAATCTGTGTTCTGTTCTCTCAGGTGCTGGTACCTGACACCAGATCTCTTGAGACATCCCTGTTCCTGGGATCTGCCCATGGTGGATGGAAAGGGAAGCAGCCGTCTAAATTCCCCCCTCGAGCCGATGTATCAGCATATTTTCCTTTCTCCCAGAAAGGGCTGTGGGATGCTTATTTTTGCACTGAATTGTAATATTGTTTGGGTGGCTTGGATAGAACTTCTCAGATGTTTATTGCTGCAAAAATAAATGTCCTATTATTTGCACAGCTGACAGTTGGCTTTGTTGTTCTTCCAAATGGAAAGAGAATATTTTGCCTAGACCAAAATACAGCTATGTTTTAATCTCCCTGCACGCATGCGCTTGGTTTGATACAAGAGGAGAATTCACAACCAGATGGATTTCTCCAGTATATATGTAATGCATTCCTCAAGAAAGTCCTCCCCTCTCTGGAAGAAAGCCCCTGAAACAGGAGGAGAAATGCAATAATATTTGTAGGGTAAGTGTGTTTTTTAATTCCTGAAAGAGCACCACATACACACAACTACTGATAAGGATATAGCCACTGTTTTGGAAAGTTGTTTGTTCGCTATGTGTTTTCAAAATTTTGCATGAAGATTCCTGACATCAAGGAACAGGTTTTCCTGTTTGTTTGGATGCAACTGGGCACCATTTTGAATGAAGATGGCAGACCAAACTTTTCTTAGAATTCCCAGGCAACGCTGGTTATGAGACTGCAAAACCTGAATTAAAGCAATGGGGTTTGGGGCAGTTACTGTGGACCTGAAAAACAAAACAAAAAAAGGAGGTGGTGAAATGGGGACACAGTGGGACAGAATGGCCCTTCCCATGTCTTGAAGTGCCCTGTTTCAGAAAATTTCCCAGGTCAGCTTTATTGTCAGCACTTTAAAAAGATTTATGGAGATGTTTCTATTTCACTTGGATATTTGACAAGTTTGCCTTTTCTACCAAGGATGGTTTGACTTCAGTCTTGAGGTCTGTAGGTTATTTTGTTGGTTATTAGAATCCCCATGGCCTAATACCTTGTTTTAAATTTACAAAGCAAGGGTGCACATTCAGAATCTCCTAACAGTGAGAAAGATATAAATAATCTATCTGCCTTTAGGGACATTATTTATTAATTGTGTTGGCTTGTTTATATTGTTGTTAGTTGCATGGAGGTCTCAGTGGGTGGAAAAGCAGAATATATATATATTTTCCTTTATAAAAAGAGGTGATAGATTAGATCAGTTTGTTAAAAGGCTGGCAATCAGCTGAAACATTTAAGTTTGCAACATCTCTGTTGTGTGTGTGTGTGTGTGTGTGTGTGTGTGTGTGTGTATATATATATATATATATATATATATATATACACTCATCTCTATGAGCTTAATGCTAATTGGTTTGGAGACATAATCCACTGGGAGGTTTTCCTCTGCAAGCCCAATTTGTTTGCCCACAAAAGGAAAAAATACTATTGAGTTTTAAATACATATATATGGATATTGGTATATAAATATATATACCCCACCTTTCTTTCACAGAACACAAGGTAGTATAGTATACATGGTTCTCCCCCTCCTTAATTATCATTACAACAATTCTGTGAGTTATGCTAGGCTGAGAAAGTGGCTCATGGTGAGCTTCATAGCTTGAACCCTGGTCTCCCAGGGTTATACCATGCTGGCTTTCCACGCCGGCCTGTATATGATCATACAAGTCAGAGAGCACCTGCATCTCTCATCCAGTGCTGAACATCTCTAAAGCTCAGAGCCAAAATGAATAGTTCCAGCTTTGGCAGAGTTCCACAGGCACACTCATATTTCTTCTTGTGCCTGTCGTGACCTAGTTGTGCCATGGATCATTTCCCTATGGTTCGGAGATGTGAATTAAAGCAGGCAAGTCTACATCAGAGCATCAAAGGGGAGGGAGATTTTTGGCTTGATTGGTGGGAGGAAGTATAATCCCATTGCACTCTCAAGACATTTCACAGTTCACCTTCTTGTCATCAAAGGTGTCAGGTTAGATCAGAGGGAAAAAACCTATTAGAGCAGACTGGCAGAACTTTTCCTGATTGGCCTTTTTAGCAGAACAGTATCTGACAAAGAGACAGGAGATGATGGAATCGAGGACCCGAACACTGTTGCCCATGAGACTCTCTTACCCAATACAAAAGTCTTATTGACTTTGACGCATGAGTACAGGAGCCCCTCTTATCAAAGCCACTGTGAAATTGAATCTCCACTTCAAGTAATGAATTTTGCCAGGTCATCCTGGTTGTAACTCATATGTCACAGCTGCACTGGCTACCTAGTTTCACCAAGACCACCTAATCATGTTCAAATATCTCTCTATAAGGCCTAAAAACCCCAACCAACACTGCCCCCATTCTCGCAATTCCAAATTCTGTGTTGGATTCTGTAGTATGGATGCTCTTTGGATATACAAAACAGGGTCCTCTCTCTAGGTTTTTGACTAGTCCAGCTCTTGATAATGGACAATGAAGTCTTTAATTGTCTTTTTTTGCTCGTAACTAGGAAGGACTGCTCTCTCCCATATGAACCCACATGTCCTATTAAACCACAGAACTCACTGGGTGACCTTGGGCCAGTCACAGTCTCTCAGCCTAACCTACCTGACAGAGTTGTTTTGAGGTTAAAAAAAGGAGAGGAACAGAGCCACCTTGAGCTCTTTGGAGGGTGATGGCTATGCTCTGTCTCCAAAGCTGGAGGCTGCAACACTTCTGAATACTAGTTGCCAGAAACCACAGGTGGAGAGAGGGCTCTTGTGTTCGAATCCTTCTTGAGGGTTTTCCACAAGCATCTGGTTAGGCAGTGTGAGAACAGGATGGTAGATGGGCCGCTGGTTTGATCCATCAGGCTCTTATGATGTTCTTAGGTGGGATACATAGGCAATAAACAAATAAATACCCATATATCAAATCAACAACGAGGAAGCAGTGGCCCCGATTCACTCATATGGTATAATCTTCCCTGCTGAGCTTCAGTCCAAATGGCTAACCCTGTAACAGATGGTGTGGATTTAGCAGTGCACATGCCATACTTTTGTACCCTTTGAAACTGCTGGAAAATCATGATGCCAACTGTTGCTTATCCCCTGCACCTCTTGCTCCATGGAATTTTGGAAAGAGGTGACCTCCAGTTAAAATTGAGGTAGCCTTTTAAAGACCATGCTCAGCAGTAGATGTGAGATCACCTAGTAAAACTGGTAGGAACAGAAGTCATTGAACGGTGTGGGTCAAGGAAAACAATGCATTTCCATGAGAATGACATTTATATGGCACTTTTCAGCAGTGCTCCAAAGGGCTGAAGCTGGGCAAGGACTTCTTTTGCGAGGTGTCCTGTGATGGGAGGTGTTGTATAGTGGGAAAGATGGGCGACAGACACAGCTCTTTTAAGCAACAGCTCTTTATTACAGCAGTTTGCAGTGCTCTAAGTCTCTCTGAACAACAGTGAAGCTGGCTGCCTTATATAATGCTCAATAACTTGTAACAGTAACAAATTCCAACTAACTACCCAATCGGTGAAAGCAACTCTCAATCCTTCATTTGCATACTGGTGGCCCAGAGTGAGAACTGCAGCCAGTCTGAATACATAACAGGAGGGATTTGGGAACAGGAGGAGACAAAGAAGCAGGACTATCACAAAAGGTGGCAGACCCCCCTGCATTAGAGGTTTTTTGGGTAGGCTGGTTGACCCCCTCTCTCATGCCTGCCGTACTGGTGAGTTCTTTCAACAGCAGAGGCATAAGAGCCAACTCCTAGGGGCCACGGGGCCTTCAACCTCCCCAATAAAATATTTGAGGGGGCTGCCCCCTAAGTTGATGGGCCTTGCCATTTAAATGGTGTGCATGAACCTTGTCATGTGATCAATTATGTGCCATATTTTATTCAAGTTGGCACCCGTGAGCAGAGGGTTCGTCTTGCTGGCCTTGGACCCTTAATGTATGTATGATTCCAAATGTATGATTCTAAAAGTAATGTTTGTTAGAGAGAAGGACAATGTAGGTCCTTCCCCTTCCCCAAATCGTCATCTCCCAGGGAGGGGCAGTGTTGCTGTTGGGAGGGCCACGCTGTAAAACCTGCCACTACAAGATAATATAGCATGACAGAGGGACTTCGCTGAAAGAGTCCAACTCTTACATGAAGCAGAGTGCCTTCTGTTTTAGCTTATGGTCCTTTACCTTAGCCAGAACAGAAGCCACTCTGCTCCTACTGCCAATCCCTGTAATTATGCATGTAGCCTTCTCATTGCAAAGCTTACCGGCGCAGCCTTGCAGAAGCGCCGGCAACACTTCTCCGTAATGCGGCAGCCAGCCCCGACTTGCAGGTAGCCCTGCTGCAACATCCTCTGAATCGCACTGGGATTGCAGGCTTAGGCGGATTCCTTTTCATTTCCACTGTTTCATGTCAGGCCATTATCTGCTCGAGTTAAATCAATACAACAGGTAAGACAAATTTCCATTGCCTCCACTCTAATCCAATATTGTGGCAGAATTAATATCCCTCTCTCAACCCACCAGAGATTCGGAGCTATTAAATCCTAAATTAAGGGTGTTTTGTTTTGCATGATACAGTGCCGAGTCTTCCAGAGGGGCTTCAGTGTCACTTCCGAACGAGCATCTGCCTCGAGTGCTGCTTGGCTTTCCTTTGTGATTACTCAAGGAAGCTTTCTGCCTTCTATTAACCTTTCATGCCTTGTTCTTTGGGTCTCTTCTGGCTAAAGCCACGTATAGAATCTAGCAGCCAAGGATGAATTACTGCTGATGGGTCTATGGGATTAGTGAAGACTGGGGAGGGGATGACTCTCACCCATAAATGGATGGGCAGACACCTTCAAGAGTCAAAAGTGAAGTGCAGCCTTTCCTAGATGATTCAATCCAATGCAGAAATGTGACAGAGTTACTTGTCCTTCTAGGAGGTCATCTTCTGGGCCTCTTCTTCTCACCTGGGTAAGCTTCCTTTCAAACAGGAGGCACGACTTCCATTGATCACATCGTTTCATATCGGTGGGACAGTGAGTAATGAAGGAGGCATGATCAGAGCATCATGGAAACTCCCCAAAGTGAGTACCAATACTTCTTCTGACCCACCAATTTTAAAGAATCCAACTCAACACAAGCTGTGCACAAACAATTCAGAATACTACAATTTTCAACACTTAGGGAGGAAATCAACGCTTCCAATAGTCCTGTCTGTTTCAGCTTGCCCAATGGATTTATAGATTGCTTAACTGTCACATTGGTTTACATAAAAATATTATTAAAAATACAGGTGAGATACAGATTTAAAATGTATATAAAATATAGATAAAATAGATAATTGAAATACTGATAAAATCAAAAGTTTAAAACAAATTGGCATATAAAACGTAATGATTATAAATAATATCAGTAGTTTTAAAACTAATACACATAATGAAATTACATGTTAAAATTGTGTGTTGTGTGTTGAAATTACATGTCTGTTTAAAGGTAAAGGACCACTAGGTCCAGTCGTGACCAACTCTGGGGTTGCGGTGCTCATCTCGCTTTATTGGTTGAGGGAGCCGGCGTACAGCTTCTGGGTCATGTGGCCAGCATGACTAAGCCGCTTCCGGTGAACCAGAGCAGCACACGGAAACGCCGTTTACCTTCCCGCCAGAGCGGTACCTATTATCTACTTGCACTTTGACGTCCTTTCAAACTGCTAAGTTGACAGGAGCAGGGACCAAACAACGGGAGTGTTATTCTAAAGCAGCAATGCGGCAGCAAGCAAAGGCTATAGCAGCCAAGACTGCTGCTTGTGGCTGGAAAGCCAAACAGGAAGTTTGTGACTGTTGCCATGGAAACAAAGGGGCAGTCCATTCTGTACTGAGCACCGGATGTTAGCTCAGTGGGTTTGTCATATGACCTGTGCTGGAAGTGCATGGGTGGAGTTTCTCTCTGTTTGTTGAAGAGAGCAGACATGTTTACTGTATGACTGCATAAAGACACAAATAAAGACATGTAGATACGTTTCTATATGTGTCTGATTCCCCTCCCTGGGGACATGCAGGGAGCAGGAAGGAGGAGAAGCAGTTGGTGTGTTTTCCTCACAGCCTGAGGAAAATCGCCGGAACGGACCTCGAGTATGTTGTTTCCTGCCGGGAGTCGCCGGAGGGAGGTCTAAGGAATTCAGCCGGTGCCTGAACAGATAGGCACATACCTCTGAGACGGGCTAGAATTCCAACAGTGGTAGCAGAGGATGGTTGCTGTTTTCATCGACCTCTGCATCAAGGAGTGGCCTCCATGGACGCCTGAGGTGAGAAGGCTGATTCTCTGCAGCCAGAAGCTGACCAGAAGAATCTGAAAGCCAAGCAACGGAGCCCAGGTATGAGTTTTTCGGGCTTAGAAGAGTGAATGCAGATTGAGTTATTCTCTGCTTCGAGGGAGAAACGTTTGGCAAAACAGCTCCAGTCAAAAGAGAAACCGCATTCCAAACATTCCTGTGGTTTTTCCTGTCCAAAGAAAAGGAATGCTGTTGCTTAGCAACGAAGGCCAGTTTCACGAGAGGGCTGGACAAGTCAGCCTTTTGCCTCGGAGAGGCAAAAGCAAGGTTTTGTTATGACTAGGCCCTTCCAAAGGAGCTCTTGGAAAATTCCAACGCAGCCAGCGTTGAGAGCTGCCAGGTGCACAGAGTGTAAACAAGCCAGCTATTGGATTTTAGAGGCTTGTGTTTGAGAGTCAATGCAAGGACTCAAAATGGATGCCAAAAAGGGGGGAGGCCTGCCTACTCCAGACCTTCTGACCAGTGACAATTATGCATCTTGGTCTATTAAGATGAAGGCCCTGCTGCAGAATCAGAGACTGTTTGGGGTGATTGAGAACCCCATTCCAGCAGCACCAACGCGTGCTTGGGAGTCACAGGATGTGAAGGCCAGAACTGCTATAATTCTGTGCGTGTCAGATTCGCAGTTGATCCACATACAAGATTTAGACCACGCGAGAGATGTTTGGGACACGCTGAGAAGGACACATCAGAGAGATGCAGGTTCTTCAGCGTTGCTGTATTTTGAGAAGCTGACCAACCTAAGGCTTGCGCCTGATGGAGATGTTCAAGCGCACCTGACGGAAATGAAATTTCTGCGTCAACAGATGGTGGAACGCAATTTCCGTCTGGATGAGGAAGTGTTTTGCTTCATGGTGATCAACAGCCTGAATCGGACTTACAAAACGGTTGCCAGTCAGCTGGGGTCCCTCCCAGCGAATGATTTGACTTCGGAGAGGGTCTTTGCCATGGTTCTTTGTGAACATGACAGACTTTCCGCCCTGGAAGTGAAGGACAGGGGGAGCCAAGAACGGAGTTCTAACGCCCCTACTGCTGTTGCTACTGGAGAAAGCGCTGAAGCTTTAAACGTTGTCCGATGCTACAATTGTGACCAGACTGGGCATCTTCAGTGGTACTGTAAGAAGCCACGTCGGAACAGAGGAGCTAAGGCAACCTCCACAAAGTCTGAGGCGTCAGACAAAGGTCACACCAAGCCAAAGACAAAGACTGCAAAAGCTTTGATGTCGCTAAAAGCCACACCAGAGGTGGGAAACTTCTTTGTCCTAGACACGGGCGCGACGGTTCACATGACAGGACACAGAGGACTATTTTCTACGTTTAAGAAGCAAAGCTTCGCGGTGCAACTAGCCAATGGTCAAGAGCAGGAAGCGACCGGAATTGGGACTGTGTATCTTAAAAGTCTGAACTTGACTATAAGCAATGTTTATTTGGTTCCAGAGTTGAAGTACAATCTGCTCAGCGTTTCGCAGATTGCCAAGAAGGGACTAAAACTGTCCTATGATGATCAGAACTGCGAGATCTACAAAGATGGAGAGTTGTATCTTTCTGCCAAAGAGAAAGATGGACTGTATTTGTTGACTTTTGATCAAAGTGATTACATGGAATGTAATTCTTGTGATTCTAACATGGTCTCTTTTACAGGTGTAGCCAAGAAGAACGCCAAGCAGGTCACCTCGAGGGTCGACAAGGCATTTCAGCGGGTGTATGCTGATGTGATTGGTCCTTTAGCACCTTCTAGAGGCAATGCAAAGTATTACCTAATATGTGTTGATTCTTTTACAGGTTTTGTCTGGATTTATCTTTTGGAGAGACCGAAAGAAGCCTTAGAAAGGTTTAAAGAGTTTTGTGACAAGGTTAAAAATATGCATGATGCTGACATAGATTGTCTTTGCACAGATGAGAAGCCAATTTTTCTTTTACAGGAGTTCCAGAGGTTCCTGAAGAAGAAAGGGATAAGACACAAAGTTGCTAGTTCTGAACAAGCTTGGAACAAATGTGTCTGTAGTGGGGTGAACAAAGAATTGCAAAAGGGAATGGAAGCGCAATTGCTAAGTTCACATTTGCCACATGAGTACTGGGCTGAGTCGCTAATGTCATTCTGTTACACGTGGTTGAGAAAGTTTTCAAAAGAGTTGGGATGTTCTCCTTTTGAGAAACTGTTCCACAGAAAACCTTCTGTTGCCCATTTCAAGGTTTTTGGGTCTCATGTGAGAACAGAAGCTCCAGGTGGAGTAAAGAATGCCAGAGGCATTTTTGTGGGTTATGAAAAGGGTCTCTACAGAGTAATTTTGTCTGAATCTGGAAAGGTGATTCTCACAAAATTTCTAGAGAGTGCTCCTGAAAAGGAGAGAGTGATTGTTCCAACATTTCCCACAGGTGATGATGATTCTGATGATGATGATGATGAGTTTGATCTTATTGAGTTCAGTACTACTGATGATGACAGCGATAGCTCAGACAGCTCAGTTGTCACAGTCATTGAGAGGAAATCTCACACAATGACTAGACCCTCAGAAGAGGAGGATGAACCACTGATTAAGCTTAGTACTGGTTCTCCAGAGAGTTCAAAGGCTGAAACAGAACGCAAAGAGGAGCAGCACCTCTTACGTAGGTCTGAGAGAGCAACGAAGGGTGTACCACCCAAGAGGTATTCACAACAGTTTGCTAACTTATGTGTTGCTGTTGTAAACGACCAAGGTCAAATTGAAGCTGTGTCTGAGTCAGAGACAAAGGCACAACAGAGAGTTGCTAACCAAGGTAATGCAGAAGCACTCATTCCTTGGAAGTCACACAACCAGAGAGGTACATTGGTAAAACCAGTGGCGGGTAGTTCCAAGGGTGGAACTGAAACAACAGGGGAATGTTATAAGTATAACAACTGTTTGTTTTCTTCTCTGGATGACGCTTTGCTCGCAGCACGCATTGATGCTTTAGGGGGAGTATGTTATTCTAAAGCAGCAATGCGGCAGCAAGCAAAGGCTATAGCAGCCAAGACTGCTGCTTGTGGCTGGAAAGCCAAACAGGAAGTTTGTGACTGTTGCCATGGAAACAAAGGGGCAGTCCATTCTGTACTGAGCACCGGATGTTAGCTCAGTGGGTTTGTCATATGACCTGTGCTGGAAGTGCATGGGTGGAGTTTCTCTCTGTTTGTTGAAGAGAGCAGACATGTTTACTGTATGACTGCATAAAGACACAAATAAAGACATGTAGATACGTTTCTATATGTGTCTGATTCCCCTCCCTGGGGACATGCAGGGAGCAGGAAGGAGGAGAAGCAGTTGGTGTGTTTTCCTCACAGCCTGAGGAAAATCGCCGGAACGGACCTCGAGTATGTTGTTTCCTGCCGGGAGTCGCTGGAGGGAGGTCTAAGGAATTCAGCCGGTGCCTGAACAGATAGGCACATACCTCTGAGACGGGCTAGAATTCCAACAGGGAGCTCACATGAGACATGTATCCCACATGTCTGTTTACGCTTCCTTAAACCAAACAAGTGATCATATCCTTGGGTTAGATCTCACCTCCATGTGCACTTTGCAACAGAGAAGTGGCAACCTGGACCTGCTACTGAACATGGGGATGGTCCTTACATTTCTGCTGGCAACGAAATCTGGTTTCTACCTGCCTACAACTTTCCCTGGTTCAGAGAAAATGCACTGCTACCTTTTCCATTTTGCCGGAGAGCAATTTTTCTAGAGGATTTTACTTCCGAGCAAGAAAGCTGAAAGCTGTGAAGTGAAGGAGCTCTTTGAATCGAACTGCTCATCACAAACTTGTATGCGGGGCTGGCAGTGGGGGGCTGGGGTGAAATAAAAATGTTCGTGGAATGCTCTGAAATTCAGAAATCTGGGTGTATTCGATTCCAAGGGATCTCAGAGTATGACATCATGGATTCTAAACAATAAGTAAAACATAAATTGATACAATCCCCTCCCCCTCCCCCCGCACACATATACAAAGCCAGCCATTGGAAAAAAAGCCAAGGAAATTGGGAGGAAAAAACCCAGACGGAATGGCAGACTACATATCCTGGTTTAGGAAATGAGTCTCAGCAGGGATCCGAGACATTTAAATCAGTTGCTAGTTTCTCCCCCCTTTTTATTTCCTTTAAATGATGTGTTCAGTTACTTCCAGACTCCCTCCCCATCTGCATACATAATTGGGTTGCGTTTTTATCCCCTTTAATTCATTGCCATCTTTGCAACTCTACAGCCAAAGTTTATCAGGATGTCTCAGTCCTTGTCTGCTTCCACCAGGGATTGCGTCTCTGACCTTTTTTGTTTATTTATGTCTCCAGAAGCCAAGCGGCAACTGCTTTCCTTGGTTAGGAAGAAGGTGCACTTAATCACGGGGGAGAACAGGAATGGCGTAATGAGAAGAGAAATAGGCTGTCGGATAGGAGAAAGAGCCCGGAGAAGACAGAGAGGAGACGGGGGAGAGGTTTGCTAGGCAGCCTGACTGCTGGAACAAATGCATCTTTCTGGTTTTGCCAACTATTCTTTCCTTTCCTGCTCCTTGCTCTGCTCTGGGAGCCAATAGGATGCTGATGCATCATAATACTCTTCTGGGGCCTTTGCATCACTCCCAGATCTGAAATGATCTTTCAGTCCAATGCAACTGTTTGGCATTTTGAAATAATAATCATAATAATAATTTTTATTTATATCCCACCCTCCCCAGCCGACTTCTGGAACGGATTCTGTTCGACTTCTAAGGTACGACTGTATAAGCAGTGGTATTGGTCTTGCTCTGTTGAGTGAGGCTCAGACCCTGTAGCAGTGGGTGAAGGTTGGTGAATTCAGGAGACAGAGCCAGGCAGACAAAAAAGTAGAGCTGCATGGGTTAGGGGGCAGAGCCCATCAGTGGACTATGGCTAAGGGGCCTAGAGCTGGCACTGTTGGATAACCCACTGATGCAGCCTGGTGGATGGGGAGTCACAGGTGAGAGCAAAATGCTCTCAAAGAAACAGAATGGTCCTTTGGCTCTAACTTGTCATCCTGACATTCTGCTCGGTTTGATCATCTCCTCAAGGCTCCAGAGACTTGGGATCTGTCCCATCATAAGTGCTGAAACAGCATGTGTAGTGACACTCACTATCGTGAATGGGACCAAATCTGCAGGAAGAACTAACATTTCAAGATGGAACCCCGCCTTTCTGTGCACACCTAACCAGAGATTCTTTGTTTTAGCACCTCAAAGGCAGCAGTGTATGCATGAGAGAGAGGCAGAAATCTCACATTGGAATTGGACAGACACAGGAAAGCTTCCTTTCCTAAACCCTTATTACTGCGATATTATTATACACGCAGCCAGCACCTCCTTTAATCAATTTAACATAATATGACCTATGAGTTAATCTTCCCTAATGAGAAGGCCACCTTCACTCCATTAAGAGACAGATATATCATCAACCTCATCTTCCAGATGAAGAAGGCAATTATGAAGAAAGCCTGGAAACGGGAGATACTAACAGGATGCAAAAATGTGACGGGGAGTGCATGTCTGAAGGGAGAACCCAGGGTACCAGAGGAAGGTGAGGGATGCTTAAGGAATTCACTCTTTGCAAATTCTGAAATGGACTGACCTGATTCCACACCTCCTGGGTTTGTATCGCTTAGCTGCATATGGCTGAGTTGTCCACCAACTTGCACACTTCCCAGGTGTTTAATATTTGGCTAAAATAAATAAATCAAAGTATTTTTTAAAATGTATATTTTGAGGAAAAAGCACATTTCAAATTCATATTTGAATGTGAACCTTTATGCAGACTTTTTTTTAAAAAAAAAAAGACAATGAAAATGGGATAGAATGAACATATGTGACAGAAATTGATTGATTCTTCTCTCCCCAGAGGTGTACTCTGTTTCTCTTCTGGACAATGGGGTAACATGCTTGAATGGACCAGTTATAGGCCTTCTTTGTTTCTGCAAAACCCTCGGACTATCTTTGGAAGGAGACATCTCAATTTCTGTAAATGGGCATTTAAGTCACTCTGAAACATATCACAAGACTGATTTGGCATCAAATAAAACCATCTGACAATGACTGGCAAATTTATTTTATTGATCTTATTTATACATTTATGTAACACCTTTCTGCCCTGCAAGGGCCTCCCAAAGCCATTCCCAATACATGTATAAGATGAATACAATATTGAAACCATCCCAGCAATAAAAGTATAAAGAGAATTGGTTTGTAAAGACAGATGGGGCTATGGACTGCATCTTCCAATGGTTGTCAGCTACACACACATGCACTCGTATACCTTAATCCACACATAGTTTCTCCGTTAAATCATAATTTCATCTGGATATTTCACTCCTTAGCTACATCTGGCTTTGTTTAATGTCAGTACATTAAGCAAACCACATTTTGTAACAATTAATGGTACCCTGGTGAAAACTATTGAGGGTTTTTTAAAAGAAGAAAAAATACAGCAGGTCCATATTGGGATCATATGAACAATAAGTAGTGTCATTTAAACAGGGCTTTTGGATGACTGGGGGATGTGAAAATTGTGGAGCCTCTAATGTTAAAATAAAAACATTGGAGAGAGACTCACATATAAACTGTTGAGTGAGAGGAAATGCATATACGGTCGTATTTTTTAAATATATGGGGCAAGGAGGGATGGGTAAAGAATGTGAAGATTTCCTGTCTTCTTCTCTCTGTTAAATGATACCACTCAGTATTATGTATATCCTTCGCTGGGAAGCAGCCAGAAAAATGTTGTTCATAAATCCCTTCCCCTATCCCTGGGCAGATTTGCAGTTTCATATCTTAGAGATACTTAATCGCCTGGTACATAGTGAGCCAAATACTTGGGAAGCATTTAAAGCTGTACCAAGCATTTGGAGATGGTGTCATGAAGGTTTGGGCTACAACTCCCATTAATCCCAACCAGCAAACTATGTTGGCCAAAGCGGTTGGGAGCTGGAATTCAACACATCTGGAGGACCCCAGACTGATGAAGGCTGGTCAACATCAAGAAGGCATATATGATGCACTTGTTTACTTAACTGAGCCATTTATAAACTCGCCTGAGAACTTTCCCTTTAAATAACTGGAATATAAAAACTAGAAGATTAGAAGAAAACTCTGCCAAGAGATACAAAGTTGAGGTTTTCATTTACACATAGGACCAGCACGTTCTCAAATGTATCGCTTTCCTTGAGCTGATCAAGGAAATGAGATTTGTCCGAGCTGAACCATTCCCAGCTTATATTAGGGAATGTTCTTCCCATACAAAAAGTTGCCTACATGCAAAAAATTTGAGAGAAGTCTCACAACTCTTCACTTGGAAAGCTACTTTTGTTTATTAAGTCTGTTCGGCCCCTCTTCAGGCAGCTGGCTTTGCGGGCCGGGATTCCAAGGTTCAATGTCGGATAGCATAAGTCTTTGAGGGCAGCAGCAGCCTGAGCAGTAACCACCTAGAGCAGGGTTTCCCAAATTTGAGTCTCCAGCTGTTTGGGGACTACAATTCCCATCATCCCTGACCACTGTTCCTGCTAGCTAGGGATGGTGGGAGTTGTAGTCCAAAAAAAGGCTGGAGACTCAAATTCGGGAAATGCAATACAGTGGGGGAATAGATATGCAAAAATGTGTATATTAGGCAAAATTGCATACAATGATGTGTTTATTGGGAGAAATTTGCACACACAAAAATGTGATGCATTTTCGTAAAGATGTATTTATTTATCTTTTAAATGCAAACTGATGTGGAAATGTCCAGAACTGAACTCAAGATTGGAAAACTGAAAAACTGAGAGAAACCAAAGTTGACAGATTAGCCTGCCCCTACCCCACCAGGAATTATTGGCTAGTAAGTGAAGTCTCAGTGGACCAGAAGTGGATATGAGAGGTCATATCCTATGCTATGATAATGGCCACAACCTAAGTGGGAGCTGCTGTGGAATATGCGTAGGTGGCTTAACACCCGCTTCTGCTGGAAACGCATCAAAAGCCACCGGGCCATTGAATCTGCTTGAAAAGATGGAGGGAGGGATCATTTGCCAGCTTTGTTTAGCAGTCGCTTGATGCAATGAGCAGAGCATAGATCTGAGCTTGAAAGGTTTGTCTTCAAACAAAAAACGTTAGGATAAGGGCAACAAGTGCCACATACCAGTGATGGGATTTATTTGGAGGGCGTTTGAAAATTGCCTGGGGTTCACATTTCAATTGTGAGCCATCCCTTGAAACGTTTGATCCTTTTCTTCTCATCTCTACCTGCGCTTTGTGGGCTTCTAAAAGCACTTATTTTCCCCACTACACACGACTCTGTCTTTTCTTCTTCCCAGGAACAGCCAACACATGCCTTCAGACTGGCTGATTTTCCATTGTCTGTTAAATAGATTTTTTTTTCCACCCACAAAGCTCTGGTTTCTGGCCAGTGTCCATTGATATGCATATTGCCTCAGTGTAGAATTGCACTTTGCTTCCAGCCAAGCAGATGTATACTCCCTTTCTCTCTCTTAAATTTCAAACTGCAGCCGAATTGCGGATGAAACAGCCATTGCAGATTGATTTCAGAGTCATTAACAAGCACAGAATGTCCATTTTCTTTTTTTTACCTTCAGTGTAATGCTTGCACCAAGGCAAGCCTATATTGAGGAGGGAATGGAATTTGCACTTCAAAAGAAATGCTCATATTATTTCTTGTCACCAGAAAATTCAGACCCACCCAAATATTATGCATGTGGGACATGGCTCTTTGTTTTATTTTTTTAAAAATTTGGGTTTTGTGGGGGTTTTTACATCAGTGTGGGGACCGTGTGCCCCTTCCATATGTTGTCGAACTCCAAATCCCATCAGCTCCAGCCAGTATGACCAATGGCCAAGGATGCTGGGATGTAGTCAAGTAGTCCACAAGTCCCTCCTGCCATGGTTTACATAAATTCCTTTCTCTAAACATTTTAATATGGTGATGGTAGGTATTAATTCAAGTCATTTTGCCACAAATTGGCATAGGTTTGGGGGCTTACAAGAAGCGAAACAAAGGCTAGTACAGTCGTCTTCGATGGCGATCACTCGTAGCCGAGTAAGATTGTCTTCCATAAACACGGTTTTAAAAGTGAAGCAGTAAGTGACTTTGGAGGTCAATTCTGGATCCACACATCCTTCCACAGTGGGTACATAGGTTTCTGGGCAGGAGCTGATCATGGTGAGGGTTTGCCAAGCATGCCTTCCTCTTAGCGTGTTTCTCCCTTTTGTCCCGAATTCGAGCATCTGCAAAACCCATGACACCTATGGTAAAGGCTGTTCTCCAATTGGAGCGCTTGCAGGCCAGTGTTTCCCAGTTGTCTGTATTTATACTACATATTCTAGATTTGCCTTGAGAGAGTCTTTGGACCTCTTTTGTTGGCAGCCAGCATTACGCTTTCCATTTTTAAGTTCCAAATAGAGTGGTTGCTTTGGCAGATGATAATCAGGCATCCGAACAACATGACCAGTCCAACAAAGTTGATATTGAAGAATCATTGCTTTGACAATGGTGATCTTTGCTTTTTTTCAGTACACTGGCATTAGTACAATGCCAGAAACATGGAGCCACCACCAAAAATGATGGCCACTTGCCTTATTCTCTTTCTCCTCTGTACAATTTACCTTGTTTTGTGATACTCCAAATTTCTTTCCATTCCTGTGCCCCCACATCATAGGTTGTCAGGGTGTAGCCAGTGTCCTAACAATGGTAGGCTGTCATGATGCTATGACATCAGATACATGTCACAGAGATAACAGGAAGAGCAAGGCATGCAGCTGCCATTTTCGGGTGGATAACAGATGGCTCATTCAGAAGGATTGGGATTGCAAGGTTCAAGGCAGGATAGCATAAGCCTTTGGGTCTCCAGCTGTTTTGGGACTACAATTGCCATCATCCCTGACCACTGTTCTTGCTAGCTAGGGATGATGGGAGTTGTAGTCCAAAAAAAGAGGCTGGAGACCCAAGTTTGGGCAACCCTGGCCTACAGCCTGTGGCCCACAAAATATTGTTGGGACCTCAACTACCATCAACCCAACCTCGGACAGCCTGGCCAATAGCCAAGGATGATGGGAGTTGTAGTCCAGCAGCATCTAGAGTTACACTGGTTTCCTATCCATCCCTGTTCTCGTGGGAAAAGTCTGCAGTCTTGCCACAATGGGACTCTATTTGTATTTTGGTCGGAAATATACGGATGATGTGGTTTGGGTTAGTGGGCAGTCAGCTCCCTGTTGAAAAGTTAGTTCTAACAGTAGTACTGAAATTACATTGTGGGCTCTGTTCTTTCCCCTTTCATTTGTTCTGCCTTCTTCTACCCACCCGCCCCTCTGCCACCACAGCAGTAAGGGTGAGCACCGCCTGCCACCAGGCCATTGTTTCATCTCATTCCACCTTCGGGGAAGCCTTGAACTATTTCCTCTTTCTTGGTTCAGAGAGGTTCGCTATAAAACCTAAAACTCGTCGCCCAGCAGAAGAAAGATGTGGCTGTCAAGGCACTTTGAAGCCAGGAGGTGAGAATTTAACAGTGCCTACAAACTGTGGAGATTGGCCGTTTAGAAACAGATCAAAAGAGATGGATGACAGACAGATGATTTAACTACTCCATCTACTGGCAAATGGCTAAATGGAGCCTGCACAGATACAGCGAGGGTGGTTGCTTGCTGCTTGCAGGGCCCATTGACTGAAGACACTCTTAGAACTCCACAGTGTCCTCAGAGCCACCCTCTTCCCTTCTCCTCCCCGCAATGGACTGATTGTTCATGTTTTGACGTGTTCCATTTAGGCAGCACAAGTTAAAGCTGAGCTGTGAATAATGGATGGGCCAAATAACCCAAGGGAACAGCGCATTTTCCCAGTTACCTTGTATACAAATCTGAACCCTGTTTGACTCCATCTGCAATGAAGCTACGTAGCTTCTTCAAACTTCATTCTCTTCCTTATTCTCAATTTAGCTTCTCTGGGGATGAGAGCTCCGTTTACAAGAATTACACAGAGGTCCAAAATCAATATGGTTGCACTTTCAAGTCAACTTGGCCTCTCACTTGGTGCAGTTGCCACTGTTGCTGTGTTGTGCTTGGGCCTGTTTCTTTTAATAATAATAATAATAATACCCTTATTGTCATTGTACAACCTGTGTACAATGAAATTAAACGAGCCTCCCCCTCCCAAAAAAAACCCCACTCGATCTCTTATCGAGCAACACATCACCTCGCAAGTCAATTTCACTATGTTATTTTTCGTTCAACAGCCTAACAGCCCACGGATAGAAGCTATTTTTTAGCCTGTTGGTACTGATTCTACTTCTATATCTCCTGGCCAAGAGTATGGAGTTTTGCTGTTACAAAATCGGAGAGCTTTTGCTATTGAAGAACTGGACTGACCAACTGCAGGCCCACTTAACTGACCAACTGACCCCCCCCCCAATTTCTGTTATATTTCCCAAACTACCAGTGAGGACCACAGGTCTTTTTTTTCCCTGAAACAGAATTAGCCAAACACTTCACCCTCATTGCTGAAATAGTGGGCCTTTACATAGTGGAATAATTTATTTTAAAAAATATATTATCGTTACTGTTATTTGTATGCCACCTTTCAAGGAGAAATACCAAGATGGTTCATAAATAAACAAAAGCCAACAGGAAATGAATGAGCCACATTTAGAGGAGGAATCCACTTCCTGTTGCTCTGTATGAGTAATTGATCTAGATATGTTTCTCGATTGGGAGGAGGCCAGCTCAGAGAAATAACCCATTCAACATACCTTGCCAAAAGTAGGCCATACATCTGCATCAGGAGTGGCTGAATGATCCATCTGCACCCATGCAGAGAGACAGAATGAATCTGCCTCCCCAAAGAGCCAGACTGGAAGGAAGAAAATCAAGAACAGTACATCATGCAGAGACGCAGTGGCAACCTCCTTTGTGGGTAAGCATTTGGGGCTCACTGTACTTCTTTTCCATGGCACCCTAAATGCTCTCTTACGGCACCACAACATACTCCGTCACACAGTTTGGGAACGAATGCTTTGCATTCAAAATGCTCAGACTAGGGGCTGTGATCCAGAAACAACATTCATACCTGCCTTGAAGTTTTTTCAAAGAGCAACAACAAAAATGAAATCCCATCAGGATCAATTCACACTTGTTTATAAGAGATTCAAGGAAAGTCTATAAACCTTTGACTTCTGGCTCCGTGGTCGTTGTTTAGGAAAACTATATGTCAAAAATCCTCTCCAACTTGAGTTATAAAGCCACGTGCATGGTGAATACCCTTGGTCTCAAGTGGGACTAGCCTACTTCTGTATTCTCAAGGGCTGTTTTATTCTCTTGACAGAGGTCATGGAGCCAGAATTGCTTTGTTTGTTTTGCTGCATGACTCTGCCTGCCTTGTGACTGCCAGGCTCCATAATAAACTCAACACTGTCTAGCAATACTGGAGCTCTCAGGCAAGGAACTACATACAGATGTTTGTATTTACATAGAATCGTAGAATTGTAGAGTTACAAGGGACTCTACAAGGGAGTCATCTAGTCCAACCCCCTGCAATGCAGGAATCTCAGCTAAGGCATCCATGAGAGATGGCCACCCAAACTCCAAGGAAGGAGAGTCCACAACCTCCCGAGGGAGACCATTCCTCTGTTGAACAGCTCTTACTGTTAGAAAGCTTTCCCTGATGTTTAGTCGGAATCTCCTTTCTTGTAATGTGGAGCCATTGGTTTGACTCCAACCCTCCAGAGCAGGAGAAAACAAGCTTGCTCCATCTTCCATGTGACATATTTGAAGATGGCTGTCACATGCGACATGCATGCGACATACAGCACTGTCACATCAAAGTGTGGAATCCTTCTTTGTGGAAAACATGTATTTTCCTTATCAGTGGTTAGCAAACATTTGATCACACCCCAAATTTAATTGTTGTACCTAGAAACATAGGAAGCTGCCTTTACTTAATTCGACCATTGGCCCATCCAGCTAGAGCTACCCACTCTGACTGGCAGTGACTGCCTGGAGATGCCGAGAATTGAACTCAGGACATTCTGCATGCAACATTGATGCTCTACCTCTGAGCTTTGGTCCTTCCCAAAGTAAAAGCTTGGAGGCACAATCCATTCTTCCAGCTGGCAGTTTGCTATCCATTAAACATTTCCCTAGATCCTGGATTGTAAGGTAATTAAAAAATTTTGGGAAATGATACATAACAAATTGAAGAAAATGTTCCATTTAACATTTGTTAAAAAACCTGAAGCATTTTTATTAGGGACTGTAGGGAAAGATCTGCCAAAAAAGCTGAAAAACATCTTCATGTATGCGACAACAGCCGCGAGAGTTTTAGTAGCACAAGGATGGAAGACTGAAGAAACCCCAACTAAAGAATCATGGCAAGAAAAATTGATGGACTATGCAGAACTGGCAAAACTGACATACAAACTATGGGACAAGGATAACTGTGACTTTAAAGATGAATGGGAACCCTTTACAAAGTATTTGAAGACGCAACAAAGCGAACTGGACTCCTTGGCTGGTTTTGAATAAACATACACAAACTTTTTATTGATAATTATTACTTAAATAGTTTGAGGATCTATACAACCATGTAACATGCAGAAAACAGGATTTTTAGAGAAATCAAAGACTGGAACTGAGGGAAGTTGGGGGTGGGGGTAGGTGGGTTCTGTGGGGGAGGGAGGGAGGGGAAAAGGGGAAAATAAGGATGATATGTTTCTAGATAATATGTTTTGTTTTAATTTTGAATTAAAAGGTAATTTAAAAAAACAACCATTTCCCTAGATCCTAAAGTAAATATAATATAAAATTACCAAAGAGTCTTGTGGCACCTTACAGACTTACATGTTTATTAATAATTTTTAATCTTTAAGATGACATGCCCCCTGCTTTTGCTTCAAAAGACTAACACAGCTACTTCTCTGGAAATAATACAAATTGTAGTTCTATGAGCAATTTTCACCCCAAACTTTCTTCTCCATTTTTGAATAGCAGTATCCAAAGACACCCATACTTAAATTACACAGTTTTCATAATTCACTACCGAAAGACTGAAAATATATGCCGTCAAATGTCATTGTCAGCTGGACTACCTTAAAAAAAAAGAGAGAAAGTGCCTTCTTGAGATTTCTGTCAGCCCCTGGAGTATTTCTGATATTCAGCCTTTGTTTGTTTTCGTCAATACATCATTGTCTAAAATTTGTAATTCTCTAGCTCACAGCTAGAAAAATCCCCAGTTGCCAGGGTACTGTTTGAAAACAAGAGCATCTTAATTCTTTTCTTTTCATATCAGGAAATCTCTGCTATTACAGATTATTTATTCATGATGGTCTCTCACCTTTTCTGCATTTTATAAATGTTTCGGGTGATATGGAACATGGGGAATAGTTTAAGCCTAAGAAGGAGGTTCATTTGGCAGGAATACCACTTTTGAAAAGAAGCCCTTTCCCCCCATTTCAGCTTCTGGAAACCTCCCAATTTTACTGTATGCCTGGATCTTTAAAAATAAAACCAGGGAAACTCTCAAGTATCCAGCAGGTCCCAATCCATGGGTGGAAGTTGAGGGAGTGTGTGAAAATTAGCATCCTATAGTGTCACTCTCATTGCCAGTTGGAACCTGATTTGAGACTAAGGGTTTCATCCACCAATAATAACATGCATCTATGATATCTTCCAAGTGGGGTTTATACTGTTGAGATGTGGTCCAATTATAAATACATTGCTTTTGAGTATGGAAGTCCCATGATTAATAGCCAAGTGAAAATGTGAATGCAGCGAGACACGTTTTCTTAGCATTCTGCTGTACTACTGAGTCTTCCTCTTTTTTAAGAGCTACTATAATTTTTGCTGCGAGGTCTCCAGTGCCTGTGAAGTTACATTAAAAATAATAATCGTATCAAGCTTTTCTCAGGATGCAAATTAAAACAGAGCCAAAACCTGGGATGAGTTTCGCATCCATCCATCCACCCCATTTCTTGGGAACTACTTGCAAGTTTATGTCCTTGGGGGAATTTCCGGTTTGTTTTGTTTTTAAGTACAGGTATTGAAGTGCTTCAACAAACAATAATGGGGCTGGGTCAGAGAGCATGGGCAACGCTGCTTCCTTTGTCCTCCAAGATACCACCATCAAATCTAATTGGTTACATAGGTCTATGATGTCATCATATCTACATAATTCCAGACCTGCTGAGTTAATGCAGTGAAGGCCTTTTATGAAAAAAATAAGGCAATGGGAATAACCTTGTGAAGTGAAAGGACATGAAAGAAGGATTTATATCTAGATGTTAGGATAGAGAGGATAAAGAAAACAGGAAAACAGGAAGACAGAATGAGAGATAAAGGAGGTGCTGTGGGATTGGTGGAAGTCAATGTCTTGTTGTTGTTTTAGTGTTTATAATATTAACTTGTAAGATATGGATTTGTTTTGTTTTGTTTGTTTGTTTGTTTGTTTGGTCTTTTTTAGTTTTTGAATGTTGATTTTTGTGTGTTGTGTATTGTTATCTTTTGATATCTTGTGTGTTTTTGTTGTTGTGTGGGAAATATTAATAAAATTCATTATTAAAAAAAATAAGGCAATGAAGCAGCAGCATTTTGGAGAACAATGTGAACATTTCATTCACACACACACACACACACACACAAAATCATAGAAGGCAGGAGAGTGCATCTTCTTGCATCCTTCAAAAGGCAACTTTCCCCTAAAAAAAATACAGTACAGCACTAATGAAGATGCAGTGATGGGAAAAGTGATATATATTGAACTTTGGGCATGCGGTTGTTAAAGGTACCAGACCCTACCTATAAAAGAAACTGTTTTCCCCAACTTTGTCTCCAGTTTTCTTTCATCTCTGTCCCATCACAAGCACAGTGAATTTTCAAATCAAGGGAATCCCTAGAGCTAAAACTACCACATTTATTCTCGTTTTTTTACCTAAGGCAAAGAAGATGCTCAAGTATCAGCTCCGATTTGCATCACATTTAGACAAAGTCCAAAAAAAATGCACTTAAATACACTCAAGTCAAGTAATCCAAATTTAGAACATCCCAGGGTTCAACTTAGGGACAATTCACACATTACGGTTTTTGTATCCACCTAAGGGGAATACGAGACATTCAGCTGCAAATCTGAGATTGCTGTGCCCATGTTTACCTCATATGCGCAAAGAGAGAGGGGGGACATTTGTGGAGGGTGGAAGGTCCCTCGATTCCCACACACACACCTTTGGACTATCAGTCCCCACCCAGCCCCCAGATATTTTCCATCTAGTCTGCCTCCCAGTCCCCATTTTCCTGGTCCTAAGGCCCAGATAGATTGTCTTGGGTGGGGAGAGTTCCATTTTGCACCCAGGCCTGAGGTTCCACATCCTCGGGTTACATACGCTTCAGGTTACAGACGCGTCAGGTTACAGACTCCGCTAACCCAAAAATAGTACCTCGGTTTAAGAACAGAAATCGTGCTCCGGCAGCGCAGCAGCAGCAGGAGGCCCCATTAGCTAAAGTGGTGCTTCAGGTTAAGAACAGTTTCATGTTAAGAACGGACCTCCAGAACAAATTATCCTGAGGTACCACTGTACAGGTCCTTCAGACCACTGGCAAATTGCAAGTAGGGGTTTTAAGAGAATTCTGATGGAAATGGGAACAGAAATGGCGGGTGTTTCAGTCTCCAATGATAGGCAATTGATTACAACCTCCTTCCTTTCTGCAGCACTGTGTTTCCTTTGCATTGAAATGAATGGGGTAAATGGAAAGAAGCAGAAGACCCAGCAAAGGAAGAATGTCTACTAAAACCTATGGAATATGCAGAAATGGCGACACTTACCAGAAGAATATGAAATCAAGATAACAAACTTTTTATAAAAGAACGGAAATGATTTATTGAATATTTACAGTTAAACTGCAAACAGATAAAAACAATGGCAGGATTATCGTAATAACCTGCAAGTTCATAAGAGTATATGTTTAAAGTAAATAATTAAATGAGTAAATTAATTGAATTTGGATATGCAGAATAGATATCAAAAAATTAATTTAAGGAACCTCAGAAAGAGGGGGAAGGAAGTCAAACAGGGAGAGGGAGATAAATAACGTAGTTTGGGGCAGAGGATAAAGTGCAGCAGATAGGAAAAGGAAGCACGAAGCACTTCTCTTGCAAAACAACGTCCAAGATATTGCATTATATTAAGGCGCCCATTTCATGCACCAGCCCAGGCTATGTCCAGGGCAAGTGCCCATTGCCCAACCATCGCTACAGTGCTAACTGTTGGCTCTGAAATAATGGCATATATTGCAAGAGGAGTGTCGACAAAAGGCGACAAGCTCTGAAATAATAGTGCTGCAGCAGATATTGCATTATAAAACATGTGTCACATTTTCCCGTGCTCACAGTAAGATTTCAAATATTTATAAAGCTTCACCTTTCTCCAGAAGCTTTCTTGCTGCAGACCTGAGTTCATATGTAGGTGAATCATCTCGCTACAGCTAAGCCACAGTGCATGGGCGTTTCATTGTTCTACAAGAAAATGGGTGGTGGAGAAGATAAAACGGTCTTGGAGGAAAGAACCAACCAATAACCACTCCCCATCCCACTTTGAACAGGAGTAAAACCCTAGCAAGTGGGCACTTGTGGTAAAGACCCCTTTATCCAGCTGGGAAAACCTGTCGGAACAAAAATGTCTTCAACTGTTTCCGGAAATTGGAGGTTAAACCACAATTGTTTGTCTGAGGGAGATGCTGTCATGGAAGCTTGCAGACAAAAGTGGTGAGGGTCAATACAGCTAAATGGATTAAACAACAGTGTATCCCAATGAGTCTGAAAATAAGCGTGAGGAAAGATGAGGGAAATTGTGCCACACACACACACACAAAAGCTGAGGGACCCCTGAGAAGCATTTAATTGGAAATGTTCAGCAAGTTTAGGGGTTGTTTTGGGTACGGGGTGTTATTTGTTCAGATGCACAAAATATGGTGATTTTGAGCTGAATAGAAAAAAGAAGAAAATATTCAATAGAAACCTAGTCAAGACGACTCATCTTGGACAGCAAAGTATTTCTTTCATTGTAGCTTCCCACCTTTTATTTTTAATAGACTAAATCCCCCCTCTCCTTATTTCTCCAATGTCACATCAAGGTCTGAGCATGTTCTTTCCCTGCGTGATGAACACAATATTTGCCAGGGAGCCATAATCTAGCATTCTGAAATGGCAAAGAGAAATACACAACCCTTTTCCACTTGGCTGCATGTATTCCTTTCAGCTTTGCTCTGGAAGGGAGAGAGAAAAGAATTCATTTCTTATGTCAATCTTAGTTTTCCATCTCTCTCTGCAAGCGAATGCTCTTGCACACAGCCCCGACAATGAATGCCCCACCAGAGATTTCACCTGAGATGAACAACTCACTCCCCGCCCCAACTGAGCTTTCTCTTCCCTTGGGTCTTCTCCTCCCCCCACCACAGACATGAATCCCAGCTCAAGATGTATTTACTTTTTGTGTGCTGGTTTTATACTGCTATAGAGATCTCAAAGGAGAAAGTCAATACTAGATTAAAGATGTGTTGAATCATACGCTGGGTTTACTCATCAGCACCCTGTTTGCTACACACACACACACACAAACACACAATCATACAGACATGGAGGCAAGCAGCCTTGAAATCCCCCATTCACCTATTGTATAAGCATAGGAATTCTCCTCTCTTCATTGTGGGGGGATTAATCTTCTTCAATAATGTGCTCTCCTTGCTTTCTCTGTCTAGCTATAAATGGGAGATAAACCATTTGGAAGCTGAGGAGAGGTGCCTTTAGGGAATCTGTGACCTCTGTCCTAAGCGAGAGATGGATTTAGGGGAGAAGGACTGGTTTGTTCGCACTGGGTACAGTGCCCCGGGGGTGCTGTAGAAGGTGCCACAACTATGATGTAGATGGCGAGAGGTGGGGGGGCACCAAATATTAGCACCACACAGGGTGCCACTGAAATTTGAGACCCCAATGTCCGCCATTGAAACCAGCCTTGTCCACATCCCCTTTAAGGCAGCTGTTGGTGCCTTTGTGACCTCAGCATGCTGTTACCCCTATCCCCATTCTCATCTCAGGCCTATTTAAAGCACACTTGCAGGGTATATGTCCAGCTCAGAACTCAGAAGCAAGCCAGGTTAGAGTTGTGTGTGTTTGTGTGTCTGTGCTTGAAGAGAAGGTTTGTGTACAGTATACCCAATGGGTGTGTTGCATCACAATCCCCTGTGGATTCCTGTTGCTAAGGGCTAGGCTATTAGGTGGTGGGTGGTGGTGGTTGAGGCCCAGAAGAGAGAGAGGCCAAGCATTATGCCGTTCACTTATGAAAGACCATCTCCTTTGCTAGCGTCTTGCCAAATGCAAGGTGGTTCTTTTAATGAGATTCAGAAGAAACACAAACACGAGTGAGTAAGAAGATTAAAGATTTTATTCTAAACAGCAAGCATTATATAAATTGCCAAGCAAGCACCTCGATCTGGCACTGGGAAGTCCTCAAGAAGTGGTGAAGTGACCCCGAGGTAGTCTCAGGTTGCACGAGCTTCTGAGAGCTATGTCCCAAAACCATTTGATTTATAGAGAGCTGAATTGTTAGCCTATGTGCCTTGCCCAACTAGCTAGTGCAGATTATTAATTAGCTAGCCCCTCTTCCAATACTGCACGTTCCTCCAAACAATGTCTAACATCAAAGAAGGTCAGAAGGTGCCCTGCATTATCACTTCTTCCTTCCGCCAGATTATACATTAAAGGCTGCTCTCAGCCATCAAAGAGTAGAACAAGAGATAGAGGGGAAATAAACAGAAGCAGGAAGAGCTGACCATGTCTGGTCACTTATCTCCTCGAAATACAATTGTCTTCCAGATAGATTGCCCCTACAACTAGACCCTCTCAGACATTTAGATCCTCATTAGGTCCCTCTTGCCAGTTCCATTACCCTCAAGAGTGGAAGCCCCTAAGCTGTGGAATTTCCTTCCCACAGAAGAAGAAAAAGAAGAGGAAGAGTTTGGATTTGATATCCCATTTTATCACTACCTTAAGGAGTCTCAAAGCGGCTAACATTCTCCTTTCCCTTCCTCCCCCCACAACAAACACTCTGTGAGGTGAGTGGGGCTGAGAGACTTCAGAGAAGTGTGACTAGCCCAAGGTCACCCAGCAGCTGCATGTGAAGGAGTGGAGACACGAACCCGGTTCACCAGATTACAAGTCTACCACTCTTAACCACTACACCACACTGGCTCTCCCACAGAGATGTGTGTGGCATCTTTAATTCTCTCTCTCTCTCTCTCTCTCTCTCTCTCTCTCTCTCTCTCTCTCTCTCTCTCTCTCACACACACACACACACACACACACACACACACACACACACCAACCTATTTTCCTGATTATGAATCATTTTATTTTATTTTTATTTTTATTTTCAGATTGTAAGCTGCCCTGGATCTTATGGTGCAAGGTAATAAGAAATCCAAAGAATATATATATTTCAGTGGTCTTACATGGGAGAAAATAACGAGTGCAGTTGGTACACCTCTGGGATGGGAGCTAAGCTACTTCTGGCCTCTTAGCAGCATCCCGGGTAGCCTCTTGAAGACGAAGGCTATCTGCATGGTCTCATCATTGTGTTTATGTTTTCCCCTGGTAGTGCTACAGCAATGTTTCAAACTGGCAGAGAGAGGGAAGGAGAGAGAGAGAGAGAGAGAGAGAGAGAGAGAGAGAGAGAGAGAGAGAGAGAGAGAGAGAGAGATGTCAATGCAGATGCTTGTCCATTTTAACACTACATTGTGCGGGTCTGCAAAAATACCTGGACCACATCTTACCTTTACTCTGGTAAGCGATTAGAGATGCACCTGCTACAACCCTCCATAAACATTTCCCCTTGATTTTCTTTGCTCTCTTCTGCCTCTCTGAAACTGGTATCAATTTTTTTTGTTATGCTGCTTCCAAAATCCATTATATTGAACCATCTGTGAATAACAAGTACAGGATGACCCACTTCTGCTGTATAGCCGTTCTGCTAATTATCTACAAAAATATGGATGGGTCGCCTGCTGTTGAAATTGTTATCAGGCACCAGAAGGTAATTCTCAGTAGTAAGGAGGAAATGGTTGGGAGACATTAAAGAGCCAGCTACTTAAAAACATCGCCGGGTACTTCATCTTTCAGCAGAGTCTAAAAGGATGTAACTATGCAAAAGGAGAAGCAGACCTGTGGGCTTGTTGCACCGATGGCTTCATTGTGGAGCCTCTACTTTACACTGCCAAAGGCAAACACCCAAAGCAAACTTCCCCACACAAACTGTGGTTACTGAACAATGTTGGTTACCTAAACATGATTCATGTACAAGTTACATCTAGCTGCTAGGTGAGAAACAATGTGATTCCCCCCCTTTCTGTCCTTTATATTTCATAGTATCATAGAGTTGGAAGAGTCATCTAGTCCAACCCCCTGCAATGCAGGAATCTTTTGCCCAATGTAGGACTCAAACCCAGGACCCTGAAATTAAGAGTCTCATGCTCTACCAACTGAGCTAGAACCTATTCCAAAATGTAGCAGTGCCATTCATATAACACTGACATAATATGTAGTAGAAAGGTTATTGAGCTACACCTGAAACAATTTCACTTCAGAGATTTCCTTTGAAAATTTGGATACCAAATGTTCTTGTTCAGATTCCTGCATTGAAGGAATTCGATTTGAAATAGTCTGAACGACTGTGCGTCAACATCTGGTATCCTTATCATGGACTCTGAACATGTTTGTATTTGTATTTTTTCCTTTATTGTTCAAGTTCTGAAATGTTCGAAAACCGAAAACTCAATGCGGAAGCCTCAAAACGAAAAATTCAATACGGAAAACTCAATACAGAAGCTGTGTGGCATGTTCGACTTCCGATACATTTTGAAAACTGAAGCATATACTTCTGGGTTTATGCCGTTCGAAAACCGAAATTTTCATCAATGGATACGTTCGAAAACAGGTATTTTGTTTTCTTTAGTCATCCTATAATTTTATCTCTTTGTCATTATTATTTAATATTATTCTTTAAAATACCCCATGATATTTGAGTACCTGATATCTGATAGTGTTTTACAGTTGGCAAGAAATGGTACTAGTATCTGACAGCATTTGATAGATGATATTTGCTTGGTACCCAACTATATATGGGAACTGGTATTTAATGACATTTAGTGGTTGACAGCATTTGATGATTGGCAGGAAGAAGTATTTAATATTTGAAAAACGAACATGGAATGGTATTAGTATCAGGCAGGAGTTGATAACACACAATGGTATTTAGTATTTGACAGCTTCTGGGACCTCAAGCTGGATGCTGCAAAAACAGATATCAAAGCACTCAAAGTTTTGTTAAAATTTCATATTCTAAATGTGAATCTGAACAATGAATTCAAAATTTCACATTCAGTTGCACATGTTAGAAAGTTTTGGATATCTGTGAATATTGATTTCTGCTCTGTTGGAGCAGAAACAACAGGCTTCAAATCGCTTTGTAACTCAGTGGATGACCTTGAGCCAACCACCATGTCTCAGTCTAACCTGACTCCCAGGGTCACTGTGAGGATGAACTGGAAATAAGGCATGGCGGTTCTGTTAGCTCTTTATAGGAAGGGTAGACTACAATTGTGATAAAGAGATTCTGTGTGCATACTACTGACATACAAGGTATGACCCTAAGGCTGTGTACATATGACCTTTGTATTCTAGAATTCTTCCAGTGGAAGACTGTGTACTTGTTTTTTCTATCTTGTCCACACACAATCTAGATCCCAGCATATTTTTTGCCCCTGAAAAGCAGTTCTTGAGAAACCAGCTCCGTTCTAAAAATAAAAGCTCGTTGCAGATTGATTCTACATTACCCCACAGTGTGTCTATTTGAAAACAGATGCAAGCAGTCCCAGAAATGAGCAATGTATCCACGTGTGCCCAATGGTGTTGTGGGTGGGTGTATATTAAGGTCGCAATCATCGCTTCCTTTTTCATTCACCCAAGGCATGTGCAGGGAGGAAAAGGCATGGATAACACAACCAAGGGGAGGTTTCAAATGCATATCAAGTCACCGCACCCACCGTTGCCAATGAGCAGGATCTAGAATCAATCTAGATTGAAAGCCGCATGTTGCGGACAAGCACAGATGGGAAAAGCTACCTTTTTGTGCTGCAAGCAGCCAAGTGCGTATGCAGCCTAAATTAATCTAACCGGCTTCCACTAAAGAGAGAGCGTACCCCTGAGCAAGCGAGAGAGATAAATGGAATTTAACTAAGGCAAAAAAAAAATGGAAGAGAATGTGGAGGGGTGCTATTTAGATGAATTACCTGAAGGAATGTCAAAGCAAGTTCAAATAAAAGGAACTTATAGAAGAGCAGCAAAATTTCTCTATCACGTGTGTGTGTGTGTGTGTGTGTGTGTGTCACACGTGTCAAATCGGCAGACATTACTTAGAGCAAACTCTGATGCACATTTTGAGCGTCAGAATGGTCCTGCTACGCAAAGAGAGTTCTCAAATAGCAACTGAGAGTGTCCAACTGAGAGTTGTCCCTTCAATCCTTCGCTGAGTATACAGACGTCTGAGGAGGTGACATTTGTGTTGGGGGTCCTGCTGCTAAACCTGGTGACAGCAACGCTGCCTCCCTTCATTTTGGCGCAGGTGAGGAAAGCAAAAAAGGCACCTGTTAATGTCTGGGAGTGCAAGTCACTGTTTCCACCAACACACAAAAACAGTTTGAAGGAATCACAGAACTGTAGAGCTGGAAGGGAAAATGGGGTCATCTAGTCCAGCCACTTGCAATCCTTCGCTCAGGGGTGCAGTATTGAATAAAATATTGTGTGTGAGGGGGTGCTCAAGTAATCAATCACATGATGCAGTGCACGCTCACCATTTGAATGTCAATGCCCATCCACCAGGGTAGCAGCCCCCTCAAAAAAACTATACGGGGGCTGGAGAGGCCCTAACCCCTAGCTGTTGACTCCTATGCTTTTGCTCAAGCCCACAACCCTGAAATTAAACAAGCTGAAGGATTTTTTTTTCCCCTGAGGGGGTTAGTCCAGCTTTTTTAGCTGTGTGTCGGTCCACGGTCCCTCAGACCATGTGGTGGGCCGGACTATATTTTGAAGGGAAAAAATGAACGAATTCCTATGCCCCACAAATAAACCCAGAGATTCATTTTAAATAAAAGCACACATTCTACTCATGTAAAAACACCAGGCAGGCCCCACAAATAACCCAGAGATGCATTTTAAATAAAAGGACACATTCTACTCATGTAAAAACATGCTGATTTCCAGACCGTCTGTGGGCCAGGTTGAGAAGGCGAATGGGCCGCATCTGGCTCCTGGGCCTTAGGTTGCCAACCCCTGGGTTAGTCCTACCTTTTGAGCTCAAAATGCCTGTTCCTGAACATTCAGCTCAACTCTGTTTTGAAAATTCACCCTATGCAGCACAAATCTGAAATGGCACAATAACACCACAGGATTAGACCCTGCAAAAGCTCCTATTTCCATAACGGACAAAAGTCCACAAGTCTCTCTCCAAGGCTCCTGCTCCTGCTGCAGTCACAGCATCTCCATTAAGCCTTTTAACTGCAACAGAATCATCACGGAAGCCTCTTCTTTAATGGCTTAATCTCACTAAAATAGGAGTCTCATTCCCACACCTTCTCTTCCCCCCACCTAAATGTTTTAAATGGCAAGGGTTAAAAACAGGCAATAAAGGATGGAATGCCCTTCCCGGCCATCTATTGCAATCACGGGGCCAGAATGGCGAGCTTTGGAAGTCCTCGGAAATACAGCAACACATTTAAAAATCTATAACCGGCGATTTAACAAACCGCTAAATAAAGGAGGCATCTGATTATATAAAATTGCCAGGTAGATACCAGGAATGCTATTACAGCTTCCAATCATTTGCAGCCTACGTTTCACTCCAATAGCCTCTCTTTTTTTCTCTCCTTCCCAATTACTCTTTCAGCACTCATAAGGACAGAAGAACTAAGCCTTGAGTGGATGAGGCAGGAAGAGGGAGAAAGTGTTCCTTATTTGTAATTATCTTCATTATTTTACACCCCATAAAATGAAGTGTTTTAGTACTCCAACAATCTCAAAAGGCGTTCTGGTGGACCCCAGTCCAGAGCTCACGGCATTCAGGGGATTCCTCGTTCCCCTTTGAGAAAGGAATTTTCAGCGTACACAGAGAAAATTTTATTTCATTTCACTTTTAATTTGTATACTGCCTTCCTATATTACTATGCACAAGGCAGTTTACAAGCTGAAAGAGCAACAGAATAGACAGCAGAGATCACATGCATAATAACAATCTGATCCAATATGCAAAAGTCACAAAAGCTTTAAACACTTATATCAAATAAAGCAATATTCAATAACCCATTAGAATATAATAGTAAACAGTAAAATTAAATATTAAATAATTAAACAGTTTACACTTATCAGTTACAAGAAATTATTACTAAAATATAATGAATAAAAAGAACAGCTAGTCACAATGCATAAAATGCCACAAAACATACAAAAACATATAAAATGAGGCAAACCTCACTGCTCATAAAAGAAGGCCCTATATGCAACATGGTTTCTTTAGATTGTGGCCATAGGGCTAGCATAATTGGCAGTCCTTCCAGTAAAAGCCCTTCGTATTTGCTTCTAAGGCTGAGTGAAAGCTCACCCTCCATCTTGTGTCCTCATTCAACATGAGAGCTGTTGTCTATCTGGTTAGTGGCTGCCATTTTAGATTGCTCAGAACATTCCATATTGAAGGGCATTTGGAGGGAAAGAAAAATGGGAGTCCTTCTCAGTGAAGAATGCCGCTTTTACCTAAAATGTCCCTTATAATGCGACACTCAGGGAAAAGCAACATGGTGGCTACCAGCTTTAAAGAGCGCCAGTAAGTAAACAGAGCTGACTCCCAGGCAAGAGTATTGCAGATATTAATATTGTGCAGCCTGAAGCAACTGGATGCATAAAAACCGACTCGTTTTGAAATAAAACATTGCCCAGACCATTAAGTATTGTTCAAAACTTTACTTGCACAACTTACTTCAAAACAGAGCAAAAACAATCAAAGATTTCTCCAAAAAATTCCATACCATATCTTGTGCATGTCCAGCACAGACTCAGCATCTTACAAGAAAAAAGTTTACTTCTTCCATAAATCAAAACTGTTATCTCTCTGTCATTCCAACCTGCATCCTGGAGAGCCATTATCACATCCTTTGTTGTCTCTGTGGCGTCCAGAGAAAGACTAAAGAGGCAACTTCCTTCAAGATGGAGTTTTACAATTGAATACCCTCAGTGATTTTAGGTTAAACACTCACATGTAAAGAGCAGAGAACAACAGCTAACTCAGAGGAACCCATCTAACATTAAGCACTTTAATACCATGGATTTCAATGGGATAGGGTTTTGTTTTGTTTTTTGCTTTGGATTATGCCACTTATATGTTATCTGAACACTTTTACAGACAATGCACCATGTGTTTTTTGAGCTATGCAGAATTCTTAATTCTGATGAATGGTTCTATGTAAGTAAAGTGATATGTTGAAATGTATCCTGCAATTTCTCAAAAGTGTTTGTTCCTTAGAAAGAAGCTTTCATTTGTCTTCCTCATATTTTGGATGTTTTAAAATTTCAGTGGGTGTAGGACTCAGTTTACCATATAATTGTGAGGTGGCTGAGGGGTGTTTTCCCCCCATTAAGCATCTGTGGAGCATTCTGCAGCCTTCCCAGCTGCCTAATCTGAAAAAGACCCATTGCAGGAATTACCTCATTATGTCTTTCCCTAGGTTTTAATTGAAGCTGGGGAAGCCAAGCAGTCTCTCTACTGAGCATCTGAGATCAAAATGCCCACTAACTTTGTTTTATGTATGTTTTGTGTATGAATTTCTTTAAAGGTAAAAGTTTTGAAATCCAAAACTTTGCTCAGGAAAAAGGGGTACCAGCCAGGTCAGAAATGCTCCATGTTCTACCCTCTTACATCAAGTTTACTGCCCCAAACCCAGTACACATCTGGTGTATGGTGAAACAACTTACATTTACAAATGGTGCCGAATTTACCAGGTTTGCATCTTCTCTGCTGAATAGGGAAAAAACTCCCCTTTCACCTAAGAATACAAATCCAAAATTCCTGGAAATGCAGAAATAAAGTGGGGAAAACAAACATTCTGCAAGCTACTTTACCAGCTGGCCAAAGCAACAGCAACAGCCTGGCCATTCCTTGGCACCTAAACAGTGGCTATTTCTTTTTGAAACCATGACATTCTGCTCCAAATGATTGCTTTGCTCAATGCTGAAATCAATTAAGCACAATAAAAATATATGTCACCCATGCCAGTAATTTATGTAAGAATAATAAGTGATTAAAATCACTGGGCATTACCTTTCACACACACAGTAGTCGTTGCCAACAGGCAAAAATGATACAATTGAATGCTTTCGTAGGGAAGAGACTGGCTACAAAAAGCTTGCTCCCCCCTCATAATGATGTTTCCACACACGGTGCTAGGTGTAAATGAACTCATTGGCATAGAATTATACAGCAAATCAATTCATCTCATTAGTTGGGGAGATCAGCGAGATGCTTTCAGCTCAGAATAGTTTGGAGAGAAACTGTAGCATTTGAAGGACAGAAGCTACAGGCCTCTGTTTCCAAATAAAATTGTGGATAGTTAACTGCATGGCAGTTACTAATCAGGACACACACACAAACCCACAAGGACTGAAGCATTTTAGTTGTCTTCAGCTGCCCTGATGTTTAGACATATACTACACAAAATCTGGTAGCACATATTCTAGGCTGCATCAACAGAGGTCTAGTGTCCAGATCAAGGGAAGTAATGGTACTGCTCTGTTCTGTCTTGGTCAGACCACACCTGGAATACTATGTCCAGTTCTGGGCACCACAATTTACGAAGGATATTGACAAGCCAGAATGTGTGCAGAGGAGGGTGATCAGGATGATCAAGGATCTGGAAACCAAACCTCATGAGGAACAGTTGAGAGAGTTGGGTATGTTTAGCCTGGTAAAGAGGACACTGAGAGGAGATATGATAACTGTCTTCAAACATTTAAAGGGCTGTCACTAATTAAGGGTCTTAACCTCCAGAGCACAAAAAAGCAAGCTTGCTCCATCTTCCATGTGACACCCTTTTAGGTACAGTGGTACCTTAGGTTAAGTACTTAATTCATTCCGGAGATCGTACTTAACCTGAAACTGTTCTTAACCTGAAGCACCACTTTAGCTAATGGGGCCTCCTGCTGCTGCCGCGCCGCCAGAGCACAATTTCTGTTCTCATCCTGAAGCAAAGTTCTTAACCTGAAGCACTATTTCTGGGTTAGCGGAGTCTGTAACCTGAAGCGTATGTAACCTGAGGTACCACTGTATTTGAAGATGGCTCTCATATCTCCTGATCAAAGATTTGATGTTGGCTATGGTGTGTTTACTGAGTGTATGAGCAAACCTGGGCTCGTTGCCATGAAATGTCCATTACTCTGAGACCACAGACACGCTCAAACGACAATGAGGCTCCGACACTATTCTTGGGAGAAAAGTCTTCCAGAACTAACTTGAGGACCATCCCGACTGAAGAACACAGTCTTGTCACTCTCCTCTGGTTCACGGTACTCTTGTCGCCTCAGCCCTCTGCAGAAAAAGATTCCAAAATAAGGTGGGGCTCACTGTGTTGCAGTAAGGCTTCAGCTACAGCCAGACACTTGCAGAGACAACATCTTGTTCAGTTACCATAGTAGGACCCTGGGAGTTCCCAAAGAACTGCTTCCTTATATGACTGCACATTTTCCCTCTCTGTGTATACTGTAATTCCTCTACATTGTTCCTGTTTCAGTTCTTCAAGAAAAGGGAATCCAAGGAAAGAGATGGAGGGGCTGGAATAATTTTTAGCAAATAATTCCTGAGATCTCAGAATTACTGAAAAACTGATGCAGTGTTTTTGGAGCTCATTCTGGTACAAATTAAAACTCAATTCCTCATCTCAGTAAAGGATAAAGCAAATGCTTAAGCTTTGAGAAAATGAACTTCCACGGACCTCCTCGTGCTTAAAATTCATACAAAATTATGTCATTCACCGGATGCAAACAGCACCTTGAAAGACTAAACCCTTTATGGTTAAGTAGTAAAGGAACAAATGAGTTCAGGATGCCAGCAATCTGCAGAGTGGGGGGAAACCCTGGGGAGACTCCTTTATAAACTTGGAGTTGTTCCTTTGACATCTACTTGTGCAGTTTCTACGAGAACAAGACTGATCAAAATTTGACCTTGTGACTCTGTAACACTCGGTTTTCAAAAGGAAACAGCAACCATATTGATGTGATTTTAAAAATGCAGGAAGTGCAGGCGAATGGAGTTCATTACAGGCAGGGTAAAATAAACACTCAGTCTGCCAGCATGTGAAACCAACTACACTCATCTTCAGGAGCCTCTGTGCTTGCTGATTTCGGAGAGCTCATGGCAGAAGCTAAAACCACCCTCAACCTTGACCAGTAATCTTCAACCACTTTTGGTCTGTGGTTCCCCATTAGCCCAAACCTGGCCACACAGAACCCTGAGGCAAGGGCTGCAGATACAGCCTCCATCTCTCTCTTCCCAGAGAAGATAGGTACAGGCCAAAGGAACCACAATCCCATTTTGCATTTAGTGGTTTTTTTTTGGGGGGGTGGCACGCCTGGTTATTTATCTTTCCTAGATGGAGCATATAGTGCCTGTGGGAAAATTTTACTCGCAGCACCGAAGCCTACAGAATATCACAAAAAGGGGAGGTTGACTTGAATATGCACATTTCCTGCCATTACCCCTGCACTGTGGAATGCTCGCCCCTCTGCCGTACATAAAACATCACCCATCCACTGCTTTCGACAGCTTTTTGCACAAATATAAGATGCTGGACACCTGGATTGCCAGTAGTACATGTGAAAAGGGTCTAGGGTCGTAGCAGACCACAAGCTTAGCATGAGTCGACAGTGTGATGCAGCTGCAAAAACAGCTAATGCTAAAATTCTAATGGTAGAAGTTTGAATTGATCAAACCAAAATGCAGAAACACTGGCAGGGAAATGGTGGGTTTTTTAAGATCAAGCGGAGAGAGGCAATGGGAAGAAAAGAGTGGTTTTAAATTTAAGTTTGAGCAGAGCAAGTGAGGGCAGCAGGTTGATGGGAAAAGTGGTTTCAATAAAGCAAGAGGGGAGTTGGGAAAAGTTCTGTTGTGTTAGCTTTTGGTGTTAGCCCCTGTGTTGGACCCATCTCTGCTATTTCTCCTGATCAACTGGTACCTCATCAACTGAATGTACAGTTGATATACAGGGGTGGGCAACCAGCATAATCCCAATCACCCTTTATGTGGATGCAGTTAAGATTTCAAAAGAGCAGTGCTTGAAAGTCTTTAAATATCACTACAGCAATGTGGGAAGACCCATGAATAAGACATGGGTCTTCCCACATTTTCATGGCAGTCCTGTACCTATGCAAATTTGCTACAAGGATTTGGTATTGCTTGGTATATCCTGGAACAGACAGCTATGTTGGCTGGATTCAAGCTCACCTGGACTACACCCTAACGTGGAATGTCTTGGAAGGAGGTTCCACTTTTGGTTATGAAGAAATTTGCTTCAGATAGTGTCAGGGAACTGACATCAGAGCGAGAGGCGGAGGCAGGGCTCCAGAGCGATGCCGGAGAGGGGACCAGCAGGGGGGAAGGAATTCAGCGCAACACCAGTAGAGAAGGGAGGGAGATGGAGGAATTGGAGACTGGTCTCCAAGACCCTGCATCAGAGACTAGTGGAGAGAGCGCTGGCATACCCCTGCCTTCCCCTTACTTGTGCAGACGAGTTCCGCGCAGGGAAAATAGGAGGAGACTTGGAGTCAAACAGCTCTTATGCTGGAAAAGGTTCAAGAAACGCCCACTGACAGTTTCTGCAAGCGACTGATCGGCCACGGAGTGTGGGCTGTCAGCCAAGGCATGGTGAACCAGGCAATCGGACACAACTAGCAGGCAACGTACGCACAAGTAACCCCTTACAACCATTACAGATAGCCTTGTTCTCAGCATGGAATGCAACGTGCGAAACAACCCTCCATGTTTCTGTTTTCACACATTCAGAATACAAAAGTGTGGGCTGATGGGAGTTGTAGTTCTAAACATCCTGGAGGGCACCAGGTTGGCAAAGGATGCTATAAAGGAATTCAGGAGCAGGATATCTATCCGTCCTTGTTCTGCTCAGTGCCACTTAGAGCACAAGCATTCAGGACCTGATGGAGTTTTCTATAAACCTCTGCCAGATGGCGAGAGGTAGAAGCCAAGAGAATTTGGATGGGATAGAACTTTGTTAGAAAACAGAAAATTATTCCTGTCATACACATGGTGTGTGGATGAACAAAGCAAACAACTCATTATGCAACGTCAGAGCCATGTTTTGGTTGCTTATTTCTCTGTCTGCTCCCATTCAATATAAAAAATCAAGACGGGAAATAGTTTTGTTTGGTGATTTTCATCAGCATAAGGGGGAAGGGTTAGGAAAAAACACTCACTGAGCACCATGATTTCAGTCCTAATCTCTCTCTCTCTCTCTCTCTCTCTCTCTCTCTCTCACACACACACACACACACACACACACACACACACACTACAGTTGTGTTTTCTAAAACCACCACCAAACAGAAATATGAAAGGCAACCATGCCTTTTATGTACAATCTAGTTTGGCCCCTAAAGGAAACCAAGAAATCTGACTGCTTTGACTGAGGGCCAAGCTAGACATGATTGTAGCAGATCCTTTTGCCCCAATCAAATGCAAGGTGAAGGATTGTTCCAATTTTAAGGGCAAAGTGGGTGTGATAGCAAATAGTGCTAAACCATTCATCCTATGTTGCCTCTCTCCCCAAATGTTTTTCTGCAAGCAGGGCTTGCTTCTTGCATCGGAGTTCGGCTGAGGGAAAAGTCGTGTCAAGGGGCACATTGCTGGGAAGGTTTAGCATTCCTTTTCGTTCCCTGCTCTGCTCACCTCGTTTGTTCTTGAAATCAAATCCCCACCACCATTTTCTAAATGAAGTGCAGGAAATGGAGTTTTAAAGTGTCAGTCCATTGGTCCATCTGATTTGATGCTGGCTATACTGACGACAGGAGCGAGCTGGCCGTAAATCACCCCTTTCAAGTTCGAGTTAACTCTTTATTAGCATGAACAAGATCTGCACAAACTTGGCAGAGTGTTAGGCCTACCAAATGAGCATAGCAGCTCATCCCTGGTAGGTTTTGCCCCATGCATCAGTTGCTGGGACTGAGTCCCCACAGCTGTCTAAGTCCCCCTCCTCTCCAGGGCTTTTCCCAAGCAATTGGAGACTGTGCCTGCCTGAAGCCAATCTCTCCTCTGCCCTCTTCATGCCTCTTCTGGTTCTGGGAGACAAGGGGGGATGGGAACTTATTGTAGCAGGAGGGGGAGACACACCCATGACTCTGCATCAGCTTGACTTATCTCTGCCTCTTGGCCTCCCTCCTCCCATTCTCCTCACAGTCTTCTCCTGCTGACCACTCATCATTGTCCCACCACCAATCCCCAGCCTCTGAGCTTGTTTCCCTTGGGGCTTCCCCAGCTGGTTCCTTCCACCATTCCTCTGCGTCCAGCCAGCCCCTGACAATTGACTGGTAGTGGATCTCTGGGGTTTCGGAGAGGGGTCTTTTCCAGCCAAGGGTTGGACCTGTGACCTTTTGCATCCATAGCACATACTCTGCCCCTAAGCCATGGCCTTTCCGCCGTGGGTCACTTCCATGATTAAACACATGGATCTGTCCTCATTACCTCTAACTGGGTGGAGAGAATATGTAATTCAGCTGCTGCAAAATGTTAGACATTTTATTCCAGGATCAGATAAATCTAGGCAGGAGAGTCAGTGGTGCCCCTCATCTGTTTCAGGCCCATGGTACAAAGCAGTTCCCACGGCATTGCCATATTGCATCTATCTGGGTGCCCATCAATATGCAGATGATACCCAGCTCTACCTCTCTTTCAAATCAGAACCAGTGAAGGCGGTGAAGGTCCTGTGTGAGTGTCTGGAAGGGGTTGGAGGATGGATGGCGGCTAATGGATTGAGGTTGAATCCTGACAAGACAGAAGTACTGTTTTGGGGGGACAGGGGGCGGGCTGGTGTGGAGGACTCCCTGGTCCTGAGTGGGGTAACTGTGCCCCTGAAGGACCAGGTGCGAAGCTTGGGAGTAATTTTGGACTCACAGCTGTCCATGGAGGTGCAGGTCAATTCTGTATCCAGGACAGCTGTCTACCAGCTCCACCTGGTACACTGGCTGAGACCCTACCTGCCCGCAGACTGTCTCGCCAGAGTGGTGCATGCTCTAGTTATCTCCCACTTGGACTACTGCAATGCGCTCTACCTTTGAAGGTGGGGCTACCTTTGAAGGTGACCCGGAAATAACAACTAATCCAGAATGCGGCAGCTAGACTGGTGACTGGGGGCGGCTGCCAAGACCACATAACACCAGTCTTGAAAGACCTACATTGGCTCCCAGTACGTTTCCAAGCACAATTCAAAGTGTTGGTGCTGACCTTTAAAGCCCTAAAAGGCCTCGGCCTAGTATACCTGAAGGAGCATCTTCACCCCCATCGTTCTGCCCGGACGCTGAGATCCAGCGCCGAGGGCCTTCTGGCGGTTCCCTCATTGCGAGAAGCAAAGCTACAGGGAACCAGGCAGAGGGCCTTATCGGTAGCGATGCCCACCCTGTGGAACGCCCTCCCATCAGATGTCAAAGAGATAAACAACTACCTGACATTCAGAAGATATCTTAAGGCAGCCCTGTTCAGGGAAGTTTTTAATGTGTGACATCTTAGTGTATTTTTTGTCTTTGTGGAAGCCGCCTAGAGTGGCTGGGGAAACCCAGCCAGATGGGCGGGGTACAAATAATAAATTATTATTATTATTATTATTATTATTATTATTATTATTATTATTATTATTATTATTGTAATGGTTATATGGGGTTGCTCGTGCGTAAGTTGCTGCCACTCCTGGCTAGGTAGCCTGGTTAAACCTTTCCTGGCTGGACAGCCCTTCACTTCGTGGCTGTTCAGTCACTAGCAGAATCCGTCAGTGGGCGTTTCTTGAACTTCTTCCAGCAAAGAAGTTCTTTGACGCCAAGTCTACGCCTACTTTCCCTGTGTGGAAGTCTTCTGCGCAGGGTGGGTGTGGGTAGCGGAGGACCTGTGCTCTCCCCGCTGGTCTCCGGCGAAGAGTCCTGGAGCCCCCTCTCCGATTCCCCCATCCGCCCCCCTTTATCCCCGGTGTTACGCTGATTTCCTTCCCCAGCCGATGAGTTCCCTCTCTCCCTGCTTGGCCCTTCTCCGGCATCGCTTGGGAGCCCTGCCTCCACTTCTGGCTCTGATGTCAGTTCCCTGACAATTATTATTATTATTATTATTATTATTATTATTATTATTATTATTATCTGGCCAGGCAGCCCCATAACCTATGGTGAGGCATTAAGCTTGAGGTCTTCAACCTGCGCTTGTTATATTTATAGTAGACAAGAACGCTTGTTGAGTGGCTAGCTGTGCTAATGCTAACTGCTTCCAGTGACAGTTTCTTGGCAAGAACGGAGGTTGAGAAGTTAACATCCGTACATCATGCAGGAACAAGTTGCAACATAAGTAAACAAGAGGCATTATAGTGGTAGCACTTCCTGATAACATTACAAGAGCTAAGGATGAGGGGGATTCCTTGGAGCCATTTCATTAATCCTTTTCTTCCCCTTTCCTGTGCAATTCCACAGCTCTTTCCCTTTTAATTCCACAGCTTCACCTTAAAATTTCACTGCAGGCAAAATGCAGCAGCAACTCAAGTCCCAGATCCAATTGTCAGTTTCACTCAGTGCATGGTGAGAGACATTTTTTCCACAGCATCAAACTCCCAACTGGACAAACAGAGAGTTGGAGGAGAAATTTGTTTGGTCTACATTTTAAAGCATAACCAACCTAACTCCCCCAGTGCTAAATATATATATGCAGATTGGGATGCAGCTATCAATCAGATAATGCACTCTTCTCAATTTTGCAATACACAAATGTGCATTTTAGGGGAAGGATGCACACAAAAAGCCTACAAAATGGGTATGATTCAAACAGATGTGGAAATTGTGAGAATTGAACTTAAGATGGGGGGGGGAGAAGAAAATTTACAGAAACTAAACTTGACAGGTTCATCCAGCCCTAAAACCATATGAGCAACTTTGTCAAGAAATGTGAGGTCAACCTTTTGAAATACAGTGGTGCCTCGCAAGACGAAATTAATCCGTTCCGTGAGGCTCTTCGTATAGCGGTTTCTTCGTCTTGCGAAGCAAGCCCATTGACAGCTTAGCGGATTAGCGCTACAGCTGTCAAGCGGCTTCCAGCGATCAGCTGTTAAGCGGCTTATCAGCGGAACAGCTGATAAGCGGCTTAGCGGCTTAAGAAAAGGGCGAAAAAAGCAGAAAAAACCAGCGGGGGGATGCAAGATTTTTTTCGTCTTGCGAAGCAACCCCATAGGGGAATTCGTTTTGCGAAGCGCCTCCAAAACGGAAAACCCTTTCGTCTAGCGGGTTTTTCGTCTTGCGAGGCGTTCGTCTTGCGGGGCACCACTGTAAATAGATAAAGAAAAATTGCATAATCGCCACATTTTGTAGGGGCAGATAAGATACAAATTTAATGACGACAGAGGCCTGCTTTGAACACCTCCTGATCTCAGTCCCTAAGATGATGTTAGCACTAATATATCAGGTCCTACTATATCTAGAGTAAGAAAATCCAGGTTATGTGAACAGGTGGGCAACCCAGTCACCAGACTGATGGAAGAATGGTTACATCTTGAGAAAAAGATAAACACATATACTGCAGCTTTTTCACTACTTTAAAGGTTATTTAAGGCAATAGTGCAGGCATAGGCAACCTCAGCCCTCCAGATGTTTTGAGACTACAATTCCCATTATCCCTGACCACTCATCCTATTAGCTAGGTATCATGGGAGTTGTAGTCCCAAAACATCTGGAGGGCCAAGGTTGCCTATGCCTGCGATAGTGCAATGGAATCCAACACCAGCCCAAGTGCCAAGAATAAACCATGAGATCTCCAATCTCTGTTGACATTTGCAAAAATTAACAGTGATGTTCTCTATAGTTGGTAGACTTGGGAAATTAAAAAAATATATACCTCATGCTATTGTTTTATGAGAACAAAGCATTTTGGGAACCTAGGAATTAAAAGATCAAGTTTCTAATGGAAAAAAGTCTTTCTTTCTAATTTGATAGTGGCAACTAGAGCTGCTTTATCTAAATACTGGAAACTCCCCTCAGATTCCTAGGATGTGGGAATGTGTCATGTCAAGGTGTAGAATCAAGCGCTGGGTTGGCTCACGGGAGCTATGTAGATGCTATAGAGACTAGCAAATGTCAAACTTTACTAGAATTATTCTAGTATCAAATTCTAGTGTCAAATGCAGTTTTTGTCTTCATTTGCTGGATTCATGGGCCATCTTCAAAAAGTAATAGAAAACAAAATTTCCCTTTAGGCAAAATATGGACACAACACTAATACTGTAGAACTCTGCATCAATATCTTCTGAGGAAGGTTTCAAGAAGGCTCAACTCACGACAGGGAGGGGAGGGAGAACCTTTTCGTTCTTGCATTTTCACTTGGCGTGCATAACAGAGTCCTCTTCTCTTCCCTTCCCTTCCCTTCCTTTCCCTTCCCTTCCCTTCTCTTCCCTTCTCTTCTCTTCTCTTCTCTTCTCTTCTCTTCTCTTCTCTTCTCTTCTCTTCTCCAGTCTATGATTCTGCTCTGCACCCAAAGGGGGTTCACTCTGGAGAGGATGGAGGCAATGGACTTATGCTCTTCAACTGCTGAAAAGAAAGCAATGTATGGTGCAATGCCTTGTATACACTTACTTGGAAGTAATTACTACTATGTCAAATGGGATTTGTTTCTAGGTAACCGCACACGGGATTTCCACCTTCAAAGATGAGGCGAGGAACAAGAATCTTTTTCTTCCATTATGGCATAAAAGCAAATGGGCGGAAGCATTACATGAATTAGAGCGTGTGGGGTTTTTTAATAGTACTGCCAACTCTCCAATACAGAACCATGATATATAATGGTCTACAATAAACAAAGGATGGAATTGGGAGAAGGACGAGATGATTCCCTTTAAAAGGAAGCCGGATTAGATTTGCAAGGAGAACGGCAGCAGAGCAAAGAGACGTCATCTCGACATAAACTGAAATGGCCAGAAACAGGTTTTGTTTTCATTTGTTTAAAATCCACTTCAATGAATCGTAGAATTGTAGAGTTGGAAGGGACCCTGAGGATCATCTAGCCCCCTGCAAGGCAGGAATATTCAGCTGTCCCATATGGGGATTGAACCTTCAACTTTGACGTTATCAGCACCATGCTCTAACCAACTGAGCTTGGACAATTGCCTAACATAAAACATATCAATGGATAACAATACAAACTGAGAAGCTATATTTTAATTTCTGGGTTGCTGGAAGAGCTAAACACTTAAGAACTGCTTTGCAGCAGTATTCCAAACAAGTAATTTATCTTTCATTTTAAAGTGACTGCAATAATTGATATGGTGAGTAAATGTAACAATGAATACATACATACATACATACATACATACATACATACATATATGTATGTATCTTTACTAGTGTTGTGGGAGGACTAGGGATGAGTAAGTAGCTTGGTTTGGTTTGCAATATAAGGCTGACTTACTTCATTTGCACTTCCTGAAACAATATGCAAACCGGTACATGGCTATCTTCCGAAATTTGCACTTCCTTGAATTTTGTGGTGCAGTTTTCCAACCAAAAGAAGTGCATAAAAATGTGTGTATTACTAAAAATGACATACAAAAATGTTTGTAGAAATGTGTATATTAGGCAAATTGCATACAATAAAAGTTTAAACTAGGAGAAATGTTGTGAACTGAAGATAAGATAGGGGGGAGGGGAGGACCAAAATTGACAGATTCATCCATTCCTACCCATAAAGAAGGCTAATCGCCGAAGAATTGATGCTTTTGAATTATGGTGCTGGAGGAGACTCTTGAGAGTCCCATGGACTGCAAGAAGACCAAACCTCTCCATTCTTAAGGAAATCAGCCCTGAGTGTTCACTGGAAGGACAGATCCTGAAACTGAGGCTCCAGTACTTTGGCCACCTCATGAGAAGAGAAGACTCCCTGGAAAAGACCCTGATGTTGGGAAAGATGGAGGGCACAAGGAGAAAGGGACGACAGCGGACAAGATGGTTGGACAGTGTTCTCAAAGCTACCAACATGAGTTTGACCAAACTGTGGGAGGCAGTGGAAGACAGGAGTGCCTGGCGTGCTCTGGTCCATGGAGTCACAAAGAGTCGGACACGACTAAATAACAACAACACCCACCAGAAAACACTTAATAAATAGAGAAGCTTGCTATTTCCCTCCAACAGAACACCTAAGTAGGTTATTAGCTATTTTTAAACACTCTTTCAGCTGCATGCACTCTATCCACAGTGTGGAGTGTAAGTTTCCATGTCTGCAATGAATTGCTTGTATTTGGCCATCACAAGCTGCCGAGCCATTTGTTCTCTTGCGGGGCCAGCTCTGTCACGAGGCAAAGTGAGCCTCATGGATCAGAAGGCAGATTGGAGGGGAGCACAGAATCAGTGGCAGCCTCTGCCCATCTGACTTTCTTGCTGACTCCAGATGTATCTATCAGTTTGCCCACTCTCTCTGCACCTTGTTTGGTCGCCCTGCTCACTCCCCCCCACAACTGCCCCACTCTCCTCTCCATCTCCATGGCTCTCCCTCTGTCCCTAATCACTCACTCGCCTCCCCATCCTGCTCAGCCCTTCCTACCAATTGGCCCACTCTGTCCCCCTCTCCTGCCCTCTCCCCCCACCCATTTATTCACCTGCCTAGTTATGCATTTAGTTGGAAGATTTCTGACTTGCCCTTTACCATAAGGTCCCACATAGAACATTTCCAAAATCACATAGAACATTTCCAAAACAAAACTTGCTCCCTCCCCTTGCATTGCTTGCTTGCTCTGATCCCACCCACCCTAAAACCCCGCTCTTAACATCTGGTGAAAGATGAGGGCAAGGGCATTTGCTGGTCCACCACACCTTGGACAGGGCCTGGTAGGACCAGGGTTAGGTTTGGAAAAATCCTTGTTTCCCTCAGGTATCCCTAAGGTGATGAGTTGAAGTGAAGAAAGAATTGCTGCCTGATTCCTAGGGCTTTTGTACCCTACAAGTACCTGAACCAAACATCTGGCATAAGCTGATGTAGCCTAAAGTCCTTTTAGTCTGAATCATTTGGTAAAAATAGAACAAAATATATATTCCCTGTGCAAAGAACCAAAAAAAACAAAGTAGGAATTCTGCGAGGGAGAACTACTGCTATATGTGTGTTTCAAGACGCATTTATTACACAACACATACCTAAGCAGTTCTCCATGACCAACTCTTGAGTGAGCTGTTTTTCTCCTCCTGCCCAAGTCTCCGAAAATGTGTGACGCACGGCTGGGAAAGGTTAAGTCAGCCTGCAAGGAAGCTCAGGGCAGGAAGTACAGATTGTTACAGACATGTGGACCACTAGCCAAACCATCAACAACACGACTGCTCCAGTTAACTGCTTTTCATTTCAGAAGTGTCTCATTGCTTCCTTTGCTGCCTTTGCCCTGCAGCTAGTTGGAAGACAGGCCTGCTCTTTTCACTGAACGTGTGATGAAGATTGCTGAGGTTTTAACACGACTAGAAAACGTGTGGCTTACCTTGCTCGGCCTTCTTTTAGCTCCGCAGGTAAGAGCAGCCCGAGAAGTACAGCCGCTGTCACTGAGCAGATGTTCTCCAGCCTCGGAGCAGGCATCTCCTTATTGCTGCATGCAAAATGAGGGGCGGTGCAAAGGATATTGAATGCTTCAGGATTCAAGCAACATATGTAAATTCTACCTGTCTTGCTTCTACATACATTGACACACCTCTCTGCCCTCTATCTGGGCAAGCGAGAAGCACTTATCATTCAAAGAGAAAGCAAAGCACAACCTGTTAGACCTGAGTGGCCACATTTGGCCTTCAAGGCTGAAGTTTTCCACCCCTTTGCTTTGTGTTTATTATGCTTTCTCTTCACCGGTGATTCAATATTGCGTGACCAGGTGGCGACAGCCCCAGCCCCCAGGGATCATAAGGAAGGTATAAAGACTCTGACAATGTTATATGGAATTAAAATTAGGCCACAACTTTCTTAAACTTCTGAATGTAGGAAGACCTTGGCTTAGGCCCTGGGCGTGTATCCCTCCCAGCCCCACAGCTGGGGGGAACTGGGGCTCATCAGGGTAAATGGGATATGGGGGTGCCCTGAGAGACATAAGTGTAGCAGGCAGCCAAGCCCATATCCCCACACACAGGGTAGTTCACTGACATCCTTTCAGTCTATAGCCAGTGACACCTATTTATGTAACCCCTTTAAGAGGGGGACCCTGGAATCACCACCACAGGGGGGTGTCACACACACACACCATATAGGGAAGAAAAGACTAAAGGATTCCACCCAAGGCCATAACCGCCAAAGTTGTGACGAATTGCTATAGGGAAGACAAAACCTGCTACTGCAGGAAAATTTCTTCCTGGTCCTTCAACAGCAACCAACCAGTCAAAGACCGTAGCAGCGCCCACTATACAGGAAGAAAAAGTTAACCTGCAAACAAGAAACATTAAACAAAGGGAGGGGAGGGAGGGTGAATCTCCAGAGCTGACTGCCTGGCTATTGTCGGCTCCACCCCCTATTTATAAATGGGGCTGGCCCCACCTCCCAGCAAGAAACTTGATTGCTGAGGCTGGGAATGAACCTCCAAAAATTAACACTAAGAGGCAAGCCAGCCCCTGTTTGCCAGTATGCTCCCTGGGAACTGTAGCACCATGCGCAATCCCTCAAAGGGCACCCACAATGTAAAGTGTGAGTGCTCATGGTTGCTTGTCTGAGGTTGCTCATATGTAGAACTTTTCATAGGATCTGAGCTTTTCTCTTCAACTTAGCATAGCCATCCTGTCTGAGGCAACAGACACAAGCAATATCAGCAACCACCTCTCCTACTAAGCTGCCTCCTGTTTAGAGCAGAAATAAATATTTGCAGCACTTGAAATTCACCAGAGTGCCCAGTTCTGCCATTTACCTTCGGACTGGTTTTCAGTTAGCTCTTACAGGACCAGCCTTCAAGTGAACCTGTAAAACCTACCTCTTCAGTGTTGCTTTTTTGCAAGAGTGTAAATCAGGTCCTCCCTTAAAGAGGGCACGTGTTGCGGTGAGACTTGGCAACCAAACCCTGTGTTGTGGGTGGGTACGATTGGATAGCCACAACACCCGATTGGTAGGTCCCTTGATGCAGGGTTTGATCAGGCCAATGGCACGCAGCCTAAACGGATCAAGGGACCTATATATACCTATGCACATGACCCAGAGCTTCCTCTTTCAGCCCATACATTCGGAACACCCACCCACCTCTCCCTACTTTTAGGGCTGTGCGCTTGGCCTTGTTATGCTGTTGTGTGTTGTCTCTCGTTGGGACAGGGGCACAGCAGGAATTTCCCTACTTGGCTGATTGGCTGGTGCCATTTGGGTTTCGCCTGCCGTGTAGCAAATTGTCACAACTTGTAAGGTTGCGGATAGGCTCTGGTTCAGGTGATAGGGATGGGAGAACGCTCTTGCCATCCCTATGTGGAGGGTATTCCATTAAAGGAATTCAGGGACTCAGTGGTTTGGTCAACCCCTGAGAGGGGGTTGTGCCTGTGCCTGAGTCCAGGGGGGCATTTGGGTGGCGGAGATAGCCTGTTCCCAGCTTTCCACCTATCCAGGTGTTCACCCTAGGCTGACCTCTGTTGGTGCCCTGGATCAGCGCTACCTGCTACGGTTCAGGGAGCTAGTCGAACCAGAGCCTATGCAACCACTCACTTGCTGTAATCAGTAAAGTTGTGGCCTAAATTGTGCCAAAAACCAAACCAAGATTTGAGTCTTGTCTGGATTTATTTAAGGGAGGGGGGTTTAAAGGTCTGAACATGCAAATAACTTTTTGCGATTCAGAGCAACTTTATTGCAGTAATGCACACACACACACACACAAATATGTACAGTGATTTTTTCTGGGGGGATGCAGGGGGACGTGTACCCCAAATATTTTGTGAATCTTTGTACTTTTGTCCATTTACTGTATTTATTTTTCCCAATTTTAACTATAAAATTGATTTTCTTGAGTCAAAATGAGAGCACCCCTAAACATTTTTAAGAAAAAAAAGAGCACTGAATATGTATATTGTATATATACTGCATCTTTGTATCCTTTCCTTTATTTATGGTGCTTTGTGAGGATCTATCCCAGAAAAAAATGGGTTGTAAATACAGTGGTACCTCAGGTTAAGTACTTAATTCGTTCCAGAGATCCGTTCTTAACCTGAAACTGTTCTTAACCTGAAGCACCACTTTAGCTAATAGGGCCTCCTGCTGCTGCCGCGCCACCGGAGCCCGATTTCTGTTCTTACCCTGAAGCAAAGGTCTTAACCCAAGGTACTATTTCTGGGTTAGCGGAGTCTGTAACCTGAAGCCTATGTAACCTGAAGCGTCTGTAACCCGAGGTACCACTGTACTAACAACAGGCAATAATAACTATGAAGGCAAAGACAAAACGGGGGGGGGGGGGAGAGAGAATAGTAACTTTGCAAATAAGTTCCAAAGTGTCAAAAATGCAAGATGTATTTTGGCACTCACAGAAGTAAACACACAATTAAGTAGGCTGAGTCAGCTCAGCCTTCGTCCAGAACATTTTGGAACAAGCCATAAATGGGCAATTGATCTAAAACAAGTAACGTAATAGCAACACCCCCTGGAAAGCAATTGTGCTTTCAGGGTATCAGAAAACAACATCCTTTCCCCAGGAAAACTTTTGCTCCCATCCTGTTTCTTTTGTAAGTAATGCGCATGGGTGAGTTCATCTTTAAAAGTCAGGACAAAGTTTTTGGCTAGGAGCTTTGTACCGGAGCAGGGAGGAGATGCTTTGCTAACATCAGCAAAGGATCTGTGGGGAATTCGGAGATGGTGCTGAAGAAAGCAAAACACATGCTCAGGCGGGACAATTTGTACTTCACAAACACCGAACAGCCAGTACATATTTGCTATGTGAACAGAAAAGGCACAGTTTGCTTACTATGAAAAAGTCCCTTCCGTTATTTTCAAACCTATCGCTATTTGGTATTTCAGGATCTGGATTTTGTTTCAGAAGCAGCAACAAAACACAGGAGCGGCCAAAAACATTCCAGTCAAGTCACAAATTACTAATAAGGAAATAAAAGGGCTTTGAAAGAATGACTCTAAAGGAAAAATATGTCTCGCTGATGCACTAATAGCTGCAACACTAGTTCAGAGGGAGACAGCTAGTTATAGCCTGGGCTGCATGTATGTTGTGATGGCTCTCAGAGTGGAGAGGAAAAACATGCAAGTTGGTGGTGCTGAGTGCAGAATTCAGCTTCCATTTTTGTTTTTTGTTTTATGTTTTAAATAACTTTCTAGCCCTTATGACTAGAAAGATAGACCTGAAAATGTGTGATCGGAAAACCTGGATAGGTTCGTATGAGGGAATAGGTCTTTCAGATAGGTAAATAAGGTAAAGGCAAAGGACCTCTGGGTGGTTAAGTCCAGTCAAAAGCGACTATGGGGTTGTGGCGCTCATCTTGCTTTCAGGCTGAGGGAACTGACGTTTGTCCACAGACAGCTTTCTGGTGCAACGGGACACCGTGACAGAAACCAGAGTGCATGGAAACCTTGTTTACGTTCCCACCGCAGCGGAACCTATTTATCTACTTGCACTTTTTGGCGTGCTTTTGACCTGCTAGGTTAGCAGGAGCTGGAACAGAGCAATGGGAGCTCACCCCATCGCAGGGATTCAAACTGCTGCCCTTCTGATCAGCAAGCTCAAGAGACTTTGCACAACGCCACCCGCATCCCCCTAGGGATGTAGCAATGCAGAACCTGTGCCATTTGCTTGCAATGTTGCATTAAATGCAAGCATGTCATATAGTCCCAATTCCTCACGATGGCAACACCACTGTAGATAGCTCAGGACACAGATACCTGAACAATCGCCTGCTCCCTTATTCACCTGCCGTGACTGAGGTCATCCAGTAATCCCTTTCTCACACCACCACAGTTCACTGAGATATGATATGTGGCAACTTCATGAGACGACATTCTCAGTAGTAGCACCCTGACTCTGGAATGCCTTTCTTTCTCCCATGCGATCAGCACCAATACTTGGCTGCTGTAGTTACATTGTTAGGATATTGCTTGATTTTATATTAAGTTTTATTTAAATGACTTTTTTTGTATGTTAACATTGTTCCTCACATAGGGGGTATGTGAACACTGAAGAGTGGGTTACGAAATAAATAAATATTCAAAGTACTTCACATTACATTATCCTGGTAATCGTTACAACAACCTAAACCACAAAGACTAGGGGAAAACATTTTGCAGTATATCTACACCCAAACACACACACACACTGACCTATAAGAAATTATTTGCACCAGTAGCACAACCTAACTTATTCTGGATCTTTTCATGGCTCAGCAGAAATCTGCTTCTCCTAAAACTGAATTCTTTGCTTTTCTCTTGGACTTTGTATTGAGGAAAGGCACAACAACAGTACTGTACTGTATTTACAGCAGATATCTGCCCAAACAACTTGCCCACTCTTCTGCCACACTGAGCAACAGATTCCTGCATTGCAGGGGGTTGGACTAGATGAACCTTGTGGTCCCTTCCAACTCTACAGTTCTATGATTCTACGATCGACTAAGCACACTGGCCATGACCTTGATTTTTGGATACAGTGGAACTTCCAATTTTTGGATGGCAGCTATGCAATATCTTGAGGGAAGATTCTCAGGGAGTTTAATGGTACTGAAGTCTTTCTTCCTCAAATAAAAAAGTAATTATCCAACTGTTAAAAACCATTAAAAAAACCCATCTGCATTAAAAATCCCATGAACAATGATTAAACAAGGAAGTAGAAAAGGCTTGTTCACATAGATGAGCATCTGCATAAATTATGCATAGTACCCATGAGCCAGTAGTAAGAATCTAGCATACCCTTCTAGTCAGTGCAATCTATAACGTATGATAAGGTCGTCTGATGAGGTTGCCAGTGGAGATCAAAGTAAGAGAGAGGACCGATCTCTAGATTCCACCCCTTCACTGATACCCTGAAACCTCACATATTTAGACCTTGCATGGGTGGAATCCGCCTCCCAAAAAATTGCAGGCACACACAAACACCCCAATTCAGATTGGGACCACAGTGGGTCCAAAAGGCTGACGCCTCCCTTTCTCCCACAGGATGGTTCTGATCCAGATAAGGGTCCCTGTGCTATTTATTGGATAGCAATTCAGTAACATCACATCTTCTTTGGTCCTGAGAGTTGATTCACACAGCTGTTAGGTCAAAAACCTAAAAAATGTTATGTGGCAGTAAGGCTGACACAGGGGAGATTGCTTAATCCCATGTGGCCAGATTGGGATTGGGATCCAGAGCGGATCAAAATTTGATAGGATATTTTTACCCATTGTATCCTGCAGTAGCTCTTCTTGAAGAAACAAGTACTCCACTATAAAGACCCTGTAACTAACAAAAGCCAGAATATCTATGTATATAGGTGTTCTGGAAATTATCTCAAATACATGCACCATCCTGTAGTATAATTTGAGGAATCATTTAGTAGATCTTGGGAAACTGCTTAAATGACAAAGCTTTTAAAGTATGCCTTCAAATATCTTCTAAAGGTTGTACAATTACTTATCTCCTTGGCTCAGAGGTCACATAACTCCATGCCTTCTGACATTTCTCCCATGAAAATAGGGACATCCTACTATACACAGCGGGTGGTGCTGTGGGTTAAACCACAGAGCCTAGGACTTGCTGATCAGAAGGTCGGCGGTTCGAATCCCCATGATGGGGTGAGCTCCCGTAGCTCGGTCCCTGCTCCTGCCCACCAACAGTTTGAAAGCACATCAAAGTGCAAGTAGATAAATAGGTACCGCTCCGGCGGGAAGGTAAATGGCGTTTCCATGCACTTTTCTGGTTTGCCAGAAGCAGCTTAGTCATGCTGGCCACATGACCCAGAAAGGCGAGATGAGCACCGCAACCCCAGAGTCAGTCACGACTGGACCTAATGGTTAGGGTCCTTTTACCTTTACTTTACCTTTACTATACCCTCCAACATTTATCCAGTGAAAATAGGGACCCCCTAAGGAAAAGTGGGGCATTCTGGGATCAAATCAGAAACTGGAATGGCTTCTATAAATCTGGGACTATCCCTAGAAAATAGGGGCACTTGTGGGGGGGGGGGGTCTCCAAGGGTCCCTCAGAAAATTGCCCATGAGGAAATGTAGCCCACATGGGCTGAAAAGAGGTTATTCACTGAATAATTCAGAGGTCCAGTCATAAATATGGGAGGGATGGGACTACTGATTGTGTAAAATGTCCTTAAAATGGTGGCCCTTCCACTGAATGTGCATCCCTTTGATTCTACCCAGATCCTTATTACCAAAAATTTGAAAAGCTAAGATTTATAAAGCAGCCCCTTCTCTCTCTGCCACCACTCTGCATAGCGATTATCTTTTTAAGGAGCATGTGTGTTCTTTGAGAATGAGATGTTTGAGTATCAGAACATTTCAGCCAGCCTCCTCTGCTGGCAGAAGCTACAGCCGAAACTGGAGACCTCCCAGCCGCACAAGATTCCTTGCAGGAGGAGGAAGGGAGGTGGAGATTAGAAATAAAAAACAAATCCATGCGTTGCCTGAGGGAGAAGGGATAAATAAACAGAGGGAGCCCTGTTCTAAGATCTCTTGCTAGGCTGGCTTTCTCAGCAGCTAGCTGGTGTGTGTTGTGTTACCCAAACGCCGAACTAATTCCCTTTTTTGGTTCTGCACAAACCTTTTCTAGGAAACAAGAGGAGGAGGGGAGCATAAAAGCTCCAAAAATCAGACCTTTCGCTGTTTTTATAACCATTTTAGACAAAAGAATCCTTTTGTGCTAGAGAACGGCTTTACAGCCACAAGACATCTCGGCCACGAGCAGGGTGGTGTATGTGCGTGTTTAATGACCGCTTCCCACTTAAAACGGGGGGCACCCTTTGCGTGGATGCGCGCAGCCCCTAAATCTGGAGCAGCTCCATCAGCATAGGCTTGGCTTTGCCTCCCCTCAGGTGGGATACCTGGAGGTCTCCGCCTACCTCAGTCAGTTGTCCAATCCCACCTGGGGGAAGCGTTGCCAAGGAGACCAGGCCACGTAGGGGAGGGATTACCTGCCCACACAATAGAAGGAGGATCTTACCTGGGAATCTCTCACTTGGCTCCAGAGCTTCTCCCACCCTACCCACCCTCAGTTAATGTCTTATTTTGCAGGTTAACTTTTCTTCACAGGTTTTGCAGGTTAACTTTTCTTCACAGGTATGCAGGCGCTGCTACGTTAAGGTCGCTGTTAAAGGGCCGGAAAGGAATTTCCCTGCATTGGCAGGTTTCGCCTTTCCCGTAGCAAAAACGTCACAACTTTGGCGGTATCAGGCCTTGGGCGGAATCCTTTAGTCCATCTTCCTCTTTGCGGCGGCAATACCAGGGTTCCCCGTTAAAGGGGTTTCTGAAGGGAGGCTTTGCCCATACGCCGAAAGGTCATCATTGCTCTCCCCTGCGGCGGCGGCGGCGTAACGTGGGCGGCTATCTCTGCTTGAACATATATTCTCCAGAGCCGGCCCATCCCCCCCACACACACACACTGGATAACCCTGATGCTCCCTAGGTCCCCGGCTGGGGACTGGGGAGGGAGAACGCCCAACGTGGGCAGGGGCAGAGGCAAAAGTGGCCAGAGCAACAGATATAAATCTTATCTATGTGCAGCAATTAAGTTTATGAGAAGGCCGAGAGGCCTCTTCCTACCACTGATATTACACTAAACTCACTATATAAATAAATGGAATGACTTGAGTGAGAAAGTGTCTAGCTTTGCCACCGTGTCTCCTCCACAGGGTGGGACCTCATTCCCTGCCCCCCCCACTGTCTCTCTTCTCCACCTCAATCTTCCTCAGTGTTACCCTCTTCCCCTTCCGTGCCCCAGCGGCCTCTGTTTCACTTCTCTCTGCCTCCTCTGTCTCACATCTCCCCCCTTTCCAGTCCACCCTCATCCCTCTTTGAAGCTGCCACCACATCCCCCAGCATCCCTCTGCCTCCCCTAATCAGCTCCAGCTGTTCTCCTTGCCGGATCTCAGGCTGCTTCAAGAGCCAAAGGTGCATGCCTATCATATGACATCCAGGTACGCCACTCTTGGCTGTTCTAAGGGGCCTCAGTTACACAGATGCCGGGGCTGTGCTCAGAGGTGGTCCTCTACACGTGCCAACTATCCAAATTTTATTCAGGAAGCTCCATCCATTGGGTGCTTCAAAATTCTTCTTTAAAACCCAGCTGTTTACCCCAGGCCTATTGGATGCTTGAGAAGATAATCCTGTTCAGTTGTTGACTTGTTTTAAAGGATGGCGTTTATAATACAATGCATGTTTAAATTGCATTGGGTTCTTATCTTCCTTCATATTATCTTGTTCATGCTCTTTTGGTTTTATCATTTCTGTAAACCACCTGTAATTCCTGTAAACATATTTGCCAGAAAGGTTAAGTGTGGTGTATACGGTACATTCTCTAAATTGAATGAATGACTGAATGAATGAATGAAGGTTCCTCAATGAGGACTTGAAAGGATGGACAAGGATCCCCAAAAGGTAGCTTGCCTACTACATTTTCCACGACCAGACTTATCAGAACAAGGGGACCCAGCTTTCTGTATTTTACATTGCTCTCTGGATCTTGTCCCCATGGACTTTGCAGGAACCAGGGGTAGCAGCTATGCAGAAACAATATGCTAGCAGTATTCTAGGCATTTTGTCATGATAAAAGAAGAAATCAGGGCTGGACAGAAGTGGCTTATATCGGTTTATCTTTTATCCTTTTTACAACCAGCGGTGAAAATGTTAAGTCACTTTCCATTCCCAAGTCAGCTCTCTTATCCATCTCCATACCTGGTTGTCCTCTACTTCTGGAAAACAAAAATGAAATAAAAATGCACACCTGCATGTGAAAATGGGATAAAACAGACTTTCTGCCCAGAGTTGCCAGCCAGCCAGTATTTTACTGGTTTGGTCATCAGAGCCACGTTTTATTGGAAAGACTCCAAATTCTTCTAGGCTTCTCCTGTGACCCACCAGATTCTAATAACTCCACCCATAACCTACTAAGTTGTGCTTTTAGGCTCTGTTCCACATCCCCATTCAAAAAGCTGACGAACCCTCATTCATGGATCATCATTCATGCCACTTCCTGCTTCATCCCTGCCCATGCTCACGTTGACCAGGTTTGGAGCAGGGTGCAGCTGTAGTTGGCAAATATGTGCTACAAACAGACACAAACACACCCATGTGTCACAGAAGCAGCAGCAGAAAGCAACTGGCTTTGTGGCACAGCTTCCACTGCCAGGATTACGAGACATGGCAATGCTACTGTGCTGGAAGCCTGATCACAAGGATTAAGTATTAACTGTCTATACTTTGTGCCAAGAGCAAGCACTGTTCTGTAGCAAAGCACTGGCAGGATCATCCTGCTTTATTGTCCATATTGCAGCTTGACTGGTACAAGAACAGCACCATTTGTGCCTGGCCCGTTCAGCCTCATCAGCACTGGGTGCTTTGTGCCATTGCTATGATCAGAAACAATAATTCCCTTGCATTGTACAACACTGACCCAGCGATAAAATAGGCACGACCCAAAAGCATTTGCTGTGGTTACTTTTCCCATACCTCACGTTAACCGGAACAGCATTCTCAACAAAGCTCGAAATAATCCTTATTTAAGCAGAGGAGGAGAACTAAACTTGTGATAGCCCGGTAAAATGGGGGAGGAAATCAGGACAGAGGAGGGTGACCTCATGTCCTCCTTTATAGAGGACAGTCCTCTTTTTCAAGGTGTCCTCTATTTGAAGGGCTGTTCAGTTCAAGTCCAGGTCAAAGGTAAGAAAGAAGCTGTAAGAAAGTTGATCAGAGGCCTTGAAGTTGCCCATCTGCAGTTGACACTCAGAAACAGGCATGACTGCAGTGCCAGGTGAAGAGATGGGCCCAATTTAAGGCCAGGGAGTGGACCCAAGTGAAGACTCCAGTTGGGTTTCCCCCCAAGCCTCACCCTGTCTGTGACATCAGTCTTCTGCCTGCCCGTGATTGGTCAATTCCACAAATGGGCAAATTCAAACTTCTGCAGTTGTGATATTTCTCCCACCACCCATTAGGACCTTCACAAGGCAGTTGCAGCTGCCATCCATGCTCAGGTGAGCAGGATACATGCGCACTATTTGAACAATTCATCCAGGTTGCCAAATAGAGTTGCAGTTTTGCTTTCCCCCATCCCCGCTTAAACAGCTCTGCCTTTCAACAGCTGCCTGGATATACAGAAATTAAATTTAGCAAGTGAAGCTTATCTTTGCATGGGGGTAAGTGTTACAAAGAGCTTAGCTGCAAAGCATCTCGGTGTCTGGGTTGTTGTGAAAAATTGCAGGATCTGGGCTTTGAATAAAATGCGAGAACTGCACTGTCAGACTACCTCTTGGCGCATGCCCTAAGCTATTATAGGGGAGAAGAAGGCATGGCCTGAGGAGCACACAAAACTTTGCTTTCCAGTCCATCTGGAGCCATAATTAGATAGGCTGGGGATGCCATGCATGTGATTTCAAAACATAACGATCTGCTTAAAGCAGATCTGTAATTCATCACACAAGATCTTAGTATCAAAATCATTCTCCTCCCCAGATCTGTTTTATTTGAATTTCTGCAGCTTGCTTTTATTATGGCTGGCGGACTTGACTTTGAAGTAGTGTTATGCCTCTCCACTCGGCAATACCCATCACCCTGCTGTTCCAAGATGAAGACAGCATTCCAGAAATTCATGCTCAGCAGATGCAGATACCCATTCTACAATTAACCTGACCTTATCACAAATAGGCACTTCTGCTTTTCTGGACAATGTCTTGTGAGAAGGCAAAAATCAAACCTAGCTGTCCTGATAAAGCCACAGAAGGCTTTTCACCGGGAGTGTGTGAAACCTTTCGATGGATTTTAGAAAATAATTTCTGCCTTCTACAAAAGCAAATAGCTCAATGCTGTTTGATCCGTTGGTTTAGTAGATGCATTTATTGTTTCACACAAGGGAAAAGAGTCCCAAAGCAATTTACAATAGAAATGAAGTACAAAATTATGTAATAAAATATCCATAAAACAATACAGATATACAAGTGTTTGTCCAAAGTCATCAGAAGTCAGAACACCCACTCCTCCCTGCATAACAGTATCCAACATAATTGTTGAGCATCACATGTACACTGGGCTTAATGGCACATGGTTTCCATTCTGAGCCGAGTTATGTGATTAAGAACATGGGGGGGGGATAAGAACATAAGAAGAGCCAATGACCCATCAGGCCAATGACCCATCTAGTTCAACATCCTGTTCTCATAGCAGCCAACCTTGTTTGTTTGTTTAGTATTAAATTTCTATACTTCCCTTCAGCCGAGTATCATAGGTAAAGCTAAAGGGACCCCTGACCATTAGGTCCAGGCGTGGCCAACTCTGGAGTTGCGGTGCTCATCTCGCTTTATAGGCCGAAGGAGCCAGCATACAGCTTCCGGGTCATGTGGCCACCATGACTAAGCCGCTTCTGGCAAACCAGAGCAGCGCACGGAAACGTTGTTTACCTTCCCGCTGGAGCGGTACCTATTTATCTACTTGCACTTTGACGTGCTTTCGAACTGCTAGGTTGGCAGGAGCAGGGACCGAGCAACGGGAGCTCAACCTGTTGCGGGGATTCGAACCGCCGACCTTCTGATCAGCAAGTCCTAGGCTCTGTGGTTTAACCCACAGCACCTATACTTCCCTTCAGCCGAGGATCATAGGACAGTACAAAATAAAAGGACAATATAAAAACACAAACATACATACCATAATAACCAACGAAAACAATAACCACCACATTTTAAAAGGCCATAGATTGTTTAATTAGCCAAAGGCCTGGGAGAAGAGGAAGGCTTTTGCCAGGCACCTAAAGATATGTAAGGAAGGCACCCGGCGAGAGCCAGTGTGGTGTAGTGGTTAAGAGTGGTAGACTTGTAATCTGGCGAACCGGGTTCGCGTCTCCTCTCCTCCACACGCAGCTGTTGGGTGACCTTGGGCTAGTCACACTTCTCTGAAGTCTCTCAGCCCCACTCACCTCACAGAGTGTTTGTTGTGGGGGAGGAAGGGAAAGGACAATGTTAGCCAATTTGAGACTCCTTTGGGTAGTGATAAAGCGGAATATTAAATCCAAACTCTTCTTCTTCCCTGGGGAGAGCACCTCCTAGCATGTAGAAGACATTGCAGATGGAGCTACTGCAACTGTTCATGCTGCTCCCATCCCCCTCAAAAAAAAAAAAGCTCTCATGTGAACAGGTAGATGAAATAATGTCAGCAAATTTGAAGATACAGTTGGATCAGAGATACCTTTAAGTTCAATGGCAATTTTCATCGGTTATTTAAAATCTCACATTCAAAGCGCATGGAGCCCCTTGGTAGGTGTATAAATTTTGTATAAAGCGGTGTATAAATTTTGTGAAGTAAATAATCAGGCCAATTTTTTATAAATATCCGTGAGAATAGAGTGAGCTCAGGAGGAGTTTCATTAACTGATGTTTGGTGCTCTCTTGGTCAGATGCATGAAGTGTTATTCTCAGTTGGGAAGTGTGCTGATACAGAGTGCTAACACCTATGAGACATAGGCTGGATCTAGACACAACAACAAAAAACGTTTCAGGAAAAGGCGTTGTAAACCTCATAATGGGAAATCACATTGCCGAGAGACAGAACTCCGCAGCGCCATCTAGCGTCACAGTGTTATAATGCGTTTAAAACATTATTTTATTTATTTTTTACTAATGTAGCTGAGTCCACAGTGCAGACATCCTCAAACTCGGCCCTCCAGATGTTTTGGGATTGCAATTCCCATTATCCCTGACCACTGGTTCTGTTAGCTAGGGATGATGGGAGTTGTAGTCCTAAAACATCTGGAGGGCCGAGTTTGGGGGTTCCTACTACAGTAAAACATTCACAGGAGCAGACACTGGTGGAAAGACTGGGTGGTATTCAGCTATGTTTTACTCAGAGGAGATGCACTGAAATGAATGGAATTAACTTAGTCATGTTAATTCATTTCATTGGAGCTACTCTGAGGAAGAGTTTTACTTTTGAAGAATCAAAAGCGCACTCAGTGAGGCAGCAACAGCTCTCTGTGCACAACCCCTGAACAGGAGATTCTGTTCTCAAAACTCTGATGGATAGTGGCTGGTTTTAGCTTCAACCGGGTGGCTTTCGGCTTTTAAAAAATGTGTATTGATTTGATTACATTTTTCTTGCGTTTTACCCTTGTTTTGTATTTGAAATATCTGTGCTTCACCTATTTTATGAGGTGACTAATAAATCTAAATAGCAAACAAACTGCTTTGAGGACCTGACAGTTGAGAAATGGGGCATAAATCTAATAAAGAAATACACAAATACAGAGAATGTATGCAATCAATACTGCTTCCTAGGTCACATGTTTGCAGCCAACACTATGTTTATTCACTGTTTAGGGTTATTTGGTTTTACTGAATGTTAGTGTTGCATTTGACTGAATTATATGGTTTTTAAAATACTTTTGGGTAGTTTTAAAGTCCTTAATTGTACATTGTCCAGAGAACCTGGGTTATGGCACAACTTAACGTAACCAATACAGTCGATGAATAAATTCCTTTTGACGGGCATCTTCTGCTGTCTACAGAAACAAACAACCTAACGCCATTCACATTCATATATCCATCATTTTCTGTCACAAGGCCAAAATGCTTTCCACAGATGTAGTTCCTTTGGAAGAGGCCATTACACACACACCCTTCCCCTTTCACTCCAGCCTTCAGGGATCTAACAGTTGCCTAATGCTAACCTCATCCATCAGAAATTTAAGAAGCCCTGCCTAGCTGAAGGGCAATTCTATTGAACAATGCTGCCAAATCTGAACAGCACTTTGCTGTTTCGGGTGCTATTTTATCACGTGCCTTGCATGTTCTTTTGACAGAAATTAGACTTTGGTCTGTCCTCCAGATTTGACCATTTTTACCCTTCAGTTCTTCTATCAAGTACGTTAGACGTAGATGGTTAATGTTTCTGCCAAATTAGAATATTCAGTGTATTTTTCTTTCTTTCTTTTGTACTGGCATTTAGAGACCAACTAATTCAGGGTCACTGGCTTCTTTCTTAACACCTTCTGAGCCACTTTCCTTTGGACTCTGTTGCCACAAATCTTCCCTCAAAACTGAGTGGAAGGAGATTAATCAAATTTGACAGTAGTAGTTCTCTTCTGTGCCCCTACAAAAACCAGCAGGGAGAGTGGGGAGGATTGTCCGAAAAATATTAGAGAGAAGTATTTGTTAATTCATTCTGATGTTATTGTGTGATTAACTTTCCCGCTGCAAATGGTGAGATTCAGGAGGTATTTAATTAGGCCTGAATCATGCACTTCATCTCCTGACTTATTCCAATAAATGCTATTTTAGTGCCCTGATCTGTGAGCTCAAAGCTTTCAGGGGCAGCCTAGTGGTGCTCAGTTAAGCGTTCAAAGCACCCAGAACACCTGAAAGCTCTTTGATAGTTCCTATGGTTCTACCAAATGAATAAGATACCGTCTCTGTCTGGCTCCAAGTGAAGCATCACATGAGAGTGGCAAGACTGTGTTCTTCAATCAGGATGGTCCTGAATTCGGTTCTGGAAGACCTTTCTCACAAGGATAGTGTTAGAGCCTCGTTGTCCTCTGAGCCTGTTTGCAGTGTGTGATACCTGAGTCATGGGGTCATATCAGTTAGCTCAATTTTGCTCATACACTCAATAAGGGCACCATAACCAACATCAGCTCTTCGATTAGGAGATAGGGTAGCCATCTTCAAATACCTAAAAGGCAGTCACATGGAAGATGGAGCAAGCTTGTTTTCTCCTGCTCTGGAGGCTAGGATCCAAACCAATGGATTCAAGTTACAAGGAAGGAGATTCCAAATAAACACCAGGAAGAACTTTCTGACAGTAAGAGCTGCTTGACAGTGGAACTGACTCCCTCCTAAGGTTGTGGCGTCTCCTTCATTGGAGGTTTTTAAGCAGTGGTTGGATGGCCATCTGTCTTGAATGCTTTAGCTGAGATTCCTGCATTGCAGGTGGTTGGGCTAGAAGACCCTTTGGGGTCCCTTGCAAAATAATAATAATGATGATGATGATGATGATGCGATAAAACATCAAACATTAAAAACAGGACTGCCTTCAGATGTCTTCTAAAAGTCAGTTGTTTATCTGCTTGGCAACTGATGGGAGGGCACTCTACAGGGTGGTTGCCACTACTGAGAAGGCCCTCTCCCTGGTTCCTTGTAACCTCACTTCTCACAGGGAGGGAACCACCAGAAGGCCCTCAGAGCTGGACCTTAGTGTCCAGGCTGAACGATGGGGGTGGAGATGCTCTTTTAGGTATACTGGGCCGAGGCCGAGGCCCATACCATTCTATGATTCTTTGGTGGGCTATAGAACAGGCGATAGCACTGATGAGCCCTGCTGGGGTGCTTGTGCCCAAGGAAACCAGGTGTTGAAACCAGCAGTTCAACCACACTTATATTTGCTCCACACTTTCTAGGTAGCCTTTCCAAGTCTGTGTCCAAGTATCAAAGGGGGCCTGGCCAGGTCAGTCTTCCTGTTATATAATCTGGGCTTTATGAACTTTAAGAGGCATCTGACCCTCACATGAGCCTACTCCAGCTGAGGCATCATACACCTACTTCCCAAGCTAACAAGCCCCACCTGGGCTGTTTCACTATTCAGGTCAACTTTACAAGGTTTAATTCCATTACAGAATTTTAAGTACCTGTCATTATCCTTGGCTTCACTCAGTTTTGTTTATAACCAAACTTTCTTCTAGTCATGAGGGTGGGGGACGGGGAGGGGCCTCACAAGTGGAGGAGCCCAGGGCCTCTCTTCATCTAAATCCAGCCCTGGTCACTCCTTTCTGCACACTTTCCAGCTTGTCAGTATCCTTCATAAATTATGGTGCCCAGAACCGGACACAGTTCTCCATGTGTGGTCTGACCAAGGCAGAATAGAATGGGACTATTACATTCCTTCTGTTGATGCAATCCAAAATAGCATTAGCTTCTTTTTTTCTGCTCCATCGCACTGTTGACTCATGTTAGGCTTGTGGTTTACTAAGACCCCTAGATACAAAGACCTCCTCTTCACACACACTCTTGAGGGCCAGTGGTGGGCAGCTGGAACCCGCCATTTTAAATTGCTTGCCGTACTCCCAGAGAGCATTGTGGGCAATCCCAATGGCAGGCGGTATCCAGCTTCACACCTTATATCATACTGTCTGCTGTCACTGCAATCCTTTGTACACCACTCTGAGTTATGTTTAAGAGATGAAGCAGTATAGAAATTAAATAATCAAATCAATTTCGCAGTGCTACTGCGGCTCGCCGCCGCCACCTGCTGTCAGAAAGCTCACTAATGCAGGAAGAAGCCCACCCGACAACACTTTGTTGGGAGCAAGGCTCGCACCTGGTGCCTTCCCTGACAGAGCAACCATGATGACACAAGCTCCTTTTATGTTTTAAGCCGCAGTTCTTTCCACTTCCATTAGCCGGCTAGACTGAATTCAAAGACTCAGTTTTTTTAAAAAAGCCAAGCTGAATGCAAAAGTGAGGGGAGGGCGAGAGATGGAAGGAGGGGAGCATATTCTGCCTGTCGCTATTTCATCTCAATAGCATATTAAGGAAGCTTGGTGTTTATGTCATGTTGAGAAGTTTCTTTATCTGAGCTGTTGATCTGTGTCTCCGACAGATCACAAGTACGGGCCCATGTAATGTGGCAGTTACTATGGAAACATCTCATTTATTAAGGGGGGGGGAATCAACAGGGTAACTCACGTGAAAGGCCCAATTAGTGACAGGGGTTGGTGAGACTGCTAAAACGGCCCCCTTTAACCAGGGGTATCAGTGAACATGGAGACTCGCGTCTGTCAGTTTGTTTCTTAAATGTACCATGTTCAACATCAGCATATGCTGAGCGTACGCCAAGCAATATCTCCATTTCCCGTGGGCTTTTCTCTCTCTTTCAAACGAGATGCAGATCTGATTTACCAACACATGCACTTCATGGGAGTTTTTATCAGCTGGTTGCTATAGCCTGTCCCTATTCCTCAGGGTAGGGACGCGGGTGGCGCTGTGGGTTAAACCACAGAGCCTAGGACTTGCCGATCAGAAGGTCAGTGGTTCAAATCCCTGTGATGGGGTGAGCTCCCGTCGTTCGGTCGCAGCTCCTGCCAACCTAGCAGTTCGAAAGCACATCAAAATGCAAGTAGATAAATGGGTACTGCTCCGGCGGGAAGGTAAACGGCATTTCTATGTGCTGCTCTGGTTCGTCAGAAGCGGCTTTGTCATGCTGGCCACATGACCCGGAAGCTATACGCCGGCTCCCTAGGCCAATAAAGCGAGGTGAGCGCCGCAACCCCAGAGGCGGCCACAACTGGACCTAATGGTCAGGGGTCCCTTTACCTTTACTTATTCCTCAGGGTAGGGGGTGGTTTCATTCCTAAATCCCCCCCCTGCACTAGAAGAGTCCAGAAATGTGCTAGCATAGTGCATATGCGCTGGCATGGCTCCAGCCTAGTACCAGAGGAAGGTATCGCGGGCAGAAGCCTTAGTCCCTGAAAGAAACCATCAGCATGGGAGGTCAGGAAGTGAGCAGGGCAGAGATATACAGGGGAGGCTCAGTGTTTAGGAGGAATCCTTTGCTACCACACTGCACATTATGTCAACTTATATGGTGGCATATAAGTACAGTGGTACCTCAGGTTAAGTACTTAATTCGTTCCAGAGGTCCTTTCTTAGCCTGAAACTGTTCTTAACCTGAAGCACCACTTTAGCTAATGGGGCCTCCTGCTGCTGCCGAGCTGCCGGAGCACGATTTCTGTTCTCATCCTGAAGCAAAGTTCTTAACCTGAAGCACTATTTCTGGGTTAGCGGAGTCTGTAACCTGAAGCGTATGTAACCTCAGGTACCACTGTACAGTCCAGTTGAAATTCAAGGAAGCCCCCAGACTCATTTCGCATTAGGCCTGGGCAGCTCGGTCTAGGGAACTCTTCACCCACTGAGGTGCATTTGGCCCCTTGAGCTCATAGAATTCACAACCATAGAATTGTAGAGTTGGAAGGGACCCTGCAAGTTATCTAGTCCAGCCCCCTGCAATGCAGAAATACGCAGCTGTCCCGTACGAGGATCAAACTCACAAGCTCAAGGACCACCCCTTTCCATATGAACCTACCCCTGAAATCATCTTCTGAGGCCATCCTATATGTGCCTCCTTGAGAGGGTCGGAGTGTGGCAACACAAGAACGGGGCCTTCTCTGCAGTGGCTCCCCATCTCTGGAATGGTCTCCCCAGGGAAGTTCGTCTGGCTCCTTCATTTTACACCTTTAGGCACCGGGCAAAAACGTTCCTTTTTAACCAGGCCTTCGGTTGATCTGATTGACATCTTCTTCTTCTTTGGCGATCACTCGTAGCCGAGTAAGATTGTCTTCCATAAACTCGGTTTTAACAATGAGTCCTATCCCTTTTAAAATATGGCTCTTGGGGAGCAGTTATTGGGTTGTCATTTTTATTTTTATTATGTGTTTTGTGGTTTTATATCTTCATTTTATTCTGTGAGCCGCCCTGAGACTCCCAGGTATAGGGTGGTATATTTAATAATAATAATAATAATAATAATAATAATAATAATAATATAAACACCTTGGCATTATCAGCACCACGCTCTAACCTACTGAGCTATCCAGGCTAGCGGGTATTTTTAAAGCAGTTTTTTTCCCTTCAAATCTGACCTACTCCTTTTTTTTTTTTTTTTACCTGTTTGGTCTTCTAATGCTACCGTATTTAATCTTCAAAGCTATGATGGTGAGATTTTATGTGCCGTCCATTTGCCATGTTTTTAAACGGCTGCTCGTATCTTACTTTATCCATTTTTACAGCCATTTGCATTTTGTGTATCGGAAGCCACCATGTGAGGGTATTAGCCCTGAGAGGTGCCCTAAGGATGCTTTAATTAATGAAAAATGATAACATGTTTGATAATTAAATAATTTCAACAAATATCATTTAATTAATAAAATGAATTAATACTGATTCTTCCAGTGACCTCATTGTAGTAACTTCAGTTCTTCTTTATATCTGTGTGACATTTCCTTCTCCCTCTCCTTTTGAAATTAATAATAATAATAATAATATGTTTATTAATCATTGGCAAAATCAAATGACAACCTAAGGTTGTATGGAGCCTGCCCCAGGAAAATTCGCTAGTCTTCAGTTGTAACTCCTCAGATCTTTTACCTGAAGAAGAAGCTAGAAATAAATCACTTTAGGTGACATTTGGGGGGGCAAGTGTAATTTTCTCCTAAATGTACCCTTCTAGGCAGTATTTTTAGCACTGCATTCAAGAGATTGTCAGGTGATACCTGATATTAGAGTGAATGACGCTTCCTATTGTAAGGGAAACTCACTACTTTTTCTTATCGCATGATCAATATCAAGTCACTGACATCAAAGGGAAACAAGAGGGTATATCCACTTTTGATCCCCCCTTTCTCTGCCAATTCTATAGTCTGGCTTCATAGCACCTTCTCCCACATCCACATCTGTTTCGGAAGACACTATGCAACTATACAATATTCATCTAATAAATATGTATGTGGGGGTTTATTGCTTAATAATTGTAAGGTTAATAGTCACGGTGAATACCTATATTTAATACGTCAATGAGGCTGCAAAAATGCCAAGGTGACTAGCTTTAGCACGTATCCATTCTGCTTGTGGGTCTACAAATATGAGCCCTGTCATAAGTGCTTTCAAACTGAGATCAGTATTGATTCAGGTCCATGGGAAAAGCAGAGGGCTGTGACAGCTTAAAATGACGCACACCAAGTGAATTATTTGCCAGAATATGATGAAAAGTGGTAAATTTGCATGTGGCATGACCTGACGTACTAATCCTTAACACTCAGGGCAAGTATAACAGCAGGCGATTAGCCAGAGGTGTGCTTTTTTAAATACAGTTTTGTACTTGATGTTGAAAAATCCAAATCTCCCTTTATGAAATCTGCACTATTCGTTATGAGGACAGTACCTCCCATGCTTCTGGGTGTTGAGGTGACACACACTATTTTTCTGAACTAAAATAGGAGCCACATTTGAATCTTATCTTCTCATAGAATTAGTCTGGATTCAAGACCAGTGTGTGTGTGTGTGTGTGTGTGTGTGTACACAGATGGTCTGGGGAAAGTCTGCTGGCGACAAACAGACATAGCCAGGGGTGGATCTACACGCATGTTTTTAACGTTAAGAAAGGGTCAAAGAAGGGCTGTGGTAACGTGGAGGGATAAATGACGCATTGTTTTTAACGTTCTTAATGTGTTATTAAAACGTCACACCAGAGGGCTCTGCAGAGCAACCAGCAGCATTTTGACGGAAATAAACCAACAACAAAGTAAGAAAAGTGATTTAAATTACATTTATGCCCTGTGACATTCTAGAACAATATATCTAATATTGTTCTAATAATGTTAAACAGGTCAGTGGTGTAGATCCAGCCTAGAGCAGTATACATGCAGGAGTGCAATGATTTTGGGGGGGAGGGGGACGCAGGAATACTCATACCCCTAAACATTTTGTAAATCTAATGGGAGAAGAAACTATTTTTTAAAAAAAATGTTAGTTTCTTCTCTAGCACGGTGAATCATTAGTTCCATTGCTACCCCTGATGGCGGCCTCATTTGCTTTCCCAGTGTAATGCATGTTCTTTGTATTTTTGTCCATTTACTGTATTTATTTTTCCCGATTTGAACTATGAAATGGTGATTTTCTTGGGTCAAAAGGAGAGTAGAGTGGTACCTCAGGTTACAAACACTTTGGGTTACAGACTCCGCTAACCCGGAAGTAGTACCTCTGGTTAAGAACTTTACCTCAGGACGAGAACAAAAATCGCAGCGGTGCGGCGGCAGCAGGAGGCCCCATTGGCTAAAGTGGTACCTCAGGTTAAGAATGGTTTCAGCTTAAGAACGGACGAATTAAGTTCTTAACCCGAGGTACCACTGTACCCCTAAACATTTTTTAGGGGGGAAGCATTGCAGAGGTGTGTGGGGTGTTAGGGGGAGGGGGAGTACCTTTGGTGGGGGACACATCATGCTCTTTTGGGGGCAGTTTGTCCACCTTTGGTCCCCACCCTGCACTCAGCTCTCACCTGCGGCCCCAAGGTAAGCTGTCAGCATGCGACAGCAGCCACACCCTGGGAACAGCTACGACTGGCTGGGTTCACATATTAGGAAAAGATCTGGGATCAGAGGTGTGGGCTGTATGCTACTTCATAGGTGTAACGGCAGAGTGTGAGAGTGAGGGACAAAAGATATGTGTGTGTGCATCTCTGGAAAGAAGATAAAAGTTCCTACCAGAGAAGAATGGCAGATGAAGTTGATGGACTATGCTGAAATGGCTAAAATGACCAGAAGAATCAGCTATCAGGAGGACCAAAATTTTAATAAGGAATGGGGAGGAATTATAACTTATCTTAAAGATCATTGTAAACAGTTGAAATCATTAGTAGGATTGGAATATCACTTGTAGTTTAAGGGTGAATTCTAGACACAATGGAGATGTAAAAGATTTGGATCATCATAAATGAGAGTGCCTGATCACCTCATCTCTCTCCTGAGAAATTTTTATGTGGGACAAGAAACTACAGTTAGAACTGGATATGGAATAACTGGTTGGTTCAAATTTGGGAAAGGAGTACAACAAGGCTGTATATTGTCTCCCTGCTTATTTAACTTATATACAGAATTCATCATGTGAAAGGCTGGACTGGATGAATCCCAAGCCAGAGTTAAGATTGCCTGAAGAAATATCAACATGCTGATGACACAACCTTGATGGCAGAAAGTGAGGAGGAATTAAAGAACCTTTTAATGAGGGTGAAAGAGGAGAGTACAAAATATGGTCTGAAGCTCAACATCAAAAAAACTAAGATCATGGCCACTGGTCTCATCACCTCCTGGCAAATAGAAAGGGAAGAAATGGAGGCAGTGAGAGATTTTACTTTCTTGGGCTCCATGATCACTGCAGATGGTGACAGCAGTCACAAAATTAAAAGACGCCGGATTCTTGGGAGAAAAGCAATGACAAACCTAGACAGCATCTTAAAAAGCAGAGACATCACCTTGCCAACAAAGGCCCATATAGTTAAAGCTATGGTTTTCCCAGTAGTGATGCCTGGAAGTGAGAGCTGGACCATAAAGAAGGCTGATCGCCGAAGAATTGATGCTTTTGAATTATGGTGCTGGAGGAGACTCTTGAGAGTCCCATGGACTGCAAGAAGATCAAACCTATCCATTTTTAAAGAAATCAGCCCTGAGTGCTCTGGAAGGACAAATCATGAAGCTGAGGCTCCAATACTTTGGCCACCTCATGAGAAGAGAAGACTCCCTAGAAAAGACCCTGATGTTGGGAAAGGTGGAGGGCACAAGGAGAAGGGGACGACAGAGGACGAGATGGTTGGGCAGTGTTCTTGAAGCTACCAACATGAGTTTGACCAAACTGCGGGAGGCAGTGGAAGACAGGAGGGCCTGGCGTGCTCTGGTCCATGGGGTCACAAAGAGTCGGACACAACTAAACTAAACAACAACAACAAAAGATGTAGGATGAAATGATCAATAATAGGACCCACAAAGGGGAGGATGGAAGTCCAGGAGATTCCTTGGAATCTTGTTTTGATGATTTATGTTTAATACATCTTTGTAAAATTTTAATATGAAAGACCAAATAAATAAAGAGTGTGTGTGTGTGTGTGTGTGTGTGTGTGTGTGTGTGTGTGTGTGTGTAAAACCTATATGACATTAGTCAGTATGCATCATTCCTTCATGCTCTATTTTCATCCAGTCCCATGAGAAGGATACCTTTCGGACAGCATTCTTTTAATCACAAGTAGAAGAGCACAAACTCACCTCTGATTCACATCTCCAGAGCAGTACAGCTTTTGTCAGCGAGTCATACAGTCAGGTCCTGCATTTGTTGTCAGATACATATGTTGCCCTCAGAACCAGATGGTGGGCATGCATATGGCTGTAGCTGTAATGACAAGAAGGGCCTCAAGCCTGCTGCTTTTAAACCTGCCTTGGCAGCAAAAATAGACGCAGCCACGGTCCCGCTGCTGCGACAGGCCAATCAGCAGCATTGGGGGCCGTGGTTTGTGCAATCAGTCAATGATGCCTGCAAATTGCTTTTGTATATAGGAAGCCATTTGGATGAAAGATCTCTAGGAATGTGAGGTTCTCACCATTTGCTGGTGTTGCCAAAGAAAAGCCAAAGGCATCTTTTGCTCCTCTTCCAGAAGAGGGGGAAAGGGAGGGAACACAAGCGCTTGAGAGAAGTTCCCAAATTGCCTCCCACTTGTAAACTTCCAGATACACTGCCATGGCGAAGTGTGTGGGGCTCGGGAAACCTTGGCAATCACAAGGCATATTTCCCATCTGTTTGCAGCAATATGCCCCAAAACACCAGGTTTCTAAGTGTACGATTTAGCTAGGCTGCAGTGCTTACTGTTCAGGAACTGGATTGTTTTCCTCCTACTTAATGCTGATTTGTAACCTCTCTGCTTTTCTTTCTCTCTTTCATTCACTCTCTTGCTTGCTTTTAGGAGCAAACAACCCAGACGACAACATGATCAAAGATCTCTTGCTCCCTTGTTTTCTTTTGCTGCCCCTAGTGCAGAAGTTTTCAACGTTTCTGAGTCCACGACTCCCTTGACCAAACTACATTCTTTCTGTGGCACCCCTGTGGGGCTCAGGAACCCAGTTATGTCATCCCTTGCCTGCAAAGCTAGGATCTTCTCACCCTTTTTCAAACACCCTCCCTTGTGGGGTGTTCCCTCAGCCTCCTCTCACCTCCCCTCTCCTTGGGGGTCCTCTGGGCAGCCTCTGCTGCTGGCCCTGGTCTCTGAGGTTGCCCCTCACACTGCCCCACAGGAGCCTGAGAAGAACCCATGGCCAGCCCCAGACACACCAGTGGCCTAGGGAGCTTGTAGTCAGGGCTGCTGCAACAACAGCTGTGCAAGCCTTTGGGAGGCAGAGGTGTGAGAGGGCATCAGAGGAGGGAGGGAAGGAAGGAAAGAGGGATACAGGCCAGTGTTGCCTGTGGCACCCCTGACCATCATTCAAGGCACCCCAGGGTGCCACGGCACACTGATTGAAAACTACTGCCCTAGTGCTTCAGAGGTGGAGAACCCGAGCCCCTTCAGATGTTGTTGGACTACAACTCCTATCACCCCTTGCTGACTGGGGCTGATGGGAGTTGTATTCCAACAAGATCTAAAGGGGCACAGGTTCCCCATTCCTAATCAATATGGTGCCACTTCCCTCTGTTCCTTCAAATTTCTCCGCGATAAACCACTTGCTCCATAAATCCTTTCCATCAAAGCTCACCATAAACCCACTTAGTTCATAACGCTGTGCGAAGCTGTGCTGACTATTAATTCAACTCCGACTTTGGAAATAAAGCACACTCTGGAAATAAAGCGAAGGGGGTTGGATTTGTACACAACCCCTTCCCCTGTCCAATGGTTCCTTGGCCTTTGCAAGAAGAAATTGTTTCAGTGAACAAATGTGTAACTGTCAGGTGGCTGTGGCAAGTTTCAATCACCCACAGTGCTTTGACAGAAGGAAATGAGGCCTTAATAAATGGGTCAACTAGAAATCCAAAGCACAAGAGCATGGCTGCACCACATATTTTCTAATTTCAGTATTTATTTGTGGTACAACTTGTGGTAACCAAGGGAAAGTGGTCCCAAATGTGTGCTAAACTGCAGGGATATGGGAGACTACACTTCACTTTGAAGCACTCTGTAGCTATTGCTACTTAGCCTGTTTGTGAAGCCCTGTCTCCTCCAACATTGCTACAATGGTTTGTCACTATTTTAGTTCTTCTTGTTGTTTAAGGATGCAGATGATTCATATTTTATCTGTCATACTGATAGTGGTCTTGTTTCTAAAGCAAGTTACTCTTTTGTGGGAGTTGTTCTCTTCAGGGGGAAACATCTGGATTTTTAAAAAACAGATTTTTATTGCTTTTAAGCCCATGTGTCCCACCTCAGACCCTAAAAATCAAGTTTTATATATATCACATACACACAACTAAGCAGCTCCATCATGCAACTCAGCTTAAAATCATAGTAACAGTCATATGTTTCTCACTTATCCCCCCCCCCAATAATAAAATCCTCTAGAGTCTAGACCTATACAGTTGCCTTCCCACTCACTAAATTACACTTGCACAAGAGGGGAGAGTGCTGTTGTTGTGTGTCCTGCCCTCTCCGTTGCATTTCAGCAGCTCGCCATGCACTTGAGCTAAACGTCTGACCAGGGAGCCTCCGCAACTCCTGTTTTAGGACCCTGAACCAATCAGGGTTCCAGATCACGGTCAGCAGGAGTAGTCTCTGTTCTCCTGTTCCAGACTGTCAGTTTGACTATGACGAAAGGTGTCCAGACCACTGAGAAGTGACCAAAGGCAGAGCCAAAGAATTATGACCCTGCCCTCTTCCCCTCATGCAGGGGAATGACTGAATACAGCTAGTGGAGAAATCTGATCACCATGCTATTGAATTTACTACCTCTTGTTATTGTGGGCTTTAGCAAGGTTCCATCATTCATGTGGGCATCCCATGGGCATCTGGTTGGCCACTGTGAGAACAGGATGCTGGACTTTTGGCCTTACTCCACAACTTTGTTCTTAACAAAGTAAAACCCTTGCTGCTTGGTAAGTTGGCCATTTGTAATGGGCCTTTGAAAGTAGCACATTTGACACAGCCAAAACATCATCCAACCCCACCTGGCTGAATGTTTGCTTTGTTTTGATATTATTCAGTGTCCTTTTGCTGCTTTGGCTATTGCTTCTTCCTGCCACCATTTTCTTCCTTCTCCAATGCCCTCGTGGCCTGCACTATCATTTAAGCCATTGGCAGCAGGGAAGAATGTGATTTCATTGATATGTTACACATTACATCACCCATCCATTCTTCAGGGTCACAACAGCCAGTGGGGTCAATGACAATGTGAGAAAACGAGACCAAGGGCTGCAATGAGGCAGGGAAACAAAAACTAAGGGGAATGGCACTGAAACAACTCAAATATGTTTACAGCAAGGGTTGCCAAGCCCCATAAAAAAGAGGCACTCACAAAAATGAAAATAAGTTTTCCTTGCCTCTCTCTTTCCTCCCCTTGTTCTGACTGCCCACACTCCCAGTCAAAATTTAGATTGCAAGCTCCTTAGAGAAGAGGCCTATTGTTTTGCTTGTGTAATTCTTTAAAAACTTTGTAAATTATTGTGGTGTGCAATTAAAATACAGTGGTACCTCGCAAGACGAAATTAATTTGTTCTGCGAGTTTTTTCGTCTTGCAAAGCATGGATTCCCTGGGTATTAACGGTTTTAAGAAAAAGGAAACAAACTCGCAAGACCTTTTCATCTTGCGAAGCAAGCCCATAGGGAAATTCGTCTTGCGAAGCAACTCAAAAAACGAAAAACTCTTTGGTCTTGCGAGTTTTTCGTCTTACGAGGCATTTGTCTTGCGAGGTACCACTGTAGATTAATAATAACAATAGGAACAGTACAGTTCTCCCCTTATCTATTTGTACCCCCACTTTTTATTAACAAGTCCCAGTTCCTGGGATAAGGATCACAAATGGTCTCTCTGTCCAGGTCCAAAAGACATGAGTATTCCTTTCTTTCAGAAAGTGAAACACACATTTCTGCATAGTGCATTAAATTTCCAGTTACTGCTAAGTGTTCACCCACACTCTGACTTGCCTTTCTGCAAGGCTTCAATTATTCTCCCTGATTCAGCCTCAGAGTGTACACTCTTGACTGTCACATGGATTGGCATCAAATTTGCAAGAATGCTTACATGTCCCCAGCTTAGCCAGGCTGTTTCTATGGTTATGACAGGCAGAATATTGCTTTTGCTTAATTATGTTTTCTCCTTTTTTTCCTCTTGGAAAGATCCTTTTTGTAATGCAGCTCCAGAATTAAGACTTCCGCTGCTATGGATGTTTCACCAATCCTCAGGTTTGCGCACCCTTTCTGCATTAAACTGGGGCCTATACGCAAAACTGCCAGCCTCTGTCCACCCAACCACCAGGTTCTATTGACAACTCTGAGCTGCACACTGGCAGCAAGCCGCAGGAAACCCAAATGAATGCTCAGCTTTGACAGGGTGTGATGCTGGTCTTTCAGGACTGGGAAATTCTGAGCCACGACACAGACAGAGGAGACAAATTTTCTGTAAGCTGTCCATTGTTCTCACAGCACAGCTGACAAGGAGAGCAAGATCCACACAGAGACTTCATTGGCTCAACTTTGTATGCTATAGCAGCCCTCTGTTGGGAAGCTTTTAATGTCTGGTGTATCATATGTTCTTTATATTCTGTTGGAAGCTGGCCAGAGTGGCTGAGGCAATCCAGTCAGATGGGGAGGGTACAAGTATTATTATTATTATTATTATTATTATTATTATTATTATTATTATTACACCAAGGGCAGGGATTCTGACATCCCAAATGGTGACAGAGATAACATTTCCCTCCAGCAAGCAGGCTAGAGTTAAAGGAGAGAAAGACTGACTTAGGGCAACCATGATACTGTCAGCCCACTGTCAGTCTGAGGGTACGGCTGGGAAGGCCCATCAGTCCATATCCCCAAACTCATTATGTCAATGGCACCAGTATTGGGGGCTCGGGCATGCACAAAAAAAATATTATGGGTGCTCAGCATCAGCACCTGTCAGGCTCAAGAGATTCTCTCCTCTCCCGGCAGCCTCCAGGATCAAACAAGAAACAAGAAAGTTCGTATTTGTGGTTTTATTCAGCAATTGTGGAGTAAGACAAGGAATCTAGTCCAGGATGCCATCATGACGTTGCTCACTCTGAGCTCCTCCTTTTCCTTCCCCAACAACACCCTGTGTCCCTACGGAAAGTCTCAGGAGGCAAACATCACTGCATTCTTTGCCCTTGAATCCTAATTGTCCTTGGAGAAGGGGGAGTTCCCAGGTTACCTAAAGATGTGTCTGCTATCTGTTCTCCAACTCCCTCTCCCTCTTCTCCCAATACTTCATAACTTGGTGGTTCAGTGTCCTGTCATAATTCAACCCTGTCTCTGTCTCTTCTTGCCGCTACGGGGGGGGGGGGCGATTACACCACCTGTGCCACTGGTCACTCATAATCTGGGGCCCAAGTCGGAACCCTGCATTATGTGCGTGCCCAGTGGGGAAATGGGGAACCCACTCTTGCTTGCCCCAGTCTATGGATCCTACCTGATGTCTCTTAGCTTAGCTTGCTTCGTTCCACACCCAGTTTAAAGAAAGCTTGAAACTCTTAAGATTTTAACTGATGAGCACAGATATAGCCAGAAGATCAGTACTTTCCATGTGGTTTTTAAAATTTACAGTAGGAAGTAGGGTTGAGGCTGCAGTCCTAACTCCACTTACCTGGGAGTAAGACCCACTGAACTCAATTGGACTTACTTCTAAGTAGACATGGTTAGACTTGCAGCCTTAGTGCCTCATTTTATGGGCACACAAAATCAACCAACGACACTTCGGGGGAAAGAACGGTGATGAGGCCCCCCGTCGGGACAGCAGCATTTATACATCAATTAATATGTAATAAAGCAGCTTGTACAAAATAAGAGAGAGAAAATTTCGTTGTGGAAAACAGAGGCAAACAGCATCCATAGCAAAAATGCATGCCTTGATGAAGGAAATCAGCTTGATAGTCCATTTTCAACAGATTCCTCCGACATCCGTAGCAGGGTATCCGTAGCCTTGGAACTGATCTCAATACCTAGATGGATAAGTAAGCTGTTAGGAGGACCCCTCAGTCGTTTTCTGGGTGCACTGCAAAAATATATATCAATTAAATACTTTAAAACTCTCCATTTCTTTGTTAAGCACAGTCTCAGGCATGAGAGTCTGGAAACAAAAGGCAACAGCGCTTAGCAGGGCAAGAAGCCAAGATGAACCCTAAGAATCATATACAATAGTCAGGGCAAAAGGGTTTTAGGGAGACAGAAAATAATTACTCACATCTGGACTCCAGCCAGGGTGCTTTGGATTTCGCCCCTGCAGGAAAAGAAGAAAACTGGTAAGGCTGAGGACTGCAGAACAAAACAAAACAAAAATCATGGCAGGAAAAAGAAGAAGGAGGCCACAGAAGGGCTTAAACTAAATAATGAGAAATTTCAAAGAGAATGAAGAACAAGAGGTCACTGAAGGAGACAGTGTAGCAGTCCTCTAAAAGGTGGGAAGAGTAATTTATTCAAGAGAGGGGAAGAGAGGCCGTAACTCAAAAGGAGCCGGAGCCAAGAAATCCAGTGTAAAGTTCAAAAATGACACATTTTGTCAAAGGCAGCTCGAAAGAAATATATTTCACTAAGTCAGAACAAAAAAACACACACATAGCAACTGACATAAAAATTCACCAGAATATTGGAAGAAAGTGTTGTCACGGCAGGGGAATGTGGGCTTTTGACGAGGTTGTCGAGACAGTAAATAAAGCAAGCCTTGGGTTACGGATAAAGAGGATGGGCTGAGCAGGAGGAAAGTCGAAACGCCTGAATTGGAAGATGTGAGGGAAATGGAAACGAAGAATGTGAGGGGCCTGCACTAAGAGATGCTTTAGTCCATCCAGATGTTAAGGGGGTGCCCAGAAGCAGGGAGTTAAGGGACACACACACCCGACACACATGCACACTGTTTGGGCCCTGGCATCTGGGATCCAGAAGTACTGTGGCTCTGACCTTAAGAGTTCCATTTAGCCCACAATGACAAATGTTCCATCTCGGGAACATTTCAGCTTGCCAGACGGAAAGACCCCTTCTTTCATCCCCAAACCATGTACCCCAGAGCCACTTTGGGGGGCATGAGGCCACACATGGGGGTTGAGAAGGGGAAAGTGCACCTTTGCTTTCACTTTTAAAGATTTTTATTAGATTTTCATAACTTTAACCAATTGATTTCAAACTTCAGATTTGGTTATATATTTCTCTTTTAATTTGACTTCCCACCTTCCCTGCCATGCTGTTTATATGCCCATCCCTTTTGTAGACTGCATAATGTCGCACATTTAATCTAATACATATTCCTCTATTACATTGCACATTTCATCTAATATGCATTCCTGTATTTCGTATACAGTCATACCTCGGGTTACAGAAGTTTCAGGTTGCGTTTTTTCAGGTTACGGACCACCGAAACCCAGAAGTACCGGAATGGGTTACTTCCGGGTTTCGGTGGCCGCGCATACACAGAAGCACTAAATCGCGCTTTGCGCATGCGCAGAAGCGCCGAATCATAACCTGCACGTGCGCAGACACGCAGACGCAGGTTGCAAATGCTGCAGGTTGCGAACGTGCATCCTGCACGGATCACGTTTGCAACCTGAGCGTCCACTGTATTATCATTTCTTCCCATTGCTCAGATTTCAAATCCTGTCAGCAATTTCATTTCAATCTCCCCAAAAGTTTCCACTCTTCCATAAATTGTCATTGGGCCATTTGGGGGAGCATTTGTAACTGGGGGTCCCTTAAAAGTGCAAGTGCATCTTGGTGGTAAGCCGCCCTGGGTTCTCACGTGAGGAAGGGTGGCATACAAGAAATTTTTTTAAAATGTGGTTTACGTATCTTTCTCCAATCTGGTTAAATGCTTTATATTTTCCTTTCTGCTTTCAGGCACAAGAACGACTTTCTCCCATGTGCTGAAATGTGCTGATGTGGAAGAGGCAGGTGACCTAGCCTTCCATCCAAACTGTTTGAAAGTCAGCCTGCGGAACTATTGTGCTCCTTGCATGGCTCCCATTCACTTCAAGGGGCTTGGGCGGGAATATTTTCCAGTGGGTTGTGCTTCTCTTAGCTGTAAGAGGGTGGGTATTAGGATCCTGCGTTCTTGGAGATGGCCAGAAACACATTGGTGCCCAAGGCAAAAGAAGAAGGCGGAAAGAAATCTGAATGGTCTTCCCCTGGTGGTGAAAATATAACAACAAACCAAATAATTGACTATTTGCTGCCTTTTAATAGTACCCCCAAATCCCTCGCCTGAGGCGTGCTTCCTTGTGCTGCTTATTGATAGGGCCGGCCTTGAACATGCTTCTGACAGCTTTGGTGTACACAAACACAGACACGCACACTCGCCACAAAGGAACCTATCAATTTTCAGCTCAAGATACACACACAGGATCCAGTAAATAAGGATTCGGGGAAAAGAGATGGACCGCAGTTCAATTAATTTTAGCTTTGCATTGCTGGGCTGTGGGGAATTCTAATCAATACAGAGAGCTTTCAGCTTGCTAAACATAGAGCACATTTCATACAAAGCTGAACATTTTTCTCCTTGTCATACAGAATTATCTTAATTATTGTTTCGGGGAAAAGCCTTACACAAAATCATCCAGTAGTCTCCCCCTCCCCCCACCCACCCACCCACAAAAAAAAAAAACCCAGCTCAGAAACTCATCACAGCAATAATTTATTATTCCCCCCTCCCATTTTCCCTCTCCTAACATCTTGGTCTTGTTTGATATGCTTGCCATTTCTTGCTGACAGGGAGGTCGATTAAATCACATTTATATTGTAAACGTATGCATTGCTTTTTACCCTAGGCGGCGGATGAAGAGATACATGGCCCCATGGGAAAAAGAAGCCAATCCACTCTCATATTGCAGATTTCTGCCGGTTGGAAGAAATGAATGGTTGCCAGGGAGAGTTGGGAATTACTTGAGGATGCAAATTGTTATTTTAAAAACCTTTTGAGGAAGGCTCTCCTTCCCTCCCCAAAGTCTCTCCCCCGATATCTTCACATCCTTGATTTGTGCTGGTTTCTAGAAAGGCACTTCAACAACATTCTTCAGGGCATCTGCAAAAACCAGACTTTTAACCTGGTCTGCGCAAAGTAGCAAGAGAGAGAGAGAGAGAGAGAGAGAGAGAGAGAGAAGACGGTATATTAGTAAAAGGTACTTTGTGGTGGCAGAGGGAAAAGAGAGTTTCCCCAGTTTTTTGGAAGGGACACAACTCCAAATGAAGTGATAAAAATGAGGAAGGCGGAAGGTTCTTGCCAGAGGCTTAGGGGGAGGGAGAAATGAACTGCAATGCCATTAACCTAAAAGGAAGCGTTCAGTTTTGTAAATTATGCATAGCTCTCACTTTGTGCTTTTCCTTCTTCAAGTTTCCCCCCTCAAATGACTAATTAGGGAACATTCGCAGTAATGCAGAGGAGCTCATACAGAGCAAACTCCTGGTGCATCCTTTAAAAGCCTCCCCTATGCCACTCCCCTTCTTTTTTCCACTCACATATCCTGATGATGATCTTCACGCTTCCAAGTCCTATCACAGTAGAGCTATTCAAAGGTCTTGTCTATGAACTGCACTCATTTCCTCTTGTCGCTCCTTATGCCCGGAACTCTCACCCTGAGTACATCCCTTCCCACCATTGCCCCTTTCAGGAACCTTAGGCCTGGAGATTCAGAGAGTAGAGCCCAAGGGGTAGATGGAGGATACATCAGAAGATGAAGCCTAGTAGAGCATGGTGAAAGGAAGGGATGGCACCGAGTGGGTCAGAGGTAGGATTGGGCGAATCTGTCAGTTCCGTTTTCTTTCAAGTTTCTCATTTAAGTTCCATTTTCCATATTTCCACATCAGTTTGCCTTTTTTAAAAGAAAGAAAGAAAGAAAGAAAGAAAGAAAGAAAGAAAGAAAGAAAGAAAGAAGTCCTCATGAAAATGTATCAGTATTTTAGTGCAAATTTATCCTCATATACATTTTTGTATGCAATTTTAGCTTTTGTGTGCATCTTGTATGCAATTTTACAAAGCCATTTCCCCAATATAATACATTTTGTCTTATTTTCAACAATACATGCATTTTTATGAACACCTCAGCTCAGCATATGCAGTTTTGGCGCACTCTGCTTGGCTAGAGGACCACATTACAAAATTCAGAGAAGTGCAAATTTCAGTGGAATGGCTGTGTTTCAGTTTGCATATACAGTGGTACCTCTGAATGCGAATGGGATCTGTTCCGGAGGCCCGTTCGCAACATGAGCAGAACACAACCCGCGTCTGCAGGTCACGATTCGCCACTTCTGCACATGCGTGTGGCGTCATTTTGCATGTCTGTGCATGCGCAAGTGGCAAAACCCAGAAGTAACCCTTTCCAGTACTTCCGGGTCACCGTGGGACACAACCTGAAAACACTCAACCTGAAGCAAATGTAACATGAGGTATGACTGCAGCTTCAGAAAGTGCAAATTAGGAAAGTTCTCCTTTAAACGTGAACTGAATGCAATTCGTCCCCTACCCCTAGTCAGAGGGCAGCACCTGGTGGCTTAGGATGGAGCCTAATGAACATAGGAATGGAGCTAACAGCAAAAGCTTTTGGCCTTGGCTCCTTTCCCAGAGATTCCACACCTTTTCCTGATGGTTCTAGTCCTATTCATGTGTTTCTCCACGTGAATGGTAAATCAGCCTGGCCTGAGCCATTGCATGCCACACTATGCTGCTCCAATGTGTGTGCATTGAACATGGATGTCTTGGAGCGCATGAGCTGCTAGGTGGCATATGGGCATTTCACAAAACAGGAGGTCACGCATTCAGGTATAGGTTCCCCCTTTGCAAACGCCATGCTCAATATGTAGGTGGTGGAAGTGAGGTCAGCACAGCATGGCATGTGATGAAGGGGGAGGCATAGCTCTGCTCCATCTTCCTTGCATTCACTCTGGAGAAACGCATGAGCAGGCTTTCTCAGAAGGGGAGTAAGAAGCTGAAACTTCAGGAGGAATTCTTTCAGTCTTCAGCTCAAAGCCCCTATCTTCTGTGACGCCTTAGTATTTATCCCCAGCCAAAACAAAGCCCCATTACATGTAATTGTGCTTTCTGGCACTTGTCCCTTGTTAGCCTTGCCTCTGTTGTCTTCCTTCCCTATCATGGTGTATTTTTAGCCTGTAAGCTCCTGCGGACGTGGACTTGTCTTTTGCTTATGTTACTCTGCAGGGCAACATAAACACTAATGGCTTCATCCTAACAACTTAATGAAGCCATCTTCCATTATCGGGGGTGGGGGTGGGGGGAAATATCCACTAATACTTCCATCTTTCCTAATGTGGCCGGCAGAAGGATTATTACCTTGAGAAGCAGTATGGAATGCATCACTGGCTTGGAGAGAAAGCAGAGAGGCTGTTATTTAATATTTTCCACCAGTGTTTTGAGGTGAACTTTTAAGAGCTCATGGCTCTGAAGGAGAGCCAAAATGTGCTGCTACATCAGCAACAAAATTCCGTACAAATCTGTGTTTGGGCCTGAATGGTAAGTCCAAATCATTATGATAGCCCTGTAAATACTGTTTCATATCCCATGATCCCCCAACAATAGTCACAGAGCAGACCCAGTTAATCCCAGATCCCTTGAACTCTGAAATAATGAAAGATCAGTAGCTAGATAGGGTCATGCACCACCCTGGAGGAGCAGGTGTGCAGCTTGGGGGCATCCTGGATCCATCCTTGTTATTTGAGGTGCAAGAGGCCCCTCTGGAATGGCACGTCTTCTACCAGCTTGGGCAGGTGGCCCAGCTGTGACCCTATCTGGATAGATATAGCCTAGATCCAGAGGTCTATACGGTGGTAACGTCTAGGTTAGATTACAGTGGTGTGTTGTTGGGCTGCCTTTGAGGGCAATTTGGAAACTGTAGCAGATACTCGGGTGGATTTTGGGGAGCAAACACAGGGTGCTGAGCTGAGGGGGCACCATCTCAAAGCCCTGTACGTGAGGTGCGACGTTTTGGGAAGAAGAGAGGAGGGGGAGAAGTAGTAGTTTGGATTTGATATCCCGCTTTATCACTACCCTAAGGAGTCTCAAAGCAGCTAACAATCGCCTTTCCCTTCCTCCCCCACAACAATCACTCTGTGAGGTGAGTGGGGCTGAGAGACTTCAGAGAAGTGTGACTAGCCTAAGGTCACCCAGCAGCTGCATGTGGAGGAGCGGAGACACGAACCCGGTTCACCGGATTACGAGTCTACTACTCTTAACCACTACACCACACTGGCGTAGAGACCTCCCTTCTCCTTCCCAAAGCATAGTTAGCACTTTCCCAGCTTTGGGAAGGAGGTGGGAGGGCTCCAGGACCTGACAGAGCCCTCGTGCCTCCTTCCCATAGCCAGGCACCTCCTTATCCACCTTTGGGAAGGCAGCGTGAGGACTGGGGAAGGGGCACCCAATTGTGGCCTCACACAGGGTGGCACAGTACTCAAGTCCACCACTGCAGGCAGGCTGCTGACCAGTACTAGACAATCTGGACATATAAGTACCGTTTGCCCCCACTTGTGCTGGCTACCAATTTGTTTCTGAACCAATTCATAGTTCTGGTATTGACAGAAGGTCCATTTTCATTCAGGACCTTAAGGAGAGCACTTGATCAGCACTAGTGGCCTGGCTTTTGGGTTGCTTATATTTGGTTTGGGCGGTTATTTTATGTTGTCGGTGATTTTTGTGGATGAAGGCTCTTAGTATATTCGCTTTTCTTTTAATAGATTTCCATTGCATATTGAATGTTGGCCCTATAAATCACTTCAAGACTTCCTATGTGTGAAGCAATACATAAATCAAATACAGTGGTACCTTGGTTTACAACCATAATCCGTTCCGGAGGTCCAGTTGTAAACCAAACCCAAGGCGTGCTTTCGCCAGTGGGGACTCCCCCTAAAAATGGGTTGTAATCCAAAAAAAAGGGACCCACACTTCCGGGTTTGACGTGGTTGTAATCCAAAACAGTTGAAAACCAAGGTACCACTGTACATCTAAATCTGCTTGTGTCCCTTAATACTAGGGGCTTACTCCCTAGTCGGTAGGTTTAGGACTGCAGCGTAACTCCTCATATAGGATTGTAGCTATAGCCTCACATGCAAACCTTCTAGTGATGTAATGTTAATAAGGAAAGCCCACCATTTTGCTCCAGCACCCCATGCGATGCCATGCCGACATCTCCGTATGCCTCTTTTCATCATCTAACAAGAGACTAGTTTTCTCAAATGCAGCTATTCCTAGCTGCAAATAGCACATCGAGCAAATGGTAACTACATTCATGCTATGAACACTCCAACTCCGGCAACCTTGTTATTTGTTAAAAGGGAATGAGAATTGTGGGATGAGATGCTTTCTGGAGGGATGGGGTGTTGTAAAAGGGGGTGCGGGACAGCATTCCTAAGAACTTGTTTTGCAAAACGAATACCCGAACTTAAAGTCAGCTCTGCTTTTAGTAGTGTATCAGCCATGATTTCCCCAAGATGAAACTCTATTGACTATATGGAACTGGCGGAAATGACTGGCAGAATCCGAGACCTGGGAGAAGAACTGGTGGAGGAGGATTGGAAGAAATTTAAGGACTATTTACAAAAACATTATAAATTGTATGAATGTTAAGAAAGATGTAAGATTTGCAATAACATGGTACCAACAAACTAGCTAAAAGGAATAAGAACTTAAGTGCCATTAAAAGAAAAGACAAATTTTGGATAAATATCACGTTAAAAATAAGATTCTAGAATTGTGGTTTAAATTTTCTAAAGTTTGAGATTTAATATTGGAAAATTGTACTATTAGAATTGAAACAAGTTAATAATTTGCTGGTAAAATTTATGAGTTTAGAATGCAGGAACGAGAGTCGTGAGGAAGTCCAAGGAGGAGAATGAACTGTGGATATTGGAAAACTATGTTACTTAGTATGCTTTTTACTGTTGAAAACTTTTAATAAATATTATTATTTTAAAAAAAAATGAAACTCTATTGAGCCCCAGGCTCTGTGCTGGTGCCTCTCCTGTGGGCTACTTTGAGAGCAGAAAAGAGATCCTCTTCCACACTTTGCCCTAAAACCTGACAACAGCTAGGCAACCATTGTGCAGAAACCTCTGGCTAACACTGCCTTGTTGTCTCTTTGTGCTTCCCCTGCCTGTTGTATTCATCGATTGTCTCCGTTCTTTAAAAAAAAAATGCAAAGAGATTATCTATCTTTTCCTTCTGCTTATATGCTATTGAACACAGTAGGCCCTGCTGTGTGGATTCTGTTCAATAATGCAATCTCTGATGTATAAAAGTGAGCTCTCAACATTCTGTCACACACTCTGGTATGACCAAGAAACAAAACCCAGGAGGGGGGATATGCAGATAAAGGTATAGGGCTGTGCATATATAGGAGCAGGAGCTATTCTCAATGTCTGGAGTGGAGGGAGGAGAGCTATACTTCCCACCTCAGATGTGCCCTCAGATTACTGCTGGGCCAAAGCATTCTGCCTAGACTTGGTCATGACTTTTTGGGAATGCTGAACCCCAATTTTTATTATTATCAGTTTGGGTGTGTGGATCTTTTGACGGGGGTAGACTTACCTTTAAAGACTAGGTGAGTAAGCTTTTGCTCTCCCCCACCCACAATAAAAAATGAGGTGACTTGGTTGCCCTTAACAACCTGGCAGCACCACAATGCACGATGTCACAAAGACCTAGTTCACATCATTCTCTGTGGCATCCTTGGGGACAAAAGGTAGCTGCCCCGTTGGCCAGTTGACCCTATTCCTGACAGATGATAAGGCCTAACCAAAATCTGTTATTTATGTGTATGTGGGAAGCTATTTACCTAAAAATTCCTGAGGCTATATAGACCTGTTTGATCCCAACCTTCCCTGTCCATCATATCACCAGCTTCACAAAACATGGGGGGGGAGGGGTCCTAAGTGGAATCAGCATTGCGAAGTTGCTTTGCTGTATACAGTGGTACCTCGGGTTACATATGCTTCAGGTTACATACGCTTCAGGTTACAGACTCCGCTAACCCAGAAATATTACCTCGGGTTAAGAACTTTGCTTCAGGATGAGAACAGAAATCGTGCTCCAGCGGCGCAGCAGCAGCAGGAGGCCCCATTAGCTAAAGTGGTGCTTCAGGTTAAGAACGGACCTCCAGAACGAATTAAGTACGTAACCAGAGGTACGCTGTATTGTTCACCAAACACTTAACATACTGAGTAAAAATGGGTTTTCTGCCTTGCGAATTATTTGGGGGATGATAGTAAGAAAGGGCCATGCTCTAAACAACTGATCTGCTGGTTGAGTGGGGTTTTGTCTATATTTGGAAACAGCTGGACACCGTTTTGAATCAGGATGGTGGACTGAACCACTCTGTGGGTCTGGATCATGCCCTCCATCAGGGCAGCAGAATTTTGCCCATACCTGCTAGATGCCTGACAACAAGCCAGAAGAAAAACAAGTTTGTTAAGTTCCTGGTGGGCCACCATATATGCCTGGAAGATTGTATGGGGTTTGATATACTGTGCAGATCTATATGAATATGTGCTAGACAAGATCTCAATAGCGTATAAGTGCAATTTTCCTTGGATGGGAATCAAGGTGTTCCTAATGCCACCATGAGATCAGCCTGGGAAATGAATGCTGTAACTCCATATTCTTAAATTGTCCTGAAGCGTTTGGACCTGGCCATTATCAGATGAAAGATATTGCACTGCATGCACCATTGTTCTGATCCGGTCAGGCTCCTGTGATTATGTGGGTAGCAGTCCTCTTCCCCATAAAGAACTGCAGCAGATTCAGTTTCTTTATCGCTACGAACTCACTCATCCTTCGCCATCGGCCTCTAGGTGAGAGAACTAGATTTATGATGTTCTCATTACTGTCCTTATGATGACTTTTGATACGAGAACAAGAGATCACAGATGAAACCGACAGCAGCATCCTGTTGGATTTTGACCTTTTCAGTATTTCACATTTTGAATCACTGACCATTCCATCTGCTCACTGCACACTGCAGAGAAGATCGGGATCGTCATGCATGACGGTTACTAGGATATAAGATGGCCAAAAAAAATAAAACCTGAGGGGAAGGACGTTACTGCAGGTTGGGAGATCTAGGTGACTTAAAATAAAGCGTATTAAGCCTTGGTTTGGTCGAATGACTACAGGATTTCACCTGGATAAGTACAATTAAAATTCTTTGTTAAGAGCAGAAATGGGAGGAGAGAGAAAGATACTGTGAAGATATTACCATCTTGTTCTGCAATCTCATTGACAGATCAACCTTCGTTGCCACAAAGCAGTGATGGATTACAGTGGTGGGCAACGTTTTACAAGTGACAAATCACACTTAATTCCTCGGGTATTCATTATCATAACATTAATCCATTTGGCACAGCAGAGAGAGAGAGAGAGAGAGAACAGTGTACAAGCCTGTCGTATTTCTATTGTAATTTAATACAAATCTGCAATGGCTTTTCAGATATTCTTAACAGAGATCTCCAAAGGTAAATCTTTCATACCATCTAAAATATTATCATACTGTTATGGGGAAGTAATGCCTCAGCTATGCTTCAGACCATTCTTGTCCTTGGGCCAATGTAATGCGAGTTAAAACTCTGAGTTGAACTCTATGGTCTAGGTCTAGGACTGGTTCATGGGTTATATTGGGCCTACCAGCTGGCTCAACCTGGTCCACTGCAGTGTTTTACCTCAGAAGTGGCACCTTGTGTGCTGCTGCTACTTTGCACAGGAAACAGTGCTCCTCAGGCCAAAAGCACAGCTTCTGAGTTACGTTAAGGAAAAGAGCATTCAAAAACCTGCTTATTACAAGAAATTCAAACTAAAATGCAGACATTTTTTCATGAAGATTAAAAAAAAAATCACATGTTGCTGCAGAAATGTGGAGGTCTGAATTTAAAATTGGACAAATGAGAAGCTGGGGGAACCAAAACTGACATATCCATTCATCTTCACTGAAATGTTTTCATAGACACGCTGACTAGCATGGGGGACAAGATGGAACCCTGCAGTATCCCCTAGGTCAACTGGCACAGGGCCAAGCAATAGACTCCCAATGATATTCTCTGGTAGTGGGCCAACAGATAAGAAGGGAGCTACTGTCACACAGTGCCACAATTGCCATACGTGTAGATTTGTACTATGGTGTCAATCTAAGCTGATGTGGGCAACTTTGTCCTAAAAAGGCTTTACAAATCTATCACAGAGAGCCTCTGAGTGGTCCAGCACACCACTACTCACATATCCTCCAACATCCACCATCATAATCATCATCATTTTATTATTTATGTGTGCACACTCAGATTATGACCTTCAAGCCATCCTAAATATCTTTGCAGAAGCTCGTGGAAAGCTTGGCCTATCACTCAATATCCAAAAAAACAAACTGCTGCACCAACAAGCACAAAACAACCCCCTGTCCCGCAGCGCCACAAATCCAACTTAATGGTGCAATGTTAGAAAATGTTTATCCTTTTCTTACCTAGGCAGTTATCTTTCCACAAGGGCCAGCATTGATGCCAAAATCCAGCGGCGCCTGAGCTCTGCAAGCAAGGCTTTCTCCCGATTGAAGCGTAGATTGTTTGAGGTCTGGGACATTTGCAGGGAAACCAAAATGCTTTTTTACAAAGCTATTGTACTACCAACTTTACTGTATGATTGTGAAACATGGACCACTTATAAACACCATCTCTAACTCCTCGAAAGATTCCATCAACGATGTCTCTGACCATTTTTACATATTACTTGGGAAGACAGGTGAACTAATGCCAGTGTACTGGAAGAAGCAAAGATCACCAGTGTTGAAGCAATGATTCTTCGACATCAACTTCACTGGACTGGTCATGTTGTTTGGATGCCTGATTATCGTCTTCCAAAGAAACTATTCTATTCCCAATTTAAGAATGGAAAATGTAAGTCTGGTGGTCGACAAAAGAGGTTTAAAGATGCTCTCAAGGCAAATCTAAAAAAAATGTAGTATAAACATTGGCAACTGGTAAACACTGGCCTGTGAGTGCTTCAGTTGGAGAATAGCTTCTACCAAAGGCGTCATGAACTTTGAGGAAGCACAAACTCAGGATGAAAGGGAGAAAAAAGTTAAGAGGAAGGCGCATTTGGCAAATCCTCACCGTGATCAACTCCCATCTGGAAACCTATGTCCCCACTGAGGAAGGTACTGCGGATCCAGAATTGGCTTCCACAGTCACCTACAGACACACTGTTAAGACCATATTCATGGAAGACAATCTTACTCGGCTATGAGTTATCACCAAAGAATAATAATTATTATTTAGTTACAGATAGGTAGCTGTGTTGGTCTGCCATAGTCAAAACAAAAAAAAATTCCTTCCAGTAGCACCTTAAAGACCAACTAAGTCAGTTCTTGGTATGAGCTTTCGTGTGCTTTCTGTGTATCTGAAGAAGTGTGCATGCACACGAAAGCTCATACCAAGAACTGACTTAGTTGGTCTTTAAGGTGCTACTGGAAGGAATTTTTGTTTTGTTTTGACTATGGCAGACCAACACAGCTACCTATCTGTAACTGGAACTATGGAAGGCACCACATTGAGCCGCATGAAATGGAAGTCCATCAACCAGTGTATCTGAAGAAGTGTGCATGCACACGAAAGCTCATACCAAGAACTGACTTAGTTGGTCTTTAAGGTGCTACTGGAAGGAATTTTTTTTTGTTTTAATTATTATTTATACCCTGCCCATCTGACTGGGTTTGCCCCAACCACTCTGGGCAGCTTCCAACAGATATAAAAACATAATAAAACATTATACATTAGAAGGCTTCCATATACAGGGCTGCCTTCTGATTTCTTCTAAAGGTTATATAGTTACTCATCTCCTTGACATCTGCTGGGAGGGTGTTCCTGGTTCCCTGTAGCTTCACTTCTCTTAGTGAGGGAACTACAGAAGGCCCTCAGAGCTGGACCTCAGTGTCTGTGCTGAACAATGGAGGTGGAGATGCTCCTTCAGGTATACCAGGCCAAGGACATTTAGAGCTTTAAAAGTCAGCACCAACACTTTGAATTGTGCTCTGAAGCGTACTAGGAGCCAATGTGACTTATTGTGCTCGGAAGTGTATTGGGAATGGTAACTTTCTGAGGATCTTTCTAAGTAATCTTTCTAAGCATTTGCAGCAATAGCCCAATCCTGACAGATCATTCACCTCTACTCATGAAAGCTGCCTCCACCTGATTTCCATCTCTTTTGCAATGCAGACCCCCTGCCAAGCGACATCCTCTGACCATCTTGCAGGGAGGGGCGTGCAGGGGCTGTGGTGGGTAGGAGAGGAGGGGAAAGGCCCACTGCGCAGGCAGGGTCTGCTCATGTGAACTCCGGATCCAAGCCAAAGTAAGAAACTGCGAAACATCTTAGTTCCTTGCAACTTTTGGAAACATATATTTCCCCTTATAAATGAATCAGAAGATTTAAAAACAAAACACTTCTCAAGTCAAACTGGACAGGCCTCTGGGAGTTGGCTCAGTTCTGATTCATGCCAGGTTCTGTTACATCAGAGACATCCCAGTATGAGGTCACAAGCAGTGTGAGGCCAACATGAGGTCACAATGGTCTCTGGAAGACAAATAAAACTTACCTTGTGACTGGCTTCATAACAGCTCTTCACCATGAGGACATAATCTGCTGGCCTGAGAGAGACACAAGGGAAAATGAAGATATGGCGAAATGAGGAAGATACCAAAGAGACCACCTGTAGCCTTATGAGGCAATCATTGTGGCAGTTGCTGATTTCTTTTAAGTTCCGGGTCTGCTCCAAACAGCTGAGAGAGGTCAGTCTGCATTCTGCTGCAAGTGGTCTTCACTTCGATTGCTGTGTGTCTCCCCTGCCCCATTTTTGTTGAGGCCTTCACTAGACCTTCAGAAAGCAGAATTGGGTATGGAAACCAGCATCTGCTAAAAAGAATGGGGTTATTTGCAGGATAGGAATGGAGAAGTGGCAGGTTGTAAAAGGATGCTGAATTCTTCTCCTGCCCACTGTTTATCCCACTGCTCATCATGTCTCTCTTCTAAATCTCACCTGCCCTATCTCTACTGACTTTCAGATGTTCTGGAGACCTGGGTCCCCAGACTAAAGTTTTTCATGAACCTTGTCCCTGTCCTGTAAATGATGTTCCCTGTATGGGCCTCAGGAAGGTTGCATGACGACTTATAACAGTTGTGTATTAGTGTTATACAGTACCGTCTTCACAGGTGGCACTTTATCAAATTGCATAAGCAAAAGAAAAACCCAGCTGGTCCCTGTGCTCAGGAGTTTACAACATGAAAACTACAAGGTTGAAGATCTGCAGAACTGGAAGTTGAGTGCTCATTTCTGGCTTTTGGCAGGGGACATCATCTGTATTAATGTACACAAATATACATGTCCAAATAATGAACATGCCATACAAATCAAGGGTAGGGTTGCTGAGCCTCCAAATGTCCCTATTTTCCAGGGATGTCCCTGATTTAGAGAAGCTGTCCTGGTTTCTGATTTGATCCTCGGATGTCCCACTTTTCCTTAGGATGTCCCTATTTTCATTGGAGAAATGTTGGCAGGTATGGAGTTATCCAACCCCTGAGCTGTCTGAAGGCAATCTTGTATAGGGAAGTTTTTTATATGTCTTATTATGTTTTTATATATGTTGGAATCTGCCCAGAGTGCTGGGGCAACCCAATAAGTTGTGTGGAGGATAAATAGTAAAATTATCGTTATGGAATAGGATGTCCCTATTTTCATCGGAGAAATGTTGGAGAGTATGAGGTTGCCATATGCCAGCAAATTCCTGGACACGTCTGCTTTTGGGGGTCCTACATGCCCATCCGGGGGGGGGGGGGAATTATAGATTTGAAAGCAAATGTCTTGGATTTGGGGTTTTTAAAAAACAAATTTTTGGTGTGTGGGTGGCTCTGGCTCTGGCTCTGGCGTGGGCAACCCAGGCTCTTATTCAGGCTCTGGCTCTGGCGATGGCTTGGGCTCTGATGTGGGTGGCTCAGGCTCAGTGCTGACAGAGGAGCTATGGAGAAATTGCCCTAAAACAGGTCTAAAACTTTTTGTGTCCAGATTTTTAGCTCTTGAAATATGGCAACCCTAATCAAGGGGGAAAGATGTGTCTATATCTGAGCATCCTTCATGAAACAACAAAATGGTTAGCAGTGCAATCTTGTATATGTCTACTCATAAGTAAGCCTTGTTGAATTCAGTGGTACTTACTCCCAGGTAAGTGAGCAAAGGAGCACAGCTGAAGAATGAGATTTTGTGTGAAAGAACTAAAAAGAAGCTATCGTTTAAGAATGTGGTTTCAGGCAGTAAAATAGCAGGAATAAGATGTACTGCCAGACCTCCTGGAAATATCTTGTTTGTTTCCCTCCATCACTCATTGTTACATTCAGTGAGTCAGTGGCAAATAATGTAACAAACATATACTCATCTTCACCCAGTGAATGTTGGATGATAAGTCTCCTTCATCTGTTTGTGTGAATTACTACAGCACCATGCAGCCAATCATGAAATCTGCTCCATGCTATGTTGCAGGAGAGAAGCAGGGGCACTGGGGTTTCAGGCCCATTGAGACACTGAACAACTCCCTTCTTGCTGCCTGCAGAAGCAAAGGAGGCCACTTGGAAGCAGCACTTCATATAGCCAGCCCTTCCATCTGTTGAAGACAGGTTTATGAGCTCATTGGTACACCACACTCCCACAGGCAGTCTGCTTTGAGATTGCCAAGTATCTGGGGCCAGGTTACATGAGATCATGCAACAGCTGGTTGACAGGACCAGCCCTAGCATTGTGCAGAGTGAGGCAACCACCTCAAGTGACAAATAGTAGGGGGAGGGCACCAGGAGCAGCCCCCAACCCAACAGTTCCTCCTAAGTGCCCTTGCCATGCCCACCTTCTGTTGGAGCACAGAACTATGCAGGCCACACAGCCCACCTTGTGCTCCCCAAATGACGTTGTTGCCCTGAGGTGCCATGGAGGAAGCTATCTGTTGCAGTATTGGACATGCAACTGCTAGTCCAGTTGGCTTCTATATGTGGAATGCTAGGGCAGAAGGCTGCATTCAGTCCTCGCTTCTCCTGTCCAGCCAGCTCCTATGAGGAGGACGGGTGTCCCTTAAACTCCTTAGCTAATCATCAGGAAAACATAATGGATCTCCATATCAACAAATACCTTTCAACAAAAAAAGGCTCTCTTTCTAGAACAGAGCCCAGTTCCTAGAGGTAACTCAAGGGCAATGATTGCCACTGTGGGCTCCTTTGGCAGGAATGGAAGGATACAAATTCTAATAATAATAATAATAATAATAATAATAATAATTTATACCCCGCTGGGTTCCCCAGCCACTCTGGGTGGCTCCCAACAGAATGTTAAAAATACGATAAAACATCAAACATAAAAAAACTTGCCTAAACAGGGTTTCCTTCAGATGCCTTCTAAAAGTCAGGTAGTTGTTTATTTCCTTGACATCTGCTGGTAGGGCGTTACACAAGGTGGGCGCCACTACCGAGAAGGCCCTCTGCTTGGTTCCCTGTAACCTCACTTCTTGCAGAAGGCCCTTCAGTGTCCGGGCTGAATGATGGGGGTGGAGACGCTCCTTCAGGTATACTGGGCTGAGGCTGTTCAGGGCTTTAAAGGTGAGCACCAACACTTTGAATTGTGCTCGGAAACATACTGGGAGCCAGTGTAGGTCTTTCAGGACCGGTGTTATATGGTCCCAGTGGCCACTCCCAGTCACCAGTCTAGCTGCCGCATTCTGGATTAGTTGTAGTTTCCGGGCCACCTTCAAAGGTAACCCCACACTACCTGGTGAAAGGTGTCACTTGGTTGAATCCAACTAAGTTAGCGTAGACCAACTGAAAGTAAGCTGTGTTCAATCGTTTCAGTAGATCTACTCTGAGTATGACCTTTATCTTCTGGGAAAAGCGGAATCCTTTGTTGATGGTGTGGTCTCAGTAGAAGCCTGGAGAAGAGGGGATCTGTGACGACTGATATGCAAAGGGCAGAGATTGTTTTTCAATGTCTCAGCGGCCAAAACTAACAACCAAAAAATGGCCTGAAAATACAGGTTGAACTAATTGTTTTCTTTTGTTAAGCTGTGTGTGATGCAGGTGCAAGTAGAAATCTTTATACCTCTGTTTATATCTTGTCTGCCTCTCAAACATTTATTTCACACTTGTTCTAAGTTGCTGTCCACACAGTACACTTTATACACGATGACAGTTAAGGGCATGGTAATGTTAGGGATGCCTGCCTACAAAGACCATTTTGCTGCCATTTCTCTGCATGGGAGCTGGGAACTGCCAGTAACTACTATAAGAAGTGCCTTTACACTTTTCTACGAGACAGCAGCGGCGAGAGACAGCAGTATGTGTCCCTCAGATGTATTGTTTTTCAGCGCCCTTTGCTTTATTTTCGCAAGGTTTGGTTTTCGCTGCAAAAGGTGTGGAGAGCATAAAAACGTTTGCAAAAAAAAGAAAAAAACCAACCTTCTTCCTTCCAGTCTTGAACACATCTTTGTGGCTGTTTGTGGCCATTTTCTCCTCTGATCCGCTTATGTTTGGGAGGACGGGAAAGAGCTGACACCCCCAGTGCTAAAGCAATGGGGACCACCCCTTTCTGTGCTAAGCTCAGTGCAGGAGAGTCTACTGACCCATTTGCTTCTGCAAAACAGCATGTTCACTCTTTCGCTGACACCTGCCCATTGCAAACAGTTTCACACACTTTCACCATTGGGTGCCAAATACTCTCCAAAACAAGGGAAGGCTTGTTTCATAAGGAGAAGAGGAGGGGGGACAATTACAGCCCCTTGTCTTGACTATTATGTTTTTATTCTGCTCTTCTCCTCAATGAGCTCAGGGAAGCCTACACAGTCTCTCTCTCTCCTTCTTCGCATTTCATCCTAAACAAATAAACCTTGTGAAGCAGCTAGGCGGAGAGACAGAGAGAATGTGACTGACCAAGTGAGGTCCATGGCTGAGTGGCGAGCTGAAACCCAATCTCCCATTCATTGTTTGACACTGTCCACTATCTGACACGAGCTCTTTCCCCTTTGTCTCAGCACTTAATGGTGCAAACGTCTGCGTGGGATCTCCTTCCTGCCATTCCATTTCTGGTTTTACTTGTTTTGGTATTGCTCTCGAATCGAAAATACTGATTTATTTTTGGAGGTGGAGTGGCCGGGAGCTAAGGAAATTACCTGCCTTTCAACACTAGCTCTAAACATTTCCTAATGTCCTACCAAAGGAATGCATTATTTTCCCCATCTCATATGTCTAGGTGGCTTGCGACATCATTTTTCTCATGACACGCAAATTACCTCCACATACAGCACGAAGGCCTTCCTATAGTTTCTCCTTGGCATCAGAAACAAATTGCCAGTCACATGTAAAATATTTGACTCCAGTCCATGCCTCTGCCTTTGATTCTGCGACAATTTTGAAGGATGAGTTTCCCTGTTCTGTACGAGAAACAAAGGCTGATTAGGGATGGCAGAGAAATTCAATTCAATTTGAATTTTAATGTGAACCTGCCTAATTCACCCTTCCTAAAAAAAAAAAAAAATAGGTAAAGGTACCCCTGTCCGTACGGGGCAGTCTTGACAGACTCTAGGGTTGAGCGCTCATCTCACTCTATAGGCCGGGAGCCAGCGCTGTCCGCAGACACTTCCGGGTCACGTGGCCAGCATGACAAGCTGCATCTGGCGAGCCAGCGCAGCACACCAAACGCCGTTTACCTTCCCACTGGTAAGCGGTCCCTATTTATCTACTTGCACCCGGGGGTGTTTTCGAACTGCTAGGTTGGCAGCCGCTGGGACCGAACGATGGGAGCGCACCCCGCCGTGGGGATTCAAACCGCCGACCATACGATCGGCAAGTCCTAGGCGCTGAGGTTTTACCCACAGCGCCACCTGCGTCCCCCTTTTTTTAATAAAAAAAATAATATGTGAACCTAAATGCTGCCCTTTGAAATCCACACATCTCTGCATTTTATGATGCAGTTCCCCAACCTAAAGATTTATAAAAAGTGCATATATTAGAGGAAAGTGTGCATAAAAGAGCATATATTGAAGTGCTTGCAGGACTGCACATATTAGGCAGAATTGTGTATGTTGTGAGAAAACCTGCCTTAAAAGGCTGAATTTATTTATGATATCTTCTTAAAATATATTTGCAAATTGATGCAACAATATAGTTTGAGCTGGGTTGTAGAAATTTTGCCCCAGCCTGCAAAAATTGAGGAAGGGGCTTGTGTTAGTTCTGCTTTAACTGGCTGAATCTAATTCTTATGTATTTAACAACATTTCCACCCCACTCTTCCAACATTGAGGCCTCCAGAGCTGCTAACAAATAAAAGAACTATTTAAAACAACAATCATCTCATTATAACCATAAAAGAGCAGAATATTACTGAGCATTAGTAATGGCAAGATGTGTCAGTAATAAAAAATAAAGGAACACCAGACACTTCCAGACTGTCACTCTTTAAGGATGCAGTTCAATTACACACTGGCAAATTCAGGTTGCACAGAGAAAGCGGATTTGGTGCTCATGTACAACAAAACCGATTTTTTAAAATGACGTTTTGTGCTAAGGAAAGTGACAGAGCACCCTGGAAAGCACGGGGTAATAATTGCTTGATGCAACCATCCTGCAGTCTGATCCGAATGAACACTCATCAGTCAGGTTCTCTGGAAGTAAAAGTATCAGACCCTCTGGGGTGCCAACACTTCAAAGGCCCTATCTAGGATTGCTACCTCAGATGATGGTGAATCTCAAAGAATACAATCTAAGGGTCAGGTTAAATGAAGATACATATAGAGGGGTTGATGGAGAGAAGAGAGAGACCTGTGTAGAGACAGGTCAGAGTGAGTTTCCCTCAAGGTGTAAGGCTGAGGAAAGGGAAAACTTTTTTCAGGCGAGAGCTGGGAAGACTCACTTCTTTAGATGTGAAGATTAAGGTATAATTATGGTAGTGGGCTATATACACGCCTAAGAAACAGTTTCTCCCCAAATGCGATTTTGGTTTTAAACGCATTGTAAGGAGTCTGTATGGGAGTATATTGTATTTAAAAATGGGGTATCAGAGTTTTTAGGGGGCTAACCAGGTTGGGATAGCTGGGATAGCAGGCTTGTTGGGTTTTGAATGTCTTATGTAGATTTTCAATTTCGTTGTTCTGTATGGGACAATGACAATAAAGATTATCGTATCGTACCGTACATATAATTTTGTGTTTTATTATGATTACTATTGGTGTTAATATTATTTTATTGCACCGTGAAAAATTTAATAAAATATTTGTGTGGGCGGGGGGAGAATACAACCTCAGGGTCTGGGAAGGTTTATGTGGAAGAAGGCCATTCTGGGCTTTGAAGCAGAGCCATAGCTATGGGGAGGGGACTAGCCAGGGTTTTTTTTGCTCCAGGTGAAGCCTGCAGAGGTGCTCCATGGGGGCTCCTAGCCTGTGTGTGTGTGTACACAAATGCACATGGGTGTGTGTGCCAAACTGCGTCTCTGACCCAGGTGAAATAAAGTCTAGTTTCGCCCCTGCTTTAAAGGTCAGAACCAGTATTTTCTGTTCATCCTGGAAGCAGACCAGAAGCCCATATAGTTCACTTCAAAACTGCCAAGGGATGTTCTGAAAAACCTGTCCCAGTTAGTAATCTATTTGCTATTAATTAAATAAGCAACACTATAAAATGAGCGTCCAGTTTGCCAGCCAGATCAGGGGGAGATTCTCTTCTGCCATTCCCCTCAACAGTAATCAACTGACCTCTAAACATTTAGCAAAATGTGTCCACTTCAAACATTATTCTAAACCGGCAGCAGGTCATACCCGAACCCCTTTTTTTCCCTCTTTCCACCAAGAGAAATTCAGAGGCATCTTCTTGTTGTGGAAAAGATTTTCCTCATGGAAAACACAATCTGGCTTCATTTCACTATCATGCAGCACATAATGTGTGTCATTTTAATAAAGGGGTGTTCTTTCGAGTGGCATAAACTAAACCACAATGCAGTAAGCTGTGTGGTTCTTTTTCATTTGCCCAGAAAGGCCAGGTTGGGAAAATGTATTTGTAGTCAGGGCCATGTTTGACTTCCTCTGAAATCAGGAGGTATTGATTTGTTTTTTTCCCTCGACTGATCCTCTCCTCTCTGTTTCCAGCTTCTTGCTGTGGTTTTGGAGCAGCTGCAGCCCAAAGCATTGTGGGAACGGCTTTCACATCTGAGCCCATTAGTCACCAGATGTCATCTGCTGCTGCCAGGGCTTCAAACAGCCGAGCAGACAATGTCCCATGCATGCTGAACATCTGAATGCCGACTCCTTCAATAATGTGGACAGCTCAATGGGTTCGAATGACATCCCAGAAGCACCTGACCTCAAAGCCATGTTTATACTGACACCTACAGCTCTGAGAGGAAACACAGGCAGCAGCGGAGGATTTTCAAGACCAGCTTTGTGAGCTGTTGCTTTCACGTTTATTTAAAGAAGAAAGAAGGTGGGGGAGAGAAACCCGGAAAGATTAATTGAGTGGATTTGCTAGAGGAAATAGACTTTTGATTGACTTTTTGCATTCGTTGCATTTCATTCGCTTCTGCTGTGCAGAAGCATCAAACAGGGTTATTAAAAAGGTGACTTAGAGCCAAACAAAACATGACTTGTTTGGATGCTAAAATCCATTATTTCATTTGAAACAACAACACACTGTCTCTCTCTCTGCATGTGTGTGTGTGTGTGTGTGTGTGTGTACACACACCCGCTTCAGATACTAAAACAACTGTAGGCATAGAGTTGGCTTCAGGAATAGGGGAACCCTCAAAAATAAACCATCAGGGTTCCCATTTACCTTAAGGAAGCCAGGGGGTTGAAGTGGGCAAAGTGATGGATGATCCCAGAGACTTCTGCTCACATGAATTGTGCAAGGTAACCAAATCACATGTCAAAGAAGTGAATATACCTCTTCCCAGCAGTTACAGGGGGGGACCCCCAGTAATGGTTTATTTCAATGGAAGGCAATAGCAGTCCCAGTTAAAACTAAGGGGAAAGCAAAGGCCACGTTGGTGACTTTTTCTGAAAGTTTTGGTCCACTTCTTCTCCGTGAGCCCTCTGTTGACCTCTGGGTCCCAGCCACTGCCCCACAGAGAGATTTATTGTGAGGGATGCTGTTTCTGATTTACTTACTTCTCTGTCATTCTTTTCTCCAGATTGCCATCCCAGAGAGAGACAGATTAACTGTTAGGCTAATAAGGGTACAACCTTAGACACTCATATTTTAAGCCAATTTCCTAGCTGTGGAAGCTGAAGCTGAAAATTCCTCTAAGGGGCGGACAGTTTCTCATAGTCTTATGTTACTTGCAATGTTCCTTCACTTGCAACCTTCACTTATCCTCTCACAGGTCACCCAAAGCCTATGCTCCCAGCTCATCCCACCACCTTCCCCCAAACTTCCCCTCATAACCTGCCCAAACCCCCTTTTAAAGTTCGCCTGGGCTGCCTGCCTGCTAGCTCACCTGCTTACTGGTGTGTTGTCGTGGTAGAGTTGCTAGGGCCACAAACTGCCATGTGATGATAGCCTTACAATTTTATTATATAGTAAGACATACTACTTAGGTCCTTCTCTCATATTTGTCTTATTTCCTTCATACCATTTATCCAGGCCTGTCCAAATGGTAGAGGGATTTTCAGCTTCAGCCTCTGGAACTGTGCCTTCCCTCAGAACCAGAGCCTGTTTTCTATCCACACATACAAACATAATAATCAGTCATCACAATCCGATCATTTGCTCAATCTCTCTGGAGTCTATTTCCAGTCTCTGTCAGCCACAAGCTGCAAGTCTGTACACATTCTGCATGTTGCTACATCCGACTCCTATCTTGGGGATATTTTTTAAAACAATCCCTTCCCTTGTAGAGACAGCAGTTAGCAATTCCCACTGAAAGTAGCCTGGTGAGGCTCAAGAATCCTACATTAAGCCATGTTTCCTTGTGACTGGCAACACCTAGTCCATCAGGAGCACTCAGAACAGTTTTTAGCATGAAATAGGGGTGTTCCTAACCAGCACCCACCACCCGTAAAGTTCCAGCTTCCCCCCAGTGGCTGTGTGGTGCACTCCTGCCAGCTGACTCAGTCTCCTCAGGCTGGAGTGTAGTGTGCTATTGTGCAAGAGAACTACTCAGCAGCAAAAGAGGAGAGTTCTGCAGACTCCAAAGACCAGAAGGACATGGGAAGCAGCAGGTATCCCAGCGAGGGAGAAGATTTCCAATTCTTTCATGCCTGCACAGTCCTCTTTACAAGACAGAGATTATAAGAGGGGAGAAGGGAGCTGCACTGCAGCTATAGTTGGATTCCCCCTTCCAACACACCCCCCATAACCTACCAAGGAAGACAGTTTCCTCTTCTCTCTTACTTTTTAAAAAGAATACAGTTCGCTTTGTAAGGACAAGATGGGGTGTAGATATAGTTTTGTTGTTGCTACTGCAATGTGTGGGGAGCAGGTGCTGCGGTTATAGGGGGCTGTCTTCGTCTCCCTCCCTCTATTTTTTTGCTCCTCTGATTTATATCTTCTCTTTCTCCCCCCACCCCACCTTTAATGGCCTTAATTCCTTCTTCTTTGTCTTCTCTGCTGGTAGGTTTCTCACCCCTGGTGTTTGTATTTGAAGACAGGGAAATTCCGCCAGCTAGAATTAATCTTCTTGAATCTTACAGCAAATAAAGCGACACCAGAGGGACCAACAACAAAATGTTGCACTGTATCTTAGCCCCTTGTAGGGGAGCTCTTACTCAGAGTTCCAAGCAGCCACTCCCTCCAAGCAAAACATCCACCTCCTCCCCTTTTTCTTTATCAGCTGGGGCTCTACATTCTGTGGCTACTGAGCATGCTACTGAGCAGTTCTCTTGTACTTCTGCAAATCTTGGGTTTGATTCCTTCAAGCATATATCCCTCTTTGTGCTTGGTGACCCTGGCACTACATCCCTGGCACAGGAGTCAACTCTTAGGGGTTGAGATCCCTTTAAGGTAAAGGTAAAGGGACCCCTGACCATTAGGTCCAGTCGTGGCCGACTCTGGGGTTGCGGCGCTCATCTCACTTTATTGGCCAAGGGAGCCGGCGTACAGCTTCCGGGTCATGTGGCCCGCATGACTAAGCCGCTTCTGGTGAACCAGAGCAGCTCACGGAAACACCGTTTACCTTCCTGCTGGAGCATTACCTATTTATCTACTGTACTTGCACTTCGTGCTTTTAAACTGCTAGGTTGGCAGGAGCAGGGACCGAGCAATGGGAGCTCACCCCGTCATGGGGATTCGAACCGCCAACCTTCTGATAAGCAAGTTCTAGGCTCTGTGGTTTAAAACCCACAGTGCCACCTGCGTCCCGAGAACCCTTTACCACCCCCATTAAATATTTGAGGGGATGCCCCCCCAAGTTGATGGACATTGCCGTTCAAATGGTACGTGTGTGCCATGCCTTGTGATCAATTATATGGGACGGGGCTTACCTAGGCCCCGCCAATATTTTATTAAAGTTGGCGCCCCTGATCCCTGGTGTCTGTCACTACCTACTATCTTTCGGCAATGTGATTTCCCATTATGAGGTAGTGTTTCCTGAAACGTGGTTTGTTTGTTTTTATGTGTCTAGATCAGAGCTTTCCAGACTTTTCATGTTGGCAACACACTTTTTAGATATACATCATTCCACAACACAGTAATTCAGTTTTACTAGCAAACCAGAGGTTAAACTAACCCATTTCCAGCCCTAGAAGGAGCACGGGGAGCATTCACGCAACACACGTACACACTGCAGCCGACACACTAATGTGTCGTGACACACAATTTGGAAAGCTCTGGTCTAGATCCAGCCTGTGTCTTCCCCTTTCTGCTGTATCATTGCACGATGCTGCAAACAGTGCAGAGTGCCTAATAAGTATTGGTTGGCATTGCTTTGAATAAGCTTTTACCACATTTTATGATGTTGAATGGAAACTGTGACTAATAAATCAAACTTGATTGATTCATTACACAATCAAACCACAGTTGCTTAAGCATGTAATATGCAGGATTTATTTTGCTCACTATGACCACAAAGGATTACGGGTATTCGAATTGTGCTCTCTGATTTGCAAAAGCTGAGGCACCAGATAGCAGTTAGGGTTTCCTGGAAGTATATCATATATATGGTACTGTTTAATTCTGTAATTTTGTAATTCACTTGAAGGCTCCTTATGTGTCAAGTGACTAATAAATTGGAATAATAATGGTATTTAGGAAGGCTGTTAAATAAGTCCTGCAAAATAATATTCTTCCATCTGTACAATCACCTTAATGTGAAATTTGAGAACCAACCCTTACTTAGTAAATGTTGGGCCCCATCCCAAGTATAATTTTTGGTTTTGGCATACACATAACCCTTTTTAAGTAGCCTAGCCTAGTTTCAGAAGAATGCAGTGAAATGCATTGTTTAGGAAGGAGTCTTTTTAGGGAGAGAGTCGAAAGAACTTGCCATGCTATTTCTTGGTGGGGGGTATGAAAGGGGAGACATAACCATATTCTGCTATGTAAAAGGTTGTTATAAAAGGGGGTTAGTGATAAATTGTTCACCATGGCAACGGAAGTAAGGCCAGAAGCAAGTTGCTGAATTTACAGAAAGGAAGATTTAGGTTAACCAGAATGAAAAGGTCCTCCTGCCGCCAACACACACACACACACACACAGAGGTTTGTATGTGCAGATGTATTAGGGAGGTGGAGAAAACCCATAATTGGAAACGCATTAAAATTAAAACCTGTCAGGAGTCGTATAGTGGGCAGCGGATAAACATCTGGCAGGGATTATATGGGTTTAATTAATTCTGCCTAGACTAAATAACCGCTGAAGAATTCCTTTGGTCGAGTAAGTTGGCAAATCTATAAGTTTGCAGAATTCCTTCATATGAGTTGCTCATATCATTGTGGTTATGAGGGGCAGGACAGGTGAGGGAAGCTTTTTCTCCCTTCCACAATGGAGTAGCTCTTCCTGCCCCTGTCTTTCAGTCTCTGGGTCTTCATGGGGCCAAAGCCACTGCAGGGAGAAGAGTGGGGTGGTGAAGAAGCTTTGCATTCCCACCCCCCACCCACAGGTGAGAGGAGATACTGCCATGAAACAAGAAAAAGCAAAGCTACCGACATCCACACTGGAGGCAGTTTGACAGAATGAGCTTTTCATTAGGATTCTTAACTTCAGGCAGCACATTTTGGGAATTATAGGGACAGAACTACCTAAAATGTCTAGAAATTTATTCATGTATGCTACTACAGCGGCAAGAATGTTACTTGCACCGAAATGGAAAGAAGCAGAAGTCCCAGCAAAGGAAGAATGGATACAAAAACTTAATGGAATATGCAGAAGTGGCGAAACTTACTGGAAGAATAAGAAATCAACATAACTCTCTCTCTCTCTCTCTCTCTCTCTCTCTCTCTGTGTGTGTGTGTGTGTGAGAGAGAGAGAGAGAGAGAATGGAAATGGTTTATTGAATATTGAAATGTCAAAATGATTGTAAAATCAGTGGAAATGTATAAACCTGAAATGAATGACTGAATGAATGAATAACTTCAGGCAGCACATCGCAGAATAGTTTTCGAATTCTGGGGATCTGCTTCTGCCAAAAAAAATTACTATACAGGGAAATGGTAGGCCTCAGAAGATTGAGAGGCTTTGTCAAATTTGTAGCCCACCATGCCAACCTGTAACCATTCAGATATTATTGGGTGCAAACTGCCATCCTTGATTATGGGAGTTGTAGTCCAGGCACACCTGGAGGGCCACAGATTCCCTATGCCTGGCCTGCAACATCTCAACATGCAAAGGTTGGGGCAGCGCAGCAAGGGGGGGGTACAAACATCAGTCATGGGGCTAGAAGCCCATCCCACTCCTAAAGCCACACATGAGTGCCATACATATAATGAAACCTGTGAATAGGGCTTCAGGTTCATAGCTTGGGAGTTCTCCTGTATGAAAGGGCATGCTATGAATACCTATGCAGCCATGTTGGCAGCAAAGAACTGCCTTTCTCCAGCATAGCCTCTGCAGGGAAACAGTTCTCTAGTTCCTACACAAATTTAAATATTTCTGCTTCTTTAATTTTTATGTTCCAGGGCCCATGGAACTCTCCTGCCTCCAAAATTTGGATTTACTCGATCTGACCTTTTCCTGCCGTCACCTATTCCCTTAGAATGCATTTTAAAACTCCTGAGATCCCGGTATGGTAGGCTTTGGCGTGAGATTGCCACCAACACTAGAGACAGAGCCAGCTATTAACTGTTTATCAAAGGGTTATTATGTACATAAGGGAGTACTGGTGTTTACACTGAGGTCTTACATATGCTTAGTGACAGTTTCTAAGGACTCCAGAGACGCTGGCTGTGTACACATTGCCAGCTTAAAATGAGGCAATGTTGGGCTTTTCTAGCTGCTTTCATTTCGAATTTCCTCATCATTGTAAGCATTGCTACTGTTTGATGTGTTTCCACCTCCTCCACCTCCTCCACTGTGTGTCCTCAAGAGCAGGTGAGGATGTCATTGTCTGATGTGACTTACCTGGTTGCCCCACCCTTTCACCCACCCCAACCTGTATTCTTAACACTTTCCTCCCTGAGATAATCTTTATGAGGTTGTCATCTCCCTTCCAAGTGAGAAAGCACAAGAACCTGATGGGAGCCATGAACATGACCACTTAAAAGGAGCCATCAATAGGGCTTACTCTCAAGTAAGGGGGTTAGTAGGACCACAGCTTAAGACAGTGATCCTAACCCCACTTACCTATGTGCCAGGCCAATTGAATTACCAGGGCCGGCCCAATACATTTTAGCACCTGAGGCGGACCTCAAAATGGTGCCCCCCTCCCTGCCAGGGAATAAGGGGTCAGGGAAGATGTACATCAGGAACAGGGAAGGAAGAAAGATTGACATTGAGATTTACTGCCCCAGTGGACCCTGATGCCTGAGGCGTTTGCCTCACCTTGCCTCATAGGCGGGTTGGCCCTGGGGCTTACATCTGATTAGATATGGTTAGGAATGTGCTCTTAGTTTTTGAAGAACTGACTGTTGTCTATACTACAAGGCGGTCTGAGAATGCTGATCACAGAAAGAAAAGGAAGGAAGGAAGGAAGGAAGGAAGGAAGGAAGGAAGGAAGGAAGGAAGGAAGGAAGGAAGTGAGAGTCTAAAAGCTCAAAAAATAAAAAATAAAATTGGGAGGGGGTTCAAGGGAAGGTTACCAGACGTCCTCGTTTCCTGGGGACAGTCCCCAGATTTACAGCTTTCTCAGCATTCGCATGTATGTAGCGAGCAATAAGTGTCCCCGGATCCATTGAAACAAATCTGGTAACCTTAGATCAAGGAAAGAGGATTCACCAGAGGAAGGAGAGTTAGATGGGTTTAGACTGCCAAGTGCAACTGTGCCATGCCAGTAACAACCCAAAAGGCAGCAGGAGCTGGGATTGGCTTCCAACAGTGGCCAATGGGGTCACATCACCAGCAGGCAAAGCCAGCCTGATTGGCTCCCTCCCCTCACCGCAGCAGGAGTGCAAGCAAGGATGGTAGGAAGGCAAATGAGATTGCTCCACCAGCCATTTCAAATGCACACACCTGGGCTTAGGTACAAATTGGATATGGCTACTGATCTCAAGTTGGGTCAGAGCTGGCTTGGATTCGCACGAAACAGCAGCAGCTAACAAGAAACTACAGGATACCTCTAGATAGTAGCTAACGGTATGCGTACACAGATTCGAAATCCAGTGGTGGGAGCACACTGGTGTCAGAGTAAAAGGCTTTTACCTCAGGCCAAATTCACTCATCATATCGTTGTCCAACAACTGGGGACAATGTGCTTCTGACCCCAGAACTTCTTCAGTTGTATGTCTGGCTGCTTGGACAGTTTAGCCGATTTAAAAAACTCACTTGTGTGACCTTCTTCTGGTAAGGCCTTTGCACGGGTCATCCTCTCTTGGCCCTTCTTTGATCTCCACCAGCAAAGTATAGTTATCACACTGGGGAATAATAGCTTAATATTCAGATCTCGGCTATTCTTTCACCTCAGCTTTATCTGGTCAACTGACTTCCTCAACCTACGTTACTTCTGACAGCTAACTGCCATTTTTTCACGGGCTGGAACCTCCAGTCAATCAATCTGTAGTTTCCCAGACCAATCAAAATGAATTTACCCAATCCAAGCCCTGTCTATAAATACTAAAAGCAACACACACACACGCACCCCTTGCCACCAAATAGTTATTGCCAATCAAGTCTGCATCATAGTAGCAGCATAAGGCCTTGATCTTTGACAGTTATTTTCTGACATCGGAGAGGACATCTTTGTTTGAGGCTCTGTCTTGCCATGTGATTTCACAAATCTTCCAGACACAGCTCATGTAGAAGGCGTTTAGGCATTGCTCCTGGCGGTTGTACGTTGCCCATGGCTCGCTTCCATAAAGCAGCATGCTCAACACACAAGCCTGGTAGACCTTCATTTTTATATTGGTCATTAGCATCACATTCTTCCACCCTGTTTTGGAGAGGTGACCCATTGCCATAGCTGCCTTGCCAAGGCACTTGTCCAGCTCAGTGTTGATGGAGAAGTGGAGTCCAGGTAGACAAAATTGTCTACCACCTCAAGCGTGTGGTCACCAGTGCTGATGTGTGGAGTGCTGGCAGTGTCTGGGCCCAAGGATGTTGGGCTTTGTCAGGCTGGTGGTACCGGTACCACAAACATACATTTTTAGCTCACAGTGATGTAATTCAGGGGAAATGTTAATATTTCACAGACATGCTGGAACATTCAGTCCTAAGGCCAATAAACAAACTAGGAGTGAACAAGTTGCCTTCAAACAGGAACCCAAACATTTGTACAGTAAATATGATCTCTGAATAGATGAGATATTTCAGCTTGAGTGCCTTCTGTGGCCTGGAGAAAGAGGCTTATATGGTCATCATTCTGGGACATCCATGCAACACAGAAAGAAGAAAAGGATCCAGTACAAAAAAGAAAAGAAAATAGAGAGATGTTGTCTTTACAAGGGAACTTTAGTCTTGTGTCCCTGAGGAAGGTTGTCATCAATCAAAATGTATTTGTTCACAGGTTGTTTTCCTGGTCCTTTGATTCAAGTTTTCTTGGCTAAAAGTGACAAATAGACATATGAATTGTTGGATCATTTTTAAAAAGACATGTAAGCTACTGACTCTCACTACATTTTGTGGTAGCGAATTCTGGGAATTAATTATGATCCTCTTTACTTGTAAATTATATTCCCTCCCCATGCTGTCTGCATGCCTTTGGTTAGGCTACATTAACTGAGTTGTCCCATTGTATAGGAATTTTCTTATTTGTTTATTTAAGACATTTATATACAACTTAATCCTATGCAGTTCTAAGAGGTGTCCCATAAAATCAGCTCACAGAAAATGAGGCAATAAAACAGCAAAAATTATCATAAAACCAAATGCTACCTTAAAATGCCCTCTGGAACAGGAAAGTCTCAAGTCAAACATTTGAAGTTTATCTAAACTCAGCTGGGAGGGAGTTTTCTGGACTTGCATAGCTTTTAGTAGTTACAAGCCATGCCTCTGAGCCTTGGGGGACCACCAATAGAGGTTCCCCACAATATCTCTGTTTGTTAACATGTGGGATTTACTGAAACTTGGTGATGTCCTCTAGCTTTTTTTTTTTAAAAAAAAGGATTAAGCAAGCTCATAGAATCAGCCAGTGGCTGTTAGACATGATAGCTAACTTGTGAACCACCATGCAAATCACAGCTCAACCAAATTTCGCATCCTCCCAATTCTGTAACAGTTTCCTGGTTTCTGCAATCAGTTCCAATGTAGCAAAAAGTGAAACAGGAAGTTTCAGCTCCTACTGAACTATCATATGTGACTGGTTGGTTCTGTTCAGCTTGGTAAGTTACAAATTGTGTAGCCCTGCTTAATCAAACTTCTCTAACTAGAGGCAGTCTACCTCTGAAAAGGGACGCAAGTGGCACTAAACCACTGAGCCTAGGGCTTGCTGATCGGAAGGTCGCGGTTCGAATCCCCATGACAGGGTGAGCTTCCATTGTTCAGTCCCAGCCCCTGCCAACCTAGCAGTTCGAAAGCACGTCAAAGTGCAAGTTGATAAATAGGCACCACTCTGGCGGGAAGGTAAATGGCGTTTCCATGTGCTGCTCTGGTTTCGCCTGAAGTGGCTTAGTCATGCTGGCCACGTGACCCGGAAGCTGTACGCCGGCTCCCTTAGCCAGTAAAGTGAGATGAGCGCCACAACCCCAGAGTCGTTCGCGACTGGACTTAACTGTCAGGGGTCCTTTACCTTTACTTTTACCTTTACCTCTGAAATACTGGCTATGACCTACCATCCGTCTATGCCTTAAGACTCCATATTGGTTTTTCTTTTCTTAAACAGCTACCCTTTTGGAATTTGCTAAAAGCAGAAATTCAACCAAGTAATATTTTCTAGAAAATTCGCATGTGTGAAGACATATTTGGGCTGGATACACTGCCTACTGTGGTACCCGATAGCTGCTGCCACCGTCTTATTTTGTAGCATCATTGTGTGCTCTGACGCTTTGGGTCTTTCGACTGCTTTGTCCCATCTTTTTTCTGCAGAGAACTGTCTAGCTCTTCACATCTTGACCTGGTCTCTTGCAGATCCCCTGAATCTCGCAGGATGTTGTCAGTGACTAATGAGTAAGGCGATGTAATGAAAAACACAAAGGGGAGGGGAAAGGCGAAGGAGCTGCTGCGCCGGAATATGACAGTCAACCCCACACCCAACAAAGGAAAACAGCATAAGAGATGTCACAGCGCCCTCTGTTCCTCTTTACCGAAGTCCTCTACAAAATCAACAAAAGAGAGCACTTCAGATCTCTCTAGGTTATTTCCCCCCTGTCTCTGAAGCTACAGTTCTCCTTTGCTGCAGGCCATTCCATCTGTCTTTCCAGTTTTTGCATTTTCTCCTGTGGGTTGAGAGTTAATGGCTTGTGCGTGAGCGATGGACAAAAGCTGTGCATGTACCCTTGTCTCTACCCTAGGTGTGCACACAACTATAGGCAGTAGTCAACATTTCCTCAGCTTGCTTCATCAATATATGCGGGCTGAACTTGCTGATGCCACCTGCCTCTGAGGACATATAAGGTCAGCTTTCCTTACTCTTATTCCACTGTTACCTCCTTGCAGAAGGGATCAAAAACATCTACAGTTTCAACAGGGTTTGGGGCTGGACTGCTTTCAGTCGTGGAATGTCATAATTTTAAAGATTTTGGCTTGAAACATTGACTTGACTCTTTCAACCACCCAAGGCTGATTCTGGCAAGATCTAGCCCCCAACATCTGGAGAGATGACCACATGAAGCTACCTTTTAACAGACTAGACCAGGCATAGGCAAACTCAGCCCTCCAGATGTTTTGGAACTACAACTCCCATCATCCCTGACCATTGGTCCTGTTAGCTAGGGATGATTGGAGTTGTAGTCCCAAAACATCTGGAGAACCAAGTTTGCCTATGCCTGGACTAGACCTTTGTCCCATCCAGTTCCATACTGTCACCTCCACCTAATCATTAAAATTTTCCAGAGAGCTAACCGTGTCAGTTTCTTGCAGGAAAAACAGTGATGAGATTTGTGGTGCCTTAAGTCCATTGTGGCGTAGGTTTGGTGGACACAAGGCCCTTTACGAATTAAACTTGGGTCCTTCAAAGTTTATGCCATAGTAAATGTGTCCATCCTTAAGATGGCTCAAGACAGTTTGCCGTTTATTTAAAAGGTGTATATCACATCCTTTCGAGGGTGCTGACTTGCCTCCCTCCCCCCACATTGAGGGGGCACAGCCATGTGACACGTCATGTGACGCCACCCACCATGTGCCAAGCAGAAGCAGGACACGCAGAGGGTGATCTTGATGATTGTTCATCTCAGCTGCCCAGCTCCTGGTTTCCTGGGCTGCTGGGTGGAGGCTAGGACAAGCAAAGGCAAATATCTCCCTCGCTGGTCCCAGCCACCGCCCAGCTCCTGGGCTGCTGGGTGGAGGCTGGGGCTGGGGCATGCGGAGGGTGCCCAGCAGCAGGGTGTGGTGGTGGCAGCCCCCATAATATTGGGGGTTCTCTGCCCCTGCCCAAAAATATTGGGGGAGCTGAAGCCCCCTCTGCCCCCTATACCCTCTGCCCCTGCATCCTTGTTGGGAATCTGTATATGTGCAGCTTTTCACACAGTTAGGGTTTGGCAGACAGCCAAGGCAGTGCGAAGGAGTAAGTCTGCCTGGTGATACAGAGGCATGGAGACAGCTCCATGATTGGTCAAGCTCTCTCACGGGAGTAATGATTAATGGCCTACTAACTGGAATGTGTCAGTGTACGAGGTTGAGTTCAGGAGTTGTGAGTCGTGTATGAGAAAGCATATTAAAGATCCGTGTTCTGTTCTGTTCCTGTAAATAGTCCACTGTATATAATAAACACCTATAACTACAAGTTCCTGGTTCCTGCTTCGTCCATCCTGTCTGCAGCCAAGTTGCCAATTGCTTCCGTGGACTCTGCGTATACTCTGCTAGGTCTGGCTAAGGTCCTGCAACAAGTCAGAAAGTTGTGAAACACCAACAGGTTTTGCCAATAATCCTTTCTACAGCTGCTCACAGCATCAATTTAAAACAATTTCATCCAACTATCTGTTAAAAGCAACTAGCGTTAAAAGCAAAAACAGCAGCCGCACTACCAATATAAAAGCAGAGCACTCCCTCCACGTAACAAAGGTCACACAAAACAGGTGGGTTTCACAAAGGTGTCAAAAGGCTTTATTCCATAAAGTTGGGGCCACTTCTTTTCATTATGGCTTCCAACCTTATGATGTAAATAAGACACCTTGGGGGTTGCACTAAAAATGGGGGAGGAGGATGCATGGCGATGTGCTAGCCCCCTTCCCCTGGGTGATGCCGTCCCCCCTCCTTTAGCGCCTTGCCCCGGGTGCTGGCAGCTCACACTATGCCACTGTTCAAGACGTACTAAAGTACATTGAAAAGCACATGAATGCACTAAAGTACATTGAAGTACATGATGTGGTTACTTCTTTAAATGCCAGCAGGTGGAGCTATTACGTTTGTCTTTTAGAATGCTATGGCTAAAACAGCATCAGAAGCAAGGTAATGCTGGCAGGAAAATGCGGGCGTGAGGGGTTTTGTGGGACTTTATTTAACTGGCAGCATCCCTTGCAATCTCTTTTCTTATACAGCTTTCTTCCAGCAGGCTGCTGAGGAACAGGAGGGCGAGCGGCAGATAAAGCAGAAGATCCTATTTAGGTGTGATTCATTATCCGCATAGCTCCCATTACTGGCATTTACTGCAATAACATCACAACATGATAATTAATTCCCTTCAATTAATTACAGCATCACTGAAGGAGAGGAGGAACTGTTGCAGATCACAAAAGGCACAGTAACAATTAGCATTTCGAACGAGCTGGTCCCTATACTTGCATGCGCACACTTATTCATATTTTTTATTGTTGTCTGTAGACGAGTTTTAATTAGGGCTTTGGAAACGTTATATTTGTTTTTAAACCTGCATTAAATAATATTATCTAACAATAGGATTTTCCACACAAACAACAGGCCCTGTTTCTTTCTTTTTCCTTTTGCTCGTCATCTGCCTTGAAGCTCTTCCAGATCCGAGCAACACATTTGCAATATTTAGCCAATGAATTGGTTAATAAACCCAAAACCTTTTCGTCAGTTAGAAGGGCAACACTCATTAAATTCAGCAGCAGTCTTTAAAAAATATTAATGCAAAAATAAGGTCATTTGAAAAGAAATGAAATACTTCATCTATGTATGTGAATATGAAATATAAATATAATTTCTTAATATTGTGTATCCAGATACAAGAGGTTAAATATGATTTAAAGAGTGTTGTATACACCTATTAGGTGTTCTTGGTTACTATTATATTTTAAACAGAACATCAGATTACATGTGTGTAAATAATATATAAGGTTGGACATAGTCTTGGCATTTTACTTTCCAATAATTAACGGACTCAACTTTTCAGTAAATTTATTGATGCACATCAGACACTATGTTTTAAAACATGTAAGTTTTGTCAACAATGCTATAATCCATACATTTTAATACCATTGCAAGATGTCAGCTGGTTTATCTGATTTCCAGATTCTTGCTATAACTAGTCGGACGACAGTCTTTTAATATCTTCCAGGATAACAACACAGATGCACATGGCAAGGAACTCACAAGTCACTTAATCTCAACAGCAAGAAATATCATAACTAGACACTAGAAAGACCTATCAGGAGTGAACATACGCCACTGGTACCAAAATGTATGGGAAACCACTTTACTAGAAAAATTAACCAACAAATTAAACTAGCACTAGTACATAGAAATCATAGAAATCTTAGAGTTGAAAGGGACCCCGAGGGTCATCTAGTCCGACCCTGAAATGCATGAATCTTATGCCCAACATGGGTCTCGAACCCACAACCCTGACATTAAGCGTCTTGTGCTCTACCAACTGAGCTACATAGTGTTATATGTACTTTTCTTTATTTGTTTGTATCACCAAAAAAATCCTTAATAACAACTAATTTATAATATTTTAATAATTGTTTTTAAATACATGAACTTATAAATATCATTGGTGGAGGCACCAGCTTAGAAGATTCATTCTTTCCTCTCTTTCACAGGAGGTAATGGGGTTTTTTGCCTGCTATGACAGGCAACTTCTGAAAACAAGGAAGAAATGAGAAGATATACTGCATGTCATTTGCCCTCGAGGAGAGGCCCTGAAGGAGGTACGTGATTTCAGCAAAATAGATTAGAAACACAGCTATATAGTGTATGCATATTAATTACCCACAATGCCACATATTGCGCTGTAAGTATATTACGCTGTAAGTATATATTGTATATTGCGCTGTAAGTATATATTGTATATTGCGCAGTAAGTATAGTATGCAATATGAATGGAGGAAGGCAATTAACCTGTAGCTTTTTGTGGACAACAAATCACTGCTAGTTGGGCCAGCACCAAAAAGGCCAGCACTCAAGGAAATTATCCTTTTCAGGTCAGCCCTTGCATTATTTTCTTTGCGAAGCATAAAGTTCAGCCACAAAACCACTGTGTACACTGGGAGTGTGTGTGCAATAAATAAATGGTGACTTTTACTGAGACTACTCAAGGTACATAGGCAAATATGCCATGAAAAGTAAGGATGACATGTTTTAAAAATTACAGGGCTATGTGGCAACCGATTTCAACGTACACTGGAAATGGAAGAGAGTTAATAAATACTCTCTTGAGGGGACTTGAGCAAAGTGGGGTTGCCAGGGGGAGGGACCCCAGAACCTTAATGCGATTGTGATGTTAACAAACTCCAATTTATCAGAAAAAATGTTGGGGAGAGGCAATAGCCACAGCTACTGTATTCCAGAACAGTCAACTAAACTCCATAAGAATTACAGCATGGAGAAAAACCCGGTATTTGGCTGAAAAGCATATGTATATGTTCCAGAAGAGAATACAGCAAACTACAGAACAAAGCAGTAGAAGGGATTCTTGTTGGGTCCGGCAAACCTTCAGCAGACAAACATCATCATAAACTATTAAGTAAAAAATTACAAGCTCTCTGTACTTGGCAGAATCTCAGTTATCAAAATGAACCTACTGCCCAGGTTGCTGTTTTTATTCCAATCAATACCAATTGTAAAACAGAAAATGTTAAATATATATATACAAAAAATAATAATAAACTGTTAAGTAAAATTAGCCTAGGGGGTTAATTCATATGTCTGTTGAGAAGGGACGCTGGAATAGGCGACAGTATTTAATTAATGCCCACTGCATTGAGAAGAAAAGTCTACTAAAGGGTTGATGTATCTGGGAGTGTGGTAGGGGGAGACCACACTCAGGAAGTGGCCTTCCTGGGATGTGAGCAGGGCCGGCTGATCCGTGAGGCAAACTGAAGCAGCCGCCTCAGGCAGCAGAATCCAAGGGTCAATACTGTAGACACCACTGCTGCCAGAAAAGCAAGGAGAAGTGACAGAGTCAGTGTCCAAGTTCTGATAAGATCTCATGAGATCTCGCCAGAATCCACCACTGCAGGGGGCTGGGCACATGTCTCCACCTGAGGCGACCCCTGGTTGTATGTTTAAGTATCAATTTCCCCTGCCTTGCTTGTTCTGTTGTAACATGGAATGGCTGGTCATGCTAAGCAAAGGAAGAAGAAGAAGAAGAGTTTGGATTTGATATCCCGTTTTATCACTACCCAAAGGAGTCTCAAAGCGGCTAACATTCTCCTTTCCCTTCCTCCCCCACAACAAACACTCTGTGGGGTGAGTGGGGCTGAGAGACTTCAGAGAAGTGTGACTAGACCAAGGTCACCCAGCAACTGCATGTGGAGGAGCGGGGAAGCGAACCCGGTTCCCCAGATTACGAGTCCACTGCTCTCACCACTACACCACACTGGCTCTCAATGGATCTTGTTTAAACCTTACAGCAGTGTCAGTCTTCCCTGGAATAAGACAAATAACTCGCTTTGAAGCATATCCCCTCCAGCGAATGTGCAGAAAATCGCAGGGCAGCATCCCTCCACCTTAGAACTTTGCCAATTAACAAAAGGGACCAGTCCCACCGTTGTTCAACATCCTGTAAAACAACCCTGATAAATGGTATCCTCTCTGGGCCTCAAGATTTCTCCCCACCCTCCTTCTAATTTAATCAATTTTGCAAATTGGGCTGATGTGCTTAATTGATCTTTTTCACTTCTAATATTTTCTCTGTCGTTCTCTTTTGCACAGCGCCTGCCCTCGTCTATCCACAGTTATTCTACAGGAAAGCAGAAACAAGGTCCCTCCAAAATGGAGACTTTCTGCCCTGTCTCCACATTTAAAGTGGCTTGCGAAGAAGAGAGCCTCGAAAGAAGGGCATATCGACAGCGCAGGGAAGCTAAACCACAGATCACACGGCGCTACTTTTCTGTAAGGATCCAGACATTAAAGCTGAACTTCCTGTCATTTGGAGCTAATCTATTTCTGCTAGGAAACACGTTGGCAGTGACAGGTGAGGGTCTTTATGGTCTAACTGAAACAACAATACCCCCAGAAAAAAGCTGTAAAGAAGAGCCAAGTATTGACCACAAGAAACAGAGAGAAACAGTAGATAGTGGAAGCTGACAGGAAACCCAATTTCCTTACTGCTTAGCTGTGTATCTGAAAAGGTCAGAACTAAATGACAAAATTGCTCCAAGGCTTTTATTTTTTATTTTTTTGCAGAGAAGAATTTCAGCTCACTGCTACAGGTGGGAAAAGGATGTGTTCACATTTTGTGTTTTACCAAAATCCTCTTTCCTGTAAGCATCCTGACAGGGCCACCCATAGTGGAAGTGGCCTTGGCTCATGACACTTGAAAGGTGACTAAATAAGTACATGGTGAAAACCTCACCATTGTACCCTTAATTCAGACACCTTAATGCAACGTCCAAGCTTGCAACATGGCAGTTAGCTCTTACGTCATATCTACAGATTGTTAGGTCAACAATACTTGCATTGCCTAATTCTGCTGAAGCTTAGATTCCATCATATTTGTTCATGAGTAGAAAATAAGGTGATTAAATATTACCTGTGTGTTTGGCTGAGATGAAACTTTTCTCTTCTTGAACAATTTTGACTCCGGATGGGACAAGTATTTAACTAGGAGGGCTCAAAATGGGAGCCGCCAATCCTTTTATTACTTTTACAGCACACGCTACATTCTCCAGACAGCTGAAGCACAGCAAATTTGGCAATATTTTTGGTTTTATGCTCACTTTTCTATTTTGATGCTTTGAAGGTTCTTCTCTGAGAACCTTCGGACATGAACAACTTGCAGTCATTATGATCACAGAAAACATGTTTGTGTCATTGTTTGCTTCCATTGTTTCTTTGTGAGCCAGTGTGGTGTAGTGGTTCAGAGCGGTGGACTCGTAATCTGGGGAATCCGGTTCGCATCTCCGCTCTTCCACATGCAGCTGCTGGGTGACCTTGGGCTAGTCACACTTCTCTGAAGTCTCTCAGCCCCACTCACCTCACAGATGACATCTCACCTTACCTCAGGTTAAGAACTTAATTTGTTCTGGGGGTCCGTTCTTAACCTGAGGTACCACTTTAGCTAATGGGGCCTCCCGCTGCTGCCGTGCCGCTACGTGTGATTTCTGTTCTCATCCTGAAGCAAAGTTCTTAACCTGAGGTACTATTTCTGGGTTAGCGTAGTCTGTAACCTGAAGTGTCTGTAACCTGAAGTGTCTGTAACCCGAGGTACCACTGTACTTGCTCAAAACTTGGATCTTGGCATCCAGGGAATTATCCTTTTCATATACCCACTTTTCCTCGCGCCAACATGGTGTCACCCTGTAAGAGGATCTCAGGGAGCAGGACAAGATCCTAAAGCCCAATAGAACTGCTACCAGGCAGGGTAGATAATACTCAGCTAGACGGATCATTGGCCTGAGGAAGTTATTAAAGTTTAAAGATGCACACCCATGTGTGAATATGCCTTAATAAAGATTCTGATTAGAGTTTCATTCCCCTTCCTATAGCGTTCGGTTGTCATCCATGGCATTATTCATATCCATCCACATCCAAGGATTTTGTGTGCAACAATGAAAATGCCTGCAATTAAACCATGGCCTCCTACCCTCCCTTCCCCAATGGTTCATAGAATAAAAGGCTTCTAGGGTGACACATTTAAAGAATGATGTTGTCAATCTCTTCTGCTAGGTAAGAGTAATTACTGTTGGGGAGTGTGCTTAAACATTTGGCATTCTATTCCATTCCAAGGCAAGTGCTTATGTGGTGCCAAGGTTGGGCCAGAGATTTTCTATCTTACAGTACAAGGTTATTGTAATAGAATGCGAGGTTGCGGCCCTCACTTTTCTATGCCAAGGAGATGAAGCAGATGAGTTTAATATTCTAACGTGCTTCTTTTCTTTTTCTTTTCTTTTTAAAATGGCTACCATTATCGATTTTGTTGATAAAGCCAGAAAGTGTTACAGTCTTCAGTCAAAGAACACAGAAGAAGGCAAGTTGTTGTTGTTTTTGCAAGATTCTGGGCTCATACTATGCAGCAAGAAACAGTCTTCTCAAAGTCAGCAAGAACAAGATTTCTGGTGAGGAGCCTCTCCTCTTGTACAGTCATACCTCGGGTTAAATATGCTTCGGGATTAATATTTTCGGGTTGCGCTCCGCGGCGACCTGGAAGTAACAGAACACATTACTTCTGGGTTTCGCTGCTTGCGCATGTGGAGACGCTCAAAATGACATCACGCGCATGCGTGGAAGCGGTGAATCGTGACCCACGCACGTGCAGATGCGGGTTGCATTCGCTTCAGGATGCGAATGGGGCTCCGGAACAGATCCCGTTCGCATCCAGAGGTACCACTCTGCAGTTAACTTAATGGGGTAAGGGCCATTCTGAAGGCAGTCCTGTTTAGGGAAGTTTTTCATGTTTGAAATTTTATCATGTTTTTAATATTCTGTTAGGAGCTGCCCAGAGTGGCTGGGGAAACCCAGCCAGAGGGCGGGGTATAAATAAACTATTATTATTATTATTATTATTATTATTATTATTATTATGTGCAGCACTTATCATGACCTAGAGCACTGTGGGGAAAGACAAGAAAGGCTGGAGATGGATGGTTTTTCTCTCTCACTAGAGATGTGTCAAATGTTCTCCAGTTTGGATCTGGGATTCAGTGGTGCAAAAACTTCAAGCAAAATTTTCACATATACATTCATATATATTCACATATATGTTCAGTGTCATTTTTCATTTGGATGCTGCTGATTTTGTGCATTTCCCCCACATTTTGTTTCTCCTTTAGTTGCATGGGTGTTCCCATTCTCACCTAATCAGGGATCACAAGTAAATGAGGCATTACTTGCTTTTTTATTTTTATTTTTTTAATCCCTTGCAAACACTCAGAAAGACACGAGGTTCATTCAGAATGCTCATATATTTTCATATCTCATATTTTGTAATCACACAAAAAATGAATGGAAAGCCAACGAGGAGTTCACCATCATCACACATTTTCTATCAACCATTATCTATGTTCAACCATTTGGACTCGTAATCTGGTGAACCGGGTTCGCATCTCCGCTCCTCCACATGGAGCTGCTGGGTGACCTTGGGCTAGTCACACTTCTCTGAAGTCTCTCAGCCCCACTCACCTCACAGAGTGTTTGTTGTGGGGAGGAAGGGAAAGGAGAATGTTAGCTGCTTTGAGACTCCTTTGGATAGTGATAAAGCGGGATATCAAATTCAAACTCTTCTCCTGCAAATGTCATCCATCAAACAATGGATTGGATTCATCACTAATGTAGGGAGACATTATGGTAACATGTAACATTGTGTGGTGTGGTGTGGTGTGGTGTGGTGTGGTGTGGTGTGGTGTGGTGTGGTATTTGAACTGGTTACCTTGAACTTTCAAGGAAAGGTGGGGTAGAAATCCTTTTAATTAATAAGTTTAAATTAATAAGAATAAGTTTTCATATGTAGCAGGTGAGTTGACCACCGTTCTGCTGTGTTCTTCCCTGCAACAATGCTGCATAATCAAACACATTTTGAGAACTGATTCACCTAGAGTACGTCTTATCTTGGTACTCCTGCTTCTATCCGTATTTTTATACCAGTGATACTGATTGTGGCAATATGGGATTGTGCGCTTTGGTTCTCTGAGTGCCCGTTTCAGTTTCAAAATGACTCCTGGCAAAAGTTATGCCAAGACTCCATGGCCCAACCAGTTTATAAACCATAGTCCATCAGATTCCACTCATAATCTAGTAGACACTGCCCTGGCTTCACTCTGACACTCTATATCCCACCGTGGTTCTGTCTCTGGCCTACGAGATTTTATCCTGATGCTACATATGATCTACAATTTTCATCTAAGTTAAATTATGGAATTTGCTACCAAAAGGTGGAGTGATTGTCACCAAGCCAGTAACCTCAAACACTACTCCAGTAATAGCCCACTCCAGATCCTACTTAGGTCTGAAACAGTCCAGCAGGGAGGTGTTTGTTTAAGGCCCTGTGGACACTGTGCCAGGACTGCAATGTCTTCTGCTGCCTCTGGGACTGGTATGTTAGTGAAAGTGGGATCTTCAGGGACATGGGAGTTTTTGGAGAGGAGTCATCTGTGTTGAGAAAATGGGAAAGCTACACTTGACTTCACTTTGCTCCATGGTCCCTAAATGTAGGACATTATTTTTTAAATGGAAATAATCCATGCATGCATTAAACAGGCCTCTATGATTCTCTCTCTCTCTCTCTCTCTCTCTCTCTCTCTCTCTCTCTCTCTCTCTCTCTCTCTCTCTCTCGTTTGGCACATTATAGGTTTGGGCCAACCTTACAAACGTCAGTCATGCTTTGCCATATATTTCAAACTGGTATTGATGCAAAAGGTGCACTACAAATTTCTCCTAGCAAAGAAAAAACAGAGACAAAGGAAGGGAAAGTTCAGGAAGCCAAGAACAATGTTGCTGGAGCCAAGTGGAAGAGTCTGCAGGTTTTATTGTTTCCAGTTTATGACAAATAATTCAATCCAGAAAAAGGAGGAAGAGACTATCGCCGGAATGTGCAGCACCAAACTAACATTGCTCTTGGAACTGTTCTTTTCATGATTAATGTAGAAACAACACAAGGCTTTTTCTGAACTTTCTAAAAACCAGCACCCAACTTCTAACAACACAGGCAACTATGTAATAAGTGGTGGAGTGGCTTGTGCACTGTGTGTCCGGTGTTAACTCTCAATCACGGTTCAATACCACACATGGCTCACTCTTGCAGAATGTGGTCTGCTACTGATGCACAAAACCTTTTCTTTTCCGCCGGCATCACATTTCAGGCATTTATCAACAAAAGCAGACAAGACTGTAACAGGGCCAGTCTGAATTATTTGTATACACTGCATGCATAATATGCACAACTGCACACCACACATTTTCCTTTCAAAAGTGCAGAATGCAAGAGATCTGAACAGCAGCTGTGCACTGCCTCAAAAATGGATGGGCCCAAAGTTCAACATGATGGGGCAGGAAATGCAGCCCGTGGGGGGCTGTATAAGAGGCAGCCCTTGAGTCCTTGGGATTAGAGTGGCTCAGAACACTACAAGGGAAAGGAGGCTGGAGGGGAAGCCCTGAGATCAGAGCATGGCGAGAGAGCGTGTGAGAGAAGCTGGAAGGTGGTGGAATTGAGCAGGTTAGTCTTCAAGCACCACTTAGGTAAAGAATACTTAAGACTAAGTGATGCTTGAAGGCTACCTTGCTGTGTTTCACCACCTTCCAGCTAATCTCACATGCTCTACGGAGCTCTGTGATGATTTGCAGCGGAACCGGAGACCACTAGGCACACCCTACCGTAAGGGCTTAGTCTGAGACTCTTGAGGGTCGACAAGAAAGAGAAAGGAGTGAATCTGCAATTCTCGACTACACATGCAGTTCTAGAGAGCCATGCATAGCCCATTCCTCTCTAGGCTGCCACCACACAGCCTGCTTGAACTGTTGGTAAGAGGAGCTTGCTTGCCAAGGCTTTAGAGACAACAAGGCTGCCATACTTGCTACCATTATAGGAACTGAGGAAAGGGATGGATTCCATCTTCCGTGAGTGGGTGCAATGCAGTGCCTCCAGCAATGTGTACAAGGGAGCCTCCAACTAAAATTCGCAAAGAAAATCTCTTCCCGTGGTGTGTGCAGAACTGCACATGCAGGCTGACATAATTTATGCCTGTTTATATAAAAACATAGTTAACCCAATATATCCAATTAACCAAATATATCCATCTAGCCTAAGAGAACAGTGGATGCTATTCTATTCCTTACCCTCCAGGGTAGAAACATCAGCCCAGCCTATGCAGAAGTAGGAGAATGAGCAAGAAATTGGGTGCAAGTATGGCTTGTATCACTTCAAAGTACAAGGGTGCATCACATTTTTATATGTTCACCTATGTGTCCAAGTCCTTGTGGTCTAAACCACTGAGCCTCTTGGGCTTGCCGATCAGAAGGTCAGTGGTTCGAATCCTCAAAATGGGGCAAGCTCGTGTTACTCTGTCCCAGCTCCTGCCAACCTAGCAGTTCAAAAGCATACCAGTGCAAGTAGATAAATAGGTACCACTGCAGGGGAAGGTAAATTGCATTTCCGTGCACTCTGGTTTCTGTCACGGTGCTCCGTTGCGCTGGAAGTGGTTGAGTCATGCTGGCCACATAACCCAGAAAGCTGTCTATGGACAAATGCCAGCTCCCTCGCCCTGAAAGCGAGATGAGCGCCACAACCCCATAGTCACCTTTGACTGGAATTAACCATCCAGGGGTCCTTTGCCTTTGCCTTTTACCTTTTACAAGTCCTCTTATGTAGAACAATAGAGATAATATTGGACTAGAATATTTTTCTCCATTTGACTAATCTTGTTAACTTGCGACGAGCTTCTTCTTTTTACATGGGGGAGCATTCATTAAAGTGGTCACCCATTTGCAGCCTGAAGCTCTCCAGTCCATTCTTACCAACTCAGGAGTCTACCTCACAATTTTGCTGCATTTCTATACCAGACCTTTATTCTTACTTATTAGCCCAACACTTGCCAAGCTGTTTGACTGGTACAAATAAACTATCATTTAGGTAAGCAAAATTTGAGTTACAAGAACATAAATCTTGCAAAACACTTTGTTTTCTGGTTTTAATTCCTTTCAGCAATTTAACCAGCCCAGCAGACCAATATCGCAATAAGATACTTTTGCTTAAACATTACTATTATGTTAACTGATACTAGGAGTGAAAGGGTCTTGATCTCAGTTAAATGCATTCCTCAAGTAGTTTAGAATGTGCAAGTTGGTCATTGATATTTTTACAGGGTTGTCAAAAGGAAATATCATTTTCCTTCCCCTTTTATTTCACTTTTCTTCCGGAAGGATATAATAATTAAGAAGAGTCTTTAGATGCTGGCAAAACTGTCCCCTTTTGAAGTTTCTCCATCTCTGTCACCCTGGAGATAAAGGGTGCTCAAGCTTGACATTCTAATTGTGGATACGAGATAAAAGGCTGGATTAGAAACTTCATAACCTCATGCAGAGAGGGAGAAAAATGAGATCACCATGAGGTCATTTCACTCTGAGTTTTGTAAGTTTATAGAATTCCCCAAGGGTGGCAAGGGAATGAATAGAATATATGTATTTTAACTGCTATGAAACCAGCAACATAATCTTTATTTTATTTCATTTAAAAAGTTACAGTACTCTTTTCATTCTGAAGTGTGTCTGAAGAGGAATTACGTTATTCCTCTTCGTAGCAGTGACCTTCAAATGTGTTTACCATCTCTCTACCCCTTTCCCCAATTATTTGCTTTTTCATACACTGTACCTCATAAGTACATGCCCCCCACCATTCTAAGTATGGGACACTTCACACCTTACATATTTTAGATGTTTGTAAACATAAACATATTCTTACCTGAGCCATGATTTGCCATTGCTCCTTGCTGCAAATGGAATTAGACCCTGTGGAATTTGACTCCAAAGAGAAAGATTAGCTTACCTTTAAATGTAGTTGCTGGTGAAAAGTTCTTTTTAAAAAAGAGCTTTGAATGGTGGGAAGCCATGGTGGCTCACTCCAATGCTCTCTGCTTCCCCCTGTAAATTCCAGGTGTGGAATACCCTGAAGGAGATGCTGAACAGCACCAGATTATAGGGTTGAATGGGTGGCTACCCCATAAAGGGTACCAAGCTAAGGGGGTGCAAAATTGAGAAGATCCATAATTGAGAAGATCCATTTCAGACCTTCCAGGTGTCCCTATTTTCCTGGGACAGTCCAGGATTTACAGAAGCCATTCTGGTTTCTGATTTGATCCTGGAATCTCCCACTTTTCCTTAGGACATCCCTATTTCCATCAGAGAAATGTTGGAGAGTATAGGGAAGTTTGTTAAATGTCTGATGTTTTATTATGTTTTTATATATGTTGAATCCCACCTGGAGTGGCGGGGGGGGGGGCAACCCAGTCAGACGGGGAATAAAAATAAAAATAAAAATGGAGTAGGACATCCCTAATTTCATTGGAGAAATGTTGGAGGGTATGCCATTTGGGGGCACCAAATGTTGGCCTCGCACAAGGCACTATATATTACAAAGGACTACCAGAACCCACCAGCTCTGAAGTTTTTCTCCCAGATTACACTGGAAAGGAAAAAAAGAGAAATAAAAGATGTGTGTGCAGCAAAACAAATAAATAAAGCATATTAGATGTTGCAGATTGGGGTTAAAAGGTTTGAAAAAGCTGAAGACTACAAGTCAAAGATATGCACTACTGTGTAAGAGTTTGTTTGCATCGTGACATAAGAAGAAAAGAGCAGGGTATTTTTCGTGTACAGTGGTACCTCTGGTTACGTACTTAATTCGTTCCGGAGGTCCGTTCTTAACCTGAAACTGTTCTTAACCTGAAGCACCACTTTAGCTAATGGGGCCTCCCGCTGCCACTGCGCTGCCGCTGCACGATTTCTGTTCTCATCCTGAAGCAAAGTTCTTAACCCGAGGTACTATTTCTGGGTTAGTGGAGTCTGTAACCTGAAGCATATGTAACATGAAGGGTATGTAACCCGATGTACCACTGTATAGCACAACCACGTGTATGACAACCCCAATTTTTTTTCGACTCCTTATTAAGGAAATAGGGGGAAATTGCCCAGAGTTGTTCAGCTTTTGGGGGGGATTGCTGACAATTGCTCAACCACCTGACCAACGCTGCCAATCGTATACCTCAACAAAGCCAACAATCGTCAACTTGCTCAGTGCCAGCCACCACCAATTGCCTGCCCAATTGCCGCAGCAGCCAATCAACAGCAAGCCTTGCTGCAGCCACCAATCACCAGCCCAATCGCCAGTGACAATCTCATGCTCACAGCTGCCACCAATGCCCCCCCAAAAAATATCTGTGTATAAGACGACCCCCATTTTTTTTTAGCATTCTTAAAAAATAAACAACCTCGTCTTATACGCAGGAAAATGCGGAAATATTTCTGTTCATGCAAAGTTTTCTAAAAACGGTGGCCTCTGCTAAGCTCCTAAAACGGTTCAAGCCATTCCAAACCACATGGGAACACAAAGGAATAAAAATCTCAGGCTAAAGGAGAAAATGTCCCAGCACAGATTTCCTGCGCTGGTTTGCATACTGTTGGGCACAATCTCCGTACCATTAACATTTCATATGCATGCAGCTTGAAGAAACCAGACAGAGGAGGTGGCCTTTGCGCTGGTTTTCCCTCCGCAAGGGAAAAACACCTGACACTTTGATGAGCTTTGTGTCCACTTAGCAAGCAGCTGAACCTCTGTGTGACACTTGAGCTGAAAGGAGGAGGTTGGGAGCGGAGACAATAATCCCTTCACCCTGCCTGTACAGAACACCAGCCCACCATCCGCATCTGATAAAGCCCCTACTAACTTGCCATCTGGTAGGAGCAGGTGCTGCTTTCAGCTTAGGTTTTGTTGTTTTCAGCCTTCAGAAATGAATATACAAGCTTCTGAACAAGGGGCGGCAGCACAGCAGTGACGGAAGTAATAGAAAATAGTACCCAGGGCAGTGGAGACAGAGGGCAAGATAAGCTATGCTTTACTGTTGGGCTGCAGTTTTGAGAGAGTTGCCTTGAGTCCATGGTTTGAATCTTCCCTGAAGCTGCATTTGTGGCCCTTAAGGGAGCTGCCCAGAGCTGGCACTGGACTTGAGTAGAGAATGACTGGCATCTGTCTGTCTCGGGAGACAATGGAGGAGTGAACCTTTGCAGGTCAAACCGATGGAGAGTTACAACACTGGTTTGTGTTGTGTTGCGTTGTAGAGACCAATACAGTGGTACCTCGGGTTAAGAACTTAATTCGTTCCAGAGGTCCGTTCTTAACCTGAAACTGTTCTTAACCTGAGGTACCACTTTAGCTAATGGGGCCTCCCGTTGCCACTGCGCCATCTCTGTGTGATTTCTGTTCTCATCCTGAAGCAAAGTTCTTAACCTGAGGTACTATTTCTGGGTTAGCGGAGTCTGTAACCTGAAGCGTCGGCAACATGAAGCATCTGTAACCCGAGGTGCCACTGTACGGGAGATGCTAGTACATGAGCACCAACTCTCGGGGTTCCTTTTTTTCACCTCAGCAGAGTTACTCAGAAAGTCTTCCTGCATCTTCACAGCAGGAGCAGCCCAGCACATTTTTGTTACATTCCCATGACAGGAATAACCACCTCACCCATCCAGTTCTTCTCTTACATTCTTCATTGTTTTCCCTACAAGCTTCATAACACTCCTGGTCTACATTTAAAATAAGAAACAGAACTATATACAGGTCTCTGTTCCCTTCAGCCATCCAGCCAGAGAGACAGGCTCACAGACTTTCAGATATTCTGGCAGCCACACTGACCAACTCTGACTACCAAACGCTCCACCGCATGCCCTGATAAAGACACATGGTGCTGGGGAGAATTCTCATTGCTAAGCAGATGTTTTAGGTGTGCCTCAGGGATGTACTTCAAGGCCATGCTTCAAGGCTGTTTCAAGTTTATTTTGGCAATGCAATGGGAGAGACATGTTTTGCTGCAGGTGGGGCAGTTGAAGGCATCCAGTTGTACTGCTGCAAATGCCCCACGGTGTTTCTTCTCTCTGTGCACCTCCATCACAAATGATCACTGATCGGTCACAGTTTCACCCCCAAACCTGACGTTGTCTGAGTCACTTGAAAGTGGTGCTAAACCCCTACAAATTTGCTCCTGCAACGTTTGGCGATGAAAGCGCAATGTTTCATGATAGGCCATAAAATGATCCTTCAGCACTCTAACCCGTGGGATCACAATTTCGCAAAAAAACCGACATTGTCTGATTCACTCAAAAATGATGCTAAACAGCTGCAAATTGTCCACTGCAACAATTGCAAACCCCAAGTTTCACGTTAGGCCATAAAATGAGCCCTCGGCACCCTAACCCGCGTGTCACAGTTTTGCCAAAAAAATGACATTGTCCAATTCACTCGAAAATGGTGCCAAACACCTGCAAATGGCCCCCTGCCCTGCAATGTTTGGTTGTGCAAATGCCATGTTTCACGGTAGGCCATAAAATGAGCCCTCGGTGCCCCTGCAGCTGCTGCCATGGCACCACTGCCAATCAGTCCCTGCCAGCACTGACTCCCCACTCCTGTCTGAACTGGTGGCATGATAGGCTTCCTATGATCAACAACAGGTTCACGCAATTGTCAGTTTCTTAACATGCAGTGCAGTAAACAGCCAGTGTCAACCCCAGGAAAAGCTGGGCGGGGACACCCCATCAGTGGCAATGCCACCACAATCAATCAGCAGTGCTAAGAGATCTGAATGGCTGTAGTGGTGCAGGGAGCAGGTATGGCAGCTCTTCATGGCGGTGCCAATGGACCTTGCTGGGGGAAGCGGTCCTCAGCAACTGCTCAGGAATCTAAGGAACTGATGTCGAGTCTCTCATTTCTTCATCCAGCGTGGATCCCATTCCCTCTCCATGCATGCCTCTAATACACTCTCTGTGTTGAGGGGTGTAGCTCAGCGGAAGAGCAAATATTTTGCATTCAGAAGGTGCCAAGCTCAATCCCTGCCATGTATAATTTAAAGGTCTGAATGCTCTTCCAGACAAGTGCATTGATGCAGAACATGGGCTGAGAGAATGACAGCCACAGGATACAAACAGATGAAACTCGGGTTCTGTTTCTATCCACTTCTCATACCATTTCAGAATGTTATTCAAGTATTTCTAGTCGTAGGTGCTGGATTCCCAAGGAAAGAACTGACACCAACAGAGGGGCACCACTTGGATGCATTTTGCAGCCAACACAAAAAGCCTTGTTGGAACTCTTAGAACAGCCAAACCTTTTCAGCTTCTCCCCATTGTCTAAAACCTTTTCAGCCAAAGTTTTCAAGAAACTTTGGGATAGCCATATCCTCGATTTCACTCAGCCAATTCGAACCCACTGTGTGGATGCAGTACTTTTGGCCACAATGCAGGATCAGATATGTAAAGGGATGATCATGTTTGAGGAGCATTTTCTCATACAAGCCCCTACCTAAAGTCTGAAGTGGTACAACCCAGCCACAGAAGCGTTGCCTCAGTAAGAACTGGGCCTGAGAGCAGATGGCAGTCATAATGAATATGTGCATTTGTGAGTTTCCTGGAAGTGAGGAAGTTCAGCCTCCTAACAATGATGTCTGAGACCAGATTATTTGGTCTGGGAAAGCAGTAGAAAAGTCAAGGCGAGGAGCAGGAGGAAGAACACAATTAGGCAGAGTGAGGTAGATTGTAGGGTATTGTTCCTATGTAGGAAATGTTCAATTATTCTGTTTGTTTCTATAGGATAATACTAGCACTACAGAATTTCATTTCCTGCCTCTGAAACCAAAATGTCTTGGGCCACCTCTAACTATCACTGGTAGGAAAATACCTCAGATGCAGCAACAGAAGATAAACCCAAAATCTCACCATCTCAAACTGCTGCTGACTTCTTGCTTTGGATTGACTGAAGATTGGTGTACTCAATACAGACAAAACCATAGCTGGTAGGATGAGAAACAGTATTCTCTCTGCTTATCTCTCACTGCCCCGTTCCCTCCCCCAGTTAAAACCAAGGAAGGCATAGTCTGCTTTAAATGCCTAATAGGAAAAGTGACCTAATGTGGAGGATTACCTCACTCTTATCTACCAAGTTAATTAGACTCTGCTCCAGTTCAGAAAAGCTCCAGGACCTTCTTTTTGTGAGAGGGAAGATACTGGCAGTGCAGGGGGGTGAGGGGGGAGATGGGACATTTTAGTGAAGGCTGTCTGTGTATGTGTATGTATAGAAACATTACACCTTGCATCTCTTTCAGGAAGGAGAAAAGGAAAGTCTGTGCTGGTCGCTATCACCAAAAAAAGTGAAACACAGAATGGTAAAGGTGTAGCTCTGAAATAACTCGTCTTCATTTGTCACCAGCTGTCATGTTTCATTGAGGGTAGAAGACAGCTCTTTTTCATAGTGTTGTTTCATGATACACTATTTTAAATTTAATGAACTTTATATATAAAAAAGAGTAATTCGAGTTAATTCGTTCTTTTTCGAAGCACAAGAAGCGTGCGCACATCTGTGTTGGTGGTGGGGATTGTGATTGCAATGGCATTCCCCGGCCTATCATCACACCTCACCTCCATGTTCTGAAGGCCATGTCAGTTTGACAACACATCAACCTGGGAGATCTCTTTCCACCTGCGCAATCTGTACACCAGAATTGAATGTATGGATTGTGGAGTTGGAGCCCAAGGCAGCAGTCCTAACTCCACTGAACTAGGAATTAACTAGGACTTACTTCTGAGAAGACATGGTTAGGATCATGCTGTAAGTGAGTAGGACACAGCAAGTGTGCCTACCAATACATGTAAGTTGGATGCCTGGCTTGGCCAGCAAGTACCATAACAGACTACCCATGCTTTAAAAAAAAATAAAAATCTGATCTATATAAAGTGACTCATTGTTGGACCAAATTTGGCCCACATAAAAACACACCACATAACTTAGGGCTGCAGTCCTAAGTAAAGGGGGAAAGGAGAAAAGGGAAAAGGGAAGTACCCTTGGACTGTTAAGTCCAATCAAAGGCAACTATGGGGTGCGACACTCATCTACGCTTTCAGGCTGAGGGAGTCGGTGTTTGTCCACAGATAGCTTTCTGGGTCGTGTGGCCAGCATGACTAAACCATTTCTGGTGCAATGGGACACTGTGACGGAAACCAGAGCACATGGAAACATTGTTTACTTTCCCACTGCAGCGGTACTTCTTTATTTGCTTTCACTGGTGTGCTTTCGAACTGCTTGGTTGGCAGAAGCTGGACGAGCTCCCGTTGTTCTGCAGTCTTAAGTGCAGTTATCTGGAAATAAGTTCAATTGGACTGGTTTCCAAGTAAACATACTTAGGAATTCAAACTGCTCTGTTATTTTCTGATGTCGTGTATCTCTTCATATTCAGTTTCACATCAAATTTCAAGCCCTTCCACGTCCATTATTTCTAGTATCATTGTAAAAATGTTTCGCAAGAGACGTTCTATCTTTGTCTACAATGTCTTATACAGCCCTTCTTTCAGATCAGAATTGTTTTCAGAATATCAAAACACTCTTGTCATTTTGCCAGTCTTTGATCTGCAACATCTGAAATACAGATGGAAAATAGGGAATATGTTCATGATAAAAGGTGTCAAGTGTCTAATCAAATGAATGAGAAAAAAGATCAAAGAAAACCCATCATGGACCCGAAATAAAATGGTTGCCTCCAGAAACTGGTAGATTGATTTAGCTAGATCAAATCTCCACAGACTGAACTTTCTGATGATCTCGACCAGATATAAAAAAGGATATGAAATACATTATTGTAACACATTATTTTCAGTACTTGCAGTTGTTTACACCAGCTGGTCCTTTTTGACCCTTCCACTCAAAGAGGAGCTGCATTATATTTACAAGAGAAAATTAAGTTTTGGAAACAGATGAGTTTATTCAGAAAACCTTTTTGAATGTTCTGCTCTCTGTTAAGGGAAATGTGTGAGTGGGAAACAGGACCACACCAAGCAGACGCCCCCCAGCACAAACATCTGAAGGGGTCTCCTTATCTGTGAGAGCAATGGGAAAGGGACTTTGAAAGAGGAATTGCTGCTTATGATGCACACACACCCTACCTCAAGTAAACAGATTCGAAAGTTTTTTGCATTACTTCAAAAATGGCAAAACCTGTTTGAGCCAAGGTGACAGTAGACAAATGAAAGTGAAGCCTCTCTCAAACCATTTCCAGCAGTTGTCTGCCTCTGCCTTAAACATCTCTCCCTATATCAGAAGACATCAGCCTTTGGGGACTATTGGACACCATTTTGAATTTTGTGAGTGTTTTGAGGGCACCAGTCACAAAATGGCTGCCATGTAGGAGGCATGCATAACACAAAATTAGAGAGACAACCTTATATTTACCATGGCAAGTAAGGTAGGTATTGTTGATCCTGATTATGGAGATCTCTCTCCTTCCTTCCTTCCTTCCTTCCTTCCTTCCTTCCTTCCTTCCTTCCTTCCTTCCTTCCTCTTTCTCTCTCTCTCACTCACTCACTCTCACACACCATTGCTGTCTAGTAACAACAAGCAGCATTATTCAGTACCAGAAAAAATATACAAGGCAGCTAGCCACATCACTCTGATTTCACAGGTATTGTTTAGAAGGTACCTGCACATTTTGCCTCATAACTTTCTTTCTAGAAGGGCTAGAGACTACCTATAAAAAGGAAGGAAAGAAGGAAGGAAGGAAGGAAGGAAGGAAGGAAGGAAGGAAGGAAGGAAGGAAGGTGAAATGCTGAGGCATCTGCCCAGGGATGCCACTGGAAGCCTTCATGGGTACCTAGATGATGACCCATGCCCTATATTACTCTAACAGTGATCCAAAGAATAAGAGAGCCACTGTGGAGTGAACTTGGAGGGACCCAAATTCAGTTTCCCACTCAGCCATGAAATTCACTGGGTGACCTTGCATCAACCACTATTTCTCAGCCTAACCCACCTTCACAGGATTGCTGGGTAAGGGTAAGCGAGAGAAAAACATGCATGCCACCTTGAGGTCCTTCCAAGAAAGGCAAGATATAAATGCAATAAATAAATAAGATCCGCTGCAGCGGCTGTAAATAAACACACTGCCAGAGCTCCTGGTTGTCTCACTGGGCTGGGCTAAAATCTATTGTGAGAAGAATGGTATGGAGGGATCAGTAACTGAACTGAACTGCAAACAGATCTATCCATCAGATTGTTACTAGCTGGACGCAGGTGTGGTGTTGTGGGAGTGGAGGAATTGCAGCTGGTAATACTCCTACTCCAGTCAGCATCTCTTTAAATTAAAGTAGCAGCTGAAGTGGTACATTCCAGGATACCACCCCTCCATTGAGCATGTATTCTGAGAAAAACCTTAACAACGTCATCATCCTCATTTTAGCCATTTCAGCATAATCCATCAACTTGATCTGCCATTCTTCTCTGGGAGGGACTACCACTCTCATCACCTCCAGCTAGCATAGCCAACAGTCAGGGATGGCGAAAGTTGTAGCCCAAAACATATGGCCGGCTGCATTATGCCCTATGAGAAGGTCCACAATGGGAATTCATGGTACCCAACTACAGCATAAATGCTTTAATTTGCAAACGTAGAGTGTGCTTAAGGAGCAGAATGCAAAGTTATTCTACTCAACCCGCATTATGTCCCTTAATAGCACTACTACATTAATTAGTCACAGCTGTTTATGAAATAGGCTGGTAATAGCAGAGAAACTCTTAATGTGCCCAAGAGCCCTTGGCTAGCAGTTGTACCACATCTATTATTAGGTCCCTATAATCCAGGGGTCAGCAAACTAAGGTCCATGGGCCGGATCAGGATCAGTTGCCTTCAGGATCCTGCCCACAGACTGTCCATGGATCGGAATGGGGATTCTGTTCGTTCGGGCTGCGCCATTTTTTTTCTGCGCCATTCCATTCCCCCCCTCACACACACCACAGTGGTGCCTCCAGCCTCCCTCCTCCTGGCTTCTCCCCGCCCTGCCTAGAGGAGGAAGGAGGCTGGGCTGAGCAGCCTGAGCACCATTTTAAGTAGCCCCTCTCCGGAGCCAGCCCTTTCGTGCCGCTCATCTTCCCTCTGCTGCCGCCGCCGCCCTGGTGCTCCTGTGGGTCAGAGGGCAGACTGGAGGAGCTCGCTCCGCCTACCCATGAGAAGGGGGCTGGGGGGTGGGGAGGAGGACTACTTGCCCCCCTCGCCTCTTCTCCAGCTCCCCCCCCCCTCGGTGCAGCTTCTCTGGCCCACCGCAAGGTCTGAGGGACAGTGGACCAGCCCGTGGCTAAAATTTTTTGCCAACCCCTCCTATAATCCCACCATATGCACACCCTGGAGGAAATGACGTTTTGCTTTAAAAAAAACCACATTCCTCTTCCCAAAGAAAAATCATGGTGTTATGTACTGAGTTGAATAGGATCCAAAATGCAGCAGTCTGATTGGTCCTAGAACAATGCAGCAGTATGATTGGTTTGCAGGAGCCACCCAACCCAGCTCCAGATGGAAGTGAATCCACAACCTGATTGGCCTACAGGAGAATTCTGGAATTAGCCAATCACATGCAGCCCATTGTGTAAATAATGTATATAAAGCAGATACTTTGGGGGAACTTTCATTCCTCTTCACCACTATGAGCTGAATAAAGAGCATGAAATCCACTCACGACTCCGAGTATATTTCACATGGTTTGCCCTAATTCGCATAATCTTTCTGCTTCTTTTTGGAAGAATTTGAAACTTTGGGGCAAGACTGTGATAGTGGAGCACAGAAATGGAAAAGCAGTGAGGAAAGTGCTTGGGTCTGGTTACCAGTCCAAGGACCAGACATGGCCTCAGTGAGAGTTACGGGCATTATTTACTGAGTAAATAATAAACTCAGTGGTACAAGATTGCTGCTACACTAATAAATTCTTCTGATGGAGAGAGAAAATATTCTCGTTCGCAGTTCTGCATTTAAGCCATTGATGTCTGAGCAGCAATATGACTCAAACTGAATTCATGGCAGGAAAAAAAAGGACCAAACAAAACTCCAGAAACTAATTGCTTCACTGCAGGAAACTGATGTTTCTGAAGTTGCTTGGCCCTTCGACTCTAAGCCAGATCCCACTCATTGCTAATTAATGCTGGGGCATAGTAACCAAATTAGTACAGTGGGAGGGGGGAGGATTTTCAGAGTCAGAGAATAGGCTGACACTCCACATTTAAAGGTGATGCTCATTGATGGGTTTCTGTCATCCCATAAGCAACTAAATATAATAATGGTCGGCAATTTGAGTTGTGGTTGATTAGAGGAAATTTCAAAAGCAGTTAAATATTTTAAGGGGCAAATGCTAGGTTTATTCCCCTGCCTTGGCCATGCACCCCTTTAACAAGGCAGTACAGGATGGGGAGAGAAAATCACATTAAACCACATTGCAAATTAACGAGGTCACTTGAAAGAATGAGAAATAGGAATAAGAACAACACGCTCAAGATTTACCAACCTCAGCTGCCTCTGCACCGTATAACTTTAGATATTAACACATGTCAGAAGTTCAAGTGGAAGAAACATTCTGAATTATGAATTAAATGAGCAACGCGTCTCAGAACATATCGCTGCCATTAACTGAATAAGTGCACTAGGACAACAAAAATGATAGGGAAGAAAATAGAAAGAGATAATAGATTTGTAGAGTTGGGAGGGGCCCAAAGAATCATCTAAGTCCAACCCCCACCAATCCAGGAATCTCAACTAAAGCATCCAGGATAGATGGCCATACAAACTCTGCTAAAAAAAAAAGCTCCAATGAAGGAAAGTTCACAAGCTCCCAAGGAAGACCATTCCACTGTCAAACACCTCTTACTGTTAGAAAGTTCTTCCTGAAGTTTAGTTGAAATCTCTATTCTTGTAAGTTGAATCCATTGGTTCAGGTCCTAGCCTCCAGAGCAGGAGAAAATAAGCTTGCTCCATCCTCTATGTGGCAGCCCTTGAGATATCTGAAGATGGCTATCATACCTCTTCTCAGACTCCTCTTTACCAGGCTAAACATACTCAACTCACTCCTAAGGCTTGGTTTCCAAACCCTTGATCATCTTGGTTGCCCTCCTCTGTGTAGGTTCAATATCCTTCTTAAATTGTTGTTCCCAGAATTGGACATCTTACTCCAGATGTGTTCTGACCAAGGCAGACTAGAGTGGGACTACTATTTCCTTTAATCTGGACACTATACATTTGTTGATAGAGGCTATAATAGAATTAGCTTTTCTTTTCATTTTTTATTCATGTTAAGCTTGTGGTCTACTAAGACCTCTAGATCTTTTTCATATGTACTACTGGCAAGCTAGGTGCCCCCCTTCTTTATATAGGGCAGGCATCTCCAAAGTCTGCTTCGAGGGCCTAACCTGGCCCGCTGGTCGATTTAATTCGGCCTCCATAAAATCCGAAGAAAAGCTGAACAACTTTGGGGTAAAATTGTAAAAAAAAAAAAAGGGTCAACAACTTCATCAAATTTGGCCCTCTTTGAAAAAAGTTTGGGTACCCCTGATATAGGGTCTTCCATTTCAAGTTCCATTTCCCAGAAGTGATGTATGGAAGTGAGAGCTGGACCATAAAGAAGGCTGATCGCCGAAGAATTGATGCTTTTGAATTATGGTGCTGGAGGAGACTCTTGAGAGTCCCATGGACTGCAAGAAGATCAAACCTATCCATTCTTAAGGATATCAGCCCTGAGCGCTCACTGGAAGGACAGATCCTGAAGCTGAGGCTCCAATACTTTGGCCACCTCAAGAGAAGATAAGACTCCCTGGAAAAGACCCTGATGTTGGGAAAGATGGAGGGCACAAGGAGAAGGGGACGACAGAGGACGAGATGGTTGGACAGTGTTCTCGAAGCTACCAGCATGAGTTTGACCAAACTGCGGGAGGCAGTGGAAGACAGGAGTGCCTGGCGTGCTCTGGTCGATGGGGTCACGAAAAGTTGGACACGACTAAACAACAACATTTCAAGTGTAGAACCTTACATTTGTCCTTACTGACATTCATTTTGTTACCTTGGGCCCAGTTCCCCTTGGTCACCTTGAATCCCGATTTTGTCTTCTGCAGCATTGGCTACTCCTCCCAGTTTGGTGTACTAGGGGCTTCAAATGACAAATTTTACAAGGAAAAACAGCTATTTCCCTAGCAACAGTATTTCCCAAGCGCTCCAGGCACACAGCTGTGGTAGGCATCAGAGACAACCACCACCCTTCATTTCACCACTGCCAGACCAGCAGAAAAGGTAATTAGATAGAAAGGACACAGGTTATGAAGGCTAACCAGGAGGATTGGTGGAGAACTGGACCCTGACACACTCCCAAAGACATAACTCGGGGAGTGGAGTCTCGAATAAGCTGAATCATTTTAAAGTTTTTGGGGAAACAGCTCATTTTTCATCAAGCTCTATTCTAGTCCTGATTGTGTGAGCTTTTGTTTTGTTTTGGTTTTTTAAGGGAGTAACTTTTAAGAAGTTTCTGTCCCTCTTTTTTGATTCTCACTCACCACCTGCAAGTACCTATTTAGAAGCAAAATTATACATACGCACACATATATACCATTCCCATTATATATGGCAATCTGAGACACTCACACACATACAGATATTGATGGATCAACATATTCTACATAACTTTCCGCTTAAGCACACAACGGTATCACCACTGATTTGTTCGTTTCTAAACAACAACAAGCTCTCTTTGGTACAAAGAGATATTGAGAAGAGCCCAGTTGTGTTTACAGCCCCTTCATAATACAGCTGGGGAGGGGGGAGAATAAGTTAAGCTGCTCTTGAGCAAAATCGTTTAATGAGTCTTCTAGATGTTAAAAGGTTTTATGAGCTTTTCCCCCTTCTTTTTTTAAAAAAAAATCTAAAATGCAACACCACGATATTGCCTCTGAGAGATGCAAGATAAAGTGATACACATATGCGGAACACATGGAGATGAAGGACATGGTTGCCTTGGCAACCAAACTGTGGAAATGCTTTTCTCAACCCAATTAGAATACCAAATATTGGACAAAATACATTTTTTCCCTCTGCTGCAGCTTGCAAAATACATTATTATAAGGAGAGAACCACCCAAAAACATCATGGTTTACGCAGAACTGCACATCGCAATGTATGTGGAAGTAATAGCTGGTTCCATCCCCACCACCACCACCAAAAGTTGGGGTGCTACAAAACCTTCCCAGCCTGCCAAGCTACTCCCACCAGTAGAACCTGGCATGAAAGGTTAAAGTTCAAGGGGGTAGAGCCTCACAGAACCTGACCACTCAAGAAGGAATGATACCTGGCAAGAGGGTAGGTTGAGTAAACTAAGCCTGGCAGGTGAAGAAGTGGAGTCTGGCAGTATCTAGAAGAGGCAGAGCCTGACAACACCTCACATGTCAAGGAGCATTTTTTAAAAACCACTCGGGTCATAAGGTGTACAGGTATTGCATATGCTCACAAATCCCCTGCAATGTAAGGTAAAAAGGTAAAGGACCCCTGGACGGTTTAGTCCAGTCAAAGGTGACTATAGGGTTGTGGCACTCATCTCGCTTTCAGGCCAAGGGAGCCGGCATTTGTCCACAGACAGCTTTCCGAGTCATGAGCTGCCTGAGAAAGTTTCTATCCAAATGCGATTTTGGTTTTAAACACAGTGTAAGTATGTGAGTATATTGCATTTAATTATGGGGTGTCAGAGTTTTTAGGGGGCTAAACAGGCTAGGATAGCTGGGATATCAGGCTTGTTGGTTCTGAATGTCTGATGGAGATTTTTCCAATTTTGTTGTTCTGTATGGGACAATGACAATAAAGATTATCGTATTGTATTGTATCGTATCGTATCATATCGTATGTGGCCAGCATGACTAAACTGCTTCTGGCACCACGGAACACCATGACGGACACCAAAGAGCATGGAAATGCCATTTACCTTCCCGCCACAGCGGTACCTATTTATCTACTTGACCGGGTGTGCTTTTGAACTGCTAGGTTGGCAGGAGCAGGGACAGAGCGGCAGGAGCTCACTCCATTGTGGGGATTAAACCGCCAACCCTCTGATCGGCAAGCCCAAGAGGCTCAGTGGACGCCATCCACACATAGCATTGTATTCCCCCCAACAACCTGAGTCCTAAAAATGGGAAATGTGTCTTCCCACCCATGCAAGATCACAGAACCCCCAAGATGCCCTTTTCTCACGTTTTGGGGCACCACGCAAAATCACAGCCCTGAAAAGTGTGCTTTTTTTACAGGGCAAGATCTCAGCATGAAAGCACACGAGATCACAGCACCCAAAATGGCTGCCATGCTCTCGCACAAGAAAACGGAATGCCCCGTTTTTTCCAGGACACTTGCAGGGTATGGCATTGGGTTATTACAGATCAACACAATCCAAGCTACAACTGCACTATAGTCAGAAAGCATGTAGAGACAACACCTCAAGAAAGCGAACCATACCACATATGCTGTACATTATAGATGAAGGAATTAAATGTGTGGAGCACTTTTTATAAAATATTTATCTTGCTTAAAAATATGGCACAGCTCATGTGGGACAACACACAAGGGAAGACGGTTGCCCTCATATTCTGCTTATGAGCTCCTCAGAGGTATTTGGTTGGCCACTGTTGGACTAGATGAAGTGGCCCAAAGCCACAAACTGAACACAAACAGAAGTGGGATCTCAGCCCCAAATCACCAAACCATTAAAAAAAAAATTGCTGCAAAGAAAGAACATACCCATTAATGTGGCTTTCAGATTCTGACAGAGATCAATTCCCCTTCAACCAATCTCCCTCAGATCAAGTTACAAAAATTAAGTCTCAATTCCACACTCCTTCTGTTGATTCCTCTACAAAATTATTCTACCATCCAGAGCTCCCCACCACCACCAGTGAATTCCTCGCTGTGCTTCTCTCCTTCCCACTCCATCCCTGAAAGGAAGAAAAAATCCCCTTTTCCTTATCTTTCCCATGTTAATAATACAGCCCACCTCTGTTCCCATCCACATGGAGGGACGTGGAGGGGGTTGGAGCCGATTTCTAGGTGAGAGACTCTCAGGAAGGGGCACTGTAGTTCTGAAATGCACAATTTGGTAATAGTTTCAAGAAATGGCAGCTGGCCATTAAGCAACCAGCCAGCCAGTCCCCCTTCCTCCATGATCCAACATGAACATGCAGACGGACATCCATTCGATGCTCTGAATATTGCAGTTCCCCCTCAAACAGGAGGAAATGAATTCTGTGCACCACATCTGTACACCTGAGCCAGTGAATTGATGCCAGAACTCCAAGCCTTCTAGTCTTTAAACCGCACCTGCCACCCTGGCAGGTTCTACAGGCTGCTACCTTGTTATTTCTGGGGAACTTCCAAAGTTTCTGTGTCCGCTTCCATTATTTCTGCCTCTTTTGGTGCCAGGCCACTACGGGAATACTCAGTGTGAGCAGAAGGCCTGTAATAACTGAAGTGGCTGCCTGCCACCTCTGCGTGGTCGATGCTCCTCTGCTCACAACCTCTGGTCCATGTCAGTAAGATATATGCTGGCAGCCACTAGGCCCACTCATCTCAATGACAGGCAATGCCCACATGCTCATACATGTGCCCACCATCAATATGAGAGAGAGAAATCCCCACGCCCACCCCTACGCTGCTTCAATATGAAAAACTGGTCATTGTTACCATACACAACCTGCCTGAAGGTAAGGGACCTGCCATTGTGACTTCACGCTGATGTAGCCCACCTAAAGGAGAGCTACTGGCCATTGTGACTTCATGCTGATTCAACATGCCTAAAGAAGAAAGGCTGGCCATTTTGTCCCCATGCTGGTGTGGCCTGCTGGCCATTGTGATCTCATGCCGATCCAGACTGCCTCCAGGTAAGGGACCTTCTGTTGTGACTTCATGCTGATTCAACATGCCTGAAGGAGAGAGACCAGTCCTTGCGACCTTGTGCTGGTGTCACCTGCTAGAAGACTGATGAGCTGACCCACAGGGAATAGGGGTCACTGCTGTAACAGGCCCAGAACCAGCATGGGGCCAAACTCTGGGCTTTCATTTTTTTAAAATGAAAAGTAAGTTTCTAGCACCAGTACGTTTCCGAGCACAATTCAAAGTGTTGGTGCTAACCTTTAAAGCCCTAAATAGCCCGAGTCCTGTATACCTGAAGAAGCGTCTCCACCCCCATCATTCTACCCGGACACTGAGGTCCAGCGCCGAGGGCCTTCTGGTGGTTCCCTCACTGCGAGAAGCCAAGTTACAGGGAACCAGGCAGAGGGCCTTCTCGGTAGTGGCGCCCTCCCTGTGCAACGCCCTCCCACCAGATGTCAAAGAGAACAACAGCTACCAGACTTTTAGAAGACATCTGAAGGCAGCCCTGTTTAGGGGAGCTTTTAATGTTTGATGTATTACTGTATTTTAATATATATATTTTTGGAAGCCTCCCAGATGGGTGGGGTATAAATAATAAATTAGTAGTAGTAGTAGTAGTAGTAGTAGTAAAACTAAGGTTCCAAAGCAAAACAAGCAGGCAGACTTCCTTCAAAGAAATTGCTTTGCTAGAGATGTGTCTGCTCCCACCTTTCAGTGTTTAAGCCAATGAGTGCATTAACGGCTGAGATTGACGGGTGCTATAGAGAAATGTAGGGCAACACACTTATTAAAGAAGTGTCAAAAGGTGGCCTCAGAATTACTCATAAGTCTTTTCTCCATTTGCTGCTTTGTTGTGAAGTTGGGTTTGGGTCTTCCTTGGTGCGTGCATCACTTTTAACATTTTCTCTCTAGATTCAAGGCAATGGAGGGCTGCCTGGTTCAATCTGAAGTCAGGTTTGGGTCTCCCCTGTTTGTTGCCTAGAGAAAATAATGGAGCAATCCAGGTATTTTTAGCGTAGCAGTGTCTGGGCATTAGCAGGCCCACGAAAAGGAAAAGGTGGGAACAAAGACAAGAGTTTGCGCTCTTTCTAACTCAAGGTTGAATTTTATGCAAAAACAAGTGGGTTTTGTTGAGTATGTAAACATTATAATAAAAAACCTGCTAATGCAAATAAAATCCATCATTAGCAACAGTGGGGGGGGGGTTAATTGCTTTCCCACAAACACAGGGAAAATAAAGAAATTTTGGAAAGTGGGTTGTTTCTCCTGGTATGAACACATATGTCAAAGGTTCAATCCTTTGCTCAAAAGAAAAAGGATGAAAAGGGTGGTTCATTGGCCTGTGCTGGAAACTGCTGTAGTTTTAATGGGGTCTAAATAATAAATAACAACTACTCTTAGAATACTTGCATGTTGACTATTTAATCTTGAATTTTTCAAAGCATGGAGACCTGAACCTTGGGTGCTTGTATAAATTGAATCTCTTTTGTCCTTAAGCACACCACACCATATGATCTACTATACTTGTATTTGCCAGCTTCAGATCAACTGATGAAAGGCATACAGTAGAATAACAAGCTTCCAGCTCATGAAGCTGTGGGGCAAGCAGAAATTAAACAGGTCAAGACTTTTCTAATACGCTAATGACCGCTCCCCGCATAAAACGGGGGGCGCCCTTTGCGTGGACGCGCGCAGCCCCTGGATCTGGAGTGGCTCCATCAGCATAGGCTTGGCTCTGCCTTCCCTCAGGTGGGATACCTGGAGGTCTCCGCCTACCTCAGTCAGCTGTCCAATCCCACCTGGGGGAAGCGTTGCCAAGGAGACCAGGCCAGGTAGGGGAGGGACTACCTGCCCACACAATAGAGGGAGGATCTTACCTGGGAATCCTCACTTGGCTCCAGAGCTTCTCCCACCCTACCCACCCTTAGTTAATATCTTGTTTTGCAAGTTAACTTTTCTTCACAGGTTTTGCAGGTTAACTTTTCTTCACAGGTATGCGGGCACTGCTACGTCAAGGTCGCTGTTAAAGGGCCGGAAAGGAATTTCCCTGCATTGGCAGGTTTCGCCTTTCCCGTAGCAAAACGTCACAACTTTGGCGGTATCAGGCCTTGGGCGGAATCCTTTATCTTCCTCTTTGCAGCGGTGATACCAGGGTTCCCCGTTAAAGGGGTTTCTGAAGGGAGGCTTTGACCGTACGCCGAAAGGTCGTCATTGCTCTCCCCTGCGGCGGCAGCATAACGGGGGCGGCTATCTCTGCTTGAACATATGTTCTCCAGAGCCGGCCCATCCCCCCCACACACACTGGGTAACCCTGGTGCTCCCTAGGTCCCCGGCTGGGGACTGGGGAGGCATAACGCCCAATGCCTGAGCCAAGGTCTACCCACATTTGAAATTTAATAAAGTTGTGGCCAATTTAATCCCATAGCGTGTTGTATTGAGTCGCTATTCCACATGATGGGGGGGGCGCTCGGGATCTGGGGGACTCTGCCTGTCCACGCAATATAATTATGGGGAAAGCTGTACCTACTGCCATTCAGTCTGTCAGACGTCTTATTACTTGCTTGTGACCCCTGAATTATTTTTCAGTCCTCAACCCACCAGCAAAATGGGATGCAAATGACACAAAGCAGATACAAATGTAGGTCCTCTTTTGCAAATGGGGCAGCGAACTCATTCCACATACAGTGTGCTGGGCGAAGAAAATATTTCCTATATACTATAGGAAAGACCAACAAAGGAAAAAGGACAGACCAATTAGTTTACACATTGCTGACCGTTCTCTTGAGGTAGGATGCATTTTGCACCCTGCACTAGGCAGGTTTTTTTGCAACCATATTTCTTTACTTTTCCTTCCTCTCAAATGCAGGTATTGCTGTCCTCCAATGCATGACAGAGCCAAGATGCATGTCATACCAAATCACACTTTTTTAAAGCTACATTTAATTTGAAAGAAACTGGTTTCTCACTTTTTTATTATTAAACATATTTATATACCACTATATCAAAAAGACATATCAAAGTGGTTTGCAACAGTATTTTTTTAAAAAACAAACCAACAACCATAGAATAAGAGCATAAAACGTTAAAACAAAGATCAGTGAACCACTGTAGGGGATACAATCTTAATTGCCTACATAGGCCTGGCAGACTAGAGAAGTTTTCAGCAGGCATTTAAAAATTGCAGCAAAAGCACCAACTTCTGTTAGCAGTGGAGTCCCTCCTTGACTCCTACTTTCCACCATTGGGAGCATAGCTGTCAACCGTCCCTTATTTGGTGGGAAACTCCCTTATCCCAGAGCCATGTCCCGCTGCTGTCCCTTACTGATGATGTCCCTTAAATTTCCCGGGTTTCAAAGGAAGCAGCTCCTCTCCCTCCCTCCCTGCCGACCAGGGAGGAGGGAGGTTCCAACTGTGTTGCTTGGCTGCGTTGCTCACCCAATAAGGAGTCTAAGAACGACTGGGGGGTGGAGCTTGCATTTCTTGTGCCCGGCCGCATTGCCTGGGGACTCACCTTTGCTCAGCGCTTCCCAGCAGAGAGGTGACGGTGGTTTTCCTTGCTGCATCCCCAGGTTGCTGCGCTGTGGGAACCACCGCTTGAGGCTTCGTTTGGCTGCTGGCTGGGCTTTCTGCCTTTGGCTCGGAGGGGCTCAGAAGTTGAACATACCTGTGCCCGGAAAATCCCTTATTTTGGCTGCTGATCCCTTATTTTCGAGGCTGCTGGTCCCTTATTTTCAAATCCGTAAGTTGACAGCTATGATTAGGAGGAGGGGAGAGAGAGCATCAGAGAGACAATTTGAGAGAAGTTGTAGTTATCCCCATAGAGAAGAATGGGAAAATACAGTAAAAAGAAAATCCTAATTTAGTCTAGCCTACTTCTGCCTTCCAAACACAGAGCTTCCATTCAAAACACATGGGACTATGCAAATGTCTGGGACACCTTTACTCTCATGGCCTTTAAGTAATTAAATACCAGTATCTATCTGTCCCCCAGAAACTTTCTCCATACGATGATGCAAATTACTGATTATGATAATCTTGTTTCTGCTTTACACGGCTTGGATAACCTCACATTATTTATGATGCTATAACTCATTCACAGACACACTAAGTGCCATATTAGCATGGCTGCTCTGGCCACTGTGATTAGCCAACAAAGGAATAAACAGGGTAACAACTTTTGACTGTGTTTTTAAAGAAGCAAAAGCATAATTGTTTCTTGTACCGTAATTTGCTTTCATTATGTTTTGCAGCATTCCTGGTGATGTGAGGGGTAGAGGTGGAGCCTTATGAATACAATTAAAGCGCAGTCATTATTGAAAGATGATTGTGTTTTCGTTCTGAAAATAATGCTTGCAAAATTTATCCACATTTAGAGGGCCTCTCCCTCTCAGATGTTGTCAAAACCAACCTCCTTACCTACATGGCAGCCAGTGAGCAGAGGGAGGGGGAAGAGATCAGATTTCACTAAATGTAACCGATTTATACAGGATGCGCATGGGCCGTTACCCCATATAAGTATTCCACATGCTCCCTCTCACATTTAAATGAACATATTTTGCTGCATGAGAGTTGAGGTCCTTCATGAAGACCTCATGTCAACATGCCGTAGGCATACCCTGCAACCATCCCGATTTTTCTGGGACATCCCAGAATTACAGAGGCCATTGGTGCTTCTGGCTGGATCCCAGAATGTCCCATTTTCTCTTCCCTCGGGGAGGATGAGCTGGCAGCTGGATCAAAAGCAAGTGACACGCAGGTGGAGTCTTTGCATGCAGCTCAGATAGGGGAGCTAGATAAACCAAGGTCATGGATAGGGCCTCTCTGTTGCAACAGCTGTTTCATTGGGTGCACACCCAGAAGTATCTGAGGGACTGCCATGACAAATGGGTACTCAGAGGCATGTTGCCTATGATTCTGGTAGCCAGTGGTACCATTTCTTCCATTAACTTGTCTCATCTCCTCATCTCAAGCTAGTGATCATTACTGCTACTTTTAGAAGTGAACTCCACTGTTTAACGATGTGCTGCTATCTGAAGGTAAGGTAAGGGATGCGGGTGGCGCTCTGGTCTAAAACCACTGAGCCTCATTCATTGCCAGTTGGAAAGTCGACAGTTCGAATCCCTGTGACAGGTGAGCTCCCGTTGCCCCCTCCCAGCTCCTGCAAACCTAGCAGTTCTAAAGTTCACCAGTGCAAGTAGATAAATAGGTACCGCAGTGGCGGGAAGGTAAATGGCATTTCCGTGCACTCTGTCTTCTGTCACAGGGTCCCGTTGCACCAAAAGTGGTTTAGTCATGCTGACCACATGACCCGGAAAGCTGTCTGTGGACAAACACTGGCTCCCTCATCTTGAAAGCGAGACGAGCGCCGCAACCCCATAGTCGCCTTTGACTGGACTTAACCATTCAGGGGTCCTTTACCTTTACCTGCTATTTGAAGATCTCCTTCTATCCCCGCTGAATCTTCCACTCTTCAGTGTGTTGATGAGAGGCCATACCCTCCAGAAATGTGGGACAGCAATCTATATGTGTCCATTCATATGTAAATCATATTGAGTTCAATAGGTTTACTCCCAGGACTGTCCTGTCAGCCAATCTTTAAAGCAGAGGCCGGGAACCTGTGGCCTACCAGATGTCATTGAACTCCAACACCCATCAGCCCCAGCCAGCAGAGCCAATGATCAGGGATGATGGGAACTGCAGTCCAGCAAGAGCTGGAGGGCCGCAGGTTCCCAAACCCTGCTTTAAAAGAATGCTTGAAATTTGTCTCCACACCAGCATTGTTTGGGGAAAGTTTTACTTAGCCTTTTTTCTAGCTGGCGTCCTGATGTTCAATTTAAAATTCTAAACACTGAGTCTCTATTTATACTCCTTTCATGCTTGGGTTCTTTTTCCCGGTCCCAGAGAGAATAATTGGAAACTTAATAGGTCAACAGTTTCTACCCAATGAACAAAAGACTGCTGTGGAATAAAATTATGAAAAGGCCACTATAGTCTTCAAAAGAGGAAGAGAGAGATCAGCATTAGGGAGCAGGGGCCTTATTTGCTCAGCGGCAGCTCCACAGCCTTTGAGTTTAGTTCCTCCTCCTTATTTTTAGTCCATAAGCAAAACTGTTCACATTGAATGCCACATCCCAGCAAAGACAAAATTATTTCTCGAAACACATATGAAAAGTGATAGCATTGTGCATACAGTTGCATCGTTTTCTGACTTTGCTCTTATACAGTGGTACCTCAGGTTAAGTACTTAATTCGTTCCGGAGGTCTGTTCTTAACCTGAAGCACCACTTTAGCTAATGGGGCCTCCCGCTGCTGCCGCCGCACGATTTCTGTTCTCATCCTGAAGCAAAGTTCTTAACCCAAGGAACTATTTCTGGGTTAGCGGAGTCTGTAACCTGAAGTGTTTGTAACCCGAGGTACCACTGTACTTGGTAGAAATTGTGGTGGAGAAGCTTTTCCTGGAACGTTGACGTTTGTTTGTCTCAGGAGAAAATGGAATGCACTTTCAGGGGTGAAGTCAAACCACTGGAGAAGCACAACACCTGAAGTGATATCTTTGGGGTGCAAACCTGGACAATGTGTGTGGGGGTCCTGGGATGCCCAGATAACAAGATCACCACCCCGGCCTCACTAATGTGGTCCAAAGGAAAGCTAATGTGGAGCCAATAAGTACTACCTCTCTTCTAACACCCCATACAAACTGCTAGTTTTTTGTGTCCAGTTGCTATTAAATGAGGCAATAGCATCTCCCTGGTCTGAGGGGAGAAACAAAACCAATAAGAAAAGCAATATTAATAAAGAAACAGCAAGTCTACATTGAAGCCTTACATTTTGTATCTCCCTTGAAAGGAACTAGGTACAAAAGCATGTTGGCTCCTAAATACTTTCCCTGCAAGCCTCACTTGTCTCCTTGTACCACTCATGGTGCATGATGCCTACATAATACAGAGGTGTGCTAAAAATTCTCATTTTTAACCATTCTTCATCAACCAATGGGGGGGGCGGACTACATGCAAAAATGATCAAGCAGGAGAAAAAATCAGTGAACTTTTTATCAGAGAGGTATAGAGTTTTAGTTGTGCTTACCTTAATTTCAGGGAGGCCAAAGGCTATTTGTGAGTGTCCTTTTCTTTCTCTCTACAAATCATCTCTATCAGATGGTGATCTGCAAAAGGCTTCCCTTAAAAACAAAATAAGCCAGCACATTAATCTCTGGTGCTTAGCTTCTCACACATCAGTTAAAACCCCAGTGAACCTGTCATGAGCCAGCTACACCCATGGGTCTTTTTCAGACCATGGGTAGCTGTTGATGCAGCAAGACACTAGAGTTCCACATCTGAACTTCGAAAAGTGCTTTGAAGATGAGGTGCAAAAATGGAAGCCTCTTTGACAGGCAAAGACAACTTTCAAGTAATTAGAGGTCAGGGTTCAGCAGATCAAGAGTGTAATCTTCTTCTGTTGTAGATATAATGTTCTTCAGACTTGGGCAGAGTCAGCCCAAAACTTTTTGCTACCTGAGCCAAGGGGCAAGATTGTGCTGCCATCCTACATTCCATACAGAACGACAAACTGGAGTGACCAGCTGTGTGGGCATTTCCAGCTTAAAATGCAACTATGTCGTTCTTTTTCTCAATTCAGTTCAAAGCTAATTTGTGGGCAAAGGGCATCAAAATTCTGTATTTCATTTTAAAAACAACAGCAACAGTAGATAGCTAGCTAGATAGATAGAGTGTTATTTGGGAGAAGTGGGGAAAAGGGCTTCCCCTTCTAATTTCTGCCTGTCATGAAGGCCCATCAGACTATCTGTGGACCTATCAATGGAGAGGCCTAGATCCGGTGCCTGGCAAACCTCCTTCCAGCATCTTGATCAACCAACCCCAACCCATAACAATATTTTCTGTAAAAGTTACTGAAAGGAATTGTTGCCGTTGTATTAAAACAGTTCCTCACCACAGAGGAAGTTCAGATTGCCAGTTAAATATTGCCTTTCTGCCCTCGCCTTTCTGAAGCACACCTATTGTCAACCTTTCAGCAACATGGACTGGGATGGGTAGATTATATAATCCGGACTTGCAAGTTTTGTGGAGGGAAGCAGGAGGAACCTTGTAATTAATGTTTTAGCTCAATAGTAAATTCTTAATCTCCCAAACAAGTTTTTAAAAGTGTAAGTGTGTATAATTGATATTTCAGTCTGGAGAGTGTATCAGATCTTCTTAATCCTTCCCTTTTTTGTCATCTGTATTTTAAATAATTCAAGAGCTGTGAGATGCCAGAGTACTTTCTTTGTGTAATAAGGCAGCACACGCCATGAGGCTTCCCATTCAAGGTTCACCTCAAAGCAGATGGGTAAAAAGCAAGGGGGGGGGATAACCTTGAAAGCTAAGTCTTTACTTGGAAAACAAGTTTGATGGTCATGGTTTTCAACCCCCTAGCTCTCTTAGCTCTCTGAAGTTTGTTGGCCTTTTATGAAATACACAGCCCCAGTTGCCAATCCAGGGAATATTCTGACTAAGGACCAAGCTAGACGTGACATGACATGTGTCTTTGCATTTAACATGCATGTTTTTAAAAATGCAGATATGTGAGGGGGAGAGAGGCAGGTAGCTGATGATTATTGGCATTGCACCAGGCACGGAGAAGCAGGGATATAAGACTTTTTTCCCCTGCTGCAATTAGGGTAGCCACTTCAATGCATCTCCAAAAAAGAGACAATGCAGGACACAAATATAATATTTACATATGCTAACTTGTGGTTCTTAATCTTTAAGCGGGACTTGGACTGGCCAGAATCTCAAATAGAGGACTGTCCTCTACAAATAGACTACCGTAGTCATAAACCTGAGGAAATTCCCCACCAGCATTGAGAGGAAACTTTATGCACTTAGAATTGGCTACGAATTTCCAAACATTTCCCAACTTAAGAAAGAGAATGAAAAGCTGGGTGGCTTTGCTGTGCTCCTGTGAAATCGTGGTGTAAACAAAGAACGCTGCAAAGGTTTCTCAGTGTGGTGTGTACAATGAAGGCAACCAGTGGAAAAAAATAGGAAGCACACATCCTCTGTGGGACCAGGTGTGCAGGCACCTCAAAAGTGACATTATTAATGCCCACATCAACCACAGAAAGAGGGACTACTTCTTTCTTAAAGGTGTGAGTGACTTCAGGCTTACTAAAGTCTAGCCTAGACAAATAGATCAGTGGATTGGTAAATTTGTTTCTTGATTGTGCAGCCAATTACAGGTGGGAGATGGTTATCTGAATGCCTCCTCACATTTTTTTTAAAAATCGTTATATGTAGAAAACAAGGCTAGAGTCATTTCCCCACAATACCTAGCTTATTGTGTGCAGGATGTCTCTGTGTATGTTTTAATCTGAGGGAGCATCTAAGCTGCAGTCCATGAACAGTTTTTCCAGGACAGCTAAACAAAACGTTCAGAGTCAGTACTCCTACATGAAAGTTGCTAGGTAGCAACTAGGAAAGGAAACACAACATCTTTGGGGTTTTCTGGAAGCATCTAACAGGTCATTGTTGGAAAGAAAAAACTGACCAGGCAGAACTTTGGTCTGACGCATCAGGGTGCTCTTCTTAAGCTCTTATAATGAGTTGTTTTTGCCTAGACCAGTGTTTCCCAAACTTGGGTCTCCAGATGTTTTTGGACTAAAACTCCCAAACTACCAGGACTAGTGGTCAGGGATGATGGGAGTTGCAGACCAAAAACAGTGAACTACTAGTTTGGGAAACCCTGGTCTAGACCAAGCCTAAAACTCAATCCTTTGAAAGGAGGGGTATGGTATAAATGCGAAAAATAATAGAATGAATTCTTTACTGGACCAGAATGAATTCTTTACTCAGTCCAGAAGCTACTGTGCAATAATGCTGACCCTCACCCCAATGCAAGCTTTGTGTAATTGGATTCTTAAATGAATCAACATATGGGCTATATTCTCTTGTTCATGCATAAGATTTTACTGAGAGGCTACAAAGGTGTTGAGGCATGTTAAGCCTGAGACTAAGTGAGTGCATTGTCTCTCAACTAGAAGAGTGGCCGAACCTAATGTGCTTAGAGTGGAGGTAGAAGAGAAAGAAGAGAAAAGAGAACAATGCCAGGCAATGTTACACTTTATGTACTTGAGTTAAATTCTGCACAGCTACTTGCTGGCAGTGATCCTTTCTGAACAGCAAATAATAAAATTATGCCGTTTTTGTGCCGTTAATGAAATGCAAATTAAAATTGGGTGCACATTAATGCAAAGAGTTGAATATCCATTTAATCAGATCCTCCCTGCAGGGTCCAATGATAAAAATGACAGATGACTCGCATTACTAATTCTGGACTTGTCGCATTGCATACGCACTTACCTTGTAAACGAACCGTTATAATGGCACCTGCCTGCTGGGCTGAAGGCTTATGCTGATTAAGACTAGGTCAAAGAAAATCCTTTGGAGATCAGGCTGCTTTCTTTGAGCTAGGTGCTTTAAGGAGAGCAGAGACTTCAGGCAGATCTGCATGATAAAGTTATATTGGTTTTATACCAGCTTAACTACTCATAGTTTCCCCTAAAAGAATTCTGGGCATTGTAGTTCGAAGCAGTATTGAAAACAAAACTTCTGTGGAAAGTAATAATAGCAGTAATAAGTGTATGCATTGTGCACAATGATGACTCTGCCTGGCTGCCTTTGAGGGGGAGAGAATTGTCTGCTGCTAACCTACTTCGTATTCATAGGATCATTTCACACATGTAGGCAGTACCAAATTTGCCATCCAGCATCTGCTTATCAAGAAGATGCAGCTTATCAGAGTTACCTGACAAACATACCTGCATGATAGATTTACACTTTACAATCTTAGACGTATACCAGCTCAAAACATCATAGGTGCATGCTTAACACCTATCATACGGGACGTTTTGTATCAGTCAGTGTTAACAGTAGCTAAAACTAAACATCTTCCAAGATAATAATGCCCACCCTCATTATAAAGAGCTCATAATCTACCTATTTTGAGCAGCCAGAAGCATCATAGCCAGACACTGAAGAGACCTGTTAGGAGTAAGTATGGACCAATGGTATCAAATAGTATGGGGAACAGCCTTATTAGAAAAACTAACCGATAAACTGAACCTGACACGGGGACAAATAGAAGATGATGCCTTCACCCCGGTATGGTTCCCCTTTATCACATACACAGCCCAACAAGACAACAACAAGAATCCATTGACAACATACAAATCAATCTGGCTAACCTGATCCAAACACACACAGACACCCCACTTACAAACAAAAACCAATCTCACTACAGCCTACCAAAGACAATCAACCACACCCTAGGCCACCCCCAACCTCTTTCACCACCAAAGAAATACAACAAGAGAATATTAAGACAACCCACATGTGAGGCTGACACAAAACCCCATACATACAGTAAGTAGAAGAATAGAAGCATTGCCACCCAGGCCCACCCCACCCACCATTCCCCTCCCCTCTTTCTCCCTTTTCTTCCTAACCTAACACTGCACGTAACACTAATGTCTCACAACAAGTGAAACTGAACTGTAGAAAACACAACTTGAAAAAAGAGACAATGCACATATTTTTGTAAACCAATAAATCTATAATAATTAAAAAAAAAAATAACAGTAGCAGCCAGGGTGGCAGGCAAAGCTGCAGAGCCACTGCAGTTTACCTGGATGGGGCTGGAGCAGGGCAGAGTGGCAGCAAGATCAGGCATGAATTCATGCCTTGGTGGAAGCTCCATTGGTGCTTCCATACAGACCTCACCTAGGTACCACTTTAGCCTACCCCATCCAGGTAAGCTGACGGGAGAGCAACTCTGCCCCACCATACTGGCTGCTACTGGAAATAAGCAGGACTAAAAGTACTTGCAATGGCCAAACCATGCCTCAGCTTCTCATACGGACTCTTGGATTGTCTCCCATTTTCTTGGCTATTTCCTTCCAAGGCACCGTAAGTTACAAGGCTAGCAGAAGGAAAAAAATATTGAATTTTTTGTTTATTTGTTTTAGATGACATCATCTGAAGAAGAAAATTAAATGATGCAGGGGCTGTTGAGCATCGGACCAAAGATCCACATTTACAGACCTTGGCCCAATCCACCTAATAATTAAATCTGTGGACACCCTTGTAGGCTGTGTGACTGCACAGTTTATTTACACTGTATATGCAAAAAAAGAGGCAGGATTAAATAACACCCTGAGCCAGAGACAAAAATAAAAGAGGGCATAAGGATTTATCACTCTAACCATTCTAAACCTACAAATGAGACATGCAAGCTCCTATGAGCTCGATGTACAGGAAGCAAATGACACAAACACCACAATTTTCTTACACAGAGACACAGAACAAGCATTCGGGGACTCTAGGGGAACAGCTGGTAGTCTCTCAGCCCATAGAGTTAAACAAGCTAAAAGTACGATCACGATCCCTCCTATTAAAGATCTCAAGGGCCAGCACCACAGAGACACATGAACAATCAATGTGCTGTTTTAGCAGTTTTATTCAGACCTGTACGAGGAGATCATCTCTCTGAGGAGGTAGCAATAGCAGATTTACTCCAAACTATTCAGACTTCTCCGCGCTCAGTGGCGCAACGAGAGATTCTTGAAGCCCCAATTACGGCATTTGGGATAGAACAAACCATTAAATGGATGGAAACCAGAAGAGCTGTGAATGGTATAAATCACTCTCAGGACTTCTCTCCGCAGTGCTAGCAGGCCTGATATGCAAGATCGCATGAGATGATCTCACAGCAACTGGTCACTATGTATGGAGCTATCATTTCAGTGTTGTTTAACCCAGGTAGAGTTGGACAACAGTAAGAAAGTTGTAGAGCGGACTCCCATATCAGCAAAGAGGTTAATATGATCTCTTCCACTGTAGCTACTCACGAAAACAAATGCATTACTATCATGCTACACCTGGCCTAGAAAACTGCCAAGTGACCTACCTGCTATTGAGTGTCCTAGTTCTGTTGCCTCAGTGGGGACCTTAACGAATCCTAGCAGTATTGCGGTGAGACCTGGACAACCGGCACCCTGTGTTGTGGGTGGGTACAATTGATAAGCCACAACACCCAGTTGGTAGGTCCCTCGAAGCTGGGTATAATCTGGCCAATGGGACGCAGTTCAAACGGTTCGAGGGACCTATTTATGCCCATGCACATGACCCAGAGCTTCCTCTTTCAGCGCATGCATTCGGAACACTCGCCCACCTCTCCCTGTTTTTAGGGCTTGTTGCGCTTGACCCTGCTATGCCGTGGTGTGTCATCTGTTGTTGGGACAGGTGCATGGAAGGAATTTTCCCCACTTGGCTGATTGGATGTTGCCATTTGGGTTTCGCCTACCGCTAGCAAATCTTCACAACTTGTAAGGTTGTGGATAGGCTCTGGTTCAGGTGATAGGGATGGGAGAACACTCTCTCCACCCCTATGTGGAGGGTAGTCCATTAAAGGAATCCAGGGACTTGGTGGTTTGGTCAACCCCTGTGAGGGGTTGTGCCCGTGCCTGAGTCCAGGGGGACATTTGGGTGGCGGAGTTAGCCCGTTCCCGGCTTTCCGCTTATCCAGGTGTTCACCCTTGGCTGACCTGTGCTGATGCCCTGGGTCAGCGCTACCTGCATGGAAGGGAGCTAGTCGAACCAGAGCCTATGCAACCAGTCACCTTCTGTAATCAATAAATTTGTGGCCTAAATTCTGCCAAAACGAAACCAAAAACTTGAGTCAAGGGGGGAGGTTTCTGGTTCTGAACACACAAATATTTTAACACAATGCATAAATTTCTAAATACACAATTTTCTATGCCTTTTGGTACATTTTTTGAAATCTGAGCTATATATTGCAAAATTCAGAGATGTGAGAAATTTGAAGGACAGTCACACTCCAGTCCATGTATTAACCTGGGAGGTGCAAATTAGGTCAGCTCGCTTAAAAATGTGGACCCAACAAAATTCTTCTCCAACCCCACTTCCACGAGTTGGTGCCTGTGCATTTGTGTGAGAGCTGAGAATGAGCCACAGGCGTGACAAAGAAATCTCAGTGATACTGAGGGTGTGCTAATATAATTGAGCCTACTCCTTTATGCCTTGCAAAGCTATTGCACTGCTGTAGTACCTTGCGGAGATCTGGAAATAAAATATTGTTCCTTTGTGTGAAAAAATGGCTAGCTGGCCTGCACTGGGTTTTGCTGCTTCTTCTTGCCTACTGCAAGAGTTATTTTTAGCAGTTGAATGTGCAAAACATGTTTAAGAGAAACAGAGTGGAAAATATGACATGCCTAAGCCATCTTTGAGGCCAGACCCTCACAGGTTTGCTCTCATTTATATCCTCTCATGAAGTGCTGGGGTTCCTTTGAATTAAAGATATGTTACTTCACTTAAACCTCTTTCTGAGATCATCTGAAGGCGACTGGGGAAAAAAATATTTAAATGATCTAACATCAAAGGTAGTGCAGTTTCTGTAATCGGCCAGGAAGAAATAATACTTGGCACTCTGATTCAATGTTTACACTTCATGTTTTTCATCCTAAAGCTAACAAGGAGCGTGGAGAGAGATATGGTTTTAGTAGGAACTTTGTATCATAGCAGATTTTTGAAACAAAAATCAAAGTCAAAATGCTCAAAAGTTAACTTCTACTCTTTAATATTTGAGTTATTCTAATCAAGTGTGCAGGAGTTCAATCTTAGGGGTCTCAAACAAGAGACTCTGGGAGTCAGATCTCAACACATTATTTCTGGGCCACCATGGGAGCAAAATTGCAGGCAAATAAATGTAAATGTGGATAATTCACACTAAAATGCTGTGAATTTTCACAAGGATGCATTTTTTTAAAAGCCCCAAACAAAATGCAGAGAACTGAACTTAAGAGTGGAAAAATGAGATGCCAAGACAGACACATTTGACTTCTCAAAAAGGAGATGATTGGTAAAAGGAAGTTGAAAGGAAAAGTTGAGAGGGCCAAATCCCTCCAGAATTCTTGTGTGGAAGATATTCAAAACCACAATAATAGAAGCCCAGAAACAATATACGGCACAGATAAGGAAAGGTACCCCCAAGGCCAAGAGGGTGCTTCTGTGATTAATGAGCAGAGTCAAGGCAGCTGGGAGAGAAAAGAAGGCTTCCTTTAGAAAATAGAAACCTTGTCCAAATTAAAACAAAATGCAACAATATTTGGCAAACGAACAATGAGATTTGCACAAAAAGAATTCAAGGAACACGTTGCTAGAACATTATGACCAACAATAAAAAAGGTATTCAAAATACATTAGAAGTAGGAAAACAACTTGGGAGGCAGTTGGACCTTTGGATGACAAGGAAGTCGAAGGCATGCTAAAGGAGGAAAAGGAGAGAAACTGAATGAATTCTTGGCATATGTTTTCACTGTGGAAGACATAGAGCAGATTCTTGTGCCTGAACTTACGTAAGCTGGAAGGGGGTCTGAGACAAATAGTGGTGACAAGAAAGGCTGTTCTAGACCTTATTGACAAATTCAAAATGAATGAATCACTAAGGCCAGATGGCATTTAACTGAAGAGTTTTTAACTCAAATGTGAAATAGATGGCCTTCTAACAAAAATATGTAGCTTATCCAAGCATCCACACTGGAGGATCAAAAAGGGCAACACCAACTTTTGAAAAGCGATCCAATGAGAAAGGGGGAAATTATGGCTTCTGCAAGAATAAATTCTACCTGAACAATTCCTTTTAGAGTTCTTTGAGATTGTCCCTAAGCATATAGCTAGAAGGGACATGTTGTGCTAGATACCCTAGTAAATAAAATCCATCTTCATATAATCCTGAATAAGTTTATCAGTCGTCTCATGCTAGATTACAGGTCCCCTTCTGAATCACTAACCAGGTAAAGAACAGGATATTGAGAATGAGTGGACAGTTCTCACAATGGAGGGGTGAAAGAAATGGGAACCCCTAAGGATCAGTACTGAGATTTGTTCTTTTTCATAAATGGCCTGGAGTTACAGGTGAACAATGAAGTGGCCACGTTCACTGATGGCACCAAATTGGTACAGGGTGGTAAGAATGAAAAGGGTCATGTTTATGTACATACATTGCATTTTGGGTAAGCATTTTTGCTGTTCTTTTGGCGCCGCTCATGCGTTCTGCTTCCTGTTTTCTCTGCGTCTTTCTAGAGCCCCAAACTGCTTAACATCTAAGAGGGAGGGTGAGCTTTCGAGGCAAAAGGAGCAAGCAGCTCATTATCTCTGTAGCAGCCATTTGTAAAATAACTGCTTTGAGAGGGTTTGTTACTTGCATTATGCCACAGATATTGGTATGAATTTCTCTTTACTCTTCCAGGTGCTGGTGTCTACAGACAAATATACCCTCCAATTCCCAGCACAGTGATCTGTCTAAACACAATTTGACATGCGTTACTATTAGCGTAGCACCTTATCAAATAATGTGCCCTGATAGAGATAAAAGGTTTTACAACCTTGCCGCCTTTGTTTCTGTATGCGTTCACCCACAGAGACGGCTCTGCTGCAGCTAATAATTAGCACAAAAGACAAAGACAAATCTATATGGCTCAAAGTTAGAAGCTCCAATGTGCATGTTAAGCAGTCAGGGATGTGGAAATCTTACAGCATGGGGCACTGAAATGGTATCTTCAAATGAGCGTTAAAAATGAACGGGAAGACAGCCTTTGTTTAGCATGGATTTTATATAACAGCGCAGGTGCTGGACTCACGTACTGGAAAAAAATCTGCACAATTTGGAGAGTAGGATTACACCTTTTGGAACAGAAGGTGTGAATGTGTAATGCAAAAAAATTTGCATCAGGACCAATTGCCACTCTAGAATAGAAGCGGATCTGGAACGTGCTGTAAACAAAATATGCCCTTTTCCACTTATGGGGTATCCAAGAGCCCATATAGAGTCCTTATGTGGGTTCCCTATGGGTATGGGGAAAATAACAGAGGCCAACCAGAGAATATTGAGAAGCAAAGCAGCTAGTAAGCCTGATCTTTATTGAGCTGTTGCAACAGGGTGCTCCCCTCACACGCCGGAAAGGAGGAGGACCTCAAACAATGGCGCGCAAGGCCTTATATAGACACTTTAAATTCCCTGCCCTGGAGCTCAAGACCACCCCTCTATACATCATACATACATCACAGAAGGGGTGTAACCCAAGACCACCCCCCACAAACATCATACCTACATCACAGAAAAGGTGTTGTTGTTTTTCCTGTCTGCCAGTTTATCTGATAATACCTTATCTGATTGCCTTTCCTGGTAGTCTGTCACCCTTTGAGATGGTGATTTCCCAATTCCTGAGACAATGGGAAGGTTCCTGACCCCCTCCCTCATTGCAGAGAAAACATTTGGTCAGTTTGGGAGTCAAAATGGTTTCAGGTCAGTCTTCCTGTGCTCATCTATGTACGTGCTTGGTTGCTACACTTATGAACATTTATTATATATAAGACCTTAAATTGTATTATTACAAATGACATGGCTTACAGACCTCTGGTGTGTTAAAGGTGGTGGTGATAATGGGGATTGGTCAGTACATTTGAAGAGTTGGAAGAGATGCTATAACACATATAGTGAGCCATGAGACCCTTTTGATGGCATCTGTTTGTCTCAAGAGACAATGGGGTACATCTCTGGGGGTGAAGTCAAACCACAGGGTTAGCAACACTGAAGTGACCTTCCTGGGGAGCAAGCCTGGGCAGCGTGTATGTGTCAGAATCTCCACTCGGCCAAGCTGATAAAGCTCATCTTCTGGCCGAGCCTTCGGAACTGCCTTCAACGAATAATTAACGACCTGAGCCTCTGATGAGGCTCCAAGGCACGTTCCCCCATTCAGCAGAGTTTCCCGCACAGGAAAGAGACGAGAGGTTTGGGCTACACTGCAAAGGGTTTTATTTCTAAGCTACGCAGACAGAAAAGACATCCTCTCTCTATGAAAGCAGAGAGCAACTGAACAAAGGAACAAAGGAAACAGGAAACCAGTAAACATCACATCCGTCTCCTGCCTCCGTGAGACTTCCAACAGCCTGGAAGGTCTCTGAAATGCAAACAGAGTCCTGTGACTCCAAGCAGCTGCACAGTGGCAAAACAGAAACTAACAGTATGGAGGTCCTGGGCTGCCCAGAGGACAAGACCCCCTTCTCAGGCTCAGGGATGTGGTCCAAAGGAAAGCAGAGCAATGTGTTTGGCACCAACTTGGCTGCAGAACTTGCCAGAAGAAGGTTGACTCCACTCTGGATTTGTGTAGGGTTTACTCCTTAGCCTTTTCTTCTCACAAATACATCCCACATGACAAAGATATGATGTGTCTCCTTGCTCAGTGTGTGAGTAATAGGTGAATAGTGCTTGTTGCAATATATACACCAAAGATGGATACCATGTCCTGGGTCTTGTTTGATGCTTCAGTTCTCATGTTTTGTCTGGTGCTCAGGGATGTTATGTGGCAACAACATCTGGAGTGCCACTGATTCCCTGTCCCTGATGCATATTATGGAAAGTTTCCATTTGGTGAATGCTTTCCTCCTGCATTTACATTCTGACATGAGGATCAAGTAAAAGAAACAAGCTGATTTCATATAAGTATGGACCAATTCAGAAGGCTATGCTTTGCAGGAGAAAGCGATGGGTCTCACCTAACGATACTTTATGCTAGTAGGAACCTAATATAGACTTACAATGTAGTAGGACTCTATATTCGGTTCCTGATAGACTGAACAATAGTGCAGACACTTACAGTCTGTTGTGTGGTATGCGCAATCCAGATACATTAGGAAGCTAACTTCACTACTACTAAGAATCACCGCAACTGTCAAAACAGTAAATGGAGACAATTAACATTTCTATTATTTCTAGTCTTCCCGTCAATTTTCTTGAAACTGGAGGGTGTCTAAGCTGACACTTCCTCTAAACATTGCATTCATTAATAAGCCACAGGCTGAGGGTGTTTTAAAAAAATATCATTAACTGTTTATTATTAATATTAGTTTATTTTAATAATGATTTTTGCAATGTGTTTGTGTTTTGGTATTTTCTTTCTTCTTGGTACAGAACAGAATGTGTAATCTTGCATTTGTGCCGCAACCAGTTTGAGAACCTCCTCATCTTTCTTCCTGATTTACAGCTTGCAGAGAGGAAGCAGATTACTCACTGCATTTTGATTTATCTCCTCACTGACCGTACTTTTGCTCTGGCAAAATAGCATTCCCCCCCAAGGCTCTTTGCGTGTGTGTGTGCGCGCGCGTGTGTGCCCGCGCGCGTGCACATCCTTTTGCTGAAGGCTGATAACAAGCTCTGTCTTCCTAGGTCCATACCTTGAGTAATTTCTATATATTATTTCAGAACAGTGGGATAAAGTGGTCTGCAGAGCTATGAATGTGTCATGGAGTCCGGCATGCAGCCTCAGACTTTGCAGTTGGAGTATAATATAATGAATCTCAGCTAGTGAGGCTGCAATTCTCATCCAGGGGATGAGAACTTGATAGGACTCAATTTTGAGCAGACATGTATAGGACTGAGCTGCAAGGTGGTGCTTTTATATACGTGTGTGTAATTTTCTAATAGAACTATTTGTTTTTTTCCTACAAATACAACAATGTACCCCACACTGAAAGGGTTATAATGTTTTACGATTCTTAACTTTCCAGCCTCCCTTCCTCCCCACCTACTGTATATAGCTTGGCCACCATTATCCATGCCCTGGTAACCTCTGTGGGACTGCCCACAGAGACTGCCTGGAACTTGCAGGTAGTAAAAAATATTTTGTCCCTTGAATTGGAGGAAATTTCCTGATGGCAGAAGTGAGGGGCCAAATTACAGGGATGCGGGTGGCGCTGTGGGTTAAACCACAGAGCCTAGGACTTGCCGATCGGAAGGTCGGCAATTCGAATCCCCGAGACGGGGTGAGCTCCCATTGCTCGGTCCCTGCTCCTGCCAACCTAGCAGTTCAAAAGCACATCAAAGTACAAGTAGATAAATAGATAAATACCTTCTGGCGGGAAGGTAAACGGTGTTTCCGTGCACTGCTCTGGTTCGCTAGAAGCGGCTTAGTCATGCTTGCCACATGACCCGGAAGCTGTACGCCGCCTCCCTCGGCCAATAAAGCGAGATGAGCGCCGCAACCCCAGAGTCGGTCACGACCGGACCTAATGGTCAGGGGTCCCTTTACCTTTAGGAGCTTGAGAGAAGAAAGGCCTTCTCTGTGTTCAGTAATACATGCCCTCTTTAAAGGAGGACCCGATTTATTAAACATGTATACAGCCAGAAACAATTTTTGCACCATTCGGTTTTGCTTTTAAATGCAGGTTCAATGGGAAAATGAGACAAAAGATGCTTATGAACGAGCATGTGAAAATACAGACTGTAAGTAAATTGATCTGTCTCTCCCTACCTGGAGAATTCACACTGCCAGTGCCACTTCAGAGGACCCCAAGTTACATGAAAACAAAGAAATAGGCACACAAGGAAAAGGTTCGGAAAAAGTCAGTATTTCATACAGAAGGTAGCATATTCTAATAGGGAACAAATGAAGGCTAATGACTATTGGTTTATCCAGCCCTTCCAGAAGACTAGAACAAGGAGAAACTGAGAGAAACTGAAATGGACAGGTTCTTCCATCCCTAATCTCTATATGACACATACAATGAGAACATCAGAAACAGTCTAAAGTGGAACAGCAGCCCTAAGAGCAGATTACAGTGGTACCTCAGGTTACTCATGCTTCAGGTTACAGACTCCGCTAACCCAGAAATAGTACCTCGGGTTAAGAACTTTGCTTCAGGATGAGAACAGAAATCGTGCTCCAGCAGCGCAGCAGCAGCAGGAGGCCCCATTAGCTAAAGTGGTGCTTCAGGTTAGGAACAGTTTCAGGTTGAGAACGGACCTCCGGAATGAATTAAGTACTTAACCCGAGGTACCACTGTACAAGTCAGAAGTCAGGGGAAGTGAAAACACATTTCTTTGTCAGGCATTGGAAGATTTCACATATTAAAAGGCAGAGGGCCTTCTCGGTAGTGACACCCGCCCCATGGAACGCCCTCCCATCAGATGTCAAGGAAATAAAGAACTATCTGACTTTTAGAAGACATCTGAAGGCAGCCCTGCTTAGGGAAGTTTTAAATGTTTGATGTTTTATCGTGTTTTTAATATTCTGTTGTGAGCTGCGCAGAGTGGCTGGGGAAACCCAACCAGATGGGCAGGGTATAAATAAATTAATAATAATAATAATAATAATTGAATTTGTATCCTTCCATTCCTGCCAAAGGAGCCCACAGTGGCAATCATCGCCCTTGAGTTACCTCTAGGAACTGGGCTCTGTTCTAGAAAGATAGCCTTTTTCTTGAAAGGTATTTGTTGATATGGAGATCCAATACATTTTCTAGATGATTAGTTAAGGAGTTTAAGGGACACCTGTCCTCCTCATGGGAGCTGGCTGGACAGAAGAAGCGAGGACTGAATGCAGCCTTCTGCCCTAGCATTCCACATATAGAAGCCAACTGGACTAGCAGCTGCATGTTCAATACTGGCAAAAGATAGCGTCCTACGTGGCACCTGAAGGCAACAACGTCATTTGGGAGCACAAGGTGGGCTGTGTGCCATGCATAGTTCTGTGCTCCAACAGAAGGTGGGCATGGCAAGGGCACTTAGGAGGAGCTGTTGGGTGGAGGCTGCTCCTGCTGCCCCCCCCCACCATTTGCCACTTGAGGTGGTTGCCTCACTCTGTGCAATGCTAGGGCTGGTCTTGTCAACCAGCTGTTGCATGATCTCATGTAACCTGGCCCCAGATACTTGGCAATCTCAAAGCAGACTGCCTGTGGGAGTGTGGTGTACCAATGAGCTCATAAACCTGTCTTCAACCGATGGACGGGCTGGCTATATGAAGTGCTGCCTCCAAGTGGCCTCTTTTGCTTCTGCAGGCAACAAGAAGGGAGATGCTCAGTGAGACCCCAGTGCTCCTGTTTCTCTCCCGCAACTGACAGCAACCAAACTAGGTGTTAGCATTAAAACCAGAAAGGAAAGCATGTCTTCTGTTTCTTGTGGAAGAGACAATGGCTAAGATGGCCTGCTGTTTTTCTAAAACTAGGTTTGCTACTTCCTTTCCACACATGTATGGGTTCTGCACCATATCTATCCCCTGTAGGCATCACACAATTCTTGCCCACACAGCAATGTTAAAGTGGGTGGTATATGACATCTTGGATGGTGTCTCTGCATTGTCAAGAGGTGGGCTGCTCTCAGCCACAGTCCATTTCTCTCAGGTTGACAACATGATGCATGCAAAGCAACACACTTCCATGGGTGGCTGCCTGCACAGTGTGTTTTGGACACAACACCATTTCTCTCTCTCTCTCTCTCTCTCTCTCTCTCTCTCTCTCTCTCTCACACACACACACACACACACACACACTAAATGATGTCACCGTGGCATGTCCTGAGATGGCACCAAAAGCAAGGCCTCTGAAGTGGAGCTTACAAACCAAAATTAAGACACTTTGAAATTGGTTAAATCCTGTGAGACTAAAAACTCAGTGATTGCTTTCTACAGATATCTGGGCTCAGTTAATCGATCTGAAATACAGCAGCTGAGAAATAAATGGGATAAAGAAAGGGAGGTTCCTATTTTACCTAAGCAGTGGAACAATATTTTAGCTTCTGTACCTCATGTCATTAGATTATAAGTTATGTCTTATACAACAAAAAAATATTATTTAGAATCCATTGGACTCTGAGATGTTTGTAGAGAAAGAGATTATCTGCAACAACATGTTGCTGGAGACAGAATAACAACAATGCCCCTTTGATGCAAATATTCCCGCAATGTTCAAAGCTTATGAATTTGAAGGAAAGCATTGGGATGTATAAATACTATCTTGGGGAGGGAATTGAAATTCTCAGGTGATAATATTATTTTAAGCCATATACCAAACCACATGGGGTTTGACAGAGGGCCAGTGTAGATGGGCTCCTCGCACCAATACAACTGTCAAAAGACTGATATTGAGCAGTGGGTAGAAGATATTACAAAGCTCGCAATATACAAAGAGATTGCTGATAGACGTAGACTGTGCATGGATAAATACAATGAAATTTGGAACGCATTTATAAAAATGCACTTATAAAAATTATACTATCTTGATAGCAATTTTTCATTAGTTGGAATAACTGTATTACAGTGGTACCTCAGGTTACGAACTTAATTCATTCCAGAGGTCCGTTCTTAATCTGAAACGGTTCTTAACCTGAGGTACCACTTTAGCTAATGGGGCCTCCTGCTGCCGCCTCACCTCTGCCACACGATTTCCGTTCTCATCCTGGGGCAAAGTTCTCAACCCGAGGTACTACTTCCAGGTTAGCAGAGTTTGTAACCTGAAGTGTCTGCAACCTGAGGTGTTTGTAACCCGAGGTACCACTGTACTTCTATACCGATATTTTGTATTGTATCAAAATTTCAAGTATTTTTTTCTTTTGCTTTATTTTTATTTTTGCTTTCCTTCTTGCTTTTTCCCTTTCCTTTTACTTTATTCTTCTCACTGAAAATTCTTAAAAATAGATAGATAGATAGATAGATAGATAGATAGATAGATAGAGATGATAGATGATGATGATAGATAGATAGATAGATATACAGTGGTACCTCAGGTTACATACGCTTCAGGTTACAGACGCTTCAGGTTACAAACTCCGCTAACCTAGAAATAGTGCTTCAGGTTAAGAACTTTGCTTCAGGATGAGAACAGAAATCGTGCTCTGGCGGTGCGGCGGCAGCAGGAGGTCCCATTAGCTAAAGTGGTGCTTCAGGTTAGGAACAGTTTCAGGTTAAGAACGGACCTCCGGAATGAATTAAGTACTTAACCCAAGGTACCACTGTAAATTAGATTAAAATACACTTAGAAAGCTAAGGGGGGGGGGGAGAGTATATTCACATAAAATGCTGGAAATGCTTTCCCCCATTCCATTTCCATGTCTGTAACTCCATTACAAAAATTGGCGTTGGCTATATAATGTTCCAAGTCCGTTCTACTCGGCCCTCCAGAGATTAATTATGGTTGTCTCTGCAGTCCATATATACTTGGGAATGCTTATGAATGCTGAAAACAAATGACCCTTGGGGCAGAATCCATTGCAGTCAACCTGGTGTCCTCCAGATGTTTTAGATAACTTCCATCAGCTCCAGCCAGCCAGGCCAGGGATGGTGGAAATTGTTGCTGACAACATCTGGAAGGTACCAGACTGGGGAAAGCTGATCCACTGGGATGTTATTCTGTGCAACCTCCAATTAAACTCTATCATGATTTTGAGGAGTCCCCTTTGATGTCAATGGGTCTTGTGCAGGAAACTGTGCCAGTACATGCAGTGTCTACATTTAAAATAAACTACAGTGGTACCTCAGGTTAAATACTTAATTCGTTCCGGAGGTCCATATTTAACCTGAAACTGTTCTTAACCTGAAGCACCACTTTAGCTAATGGGGCCTCCTGCTGCCGCCGTGCCGCCAGAGCACGATTTCTGTTCTCATTCTGAAGCAAAGTTCTTAACCTGAAGCACTATTTCTGGGTTAGCGGAGTCTGTAACCTGAAGTGTATGTAACCTGAGGTACCACTGTACTAGTCTGGAATGATGTCCAGTTGGCATCAAATCCATTGTTGTTGTGGTTGTGGTTGTTAGATTGTCATAACTTTAACCAATTGTTTCCAGACTTCAAATTTCTTATACATTCCTCTAACAATTTGACTTCCCACCTTCCTTGTTGTTTCCCACCTTCCTTGTTGTAGAAACCAGGTGGGCAGGGGAGGAAAAAAGAGAATGGAGGAACTGCAAGGTTTGCTGAATGACAAAACCACTTTGGGTAGGGGATGCAAAGCAGGGGGGAACTGCCCCCTGAGGACTGAGCATTGCTAGTAGCCATGGAATGCTGTCTGTTGATGGAGGTAAAGGTAAAGGGACCCCTGACCATTAGGTCCAGTCGTGACCAACTCTGGGGTTGCGGCGCTCATCTCACTTTATTGGCCGAGGGAGCCGGCGTACAGCTGCCGGGTCATGTGGCCAGCATGACTAAGCTGCTTCTGGTGAACCAGAGCAGCGCACGGAAACGCCGTTTACCTTCCCACCTATTTATCTACTTACACTTTGACGTGCCTTCGAACTGCTAGGTTGGCAGGAGCTGGGAAAAAGCAACGGGAGCTCACCCTGTTGGGGGATTCGAACCGCTGACCTTCTGATCGGCAAGTCCTAGGCTCTGTGGTTTAACCCACAGTGCCACCCACATCCCAATGATGGAGGAGGAGGAGGAGGAGGAGGAGGAGGAGGAGGAGGAGGAGGATTATTGATGGAGAGGGAGGAATAAAAACAAGAAACCAAGGGAGAATGGGGTATGGAAAGGCATGTCCAGGAAAAAGGCTTGGCTGACTCACCGGAGCTCTAATCAGAACCATATCTTTTTTCTCTCTTTTCTTTCTTTTTATTTATACTTTTCAAGTTTATACATTTCACTAATTTTACAATCATTTTGACATTTCAAAGCTTGACTTCCTTTCCCCTCTTTCTGCGGTTCCTTAAATTTATTTTTTAATATCTTTGGCATATCCAAATTAATTTGCTCATTTATTCATCTTCTTTAAATGTATTTACTCTTATGAAAGTGCAGGTTATTACAATAATCCTACCAATGTTTTTATCTGTTTACAATTTATCTGTAAATATTCAATAAACCATTTACATTCTTTTATAATTAAAAAAAATGTTATCTTGATTTCTTATTCTTCCGGTAAATTTTGCTATTTCTGCCACACAGAACCATTTCCAGACCCTCCAAGTGTTCCTATTTTCCAGCGACAGTAGTCTTAAATTTACAGAAGCCTTCCTGGTTTGTGGTTTGATCCTGGAATGTCCTGCTTTTCCTTAGGAGGTCCCTCTTTTCACCAGCGAAATATTGGAGGGTATGGAGTTACGTGGCCCCTGAGCCAAGGAGATAAATAACTACACAAGTTTTGGAAGACATCTGAAGGCAGCCCCCTTATAGGGAAGTTTTGAAATGTGTACATTATGTTTTTATATATGTTGGGAGCCACCCACTTGGGCAGGGTATAAATAATAAAATTACTACTACCATGGAATAGAATGTATCTATTTTCATTGGAGAAAAGTTGGAGGGTTTGTGTTCCGCGCTGCAACATGATGTTTCGGGTCCGACATGCATGATCTAATAGTCCTTCCTTCTGCCTAGAGAAACCTGAGAACTGCCATTCTCTAAGGGAAACTGGAGGTCTTTAATAGAGAATTCTCAACACATTAAACACGCTACAGTTCCTCATATTCTTTAGGCGAGGTCATGGTGGAGACACTGGCATGAACCTGGTGTAAACTGCGTTGTAGGGGTGCTTTCAGCGCGGCAGATTTCTAATTGAAATGAACGAGCCTGTTCCACAATATCTGCTAGTTAGCGTGTTCACCACCGTCCTTGCAAGAAGCTGGCAGCGGAAATGACTTCAGAGGAGAACAAAGAAATATAAAGCATGTGTACGTGAAAAGGAATATGTAAGGTACATTAAAAACTGCACCACATGCTGAATTGCCCACCTCACCCCAGCCTGCACTTTTGACAAAACTTAATTAAACCTTGTCAAGCCCTTCTGAGGCAGGCAGACATGTTTTGCCCTTCCAACTCATTACAAAGCATCCTAATCTTTTGTCGATTCAGCAATTGACACACAAAGCAACGCTGTCTCTTCCCTTAAGAAAGCACAGGGAAAGTACCTGTGGATATGTGTGCTAATATATATATAGGAAGTTCCAATAAAAGGCTTTCTGCAAATACATGGTTTATACAATACAGCTTGCTTAATATTTCCAGGAAGAGGTTATTAGGGGTGGGAGGGGGTGGGGAGAGATCATTTATCAAAGCATTAATATGTATTTAGGTAATAAAGGCAACGGGGCAAAACTCACCAAACAGTGCCACCTGCTGGAGGCCGCTTGCTACTACCTCATGAACTCATTGCCTATGTCGCTCGTTTACCTTGCTGGCTTAAATATATATTATTTGCCGGCGCAGTTCTAGGGCTGGGCCTGCGACTAAAATGGTTTGAAACGCAAACGGTGTGCGTGCAAAATGCTTGCCCCCTCTGGGGGGGGAGGGTGAGAGAATAATTTTGTCTTGTTGCTCCTGCAATTTGTTCTCTCTCTCTCTCTCTCTCTCTCTCTCTCTCTCTCTCTCTCTCTCTCTCTCTCTCTCTGGTCCTCTGTGCCATTTTGACCCAGTAAGAGTGATGTCCCCCTGTTGCCTAGGCAACAGATTGATGCTCACTCTCTTCCCACAATGGCTGCAGCCTCACGACACTGCCCAGGGAGAGTGCAAGCGTTGTCCAGTTGCCTAGGCAACGTGGGGACATGCTTTCTTCCCCCTACCCCTAGCACAGTGGGCAGACTCTACCTAGTTTCATGGAACATCCTCACAGCACTGGCAGGTGGAGACAATCTTCAACTCTGCAGTTCAGAAACAAAGCTGAAAAGTTACACAGGCTGTAGGTGGAAATCTTCCTCTCCCAGAGGGCCTTTTCAGCATGCTGTGAACAATGAATTGTCCCATTTACAGTGGTACTTCAGGTTACATACGCTTCAGGTTATAGACTCCACTAACCCAGAAATAGTGCTTCAGGTTTTAAACAAAATCTTGCCATTGGTGAAGCAGCTGGTTTTAAAAACAAGACATAAAGTTTGGGGCATATGTCATGTAAAACTGGATATAATTCTTTTCAGAAACTTGAAGATAATACAATACAGTGGTACCTCGGGTTACATACACTTCAGGTTACAGACTCGGCTAACCCAGAAATATTACCTTGGGTTAAGAACTTTGCTTCAGGATGAGAACAGAAATCGTGCTCTGGCGGTGCGGCGGCAGCAGGAGGCCCCATTAGCTAAAGTGGTGCTTCAGGTTAAGAACAGTTTCAGGTTAAGAACAGACCTCCTGAACGAATTAAGTACTTAACCCGAGGTACCACTGTACTCTTTTTTGCACTGAGAACTTTGCTTCTCTTCTATTGAAACTGTGATTTCAGGCTTCGATCAATTCTATTTTCAAGTTGTTTTATGATGTATTGTTTTATTGCTGTTGGTGGGAGTAGGTCAGTAGGTTGATAGTATTTCAGACTGCAACCTCCCCCCTCTGAGTTGCTTTGAAAATTAAGTGGAATGTATAGTTATATATTGAAAAAGAACCTTTTTTATTGTTATTTTATGTTTATGGTGTATAATCTTTAGGATACTTTAACTGGAAAAGCAGACAATAAGATAATGGTATGGGGGCCATGGCATACTTTAAATAACTATATGTGATTATGATCATTATTCCTAAGCAAATAAAAACATTTGTTGCTCACACTGCCATCTTCTAATTTTGCTGACAGATATACAGTGTGGTCAAAGCCACACATTCAAAAACTGATGTAGAAGAAGCCCATTTTATACATTTTCCACACCTGTAGCATTTTAATATGATTGTTTTGTCATGTTTATTTTAACGTTTCCGGAACTGGTTTTTATATTCTGTAAACTGCTTAAAAGCCTATAAGGTATTTGTTATTGTGTGCTTTAATTATATATTGATTTATTAGTTAAACCAGTAAGGAGCCATTTTGGAATGTAAATTAAGTATAAATTAATATATTATTATCATCATCTATCACCATCATCACAACATAGAAGCAAAAATAAATGACAATATTGATAATTCAAATGAACAGAGGTAAATCCTCAAGCAATTTGCCTGCAGTCAACCACTTGACAACAATAGGATAATGCTTCCTTCAAATGGTGCTGATAGGAAAGGAGCTGGTTATTTCAGTCCATTGCCATGAAACCCTTCTTCATTAAAGCTGGGGCATATCATTTTTATAGAAGTTTAACTGTTGTGTCTTCCCCCAAAGAGTCTAGGAAATTGCAGTTTGACGGGAGTGTGGTGAATTCTCTCTTAGGTAATTCCTGTCCCCCCTACAGAATTACACATCAGAGAATTCCCTGAGGGAACAACGATAGAAGCAATTTAAAAATGGCCTTTCTGTCCAGGAATTAGAAGACAACAGCACCATGGCTCATGATGAGCTCTCCGTTCTGCTTTCCCATGCTTTCTTTTACATCGAGTGTGCCGTTGTGAGGATTAAGTCAGGATTTGCTTGACATTATATACATGCCCCATATCATCTGATTTCAGGACAGTTTAAAAGCACACAAAACACAAGACCAGTTAGGATTGGTCAGTCAGTTTCATCAGTTCTCCAACCTGATGAAACAGTGGCTGGTCCTAAGGAAGAGAGAACAACTTCCCTTTGGTTGCTAGGCAACCAGAATGGCCTTGGCGGCCATGTTGGGATGCTTATCAAGATGGCTGGACCGGGGCTGAAAAGCAGTAATGGTGGAGGTCCCCAAAAGCAACAACAAGCACACATAGGCTCAAACTATGGAGTTATGTTGGCTGGGCTTGTTCCTTCATGGTGGTTTTGTTTCTGAACCAAAACTAGCCCTAGATTGGCTATAGGACAGGAGGGGGGTATGGAATAAGCCCTTCTTATTTAGTCCATTTTCATCTCTTTCTCTATATGTTATTCACCTACCTGAGAAAAGATGCAGAGCCCCATATCTCCCCACTGCTGTTCATCCTGCAGGTGAAGATGTTTTAGGAATGATTTTGAGCTGGGAAATTACCAGGTCTTCCCTAACCTCCCATCTCTCACCCAGCCACAGGCTGCTTTGGGTTTGAATTATATCAGAGGAAGGAATTATGGAACTGCACATAGGGTGCCATTTTAGCCACAATTTGTGCTGGTCAGCTCTGGTACGTGGTCATGTGCATTAATCAACCCTAGGCTGACTTTTATACATCACTGATTTTCCAACAGGTGACTCAGGATCCCACCAAGTTTTTCCATCATTCTTTGCTCACACAGCCACACCACTTTAACATCTGTAAAAGCGGGTTAATGAAATGCTGATTGATTTGTACACACACATATATATATATATATATATATATATATATATATATATATATAAACTCCCAATGAAATTAAATTGAAAAGTGTCATGACACCAGAGAAGTTCTATTAAAAGTCAAAGCAGTAGCATTGGGAACGAAGCATGCATGTTTATAACTTGTCTTGTTAATGAGGTGGCACTTCAGAATAGCACGCCGTGGCTGCTCTGTGCAGAACAGGTGCATCTGGGTAGGAAATAAAGTCTGAAAGGGCTTGGAAGTGGGAAAAGCCCAGTATGACAAAAGGGACTCTTTAGCACAACCCAAAGCAGTGCTTTAAAATCAAAACCAAATCACACCAGACATTAATGCTTGTGCAGAAACAAGAATCACACCCAGATCTGCATACAAAGGGGAAGTATAACATAACTTATCCCATGGTCAAACCTGTGTTTCATAAGATGATGTTTTATCTGTTTACATAGTGAGGGACTGAAATTACTATTACCACTATTACTATTACCATTACCATTATTATTATTATTCACAGAAAAGATCACAATATATAAAATCAAAATAAGAACACACGCACCCCAAAAAAGAGCCACATTTTCAAAGGGTATAGGATGTCCATCAGGTCAAGCAAAGGCCTGGTGAAAAAGGAATGTTTTTACCTAGTGCCTAAAGGTGTATAATGAAGGCGCCAGGTGAACTTCCCTGGGGAGACCATTCCACAGATGGGGAGCCAACTGCAGAGAAGGCCCGTTCTCATGTTGCCACCCTCCACACCTCTCGAGGAGGCACACATAGGATGGCCTCAGAAGATGATCTCAGGGTCCGGGTAGGTTCATATGGAAAGAGGACTTCCTTCCCCCGTACACTACACCCACAATGTCAGGTGTGACAAACGTGTCCTGCACATTTGATCTATCTTCCTTTAAAAGGATTGATGGATCGAAACACATGTGACAAGACTCCACAGAAAAGTGTTAATTAACAAAAGGCTAGGCCAAGAATTTATCTCATCGGACAAAGTTAAGAAAAGAGGAGTGGTGATATATGCAAAGGAGAACTTGTCACCAAAATTCGTATTTAAAGATGAACAGGGTAGAATTTTGGCAATTGAAATTCAGACACAAGGAGAAAAGTTCTTAATTCTAGGAATATATGCCCCAAATGATGGAAAATCGGAATTTTTCAAGAAGCTGCATGAGACTATGCTGGACTATTTGGATTATAACAACATTATCATGTTGGGAGATATGAACGGAGTCGCCTCAGTGAATATGGATAAGTCGCAAAGTGCTAATATAACGAAAGACGGCAGACTACCAAAAACCTTTTTCGAAATGACTGACAATTTGGATTTGATTGACATATGGAGGATCAAGAACCCTCTAGGGAAGGAAGGAACTTTCTTTTCTGAGGCCCACATGACATGGACGCGAATCGACCAAATTTGGATAACTAGAGGGCTGGCACCTAAGACCAGAAAAGTGGAAATCTGCCCAAAAACCTGCTCCGACCACAATGCTTTGAGAATGGAATTGAGATTAAATACAACCGGATCTTTCAGATGGAGAATGAATGACGCTTTGTTAAGAGATCAGGAGATTGTTAAGAAGGCCCAAAAAGTTTTAAAGGATTATTTTGAAATAAACTTAAAGACAAACGTGGAAAAAAGAACAATCTGGGACGCAAGTAAAGCAGTTATGAGAGGGTTTCTAATACAGCAGAACACGATTAAAAAAAGGCTCTGGAATGAAAAGAAGGAGAAGATTTTGGAGAAAATAAGAGAAGGAGAGAAAAAACTGAGATCCAGGCCTAAATCAAAGGAAGTATTGAGAGAAGTGAAGTTTTTCCAGGCACAATATTCGAAACTGATAAATCAAGAGGTGGAATGGAAAATTAAACAAATGAAACAAAGATCCTTTGAATCTGCTAATAAGTGCGGGAAGTTGTTGGCTTGGCAGTTGAAAAAGAGACAAAAGCTTAATACAGTTACAAATCTAGAGATTGAAGGGAGAATGGTTCAGAAACCCGAGGAAATTAGAAAGTGTTTCCAGAGATATTTCAAAGAACTTTATTCACAAAGGCCACAAAAAGGCTTGGAGGTGGACCAATTTGTCACAACTAATGGATTACAAAAAATACCCCAGGAAATGAGAGCAACCCTGAATTGTAATATTACAACCCAAGAAATTGAATGCGCCATTCAGAACCTCCAACTGGGCAAGTCTCCGGGACCTGATGGACTTACTTCCAAATATTACAAGGCATTGAAGGATTCATTGATACAACCATTGTTGGAAGTTTGTAACCAGATTATGGAGGGGAGGAAGGCACCGGAAACGTGGAAAGAAGCTTTCATCACGTTGATACCAAAATCAGAAACTGAAAAAACTCAACTTAAAAACTACCGTCCTATCTCACTCCTAAATGTGGATTACAAAATCTTTGCAGACATTTTGGCAAGCAGGTTTAAGAAAGTATTAAATGAAGTGATTCATAAGGACCAAGTAGGCTTTCTCCCTGGCAGACATTTATTTGACAACACAAGAAACATCATTGACATTTTGGAATTTTTACAGATTAACTCAAATACAAGAGCGGTGTTGATCTTTATTGATGCGGAGAAAGCCTTTGACAACATCTCTTGGATGTTTATGAAGAAAAATTTGGAAAGGATGGGAGTAGGGCGGGGGTTTGAAAATGGAATAGAAGCAATTTATTCAGAACAAAAAGCTAAATTGATAGTAAACAACGTGGTGACAGAGGAGTTCAAAATTGAAAAAGGGACACGACAGGGGTGCCCTCTATCTCCTCTGTTGTTTATTTCAGTCCTGGAGGTATTATTGAACATGATTAGAAATGACCGGTTGGCACAGGGAATTGTGGTCGGAGAGAAACAATATAAACTGAAAGCATTTGCAGATGACTTGGTATTAACATTACAGGAGCCAGCCTCTAGTACTAAAAGAGCGTTAGAATTAATTTCTGACTTTGGTCGGGTGGCGGGATTTAAGCTGAATAAACAAAAAACTAAAGTTTTAGCAAAAAACTTGACAACTACTGAAATAGAGGAGTTCAGAAAAGAAACAGAACTAAATGTGGTTAAAAAAGTAAAGTACTTAGGGGTGCATCTGACCTCCAAAAATTTGAATTTGTTTAAGGACAATTATGAGAAATGTTGGTCAGAGATCAAAAGAGACTTGGAAACATGGTCAAGACTGAAACTTTCCTTGTTGGGCAGAATAGCTGCTATAAAGATGAATGTATTGCCGAAAATGCTATTTTTGTTTCAGGCCCTCCAGATCGTGGATAAGGTGGAATGTTTTGGAAAATGGCAGAGGGATATATCTAAATTTGTCTGGCAGGGCAAAAAGCCCCGAATAAAGTTTAAAATACTAACAGATGCGAAAGAAAGAGGGGGGTTTGCCCTGCCGGACTTGAAGTTATATTATGAAGCGGCAGCCCTCTGCTGGTTGAAGGATTGGATTTTGTTGGAGAACACCGATGTCCTCGACCTGGAGGGATTTGATAATGCTTTTGGGTGGCATGCATATTTGTGGTATGACAAGGTTAAAGTTCATAAATCGTTCAAAAACCATATTGTCAGAAGGGCAATTTTTATGGTCTGGTCAAAATATAAAGACTTATTGGAGAGTAAAACTCCGAGGTGGCTCTCACCGATGGAGGCCAAAGCACGTAAAAGACTCAATATGGAGGCCCACTGGCCTAAATATTGGGAAATAATTGAAAAAATTGGAGATAATTGGAGGTTGCAGAGTATGGAAAAGTTAAAAAACAAGGTGCGAGATTGGTTGCACTATGCTCAAATCCAGGAAGTTTTTAAAGCGGACAAAAAAGTGGGTTTCCAGGAGGAAAAATCGAAACTAGAGACAGAGTTGCTTGAGCCAAAATCTAAGTTAATTTCGAGAATGTACAACTTGCTGCTTAAATGGAATACACAGGATGAGATTGTTAAATCCTCCATGATAAAGTGGGCGCAGGATTTGGGGCACAACATTATGTTTGAAGACTGGGAAAGGTTATGGAACACCGGAATGAAATTCACGGCATGTAGTGCCTTGAAGGAAAATATTATGAAAATGACATACCGGTGGTACATGACCCCAGTCAAGCTTGCAAAGATATATCACCTGTCTGATAATAAATGTTGGAAATGTAAAGAGGAGGAAGGGACATTTCTACACCTCTGGTGGACCTGCCCGAAGGTGAAGGCCTTCTGGGAGATGATACATAATGAACTAAAAAAGGTGCTTAGACTTACCTTACCCAAGAAACCGGAGGCTTTCCTACTGGGCATGGTAGACCAGAGGGTGGCTAAGAAAGATAGAACTTTCTTTATGTACGCTACTACAGCAGCAAGGATCTTGATGGCAAAGCACTGGAAGACACAAAATCTACCCACACTGGAAGAATGGCAGACGCAGCTGATGGATTATATGGAACTGGCTGAAATGACTGGCAGAATTCGAGACTCGGGAGAAGAAGAAACGGAGGAAGTTTGGGAAAAATTTAAGGACTATTTGAAAAAGCATTATAAGTTGTATGAATGTTAAAAAATGCTTCTTTCTGGGAAATTATAGCTTCAGTATCGGTAAATCTTTGAATTGGTAAATAAGGCACAACAAGACAGAAGTGGTGTAATGTAATAATTTTATTGTGTTGAAACTAAAAATTAATGGATTCGGATTGAAATGTCTAGAGACCAGATATCACGATAAAATGGAAGATATATTATTATGTTTAAAATAAGTCAACAAATTGCTGAGGTTTTGGTTTCACAGAGAATGCAGTGTCCGGAAGATGGGGGGAGTCCACTAGATTTATGGAAACATGTATTTGGAATTTGAATTTTGTATATTATAAACTTAATAAAAATTATATAAAAAAAAAAATAAAAGGATTGATGGATCACTTGGGTGAGACAGAGTTTCCTCTTGTACTCCACAGCTAGATCGTACACCTCTTATTTGATCTACTAGATCTCTTCATATGTGACAAGGATGACCAGCCTATATTATTATCAGTTGTGTGGAACAGAGATGATCAGAAAGTGCAGTATGGACGACTGGGGAACCTTCAGTCAGTTTCTGATGGTCCACCTTGGTTATTAAGACATACAAAACTGGTGCTTGCTGGTTTCTGAGGTTCTGGAAAATACGGTCTGACCAAACAAGACACCTCTTATAAGCCAACAAATTTAACACAGGCCGCTGAGGGCTTGATAAACATCACCAGCTCAGTAAGCCAACCAGGACCCTCCTCTTTCCACCATTGGTCGTTGTATGAGGCTCACAACTCAAAGCTACCTCATGGCAGTGTTTCTTTCATGCTGAGTGTTTAATGTGCAGAAGAGGTCAGAAGCCCAAGGCAGTATAAGGTCCTCAACTACCTTTATTCAACATTGTCAGTGACAACAGCTTACTCATAGGAAAACAAGAACCGAACTCACAGGACTACACAATAAAAAACCCCAGCATGAACTGACCGTTGACAGTTGAAAGTGCAAGCGCTTACTTGCCATTAGAACGTTCGTCTACCAACGCTTATACGATTGGTTAGAACACGCCTTGTAACATAAAATGTGTTAAACCCAACACATAACACTGAGAAAGTGAGTCATGGGCCAGTTCACTGCAGTATAGAAAATGGGTATTTCCTCAGAACAGATGGCCAGCTGCCTGCCCTTTCTAGCAAGACTACGGAGGATGCAATATTTTAACAGTGATACCATTTGATGCCCACCACCCTAACCCTTGCCAAGGTTCCATGTCAACATGGTCATGTTTACTGACGGTTTTAAGGGCCGCTGATCCAAAAAAGAGATGCAACAATTGGCTGCCACATTACTGGCTGGGACTTTCTGGCACAAGCGCAACTCCTGAGCCTGGTTCTGTCTGGATGATTTGTTGGTAGCTGAGTTTTCTCTTTCCCGGGTGCCAATGCAACCATTACAAAAAGAAAAGAAAAGAAAAAGAAAAAAAGAATTCAGTGAATTTACAGTCCAGTAATTGGCAGCCAATGAGAACAATCAAACATGGCAAATTAACAGTTTAAGCTGTAAATCAGGTGTGTGATTTGCTCTGGTAAGTGTAATTGTTAAAACTGCTCATTTCAAACAATGAAATGGCACCCGAAGGAAACCAATTTAAAAATAACAGATTGTGTTCTGCGCCGAACGTTGTATTAAAATAGTTACTTTAAACTCCTCTCCAATAGCTGTAAATTAATATCATGGTATAATCTCATTATTATACCTGGCATTGTTTTGTTTCAAAGGGAGACCTTTTTTTTCATTCACAGATGTAGATCGGTTTTCGTCTGAATCTTCACTTCTATCAGAAAGAAGTGAAGTGGACAACTCCCTCACTAAGTCCAGCCAGCTTGTTGGGGGGGGGAGACCTTTTCTGAGCCAAGGAAACACAAAGCACTCTTCGTCCTATCTAGTTTTCGACACTACCAGAATCACACCATTAAACTGGGTTAACTGCAAAGAATATATCAGAACCATGAAAATCCCAGCTTTCCTTTTTAAAATAACAAATTTCTAGCTCTCATTTTTGCGATCAAACATTTTAAAAAGTGATGGCAGTTTCCCCAGAACGCAACTGACATCCTGTTTAGGCCTGCATTGGCTCCAAGACTCTCCTTGTGCATGAATGCACACAGTACATATTTGCTGTTTGTCCTTTATCCTTTCACTCCCCACCACATCAAAAATTGCTCCCCCAATGAAGTAGATTGGATTTCAGAAGAAGCTGCTGATGCCACATAGGACCAGTGCTATTCTAACAGGATTTCATCTTTCTGTTTCTTCCCACCTTAACCATCCTTTCCTTGAAGCCCTTGCTTAAGCCCTGGTCTTGACCCAACAAGCACAAGTGCACTTGCTCCCATTCACTCTTTGTTACAGGTGCCTTTCCCATTCCATTCTTGCTCCAGAAACCACTTGTGGATTGTAAGCCTGGGGCAGAGACCTACCTTGCTTCTCCTCCACTGCCCACAATCAAAAGCACATCCCATTCCACCTGATGGCACTTGGAACATGGATACCTGTTAAACTCAACTTGTTTCGGTTTCGCCCTTCTCAGACCTCATGTCTGATGAACGACTGGTGCAAACCGCAACATAAACTTTCCTAAGTAAACAGCCTTCAGTATTGTAAACTGCAAAGCACTTGTGATCACAGCTTCCAGAGCAGGTGCAATTTGTGTAAGCTATTCCTAGTGGCAGCTGCAACCTTGAGATTCAACCACAACAGAGGATCCAGCAATGCGCCTAAAATGTAAGCAGAAAGTTCTACAGCTGTAACTCCTGGGATTATTATCTGCATTCTCCGGGACTGGCCCAGATTGGGTACAGCCATACTTAGAACCAGATCTGGTGTATATGTTCTCTGGACCAAGTTGCTCTTAATCAATTGCTGAGTTTGGAACAGGCTGGAGTCCAGTAGGCAGAATAAGCTGCTCTATTGACCAAACAAGGGCAGGAGGTGAGGCTTCTCCTATTAATCTGACAAATCCGGGGGCTTTGTACTGCTAGTCAATCACAGGGGTTGATGTTGCACATTCCTATGTCCTTCTGGACCATATACACAATCCTGCATAATTTATTAGGCTGCATTGTCAGCCTTATATTATGAGTACTCCTTTCAAACCCTCTATAAAGCCTATAGAGGGGTTCTGCCTCCAAGCCTGGGATCTCAGAAATGGCAACGTCTCTTCATCTGGTGAGTAGAAATCCCTTTCAGGACCCTTTTAGTTCAGAGTTTCAGCTTGGTATTTCCTGATTGCTTTTTACCAACAACCTCGGGGACTGGAAACTTGTAGTTCTTTTTAAAACAAAAACAAGGGTACTAGTGAATCTGAACAAAGAACCCAACACAGCACTGGGTCATAAATCAGAACGTAAACATTCATGGTTTCCTCCATGACCAGACATATCATTGTCCAACTACATTGTAGTTGTAGTTTTGATTTGATATCCCACTTTATCACTACCCTAAGGAGTCTCAAAGCGGCTAACAATCTCCTTTCCCTTCCTCCCCCACAACAAACACTCTGTGAGGTGAGTGAGGCTGAGAGACTTCAGAGAAGTGTGACTAGCCCAAGGTCACCCAGCAGCTGCATGTGGAGGAGTGGAGACGCGAACCTGGTTCACCAGATTATGAGTCTACTGCTCTTAACCACTACACCACACTGACTCAGCAAGATATTAAAAATCGGGGGCTGAATTCTGATGTAGCTTCCTGCCATTCTATACTAATGCATCAAGGAAGTTATGCCTAATTTACTCTAACACATCTTGTATTGTCAATTATAGGGGTCATATTTTAAACTGAGCAAGAGCTGAAGGGCCAGCAACACTGACACTTTCAGATCAGGGGCTCTTTAGTCCCCAGCTTGCCGCCTGTGAAAAGCAACAACACATAGGTTTGCCATATTTTGAAGAGCAAAAAGGAGGACACCTTTGCCAACTTCCACTTTTGGATCGCTATTGTGACTCTACCCATGAAAGAGAGGACATGTCCTGGAAAAAGAAGGAATATGGTAATCCTAAAACAGCTTTGCAAGAGTTCTTCCCTTAGCTGCTCACTTTCATATAGAAGAGCGGAAGTCTGCCAGAGCTCTTTTGCACAAGGAGGAGGAGAAAGAGTTAACAAGTCCTTTGCTTCCGTATCCATGGAAAACAGCAGCTGAAATGCACAACAGGGTCTGTTTCTGAGGGTCAGGGGCCACGCGGGAGGATTGCTTTACTTTGTCCACAAAAAAAGTGGAGGAGACAATATTCAGAACACCCGCCCACAGTTTAGCACCACAAGGCAAATGCAATGTTAAAATTGTGCTTCAGAAATAGCAGACAACCCCTGAAATGGTCTGGCATGGCACTAGCAGCCACTGTTTTTGACAAACATAATGATAAATGGTGGTGTCACGTCAACAAGTTACATTGCAAATGTCAATAGATGGGAGATTTTACTGCTTCGTGTGCTAGCCGCGTGAGAATAATCTACCTGCACTCAAAACTGAGTCATTTAATGCTAAATGTTCGATGAGATGCAGGAGGCAGAATTACAGCTGTTGCAACATTTGATTCAAGTTTGGTTTGTGGCTATGGATAAAGAGAGATGAATGAGGGCTTATGTGTGTTAGTGCTTTCCAAAATGTGTATCTCATTTCATCCACCTGTAAGTCTGATTTTATATTTGGTCTTGATTTTTCTTTTTGTTCTTTTTTTGCTTAAAGCAGAAACACAGCAGAAATAGAAGTTGTAACACAGAGTTGCCTAATAAATTAAGCTACAGGGATTTACAGAAGTGATCTTCTTTCCAGTCTTACATGATGCCAAGACACTTTCCAAGGAACAATAAAGGCATGCTACTATGTTCCGTGTTGTACCAAACCTTTTTCTATGAATTTCTTATGTTAGTTTGTCCATTTCAATCAGATCTCAGTATTTCCATAAAGCCAAAACTGAGCCTGACATCGGTGCAGAGGTTTCACCTCATTCAGTTCAGGGGATACAATAACAGTGACCTTTACAATAGAGCTATAGGGTAAAGGTAAAGGTACCCCTGACCGTTAGGTCCAGTCACGGACGACTCTGGGGTTGCAGCACTCATCTTGGTCTATAGGCCAAGGGAGCCGGTGTTTGTCCGCAGACAGCTTCCGGGTCATGTGGCCAGCAGGACCAAGCTGCTTCTGGCAAACCAGAGCAGTGCCCAGAAACGCCGTTTACCTTCCTGGTGGAGCAGTACCTATTTATCTACTTGCACTTTGACATGTTTTCAAACTGCTAGGTTGGCAGGAGCTGGGTCCGAGCAACAGGAGCTCACCCCATTGCGGGGATTTGAACCGCCGACCTTCCGATCGGCAAGCCCTAGGCTCAGTGGTTTAGACTGCAGCGCATCCCACGTCCCATATTACTGGGGGCTGTGAGGAAGGAATAATGCCAATCCAAACTGGGAAGTTATACTCTTCCTGGCATACTAGATGTTAGTTTACAAAAGCCTGGATGGAATTGTGTTGAAGTTCCTTTCTGTGTCCAGGGTTCTCTCTACCTCCCATCTAAGCATTACTGTACGTTACTTCAGATTTCAGAAATTATGTTCATATCTGATTCTAAGTGTGTCTGGGTCTTACATTCTAAACAAGTGAAATTTCTGGCTGTCCAAGTTTAATTTTCTCTGTGTTCCATGGAAACAGGTCAATATATTTCTATGTCTGTGACAGTAAATTCAAATGGGTCCCTCAATCTGGAAAAAGATAAGATAAACTTAACAATTGCAATTTATTGGCCTTTGCTGGTCCTTCAAAATCTGCCAAATTAAGTCTGCCACTTCACTCTGCTGAATGATAGGGTTGCCTGTGTACTTTGGAAAGCCCTCATAGCCTCTCCTCAAGTAACATGAAGTGAAGCCATTTGATATCAAACTGACTGAGGAAAATTTTTACTTCTGACACATTTTGCAAGCAGCACTTACTATATCCATACAGAAACCTTATTCAACATGTCTGAACAGATCTCTCCTTTCCCAACATTTTTTTTGAAGTCTGTGTATGCTGGCCTTTCCTCATTCCAAATGAATACTTGAAATCCGTAAGCCTGATTACTAACGCTCAGGCGTATTTCAGCACAGACCTCCATTTAATATTCTTCGGGGTCTCCTTTATTACAATAATCCTAATTACTGTCAGTTTGAGGCACAAGAGCCTGGTTAAAGCCACAGAACTCTCTGGAAAGTGCGCAGTGTGTTACAGGCACAACTACATCCATTCTCTTGGTTATGAATATGGAAAATTTCAAGGAGGAAGGGGGAGAAATATAAAAAAAATGGTGGGGGATTTGATTTTTAAAAACATTTCGTTTACTTGTCTGTTTGCTCAGAAACTTACAGTATGGTATTAAATTGTTTTAAACTGTGTCCCTGGCTACTAGTATCTGTAAGATTTGCCAACTTACCAGAAAAAAAGAAGCCAAGCCAGTTTTCAGCTTCGAGATTGGTTGCCAGAATTTTGTGCGTAAACTCTGGTTGCTAGAATTAACTGAGCAGAGCTTATACATACATATATATATATATATATATATATATATATATATATGCAGAAGTCTCAATCAGTATCAATACATTCTAACAGCAAACACAGCTGCTGAGCCCTGATGGAGCTGTAGCCAAAAATTGAGCCTCTAAGAAACAAGAGAAGGGTATTAGCATCCTCAGACGAACCCCAAGATTGACAATGGGGGGAATATGGGAGAAGTCTAACATGGTAAAAGAAAAAATCAAAACTGCTCAATTGGGACTGCAATGCTCAGTGGCCGTAGATCACTTGCTTTTGGTCCAGTCTGCAGTTAAAGTATAATCTGTGTCACTTGCCTTGGAACGAAACATTTGCTTGGTTATGTCTACGGAATAGAAGGTGGCAGGAGCCCCAAGGATGTGCTCAGACCAAGGCTGCGTTACAAAGATTAACCCAATATTAACCCTGCTGTGTGGGATTCCCTTGCAGATGACCGCAATGGCTGGATCCATAGCAGTGACCAGAGGAGGAATGACCAATAGGAGGAGAGCAAGAGACAGAACGCCATGGTGCAGCTGCAGCAGCAAAACTGGATGCCTTCATTTGCCACAACTGCAACAAAACATGTCTCTCCAGTATCGGTCTCTATAGCCACAACAAGCGCTATGGCTCTCCAACAGTTTGACTTCACTCTTCCATTCTCTCCCGGATGCCAACCGACCAGCCCACCAAGCTATATCTTTGCATAAATCATGTTGCTACATATATTAGCTTTGCCACAAATGATTGTTACCAAAAACGCACGTTGCAAAATTTCTTCATTAAGTAACAGAGCGAAAAGAGAAGAGAACACAGGCAGAGCATAGACAGACCCGCAGATGTACTGACGCGCCGATTAGATGGATAAATAATACAATTTAGCCATCTTCTCCAAGGGAAATCCATTTTCCTCCAGTTCGACGGTTGCAAAGCAGAAGAGCTGGCAAAATTGTCTCCATAATAGGAAGGGATTACACATGTAGATGAATTTATGAAACGACAAATCCGGGAACGAGACACACTCTTACAATATGGGGACTGTTCCAGAAAGTTGCTCTAAGTTAAGTAGAGACTTCAGTTCTCCCTCACTTGATCCTCTCCTCAGAATTAGGAACTGAACTCACCCATTCTGAATCATGTAGAGCAGTATGTTTGAGGCAGGGGTGATGGGGAGAGAAGTCTGCTGGTAATAATGTTCATAATAGGGGATTTGCTGCCTTTTACATGAGTTTAAGAGATTGGCAGAGGTCAAACAGGCTGGAACATCCCTGCTGAGCTGTCGCTATGAAGACAGGCAGCCTGCAGAATGGCAGAGGTGTGTATGTTCTGCCGCTATTCAGAAAAGACCAGGGGGGGGGAGGAAAGGGAAAGAGACAGACCTGCTTATTGATTCTCTGTACATCCTTCTTAATAGAGGAGTTCCCTGCAAAAAGAGGCTGAGCGGGGGGGGGGTTCTCTCTCCCTTACTCTTGTTGTTAGTGGGGAGTCCTTTATTCAGGATCTTTCCAGCTGTGTGTGTAATTAATTGTATGTGTATTAACAACCCAGGACAACCCCAGTGTATTAACAACAAGCTCTCAGCTCAAATTAAAGAAAGCCAGGCTATTTTAAAATATTTTGAAGTGCATTTATTGAAAAGGGGAAGCACATTTGGAGAGAGATGACAATATATAAATATATAATTTGCTCCAGGATTTTGTGAGATGATAGATAGATAGATAGATAGATAGATAGATGATAGGTAGATAGATGGATAGATAGATAGATAGATAGATAGATAGATAGATAGATAGATAGATAGATAGATAGATAGATAGATGATAGATAGATAGATGATATAGATGATAGATAGATATAGATGATAGATAGATAGATGATAGATGATAGATAGATAGATGATAGATAGATAGATAGATAGATAGATAGATAGATAGATAGATAGATAGATAGATAGATGATAGATAGATAGATAGAGATAGATGATAGATAGATAGATAGATAGATAGATGATAGATAGATAGATAGATAGATAGATAGATAGATAGATAGATGATAGATAGATAAAAATATATGGCCCTCATTATAGAACATGTTATCTTCAGACTACTACACTCTCTATGGGTTTTCCCCTATATTGACTCTGTGAGACGGAAACCTAAAATGAATGCAATGTTACCTGGGAAATGCAGCAGGAGGCTTTATTTTGCTGCAAGGACATGCAAGTCATGTTTAATGCTTAACTCAGGGGCACTCTGGATCCTCTGCGGATGTAGCAACAGAGGAAGTGTGAAGGACTTGTGGTTCCTCTCCCCTTGCTTCTAGGGCTTGGACCTGTATTTCATGTCATTGACATGAGAAGATGGAGGGACTCATGTATCCTCTCTGGTTGCTTCTGTTGGATGTCCAAAGCCCCCCTGCCCTCCACCTTTACTATGTCTTACAGTGGACATAAAAGGGACGTGGGTGGCGCTGTGGGTTAAACCACAGAACCTAGGACTTGCTGATCAGAAGGTCTACAGTTCGAATCCCACGCCCGGGGTGAGCTCCCGTTGCTCAGTCCCTGCTCCTGCCAACCTAGCAGTTCGAAAGCACGTCAAAGTGCAAGTAGATAAATAGGTACCGCTCTGGCGGGAAGGTAAACGGCGTTTCCATGTGCTGCTCTGGTTTGCCAGAAGTGGCTTAGTCATGCTGGCCACAAGAACCGGAAGCTGTACGCCGGCTCCCTCGGCCAATAAAGCGAGATGAGCACTGCAGCCCCAGAGTCATCCATGACTGGACCTAATGGTCAGGGGTTCCTTTTACCCTTTACCTTTACAGTGGAGATACTATGGTCAGCTTCTCCAGCGCTGCAAGGCTTTTCCACAACGACTTCCCAGCTCGTAAATCACCATGGCCACTACAGCTGCTGCAACATCTCTGTCCAGACATGGGGACTCTCCAGGTCCTCCTCGTTCTCCTATGACCTTTCGGCACAGCTACTCCTCTGCTCATTCACAACAAACACTCCAGCACCTCACAGCTGGGCCTCTGGCACTCTGCTCAGCCTCTGGAACCCATCGGTGCAGCAAAAAAGCATTCTGGGCACATGACCTGCCATACATGTGGAGGAAAAACTTAAACATGTAGCAGAGATTCCAAAAATATTATTTTTTTATAATATTTTTTATTGCTTTTTTCCAAGGTCAAATACATCATCAAAGATCCAACAAAAGCGGTTTTACAGAAAGAAGAAAGATTATTAGAAAGAAAAAGGCAATCATATTTTACAAACGATTTTTCATAATCCACTGGACTTCCCCACATCTTCCATCCCCTGCATCTTTTTCAATAAAGAAAGTTAACAGCAAATTAATACCTTGTTTCCTGTGTTTTTGTACTTTCATCAATTGTATTTTAGATTTAGGGTAAATATTATTGGTTCACTTTTCCAACAGTCCTATAAATAAAAACTTTACCCTGAACTTTAGACATTTCACCATCCTAACTTAAGTTCCAACAAAATTAAAGTTTAATATCTGAAGCTTGTTGTCCAAAAGCTTAGCAAATTCTCAACATTCATATAGCTTATAATGTTTTTGTAAATAGTCCTTAAATTTTTTCCAGTCCTCTTCTACTGCCTCTTCTCCCAGGTCTCGGATTCTGCCAGTCATTTCAGCCAATTCCATATAGTCCATCAGTTGCGTATGCCACTCTTCCAGCGTGGGTAGCTCCTGTGCCTTCCAATATTTGGCTAGAAGAATTCTTGCTGCTGTAGTTGCATATAAAAAGAAGGTTCTATCCTTCTTTAGCACTCTCTGGCCCACAATGCCCAGGAGGAAGGCCTCTGGTTTCTTGTGAAAGGTATACTTAAATACCTTTTTCAACTCGTTATAAACCATTTCCCAGAATGCCTTCACCCTTGGGCATGTCCACCAGAGGTGAAAGAATGTTCCTTCAGCTTCCTTACACTTCCAACATTTTTTATCAGACAAATGATATATCTTTGCAAGTTTGACTGGGGTCATGTACCACCTATATATCATTTTCATAATGTTTTCTTTCAAGGCATTACATGCCGTGAATTTCATACCGGTGTTCCATAACCTTTCCCAGTCTTCAAACATAATGTTGTACCCAATATCTTGGGCCCATTTTATCATAGCTGATTTAACTAACTCGTCTTGTGTATTCCATTTAAGCAGCAAGTTATACATTCTTGAAAGCACTTTCGTCTTAGGTTCAAGTAGTTCTGTCTCTAGTTTTGATTTTTCCACCTGGAAACCAATCTTTTTATCTTTTTTAAAAATCTCTTGAATTTGGGCATAGTGAAACCAATCTCGCACCTTATCCTTTATTTTTTCTAAACTCTGCAGCCTCCAATTGTCTCCAACTTTTTCTATTATCTCCCAATATTTTGCCCAGCCACTCTCCATATTAAGTAATTTGGGGGCCTTAGCCTCCGTTGGTGATAACCACCTCGGCGTCTTATTTTCAAATAAGTCCTTATATTTGGTCCAGACATTAAACAAAGCTTTCCTGACAATATGGCTCTTAAACAATTTGTGGACCTTTACCTTGTCGTACCATAAGTATGCATGCCATCCAAAAGCGTTGTTAAACCCCTCCAGATCTAGGACATCAGTGTTTTCTAACAGAAACCAATCCCTCAACCAGCAGAAGGATGCTGCCTCATAATATAACCTTAAGTCCGGCAGGGCAAATCCCCCTCTTTCTTTTGCATCTGTTAGTATTTTAAGTTTTATCCGGGGCCTTTTGCCCTGCCAGACGAATTTCGTAATGTCCTTCTGCCACTTTCCAAAACACTCCACTCTGTCCACGACCTGCAGGGCTTGGAACAAAAATAACATCTTTGGCAATACATTCATCTTTACAGCTGCAATTCTTCCCAACAAGGAAAGTTTTAATCTTGACCAGATTTCTAAATCCTTTTTAATTTCTGTCCAACATTTTTCATAATTGTCTTTAAATAAATTCAGATTTTTCCCAGACAAATTAACCCCCAGGTATTTCACTTTTTTAGCCACCATTAACTCCGTTTCCTTCTGAAACCCATCTATTTCTGAAGAAGTCAGGTTTTTCGCCAAGACCTTTGTTTTTTGTTTATTCAGCCTGAATCCCGCCACCCGACCAAACTCATGAATTAATTCTAAAGCTCTTTTTGTACTAGACTCTGGCTCCTGTAATGTTAAAACTAGATCATCTGCAAAAGCCTTCAGCTTATATTGTTTACCTCCGACCTGTATTCCTTCCACCAGCTGGTCCTTCCTAATCATATTCAACAATACCTCCAGGACCGAAATAAATAGCAGAGGTGATAAGGGGCACCCCTGTCGTGTTCCTTTTTCAATTCTAAACTCTTCTGTCACCACGTTGTTCACTATTAATTTAGCTTTTTGCTCTGAATAGATTGCTTCTATACCATTTTGAAACGCCCTTCCCACTCCCATCCCTTCCAAATTTCTCTTCATAAATTTCCAGGATATATTGTCAAAGGCCTTCTCTGCATCTATAAAGATTAGTGCTGCTTTCGTATTCATATTTGTCTGCAGTAGCTCCAAAACGTCAATAATGTTCCTGGTGTTATCAGACAAATGTCTACCAGGGAGAAAGCCTGCTTGGTCTTTGTGAATTACTTCATTTAAAACTTTTTTAAATCTGCTTGCCAAGATATCAGCAAAGATTTTATAATCCACATTCAGGAGTGAGATGGGACGATAATTCTTGAGTTGAGTCTTTTCAGATTCCAATTTTGGAATCAAGGTGATGAATGCTTCTTTCCACGATTCCGGCGCCCCCTTCCCCTCCATAATTTGATTGCAAACCTCCACTAATGGCTGAGTCAAATAGTCTTTTAAAACCTTATAGTATTTGGAGGTGAGTCCATCTGGGCCTGGAGATTTACCTAATTGCATATTCTGAATGGCACTTTCAATTTCCTGTTGTGTTATTCTATAATTCAGGGTTGTTTGTTTATCTTGAGATAATTTTTCCAGTCCATTACTTTTTATAAATTGATTAATCTCAGCCTCCACCTGTGGGCCTTGGGTAAACAATTTTTTAAAATATCTCTGGAAACACTTTCTAATTTCTTCTGGTTTCTGAATGCTTTCTCCATCAATCTCCAGATTGGTGATAAAGTTCAATTTGTGTCTCTTTTTCAGCTGCCATGCTAATAATTTTCCACATTTATTTGCTGATTCAAACGATCTTTGTCTCATTTGTTTAATTTTCCATTCAACTTCTTGATTTATCAATTTCGCATATTGTGCTTGGTGAAACTTAATTTCTCTTAACACTTCTTTTGACTTTGGATTAAGTCTAAGCTTCTTTTCACCATCTCGTATCTTCTCTAATATCTTATCTTTTTTCCCGTTCCAGAGTTTTTTCTTGATAGAATTTTGTTGAATCAGAAACCCCCTCATAACAGCTTTGCTCGCGTCCCAGATTGTTTTCTTGTCCACCGAAGTATTCATATTAATTTCAAAATAATCCTTCAACGTTTTTTGGGCCTTCTTCACAATCTCCTGATCTCTAAACAAAGTGTCATTCATTCTCCATCTGAAGGATCCAGCTGGCATAAGTCTCAAATCCATTTTCAACGCGTTATGGTCGGAGCAAGTTTTAGGGCAGATCTCTATTTTTTTAGTTTTAGGTGCCAGCCCTCTAGCTATCCAAATTTGGTCGATTCTTGTCCATGAAAGGTGGGCCTCAGAAAAGAAAGTCCCTTCTTTACCTAGTGGGTTTTTTGTCCTCCAAATGTCAATCAAGTCCATATTGTCTGTCAGTTCAAAAAAAGATTTAGGTAGTCTGCCATCTTTAGTCAAATTTTGGTTTTGTGACTTGTCCATGTACGTAGAAACAACCCCGTTCATATCTCCCATCAAAATGATGTTGGTATAGTCTATATGATCCAGCATTATCTCATGCAGCTTCTTATAAAATTCCGATTTCCCCTCATTTGGTGCATATATTCCTACTATCAAAAATTTTTCTCCTTGTGTTTGTATTTCAATCGCCAAAATTCTTCCTTGTTCATCTTTAAATATAAACTTTGGTGCTAGGTTCTCCTTTGCATAGATCACTACTCCTCTTTTCTTGACTTTGTCTGAGGAGACAAATTCTTGGCCTAATCTTTTGTTAATTAAAACTCTCCTATGAAGCCTAGTCACATGTGTTTCTTGTAGGCAAATAATGTCCACTTGTTCCTTTCTCAATATGTGAAAGAACTTTTTCCTTTTCTCAGGGGAATTTGCACCGTGGATGTTCCAACTAAGTAGCTGCAGAGACATCTTGAATCAAATTGTTAGCCAATAGGGGTATCTTTCTTATCGTCTAGATCTGGAGGTGGGTACGGTATTGTGCCAGGCGGAGGTGGTGGCCAGGCACCTGCTACTCCTTTCCGAAGGTCCTCCCCGTAGTCGTTCAGGAACTTTTCTTGGTCCTCTGCTGATCTGATTCTCACTTTTTTCCCTTTAATACTGAAAGATAGTCCTTGAGGGAATTCCCACCTATAGGGAATTGTGTTATTTCTCAATAGGCTTGCAAGGTCCTTATATGTAGTTCTTAAATCCAACAGTTGTTTCGGTATGTCTCTGAAGATTTCTGCTGTCCTTCCCTGGATCACCAATGTATTTTTAAAATGAAGGCCGAGTATGTTATCTTTTTCTTGCTTGGATCTCAAAATGACCAGGCAATCTCTTGGTTTATCCTTCTTAGCCACTCTTCCCAGCCTAAAGGCGGTGACAATTTTAAAGTCCTTGTCTTCTGCAATGCCCCAGAACTTTGATATTTCTGCCGTCAAGTAGCCAATCAAATCTTCTTTCTCAAGTTCTGGTATATTCCTAAACCTGAGGTTGCTTTCCCGGTTTTTCAATTCTGCCATGGACAGATAGGCTTGCTGTTCATTGATCTGTCTACTCAGTGGTCTTACCTCTCCTCTTACTTCCTCTATCCTCTTTTTGTTTTGGTCTGCTTTTAAGTTTGCTTCTTCAGCTAATTTACGATTTTCTACTGTTGTTGATTGCAAATTTCCAATGGCCTGTAAATTTTGAGTAACTTGGTCAGTCAATTTGTTAATTGTGGCTGTCACTTGGTCAAACTTAGACGCCTGTTCATCTGCTTTTTTATTTAAGGCAGCCAGCTGGTCCAATATTTCTTTAGATACAGGGTCCAGCCCTCCTGCAGCCATGTCCCGAAAAGCTGGCTGTTTAGATTCTCCCTCTTGCAGACCTGTAACAATTGGGACAGATGATCTGCGAGGCTGCACAGGCAGAGTTGTTTGTACTAGCTCAGATTGTTTTGCTTTTTTGGCAGCTCTTGTTTTTGCGGCACCACTCATTCCACTGCTGTCCATGTAGCAAGGTCAAGTTGTAAATCCCATGGGAAAGACAAACCGAAAGAAAAACATCCAGGCAGAAGACTTACAAAAACAACCAGCAGTTCCCAGAGACTAGATATTCCACAATCCAGTAGGGGGAGCTCCCCAAAAGTTAGGGAGAGAAAAGTGAAAAGTTTCCATCATTAAGTTCCAAATTTTGGAAATTAGAAAAAAAAACCAAAAGCCAAGGGGTAGGACCTTCAAAAGTTCACTTTAACTTGCAGAGAATAAATGTTCTTAACAGTGGTGCATGCAACAGTTCCTTATTTGAAACCTCAAAAGTAGCCCCAATGTAACATTAAAGTTTTATATACAGTTACCGCAATCTGATGGTTCTTTGTATCCAGACAGTCCGGGAGCTGGGTTTTGAAACTTTGTAATCCACAATGAAAAAAGAAGAGAGGTCGCTGTCTATTATCCACTTATAAAAAAAAGTTCTTAACTTTTATGCACTTTAATCCAAATTTGCAAGGTATACTCCCACTTCTTTTTAACCCCTCTCAGCGCTTCAGCTTTATAGCTCTTTGCTTGGTATTTTAAACAGAGCCGGAAGACGGACTTCCTCTTTAACGTCTCCCGCTTTCAGCCGAATTTCAGAAATTTATTCCCAAATCTCAGAGATCCTACTCACGAGTATGTTGTTTCAAGTCGAATGTTCAAGGAAGAAAGGTCAGCGCTCATCAGCAGCAGCCGCGCGGCTTCACTTCCGCGGAAAGAGCGATGAACTCACAGCACCGCTACTCCCTCCACGTTCCGGAGCCCCTTACGGGGTCCCTTCTTCGTTTCCGAGGTCGCTCTTGGTGCCCGCCGAGTCCCACGACCACAGGCTCACTCTACCTGTGGTTTTTCTTAGCGGGTCTCCGCTTTGCCGTAGCGGATGACCCTTTTCCGCGGAGCCCCTCTTCACAGCGCGAAGAGGACCGCCATTGCTGTTTCGCGCCGCCTCCGGAAGCTCCAGAGATTCCAAAAATAGACCAGAGGCAATTGTACTTCATTCATCAGAGCTTTACTTGCTACTGAAGGCGGATAAGCATAATGTTCACTAATCCAGTACATTCAGGATTGGCACAGTCCATAACAATCCAGTTGCAGCACTTAGAAAACTTACATACATATAACAAGACTAAACCTTAACACTAAACATACTACGTACAGAACACCACACCAGAATGAAGAGAGGTAGAAAAGAGAAAAGTAAAACCCAAGCTCCTTCTGGCCTATATTTATAGTCAACATGACCTTAATTGGAAGAGATAAGAGAACCAATTCAAGCCAGCTTTACTCAGCTTCTCTGAAGGTATAACCCAAACAATCATGAAGCTTCTTTCATACAGAGAAGCTTCCAGAGCCCTCTTGAATTAATCAGAATAGGAAAAATCTCTACACATCAAATCAATACTTTCTGCACTAAGAAATGCAAACTGACAACTCTCAATCTCAGGGTCGTGGGTTCGAGCCTCACTTTGGACCAAAAAAGCCAGCATTGCAGGGGGTTGGACTAGATGTCTCTCAGGGTCCCTTCCAACTCGACAATGCTATGATTCTGTGATTCTGATATTGCTGGCATCTCCTGTAAGTACTCATCCAGGCTTCCCTTTTGTGCAGCATTTCTGCGCACAGCTCCAGGCTTTAAAACGGGGGCAGGTTCCCAGATTGCCAGTTCTGGACCTGAAACAGGCACAGGGTGAGGTGTCAGAAACAGTGAAGAATATTGTGATAGGAATTTTATGGTCTTAGATATATGGTAATGTTCATAAGTGTACCAACCAAGCACGTACATAGATCAGCACAGGAAGACCAATGGTTCAACCTGGAACCATTTTGATTCCTAAACTGGGTAAATGTTTTCTCTACGAGGTCAAAGTGGGAAACCTCCCCATTGTCTCTTTCCTCACAAATCCTGTCTTATGGGCACATTTAAGATATGAATGGGGTGTGAGCCTGTGACATGGCCCAGGAACTAAGTATTTATCATTACAAAGGACTGGCCAGACTACCCAGGCAATCCAATCAAGTAACCTGCCAGACAGGAGATAAACAACGACAGGAGAAAAACAATATTCAAATTTCTGTTTTAGACCGCCTTTTCTGTGATGTAGGTATGATGTATCTGAGGGGTGGTCTTAGGTTACACCCCTTCTGTGATGTATGTATGATGTTTCTGGGGGTGGTCCTGATCTACAGGGTGGCAATTTCAAAAGTCTTTATAAGGCCTTGCACGCCATTTTTCGAGGTTCTTCTTCCTCTCCTGCGGGTGAGGGGAGCATTCTGTTGCAACCGTTCAATAAAGATCAAGCTTACTAGCTGCTTTGCTTCTCTTTTTTTTTTTTATAAAAAAATTTAACTAGCTGCTTTGCTTCTCAATATTCTCTGGTTGGCCTCTGTTATTCTCTCCTACCAATAGGGAACCTATGTAAGGACTCTATATGGGCTCTTGGATACCCCATAAGGGAAAAGGGCAATTTTTGTTTACAACAATATGAAACTGTGTCGTTTGAGGCTTATTTAAGAACAAATAAAGGGATTGCCTGGATGAACAGTAGTAACCAAAGGTGCAGCACAGAAAGCCTTGTCAATAGCTGCACAGGTTCATCACAAGGACCAGCAGTGAAGAACGTGACAGTTTCATGGTTCTAACCCCCAGTACCATCTCATTTGCAACATAAGGGGCACAATTGATCGAAAATCTGACCTCCTACTGCATGCACACGTTTGTCACGCAGGATGCAGTGTCAGGCACAAACTGCTGCTAAAGCGGTTGAGTACTCTTCCAGCATCTGTCTTTCCCCCGCCCCCAGAGAGGGAAGCTTTGAGAAGCCCTCAGCTTGACAAAACATGATCCCGGCAAAAAAAAAAAAAGTGGAGAGAGGTTACTGAAATCCAAGGAGGGCTGCAGACAGATTTACGACCTTCCTCATCAGACACACAAACAACACCTTGGTATCTAACTGAGCAGAGAAAATGATTCACGGCAAACAATTTATCTGATTAATTTCGCCCTTTTGTTTGTTTGCTCCTAAATAATCTGCAAACAGTAGATCAGTTCTTAGGAGCTTAATTATTCCGTGATGAATGAAAGGCAAACACATGTTCGGAAGCGGAGAGCTGCTTGTGAGTTATTTCTTGGGGCGACTGTGTTGAGAATAGCCAAGTGAAGACGTGCCTATGGCAAGGGAGGTAGAGTTAAACGAAAACTACTCACCCGTACGTCATTTTGATTTTGTTGCTGCTGCAAACAGCATTTCCTGAAAAGGCTGTCGAAAGTGTTTGCCAGGGTTCAGTTGCATTTTGAAGTGCATGGTCCATGCCACAATTATCACTGACCCTCCATCCCACTTCATTTGCCTTTCTCAGGGTAACTTAAAACAATTTTTGTGTTGAACCAAAGGTGAACTGTTCCAGAAGCTCTGCAAATGCCATCTTGATAGTATTTGACACCTAGGCCCTCATCTGGTCAAGTGAAGCGATGGGAAGTCCTGCTCAAAGGGCCATATGCTGTTTGTGTATAACAAATGTATGAGTGTTTGCTTCGGAGTGGATAAGCCATTTTCTTGCTGCCATTTCCATCCCCCCCCCCCATCTGTAAAGGCTGGGAGACCTAAAGGTAAAGGGTAAAGTGACCCCTGACCATTAGGTCCAGTCGTGACCGACTCTGGAGTTGCGGCGCTCATCTCGCTTTATTGGCCAAGGGAGCTGGCGTACAGCTTCCGGGTCATGTGGCCAGCAGGACTAAGCCACTTCTGGTGAACCAAAGCAGCGCATGGAAATGCCGTTTACCTTCCTGCCAGAGTGGTACCTATTTATCTACTTGCACTTTGACGTGCTTTCGAACTGCTAGGTTGGCAGGAGCAGGACCGAGCAACGGGAGCTCACCCCGTAGCAGGCCGCTTTGCTGTAAGCCTACACCTTTCTTTAATAAAGCACTAGAACTGATTGCTCTGATGTTTTTGACTTCCTACTTTGGTATTCCTGAACCCAATCACTCCCCCAAGCCCTCCTTTGGGCTTGCGGATCAGGACATTTTTTTAAAACACAACAAATCCCAACAGAAATTAATCAACTTATTAACAAAGACTATTCTCTACAAGAAATCATGCTATTCAGTGCCAGTGAAAAGGGTAGAAATCTTGGTGATTTATGGGGAACACTGCACTATAAAGACCACCCAAAAATGTGGAAAGCATTTTTTTAAAAAAAAAATCAATAAGGCAACATATTAGCCAAATTAAAAAAAAAATCCTGCCCCTTCATATGGGACATCTTTTGATCAACCACCTACCAAAAATCAACTCACCCCTAATCAAACAGGATGGTATCCAGTAATGATGTGCTGAGCAGGTTCTCTTTACTATGGTGAAGGAACTGTACTTCTGCAAGGCTGAAGGCAAAAGAAAGAAGGAACGTACCTTACATTATTTAAGGAAACTGGAGCGTAAGTGGTGGACATAAAATAAAATAAATATAAAGTTTCATTTTAACGAACACATCTTTAGTTCAGATATTAAATGCTGCAGCATAGTGATTTAAAATCATGACAAATCTATGGCCAGCATAGTAAATGTACTTACTGAAACGTGGGGTCAAGCCAATCACCAGCAATTGTTTGATGTTTTCCTATTGAACATAATAAATAGTAAGTAGAGCCACCCAGGGGAGAAACCATGGTTATTACCTGGGGCTTCAGCTTCTACAGATGTGCTGCAGACACAGAAAGAATATAGACAACAGTGGCAACATATCGTAACCGCAGCCTTGACGGGATAGCTGTTTCACATTAAATAGAGAATTGTTATAAAGGACAAGTAACTAAGGAAGTTTGCCAAACCCCAAAACTAAAAAACCACATCAGACCATTTGATGAAATGCCCTGTGATTTCTTTAACAAATTGTTATTATCCACGCAAAATCCAATAGTCCAGTGAGAATCCTCTCGGGGATGTACTGATTTTAAACATGGTGTTGGTGGAGTGAGCAACTGGTTTTGCGCATTCACAAGCAAGGGAGCAAAGGCGGATGAAAAATGCGGCCCTGTGCCCACTTACTCGGGAGTAAGTTCCATCGAACCTCACTGGGATTCACTTCTAAGTATACATGCTTGGAAGCAAATTGCAGGATTTGAAAAAGCCAGGCTATGACTCTCATATAAAGAGAACATATAAACTTATAAGGAGAACTGCAAACTCTGAGAATGTTCATTGCTTGATCCCACCTCGAGCTTTGTTCAAAGCCAGATTATCAATTAGTTATTGATTATTATAAAGCAGGATGAGCCCAGAGGTAAGAAGCACCGAGAGAGCCAAGCTACAGTCTTTTCTTCCCTGCTCTCTCTTTAAATCAGATTTTTAAATTAAAAGCAAAATGAATTTATGGTGTATCATTATTCGGAGACCTAATGGGGTGTATATACTTCACTGCCTACAGATACGACCTCAATCATATCTTAGCATTAAGCAGAGCCAGTGTCCCAAAGTGCCCTGCTTTCTTCATCCTTTTAAGAAAGGGCTCTGTTTAGGCAAGAGGTCAAAAATTGAGAGGAGCTGCATGCTGCTCACAAGTCCCTCATCTGCCTATTAAGGAGAGAGCTTGAGCTTTATGGCTGCAAGGCTTATGTCAGCCAGCCATCATTAACCTAATTTATTTTGGGGGTGATGACTGATACGATGGAAACAACTTATAGCTATGTTGCCCTGACAATACCGTGTGTGTTTATTAAAAGCAAACCTGTCTCATTAAGTGCCTTCATATCCTCTCTCTGTGGATTCACTTAAGGAGGCACAGCTACTTGTTATCATCCCCATGATCAAAACTTTCCTTCTTAATTCTTCCAGCTTGTCTCCCTTCACAGTCTATTCTGGATCAACCACCTTTGACCTGTGTTCTTTACCCTTCTGGCACAGACAGACAATAGCTTTACAGAGTGCTGCAATGAGGTTAATAGAAGCAATGTTGCCTTATAGAGGGTGCATATCACTTTGGATACACAGATTTTTTAGGTCTTTGCAACGTTTTACAACTTTTCCTGTCTCCACCCCCCTGCCCGACTTTATTCCTTCTTCAGAGTACAGCAGAAGCTTGCCATTTCAAAGCTCTTCCTTCCACTGGATTATTGGGAAGGATGTTCTGAGCTGATAAAGGCTGGAGACAGAAAATGCCTCTGAACACCAGATGCTGTTCTTATATTCTGGATCATCAGAACATCATGATACCTATTCTCATGACATATCCAGGCAAATATGTAGAAGTGGCAGCAGGATCACAGCTCAGTTGGTTGTCTGCTGCTTGAGGTTTTCCCGTCAGAGGGAAAGAGCCTTTCATATGTACAATTCTACACTAGTAGACTCCATGCAGACATTCAACTGAGTGCATATAGCAGTGGCGTAGCTTGGGTTGCCAGTGCTCAGGGCAGTGTGTAGTGGGGAGGGGGGGAGAGAGAGTATGCATGGGCATTCAACCGCCTAATGGAGTCCATGTCACCCAGGAGATCGCAGCTACAGAAATAAGAAGAGTCACTCCATTGTCTGGAGAGGTCACTTCCTGGTTCGTGAGGAGAAGCCATTTTCAATGGAGCCTAGCAATGAAACCGCTCAGCTATATTAAGGCAGCACTGGGTGTTGAATTTTTGCACCCCTAACAATTCTGTACCCGGAGCAATCGCCCCTGTGACCCTCCCACACACAAACACACACACTATGCCACTGGCATATAGACATTCCCTCCACCATCTACATTTATCCACTCTATGACAATAGAGTTTTCTAGACAATGCTGCATTTCCTTTTTCCAATAATAGCTTGAGTGTTGTTTTTAAGCACAGGACTGTTACAAGGATCAAATTCAGTTTAGTGGGTTAACCGTGTGGGAGATCGTTCTGTTCCAGCTTGATGAACTAGCAATGATAGCACAAATATTTTCTAAAGTAAACATGAAAAGAGAAGGTTGAGGGTTTTTTAAAGCATGAAAGGGCAGTTGGGTGCTTAGCAGCCACTGGCGGAGTGAAAATGGACGTCTTACTCACATTGCGTCCTTTGAAAAGCTTCACTGAAATATTTTAACAAAAGGGGAAAATGTTCCGCAGAGAAATGTGGAGGAGAATGTCTGCTTTCAGTGGGAAAATATAATATAGGTAGCTACAAAGGCTTCAATTCTAGGGTCACACTGTAGGACTTAATCTAATTAGCAGGGCTGATTGAAAGGGGACACTTGGTTCAAATGGATGGGGGGAGCAGAGAAAAGTCTGCAGGAAATATGTCTGATGGCTTAAATATTTGGACAAAAATGGCAAGCGAAGAAGATCTCCAATTGAAGTTGTAATAAAATAGGATAAAAATAGTCGTGAATCTTCCCTCCCTCCACCTCTTTGCTAACAGCAACACGGAGAGATATTCACAAAGTCCTTGACATGCAGAGTTTGGGCCCTGCACTTTGCGACTGTCACATATTATCTATCTATTGTGGTTTGACCAATTTAGTATTTAGTTGGGGAAGGCAGGGTTCCGGATGCTACTATGTCCTGCTGCCTCAAAGGCTCCTGCACAGTTACAGTCTTTTAAAAAAATTGCCCTGTTCCCATGCTTTCATGGGTAACCTTGCCCAATAAGCAGAAAGAAGTTTAGTGTCGGGGGCTGGCTAGGCGAGGAGGAATGGTTGGAGGCTACAGATGAGGAACCCCCTAGGGAAACATCAGAGTGGGAAGGCTCCAGGCCAGGAGACTGGTGGTGGGATACAGGAGACAGGTCAGAGGAGGAAGGGTGGGGTGGGTGGGTTGGAGGCTGAGGAAGCAATAGGTTTAAGTGAGAGTGAGGCAGCAGAGGAGGAATAGGAGGCAGAGGCTGCAGCAGGTCCCCAGCAATTTGCCAGTTCCACTGTTACTGTCTCCCCTCTTCCTCTGTTCCCAAGAACCAGGAGGGTGTTAAATGCAGCAGAACAAAAGGCACAGACAGTCCCTCCTCAATGGAGTTTGCGGCTGTTGGGAAGGCGGCTGGGGAGGAGACTTTAGGAGGACATGGGAGGCTCAGATCCTCAGTTCTGGCAACTGCTTCATCAGGTTAGTCCTGCCCTTGGAGCTCTCTGTTGTGTTTTGTCTCTTTACTGTTGGACGTGTTATTCCTAAAAGTCCCAAGGAAGAACTAGCCAGCAAGGAGGATCTGCACCTCATTCGCAGATCTGAGAGAGTCACAAAGGGCACACCACCCAAAAGGTACTCTCAGGAGTTTGCTAACTCAGCTGTTGCATGTATAGCTGTAGTTAACAACTCAAGCCATGTTCAAGGTTTGTCCAGGGCAGAGACAAAGCCACTCCTGGAGGTTGCAAGGCACAACACAATTATCCCTAGCCAAAGTAGAGCCGAAGCTCTAGTTCCTTGGAAAAGAGGTAACCAGAGGTTTCAACTGGTGGATCCAGTTGCAGGTAGTTCCAAAGGTGGAGCTGGGACAACAGGGGTTCAGAAGGGAGGGATCGCTTATTAATGGTCTCTCTGGACTAAAGGTGGATTCCAGCCAGAGAATGACCTCCGGAGAACGGCCCCGGAGTCCCGGGAAGCTGGCAGCCCTCCCGGCCGGGCGTTTTTCCAACAAAACCAACTTCTTTACTGCTCATCTCTTGCGTTGTTGTGCTGAACGGTAGCTGAACCAGCCGTTCCCTTTAGCAACCTAAGAGGTAGAACTATGACTCAAGAAGTCTTCTGTTTGAACGTTGACTCCATCCTCAGTAAACTCACAGAGTTCACCCGAGACGTGGCACGCACACTCTCAGCTCTGCTCCCCATCTTCAGTATACCCAAGACCCCAACAAAGAAAGTCTTCAGGGAGCTTTTTGCATCACCCAGAACTTCTGGGTTTGCCCCCACCTGATGACGTGCATGAAGATTCCACACTCTTCTACTACATATATCTCACTGAAAAGTGTGTTTTAGCTCAAAATGTATCCGGTTTGTCAATAAGCTCTCTTCCCCCCCCCCACTCTTTCATTTTGTGCACCTCTGACTTCATTTGACTCTCCACCCTGAGTGGCAGCCATGAAAATTACAGCAGCCATGTTGACAGCAGCAAGATACAAGACCCAAATCAGCCTCTGGTTAGATTCTAAATGGGTTCCAGCTCTGCTCTGACAAAGAAGTTTCCCTTAGTATTCACAATTACGTCCAGAGATTTCATCACCTCTTGAGCTTTTCTCGGTCTCTCTGCCTCACCAATTTCCCATCTCTTTTCAGATCTCATCAGGAAACTCAGCTCATCCCCACTGCTTAAAGCTCTTAATTTCTCTCTCCCTTTTACCATTATTGCTTAGCCGCAATGGCATTATCTAATTCTACAAAGCCTTTTGAATTACCGTAGTTCCTATGAAAGGCACAATACAAAAACTGTAAGTATTGTACTACGCAGTGTTCTTTCTTTGTCTAGACTGTTACTTGAAGTCCACTTAGTTGTCTGTTCACCAAGACAGTCAATCTGTAATGAAACTTCTGTGGGGCTGGTTCATAGGCAAATTAGCATGTTCATCCTACCAAATCAGGCCACAGAAGTGAACCCTCCCTGCCATACACCATTTATTGTGAACAAAGCCCTCTGCATGCAGAATGTCCTGGGTTCAACCCCCAGTATCTCCAGGTGAGAGTGGGGAAACCCCATCTGAAGCCCTGAGCAGCAGCTGCCATTCAGTGCAAACAATACTGAACTAATGGACCAATGGTTCCTGTCTTTTATCCAGAGTGAGTTAATTGCATTTCATGGCTCCATTGGACCAGCAGGGTACTGTGTGCAGCACTTAGTTCCTCAGGCCCAGGGAAAGGCATTTTAATATTTAAGGGTTTATGCATGCAGGCAGAAAGGGTTGATTCCGGTGTGCTGTTTAATTTGGGCATGTTTTGTCCTACACCTGCAGCTAGCAAAGCATGGGAGAATGAGTCAGCAAATATGTGAGAGTGACTCAGCACAATCTACAGTGGAAATGCTGTTGCGTTTAAGGCAAGTTTGCGCCTTTGGCCGGAGCGCAGCCTGTATCATGTAAGGAAAAACTGTATCTACAACTGTATGTAGCTGAAATGGCATTATACTGTCAGTAAAGCAACTGACTCTTCCTAGAACCGTTTGGTGTTTCTCTGTTCTTTCGGCACACTCCGGTGGCATTAAGGTGGGCACTCTGCAAATGCCCCAACTAAGCGTCCATGCGGGTGGACTTGCACTACGGTCCTGGTGCTGTAGAGACTAGTTCAGCAAGTTGCCTGTCAGCCTCAGACTGCATAACGCCACCCCCCCCACCCCCACCCCCCGATCACTGGCATCAGGTTCGGAGCCAGGAACCCAGATTGGCTCATTAGCTCATAGCACCACAGTCTCCAAGTTGGTGCCCTGGTCCCTGATGAACTCCAAGCATGATGAGAATTACACAGCGCCCCTGTGCAGCATTAGTCTGTTGGCCAGTTACTTGCAATATACCCCCAAGTGGGGACAATCGGTGGGAGGGGATCCTCCCTGGAGTGTTTAAATTCCCCTGCATTGGACTCTGACCATGCCCCCTCCACTTGACCAACTGTTCCTCTGCTTTACTGGGAGCGGCCACCGAGACCACATAACACCGGTCTTGAAAGACCTACATTGGCTCCCAGCACGTTTCCAAGCACAATTCAAAGTGTTGGTGCTGACCTTTAAAGCCCTAAACGGCCTCGGTCCAGTATATCTGAAGGAGCGTCTCCACCCCCATCATTCTACCCGGACACTGAGGTCCAGCACCGAGGGCCTTCTGGCGGTTCCCTCACTGCGAGAAGCCAAGTTACAGGGGACCAGGCAGAGGGCCTTCTCAGTAGTGGCGCCCTCCCTGTGGAACGCCCTCCCACCAGATGTCAAAGAGAACAACAACTACCAGACTTTTAGAAGACATCTGAAGGCAGCCCTGTTTAGGGAAGTTTTTAATGTTTGATGTATTGTTGTTGTTGTTGTTTAGTTGCTTAGTCGTGTCCGACTCTTCGTGACCCCATGGACCAGAGCACGCCAGGCACTTCTGTCTTCCACTGCCTCCCGCAGTTTGGTCAAACTCATGCTGGTAGCTTCAAGAATACTATCCAATCATCTCATCCTAAGTCGCCCCCTTCTCCTTATGCCCTCCATCTTTCCCAACATCAGGGTCTTTTCCAGGGAGTCTTCTTTTCTCATGAGGTGGCCAGGGAGCCTCAGCTTCAGGATCTGTCCTTCCAGTGAGCACTCGGGGCTGATTTCCTTAAGAATGGATAGGTTTGATCTTCTTGCAGTCCATGGGACTCTCAAGAGTCTCCTCCCCAGCACCAGTTTGATGTATTAGGGTATTTTAATATTTTTTTGGAAGCCGCCCAGAGTGGCTGGGGAAGCCTAGCCAGATGGGCAGGGTATAAATAAATTATTATTATTATTATTATTATTATTATTATTATTATTATTATTAAGCAGACCCATTGGAATGAATGGACGTGGCTAAGTTACGTCCATTAATTTCAATTGGCAATGGACGGCTGTTGGGCCAGCCAGCCAGCCACAGTACCAACACGTGACATTAGCAGCAGGAACCAGGGCTCACAACCAGGGCCAGGGCTGAACCATGGTCCAAGGTGAGGCAGGAGCCAGGAACCAGAAGCCATGGAACAAACCAGAAGTTCAGGACTGTCAAAAACCAGGAGGTAGGGGCAAGGAACAAGCCAAAAGTCAGCACTAAGAAGCAAGATAGGAGTGGGGGCATGACCAGGATCAAAAAGCAATGGAAGCCGTTGACCCACCAACGGTCAGCCCCCACCTCTGCCCTTTCTTCCTTGCAACCTGTCAGCTGCCTCTCCCTCCTTAGTCTTCCATGTTGCCCCTTGTAAAATGCAGCAGGGAGGAGAATGGGGACAAAACCTGAATTAGTTGACCCTGTTTGTGGTTGGCTATGGATCTACCTACTGCAGGCACCAGCCACCACTGCTGAGATGCAAGCCTGAAGTCAGGACCCAAGGACACAGGGACACACCAGAGCTCAGGAAGGCCTAGTTGCTCAAGCAAGACCCATCTGGGAAAGGAAGCCACTTGATACTTCTCCCTGTGTAGAAAGAGCCAACGGCCTTGCTTAGTGGGCAGACCCTTCACTGCGGGAGCTACTACCAGTAGTTCTGTGGTCTCTACAGGAAGCAGCCACAAAGATTCCTGACACACAATCATCCTTGCCTTCTCCTTGACTATGAACGAGGAACGGGGGCATCCCAGCAAGCTCCAGAAACCCTGCCACAGAAGGGCAGAACAACTGTGTTCATCTGATCTTAGCTCTGCACTATCCAGGTTCAGAAGCTCAATATTTTCGCAGGCATTTTTTTTTTTTTTTTTTGTACTTGGCAGGGGGCATATTGTTGTCAAGAAATTCCTGAGCAGCAGAATTGTCTTTGTTGTGTTAGCCTTTTTTATTCAAGGACGTTAGCTGAAGTGCACCTCAGGGAGAATGCATGTCCAATAGCTTAAGGGGAAGATGGATGGCCGCTGACTGATGGAGACAACTTTGCAAGCTTTCAGTATAGGCAGGGCTAGTACCTCAACACACACACACACACACACCTTTCTTTTCACCTTCCAGTTCCACATGAATAGACTCCCCCAGTTACCCTTGTGTGTCGTGCAGACTTGTAGTCAGCTTCCACTGTTCCCTTTTTTGCCTTCCTCTGACATCCTCTTCCTTTTTCCTATTTCTGCCAGTCCGTTCTCATTCCTCTGCAGGATACAGATGGTGCCAGTACTACTCTTGCTGGTTTGAGCTCCAAAGCTGAAATGACCCCCTGATTATTGTTGAACATCAGCCACCTTACAACCAACTTGGTGCAACCTGGCGCCCACCCAAACGGAGAGCAATTCCTGCACTAACTGATAGCAACTTCTCCTCAAGCCAATGGAACATGTCCAGAAGATCTCATGCTCCCAGAATCCATCAGCTCTAGAGTCCAGTACCTGAGAGGCAGGAGGTGATGTTACATGATCCAAACATGTATGTACAAGTTGGGGAGGCTGAATCAAGCTATCTGAGGCTGCTCATTTCCACATGGGTACCAAAGGAGAAAGATCAGTTCACATGAACTGAAGAAGGTACTTAAGTACACTTTCCCTAAGAAACCAGAGGCCTTTCTCCTGGGCATAGTCGGCCAATTGGTGTTAAAGAAGGATAGAACTTTCTTTATGTATGCTACAGCAGCAGCAAGAATACTCATCGCAAAGCACTGGAAGACACAAGACCTACCCACACTGGAAGAATGGCAGATGCAAGTAATGGACTACATGGAAATGGCGGAAATGACTGGCAGAATCCGAGACCAGGGAGAAGAGCTGGTGGAAGAAGATTGGAGGAAATTTAAAATTTATCTACAGAAACATTGTAAAATTTTTGAATGTTAATAGCATTGAAATGAACTGAAGGGGTTCTAGCAACAAGGTAAAAAATAAGATTGGATTGATAATAGATAAACTAAATTAGATATGAATTTGCTGAACAATTTTTTAAAAAGGGATACAAAAAAGGGAGATGTGAGGAAGTCAGGAAAATAAGTGAATCAAAGATGAGGAACTAAAAAGAGGGATTTTTGTGTTGGTTTTTTAAATTAATGTGTTTTTTCTTTTCTTTTCTTTTTTCTAAGTTAAACTTTTGTACTTTTGTATTCTATAATTCTGTATTTTTGTGTATGTGCTTTTTCTTTTTTCTGTGTGTTGTTACTCTCAAAACTTAATAAAATATCATTTAAAAAAAAGAAAGAAAGAAAGATCAGTTCACGGTCATTCAGTGTCTCCACAGTAGCCAGCTCTGATCCAAAGTGCTACTCTTTTACATTCCCTGCAGTTTCATTTGACAAAGAGGACTCTTTTTTTAATTTGAAAAGTTTTTATTGTTAAAATAATTCAGCATTTATACACACATATTACAAATATACAAGCATACATACAAACATACATTTCATACAATCCTTAAGAATATTCAAACATACCTACATTCAGTCCCCCAGATAATTCCTTTTCTCATCACCATCTACCACCCCTCGCCCCACCTTTGTGTTAGACTTCCAATCTACTCAATTGCAATTTCTTTCCACTTCTATTACTTTCTTTCATACACCTTTAACCTAATTTCATACTTCTTTTTCTATTACACATTGTTATCCATCTTATTTAGTATTTCAGTATTTAAAACGGAACTTGCTTATTCTAATAGGAGTTCTGATTTTTCAATATGGTTTTGCAAGTATCCTTTAAACACCTTCCAATCCCTGTCTATCTTCTCTTTTGAGATCCTTCCAATTTCTCCCATTGTTTTGGATATATGGTAGTACTCCAATAATTTGGCAAGCCACTCTATTTTTGTCGGTATGGTACCACTTTTCCAATTTTTCACAATCAATAGCTTTGCGGCTACTGTTGCATACAACATTTGACAAGCAGGACTTAGATTCAGCAGTTCCACTTGCAGATATGAGGGCTTATCATCAGCCTTTTCTGGGGGTGCTCCCAAGTCCTGCAGATCTGGACACACACATAGTGCTGGTGGTGCCATGACTTTGAAGGAACATTCTTTCACATGTGGTGGACCTGTAAAAGGGTAAAAGGGTATTGGGAAATAATCCATAATGAATTGAAAAAAAATGTTTTAAAGTGGTTTTCAAAAAAACAGCAACAGAGTCCTTTTCATTGGGGATAATTCAGACCGAAATTCTCAGATGTCAAAAAAAGGTTATTTATGTATGCCACTACGGCGACCCGTGTTTTGTTAGCCCAAAAATGGAAAACAAGCGAGATCCCAACTAAAGAAGAACAGCAACTTAAGCTGACAGAATATGCGCAGCTTGCAGACTTAACATATAGAATAAGAGAACAGTCTCTTTCTTTCTTCAATAGAAAATTCTATTGTCTCCTTTAGCTAAACACCCTGTAGACACAATATTGTTTCCGTTTTGCAGTTTTCCCAGGAGATAACCAGTCCTGTAAAATTCCGATGGTATTTTTCCACTTACGACCTTCTTTGTAGTGTCCCGAAACTCCTCTAGGGGGATTGTTGTAACTTTGTTTTCTCTAGTCCAAAAGTCCGATTGTTATCGATATTTTCGCCATTTTGTATCCAAATTTTAACGGATTGTAACAAATTGTAACAGGATTAACCAGCAAAGTCCTTGTAATAAAGTCCTCTTTGAATTTCCGACTTTGACAGCTACTTTGACAGCTGTCAAAAATCTCCTTCGCTTTTCGCCAGGCTCTCTCCTCAATGCTCTCTCCTCAATCAACCCGGTTCCCGGGGGGGGGGGGTTACATTTCCTTCTCCCTCAATTCTTCCTCCAGCACAGTTCTTGTAATTTCCCATCGTGGAATTCTTAGTTTTTGTCAGCAATACAATTCTTTTTGGACCTTGGTCTCCCAGTCCTTGTTTTGGAAGGTTTACAATAGGGAGGGGGACTGACTTCCTTTTTAGATCCCCCCCCGCTCGTATCAAATCCGGAAAAAAAATTTCTTTTTTTTTCTCCTTTTAAACCCGGTTTCCAAATTACTCACGGGTTATTGTTGAAAGTCCGAATTCTCAATGGAAGAAGTTAGCGCTCTCCGCAAGATGGCATGCGGCTTCGCTCGGCAGGGATAGCGGTGGACTCAAAGCACCACGCTTCTCCCCGGCACCCGATCCGTAGCCTTTAAAAAGGCTCCTTCACGAGTCGGGAGGGCGCTAGCGGTGCCAGCCGAGTCTCCATGTCCACGGCCTCCGTGGCCGTGGTTTTTAAGGGTCCCCGCATCGCCGGTGCGGTAGGACCCAGCCCCTGCCGAGCAGGCTCCCTCCGGAGCTCGGAGGGAGTCCGCCAACCCGGAACGCAAGTTTTTGTTCCTGAATAACAATAATCCCTGCAGACTTACTAAATTTCTGAACTAGAACGTTTTAGCAGCGGAACAAGAGGAAACTGGACTACAACTTGGAAAGAACAATGGGGGGAGTTTTATTAAAGATTTGAAGTTAAATGGTTTAAAAATAATTTTAAAAATAATTATAAAAAGAAAAAGCCAGAAAGGAGTTGGGGGGAAAAAATGTGATTTATGGACTTTAAGAATTCCAGGCAGACAACATGGATTGGTGGTTAGGGGGAAATTAAACCGGGGACGGGGGGGGGGGGAGAACTAGAATCCAAAGGCTTGTCAACTATTTTCTGAATTGGTTTTCTTTCATCTATTATATTTCTTATTTCTTATTTCTTATATTTCTATTGTGTGGGGTGTCCTTATCATTAAAAAAAAAAAGGGAAATTGTGGAATGGAAAGGCGGTGGGCCCTGGGGAGAGAACTTTTGTTTTTTATTAAGGGTATTGATGAGGATTGTATAAATTTAAATTTAAATTTGAAGAATGGTTTATACAAATTAAGTTTTAATTAGAATTGAGAGCTTGTGGAGCCAACAATATGATAGGGGAATATGGTAGGGGTGAGGGAAGGAGGGAGTCCCGGAAAGTGGGTGTATGAAAATAAGGCCTTGAATGTATTTTAATCTTTTCTTTCTGTATTCTTGAAAACTTTAATAAATATTATTTTAAAAAAAATAGAATAAGAGAACAAAAAGAACATGCGTTTAGAGAAGACTGGAAAATGTTTATTGAATATATGAGGGGAATATTGAATGATTTAGTTTTTGTAAAATATGCAGGGATTTATGATATGCAAAATGAACAATGGAAAGAGAAGAAGGGAAGTCATTGGTACTTTAAGGATGTTTAAATAAGTATTCTAAATCGTAAAACAGAAAATTTAATTAAGATGAGAGAGAGAGAGAGAGAGAGAGAGAGAGAGAGAGAGAGAGAGAGAGAGAGAGAAATCTGGACACACACACAGTATGCAGAGCAGAGATGCTTACTTGACTTCCCAGCAGGTGAGCCACTGCTGCTTAGCAGGTGGAGGCAGCGTCAGGAGTGACAGATTGGCTCCGCTATTGTATCTACAATGTGCTGCCCTCCCCAATGCCTCATTGCTCCACTTCCTCCCAATAAGCAGCCGTGACGCATCTCAGCACAATAGTAGCTTCTTCTCCTGGATAGCTCCTCTATTCTTTCATGTGACCATTCAAGCCCTGAAGGGGAAAAAAGTGCTGGGAGGATATTCAGCAACTTTCCACAAGGCAGTCAAATTTTAAGCATTTTCATTTTAACTTTAAACATGATGTGGACAAGGGTTTTACTCTCTTTCAAAAAAATAAAAGTATTGCTGCTGTCTCAGATGGTAGTTTGCATGCTCTCAACATGCTCTCAACAGCTATGCTTCTGAGACAGAATGCACCACGAAAACAATGCTGCATTGTGATGTCGTGTTCTGACCAGGAGACTGGTCTCCTGGTAAAAAAGATGGCTGCCACCATTAGCCAGTACTGCTGTGCTTAGTGACCTGCAGGCTCGAAACCTGAGTGGAACAAAGCACATGAGATCTGCGGTGTTGGGGAAGGTAGCAGTTCGGTTCTAGAGCTCATGCTTTGAGTGCAGAAGTTCCCAGGCTTGGTCCCTGGCCTCTCCAGGCTTGGGTGGGACAGACACCTCTAAAACCCAGAAGAGTGGTTGCGAGTCAATGTAGACAATACTGCACTAGATGGACCAATGGTGTAGCTTGTAGAATTGTAGAACTGGAAGGGAATCATTTGCCCAACATGGGGCTCAAACCCACGACCCTGATATTAAGAGTCTCGTCCTCTACCAGCTGAGCTGTCAGTTTTCTCTGTTCCACCTGCAGTTCCAAAGCCAACAAAGAAACCAGGCATTGCAACCTGCTTCCCCACATGGATGTCTCTCTTGTTCTGTGGATGAACTCTTCATGCTTAACCTTAACCTTAACCTTGACAGCAGCATATTCAAGGTAGCCCCCCGCTGCTATCATCATGGAATAAACAGACAGATTCCTAAAAGACTTGCAAGGTGCTCTTCTCATATCCATTTATGAGCTTAACACACTTCACGGAGAATAAAACTCTCCTCCCTGGTCCTTGACGTCTGGAACAGATTGATTTTTATAGGTGCGACTCAGAACCAGTCATAGTTACAGAAATTAAAACCACCTTCTCTCCATCTGAATATGATTTTCTTCCAAATAACCCTGATAGATATTCCTGTCTTTTTCCTCCCTCCCCTTCCCTGCTCTACTGTAAATTAGCATTTTAGGACGAAGGCACTACATTTCTCATCCAGTACACTACACAGAGAACGGGAAAGTCAGCATGCTGGAATTTCAGCTACCCCAGGGTCCATCAGTGGGGTGGAGGGAAACAAAACAAAAATAGTGACTTAAACAATTCAAGGAAAGCAGCATGTGTACCACAACCCGTTACAAAAGTGTATTTCTAGAAATGGCAGTGACTTTGGTCCTGTTTGGGGGGGGGGATTTTTTTGGGGGGGGGTTCTGTGTCCAAATGAACAAATACAATGAGAAACGTGTTACTTGAAACATGGACAGAAGATGTGGACAGGAAGGGTATGTATGTATGTTTCTTTGTTTTTAAACTTCATGCAGCTTTCAGAGTTATATTACACTTACATTGACAATTGCCCCAATGGATTGAACTAACGTTCCATCTTGACCACCATTCTGTTTCTGACATTGACTATCCAAATGCTTCTAGAATCTCACATATACTCCGGTTGGCCTCTGTTATTTTCTCTTACTGATAGGGAACCCACTTAAGGACTCTATACGCACTCTGGAATACCCCATAAGGGGAAAGGAGCAGTTTTTGTTATAACACCGTGCAAACCAGGAAGTGACCTCTTCAGTCAATGGAACAACTCTTATTTTCTTATCTCTGTGGATGCAATCTCCTGGGTGATACAGACTCTGTTAGGCAGTTGAATGTGCCTGCATACTCCCTCAGTTTCCCTCCCTCCTTCCCTCCCACCCATCCTCACAGGCCCGGGCCCTAGCAACCCATGCTATGCCACTGAGCTGGGTGCTTGTAACTGAAAGTTTCAGTTGAATCAACTCCATGTGGCTGTTCTAGTGAACAAACTAATCTGGGACATAGGTCCAACACTCTGCATGGACAGCCATCCAGCGCCAAAGCAGTGGTGAAGTTGGAACTAGCCGGAAGATAGCACACCATACCATATTGATACTGTCTAAATAACATGTCTGATAAGGGCAAAACCCTTGGCAGCAGTAATTGCCCGACATTTTGGAGCTTGAGCGAATGCCGAAAGCCATTGACGCAACCTCTTAAATCCAAAGGGTGTTTTTTTGTTTTTGCTATTTTGCTAATTGAATTTAATTAGAATGACCACCATGCAAATTGGATTACTGCCCAATAAGTGAGTGAAATGAATCACAAGCATTGAATAAGCTAAATGCACATCTGCCCGCTCCCAGGTGTGCGGTTTTTTAGCCAGTTTGTTATGGAGTGGTTGGGTGGGGGGGAAGTTCTTCTGAAGGCCAGGTGGCAAGATGTCAGGCCTTGAAAATAAGCAAAAGCCACTCACCAAACCATCCAAAACAAAGTGGCTTCATGGAGATTGACTAAACATTTCACCACCTGAAAGGAAACCTCAAGAACCTATTTCAAAGATGCCAAGCTGGTGGCAAGTTTACTATGGCCTTGTCATATATTTGGAAGGTGTGTGTGGACACCTGGTGTTACGACAGATGAGATTTGGTATGAGCTGAATCCCATGTGCTCTAGTTGCCTGCAGTTGCTTCAGGGAGGCCTGTACCATTGCAAAACCAGTCAGGCCATTGCCTAAGCTGCCACTGAAAGCTATGGAGTTTTGAAACCTTTTCAGCTCCATGAGACTCCCAAGGATGAGCCAATCAACTCTTTCAGGAGGCCCAAAAGGACCATGGGAAAGCGACAATCCTGGTCCCACAAAAGTAACGATTCAACCCTGGAAATAACCAAAGAATCGAAACGCCTGTTTGGGGAGCCTTACAAAACAGCTTGCCGAAATGTATATATTAGTCAAAAATTGCATACAAAAAATATTATTTAAATTATTAATAATCATTAATTTTTGTTGCTGCTGCTGCTGTTATCTGCAGTACCTGCTCTTCCCCAGCAGTCCCCTAATATGGAGAAATTTGCACTAAAACGCTGATGAGTTTTTACAAGAATTTCTTTTCTTTTCTGCAGAAATGTAAAGAACTGAATTTAAGGTTGGAAAAAGAAGAAACTGGGAGAACCAAAATTGACAGCTCCTTCCATCCCTTAATCCAGGAGGGGCTGAGCAGGAACTGCCTTTTGTGTATAGTGGATATTTATGGGTGTATTTATCATGCCTTTTCATGGGTACCATGGGAAGTGCCAAAGGGCACACTGGCACCGGTGGTCATCCTGTTGGTTACCTCTACACTAGTTATTTTCTAAAGGAAAAGATAGAGAGGTCAAGCATAACTGAAAATCGTACCCCCTGACCTGGAAGACCAGTCCAGTAGTCTTTAATTCCCAGATAATTCTCTCACCCATTTCTTCCTTTCCCCCACTCCGGCTGGGATCGTTATCCTCTCCCTGATGTGCAGCACACCTGGAATCCTGCTTTTCACAAGAAATTGGGGAGGGGAGTGGCTGAAAGGAGTGGATTGCACGGAGGCGGGGGGGCGAGGGAGAGAGAGACAAGAGAAGCCACTTCTGACTCATCTCCCTACAGCAGCAGTTTGCAGAGGTAATCTCTGGGTTGCAACCTGGCAGCCCTGGAGATAAATGGTAAGTGGTTTCTGGTGAGATAAATAATGCACCGTGAGGGCTGTGCCGCTTCCCTCTGCCAGCCGTGAGAGTTTTGTTACACAACAGACATTCTGGCACAACCGTTTTCAGAAACGAGTGTCAGGAAACTGGGGGGGGAGCCCTGTTTCACCCACCCACCCATCTGCTTGCGTCCCTGAAATTCCCCCATTGTTTCACTTATCGCTTCTCCCACATCTTTCCTCCCCGCCGCCCCTCCCTCGCACGGTGAGCGTAAGTGCTGCTTGTCAACGATAAGCCTGTGGCTCAGAGAGCTCCTTCAAGTGGTCTTTATAAATGTAAGTCTTTCAGATCATCCTCTCCTCCCGCATTCAGCAAAGATCAGACTTCCCATTTAAAATGGCTGATTGGGAGCTGGGTGCGGAAAGGAAGCAGTATCTCCTCCAGACTGGCTCTCCAGGGTCACGGCAGCGAGTGTGGCATTCTATTGTACAAGGAGGGGCAGAGCCGGAGGCTCTTTTGAGCACAGAAGCTATTTATCTGCCAGCCTGCGCATGGCTTGCATATTTGAAAAGCTGCTCTCTTTCTTACAGACGGCATGTTCAGAGCCATTTCTTTCCTTAGAATTTCCCCCTCAGCATCTCTTTGCCCTATTCAGTTTTTCTCTCCCTCGCACCCCCAAATCCGAAACTACATCCACCCCAAATGCAACAGCTCGTCAGAAATGCCAGGGCTGTGTGTGCACCAAACAAATGGCACCCGTGGGTGGTTTTCAAACGATGCCCCAAGGAACTCTGGGATTCCTCGGAAGCCTGGAGCTTCAGTGAGAAGCTTGGTGATGTTAGACCAGCATCCTAGTTGGAGGCAGAGGGCAGCATTCGGCTCTTCAGGAACAGCCTGGCTGTGCCTGTTGCTTCACAGTCCAGGTAAAGAGGGAGGCCTCCCTCACTTGACTTTGGGATCAGGGCCCCAGGATCCGGCCAGAGCATCACACCTCCTTCCCTAAGCTGGGCAAACACTTCCTGGGCTTGGGGAAGGAGGCATGATGTTCTGATGGGGTCCAAGAGCCCTCCCGCCTCCTTCCCCCACCCAAAAAGTCCCCCCATAACATTGCATACTGCCAGGAAAAAAGCACTGGTTGTAATAGCTAGCTCAGGACAAATTGAAGAGGACTTCCGAGAGGGAGCAAGGGAAAGCTTGACCCGAAATTTTCAGCAGCAGCCCTGCGTTCTTTGTAATGGGAAGGTTGGAGTATTTCCTCAAAGGAGAAGATCAAAAATGTACCGTAGCAGCAGTGGGTTCCTGAAAGAAGTAGAATGAAAAACAGTGAAGGATTATATTCACAAAACCTAATTCAAGGGGAGATTAAAGCATTTGGATTTGCAATTCTGCAGCTACTGACTTCCTTATCCACAGAGCCTTCCTGGAGCTTTTTCCCTCGCAGACAGTGTCTGCTGCTGGTGTCTGTCGGTGGGCAGGCTGAAATCCCCTTTGACTGACCAGGGTTCTGACAAGGGTTATTGTGATCTCAAGGAACGCCCGGTTCCTCCTCAGGGCTGAGCGAGCTTGCCTCTCCTTGCCCCCGACTCTTGCACGACCGTCGCCATGTCAGGCTGCTTTGATATGCCAGTCACATCCCAGTCCTCCATCCATCCAGGGACCACGTACCGGGGACCTGTTAAGAATGCAAGTCACATCGGCCAGTCGGCTGCCGCAGTGAACTGATTCATGCCGGGGACTTGATGCAAATAACACCGAACGAAGGCCAGGAGATGTAGGATCCTGTCTGTACAATACAGATGCTGTTCCTTTGAGCTGGAGCACTCCGATTGCTCCCTCCTCTTGCAGCTACGCGGTGTATTATCGACATGGGTTCTTAGCCTCTGGCTGAAGAATGAACCTGTGCAATGCATAAGGGAAAGCCAGAACAGGGTGGGCACTGCAGGGAGAGAAAACCAGGGACAGCAGGAGGGAATTTAATCATTAAGCAGCTTCAGGTGTGCGTTTTTTCACTGCTGTGACACAGCTCCTTTCTCTAAAAGTGATGTGTCTTCCCCCCATCATTGCCAATGAATGAAACTCTTTGAGCTGCCAGTTAAATACGGACCCCATGGAATCCACTGGGCAGTGTATCCTGCCACCAAAATAAACAGATTGCCTTAGCATACACTGGGGTAGCCAACCTTTTTATACCTACTGCCCACTAATGCATCTTTCTCGATGGTAAAATTTCCTTACCACTCACCAGTGCTCGATGGAAGAAGGTTTCAGCTTGTGCCGTAGAGCCCCCTACTGCCCACCTAGAATCCTGAAATGCCCACTAGTGGGCAGTAGGGACCAGTTTAACAACCCCTGGCATACACTGATTTGTTCAGATCTCTTGACTACTGTGGGGCCTAATCCATCAGGAAATTTCCCCCATGCAAGTTTCGCTGATGGAACTATCTCTAAGAACTTTTTGTTCAACAGTGTTATGACCTCCCTCGGAAGGTGGTGGACTCTCCTTCCTTGGAGGTTTTAAGGCAGAGGTTGGATGGCCATCGGTCATGGATGCTTTAGCATTGAAGGGGGGTTGGACTAGATGACCAACGGGGTCCCTTCCAACTCTGCAATTCTATGAGTCTATGATTCTATCTGCAACTTTTTATTGAAGAACAGAGACCCTTTTTGGAATATTTAAGAAAGAACTACAGTCAAATGAAATCACAAAGCAGGATTTGAATTATGAGCAACGGATTGAAAATGATACAATACTATATAATAATAATTTATTATTTGTACCCCGCCCATCTGGCTGGGTTTCCCCAGTCACTCTGTGTGGCTTCCAACAAAAAATTAAAAATACATTAAAACATCAGTCATTAAAAACTTCCCTAAACAGGGCTGCCATCAGATGTCTTCTAAACCAGTGTTTTTCAACCACTGTTCCGCAGCACACTAGTGTGCCGCGAGATGTTGCCTGGTGTGCCGTGGGAAAAATTGAAAAATTCGAAAGATTTTTTTAAAAAATGTCAAATTTTCACCCACTAGGTGGGCGCCGGACTGTGTCCTGGGTATGGGGGGGGTTGACCCCACCCTTGGCTAGCAGGGGCACCGATTGGCGCTCCTCAGGGGGACACCCTCCACCTTTCTGATGTCCGGGCTGTGATTGGTCCAGACTCCAGCCTGGACCTATCACAGTAGGACATCATCTTCCGACTTCCTTCCTGCCCGAGCACAGTGTGCGCAGCAGCGGAGAGAAGAAGACGTCGCGACTCGAGTCACCAGGAGGACCGGAGCAGGAGGAGACGGACGGAGACCAGGACTTGGCAGGAGTCGGCACTGCAGAGAGACCGCATCCGGATCCAGACCAGGCCGCAGGTGCAGCGTGAGGTGAGGAGGTCATCTGGAACCAGTCGGTCACGGTCGGATCTGGATTTGGAGGAAACATGAGCAGAAGAGCAGAAGAGCGCTGACTGATGGATCTGGATGGAGACATGCGCAGAATAGTGCTGAGTGTGACGGACAGCGGCTATCTGGAGGAGACAAGCGCAGTAAGTACTGAGTGACAGTGAGATACTGCAGTGATGGACAAGTTTTTGAAAAGGAAAGAACTGGACTCTGAACAAAATTTGGAGCCAGATGAGAGCCCAATTATGAGTGGGGATCAAAAGAAAGCAAAGATGGTTAGCTCAAGCAAATTCTCTGGCACAAGGCAATATAGCGAAAGCTATATTTCGTTTGGATTTACTTTCACCGGAGATGCAAACAAAACAACTCCACTGTGCGTGTTGTGTGGTGAAAAGCTAGCTAACAGTGCTATGATCCCAAGCAAACTTGAACGCCATCTCCAAACGAAACTCTGGTATCAACACGTGGAAAGTTGCAATCCTGAAATGTTCACACTCACCAAGAAATGGCAAGGTGTTCACACTGCTGCACTGTGTGAGATAATAGTTAAACATTTAAAAACCCTCGAGGAGAAGTTGCCATTTTATTTCTCTTCAGTCTCCACTGAATGCCTTGGCTGGGTTAGGGACCCTTATAGCTCAGCATCAGTTAGTGGAAAGGACATGACTTTACAGGAGCAGGAGGAACTAACTGAACTGAGACAAAATCGTGGTTTCAAGCTAAGATTTGCTGATCTACCTTTGGACAGTTTTTGGTTGGATACTGCCAAGGAGTTCCCCCTTCTGGCAAACAAAGCTATTTTGACATTGCTCCCATTTTCCACTACATATCTGTGTGAGATGAGCTTTTCAAGCATGATTGCTATAAAAACTAAATACAGAGAGAGACTGAGAGCTGTTGACAAAGAGCTACGTGTGTGTCTTTCTTCGATTCCAGCCAGAACATCAGCTTTGTGTTCAGCCAAACAGGCCCAGGTTGCACACTGAATAAAGTATTTTATAATTTTTCATATTTCTGTTTACTTACTATTTCATAATAAAGTAATTATAAAATACTTTCTTTGTGTTTGATTCCTATTCAAGAGAATTACTTTATATATAGTCAATATAGGCACAGAGTTAAATTTTTTAACATTTTCTAATGGTGGTGTGCCTCGTGAATTTTTCCATGAAACAAGTGTGCCTTTGCCCAAAAAAGGTTGAAAAACACTGTTCTAAACATCAGATAGTTGTTAATTTCTTTGATATCTGATGGGAGGGCGTTCCACAGGGCAGGCGCCAGTACCGAGAAGGCCCTCTGCCTGGTTCCCTGTAACTGCACTTCTTGCAGTGAGGGAACAGCTAGAAGGCCCTCGGCACTGGACCTCAGTGTAATAAATGTAATACAGTGGTACCTCGGGTTAAGTAGTTAATTTGTTCTGGAGGTCTGTTCTTAACCTGAAGCACTACTTTAGCTAATGGGGCCTCCTGCTGCCGCTGCGGCGCTGCTACACGATTTCTGTTCTCATCCTGAAGCAAAGTTCTTAACCCGAGGTACAATTTCTGGGTTAGCGGAGTCTGTAACCTGAAGCGTACGTAACCCAAGGTACCACTGTAGTGGAAATATGTGTTAGATATATTTTGGCATATAATGCAGCAGAATCTGGGTTGGGAGTGAACCTTCTTCATTTTGTAAGAGGAACATATACTGAATTGGGAGCTGATGTATGTAAGTTTTCAAAACTGAATAAGATTTGCGCGCGCACACACACACACACACATGATTCTATCAGTGACCTCCCTCTGCTCTATCATCCTACACTGCCAAAAGTCTTCTGCTGTCTTAAGTAACTCTATTCCATGATCTTCCCCTGCCCTGCAATGCCCAGATCTTCCTGGATCAGTTATGTAACACAATCTCTTTCTCTCTCACATACCCAAACACTCTCTCTCTCTCTCTCTCTCTCTCTCTCTCTCTCACACACACACACACACACACACACACAAACATACATAAGAGCCCCACTGTAGCACACCAAGGGGCCATTTAGTCCAACATCGTGAGCCTCTTGGGCTTGCCGATCAGAGCTCCAGTTGCTCTGTCCCAGTTCCTGCAAACCTAACAGTTTGAAAGCATACCAGTGCAAGTAGATAAATAGGTACCGCTCTGGCAGGAAGGTAAACAGCGTTTCCATGAGCTCTGGTTTCTGTCATGGAGTTCCATTGCACCAGAAGCGGTTTAGTCATGCTGGCTACATGACCTGGAAAGCTGTCTGTGGACAAACACTGGCTCCCTCAGCCTGAAAGCAAGATGAGCGTCACAATCCCATAGTCACCTTTGACTGGACTTAGCTGTCCAGGCGTCCTTTACCTTTTACCTTTGAGAAGCCCATAAGCAGGACCTGAGTGCAGCAGAACTCTCCCCTCCTGTGATTTCCAGTGAATTTCAACTTTAGTTATCATTGCACTTTAACCCTCTTGTTCCTGTCTGTATCACATCAGACTTGGCTTTCAGTTCAGATAGCACACTGTTTATCCCCAACTCGCAGATCAAAATCTAGAAAGCTTGGTGTTCCTTCCCTTAGGATAAGAGGAGCCAAAGTTTCCAAGCACTTATTGTTGGGAGCTGCCTTGAAGTTCCATCTGAAAGGTCCAATTTCCCTCTCCCTCTCTCTTTCTGCACTTTTGGGGACTGCTAGCAGTAGCTACCATCTCTCAGCTCTCCATCTGGGCTTGCAGTCATGAGCACAGCCTCCGCCCTAAAAATCTGGCTCACACAGCCGGTCACACATATGGAGGAGATCCTGATCTAAGGAACCCCTGGGATTTCCATTGTGCGTTTGAGTGACAAATCTAAACAAAAGCAGCTACAAAAAGAGAGAGAAATATCTGGGTTTGGGTGGGTTTCAATGCTGTTTTCTTGTACCCCAAGCTCTGGACGTTTTACTATGTAAGAAAACAACTGGGGGTGTCAGATAAACCTTGTGCTTGTCTGCAGTCAAGACCCCAATGAAAGCCTATGCGGTCCCTGTGCAACAACAGCTCTTTCCATATGGGGCTTTTCTCCATAAGGCTAGATAGAAGGGAATCAACACATTCACAGCTGTTTTGCTGGCCCAAGACACTGCAGTTTCCCACATCTGCATTGTCTCCCACAGCATCAGACCAAAAGTATAGGGGAAATGGCCTCTTCCAGCCAAAATTAAGAGTTGGTTCTCTCGTGAATGTGCATTACCTTATTTTTCCAAATGACTCCCAGCTGTGAATCACTTCTTTTAATCTTCTGCCCTTGATGCTTCTGCACATATGCAAGTTGCCACAGCGCTGAAGTGATCAAATGGTGTACACTGAAGGGCGGGGAACTTGTGGCCTTCTAGATGATTCTGGACTACAACTCCCATCATCCTTCCTCATTGATCATGCTGGCTAAGGCTGATGGGAAGTGTAGTCCAACTAGATATAAGGCATCATATTGCTGTGCACACATACATACCAGGTGTACACGCATGTGTGAACGAGCCCTTGGTGAGTGAATATGTGAACTAATTCCACTGAAATGCAATACTTCTAAGGTGGATATGGACATTCTGTCTCTGCTATTAAATCAGAACAAGAAAGAACCTTCCATGCCATTCCATTGCTGCCACTCCCAAAATAAGGTAAGTCTGTCCCAATTCCTGGAAAATCTAAATGGAAAATTGGACCCCCAAATAGTATTCATTCATACCTCTGTTCCACCATCTACTTATAAGCATATTTAGATATTTGGATAAATAATTAAATTGCCACTGTGTGGAAATTTGACATTAAAAATTTGGCTATTGAAAATATGCAAGCTACTAGTCCAGAGATGGAAAGAAGGGTCCCTACCAGAGAGGAATGGCAAACTAAGCTGTTAGACTATGCTGAAATGGCAAAACTGACCGGAAAACTCAGAGACCAAGAAGACAAGAGATTCAAGAAAGAATGGGGAAAGTTTATAATTTATTTAGGAGACTATTGTAAGCAGATGAAAACATTAGCAGGATTTTAATCTCACTTGTAATGTACCAAATACTATGGACAATATGGATAGACATAAAATATAGATTACGAAATAAAATGCTGACAGCCATGGAGGGGATGGGAGGAAGGTCCCAAGATTCAGAGTAATCTCTTTATATGGATGCGTATTTGGTATGGTTATTAATTCATGTTTGTAAAATCAAATAAAAGTGATTTGCTACAAAAACATGAAATTAAGATGAGAATAGAATATTGTGGTGCACACCCCAATTTTCAAGTGGCAGGATGCTCCAGGGATGCCAGCGCTTTACCTAGAGTTCTCTTTCTTTGGAATGAATGTCAATGGAGACTGTGGTGCCCATAGGATATATGGTTTTATTTGCACATGTATAAAACCTGAGCATAGGGCTCACCTGATGGAGGGGCTCACAGCATTCACACGCCAGCAAATCTTCCATCCCCATTAGGTTCCAGGAAGACCCCACCCCAAGCCAGAGCTTTGGGTCCAGCAGAGAGCAAGACAGGTTTCCATGTCTCTAGCTTACAGAATTAGCCAAAACACACACACAAACTCTGGCTATTCTTCTTCTACCTTACATGGTGATGTCGCTTCTAACTGTGGGGGAGGGTCACCTCCATTTGTGTCTAGGACACCTGGGCAACTACTTTGGACATGTAAATGGTGGTACTCAGTGGTTAAGGCCATTTTCTTTCAAAGAAACTGGTCTGACTAGTTCAGCGGCCTCTTCTACTAGATTCTAAACCTCACTAGATACAGAATTGTATGCCTGGAAGGATCCCATAGATATCATTCAGACTGACCCCCACATTATTCAAAGAAATATACAATTACTGCTTACCAAAATAATAATTAGAAAATTAAAGTAATTTGCTTAATACAGCAAGTAACCAACTCCCATAAATGAAAATGGGACTATAATGAATCAAGAAACAGAAACATATAATGAGATTACAATATAGAAGTAAAAATTAGCAACTGAAATATGAGATTAATAGTTAAAAGCCTTTATTAGCAATTATAAGATTACAATACTTCAGAGGTTATATTATCAGTCAGCAATTAGGAGGATGACATAACTATAGACAAGAGATATTTGACTTAAGCTTAATTAGAAGATTTTAACTTAAACTTAATAAATCGAGAAAGATTTTTATCAAGCTTAGCCAAAGCTTTTGCATCATAGGCAGTGGTAGTTTCACTTGTTTCCCACTGAAGTAATGAGGCAATTGTGTGGCACTTCATAAGATAAGGTGATAACTGAAAAAAACAAAAACAAGCCCAAATTCTCCTTAATTCTTCAAAGGCCACAGATGTTTGGGAGATCATGAGACCAGGTAACTAAAAATGCAAGCCTTCCTCAGCATACTACACACGTAAATTAAGCTACATTAATAAGGTTCTGTTTGGGTTATCAATTTTGTGGACACAAGATTAGCCTTCATTCAGAGCAGGGCCTTTTCAGCAGTTGCCCCAATGTCACAAAATGCTTGATGCTCACTTGTTGAATCCTGGAGGCTCACATTGCCTCACTGTTTGCCTTTTTCCAGAAGCAGGGAAAACTATGGTGGCCACTTCTATAGTGCCGAAAAAGAAGACTAGAGGGCACGGATTTGCATAAAATTTGCACGTACCAATTTTTTAATATAGGGCTAAATTGGGGGGGGGATAGAAATCCAATACAGTTTTTATTTTTTAATTTGGGGGGGGGGGGGAGAGAATACAAATATACCCTTTCCCCCAACCTGAAGACATAGTTCAGATGTAAACAATACTAGCTAAATTTATGCAAGTGGAAAGAAGGCTAAAAAGAAGGAAGGAAGAGAAAGATCAAACCTATTGGTCCGTTCTGGCAGAAAAAGAAAAGAAAGAAGAAAAAGAAATCCAATACACTTCACCACAGTGGGATAGACTGTGAGCAGGTGCCCTGTGTGCCTACTCAGTCTGCTGTCCAGGATCTAATTGCTGGTGAACAACATCATGGTGCCTGCTGTCCCTCCTAGTGCTTCATCATCTTGAGACCAGACTTGGACAGGACAGTCCTTCAAGCAGAGGATCTCTCCAAACAGAGGGCAGTCTCTTGACGACTCTCCTGAGAACACTGTGCACTGCAAAGGAGGACACATATGGATGAGTTTGGGGACCCTTAGGAGAAGGGTTGTAGCTCAGCGGTGAAGCATCTCTTGGCATGCAGAAGGTTCTGGGGTCAACCCCAGACATCTCCTGGTGGGACTGGGATTGGCCCATCTGAAATCCTATCGGGCGCCGCTTGCAATCTGTGTAGATGATACTGAGCTAGCTAGCCTAAATCATGGGTAAGGAGGGACCTCTGGCCAGCTGGCTGTTGGGCATTTGGGAAGTGCTACACAAAATTCACAAAATGCAAAGCCCCTTACACAACAACACTTCCCAAAGGCGCAACAAGCAGCTGATTGTCAGGTGTTTGGGGAGCAAGTGCAAGTTGACAGGTGTCAATCACCTGACATCATTATGGCATCAGAGGATTGTTCAGTGGGTGGTCCCACCCCACCTGTCAAAGTTGGCACAAGGAAGTGGGGGAAGATACAGTTTTGGCCAACCAAAATTATTCCCTGCACCTAGACCAAATAATCAGACCAAATATTATAAGGCAACTTCCTGTGTTCCTATTGGACTCTGTTCTGCTCTGAATAACATTGCTGGGGGGCAACAGAGTCACACAAAAAAACCCCAGAATCTAAGAGGAAACAATTTGGGTTTTACAGACCAGTTCCAAGCCAGACTAGGGGGATACTATCCATCACTAGTTGAGATGGGAGTGCAGACTCTATACACACAATCTCTGACTCATCAAACTGCAGGTTCCACCATTAAAAAGGTAAAGGGACCCCTGACCATTAGGTCCAGTCGTGGCCGACTCTGGGATTGCGGCGCTCATCTCGCTTTATTGGCCAAGGGAGCCGGTGTACAGCTTCCGGGTCGTGTGGCCAGCATGACTAAGCCACTTCTGGCGAACAAGAGCAGCACACAGAAACGCCATTTACCTTCCCACTGGAGTGGTACCTATTTATCTACTTGCAATTTGACGTGCTTTCAAACCGCTAGGTTGGCAGGAGCTGGGAGCAAGCAACGGTAGCTTACCCAGTCACGGGGATTCAAACCGCCGACCTTCTGATCGGCAAGTCCTAGGCTCTGTGGTTTAACCCACAGCGCTACCCGCATCTCAGGTTCTGCCATTAGGCACATACAATTCGGTAGGCTCAGTTCCCAAAGAAGCAGTGACTGTTTGAAGGCCAGGGGTGGGAACATCAAGCTCAATCAGCTCCCTCTCCTATGCAATCTTCCAGACTGTGTGGAAAGGGATGGTGTGGGAGGCGATTCTGCTAGTATTTTGGGAACGGCGAAGAGAAAACTGGGGAGCAGATGAAGGATGTCGAGATCAAGCCTATAGTCTCTCTCTGTCTGTCTCATTTAATATTCCCATGTGTTTTCTTGCAGCTGAACTAATCTCAAACACAATTGTTTTGCCCCAGAACCTGAGCAAGACGCTGACATTTCAAAGAAGTGGACTGACTTGCCACCGCTAGTACATTATCACATAGCAAATGTAGTGAAACACTAAGGCGCCAGGGCAATTGTTAGCTGCTCCACGAAGCATGACATCAGAGGCCTGCTGATGCTATTTGATCTTCCAGTTTGTGTCTGGCTAATGCTCATGGCATTAAATATCACACAATTCACAGGGACGAGAGCAGAGCAAAACTCCATTGAGTAGACATTTCTGCAGAACTCAACTTCTCCCTGTTATTGACTCTCTGTCCAGAAGCTGGTGTGTGCTGCCTGGTACCCAAGTCACTTCCAGATGACCTGATTATTGACAATTCATCCTGTTTTGTTTGCACAAAGCTTTCAGGGAGGTGATGTGATGTCTGCTGCTCTTTGTTGAGCATTCATTTGGATTCCTTTGTGGGGAGGTTATACCACACGCAGGTCTCAATCTCTGAACACAATGCGTTCTCGGGAAATCATTTGCTAGGCAAGCGTTTGCATGACAAATGGACTGTTTCCCCTGATTCCTAAGGGGAAATTTCTAATACATTCCCAGTCATGGAATTTTCACCAGAGAAATGTTGGAGGGCATGCTGTCTGCATCCCTCAACTCTAACGGCAAAACCCTTACAGATCTCCATCAGCGGTTCAAGTCTAATGCCCCAGGCTAGAAGAACAACACCCCAGGCAAACGAAGAATTGGGATTTCTAAGGAAGTCTGTTAAAGCACACTCTTCCCCAGACAAACCACAAACCTCCGTTTTTCCACAGATGACAAAAAAACAGACGGCAGGCCTCTTAGTATTGATCAGTGCTGTGCTGAAAATTTCTCCTGCATTCTCTCCCCCCGCCCCTAATCCTGGCAAAAAACAACAACCCTGCATTCTCCATCAATTAATGAGAAAAGAAATTGAATTGAAAAATTAACAATGGGAAGAGAAAATTCAAGTGAAATTCTCATGGATTGGTTACAGGGGTTTCTTCGTGCTTAATAATAATGATAATGATGGTGATAATTTATTATTTATTTTCCCCAGCCACTCTGGGCGGCTCCCAACAGAATATTAAAAACGCGATAAAAATCAAATATTAAAAACTTGCCTAAACAGGGTTGCCTTCAGATGTCTTCTCAGTCAGATAGTTGTTTACTTCCTTGACATCTGATGGAAGGGCGTTCCACAGGGTAGGCGCCACTACCAAGAATGTCCTCTGCCTGGTTCCCTGTAACCTCACTTCTCACAGTGCAGGAACCACCAGAAGACCCTCGGAGTTGGACCTCAGTGTCTGTACTTACTTTACCTTTAAGGGCTCTTTTTGAGCATCCTTGCCTTCATTCTACACGTCATTTCATGGGTTGTCTGTACTCTGTGACCTTCCTGGGTGCCCACCCTTCAGTTAAAAGCCCACAGGTGGACATCATGACGCAACTCTTCCCACAGGGCCTTATTCATATCAGAAAATACAGACCTGGCCAATCACACGGGGCTTAAGCTTCCCAGTCCTATTACCTTCTGGCTGAAATAAACACATTCCCCAGGCAAGACCATACTGCATACTTTGGCAGAGAATGCTCCCATGTTTTCCCTTTTCTGTGCAGTTGCCATCATGGTAAAAAGTCACCACTTTTTACACAACATTCACAGGGCACATCACATTGCATTCCAATGTTTTGGAAATAATTCTTAGGGGTGGTTGGTTTTTTTTTTTACATTTCTGGCTATTTTGTGTGTGAGATCAAAAGCAACGATAACAGCAATCTGCCCAGTGTGGACAGGGAAAGCAAGCTGGACTTACCGTGCCTTTAAAGTTAAGCTCCTTTCCTTTGCATAACAGCTTGTTTTATTGCCCCCTGTTCATTTTCAACAAACAGCTTCTGAATTGCCCCAGTGTCAGTTTCCCTTGCCACAGAAGAAGGCTTTAATGAAAGCTTTTTGGCACTCATTGTCCGGCTGGTCTCACCCCCTGGGGAAAGCCTGTCCAAAACCTTCTGGCATTGGTCAATCACCGGCAGGCAGACCATCCACCCCAGCCATTCGCTAGATCACCACTGTGACACTGCCCACCATAGAAAGTGAACAGATCATTATTCCTCCCCCCCTTTTTTTTTAATGGAGAAATTGCTGTTTGTTATGCTCATTGCTGCTTGACAACAATGGAGGCCTCCAGGTCTTCAGCTGCTGCAAACCTTCCTCTTCGCTGTGGGAGAGAGAGATGGACTTGACATGTACCACAATTCACCATGCTCAAGCAGCCCTTCCTTTCACATGAAAACCTTTTCTCAAAAAGGCAACTCTGTGGTGTTGTTGTTGTTGTTGTGTGTGAAATAACGCTGTGATTTTCATAATGCTGAAATTGCCCTCTTTCCTAAAGATCCCCTGTACTGCTGCTCTTGCTTCCCCATTGTGGATTCTGTGAAGAACATCCTTGGAGATCATTTGTAGTTATAGCGATAGGGCTTCAAAGACCATTGGGAAAAGGTGTTCATATTAATCTGAAAGAGAGGGAGGCTGGGGAGCAAGAGGGAAGCATTCGCTGCACTCCCCTTTCATTTAAAGGAACGGTTTCCTACTTTGCCACCCAGTTCCTTATTTACGTTATTCAGATGCCTTCTTGTGTCATCAAAAGATTATTATTTTTCCTTACTGCCTTTGCTAACAGCTTGTTTCTGGCAACAAGGGACCAGAGGGGCTCTGAATAGAAGGTGCAGTTTGTATGCTTTGCTTCGGCAGGGCCTGAAACCAGGGGAACTTTTTATGAAGCTTTTGGATTTGTTTGTGCATATAAATGCTCTGCCTTTCTTTCCGCTAACAAATGGGCTTTCTAAACATTGCCTGTTGTTGCTAAGATGCAGGTGCGTCAGATGCAATTTCTGAAAAAAGACAAAGATGCTTGAACATCTGGTTATCTTCCATAGCTGCCTCCAGTGACCATGGAAATGAGATAAATAAAATTGGAAGGGGAGAGGCTGGCCACCATCATAGCTGCGTGTATTTCTTCTTCTTCTTCCTGTTTTCTTCACTTAAATGTTTTAGATAATTTCCTTTCCTTTTTAATGTTTGCGGGTCTGCAGAGAGAGAGAGTGGATATTTTGCCTATTGAAAAACATGGCTTTGAAGTACTTACACAGTGTTCTCAGCTTTAGCTTGTGCTGTAAGAGAGGAGACATTGTGGACCCTCTCACAATGAGCAAGGCCCAGCCTGTGAAGGTGAAATAACTGGACAGGACAACATTCTGGGATTTAAAAATTGGCCGCAACTTTATTGGTTTCAGATGTAGGTTGGACTTGGCTTAGGCCAAGGTGTGTATGCCTCACAGCACCCCTGGTGGATGACTGTGGCATGACAGGGTCAGGCCCAAGATTAATGGGTCCTCCGCAAGATGCAGGTCTACACGGATGACCCTCTCAGGCAGCTGAAGGAAGCGCTATGGCCCATCTTCTGCACACCTTGGTTTTTGGACAGAGACTTCCGACTAAGGCATGATGGAGGACAGCAACAACCGGGAAGAGATAGGACAGGAAGAAACATGACGGACAGAATAATTGTCACACACAGGAAGAATAAGGATATAGACTGAGTGCCTCACTTGTAGTTCCATAAATCATTTAATGTGCCAATACAAATGGAAGTTGTTAATGTTGCAGTTGTTGTTTAAGGGATTGTTATCTTGACTGGAATGTAATTGAAATTAATAAGATTTTGGAATGTAGAAATAAAGAAAATAATCAAACCATCAATTCTTCTGCTGTTTTCTGTAATGATGGCAAAAAGGTCTGCCAATCTGGTGGTGGTATATATGTTCCCCCATTGTAATCCTTGTTGCCTCAAGGTGCAGCATGGAGAGAAAATGTATATCCCAAAACATTTGGAAAAGGGGCATAGCTCAGTGATAAGTCACCAACAGAAGATCTCAGGTTCAATCCCTCACATCTCCATGTGGCATTGGGAAAGACCCTGGTCTGAGATGCTAGGCAGCTGTTGCCAACCAAAAGAAAAAGAGTTTGGATTTGATATCCCACTTTATCACTACCCAAAGGAGTTTCAAAGCAGCTAACATTCTCCTTTCCCATCCTCCCCCACAACAAACACTCTGTGAGGTGAGTGGGGCTGAGAGACTTCGGAGAAGTGTGACTAGCCCAAGGTCACCCAGCAGCTGCATGTGGAGGAGCGGAGACGCAAACCCGGTTCACCAGATTACGAGTCTACCACTCCTAAACACTACACCACAATGGCTCTCTCTCAGAAGAGATACTTTTGAGCTCTAAGGAATAATGCTCTAACTTGGTGTGAGAGTACTTCCTATGTCTGATAGCTCCCTGAACTGGATCCCACTCCTGTCTCCTTTAAGGTTGCCTCCAGACTGTCAGTATTTTACAGGAGGCAATCAACTGTACGCTAGTAATTTAAGTTTGTGCAATTAAAGTGGATTAAAGTGTTCTGTCACAGTAGCACAACAGATTCCCTTAAAAAACAACAACCTTTTTGTGTTGAGGGAAATTAACAAGAAGAAATACGTACACCGTTCGAGCAAACCAGTTCATTATTGTATAACCTCCCTGCAAACAATCAGAGCAAATGTTCAGTAAAGACCCAGCATAATCTAACCTCAACATAAGCTTTGTGCACGCGAATCAAGAACGCCCAGTAAACAGTGAATGACGACAACGTACCCCTTCTCCCTGCCTCGGTTTCCCCTTAGGGCTACAACTCCCTGCCTCACTTTCCCTCCCCAAGACTGTAATGTGTTCTTTCTTCCTCAGTTTCCAAACCCAAGAAAGGTTCACAATACTTGCCTATATGCCCTACCCACACAGACCGCCCTCTCTCCCACCCACAGCTTCCTCGAAAAGGACTCTCCTTCCTTTTTCCACTCTCTGGTTTCCCTTTCTCCATCTCTCACTTTCTCTCACCTGTGAGAAAAGTCATAAAGGGACCCCTGACAATTAGGTCCAGTAGCAGACGACTCTGGTGTTGCGATGCTCATCTCGCTTTACTGGCTGAGGGAGCTGGTGTGCAGCTTCCGGGTCATGTTGCCAGCATGACTAAGCCCTTCTGGTGAACCAGAGCAGCGCACGGAAATGCTGTTTACCTTCCCACCGGAACAGTACCTATTTATCTACTTGCACCCTGACGTGCTTTCGAACTGCTAGGTTGGCAGGAGCAGGGACCGGAGCAACGTGAGCTCACCCCGTCGTGGGGATTCGAACCACCGACCTTCTGATCGGCAAGTCCTAGGCTCTGTGGTGTAACCCACAGTGCCACCCGTGTCCAGAGAAAAGTCATACCTAGACCCTAAAATGTTCAGTGCGTGAATAATGTTTCTTGTGCACTTTCGTAGCCTAAACTTCAGGCTGAATGCTTGTAAGGACACGAATGCTAAACACAAAATGTAGTTGTCATCCTCAGAGTCCACATTCCTTTCTTGCTTGGGTGTTACACATTATTCAAAATTATGCAACATAACCACAGTTACTTTAGCCTTCCTGACCCCATATACTGGCACACACACTGATTTTTGCTTTCACGCTACACAGTTTCACAGAGGGAGAATGAGAATTGCATTCCGGGTAATCTTCCCATAAAGAAACATGTTTATTTAGGCTGGCAGTGTGGAGAGATGCTTTTAAAGTCACATCAGTGCCCCGCCACCTGTGGCAAGCTGCTTGTTTTTGCAACAGAAGAGTGCTAAATTTGTGGATGAGTGGCGGAAAAATTAATTAAAACTTGCTTTGGAAAACAAATGTGTCCTCCAAGTGTCTCAGGAAATGTATGGGCATCATCAAATTCATTAGCTGTATATAAAAAAAAAAAGCAGGAGGGAAGATTAAAAAAAAATCTTTTAAACTATAAATGATGCATGTGTGCATTCCCCCCCCCCTTAAGTTATTCAGATTCTCTTGGACCTTCCACACAGTTATAAGGCCCCTGGAGTGAGGCAAACATGAGCAACCATCTGTTATTTTTGCCTACAAAATGGCAACTTCTCTCTGCCTCCTGCCCCCCCCCCCACGCCGAATCTTTGATAGCAGTCAAGCAGTGCCATTGAGTGACTACCAGAATTTGGGGGGGGGGAGAGAAAGAGAGATCTATATAGATTCAGGCTCCCCCCCCCCACTCCTTCTCGCTCCCCCTGCTTGGTAAACAGCTGCCCCAAACCAAAAGAGTTAGCTACCTATTTACTTATTAAAAACAAATTTTGTCTTTTCCCCTTTTTATGATGCTCTCATTTAAATCACGGCAAATGAAAGGAAGTGGCAACTGGCTTGGGGAGGGGGATGAACGCAGGGAAGGGGGAGAGCAATTGAAAAGCCTCCTGAGGGAGCCTTTGTAGCGCCAAAGAGAGGTTCATTTTCTACAACCATCTGTCATGATCTACTTGGAGCACTCTTTTCCCTCTCTCTGTTTGTTTTCTATCCACAGTCCCACTCCCAAATATGTATTGATATGAGGGGGGGGAACCACTCTCATGGGGCATAGCGGACTCTCAAGAACTAATACCACAGCTATGGCAAACATGAACGAAGGCTGCGTACACGCCGTACATTTAAAGCACATCCCTCCCACCGCCCCCAAAGAATCCTGGGAACTGTAGTTCACCCCTCACAAAGCTATGGATTCCAGCACCTTTAACAAACTACCATTCCATGAATTCTTGAGGCGACAGGGGAGAGAGAAATGCGCATTAAACAAGTAGTTTTTGCATGTTCAGTTGTTGTGGTTTTCTTCTTTGAACTGTTGAACACTTAAAGTCTTGTTTGTTATACATTTAAAAATAAATAAAAATAAGTTGCTATGGGTGGAAGGTCTATTTAGACCCGTGCTTCCCAGTGTGGGGCACATGTCTCACAGGGGGGGCAATTTGATTTTGAAGGGGGGCAATTCGAGAATGAGTTTTAACAGTTAATGGCCTCTTAGGCTTCCTCCACGTGAAAAGTTCACTTTTTGAATACAGTGGTACCTTGGGTTAAGTACTTAATTCATTCCGGAGGTCCGTACTTAACCTGAAACTGTTCTTAACCTGAAGCACCACTTTAGCTAATGGGGCCTCCCGCTGCCACTGCGCCACCGGAGCACGATTTCTGTTCTCATCCTGAAGCAAAGTTCTTAACCTGAAGCACTATTTCTGGGTTAGTGGAGTCTGTAACCTGAAGCGTATGTAACCTGAAGCGCATGTAACCCGAGGTACCACTGTAATAAGAATTAGATGCTTAAGGGGGGCATGGCCGAAAAAAGGTTGGGAACCACTGATCTAGACCTATTAGTCCTTACATCTAAAGGTGGTGATATGACTCGAGTGCCAAATGAAGAGTCTGCCACGAAGCTCTCTCAGTGACCTTGGGCCGGTCACTCTTTTTCAGTCTAACCTACCTTACACGGTCAGACCTTCCAAGTCTATAATTCGAAGCATCCCTATTTTCCTAGAACTGTCCCGACTGACAGAAGCCGCCCCGGTTTCTGATTTGATCCCAGAATGTCCCGCTTTTCCTTAGGACATCCCTATTTTCACCGGAGAAATGTTGAAGGGTATGGAGTTAGGTGACCGCCGAGCCAAGGAGATAAGTAGCGATGTTGGAACCTATTAATTTGTTGGAAGCTGCCCAGAGTGGCTGGGGTGACCCAGTCAGATGGCTGGCATATAAATAAACAAATCATCATCACCTTTAGAAGACATCTGAATTATATAGCCCTGTATAAAAAAATGCTGAATGGTTTATTATGTTTTTCTGTATGTTGGAAGCCGTCCAGAGCGTCTGGGGCAGGGGTCAGCAAGGCTTACCAGACATGGGCCAGATCCCTCCCATGGAGATTCTCCATGGACTGGACCGACGCAGCATGACGCCAGAAATCACGTCTGCGCATGTCCGTTGGCGCCGGAAAATGCTTCTGCGCATGCCCAGATGCCGAAAATCACTCCTGCGCAGAAGCGATTTTCGGCATCTGGAGATGCGCAGAAGCAATTTCCGGAGCTGCAGAAGAGAGTCCCCATGCCACGGTGCACCGGTTTAGCGCAGTGTGCAGGGACTCGCCAAGTGGGCGGCTCGGTTCAGGGGCGGTTCTTGGGCCAGTTAAGCGACCCTCATAGGCTGCTTCCGGCCCATGGGCCTTAGGTTGCTGACTTCTGGTCTGGGGCAACCTAGTCAGGTGGGCTAGGGGTAAACTAATAAGGGCCGCCTTCAGATGTCTTCTAAAGGTTATATAGTTATTTATCTCCCTGGCTCGGGAGTCGCAGACCTCCATACCCTCCAACATTTGCCTGATGAAAATAGGGATGTCCTAAGAAAAAGCGGGACATTCGGAGATCAAATCAGAAACTGGGACGGCTTCTGTAAATCTGGGACTGTCCCTGGAAAATAGGGACACTTGGAGGGTCTGTTGTTATTCTCTAAAATATCGCAGTTGGGAGGAATCAGTTTTTCTTCGGCTTAACAGCTAATGCTGCTGCTGCTTCATTGGAGCATGGTTGCTTGCTTAAATGAACATTGCTGGCTTTTGGTGGCTGGTGGCTACTAGCTGTAATGTACTTCACCAGCAGGGACTGGAAAGAAACACTTTGCCAGCTAGTATATAACTAGGGAAGGCAGAAGTCTATTTATGCCAGGCTAGCAAGAATCAGGCATTGTCAAAGTCCAATGTGCTTCTGCTTTCAAAGCTAATGCTAGGAACCTGCCTATTCCCAAATATTACAAGCTTCCAATACTCTTGCCTCACAAGGAAATGGATACTGTAAAAGGTCGAGCCTTGTAAATTCCTACCACTCAGAGAAACTGAAAACAGCATAATACACTTTCCAAAGTCTGGAGTCTTGGCAAGCGAAAGCAATGCTTAAACATTGTGATAAATTTACATTTGTTTGTACCACATCAAACATCATAAATAAAAGCTTTTGTTGTAAAAACTGAAGTACAATTTGGTGTGCCTCACCTCTTCAGTTGTGCTATTAAATCATTTTTCCCTCTTTCCAGAGATACACATGTTGAGGCATAAGGAGCAAACTGTTGACAGATGGCGCTGAAACACCACAGTCCCATAACTGAGGTTTATTTTCACACAGCCTTGCCAGTTCGAAACCTAATTGCCAATAAAACAATGCTGTGATGGTGCCACATCTAATTCCGTCATATATTTCTCTAAAGCTACCCTGAAATCTACTAGCAAATCCTCATCTCCCAAACACTAGTGTTCCCTCCCATTTTCATTTAAAGGAAGGGCCATAAATCTAGGAGCAGGAATAATATTCTGAATGAGAACTTGTTCACTGGAGCCCCAAAATAACTCTTGTGTGGTTCTTGCTTGGGCCATTAGTAGGGTAGAACAATATTTGGCCTTGGCAAACACGTGTTTGTGAGTGCTTAACCCTTCCCTGCCTTCTGTTTCTCTCTTGTAGGTGCCCCCTGAGGCCGTTCCCCTCACCTAGTATCCATGTTTACTTCCATCTCAGAGCCCGACTGAGTGGAAACAGACTACAAAAGTGGCTGTGGAAGAAGGTGTTTATCAGGGAGAGTCGGTAGGGATGGGTTAAGCACACTCTCACACTGACCACTGATCCTTCCCTGCAAATGCCACTCGTTTCTGCATTACTATTATGAAGCCCACACTGGATTGGGAAAATCGTGTCTGCATTGTAACATGAAATTCAACCGGACCACCAGCTATTGTTCTACGTCACTGAATATCAGTTGCTAGAAACCACAGGAGCCAATAGTGCTCTTGTGCTCAGCTCCTGTTTATGGGTTTCCCACAGGAATCTGGTCGGCCACCGTGAGTTACTGGATGTTGGACTAGATGAGCCTTTGGCCTGATCCAGCAGGCTCTTCTTATGTCCCTACTCATTTGCAGAACAGATGCAGTTTGTTTCCTTTCATCTATGTGGATATTGGAGGGTGGTATCCAAATAAATGCCGTTTACCTTCCCGCCACAGTGGTACCTATTTATCTACTTGCACTGGCATGCTTTTGAACTGCTAGGTTGACAGGAGCTGGGACAGAGCAATGGGAGCTCACCCCTTTGCGCGTATTTGAACTGCCAACCTTCTGATTGGCAAGCCCAAGAGGCTCAGTGGTTTAGACCACAGCGCCACCCACATCCAAATAAACAGTTCTGCTACTGCAAACACTTTTGGTGTACAACAGAACTTCCTCTCCCTCCCAGCCTGCTGCACCCTTGAAATATATTCTGGGATTCCCTCCAGTCCTCCAGAGTTCAGTCAGACTACACAGGGAGAGGAGAGAGAGTGGGTTTTCTGTTGCGCAGCCCAAAGTGTTTGCGCAAGTAAAATTGCTCAGTTGGCTGACGCCTTATATCCTGTCCTTCAGCCAGCAAGGCTCCCTAAAATGAGGTGGTTCATTTTAGCAGGGAAGAGTGCTGCTGGGATATTTTAGTAACCTTTATTAACAGCACACCTTCTCTCTCAGAGCACCACTGCAGTTTTCCTGAGTCTTTCCAGTTTGAATGGAGAAGGTTTTGGGTGTGGAAAGTGCTAACTAGATTTCAGGGGAAGAGTAAAGATCAGCATCAGGAAAAAGGGAGGAAAGAGCAAGATGGGGAAGGAGCTTGAAGATATGCCCATCCAGTCTTGCAAATCATTCACTCCCATGTTTTCCCAAATCTGCTCCTGAGGGTTTGGGAACTGCCGCCACCCCATAGCAGTTGTGTGGGGAGAAGCAGGCAAAAGTCGTTGTGCTGATAGCTTGTTGAATACAACTGAAGCTGTCATGAAATGGAAGCGGCCATTCCTCATCCAAAGTTCCTGCTAACTGAATGGCAAACTAAACTGTTGGACTACACTGAAATGGCAAAACTGACCAGAAAGCTTAGGAACCAAGAGGATAAAAACTTTAAGAAAGAATGGGAAAATTTATAATTTATTTAGGAGACCACTTTAGGCAGATGAAAACATTAGCATTAATCTCACTTGTAATGTTACAAATACTATGGACAATAAGGATAGATATAAAATATAGATTATGATATAATATGCAATTGAAAATGTTGACATTAGGACCCACGGGGAGGATGGAAATGTATATGGTTTTGTTATAAATCTATATTTGAAAAATAAAATAAAAACGATTTAATAAACCACAAAGTACCTTCAGTCAAGCGCTCCATAGAAAAGGTTACATTAAAGTCTACAGTATAATCTAAGATTGAACTCCATAGATATCTTTGTAATGGCCAGTAGGATTTCATGTTGGAGGTGATATTTCCTTAAAATAAAGGAATTGAGACAACCAGACGAGATATTCAGATCAAGATGTCCGATCAACAGCTTATCCTTAACACAAAGAATATTACATTGGCTAATCCCTTTTGTAAAAATGGACTCACGCTTCAGTATTAGTACACACAAGTGAGATGGTATCTTCCATTGGATTAAATGGTGCTTGGGGTTGGTTTGGTACTGGGATTAGGTTTTTAAATTACATTAAACTCCTCTTCATCCCTAGAGTATGAGATCAAACTTGCTAGTGAGTCAGCTTCATTGTTTTCTAGTTGTGGAGTTTTATTAAGCCTCTTCCATAGTCATGGAGATAGCCAAGGTCAACTGCAAGCATGACATTCTGATGCCATGTATGATGTCATAAATGGGATAAGCTCCAAGTCTTGGCAAAAGGGAAGCAAGCTGACAGACAGAGGCTTCATGCTGTCGCGATGAGTCTTCGGTGCATTTTGCACCAGCCAAAGCTTCTGAACATATTTCAAGAGCATCTCTACACAAAGGGCACTGTGTCCATGAAGCTTTAAGCATGGGGAAAGCAAGAGGCTACGGGTATTAAAAGTGTCTGTGTAAGGTAGGAAGCATCTGAGAAAAGGCGTTAGAGATGGAAAAACCAATGCAAATGCCAGACATCACGAAGGCACATAATCCTGTTAAACATGAAGCAATTGGTCACTAGGGGGACCTTTAGTATGTGATCTTCTATTACTTGCTGCAGAATTTCTTTCTTTCTCGACTCAAAGGCCTCTTTCCCTTAACATGCTGGGCAACCCTGAGCGTTTGAAAGATTGAGTGTGAAATTTAGATGAACATTAGCACGATAACAAAATGTTTAATGGAGGAGAAAGACTATAGTGGGGTTACTGAGGTCTGCAGAAGAGTGGGGTGGGGTGGGAGATGAAGAGGATGTCAGAGAAAAGGAGGCTTTGACTTGCAGAAAAGACAGCCACTCATATCAACAGGTCAACCCATGTAGTGTTCAAGGACCCTGTCTTGAAACTGTTTGAGCAACGTCATGGGCAGGGGGCTTCCAGCTGCCCCACCTGGTGCCTTTGGAAGCCTGATAGGGGGACTGTGAGCAACATCATGAAAGAAGTGTTTCTGAGACCAAGGTGTGATTGTCCATCTCACTTCTTGTTTTGGCCATTGCCCAGGAGGTTTAATGTAATCTTGTTATATCTATACTGCTGAAATGTAATTTTTGGGGGGTATGTTGATATATTTGCTATTATGTCGTTGTTTTATTATGTTATTACAAAAGTGTTCTTGTGGTGGCTGATTTTGAGATGTACTACAGTGGAACTTTGGTTGTCCAACATAATCTGTTCCGGAAGACCATTCGACTTCCAAAATGTTTGACAACCGAGGCACAATTGCTAGTCAACAAAATCCATTGAAAAAATGGAGAAATGTGCCTCAGAAGCCGTTGGACTTCCGAGGCGCGTTCAAAAATGGAAGCATTCACTTCTGGGTTGTCGGCATTCTAAAGCCGAAGTGTTTGACTTCCAAAGCGTTTGACAGCTGAGGTTCCACTGTATATTCCTGCTTTCTGTGTTGCAAGCCACCTGGAGCATGATTCTTTTTGTGGAACAGTGGTATACAAAGAAAATAATTGTGGTGGTGGTGGTGGTGATTAACAGAAATATTTTAGCACAACTTCTCCAGGATAACTCCAGGGTAGAGGATTAGTTGAGTATTTTATTTCAGCAACCCCTTTCTTTTTTTAATAGTGAAATGTTTTGTGTTGACCCTTAGACCTTTTTCTGTTGGCTATTTAGCAAACAGACATATTAGAAGGGGCCTCCTCTCTCACAAACTCGCACATACACACCAAGCAATTCTTTACTTCATGTTCATTGTCACTCGTTTTTAATCCTATGCAGCAAGCCCCAAAACATCAGTGAGCTTCTGACAGCTTTAATTGGTTCAGCCAACAATGTGACTAGCAACCTGCCTGAACAAACCATGAATGGCATGAAGAAGACAACAATAAGCAGGGCCTGCTCTACTGTTCAGCAGAGTGAGGCATTCGCCTCAGGCGGCAGATGCTGGGAGGCCACAGTGACAGCCTGCCCAACATTTTCTCCTGATCCTCCTAGCCATTCCCACCTTTTGGAGATCAGAGGTGTGCCTTACACCTTCTAAACTAGCCTGCTGACTGCTATCCCATTGCCCAGTCAGCTTCTGTACATTTAGGGTTGCCATATTTCAAGAAGTGAAAACCAGGACACCCGAAAAGTCGTTGAGAACAATTTTTCAATTGATTTGATTGACAAAGTGCTGCCTTTCAGAAATCCCTCCTCCCCAACATCAGTTCCACCTTTGAAATTCTGGTAATGTCCAGGAAAATCTGGACATATGGCGATCCATGTGTGTGTGTGTGTGTGTGTGTGTGAGAGAGAGAGAGAGAGAGAGAGAGTGTGTGTCTTTTCCTCTGCCTAAGGCAGCAAAATGTATTGGGACAGCCCTGATAGTAAACACAGTGGTGACCTGGTTAGATATTAATATTCTGCTAGGCCAGTTTTGAGAATGTGCACTCTTCCTCATTATGAAAATACATTAATATCTTACTAGTCCAAACTGCTTGGAGGGGAGCATCCAAAATACCTAATGAGTCATGAATTCAAAAACAAACAAACAAACAGGAGTTCTGTTTATCTAGGCTTGCATTGACATGGTGGACCACTTGATGAATTTAGAGAATATGCAGGAGATTTCAGTTTGCCAGGGTTTGATCATGTGGATACTCTTATATTTTGCTTTCTCAGTCTTGGACAAAGGTGTAAAAAGCAAAAAAATAAAAAATAAATAAGTGTTCATAGAGGAAATAGTTTTGGAGTCAAGTGAGCCATTGGAAACGGGCCCTTTGAAGAGGCAGCCCTTCAAATAAGGGTTTTTATTTATTTTATTTTTAAGTGGATTTGAAGATTCCACCATAATGTTGCAAGGTGATGTCAAACAGGCTAATTTCTAAAAGATAATAATACAGCTATTAGAGCTTGGAAACCATACTGTCTCACCAGTAAGCCTATGTAATCCCAGGTATGTTGTTTTTCTTCTGTCCAAGTTGAACCCTGACCACTTGGGCTGCTCATGAAAGGCTCGATAAATCTGGTATTGCTGCCTGCTTGGGTCTGAAAAACAGGGAGCTTGTCAAGCCCTTGGCAGTTCAGAACACTTGACAGGTAAACAAGGCCATTTTGTATTGTTGCAAGTCTTTTCATGTGATATGCTGGTACCTCTTTTTTGTACGGTAGGGTCTCCACAATCTGAATGCAGCCAGCTACATTCTGGCAGTCATCCAGAACCACTCCAAAACAACAGAGATATTCTTGCGGTCCTCCAGAACCATGGAGATATTCTGGTAGTCTTCCAGAGCTACTTCTTAGCACATTTCATCGTCAAACTGCTAGAGATCTTCCAAAGCTAGCTGCTGTCACATGTTTGGTGTTCTCAGAAAACATGCCAACAAACATATTTGGGGGGGTCTGATCTTTCAAAAATGGTGGGGAAATGAGTGAAAGCTCTAGGTGGGTAGAGTCACTACTACATGGATGAACCTCAAGATCTTGTCTGCCATATAAAGGGCATTTTCAGTCTTCCCTGTTGTCCAGCAAGATTTAAAGTGCATTTTTTTGAAAACCATAATACAATGATTTTTGTTCTTCTACATATTAAGTATGTAATTGATGCACCTGTAGAATTGACCGTAAAATTGGGCAATTGGAAGTCATCCCCGTTGAGTATTATTGATGGGCCAATTATAATGGGTCAGTTATACTGCAGCAGTTAGTTTCATAAAAGGGCAAGAGACCCTCAGACAGGGAAAAAAGAAGTAGAAGTTCCAAGTTGTGCAATGTAAAGAAGTACTCCGGGTCCTTTGGGACAGGGATCACATAAAGCTCTGCAAATGAAATTATACTTGGACGCATAACATTTATAGCTCTTATCCCAGTTACAGATAATGCAACTCAAGAGTAATTATATTGGAAGTAAATGACCTGAGACTAATTTTGTTAAAAAAGCAAGATCAGCATCAATATTTTGTTGCAGACTAGGAGGGAGGGAGGGAATCAGTGCAAAGAACAGAAAGAGACTCTTGTGGATTCAAAGGCTGAGCCGAAGCAAGGGGACAGTGACAAAGCATGGAAAAGTTGAAACCTTACCAGTTAGATTTTTTATTGTGGAGGGATGGATGATGAGCGTAGGCCTCTGTTCCCCCACAATTGATTGGTGGAATTTCAGCAGCAACCTCTCTTTTTTAACCCATATTATTGTATTTTCACAATCTAGATTTCTTTCTTGTTGGCCAACTCCGCACGGCCCATTGACATATCAGAGCCATGAGAAACCGCCGTTGCTTTTCTCGCCGCATCTACGGCTCCAGTTGAAATTGGCTGTGTGTACTTCATGAGGGCTGGTGTGACTTCTGCGCATCAGAACAAGGCGACGTGATCTCAGACAATTGGACTGTTGCGCTAGGAGGATTCTAGGTCAGCTCTCATCAGGCACTGCCTGACCCCGGGTCTGTGCGAGGAGCTTAAACGTTTCAGAGGGATGACATGGAACAACGGCAGCTCAGCGAGCACAATGAAAAGCCGGCGGTCAAATCATGGCCCCAATTGAAGTCCGCAGCAAAGCTCCCATTGACTTCCACCGGGTGAGATGTTCACCTCAAGGCGCCGGGGGTTAACTGCCGGCTGTACGTTGATTAGACCTTCTATGGTTGATTTCCTCAGCTTGCCTGGAGGGATGATTTATGGCAGCTAGGCTGCTGCTCTTCATCTGGGTCTCAATTAAATCACATCAGAGGGGCAAACACCTCCTTGCCTCCATCTTGGTCAGAGCAGTAAATTTCCATGGCTCACTAACAGACCGATACAAAAGGATAATGTGGTAAGCTTAGACAGCGATGCCTGTCCTTTTTGAAGGTAGACTTGAAAAGACCAAAAATGATTGTCGTAATACATCATCGCTAAAGGTCTTCCCCCCCCCCCCAAGGATCTCCTGGTTTTCCTGTCCAACATCCTACATTTCTCTCCATTAGTGGGGTCATTACTTCTTCTTTTTAAAAAATAATTTTTATTTGATTTTACAAGTGTAGAATTCATATCCATATTTAGAGATTTCTCTGAATCTCCTGACTTCCCACCATCCCCTCCATGGGTCCTTTTGTCAACCTTTTCAACTGCATATTATTTCATAATCCATGTTTTATATCTCTCCATGTTGTCCATGATAATTACTACAAGTGTTATTAACATCCTGCTAATGTTTTCATCTGCTTGCAGTGATCTCCTAAATAAATTATAATTTTTCCGCATTCTTTATTGAAGTTTTTGTCGTCTTGGTTCCTGAGCTTTCCAGTCAGTTTTGCCATTTTGGTGTACTCCAACAGCTTGATTTGCCATTCCTCTCTGGTAGGGACTGTTTCTTCTTTCCGTCTCTGGGCTCATAGCATCTGTGCAGCTGTTGTTGCATACATAGAAAGTCTTTTCGGCTCCTACAATTCTTAATAAAAAAAAGCTTCTGGTTTTTTAAAATAAATGTTATTTTAAACATTTTTTCCATTCATTATATATCATTTCCCAAAATGCTTTTATTGCCTTACATGACCACCACATATGATAAAAGGTACCTTCTTTTTCTTTACATTTCCAGCAGGTATTTGTACTTGTTTTATACATTTTTGCTAGCTTACTAGGAGTCAAATACCACCGGTACATGATTTTCATATAATTTTCTTTCAGCGTACAACAAGACATGTTCATTAATTTCAATGTGTACGTAAAACTTAGTTGAATACCACCCACCTTTCCCCAGAGGTGTAAATGGTGATTATTTACTTATTTAGAGGAAAGAAAAAGGATTTGTAGAAAATTGGGAGCTCAGAAAATAAATATAGATGTGTTTTAGTGTGGCTATTAAGGGGGAATTAAAAAAACATCAAGAAAGGAGGCATGGGAAGTCAAGAAGAAAACGTGTAACAAAAAAAGAGAGGTGTGTGATTGGAGTTATGCAATAATTTGGAAGATTTAATAAAAATCATTACAAAAAAGAGAGACTACATTAAGATGGAAGGTGAGCCCACTTACTGCGCTTTTTGGCTCCAGGCACTGAAAATGAATCTTGTTCATATCTGCACACTCCTCCATTGTCTCCTGAGACAGACAGATGGCAACAACTAACCTACATAGCTCCATCCAAGGTTCTGTTTCTTGGTTATGCTAGAGTACGATGGAAAGCTGGAAGCTCACCTTTTTCCTTTTTATTTTGCAAGAGAGAGAGATTATATAGTTAAAGGGTTTAATTTGCCTCTTAAAGCAGGAACAGTTTTGAGGTATTGGCTGGGATCTGAAGAACTAACCCCTTGCTCAAAAACGGCTTTGGGTAGATCCGTCACATGTTGCTTTTGAAGCTGAATGAACTCTCCAAAGCCGCTTTTGATATACAGTGGTACCTCGGGTTACAAACACCTCAGGTTACAAACAGTTCAGGTTACAGGCTCCGCTAACCCGGAAGTAGTACCTCAGGTGAAGAACTTTACCACAGGATGAGAACAGAAATTGTGCGCCAGCGGCACAGCGGCAGTGGGAGGCCCCATTAGCTAAAGTGGTAGCTCAGGTTAAGAACGGACCGCTGGAACGAATTAAGTTCGTAACCAGAGGTACCACTGTATAACATATGGGTGACTGTTTTATAAGGGGAGATGGGTAAGAAACCCACTAATAGCCACATAAGTAAAGGAACTGGCAGTGACTTCTAATGCTGAGAATGTACACAGGGATCTGACTGAGACAACAGAAGCATCGTTTGGAACAAATCCTCAAAATTTCCATTTTCCAGTAGCTGGGAAAGCAGGAAATTCACATGTTGAAGGGGGTGGGGGGAAGAACAGCTCTGGCCAAGCTTTCCTTGTGTTTGAGGAAAGCAGAATTGACTGGGTGGGAGGGCAGGAAGGGTTGCCAGCAGTGACGTCTGTTGCCCATTGGTGCTCATTGGGTTTGGTAGGATGGAAGGCAAGGAGCCTACCAGTAGGTGGAGCCAGAGCCAACTAATTCTGCTTATGCCCCCATCCGCCTCCCTGACAGTTAGTGGGCCAATATCCTATTCACCCTAACAGACAAGGCTCCATTAGTTGCCCACTTCCAACCCCAATAAAGCACTTCTGCCTTTGACAGTAGGTATTTGTGCTCAGGCGCAGACAGAATCGGAGCTCCAAAACTGCAGAGACGTTTTAATGCAATTACTGGCTGACCAAATGATTTAGCCCCTGTGAAGGCCGGGCAGGCTTTAATGCTCTCGAGTGCATTCAAATCAGTCACTTCCTGGCTGTAATTTTTGCTTGTTATCCCTTGGCACTGGCCAAGTCAATCAATTCTTACATTCAGAGCCCACCGCTGCCATTGCCGCTGCTGCTGCCGCTGCTGCAGGATACAAAATAATGAAGAAAAATAGGTGGGGTGTTGAAGGAGGTGAGCCAGACCGAAGACACTATGATGTGGAATGAAAGTAAAAGCCGGATGAGTCGAAACCCCTCAGGGGTTTGCAAGTTAGAATGGCACAGCAATGTTCAAATCTGGATTCACATGATTCACATCCAAATGTGTGTGTGTGTGTGTGTGTGTGTGTGTGTGTGTGTGTGTGTGTGTGGAGTTGGGGGATGGTGGCAGTAGTTTTCTAACATTTACCATAAATATGAAAAGAGAGTTATCAAGAGGTGTTTCATTTAGACTACACTAGCCAGCAAGGCTATGGACTCCATATATGAACTGCTTTTCTGTGGAAGCACTGAGAAAGTGTGATGTGGTAAAATATCAAATTTTAGCACCACAGAATTTATGGGCAAGATCCATTGCAAGAAGCACTCAAGTTAATCCCAAGAGGAAAGTAAAGCAGTGACATATAGCGGGGGGAGGGGGGCACACAGGGGCGGTTGCTGCAGGCACAAAATTTTAACACTCAGTGCTTCCTCAGTACAGCTGCATGCTGGGATCTGTTGAAAAGGGTTTCTCCATGCAAACCAGGAAATGACCGCTCCAGACAACAAAATGACTCTTCTTTTATTATCTCTGAGGCTATCTCTTAGGCAGCTGAATGCACATGTGTTCTCTGTTTGTTTGTTTCCCCCTCCATGTGGCCCTGGGCCCTGGCAACCCACACTCTGCCACTGTAGTTAAGCACATGATAGGCAAGGCAATCCTAGCAGTGGTGCTCACCCAGCCTCTGGTCAGTCGTGGTGTAGCCTTATTAGAGTTCACCAATTGGGTCTGCGTTGCTCCGGGACAGGAGGAAGGAAGTCAAAATGACACCGAGGTTGTTTCAAAGAAAGAGTTTATTCTGCTCTCTGGATAGCAGAAGGCACTTGCGTGGTGAGTCCACAGCAAGTACAAAGAAATGACAGGTTTCATGCAGTTTATATATCCTCCAGGCACCCTCTCACTCCTCCCCTAGGAGCCCAACCATGACAGCATACGTACACAGGTTGACATCACATATGTTCCTGCTCTGGTACTCTCAACCATAAAGGGATCTTCCTTCCTGTACTTCTGACCATAAAGGGATATTCCTGTTCCTACTCCTATCTTGGAGCAAGAGGTCACTACTTCTGAGAACATGCTCTGGCGTTAGTCCCAGACTTGGGTCTCTGCATCATTTGTGTTCAGAACATAAGATATGTCTGTGTCTGTTCTACTGGTAGAGTCAAGGCCAGTCTTGCCGTCAAACTGATAAGGGAGAGAGCTGTGTTCTTGTTTTGCATTTGCTCAACGGCTGAAGTTTATGCATTTTAGCTAAGGAGAAATGGGGATTTTGGTGCAGTTTAAAAACTGCCTGCACAGTCAGTTTTTGGATTTTGGAAACCCATTCCTTCAGTGGCTCTGCTGTTTACCAGAAGGTTGAAGGGGAAGGTGTGGCAGTGGTGAGTTCAATGCACTGCAAACACATGGATGTAGCCAATCCAGGACTCCCGCTAGTGTGTTTGCACTGTGCCAACCTCACTGCAGCCTCACTCCCTCACCCTCCTCATAAGCAGCAGCAATGTGACTGACTGGAGGTCAGGTGAGCACTGCTGTCCCACCATGTCATCCACTACTGGGCAATCACATGGTCCCATTATGCTGGCAGCTGCCAATGTCACCAGAACATTAGCATAATGCAGTTGGGATCCTGGGCAGTCCCAGCAGCAAAGGTGGCAGCAAAATGGCACCGCTGCAAACCATGATGCAGCAAACCTTACAAACACTTTCCCAGCTTCCATGTCAATTGTCAGGAATGAGCCAGCTCCTAGTGGAACTTTACAGCCTGCTACAGAACAGAGAGGCTTAGATTGGATGCAGGCTGAGCAAAGAACACAGCAGTCAGTGGTGAATCCTCTGGACATTGGAATGCCAGTTGCCAAGGGAACAAATGAGAGTGGGCTGGAACACAGCCAAAGTTCTCAGGAAGCTAAAACAACCACAAACAGACACAGAGACAGTCTGTCAGAACAGAAAGAGGCTGGAGCTAATCCAATATGTTTGAAGAGTCAGAGAATGGGAGGGCTGCTAGATAGGAAGCAAAACAAGAGATGTAAGGGGCAATGGTTCAATATATTCTGTAGAAACCGGAAGGAGTCTTCAGAAGGGTCATCTTGAGTGATAATGCCGGTGGCTGCGTTAGAGCCGTCCGAAGCTATATGTTTGTTTTTGCAATAAATCCTTTTTTAATTAACTAAGCTTACTGTGTTATCAAGCTGGGAACCTGGACTCCTGACAGCAATGCTGTTGGCTCCCACCGGTCATACTGTCCTGTGCTGAAAACATTTCCATATGGATCCCTGATACTAGAGCTCCACTGGTGCAAGGAGTCAGTCAATATCCTATCCTTATTCAACCAGTCCGCATGGAGAATAGATTTGCACAGCAAGTACTTCCTGTTGTCACCAATGAGGGTTAAAGGTGCTTAATGTGACCAAAACTGGAATTGTGGAATTTGTGTTTTTGAAACGCGTCCTTTGCAGGAAATAACAACAACACACTACCAAATCCAAAATAGATCATTTAAAAGTTGGTAAATGGGTTGAATATTTTGTGTGATTGTCATCAATTTATTTGTAGCTATTCAACAGACTTGTAGCAAAGTCACTGACCCCCAAATAAACACCAGGCTCAGGCAGGAGCAGAGCCAGCCCAACACATTTTGCTGCCTGAAGCAAAAGAGAAGATGGAGCAATGCAACAATATTATCCACCACAGCTGGAACAATGGGGCAGCTTATGAAGTGCAGAAGTGGCTAGCTAGCCCATCGGGGCAATAACAGGAACACTGTTGCCAGATCACAGCCTCTGACACATGAGGCATTCTGCTTAATGGTCACACTAGAGGGAGGAAGAGGCCACTTGGTTTTATTCTGGGGAAGGTGCTTTTCAAGGGCTGCGCAGAGCAGCATCATTCAAAAGAGGAGCCTGAAGTATCAGTCACTTCTTTCAGAATGAGGAGAATAATGAAGAAAGAAGGGGAGGCAGATGGGGAAATGCCAGTATGAAGATTTATGCAACTCTAAGGTGATTAAGTAGCAATTATGAAAGCTGACTTGCAAATATTAGCATAAAATGTCCTTCCTGAAGTACTTAAATGCCTAAATGCACAAATCTCTTTGTGCATTCCACATTGGCCACAATATGTACACACATCTCAAATCCCAAATGTAAAATGTGGTCCCACTGCTAGTTTATAAGGACTGTCAGTCAGCCATGTTTATCTATTGGTAAGCAGATCCCTCCTCCAGCCCATTTCATAAATAATTGGGAGTAGTCAGGCCGATTTCCTGCATGCCCTCTAAATGTCGGAAAAGCAAATCTGGACGCCATATTAGTGACGACATCATTATTGCACATCAGAGCTTGGAAGCCACAACCTTTCCTAGGCCTTAATGCCAATGTGGCTCCCTCATTATTGCCCCATTGTGTTCCTTCTGTTTTCATGGATAGCCTGTGTACTCTTGGCTCCATGTATCCTTTGGAAGGACCTCTAAAGCCGCAGCTTCCCACTTCAGATGTCATGGGAAATGGCAGTATAAGAAATGGATTATTATTATTTTTGCTGAAGCTGGATGCACAAGGAGACGACAGGAGGGGTGAAGAGGAAACATGCAGGAATTGAGCTTGTTCCCAATGCCCAAAACAGGGTTTACTCTACTGAAATGGTTACATTTGGATTGGGCCTAGGACCGCCATAAATTCTTGCTGCTTTTGCCACAGGTTGTGCCACCCATGCAGCAAGCATTCTGCTCCTATTTTGATGTCATTGCAGTTGATGAGATGGATATTCCCTAACAGAAAAGCAGGGGAAATCCCACTGTAACGAGATCCATGCAAGCCCTCTGTTCACCACCTGCCTAGGCACACCTGTAAGATCAATATGTTAGGTGATGATTCTAACCACACTTATCTGCAAGCAAGTTCCGTTGCAATCTCTGTACAATTCAATGCTGTTCAATGTGCTGGTTCTCGTAACCAAAGTCCTTGAAGTGGCAGGGTTACTGGAAAGGATTCTCGTGGTTCATCTCTTCAGCAAGCTGAGGGGGGGAGCTAGTAGCTCTCTCTTCCTTCCCTCGCTGAGCATTCAACAAGGAACAAATATGAGTGGGGATGCGGAGCAGCAGCTTCCTGCTGGGCTATACTGTGGGGAGTTGCGGTCGAACTAATCGGATCCATTGCTTGCTTGACCTATTCACGATGTAGCACATCCCAAAGTAGAAAGTGTGGGATCTGGCAGAAGCAAGCCTGTTTGGAAGCTAGAATATGAATGGTCCAAGAATACTACCTTTCCCAGGGCTCAGACTTTCTCTGAAGAGGTTGTGCGTGTTTGTGGGTGGGTGGGGGGCAAATGACTCTCTCCTTCCTCCGCTATGTTCCGAGAACCCATGAGGGTAACAGATGTGTCCATCTCTGGACCTTCTTGCATGTTCCTCAAGAGCATGGATAGGGCTGTCTGATCCTCCTACAGGTAAGCTATAGGTGCATGCATAGGTGCCAATTCTAAAGGGCCCAGGTCCCTTCGGGGCCACCAATAAAATATTTGCCCCCTCCCAATGTTGAGGACAGTCAGGAGCAGAGGTGGTCAAACAAAGAGCCAAGTGTGGCGTGGCGTGGCGTGGCTTCCGTGGCTCCTTCTCCTGCCACAAAGGGAGGGAGAAGCATCAACAGGCCAGTGGCAGGAGGAGGAGGAGGAAGCCAAGTGCCCGAGAAGAGGAGTCATCGGCCACTGAAGTTGTGCCCCCACAGCATTTGGTACCACCCCCTGACTCCTCCTAGCATCCCGACATCACATGCATCATCAGCACCCCAAATCTTCTGCTCAAATCAGTGCCTCTGGAGCATGGTTCATTCTGACTTATTCTAAGGAACCCAAATCCTAATGAATCTATTGCATGGCTTTCTGCGAGTTACAGTTCATAGCTCAAAAAACTGAGCGATCCATTGTCAATTAGAAAATTAATCCATATGGCTTTGCCGTTGATACATTAATACTGTCAAATCCCAGCGCCATATTGATCTGCATGCTTAATTATCTTTTGTAAACAGAGCATCCAGTACCGACTTTTGAGTAAAGGATTATTGGAAAAGGTGAGAGATTTGTTGATACATTCTGAAGTCTGGAGCTCGGGGCGGTCTTTTAGACATATGTCAAGCTCAAGGGATAGCTGGTCCCTAAATGTCAGGTTAGCACAACCTTTGACTGAGCATGCTGAACACAACATCCTAGTCATGAACTGAAGCCGATTTGGTGTTTCTCAGCATCTCTGTTTGTATATTAGTTTGCTGAGTGGCACTTTGGCTTAGCTGGTCCCAACTTATATTAAGACAGTTCTTAATTCTCAGTTTTATTATGCTTCTGTCATTGCTAGCTAAAGGGGACTAACATTCATTGGAATAATCAAAACAAAAATGCAGCTGAAAATGCTTTTTTTAATAAAAAAAACTACTGCATTTTGTGATCTGTTTACATTAATATTTAATTTAAAGTAGTTTGAAGATTAATGCCTGCAATTCTTTCCCTTTCTTTTCTTTTTAAAGCTTTATTAACCAAAGATACTAGAGGATAGCATTTTGCCCGTTGCACTGTAGAAAACCGCGCCAAGGAGGAAAATGTGTTTGTGGCTGAAATCCTACAAAGCCATCCCTTTCTCATCCTCCGCCCCTCTCCTCCTTCCTAAATAATAATAATAACAAAACACCAATCCATGGGGTACTAACAGGGCTCTGATTAAATATTCTGTGTCATAATTTATGCAAAAGCAAATCCCAACAGGAATCAGGAGCTCTGAAAAATCTGTTGTGAAATAATTATCCTGAATGACATTGTCGAAATGGTCCACAAGGATGTTGTCAATAATACATTACACAAAATCGGTTGGAAATAAACCTTGAAAATTACATGATATTCCTGGAACCTTGAAAGAATTATCTGTAAACAAATTTAATCAGTTTGATGTTATGCATCCCACTCAACCTCTTATTATCTGATCATCTAGGTTTTAGAACGCTATGGGGAGTTGAATGACAATGAGCAGCGTCTTGTGAGAGATGACTTGCCGACGCTTGTGTGTGCTGGTTACTGAGCTACCTGATCACCTTTCTGACCTGCTTTTAATTTGCATTCCTGCCTTGTTGCTTGGATGCCTTTGGTGACACCCACTAATGGGGACATGGCTGTTTGTTTTACTCCCCTGACAAGAAGGTAGCTTGTTAGCCAAGGTGTGAACTTGCTCCTTTGCCTATGATTTGCAAAAGTGGTTACTGTACCTGATTTTGTCTGTTTGGCATTCTCTCTTTGTTTGCTTGTTTGCTTGAAACCAAGACCCAAATTCTACATTTCAGATTTAAATACCAGCACAACTCACCCAGCTGTTTTCAAAGGGTGGAGCAAAGTAAATATATTGTTATAGATCTTGGGGGGGTTGACAGAGTTTGGGGGTGCAGGGGCATTTATAATATGGTTACCAGATGTCCCCATTTCCTGGGGACAGTCCCCAGATTTACAAACCAGTCCCCTATCATTTCCACTATCATTCCGACTGAAGTTGAAAAGTGTCCCTGGATTCATTGAAAAAAATCTGGTAACCTTAACTTATAACTGCTAGAGCAAGTGAGTGTTAGAAATTAATAAGTGGTAGGATTTGGATAATATTTGACGTATTGAAGGGAAGATGCCAGGCCAGGCACCTGAGGTAGAAATGGCTAAGAATGACAAAAGATTCTGGAAGCAAGTCTTTAACACATCAGTGAAAACCATCAGGGGGACGAGATTCTTTGCCAGTGGACAGAATCGGGGGGGGGGGGAGTTCCTATGGTTACTGTGGATGGAGAAAGTTTAGGATTTCAGCTTCCAGGACTAGGAAAACAGGGGAGGGGGCAGGCTGTGCCCAAAGAAGGTGAAAGTGTTATGTTACACAAGGCTTGGGGCGGGGGGGTTGGGGTTGGGCAATGGTTCTTGGGAAGGAGAAAGGTGGAGCCAGAACTCCAGGCAGAGGCCATGCAAGGCAGAACCATATTGGCAGGCTGTGACAGAAACGAAGATTGTAATGCTCTGAACTCTCTCCAAAGTAGACAAAGTAAATATGTGAACAATATGGGACAGGGTGGAACAATATGGAATAGTATGGGATGCGGGTGGCGCTGTGGTCTAAACCACCGAGCCTCTTGGGCTTGCCGATCAGAAGGTCAGCGGTTCGAATCTCCATGACAGGGTGAGCTCCCATTGCTCTGTCCCAGCTCCTGCCAACCTAGAAGTTCAAAAGCATGCCAGTTCAAGTAGGTAAATAGGTACCACTGTGGCAGGAAGGTAAACGGCGTTTCCATGCGCTCTGGTTTTCATCACGTCCCGTTGCACCTGAAATGGTTTAGTCCTGCTGGCCACATGCCCCGGAAAGCTGTCTGTGGACTAACGCCGACTCCCTCATCCTGAAAATGAAATAAGCACCGCAACCCCATAGTCGCCTTTGACTGGAATTAAGCATCCAGGGGTCCTTTACCTTTTTTTACCTATGTGAACAATAAACCATTTCTCTTAAAGAAACCAGTCTCCACTGTGCCTTGGTTTCCCAATGGAAACATGACCAAGCAGGGTGCCAGCTCTACTCTAGGAAGCTCCCTGTGTGACTTAGAGCCCTGATTGTGACATCACGTGGAGAACATCAGCAAGTAAAGGAGGCTCTCTACATCAGACCTTTGCCATCACATTCATGCCAGGTGTAAACTGGGTAAAGCTCACATGCCAGAGGGGGTGGGGCTTGGCAGCACACTGCTTTTTACCCTCACATGTTTACTTACACATAAGTAAAAGGAAGACCCCAGCAGGGCTTTGTGTGTATGGTGTTCCCCCTTGGGTTGCTTGCCAGGCCTCCTGAGATCCCAGGAATATTTTTAGAAGGTGTGCAAAGTAAAAGATGTTTTGCTGTTTTTATTTTAACTACTTCTTTAGGTGTCTATCTTGTGAACCACCATGAGATCTTTCGAGGAAGGGTGATATATCAATCTAAATAAAATTTAAAATAATAAGTAATAAAGGAGGGCAGGGAGTGAGGAGGCAGGCTACTTTCTCAGAAAAATTAGGAGAGCAGTGCCTGTTTGCCTCATGTCTCAAGTTCTATAAACGCTAGAAACTGGCTCTTTTTAGAAGGAAAAAAGGAAAGCTGATGATTATGATTCCATACCCTCAAACATTTCTACGATGAAAATAATTCCATTCCATACTGATAATGATATTATTTATATCCTGCCCATCTGACTGGGTTGCCCCAGCCACTCTGAGTGGCTTCCAACATATATAAAAAACATAATAATACTATACAGGGCTGCCTTCAGATGTCTTCTAAAGGTTGTATCTCCTTGGCTCGGGGGTTCACATAACTCCATACCCTCCAACATTTCTCTGATGAAAATAGCGATGTCCTAAGGAAAAGCGGGACATCCCGGGATCAAATCAGAAAGTGGGGTGGCTTCTGTAAATCTGGGGCTGTCCTTGGAAAATAGGGGCACTTGGGGGGGTCTGTGGTTCATGGGGGTGCAAGGAGGACTGCCTCCCCAATGGGTACCCATTGGGCTGGGGAAACCCACTGAAATCCTAATACGTCAGGTCAGTCCTAAGTCTGGCTCTCAGTCCTTTCCGTCTTCAAATGTAAGCCCCCCCCCCAGCTGTTTCATTCAGTAGCTTTGTGAAATGGGAAAGGAGTGGGGCATGCAATCATTTCTACATCAGCAGGCAGACTTGCTGTGCTAATCCTTTTCTGAATCTAAACTGGGGAGTTCCACTGCAAAAAAAAAATTGCACGCATCTTAATTTAGATTTGGGGGAAATGGTGAAACACTTTCATTGATGGTAGGGCTGGGAAGGAATTTGGAATGGGAAGGAAAACTACATTATGCAAGCATTTGGGACCCATTCCTTGTGGGATGGGCAGATATCCTCTCATACCAAGCGTGGGTGGCTTTTGGTAATGGGTATTTTCACCTTTAGGCCTGGGGGCCGTGTGGTGACCTCCCTAACCAGCATGATGGTGTGCCAATGAGATGGCAGCCATCATTTAGATGTTGGCCCTGATGACATGGGAGCTGTAGTTGCACGGTCCTTGAACCCAAAAATTGGTTGCTGGGTTTCAAGGTGACTTTTTTTGTGAAATGCTACTTGTTCCACGCCCTAGATAGGCACACTTGTGTAGCCTCAAAGTGTGGATGAGATGGTGGCATCAGGAGGAGGGTTTGAGATCCGGTTCCTTCTCTAAGGGCAACACTTGCTTTGAGTCACAAGCAGGTGAAGTTTGTTGTCTCCATGTCCTGCTTATGGGCTTCTCATGGATATCTGGTTGGCTGCTTTGAAAACAGGATGCTAGACCAGACAGACCTTTGATCAGATCCAACAGGTTGCATGACGAGTTCCCACCTCCCTCCAGCGGAAATAAAGACACATGACGCAATTATCTAGGTTAATGGGCTAACTGGCCACAACTTTATGGGTTACAGGTAATGAGCGGTATTGGCTTAGGCATTGGTCCTAATTGACTATCCAGCTTCAGCCTGTCTGCTCAAAGTCCGGGAAGGGTTAACCACCAGTAGGGGGAGTCCTGCTGATGCACATCAACTAGGAACTCCCCCGGGATCACCACTCGGGGGCGTGCCTTAGGCCCTCACCTCCATAGGCTTTGGACAGGGCCATGCCCCCCGGAATGCTTTATCGGACTACCCTTCAATATGTGGGGGGAGGTGATTGCGCTTCCTCCCCCTTCCATCTATAAACAATACCCCTACCAATGCCTAACCGCCAATGCCAAGGAAGTTGTGATGCTATGAGGTAGGCGAAAAACCAAGTGGCTGGTGCCAATTTGCCAAGTGGAAAAAGTTCCTACTAGACCCATTAATGGCGACCAACCGAGGTCCATAGCAAGGTAATTGGAAACCTTAAAGGGAGGGAGGTTGGGAAACCGGAGCAGCTGAAGCGGTCGAAAGAGGGAGATCCCCGGCCGCTCCAGCGCTAAATAGGGCAGGCCACACACCCCAAGCCAGCCAATTGGCTGGCCAATGGGTGACGCGCCCAGGGATTCACTCAATCACATGGAGGCTGAGAGCCAGCCCCCGCGCACGTGGAGGGGGCGTGAAGCCCGCAACCCCACCTTCTCTCTAGCTCGGAAGTGGCTTTCCTTCTTATGGTCTTATGTATTGAGACACAAGCCCCAGTGAGTCCCAAGGGAAGCTTATAAGGCTACAGTGCAGACGCAAATCCTGGTTCAAATGCAGTTCCATTCCACTGAATAATCCTTATATCTTCCATGTTTTCTATAGCGCAGTCTCCTACTTAATGTTACGGAGAAATACATCTTTCCGTTTTCTGGGGTGCTTTTTCTTTTTCTAAGGACAAAATTGCAGTTATTTGCTAGGCCACTGCCTGGTTTTGTGGCTAAAAAGAGGTCTGCAAGGGGCGCCGGTATCAGATGAAGGACACTCATTATAAGGAAGGGCGACGCTGGGGCTAATTCTCATGTCATCTAGATAATGAAGGCAACTCGGCAGGCTCTGCCCTTTGCCTGCCCCATCTCCGTCCCCAAGACCATGCTAGATAAAGGCAATAAAGCAAGATAATAACCCAGGAACCCGTTTGCCAACCTGTGGTCACCTACAGATTTAAGAAGAGGGAGGATGAAAGCTGGGCTAACGTCCTCCTTTCTTACAAGACTTGAGAGGTACCTTTTGCCGTTAACAGCAGAGGATAATGAACAAATGCAGCAGGGACATTGGTTTCCTTTCTTTCTTTTCAACATATTTTATTACCTTTATTGGCACACACCTCTCTAACATCTGCATACACGCTGATCCCACAAGCCCAAAGGTTAGAGGAAAAGAGTCGCATCCACAAAACAGATTGCTGGTAGTCCTTGGTTCTGTCATGCAGTTGGGTGAATCAACCCCTTTCCAGGTGGCACCGGATGTTGGGAGTCTGGTAAATACGTTGCAGAGATGTGCGGAAAGAAAGAGTCTGATAAGACTGCTGGTAGGAAGGATGAAGAAAGCTGAAGGTGTATCACTCATAGCTGGGGGAGAAAAGCCATTCCAAGTGTAGGTTCTGCCTGCTTCTTGGGAGAAAAGCAATGACAAACCTAGACAGCATCTTAAAAAGCAGAGACATCACCTTGCCAACAAAGGTCCATATAGTTAAAGCTATGGTTTTCCCAGTAGTGATGTATGGAAGTGAGAGCTGGACCATAAAGAAGGCTGATCACCCATTAGAGTTGATGTTTTTGAATTATGGTGCTGGGGAGGAGACTCTTGAGAGTCCCATGGACTGCAAGAAGATCAAACCTATCCATTCTTAAGGAAATCAGCCCTGAGTGCTCACTGGAAGGACAGATCCTGAAGCTGAGGCTCCAATACTTTGGCCACCTCGTGAGAAGAGAAGACTCCCTGGAAAAGACCCTGATGCTGGAAAAGATTGAGGGCACAAGGAGAAGGGGACAACAGAGGACGAGATGGTTGGATAGTGTTTTCGAAGCTACCAGCATGAGTTTAACCAAACTGCAGGAGGCAGTGGAAGACAGGAGTGCCTGGCGTGCTCTGGTCCATGGGGTCACAAAGAGTCGGACATGACTAAACGACTAAACAACAACAACAACAAGCTGGAGCAAAGAAGCCAGCACAGTTGCATGGAAACTCACACTTGGACTAACTTGGAGGGGAAGCAGGAAGGAACAGAGAAAGAATAAGAGGGGGAAATAGGTTTGAACTTTCATAAAGTCATAGAGTTGGAAGAGACCACAAGGGTTCCTGCAATGCAGGAATCTCTTTGCCCAACGTGGGGCTTGAACCCAAGATCCCTGAGATTAAGAGTCCATTGCCCTACTGACTGAGCCTCTTTTATCGCTGCTGCCGCTCTTGGGGGAGCTGCTTCACTTCTGATCCCATTCATTCGTAGAGGAGGTTGACAAGGACACCCTGAGCCTTGCCAATGCCTCAGTCCCTGTCACTGAGATCTTTCTGGGAGGGGTGCCCGACATGTCTCTCTTTTGCTCTGCGCTGGTGGCAGAAGGGAGGCTACACCTTGTAATCATCATACCCTATTTTTGAGCCTTTTCCTCTCGGCCTAATCTCACACTCACACAGCAGGAAGAACGGGAGGCGAAGTGGCTCCTTCCCTAGGAATGCAGCTCGGTTTCAAGTTGCTGATTTGGTTCTTTTCTTCTCCTTCTCAGAGTTCATGCTGAGGCTGTGCCGGTAGCACCCGCCGTAGCCGTTCGAGCTCGCTGGCCCAGTGGGACTAATTACTGCATTTACAGTAAAACATGCAAGGAAATGTATCTCCCTATCTCTGCATAGCCAAGATTACTGGAGGATAACCTACTACATTACACAGATTAATACTCCAGTGAGTAAATTAATCCTCAGAATTTCACTCACTCCTTGTGGCTTATAAATTTTAATTGGCTCTAAACTGCCACATGAATTTATGTGAATGTCTATTGATGCAGTGGAAGAGATCAGAAATTACTCTATCAGCCTTCGAACCTTCAGGATAAGAGAGCAGGCTACGCTGAGACCAATTTACAAACATATATTAAATGTCCGTAAGGTGGGGATTCAAAACTTTTACATATTACATAAATCTCAGAATTAAGAGGAACAAAAGCGCTGCAGAGAGGAAGACAAAGGCTGCAATTTAAATGGACATATTTGCTCATTGTAGCTATGCACGGGTGTCTCCCATCAGCACATCGCCATAACTGAGTCAGTGATCTCAATTACCTCTTGATTGCTTAGATGGCTAAAAAAAATTAAATCAATACAGGATAAGTTTACCAACAGATATTAGACAGGAAAGCTAAACAGAGTATCTCTGTTCAGAGGCAGCATCTGGATGAGCTGAGTGAAATTTAGGGATAGAGAACTCGTGGTCCTCCAGAGCTGGCCAATGTTAGGGGTGGGGGAGCCAACAGCATATGAGGGGCCACCAGTTCCCCATTCCTAGTGCAGTTTATCTCTCTCCAGTGGGGGCAGGTAGCTCAGATGGCCAATGCAGAGCCACACTCTCCTTTCTCTCTGGGAGAAGGGAGTGTTGTCCCATACCCAAAGGCCTGGCTGTTAAGTTGTGGGTGAACATATCAGATGACACAGTGATTCTTCAAACAGCTCTTGTTTATTCACAGGCCAGAACAGAACTGAACTGAAGGGCTCAGCCAGCCTGCTTATATAGAGCTCCAGAACAGTGTAATTGTAACAATTTTCTGTAACTATCCAATCACTGAACGTCACTTTCGATCCCTTATTTGCATACGAGGACCTGAACTATCTACAGTATCCCCCTGCTGGCCCAGGGTGAGAACTTCAGTACATAACACTGGCCCTGGCACGGCTTGTCTCCCCGCAGGGCATGTCATGGGGGCACCTGGCTGCACCCTCTTGTGCCCTCGGAATCACATGCCCAGGGCCGCCACCCCCACAGCCTCAGGCATGCTACACCAGTGCTCAGAGAATCTCACTATTCCAACGAAAGAAAGTTCTTAGACTTGAAGTCAGGGAGAACAGTTTGGAAACCATTCGTTTCTGTTGAACATAGAGGAGTCATGGTTCTCTGTACGCTCCCCCAATCCATTATTTCCTTCTCCTCTCTTCATCCTCATTCACCTGTTCATCCTATGGCCCGCCAAGCCAAACCAGCTTTCTATGGTGCCCTGTCAGGTGCCCGGCAATCCCCTATTCTTGCAATTCCAGGCAGACAACAAAACCAGCAGGTTTCACAAGACCCCTGGGGGCTGCCAAAGAGCATATGGCCAGAGAACCACATTCAGCTTGAAGGGTCAGGTGTTGCGAAAGCCCATTGGAAGAGATGAAAGACAATGGGTTGTTGTCACTGGATTTTGTGCCAAGATCTCCCTTGGAATCTATGGGGGAAGATTTCAGTTGCTACTCATCAGCTTGTTTGAGGTGTGGGTTTTTTATTATTTAAAAAAGCTGCTAAATCAGGGTGATTTTATGGGAAGGAGGCAGTCAGCACGGGGAGAGGAAGAAGAAGCCTCTTGGATCTGAACAATGTAACTGCTTTGGACTTTGGAAGAGAAGGAAAAGAGTGATGGGGTTGATGTTCGTGTTTACTGGAATTGCGCAGACAACCAAGATTATTTGGTTCATTTCTAACTTTAAAAGCTGAGGGTCTTAATTAGTTAGATTAGAATGGCTCATTGACTCTGGTGAGCTTATGATAGGCTATCAAGCAAACTGCTGGAGACCTTCAGTTGCAAGAAAGGGGTCTTGCTTTTTCTTCTCTGCATCACTTTTCTCATCCACTCTAGAAAGATCACCCAGTGCCATCTGTCGGGGCTTGGAACAGGTTCAGATCAAATAGCCAATGCCTTGTGCATGAAGGATGCCAGCTGGAAGAATGAAGAAAGCATAGCATCATTTGGGCAAGACTAACCTTTGAACGACACCTTTGGGATACTTACCTGGAAGGAAGGTCTCATCTCTTGTTTAACTAGCCCTGCTCCATCCTCAGCAGTCCCCCTTTTCTCAATGAGTGTCTACCCCCATCACTACCATGGCTTGCAGCTGCCAGGCCTACTGTTGCTGCCTTTAGAGCACATTTGAAGCACACTCTTCCCTCAAACTGTCATTTGTTAAGGGTTGCTGGGAACTGTAATTCTGTGAGGGGTAAATTACAATGCCTGAAATTCATCAAGGGAGTTTGTGGTTCACCTCAGGTGTCAAAATGTCTCGGGCCGGCCCTGACTCTCACTGTTGCTGCTGGATGGATTGGTGAGGGTTAGGAGTCCCACAACCTCTGGAGGGCCGCAACCCTGCTCTAAGACATACACAAAAGGCCCTTGAACTTCAAGAGAAGTTTTAACTTTCTGGGGTTCACTGGGTGTTACAGATAACTACGTGTAACTGAGCCTAAGTGCCTTTGTTTCCTTGTAAGTAAGATAAAATAAAATAAAAAGCTTTGGGAAGTGGGGCTTTGAGTGTGAAAGTGTCAGGGGAGGTGGTGCCTTGGTTTCCCCAACTCAGTTAATCCAAGCACTTTTTACTACAGACAAATGTTGTGGTCTTCAGGTTTTAATGCCAGCCATGGAATCTCCCAGTGCCTTGTTTTGCAGGCCTTGCATTTATTGTTTCCAAAGCAAGTAAGAACGTTTTTTACTCTTTAGTCAGAGATATATAGTCTGAACTCTTAATGTCACCTTAATGTTATTTGTCTGGGCCTAAAGAGCTGAACTCTGAATTGATGGGGTTTTCATTTCCTCTTACTGAGATATAATTAATGCTTCCTGAAACCAGTCAGGCTCAGGATATTTTAATTCAATTGTAACTATGCAAGGCTCTCTACAATTAACTCCACGAAGCAAGTGGGTGCATTACTGCTCCATTTTAAAATAAAGGTGCAGAATTACTATAAAAGAGGGAGCTTCACAGACAGAACGGGTGGTGCCAGTTGACCTAGCGGGAAGACATGCTTCAGAAAAGCTGGGAGCCTCACAACACCAGCTATCTTTACAGCTCTAGCAGTGATTAGAGATAAATGAATCTGCCAGTTTTGGTTTCTCCTGGTTTCTCTTTTTTTTCCCCCAACCGTAAACTCAATTTGCCACATTTCCACATCCGTTTGCTAGAAAAAGAAAGCTGTGGTGAGAAAAATTGTCAGCGTATTCTCATCCTAATACATGCAATTGTTTTCTTACTCCATGTATTTTTACCTAATACGTGCATGTTTGCAAGCTGTTTTCCCATATGTAATGCACTTCTGCATATTATTTTCACAAAGGTATGCATTTGATAAGTTTTAAAATGGTCTTCTTGCAAACTCTCCAAAGGTCAGGTTCATGTGCTTTCCCATACACCAGTCAGAAAATTTAGCTTTGTGATAAAAATGCCTAGCTATTTGGTATAGGCACTCAAGAATGGCTGGTGAGAGCCATGTGGCTGAGCTGGAGCAAGTAGCACAGACCTGTTCAGTAGCTGGAGCAAGTAGCTCAGACGCTGAATTATAAGGTAAACTGAATACAATAGGCTTGATTACCTATATCCTCCCAAGGCGAGGAAAAGTGACAAAGCTAAGCCTGGTAGAACAGCTTACTCTATGGTGTTAACCCCTTCATGCATTAATTAGACTTATGTAGGTTATATGAGGCTGGTTGTCCCACAGGAAGAGCGAGTGACTAGGCAGTGGCAAGAGGAAGAATGTAAGGTCATAAGAACAGCCTTCTGGCTTTGGCCAATGCCCCATCTAGTCTAGCATCCTGCTCTCACAGTGGCCAACCAGACACCTGTGGGAAAGCAAGGAGAAGGAAGAAGTGGACCCACCCAGGTTTGGGGGTCCACCAAGATCATTTTGCCCAAACACCTTCACAAAAGATCCTGAAACTAACACTGACTATACATAAGCAGACCAAAGGGAGCAGGAGTCCCACCCATCCATCTGGGAGAACTGAAGTACTCTGGGCTGCTTCTGTTTCCTGCTCGACTGGTTGACCAACTCCAAGTCCATCCCTGGTGGGAGAAGAAAGCTAACATTTTTACTGGGAGGGTTTCTCACTTTCTTCCATTTTTGTGACTTATGAGGCACACAGCCGTGCGATAGAAATCTCATCGCTTACCCTTATCTAAAGGATATCCTCTAATTTGATAGGAAAGTGCAGGAGTGTTTTGAAAAATAGATCTCAGCACAATTTACTGCAGATGCCCTTCAAGCCTCTGCCGGAGGAATCATTTATCAAATATGCGAGAACATGTCACAGCAAGGATTTCTGAGCCTTATCCTAAATTGCGCTTCATATATGGATTAATGAATGAAGTAATAAATCAGGAAAGATTGCTGGGAGCTCTTGGTTCACCGGCTCTTGTGGCTTCCTTTCGCAACATCCTCTCCTGCAAGGCAGCGAGGCAGAAGGTGCTGGGAGTGAGAGGGCTGAAATGTATCGGGTTTCCTCTTCGTACTGTATATCGCCAGTCCTGCTGGCCCTTTCTCTTTGTCTGAAGATCAAGGTAACACTTGAGTAGCCGTGAGACTGGTCTGGAGCAGGGCTGGATTTAGGTTTGATGAAGCCCTAAGCTACTGAAGGAAATGGGGCCCTTTATATGTCCAGCTGTCCTTTGTCAACAACAAATTGTCGCAGTTTTTTTGTGTTGAATATATGCTATATGGTAATAGGTATCTAAAGCCATTTGCAACCAGTCCATGCAGAATGTAGGCACCCTGTACAGTGGTACCTCGGGTTACATACGCTTCAGGTTACATACGCTTCAGGTTACAGACTCCGCTAACACAGAAATAGTGCTTCAAGTTAAAAACTTTGCTTCAAGATGAGAACAGAAATTGTGCTCAGGCGGAACAGCAGCAGCAGGAGGCCCCATTAGCTAAAGTGGTGCTTCAGGTTAAGAACAGTTTCAGGTTAAGTACGGACCTCTGGAACAAATTAAGTACTTAACCCGAGGTACCACTGTATATAGAAATGAGCAAACCAGTGATATTTTAGGAAGCAGGCTAGCAGGCAAGGCCCATGGCTTACATCATAGAAGCCCACACAGCACAAAACACTGTTGCTGTATGTAGGTTTTATTTTATTTGAATAAATATTTATTTGAACCTAAAGGCAGCTGTCCCTCAAAATTTGCACTTTTCTGAATTTTTCACTGCAGTTCTCTAGCTAAGTAATACATACAAAAATACATATGTACTGCAGTGAAAATTTGCACTTTTCTGAATTTTTCACTGCAGTTCTCTAGCTAAGTAATACATACAAAAATACATATGTACTGCAGTGAAGTGTGCATAAAATGTTGCTGGAAATATTGCACAATATCATTGTTTTGCAAAAATGTTTGTGTTGGGCAGAATTGCACACGTGTATTAGGAGAAATTCACACTGAAAAAAGCTGATTTATTGGCATTTTCTTTTCTTTTTTAAAGACTCTCTAGCTGATATGGAAATGTGAAGGAGTGAAGTCCTGAACTTAAGTGAGGAAAAACAAGGAACTGAAGAAAACCAAGACAGAGATTCACACTTTCCTAGCTGCCTGAGGTAAACTTGATGGCTGAACAGAGATACATCATTTTTATTCACTACACCACACTTTCGAAGACAATGCAGAATGACAGCTTATGGGAGGCTGCTCCAAAGGATAGGTGCCTGATTCCACTATCATATGGAATGGAACTGCTGATGAGATATTATCTGCTGGAGGCCCAGGAAGGCAGCCATGATCCAAACCCCCAGCCAGCGGTTCTTAACCTCTGGGTCCCCAGATGGTGTTGGACTACAACTCCCATCATCCCTGAGCTCTGGCCTTGCTAGCTAGGAATGATGGGAGTTGCAGTCCAACAACATCTGGGGACCCACAGGTTGAGAACCGCTGCGGGCCCTAGCCAAAGCCAGGAGCTATACAAAGGAGTTTGGAAGCACTTGATCCAGTGGCGTAGTGTGGGTTGTCAGCACCCGGGGCAAGGCAAGTAATTTGCACCCCCTAACCCGTGGATTTGCGCCCCCTAACCCTAACCCCCAGATGTTGTGCCCGGTGCGGCTGGCCCCCCCTGCACCCCCCACGCTATGCCACTGACTTGATCCCTCAAGAAGTTAAAACCAAAGCTGCTAAATTACTTTGATTTACTCCTCTGTGTTTACGTGGCCCCTCTTTGCGTGCAGTAATTTAGACCTTGGAAGGAAGCAAAGGCAATGTTACAACCATAAAAAAAAAATAATACACTGGACTTGGTAGTTGTCTGGGACTTAACTAGTCCTGAGTCTAAAAACCAATGCTTTTGTCTAAAGTTAGCTTTGCTGGTGTGGCATTGATCAAGCTGTTTAGAAATAGTAAGAACATGGAAGTCATGATGTTTTATTTATTAATTATTATTTTACCCTTCCCTTCCTCTCAAAAGAGCCCAGGGCAAAATATAATCATCATCATCGTCATCATCATGTGGTTATTTTGAAGATGGAGAGCACTGTGGAGGCATTTCCAATAGTCAATATCAGGGGACCATATGCTGTTTCTATGGAAATTGCTTGTGAGCTGGCGGGCGGATCATTACCTAGCTGCTAAGGGTGTGCAAAATCCCACAACTCTGCCCCAAGCACCAGACAGGTTTTGTTTTCCTCCCTCTCTCTCTCTCTCTCTCTCTCTCTCTCTCATTTGCATCCCTTCTCTTTTATCCGCATGTAAACAGGAGCGCCCTGTTCTGACAGGTTGTCACCAGCCTCATCTTTATCCTGAGGGCTACTACTGTGAAGTACAACTGCTCCCGACAGTCCCTTTCATCTTGTCTACACAGAGTTAAGGAAGAGGCTGAAAGATTTCACCGCGAGAAGCATGTAAAGCCCACTTTAGCATTAATGCGACAACCCTGGAAGAAGCGGAATGAGAAAGCCCCCAAGTGTGGCATCCGTCGCGGGAGCCTTAAATTTGTCACAAAACAGGCTGCCTCCACACTTAATGCCGCACGTCTCCAAAGGGCTTGGTTATCATATCAAGTGTTTGTTTTGTTCCCTCAGCTCGTCTGTGTTTGTTGTGAGGCAAGGAAAGGTGAAGAAGAAAACTCCTCGAGGAACGGCAGAGGAGCCAAATAAACATCCTTTTAAAGTATTCCCACCCACCTCACCTTGCATCGTCGAAGCTTCATAATCTGGGCTCAGGGAGGCTAGAAATCAAGATTGCCACAGTTCCCCCACTTCTGTTGCCTCCTGCAGAAGGAACACAGCTTGGTCATAATTTAAAATCAGAGATACCATAGGTTTAGCTGCCTGGTATTTGTTCCAGGGTTGCTTTGTTAACATTATGAGAGTTCCTAGTCCTCATTGTCGTTGTGGAGCATCTGAGTAGGTTTCCATCCTGGCTGCGGGCTTTCTGTCCCCAACTAGCTCGGGGCATTTTCAGAAGCGACAATGGGAGCACTTACTGTCACAGAGCGTTTGTAAAGGTGGTTAATGGCAAGATGGCACGCGAGAGAAATCCATAAATCAAATCATTCCAGTCCAGTGCATGGCCTGAAGGACCCATGAAGCATCACCTCCTGCTGAACCTGGAGAAGAGACCACCTTGGATCATTCATGCTCCCTGCCTTGAGCTCTATTAAGGAAAGGTGGGCTAGAATCGATAAAAAGAATAACCAAAGTAGCTTTTTGCTTTAACCATCACATTAAATTGCTTCAGAGGAGGTTGTTGGCGGTGGGGGTCAAACCAAGGCACATTTAGCTTAGCTGGATCAACCATGAAAGGAATAAGATTATAGGAGGATCTGGAATGCAAAGGGCAACCAGGCAAGGACTGTTAATAATCTGTGCATGCCATCAGTGTGTAGAAGGAGACTCACACTCCCAGTGGCCCTGCACCTCCACATGCAGGTGTTACCTTCAGACAGTCTTCCATGTGTTCAGAGTAAGTGCAGAGAACAGAGTGGGTCCAGGTTTCTTCATCCCAACCCCGATATCCAGCCCTATCCATGCATTCCATGTGACATCTGCAAAGGGTTTCACACATAGGACAGGACACACACATAAACTCCTCTCTCTGCAGTGTTGTACCCAAGCAGGGCCAGATTTAGGTCTGATGTGGCCCTAAGCTACTGAGGGTAACGGGGCCCCTTATATGTCCAGCTGTCCTTTGTCAACAACGAATTGTCACTGTTTTTTGTGTTGAATATATGCTATATGGTAATTTATGGAACTAATGGGCATCTAAAGCCATTTGCACTTAACAAAATATGTATAGTATTTTATCAAAGTAATTGTTGAAAAGTCCCGTTGCTCAGTCCCTGCTCCTGCCAACCTAGCAGTTCAAAAGCACGTCAAAGTGCAAGTAGATAAATAGGTACCACTCCGGCGGGAAGGTAAACGGCATTTCTGTGCACTGCTCTGGTTCGCCAGAAGCGGCTTTGTCATGCTGGCCACATGACCTGGAAGCTCTCGATAAAGCGAGATGAGCGCCGCAATCCCAGAGTCGGTCACGACTGGACCTAATGGTCAGGGGTCCCTTTACCTTTACCTTTTACCATGCAGAATGTAGGCACCCTATATATAGAAATGAGCAAACCAGTGATATTTTAGGGAGCAGGCTAGCAGGCGGGACCCATTTCTTACATCATAGGAACTACACAACACAAAACACTGTTGCTGTATGTAGGTTTTGTTTTATTTGTTTTTTATCTTATATTTTGGAAATGTACATCCAGGGTTTTTTTCCTTTAATTTTTTAGAGGGGCCCCAAGGGAGTGGGGCCCTAAGTTATAGCTTGTTTAGCTTATACGTAAATCCGTCACTGTACCCAAGCATGGATGGTAAAGGGCAAGGCAGGTGGAGCTGATGGGAAGGGTAGGGGAGACGTGTTTGCATCATGTTATGTTGCTTTGCCCGGCCCAAATCCAACAGATGAACCACAACACAGCAATCTTTCAAACCTAGCCCTTCTCCGGATTTTGCAAAGAGCAGTTCTCCATCCAAAATATGTGAACGGGGGGGGGAGCACATGTAAGGTGAAAGCGCACATTAAAATGCACCTGTTAGCAACAAGAATGGACCAAAATGAACTCCATTTAGAGAAAATTGCTTGCCAAATGTATACATTAGGCCAAGTTCACATATTATGATACACGTGGAGAAAAACGCATTTGTATTTTCCTACAGCCTTTTTTAAAAAAAGAATTGCAAATGTATGTGGAAGTGAGGCAAACTGAATTTAAGATAGGAAAAATCTGAAACTCTTTAATACGGCTGTTCCTAGCTGAGGGTGAGGCAAGGAGACATGGTCCTTCTCCCCTATCTATAGACATGGAAGACTGTCTGAAGTGGACTTTTGTGTGCCCAGAATCTAGGTGTCTACAAGTAGCTCACAAGTACATAAATTGTGTGTACCTGGGGGCCCTTTGCTGGGCTGAGAGCTGAGAATAGAGAGCTAGCAGATGCAATGACTGGGTACATGGAGCCAATCAATGCATGGTGACTGGGGACAGCAGGCAAATTCTCAATCTCCACTCTATGGGCATTTCCAGACTGTCAGGGTGTTCAGGTGGGATTCGATTACATAACGCCAAATGCATGTTGTGTGCAATTCTAGTTGCTTGGAAGGCCTCACACAACAAACTTGCTTCATCCAAAGATCAGACTTTTTTCAATAATGAAAGGGTTGGACGATACACTGGAAAGTGCAAGATATGACCCTCGCTTAGACACATTATCCAACTTCCCCACAAACAAATCAGAACAAATCAAATAGCCTACTGCTGTCTAATGTCCCTGCAAGCAAATCAGGATGGATGCTCAATTAGAAGGTCACAGGGATGCACCTTTTCACGTTGATAGTGTGTTGATGCATCGCACAATCAGTCCTGGAGGAACAGCCCAAACACCCTAGGTGCAACTCAGGATAGGTATACCTTCTGAAAGGGTTAAAGGTAAAAAGGTAAACGACCCCTGGACAGTTAAGTCCAGTCAAAGGTGCCTATGGGTTGCAGCGCTCATCTTGCTTTCAGGTCGAGGGAGCTGGCATTTGTCCACAGACAGCTTTCTGGGTCATGTGGTCAGCATGACTAAACCACTTCGGGCACAACAGGACACCTTGATGGAAACCAGAGCGCATGGAAATGCCATTTACCTTCCCGCCACAGTGGTACCTCTTTATCTACTCGCACTGGCATGCTTTCGAACTGCTAGGTTGGCAGGAGCTGGGACATAGGATTTGAACCACCGTGGCGGGGATTTGAACCACCAACCAGCAGAAAGCACAGGGTGTTAAGGTATGGCAAAGGAACTCTGCTGTGGTGATGGTGCCAAGAATATTTCTCTGCTTTAAATGGTGGTTGGGTCTGTCAAAATAAGCTCCTCTCCGCCTTAAGGACAAATCAAAACAAAGAAAAGAAAAAAGGGACACTTGACTCTCACTGAATGCCTTTATTTACTCTCTCATCTGCCCTAGCATTTGTATATCCCAAGTTTCAGGGAGGGAGCAGATGCACCGTGTGTGTGTGTGTGTGTGTGTGTGTGTGTGTGTGTGATAACCCTGGTTCTAATGGCTTAATCCTCTAGGTAAGGATGGGAAAACGTGATGGTGGGGTGGGAGAGACGAGAAAACCACATACGCACATACAACTTTCGAGCAAATGGGCTTGAATATTCATTAAACAACATTTAAATTAAAAACCCCAAACTCTGAAAAGCAGCAGCATATGGCCTGCTTTATTTCGCATAAACCGAAGAGGAGGTTGTGCCATTAGTTTCTGCAGACATAACGTTCATTACAAATGAAGTATGTTTTCCTTTAGGGACTGCGCCTCCATTTCAATAAGCTACTATTCCCTGCAAAGGGAGCTCGGTAGACTTTGCATGTGAAGTACTCTCAACAAAGCTCTTCAAAATGTAAACAAAATTCCCATCAATCTGCTGCTGCCTGGGGGGGGGGAGAAGGAAAATGAACAAATGAAACTCTTTTAATAGCATTTTTTTAAAATATAAAAAGAAAGGCTTTCAATTGGCAATATTTCATCATGGATTGGTAGGTTCTGTTATCCTTCTGCTAAGCCCTCTCTCCCCAAACACACATACATCCTCCCATTGGATATTGGAAGCAATCGTTCCTTGTTGCAGAGTTATGGAGTCCCCTGCTGGATATATACCTGCCTTGCTCCCGTTGAAAATGTATTTTAGTCCCTTTTGTAAATCTCACAACATTTTGAGGGTACCCAGGGGCCTGAAATTTGGCATGCAAGTAGTCCAACATCAGAAGACTCCTGCTAGATCAATCCAAAGACCAATCTAGTCCAGCATCCTCTTCTCCCAGTGGCCAGACAGAAGCCCCAGTGGGGAAAAACACAAGCAGCACTCTCCCTACCTGCAATAGCCGGCAACCGGTATGCAGATAGACTGCCTCTGACAGTGGAGTCCCGATATTAAAAAGGTAAAGGGACCCCTGACCATTAGGTCCAGTCGTGGCCAACTCTGGGGTTGCGGCACTCATCTCGCTTTACTGGCCAAGGGAGCCGGCGTACAGCTTCCGGGTCATGTGGCCAGCATGACTAAGCCACTTCTGGTGAACCAGAGCAGTGCATGGAAACACCGTTTACCTTCCCGCCAGAGTGGTACCTATTTATCTACTTGCACTTTGACGTGCTTTCGAGAACTGTCTAAAAATTGGGACATGTTTCATATCAGTTGATAAGTGGCTATGGCCCACAAGACTGAATGCTCCATCATGCAAAGAAAGTATAACCCTTCCTTGGTTCATGTTTGCTTCTTGAAGGGAGGCATCACATTGCATTGCTTTTTAAGAGTACTGGGGCCCTCTCAAAACATGGGGGGAAGAAAAGGAATGCAGACAGCTCTGAAACTAGGTTTGTACTTTGCCGAGTTGGGTTTGTTCCTTGCTCTGCTGAGTGTACGCATCTCAACAAGCTAAGCAAAAATTTCCGTTGCCTCAAGCCTGTAGCGGCACCAGGACATAATTTGCTTTCTACAGTTCTCCTGTAGCATGTACCCCTCAGACACTCTACATTTTTTCCTTTCTTTTCTAATAATCCAAGTCATTTCTGTAAAATGATTGTAAATACGAAACGGACAGTGAAGATGCAGTTAACAAAGTTTAAAAAAGGTAAAGGACCCCGACAGTTAAGTCCAGTCACGAACGACTCTGGGGTTGCAGCACTCATCTTGGTCTATAGGCCAAGGGAGCCGGCGTTTGTCCACAGTTTTTCTGGGTCATGTGGCCAGCATGACTAAGCCGCTTCTGGCGAAACCCGAGCAGTGCACAGAAATGCTGTTTACCTTCCTGCCGGAGTGGTACCTATTTATCTACTTGCACTTTGATGTGCTTTCAAACTGCTAGGTTGTGCCGAAAGGTCGTAGGAGGACGAGGAGGACCTGGAGAGTCCCCATGTCTGGACAGAGATGTTGCAGCAGCTGGAGCGGCCATGGTGATTTACGAGCTGGGAAGCCGTTGTGGAAAAGCCTTGCAGCGCTGGAGAAGCTGACCATAGTATCTCCACTGTAAAGGTAAAGGGTAAAGGAACCCCTGACCATTAGGTCCAGTCATGGACGACTCTGGGGCTGTGGTGCTCATCTCGCTTTATTGGCCGAGGGAGCTGGCGTACAGCTTCCGGTTCTTGTGGCCAGCATGACTAAGCCGCTTCTGGCAAACCAGAGCAGCACATGGAAACACCGTTTACCTTCCTGCCAGAGCAGTACCTATTTATCTACTTGCACTTTGATGTGCTTTCGAACTGCTAGGTTGGCAGGAGCTGGGACAGAGCAACGGGAGCTCACCCTGTTGCGGGGATTCAAACAGCTGACCTTCCGATCGGCAAGCCCTAGGCTCAGTGGTTTAGACCACAGCGCCACCTGCATCCCGGAACAAAGTAAGCCGCAGGAATATTGACTACCTCACCTTTTCTAATTGCGCTTCCTCTACAGATAATAGTCCAGGGAAAAACCTGACGTTCAAAGGCAGTCTATTAAAAATAGTAAAATGTGAAAAAGCTTATAAGATGATAGCAAGCCTGAAGTAGGGCAGCTATCACTAAGATTGCAGCCTCTGCAGATGACAGATGTAGCAAGGTCAGCAGGAGATATGAAGGTGTCTTCAACACACAGTAGGAACAGCATTAAAAGCCTCCAATTCATCAATACCTTCCACATAATTGCTTCACCTCCCACAGGAAAAAGGGTTACCCACAGTATCATCACAGCACGAAGCTTGCAAAACTCAGCATGGTTTTTGGGTTGTTGTGGGGTTTTTAAATCCAGGTTATGAAAGGCTGATACTTATTTGGGCTGTGCTTTAAACACACATTTGTTCTGAAGAACACATTTGATTTTCAAACTGGGAGAATGTGAAAAGGAGATACATAGAATTGTTTGTAATAGTTTGATTTTTCCATTTCATTCTTAAAAATCTTCAAACTAAGTCCTTGGCGAACCTTTGAAAAAGTCTGTAAGGCAGGCCGGGATGAGAGACATCCCACAGGTTTATGGGTGAGGTGGCATTTGAACCTCATAATTTACATTCCTAACCACTACACCACATTTCTATCCCCATAGCCACAAAATTGTTCTTAACTTGCAGATATGGGGCATCTCCAGATTTTTGCCATTTTGCAGGAGAGATTAAAGTGTATACTTGGAAATTTAGCTTTGCACTCTGGCACCCTGGCACAACAAACACACCTTTGAATCTAACCTCTATGTAAATTTTGTGTGAGCAAATCAGGATGAATGTTCAGTAAGTACCGTAAGTTCTCTTAGATAACCCATCATCTCAGCTTATAACAGTCTTTGGCTCATAATAGCAGTCCTTTCTGATACTATTTAGAACAGCCTTCCCCAACCTGGTGCTCTCCATCTGTATTAGACTACAAATCCCATCATGCTCAGTTAGCATGGGGTAAAATCAGAAAGATTTGCCTAATGGATCTTGCAGCACCATAAATTCCTCTGGTCATTTAAAAATCAGAAAGGATGAAAGCACAAGTCTGTGCCTCACTAAGTTTACCAACTCCTCATCTGGGGAGATCATCTGGTTCTTTAACATCTCCAAGACAGGAAGGGTTTCCCCAGGGGCGGCCATATTCCATTGCTTGAAATAAAGGTAAAGGTAAAGGTACCCCTGCCCGTACGGGCCAGTCTTGACAGACTCTGGGGTTGTGCGCCCATCTCACTTAAGAGGCCAGGGGCCAGCGCTGTCCAGAGACACTTCCGGGTCACATGGCCAGTGTGACATCGCTGCTCTGGCGAGCCAGAGCTGCACACGGAAACGCTGTTTACCTTCCCGCTGGTAAGCGGTCCCTATTTATCTACTTGCACCCGGAGGTGCTTTCGAACTGCTAGGTTGGCAGGCGCTGGGACCGAGCAGCGGGAGCGCACCCCGCCGCAGGGATTCGAACCGCCGACCTTTCGATCAGCAAGTCCTAGGCGCTGAGGCTTTAACCCACAGCGCCACCTGTGTCCCCATTTCTTGAAATACTTCATCCTTTATTGTGAGACTCCGCTGTTAAACAGGATCATGAGGCCCATGCCTGGAGAGGACTCCTTATGTGGGAAGAATTGCGCCAGATGAAGCCCTTCCTCTTACAGTACTGAGAATGGAAAAGGCACACTGCTAGACCTCTTCACAGCAAACAGTGCACCTCAAGCATCCTCTTCAGGCATTGGTTGAATGCGGCAGAGCTATTTTGCCTGTCCTCCCAAGCTCACCCTCTCTCAATGAGAGCCCTCTGCATACAAGGAGGCTTCTCAACCACGGTGGGAGCCTCCATGGCTGCAAAACACCACCCACTGCAAAAGTTCACCCTCACCACAATAGGAGCAGGAGTTGTACCCCTCTTGACTTTCCCTCAAATTAGGCTCAAACAGGGATTAGGTTCCACAAGGCAAATGGTTATTTCTCAGGTATCTGAAGCCAAACTGCTCTCCCCTCCACCAGTCAGCATAGAAAAATAAGTGGGAGACCTCTATGCTACCAGTTGTATCACAACTCTCCTACTGTCCTGTGCAAGTTTTCCCCAATCTTCAATCTGTCTTTTAGCTCTCTGCACAGAAGCTGTGCCTGTGGGGGAATATTGCTTGCTACACTAGTACGTTCCTCTGAATTGGCAGGTGCCAATAACTTATTTTCTCTACACAGCAACCAATTTGACTTTGCACCAAATCCATTGGCCCCTTTTAAATATGTTTATTCAAGCCATTAATACTGTGGAATAAGGATGTAACATTAATACATTATTTTTTAAAGAATACAACCAAGCGACCACTCTGCTTTATACAGTGGTAGCTCGGGTTACGAACACCTCGGGTTACAAACACTTTGGGTTACAGACTCTGCTAACCTGGTAGTACCTGGGGTTAAGAACTTTACCTCCGGATGAGAACAGAAATCGTGCACCAGCGGCACGGCACTAGTGGGAGGCCCCATTAACTAAAGTGGTACCTCAGGTTAAGAACGGTTTCAGGTTAAGAACGGAACTCTGGAACGAATTAAGTTCATAACCAGAGGCATCACTGTATAGAGATTGAGAATTTGGGAGCCTCCTGGTGTTGTTGGACGGCTCTCATCATCCCTGCCCATTGGTCATGCTGACAGGAGCTGGAATTCAGCAACATTTGCGGGAGGGGAGGTGAAGCCATGGTTTTATATTGCTGGAGAGAACGTGCCTTCTGCAGTATTGTTTAAAGAGAGACTGCATCTTTGGTTTCAGCTGCTGCTGTGGTTACACTTCCCTCTAGTGACAACTAGCAGAATACAAAATGTAAGTAAGTAGAACTGCATTTTACTGGATGTATGGAAGTGAGAGCTGGACCATAAAGAAGGCTGATTGCTGAAGAATTGATGCTTTTGAATTATGGTGCTGGAGACTCTTGAGAGTCCCATGGACTGCAAGAAGATCAAACCTATCCATTCTGAAGGAAATCAGCCCTGAGTGCTCACTGGAAGGACAGATGCTGAAGCTGAGGCTCCAATACTTTGGCCACCTCATAAGAATAGAAGACTCCCTGGAAAAGACCCTGATGTTGGGAAAGATGGAGGGCACAAGGAGAAGGGGACGACAGAGGACGAGATGGTTGGACAGTGTTCTTGAAGCTACCAGCATGAGTTTGACCAAACTGCAGGAGGCAGTGGAAGACAGGAGTGCCTGGCGTGCTCTGGTCCATGGAGTCACGAAGAGTCGGACACGACTAAACAACAACAGCATTTTATTGTCTTTTAAACTTTTCCTGCCTTATTCTCCAATACAGCTTATTCCAAGCTTGGCTTATAAATTTCATAGAAAGCTTACGTTTTACGAATGTGAAGTTGAGAAATGTTTCACCAAGAGCAAGTCAAAGTTTGTTTTTAATATTACTGCTAGTGGAAGTGAGTATTGGGACTCTGAACTGCATAAGAAAGACTAACCAGCCTGTCCTCATGCAATTATTCTGTGCAGCGTTACTATTGAACAAGGGACCCTTGCAGGGGTAATAAACTGAATTTCCTTTTTTAAAAAATCAACATCTTCCAAAACTATTGCTTTGATCCCTCCTCTGGAAATACACTTGCAAGAGGTGTAACTTGTCAAAAGTCATTCGCTGTACCACAGTAGCCTTAGACCTCAGAGCATCACACATCAGCAACCTTCTTGAGACCTAACCTGACAGGCCATATTAACCCATATACAGATGCAGTAACGGGGGAAAAAAATTTACCTGCAGGATTTCCCTGAAAGAAGTTGGAAATCTTTCTAAGAAGTTGAAAGTCTTTCTAAGCTGCTCTCACGGCAACGTATTGAACCCAAAGCATTGTTTGACAGGAAACATGACACTACTAAATCTAGTAATTCCTGAACTCAGGAGCAAGACACCTCCATTTATGTGAACTCACAAAGTACATTGGCTTCAACAAATTTAAAACCTAAAAATACACCGGCCACATGTCAAAAACAAGCTGTTTCTTCTATAAGTAACTATTCAGTCTTTTTTTTTTTTGCCGTTTCCTTCTCAGCAGAAAAGCTACCCCAAATATGTTGACACAAGTGAGTGAGACACTTCAAGAGGTAGCACATTGGGAAAATCTGGTGTGAAGGGCTAATTGCCATTTTCCTAGTAATTAGGTCCCAGAGGCATCATTACCACATCAGACCCATCAACTGAAAAGCTATTTCAAAAAAAGAAAGTGAAGACTCTTGCAGCTGCTGAAGAGATTGCTCCAATGCTGAGGAAGTTATAGGTTGAGTTCCCTATCGAGAATGTTTTGCTTCATGTTCCATGTGATTTTAAAAATATCCTTTCAGAGGACCCCTTTTGTATCAGCTCATCTGCTAAGAAGCACCCGAGTGTCAGCCTGAGAAACCCACAGCAGCGTAGAATTTTTAAAGGCATGTTCTGTGACAGTTCAGGTTGGAGGCACTGACAAATCTCTAGTCCTCATTGCTATAACCAAAGAATGAGACCCAGAACACACCACTCTCTTGCAATTGCACACTGCAGAAAGGTCTACAGTACAGTGGAACCTCGGAAGCCGAACGTCTTTGAACTCTTAACGTTTCGGCTCCTGAACAATTGAAAACCAGAAGTGATTTTTCCGGTTTTTGAATGATTTTCAGAAGCCGAATGTCTGGTGTGGTTTTCAAACTATTCCGGGAGTCGAAGAGAGTCCCAGAACGGATTAAATTTGAAAACCAAGGTACATCTATAGTGCGAAGGAATCTTTCAATGAAGCATGTGTACCTACCATGGATCTCTCAAAAGAACCCTGGGGTTCCTCAAACTGCTTGAAAACCACTTCTCTGCACTATCACATTGTGGGAAACTTTTGAGGCAGGGCAAGAAGAAAAAAAATAAGAGCATTGCCATTTACACCAGTAGTTCCTTATTATGCAGCTTTGAGGCTGAGGAAACTTCACAGCACTAAAGATGAGAGGAGCTGTATATTATGGGTGGAAAGGAGTACTAGGAAAGCTGATTAAGAGACAAGAGTAGCAAGCGGAAACAAAACAAAATAGAGAGTTCCCTGAAAAACTAGGTCTCGGGCAGAACAACATGCAGAGTTGACACAGGTAGGGTTGTGCAAGAAATATTTGGGGGAGCAGGGCATACAGGGGAATTCTGATGGCTTGTTGCTTGTACTGTCAATTGTACCACTGTGACCTATAAAATCTAATGAAAGCCGCATACAAGGTCAGAATTTCACATTGAGTTTTGATCCAACAAGCCAATTCTCTGGCTGTATGTTTCTAGGCTAGGCTGTATGTTTCTTACGCATGAAGCCTAATTTCCCACTCAATCCCTACTCAAGGTACAAGACCTTCCAATCTGATTCCAATCTGATTAACCGCCAGGGCAACATTAAGAGATACTTTTCTTTCTTTATTTTACAAGTAAATTCTAGGAGCCCATCATTCATGTTCCATGTGTGATTTTAAAAATATCCTTTCAGAGGATCCCTTTTGTATCAGCTCATCTGCCAAGGAGCACCTGAGCGTCAGCCTGAGAAACCCACTGCAGCATAGAATTTTTAAAGGTATGTTCTGTGACAGTTCCAGTTGGAGGCACTGACAAGTCTCTAGTCCTCATTGCTATAACCAAAGAATGAGACCCAGAACACGCCACTCTCTTGGAATTGCACACTGCAGAAGGGTCTGCAGTACAGTGAAACCTCGGAAGCCTATCAAGTAAATTCTAGGAGCCCATCATTTGAGTTTTCACAGAATTTATTTGACCGGAATGCAACACAACAGTACAATCTCCATATATTTTCTGGCTGGATAATTTAATTTCTGTAAAGGAAAGGGAAGAGAATGTCAGTCAATATCGTGCACTAAATATACATCCGTTCTATAACGCTAAGGAATTCTCCTCCCACCAATTGTAAGTAAATAAATTTTGACAAGCATGTCTAAAAGGGATTTTTCAATTGTGTGGCAATTTCAATCCAGCCAGTTGCCCCAACTGTTAAGAACACTCTGCAGATAATGTGGGGTGCATTTTAACTTTGACTGGTCTGCCCACCTCTTTCCCCAACCCTTGAAGATGGGAGGAGTTCGGCTGTGCTGAGGAGCCAGATCACTCCCCACAATACCCTTCAAGGGAACTACTCCCTGCTGCAGATATTTATGAGAGTTGCTGTGACATGCACCTAAAGGAGGTTTTTAAAGAACTGCAGTGAAGCAAGTTAACCATCAGTTATCAGACAGCCTTCAGGAGGAATGAACTTCTGAAGAGACTAGCAATAAGCAGGTCCCTCAGCAATGAAGTATGGATGTACTTTTACCTGTTAAAATCCACTGCTGGCTCACTGTAAGAAAGGGAGAAAAAGATGTCAGTACATCTTTAATCACATCATTTTCATTTAAAAGACAAGACAACCCCTTTAGGCTACGTACCATTGTTTTTACACTACTGGATCTATTTCCATACCATACATGTATACAGAATTAATTTTAGTTGTAGCCTTGGGCTAACTAAAGAATCAGGCCCAGAATCTTATTAGCAGGCTTCCTGTTTCAGTTGTGTCAAGATCCAGGTTTGGAGCATAAATAGTACAGCGATGAAACACAAAGGATTAGGTGAGAAAAAGTCAAGTTGCAGGACGATTTTGAAGGTGAGAGAAAATAGCCACAGGTCGCTTAGGAGCTGGCTGCTTGTCAAGTGAATAGCTTCAGAAGCAGTTTGCCACGGTTAAGGGTAAGTTGTTTGCAACTTAAGGGGGATTATTGCAAACTAGACAAAAGGCAAACAATTCCTTGCCTCCCACTACTAAAAAAAAGCTTCTCACAGAAAACCAGGACACTTACTAGATAAACACACATCAATGTACAAGCCTAAGTGGTATGATGAGGTCTACTATACAAGGATTCAAATACTTTGTGTGCATTTGCAATTATATTTAGAATATGCAATTGCTAATATGCAGCAGTGAGCCACACTATGTGAGCTATGTAACAGCATCAGGCCATATTCCTTTCTACAGTGGTACCTCTGTATGCGAATGGGATCCGTTCCAGAGCCCCGTTCGCATCCTGAGTAGAACGTAACACACGTCTGCGCATGTCACCGCTTCCACACATGCGCGTGACGTCATTTTGAGCGTCTGTGCATACGGCGAAAACCGGAAGTAACGCGCTCCATTACTTCCGGGTCGTCACAGAGCATAACTTGAAAACGCTCAACCTGAAGCACAGGTTGAAGTTTTTAATATGTGACATTTTAGTGTATTTTTCATCTTTGTTGGAAGCCGCCCAGAGAAGCTGGGGAAACCAAGCCAGATGGGCGGGGTACAAATAATAAATTATTATTATTAATAATAGCCCGAGGTATAACTGTACTCCATAGCTCAGCAGCCACTAGAATACAGGAAAGTATAGATAAACTGAGGAATTTGTGGCCCTGATCCCCACTCAGGTTTTCCACCTTTACAGGCACATCAGCAGCGTTCTTAAGTTTCACTTTAAGTTATACATGAATGGAACAGTTCCAAGGAAGACTTTACAAACTATGAGATAGGGAAAGTGCCTTGTGAAGGTATTGTGATGCCTAAACCTGTTATTTGTTCTCATATGCTTGTAAGCCAATATTGAAGCAGGCAGGCTCATGATGTAGCATCACAGAAAAGGAGAAACAAGGATGCTGGTGTGAAGAGCTCCAGAAGCAGATGCAGTCTTGCGCCTGAACCAGTGTGGAGGACACCTGGATAATGGGACTGTCCTGTGCTTGTGGTGAAGCAGGAGGTACATTTAACTATTTGAAAGTCTCAGATAAAAGTTAAAGCCGAGAACAGTATGATTTTTTATAGTGTATGAATTGCCATTTGCATTTAAAAAAAGGACTAAATCCTCACCATTCAACAGAAGGGAACAGGATTTTGAGTGTTTTAGTTACCAACTTGTTCAGCTATAAGCAGTTCTCACATGTAAATTCAGCCCGCAATGTAGTGTTTTTATAAGCAGAATATTGGCCTTGGTGTGTGGTTAGCCTGAAGCATGAAACTTCATCACACTTTCAAGAAGGTTGTTGCACACTAAGTGAGAACATGCAACGTACATTTTAGACATCTAGGGCCACACTTGTTCTCAATACGGGGGATGCTACTCAATTTATACATGTTGTATATTAACTACAGCACATTTAAGCTTACAAACCTGCCTGATACTACAGCAAAGTATTTCCTACTGGAAATTAAAATCTATAGAGGCAGGGAAACTTTCTTCCAAAGCAAAAACACACAGACAAAGCAAGGGAGCATTAGGAAGTCAAGCAAGTGATGCATAATACACGCAATCACATCCATGCTTATTCTCGGTACCTGCTAGGCACTTCATTTCTGATCAACAAGAATCCCAAGAAAGGAGGAAAAAAGGTGAAAGTAAAGGATTACTACTAATCAAAAGATTGAATTTACAGTAAGTCATTTAATGAAAAGTTTTAACTCAATGCTATTTAAAATCCAAATTTAAACCATGCTTATGTTAAAAATGCCTACTGTGTTTAAGTCTGATTTCTGCGCTGTTATACGTTAAGCAAAAATTGTATTCAACTTGAATGCTCCACGTTTCAACTCCATTAAATGCCAGCAAGTGTTTTTCTATTTACCTGTACCCACTTTACTGAGGGATATTTCAAGTCTCATTTAGTTGCCATTAGTATGTGCTAATTTGGAGGGTAAGGCAGGAAAGGATGGGGTCAGGCAAGATCTACTTTAGCTACGCAAGAGGGAAAGGGTGGGAAAAAGACGCTCCAAAGCACTCCATCTTCAGATGAAGACTTTGGAGGCTAGGTAATGTTACCTTTTTACTTTGTTATCTACTAAGTAATAAGAGATGCACAAAAGCTAAACTACTTGAGAAGCTAAGATCTACGCAGCATCTCAGCGTTACCTTCTGCAATCCAGAAGTAAAAGTTGAAATTTGAAAGAAAAGGAAAAGGTTATTTTTGTCATGAAACATCCAATACAGTTACAAGAATGACTGCGCTTATGAGCACTGATGGGTTGAACTTACCTTCTTGCCAGCTCCAACGTTTGCTTTAGCTGTTCCTCTGACTTTCTTCATCCTGTTCTTACGTTCTTTACGCTGTTTCCTTGAAGTCTTTTTCTTTTCATACAAACCATGCTAGTAAAAGGGAAGCAAAGTAAATCACTCAAAGTACACACTGGCATTTAACCTTGGACAGTCATAGCATTGGAAAGGATCTCAAAAGACATCCAGTCCAATCCTGCTGCCAATGCAGGAAATCCACTACAGTGGTACCTCAGGTTACGAACTTAATTCATTCCGGAAGCCCATTCTTAACCTGAAGCGTACATTCCCTACATAGGCCTCCCGTGGCCCCGGAAGGGGATTGAGTTCATATCCCGGGGCAAAGTTCACAACCCAGGACACCTACTTCCGGGTTTGCAGAGTTTGTAACCCAAAGTGTTCATAAGCAGGACTGTTCGTAACCCAAGGTACCACTGTACAACATCCCTGGTAGGTGGACATTCAGCCTCTACTTAAAAGTGTAACAAAGTAGAGCCCACCAGCTTCCCAGGCAGTTGACTCCACTACTGAACAGCTTGTAAAATGCTTTTTCTTCTCATTTGAACCCAATACAGTCATACCTTGGTTTTTGAACCGCTTAGTTCTCAAACATTTTGGCTCCCGAACGCCACAAACCCGGAAGTGACTGTTTCGGTTTGTGAACTATTTTTGGAATCCGAACGTCCAATGGGGCTTCCGCGGCTTCCTGCAGCCATTCAGAAGCTGCGCTTAGGTTTCAGAACATTTTGGAAATTGAACGGACTTCTGGAATGGATTCTGTTCAACTTCCAAGGTACCAAGTTGCGGCCTCTGAAGCGACATAAGGCAAAATCACTCTCTCATTTATATGACAACCCTTCAAGAGTTGAAGATGGCTCTCATTATTATGTTCTAAACTCTAATCCAGGTTCAACACACCCAGATCATTTGAACCTTTCCTCACAAGACTTGGTAGCCAGGCCTCTTATGATGTATGCAGACACACTAAAAAGTGGTGATGTTGGCAATTTCAGTAGACTGTACTGGCAAGCATTTATAGGAACAGGAAGTTGTTACAAGTTAAACATGGGAGAATTGTGGAATTGTACAGTTGGAAGGGATTCCAAGCGTCTTCTAGTCCAATCCCCTGCAATGCAGGAATCTTTTGCCCAATGTAGGGCTCAAACCCACAGCCCTGAGATTAAGAGTCTGATCCTCAACCAATTTAGCTATCCCAACTGAACACAGCATATGCTTTGCATGCAAAAGGTTCACTGCAATGAGGGGACAGACAAGATACACATAGCTATAAATAAAATACTGATGTAATTAATATGAACCTTCTTAATACCACTAAGTACAACAACAGTTTAAGATACCATTTTAAAATTAAAAATTCAACAGGAAGAGTGCATCTTTAACAGAACAAACGCGTCAAAAGGTCCCAGAAAGAAAGAAAAACCATTTAGCAAGACCACCCCAGCCTGTCCAAACAAGGTAAACAACTGAAGAAGCCTACCCTGGCTAGTCTGTGCTTTGGTTCATTTTTCTTTGCATAGTCGAGGGAATCGTAGATCATGCCAAAGCCTGTTGTCTTCCCACCTCCAAAATGAGTCCTGAAGCCAAAGACGAAAATGACATCTGGGGTTGTCTTGTACATTTTGGCCAATTTTTCGCGGATTTCAGTTTTGGGAACAGTGGCCTTTCCAGGATGAAGAACATCTATCACCTATATATACAGAATTGGCAAAACATTAAACACTTTTAATGTATTGGGAGGGGGGACCTATGAATGTAAAGAGCTTCACAAAAGTTACTATTCGTGAGCTACTTTACTTTGTCACACACACGTAGGCCCTAAACATCCTCTACGGAAATCCAGCTGTCCCCCAGCACTGATGTTATTCAGGTGGCAATAAAAAAAGCCTATTTATATTTACATACTTTTTGCACATAGTGCAGATGGCAGTCCTGCAAAAATCTACTGGGTAGGTTTCACCTAATGTCAGTGGAAGAACTTAAAACCTCTTTAATAGAGCTTTCCTCCCCTCCCCTAAAAATTGGTTCCAAGGAGTTGGGAGAAGCCCCAAGTAGCATGTGCAGCAAAATGTTCTCTCTGGTAAACCAATGTACTGGTGCAGAGGAAACATCTAAAATAGCAAAACGAATGAATTCCACCAACTGAATGTGCTATACTGGTTTTCTTTTTATGCAATGCACTTCAATGACTTTTCTGTCATTTAAGGCTGCTTCGGTATCACAAGAGGTGTAAACCACAAGGCAAAACATGCACATCAGAGTACAAGTTGCTCCTAGCACAGTGGTAGCAATGCCCTGTGTGGGACATATATATTAGGATGCAATGTAAACTTTTGAACATGGGAATGAAAACCAGCACGGAAATATTTGTTAGGGGAAAATTCATGTTCCACTGCCACATTCTGAAATATAGCTAATAATTTCTTTAGCTTCTAGTCTTCCTGTACAAAGCATTCTTAAGTTCAGAGTCTATTACAGCTAGCTTCAGTTTGAAGGCGGGATCACTGGTGTTCAAATATATATTAACTTATGAACTAGAAGGTTAACAATACATTCAACATATAAATGAATAAAAGATTGATAAATCTGAGTAGCCCTTGTTTACCCTCACATATAAACACTGACAAACTGGCTGGGCCATTCCAGCTTTTCAATGCACTCCTTGCTATGCCACAGTATGTTATCATGCCAAAAAATAACATTAACAGTGTGGGGGGAGCATGGCAATTTATCAGATACAGTGGTGCCCCGCAAGACGAATGCCTCGCAAGACGAAAAACCCGCAAGACGAAAGGGTTTTTCGGTTTTTGCGACGCTTCGCTGGACGATTTTCCCTATGGGCTTGCATCGCAAGACGAAAGCCCATAGGGAAATCTCGGGGACCTTTTTTTAAATGCTGGCGGTGGGGAGCAAAGCCTTTTCCCCCCCTCCGGACTTCAGAAGAGGTCCAGGAAGGCCGGCGGGGGCGAAAGGCTTTGCTCCCCACCGCCAGCATTTTAAAAGCGGTCCGGGATAGCAGGGAAGCGCTTCCCGCTATCCCGGACGGCTTTTGAAGGCAGGCTTTTGAAGGCTGCCTGCCTAACCGGGGGCTTTTAAATCGCCCCGGGACTGTCCGGGGCGATTTAAAAGCCCCCGGACGGCTTTTGAAGCCTCCCCCAGCCGCCCGGCTTCGGGGCATCGTCCCGATGCCGGGCGGCGGGGCAGGAACGCTTCCCCCCGCCGCCCGGCATCGGAACGATGTCCCGAAGCCAGGCGGCCGGGCGGGAAAGCCTCCCCCAGCCGCCCGGCTTCGGGGCATCGTCCCGATGCCGGGCGGCGGGGCAGGAACGCCTCCCCCCGCCGCCCGGCTTCGGGGCATCGTCCCGATGCCGGGCGGTGGGGCAGGAACGCCTCCCCCCGCCGCCCGGCTTCGGGGCATCGTCCCGATGCCGGGCGGTGGGGCAGGAACGCCTCCCCCAGCCGCCCGGCTTCGGGGCATCGTCCCGATGCCGGGCGGTGGGGCAGGAACGCCTCCCCCAGCCGCCCGGCTTCGGTGCATCGTCCCGATGCCGGGCGGTGGGGCAGGAACGCCTCCCCCAGCCGCCCGGCTTCGGGGCATCATCCCGATGCCGGGCGGTGGGGCAGGAACGCCTCCCCCAGCCGCCCGGCTTCGGGGCATCGTCCCGATGCCGGGCGGTGGGGCAGGAACGCCTCCCCCAGCCGCCCGGCATCGGAACGATGTCCCGAAGCCAGGCGGCCGGGCGGGAAAGCCTCCCCCAGCCGCCCGGCTTCGGGGCATCGTCCCGATGCCGGGCGGTGGGGCAGGAACGCCTCCCCCAGCCGCCCGGCTTCGGGGCATCGTTCCGATGCCGGGCGGTGGGGCAGGAACGCCTCCCCCAGCCGCCCGGCTTCGGGGCATCGTCCCGATGCCGGGCGGCGGGGCAGGAACGCCTCCCCCCGCCGCCCGGCATCGGAACGATGTCCCGAAGCCGGGCGGGAAAGCCTTTGTCCCCCCTGCCTGCCTTCCCAGGGGCTTTTAAATCGCCCCGGACAGCGGAGAAGTCCTCCGCTGTCCCGGGCGATTTTAAAATGCCGCCCGCCAGAAGAGGTCGGGGGAAGGCGGTTTCCATAGGAACGCATTAATTGATTTTCAATGCATTCCTATGGAAAACCGTGCATCGCAAGACGAAAAACTCGCAAGACGAAGAGACTTGCGGAACGAATTAATTTCGTCTTGCGAGGCACCACTGTATTTTGGTAATCTAAAAGAAAACTTCTCGATAACCATTCAAGAAATTTTGCTTATAACTGCAAATCAAGATATTAACACAGTAACAAAAACAGATCAACACACTGTAGCATCCCAAAATATAATGCTATATTACTAGTTAATCCAGGAAAAACACTGCAGTCACTAAATTTACCAACCTCAGCTTTAGCACAGACATAGACTTTATGTATGTGAAAATTAGGCTACGATTATGAATGAATCAAATAAAAGTATTAACACATCTGCCTCACCATCTGCTTACGCTGAAGCAGCCTGTTGGTCATGAACTTCCTTGTTCGGATGGTGACCGTGTCGTTCTGCAACAAAAAAAACCAAAATTCAAAGACATCGTGTGTATTAATGTCTGCCAATGCAACAATCTGAAGCTACCATAAAGTACTAAATTTCAACTATTTTTCAAGGGAGGGGTATAAACTGCTACCCTCCCCCACCCTGCCTCTGAAGTTTAGGCAGATATGAAATAAAACAATAAGATAAAATAGCGATTCATTGAACTAGCAGCCCTTCCATAAATCCGGCGCCGTCCAAGTGGATGAGATTCCCAAATCTCACGAGCCCCGGCCAGCACGGCAAGGGATGATGGAAATCGGGGATACAGAAACAGCAGCAGCAGCTTGGGAAAAAGCTGATACAGGAGAGGGCATTTTTATAACACACACGCTCCGCCACCCCCGTTTATTGGTAGACCAGGCCGCACACTAAGCCCGAAAGCAGAGCGGTGGAGGGGGGGGTGCGTCGTTCAGAGCGCGAGCCGGACCCCTAAAACTCCCTCTTCCCGCCCAATAACCGGCCCAGCACAACCAGAAAGCCCCGCTGAAGGGAGAGCAGTCGCTCCGAAGGCCAGCGGGCAAAGGATGGCGTGGGGCTAATTCGGATTGAAGCCGCCTCTCCCAGGGAACTCGGGGGAGACCGACGAGAACTCACCATCTTGGCTGCGTCTCCGGCAAAAGGAAGGAAGGAACTTTCAGCAGCCAATCATATAGCGGCGCTCGCGCGGAGGAAAAGGAGGCGGGCCTTCGCGTACAAAGGGGAGGGCACAGAAAACGCGTCGACGGAAGTCGACAGGCGACCATAGAGACTTCCGAGTGTCGGTACGGATGCCTGAGCGGCCTGTTTACTAAGAAAGAAAAGAAAACTCGTTTCCAAATCGCTGACCTGCGTGTCGGCTTCTCTTTGCATCGTGAGGACAAACAACGTCGGCTTTAAACGCTTTAAGGTTGGCTGTCATAAGGCACCGCTCGCCTGCCAGCTAATCCCACAGCTTCCCTGATATAGATGACTGTTATATATTGAATTTCTATGCCGCTTTTTGTCCGAGGAAGCACGGGGCGGTTTACAGTAGAAAAACACAAAAATTGCAACTTGCTGTAAGAATGGACAACTATTAAAAGATGACCTGGATAGTAAGCAAGATGTGGCAATAGGAACAAGAGATGAACGTATGTTCGCAACGGGAGTGAGAAGCCTGATTTTAAGAAATTGCATTAAAGTCATTTGGACGGATTTGTAATAATTTGGAAAACGAATAAGAAATATTATTAAAAAGAAAAACACAAAAATACATACCATAAGAACAAACGAAAGCAATAAACACCTTCCCCCTGCCCAACAATGCACACACTTTAAAAGGCCACAATAAATGGTTTAATCAGCCAAAGGCCTAATTAATGAAAGGGTGGGGGAGCAAAAAAATATTTTGCAATACGAAAGTACCAAAATGCGCAACATAGCTGTGGTTGCAAACCGCCCTGCGATCCTCGGGTGTTGGGAGCCGTAGAAATTCAACAAAACAACAACAACAACAACAACAACAACAACAACACAACAACAACAACAACAACAACAACAACAACAACAACAACAATAATAATAATAATAATAATAATAATAATAATAATAATAATAATAATAATAATAATAATAATAATAAACAACTTTCTCTGGTCTGGGGCGGCTGGCAGGTGGGACCCCCCGCGCGCTCACCTGCGCGCTCTCCTTCCCTTTCGTTGCACCTCCGGCCATTAGATGGCGCTGCGACGCCGGGTGGATGCGTCTCCGGGCGACCCTTCGCGGTTGGCGGCGACGCACGACGCACGCGCCCGATGCCCGTCTGCCGGCTCCGGTGTGCAGGTCGCTCAGGGGAAAGAGGAGGCGTTGGCGGCGGCGTTGGCTCCGCACGGCTCCGCTCTCTTTCCTTTCGCCGTCCCCGGGCGAGAGAGGGGAACCGCCGCCATGGTGAAGGAGCAGTTCCGCGAGACGGACGTGGCCAAGAAGATGTAAGCGGGACTCGGGGGGCGGCGAAGAACAAGCTTGTCAAGTTTGGGGGGCGAGAAAAGCGGTCCATTGAGTGGTGTGGAGGGGAATAGTCCAGAGGCACGGGAGGCACCTTACGGAGAGCCCCTTTTGGAAAGCAGAAGGGATAATTTATTTATTTTTTGAAAATGATTTTTATTTGCTTTTACAAGCGTAGAGTTATAACAATACCAAGTAAATATCCACATCTAGAGATTTCTCCAAATCTCCAGACTTCCCGCCATCCCCTCCATGGGTCTTATTGTCAGCATTTTCAACTGCATAAATTCAAATATCTTTAATACGGTCAATCACCAGAAAGTTTCAACTGCGTATTATTTCGTAATCCATATTTTGTATCAGTCCATAATTGTCCACAGTGGTTGTTACATTACAAGTGTTATTCAAATCCTGCTGTTGTTTTCATCTGCTTACAGTGGTCTGCTAAATAAATTATAAAATTTCCCCATTCTTTCTTAAAGTTTTTGTCTTCTTGGTTTATCCTGGGATAAATCTATTTTTGGCTCAGCCAAAAAAAGGAGGAAAAGGAAGTATTTTAGAAATCTAAATATAAGCAATTTTGTCTACATTAGATGGCTATATTTTCTGCTTGCATTTTCTTTTTTGCAAGCGTAGCTTGCCCTGGGACTTCATTAGGGTGGGGAATAAAGTAAAATAATACAAGAAAGTAATTTTCTGTAGTATTTAAACATGCCTTCCTCTTGTGCTCAGCATTTTCCCTTGGTTGTAGGATTCTATGGTTCTATATTATGCATGTTGACTTGGCAGCAAGTCCCATATAAGTCCGCATGAGATTTGCATCTTTATACACAGAGTTTCTTCGGCCTGTGCCCTCAAGAAAGTACTTCTTTACACAGCACATAGTTAAAACGATGGAACTTGCTCCCACAGGATGACCACCAAGCTAGATGGCTTTAGAAGAGGATTAGACAAATTTGTGGAGGGCTGTTGATGGCTGCTAGCCATGGTGGCTAAGCTCTGTCTCCACAGATGATGATGATGATGATGATGGAGACAGCAATAATTCTGAATACAATTAAGTTCGTAACTAGAGGTACCACTGTACCAACCAGTTGCTGGAAGTCACAGGAAGGGAGAGGGCTCTTGGGCTCAAATATTGCTTGCCAGTTTCCCACAGGCATTTGATTGGCCACTGTGAGAATAAGATCCAGCTATTAAACTCAAGTATCCTTGCTGTCTGTGTACATGAGGGCTTGTTTATGGTGTCGGGGTATGCGCAATACTCAGGAAAATGTGTTTTTAATTCACTTTTTGGCTTAGTCTTGAGCTAGTCAAATAAGGCTTCGTGTCTTATGTGAATCGTACATTTAAGGGAGACTCCTGACCAATATTGGAGATTACAATGGGTGGTCTGTTGGGGCCAGGCCACTCATGGCTTTATATGCTAAAGTCAGCACACTGAATTGTGCTTAGAAAGCTGCAAGATATAAATACAGAAGTCTGGTGTGCTGGATTCTTGGTATTGCTTACTTGTCAGAGGCAACATTCTGTATAAGCAGAGACTTCAAAATAGTCATCCAGGATATCTCCATTTTGTGATATATCTGGTGGTGTTTTCTGTTCTAGAAGCCACATCTGCTTTGGGATGAAGTCTCCAGAAGAGATGCGACAACAGGCTCACATCCAGGTGGTTAGTAAAAACCTATACAGTCAAGACAACAATCATTCACCTCTGCAGTATGGTGTACTGGACCATCGAATGGTAAGACCTTTTGTTGTTCAATCATATCCCACAATGCATATCTCTAGTTAGAAAGGATCTGGGTTGCAGGACTTTGAAAAAACTCAACCTGTGGAACTGCTGTCAGGCAGAGGAGATAGGAGAGAGATGGGTGACTTGACAATATAAAACAGCTTTGGATGCTTACATTCCAAAAGTGTTTCTTTGTGCACCCATTACTTTCAGATCATATCAGTCTTTTCTAGTGTGCAAAATGTATATCGATGAAAAACTTAACAGTAATTGTAGGCTAAAATAAAGCTTGATTTCTGTAGTCTGGTTTTCTTTTACTGAAAAGAAGAGCACTTGTTATGCATGCTTATTTGTGGCTAGATAATTGTGTATGGATGTGTGTGTGTGTGTGTGTGGACTTGTGAGAACTAAGATCCTTGTGAGTTCTAAGATTACAATGGATTAATAAAGCCATATACTGCCCATGACACATAATTAGTAGTGAGGTGTCTTAATTCATCAGAGAGCAGCTTGACAATATCTTATCTATTTAATTTGATTTATTAAATTTCTGTACTGCCCTTCATCTGAGAACCACAGTGCAGTTTACAATATAAAAACCCCAAAAATACATAACGTAGTAGTAAACAAAAATAATAGAGACAGAGAAAGTGTGTGTGTTTAAAAGATTGTTTAATTAGTCAAAGTCCTGGGAGAAGAGGAATATTTTTGCCTGCCATCTAAAGATATGTAGAGAAGGCGCCACTGTTAATTGTTTTGTGCATTTCTACTCCCAAGGGTACAAGTGAGAAGGATCGTCCCTGTGAAACTTGTGGAAAGAATCTGGCGGAGTGTTTGGGTCATTATGGCTACATTGACCTGGAGTTGCCTTGTTTCCATGTGGGGTACTTCAAAGCCGTGATAGGCATTTTGCAGGTAAAGTTGCATTTCATGTCAAGGACTGGAGATGACAGAGATTGAGGGACACTTGACATGCTGTTCCTATTGTGGGCCATTGCCTGTGATGATGTCCTCATCATCACAGAAAGGTTGTTTTCTGCTGCTCCAGAGAAGCGAACACAGAGCAATGGATCCAAACTACAAGAAAGAAGATTCCACCTAAACATTAGGAAGAACTTCCTGACAGTAAGAGCTGCTCGACAGTGGAATTTGCTGCCAAGGAGTGTGGTGGAGTCTCCTTCTTTGGAGGTCTTTAAGCAGAGGCTTGACAACCATATGTCAGGAGTGCTCTGATGGTGTTTCCTGCCTGGCAGGGGATTGGACTCGATGGCCCTTGTGGTCTCTTCCAACTCTATGATTCTATTATTCCTCTGATAGGAGACCAGGGTTCAAATTCCCACTCAACCATGAAGCTCACTGGGTGACTTTGGGTCAGTCATTCTCTCTCAGCCTCTCCTACCTCTCATGGTTGTTGTCAGGGTAAAATGGAGAGGAAGAGAACTATGTATGCTGCCTTGAGCTTACTGGAGGGAAGGTGGACTAGAAATTAATTACAGTACTGTGCTTACCTGATGTTAAATATATGAAGTTTCTGAGTAGTTATTAATGAAGTGCTTAGTAGAATAGACTCCCCCCCCCCCAAAAAAAAAGTATTCATATAGATATTTGGGCTTTTGGCGTTTCCTTAGATTTACTGCATAGCATAGCTTTGAAGAAGAATACATGACAGGAAGCTCAACTCCTTCAACCTTCCACAGTGTCCCTGTATGTGCATATAAATTTATGGAGTGTTCAAAGGTGTATTGGTTGACGGCAAATTGTGTTTTTTTGCTTCTGCTCTAGATGATTTGTAAGACCTGTTGCCGTATCATGCTGACCTTCGAAGAACAGAAACAGTTTTTGGATTATCTGAAGAGACCTGGCTTGACCTACCTCCAGAAACGGGGTTTGAAAAAAAAGATCTCTGAAAAGTGCAGAAAAAAGAACACCTGCCCATATTGTGGGGCTTTTAATGGTGAGTGCATTAATCTGCCCTTTGGTCCTTAAGCAACTTGAGTCTGGAACCGCTTAAGAACTTGAGAGCCTTACGGATCAGACAGGGGACCACCTGGTCTAGCATCCTGTTTTCACTGTGGCCAGTTGGATGCCTATGTGAAGCTTGCAAGCAGGAATCCAAGGGCTCTCTCTGCTCCTGCAGTTTCCAGCAGCTGGTATTCAGAAGAGTCAGAAACACTTCACTGATGGATAGGCAGTATAAGACTGTCTCATATTATCACTGGTATTTGATTATAGATAGTGTCTTATTTTTGTTGTTAAGATTTGCTATGTGCTTGTCACTCTCGGCTTTTAAAATTGTTGCTTGACATTAAGAGTCACTGCAATTTCTTGGTTGCTGTTTTATAACCGAGGTTATGTAATGCCTGGGGAAAAAACAATTTGAACCAAACATTCTTAGTCTTAGTGACTAAACCACAATACAGTAACCTTATTCTACTGAAGGTTTTGGTCGGTGTGTCTCCTGCGCTCCTCATTTTTTCCTCTTTTTTCCTAATTCTGTTTGTAAAACATTGAGCACGACTCTGGAGTGCTGACCAATGTAAAGTATTAAAATGCAAAAATGTGTGAGCAAATTTTCTGGATCTTCTTGTAGGCACTGTAAAGAAGTGTGGCTTGCTGAAGATAATCCATGAGAAATACAAGACGACGAAGAAGATAGTGGACCCCATTGTGTCTAACTTCATACAGTCCTTTGACACCGCTATAGAACATAATAAAGAGATTGAATCCCTACTGGGGAAAGCCCAGGTAAATAATAAGAAACCTGTGCAGTCTTGTATTGTTTCAGTTTTCTCTTCCTTTGGGAATGGGGATTTCTCTTCGGTTGAAACAAACCAAGGATTTTTTTTGCAAAAGCATTTCTTGATGCTTAGTGCCTAGAGGGTGGTAGCCTATCTTAGTCATGTTTTTGCTCTGCAGCAGGGTGGATTTGATTCAAATTGATTTAAACATTATAGCATATGTATCCACTTTTGTTAACTGATAATAATATAATAAAAAAATTATTTATATCCCGCCCTCCCCAGTCAAAGCCGGGCTCAGAGCGGCTAACAGCAATAAAAGTAACACAGCATTCTAAAATCAATATTCTAAAATCAATTCAAAATCAAATGGCAACCACTGGGCCAGAGTTCTACAAGGATCGCCAAAGGAGGGGGTCAGACTGTGCCTTGGCCAAAGGCCTGATGGAACAGCTCTGTCTGTGGTTAAAAAAATTTTTTTTTTAATTAGCACACATGAAAATCTTAAAACAAATCCTTATTTCCTGATGGATATTGTTTCTGTCATCAAACTCTAATAATGGTTATTTGCCATGTGTGAGAGATGATGAGTGGGTGGTAACGAAAAGCCAGACATTCTTATTTTCTTGTCATGGAGGGAGGAAATGTAGCACAGGAGTCCATGAAAGTACATGTGTTGTTGTACCAAAATCACTGAGTTATTGTGTGGGCTGAATCACTATAAATCTTGGCTGCCGCTCGAAGAGCTGAATGTTCACTTTGCACAGTCTTCCAACTGCTGTAATCGGCTGCCTTGAATTTTGTCAAGGAAAGTTTTTAGCCTTGTGTGTCTCCTGGTAACAGCCTGCAATTCCATTAGATGCCCTGCCTCATACTCTTAAAACAATTGTGTCTGGGCAGCAAGTGTACTTGGCCTTCATAAGCAAATATGCAGTCTAGACTCTGGGTTCTCTGTGTGTATGAAGCCACGTATACTTGAAGTGTGTGGCTGCAGTAGTTCAGGGGTCAGCAAACTTTTTCAGCAGGGGGCCAGTCCACTGTCCCTCAGACCTTCTGGGGGGCCGGACTATATTTTGGAAAAAAAATATGAATGCATTCCTATGCCCCACAAATAACCTAGAGACGCATTTTAAATAAAAGGACACATTCTACTAATGTAAAAACACGCTGATTCCTGGCCCATCCGTGGGCTGGATTTAGAAGGTGATTGGGCCAGATCCGGCCCCCGAGCCTTAGTTTGCCTACCCATGCAGTAGTTGTTAGCATGTTCTTTCGGCTGACTGGAATGTGTCCTTGGACTATGACAATGCTATTCCTTGCCTGGAACGTTCATTTGCATGTGTATAGAAACCTCTGATTTATGTGTGGCTGGCTTATAGCCTACTGTACAAAGTACAGTACTTTATACCATTGTTCTACCCACTTTTTTTGTCTAGGGGATGGCCCAATAACTTTAGGAAATAGGCAAAGTTTGAGAAATGTCTTTTTAAGCCTTTGTGTTCTAAAGAAAGTAAAGAACACATTTGTGATCCTTAAAACATGAAATGCTGGCACAACATTTTGCCCTTCCTTGTGGTTTTAAAGCAGCTTGACAAATCAGTGGACAAGGCATTGCTTGAGTCTTAGCCAGAAACTGAGTTTCCCGCCCTGCAATTATAAAAGTGTGATTGTAACCTTTTTACGTTTTGTAGGAGAACTTGAATCCTTTAGTGGTTTTAAATATCCTAAAGAGAATTCCCGCAGAAGACATCCCTCTGCTTTTGATGAACCCCGAATCCGGCAAGCCTTCGGACTTGATCCTGACACGACTCTTGGTCCCCCCGCTCTGCATTAGGCCGTCTGTGGTGAGCGACTTAAAATCCGGCACCAACGAGGATGACTTAACGATGAAGCTGACGGAAATAATTTTCCTCAATGATGTGATCAAAAAGGTGAGTTGCCCTTTAATTTTATATTTGTGGTTAAAGTAGGTATGGATTGTGCTTCTTAACAGTGCTTTTTAGAATGCCGTCCTAAATTCATATGCTATTAGCTTTTGAATTTGTAGTAAAATGCATAACTAGTTTCCATAGGAGACACTTCATTTTAGGCCCTCTTCAAACTGTGAGTGCCTGAGTTTTGTTGCATTCTTATTCTAAGCGTATATATTTGAGGTTGGTCTGGGCCTGGGATTGCCATAAAGTTCCTGACCTCTTAACTCCTTTCCTACCATACAAATCTCCTATCCCTTCTGCTTATATCTATGGTGTAATGTTATGTCTGCATCAGGCATCCTTAATGAGCTTATGGCTGGGTCAGGGATTGAACCAGGCTCTTCCAGAATCAGCAAATTCACAAATATATATATGTTTTTTACACAGGAGTAAAACACAGGGAAAAAGCCATTTCTCAGCCCCAGAGAATTCTCTTTTTGGGCAACCTTGCAGGGGTTAGGGTGCAATGTGTTCCTAATCAAAGATCTTAACTGCAGCTATAGTACATTTGGTCTGTTAAAAGTTCTTAGTTCTCAGATATTGAGTTCATTTCTGGAAGTCCATATTCGGAATTGCTCTGAAATGGTTACTACTCTGGTTATTTTAGTTCTTTCCTTGTTTTGCAGTAAAACTTTGTGAAAGAAATTTGATTTGGTATTCTCATAAGAACATCGTTACATCCTTGCAGAACTTGCCGAATGTTCCCTAGAACTATGGAGTTGCTTTTGTTGAAATTTCCTTTCTTGAATTGGCTGTTTTGTTGTTGGGCAGCATAGAATATCAGGAGCCAAAACTCAGATGATAATGGAGGACTGGGACTTCCTTCAGCTGCAGTGCGCTCTGTACATCAATAGTGAACTCTCTGGCATTCCTCTCAACATGGCACCCAAGAAGTGGACACGAGGCTTTGTTCAAAGACTGAAGGGAAAGCAGGGTAGGTGTTTCAGCATAATCTCTGGCTGCTGCTGCTATCACATTTGAACATGTGAAGTCCCCTTACGTCATGTCCATCTAGCCCCAGTATTGGCTAATCTGACAGAAGCTCTTTCTGGAGTCTGGTGGCAGTACCTTTTCCAAACGCTGTTCAGGTTTACATTTATTTCTTGGATTTTTATCTTGCTTCCCAAAGCAGTTTTTAGGGGGAAGTAATGAGAGCAAACTCATTTGTGTGTTGAGCTCTGTTACCAACTGCTGAAAGTGGGATCTAGACTATCCCTCTGGGGTCATGTATTGCAAACGGTGTGGTTATATCATAATGGTCAATATGGGCTCTGTAGTTTTTGTTTGTTGGACTTGCCAGGCAGACTCTGCAGCTGACAGTCAAGGCGCTTGGCAGCAGGCTACTAGTGCATTTGTGCACATTAACACTTGCTAGTGAGTTTTAACCCTTTTATTTCCTGATACAATTGGTAAATCAAAATGAACACAGTTGAATCTGCTATATTTTGTGCTATGGAGGTTGCTGTTCATTATACCTAATGTCCTCCATGGTTTTGCCCCCACCTTAATTTCACACCCTTCCTGTACCAATACATCTCTGTCTATGCCCTTAAATCTTCCAGCTCAATCCTTAGTCATCCAAAAGTCTTCTACTTGCTAGCTTAGATAACTTCACCTTTGTTATCCGTTATACCTGTGTAAAACTCTCTTCTAATAACATCTGCACAACAACACTTCTCTATCTCTCATCCTTCAAATACCTTCTTAAAATTCACTTTCTCCATGAAGCCTTTGGTTTAACCCTCTTGCCATCATCACTTACTGAAATGGAGCTGAAATATGTTCAACAGAGTTGAATGCATATTCTCCTGCTTCCTTCGTCCCCAGCTACCCTATTGCTTGTTCCTGTGTCACATTTTCAGACTCTATCCTCCTTGCAGCAGGAACACGTTGTTTTGTTTTTTTAAACTGCATAAAGCACTCTGTACATTGATAATATCAAATAACAATAATAAAAAATAATAACTTTAGTTTATTTTCTCTGTGGAAGATCAGAGGGGTTTTTTCTTGACTGGCTTCAACTTTCTCTTTTCTTGCCTCCCTCCACTCCCTTTAAGGTCGGTTTAGAGGAAACTTGTCTGGAAAGCGAGTGGACTTCTCAGGCAGAACAGTGATCTCACCTGACCCAAACCTGCGCATTGATGAAGTGGCTGTGCCTGTTCATGTTGCAAAAATACTAACGTTTCCTGAGAAGGTAATTGGGAGAAAATGAAATCTTCTGTTGTGTGGTGCAGTCCCTTGCTGTAGTAGCTTCCAGAGAGTCTGCAGATGGTTCTATCAAGATCAGATCTCAAGCTTTGTTTGAATCACCAAGTGGAATTAAATACCCTTTTGACTTAGGCTGTACTTGGGAAAGAGATGGATGTCAGACTTGCTCCTGGTATCATTCCATGTAAAGGACAGGCCAGGTCCTATTGATAGAAATTTAGCTGTATGTTGTCTGTTCCTTAAATTCAGAAGCTACAGTGGTACCTCGAGTTACAGATGCTTCAGGTTACAGACTCCGCTAACCCAGAAATAGTACCTTGGGTTAAGAACTTTGCTTCAGGATGAGAACAGAAATTGCGGCACGGCGGCAGTGGGAGGCCCCATTAGCTAAAATGGTACCTCAGGTTAAGAACAGTTTCAGGTCAAGAACGGACCTCCAGAACGAATTAAGTTCTTAATCTGAGGTACCACTGTAATCTGGTATCTTTACAATAGCATTCCCCCCTGCTCCTTGCACTCTTGCCAAGCTGAAAGGTCATTTAGTATGTATATTTTTATAGATGACATCCAATAATCTTGAAAAGAGTTGTAGTATGTGCACAAGAATAGGGCTAACCCAAACATGGAACTTAGCAAGTCCTCTAGTGCTAAAATTCCAGAAGTGTCTCCTCCTGTTTTCAAAATGCCTTGAAGAGACCACCAGAAGAAGAGAACAGAGGCATCTTGTCAGTTGTGTGATGTAAAGGGATATCCCAGGGTATTGGGGTATTATCTCTGTTACAAAGGTGTGACAGGCATTTAAAATAACAGCGAGAAAATGCTATCTTAACTCTTGATCATTTAATATGTTGTTGTTTGTGCTGTCTAGTATATAATACAGAGAAAATTACATAACTATGATTTACCCAGGGCAGCAAAAATTATTGGCAAAGCTTCACAAGAATTGTGCAAGTTTTTCGCCTTTAACTCGGGCATTCCTATTACAGGTGAATAAAGCTAACATCGACTTTATGAGGAAACTTGTTCGGAATGGTCCAGAGCTTCATCCTGGTGCCAACTTCATTCAGCAGAGGCACACACAGATGAAAAGGTTAGGCCTTGTATCTGAAATAGACTCATTTTACTTCAGTCACTTGATTTGAAAGTTTAGGGTTTGTTTTGAACATACCGAGAGGCTATCTGGATTTTTTTCTTTCCCCTCTTTTCAGTTTCACTGATTCTTGCCTAAGATGCTAGTCTTGTTTGTGTAAACATTCAAAATTTGCTCCTTATACAATTCACTAAGCACTTGCCTTGAAAAGCAGTGGCACATCTGGTGGGCAAAACTTAATTTTGATCCAGTTGCTGTGTGCGTGTGACCTTCAAAAATAGGTCTTCTGCAAAAGTGTTTTGAGGGTAAGCTAAGTGCCCTGCTTTTCTCCCATGAACTGCTGATAATCATAATTACTAGCACTAGGGTCTGCAACCTTTCAGTGGGTAGGTGAAGTGATTAAAAACACTGAACTAAAAAGGCACAAAGGAACACACCCCAAGTTAACTGAGCAACATAGGTTCAAAAGTCAAGAGTTGCGAGTCCTTATAAAACTGCAGCTAGCAAGTACTGTCTTAAGAGATATTCCTTCTCACATGAGAGGGAATGCCCTTTCTGAGAGTGCACATGTATGGGTTGCAGCAGGCAGCATCTAAAAATGGATGCTTTCCCCCCTTCCAAAATCTATATTCATACATGTGTCTTAAGCAGATTCTCACCCTCCCTCTAACTTTAAAAAATTACTTTCACTGTTGTAAAATGGTATGGGAAAGTTTTCAGCTGTGATTTCCTTTCTTATTACTGAGGAAGCTCAACAGTCCTGTGGAAGAGCAGCTGTATAACTGGAAAGCAATAATTTCCTCTAAGACTGATTATTTCTTATGATAGATTTCCTTTCTTTCTTTCTCTCTCCCCTCCCTCCCTCCCCCCAGGTTTTTGAAATACGGAAACCGTGAGAAGATGGCTCAGGAACTGAAGTATGGGGACATTGTGGAGAGACACCTCATAGATGGAGATATAGTCCTGTTCAATCGACAGCCCTCTTTGCACAAGCTCAGCATCATGGCTCATATAGTAAGCATGGCAACTTATTTCTGTGGTTCCCTGGGGCATATTTATTTTTATTACCATTCATCATCATAATTGGTCACCTAACACATACATTCATTAGTTCTTAAGGCTTTTGGGCAAGAGTATTATTCTTCTGCGAGAGATAAAGAGTATGATCACTGATTTCTGCCTGCCAGGCTTCGGGCGTGATCTGTGTGATTTTTACATGATCCAAATGGTACATGTTGCCTGCTACCTTCTCCAACTTGAGTAGCTATTCCACAGCTTCTGTAATTTCATCTGTGTGGTATGGCTACCATTGCCCCAGATCCAAGCTAAGTAGAACATTATTCAAGTCAGATAAGGCAATGATCACGACTTGGCTGCTATTGAGAGATTCAGAGGGCAACAACATGAGAACAGGCCTTTTCTGTGGTCGCTCCCCATCTGGAATGCTCTCCCCAGAAAGGCTCACCTAGCGCCATCATTACATGTCTTTAGGCTCCAGGTGAAAACACTCCTATTACCCAGGCCTTTGGCCATTAAATAATCTATGGCCTGTTAGATTTGGGGCGGGGGCTGTTATGATTGTTTTATTATTATGTTGTGTATTATGTTCTTAATATTGCACACTGCCTTGGGATTTTGACTAAATAAATAAAATAACCTTAGGATCTTCTCCATTTCGCATGAGAAGAGTTGTCATTCACCTCTCTTTCTGGACCATATTAGCCAGCTAAATCTAAAATCCAGGTTTCCTGATACGTGCCCGAGCAAAGCTGGCTCTGTGTATGCAGCAAAGTGGAATAGTAAAATCGCCTTTGGGTTGCAGAGGAGCAGGGAGTACATTTTTAATGCTTCTCTGGTTCAGACGCCCAAACCTGTCTGCATGTATAAAACTAGCATTTTGGTAGGAGTGGGAGATGTCTCTAGGCCAGTCTGTTTTACTTTTCTACTTGCAAGGAGCCCTTTGCATAGGGGGGCATTTAAATATGTAATTCCCCATTTGCTGTCTGATGTGGTACAGCATATTCTACCACCTCAATCTGCTGCATGTGTACACCCACCCTATGCTTTAAATTATTAAGATAATGCATATAGTGGCTGTTTGCTAGACTTTCCCTATAACTGATACACGGAAGTGTGTGAGCCCAGATCTGTGCTGTAAGTACAAGCCCAGATATCCTCATGCCATCATGTTTTCTCCTGCCTAAGAGTTGGGTAAAGTTATGGCTCACAATGCCTACATCATTACATTATCTTAACCCTCCAGCAGTACCGGGCAAAAATGAAATAAACTTGTCATTTGATGCAACAAGTCCTCTCTCTCTTTTTGTAAAACTGAAATTATGTAAAAGCAAAAGCACAAATTTTCCAAGCGTTTTCCAAATGATACGTTCTGAATTCCTTGTATGTTTTACACAGTATTTTCTTCTGGGTTTTTCCTTTTGATATGTTTTTTCCAGGCTAGAGTAAAACCGCACCGGACTTTCAGATTTAATGAATGTGTCTGTACACCATACAATGCTGACTTTGATGGTGATGAGATGAATCTTCATCTTCCTCAAACTGAAGAAGCCAAAGCAGAAGCCCTTGTTCTGATGGGGGTAAGCAAAGTGCTATTACATACTACTGCCTGTTGAGATGGGGCAGGTTCACTGCCCGCTGCCTGATTTCTTTTACTAGTTGAAACCTTTTAAGAACTGCACAAAGTCTGCATTTTGCTGACTGCTTTCCTTCATGCTTCCACTTGGTGAGGAAGGGGAAGGAGTTGGAGATAACAGAGGAAAGTTACTTAAAAGAAAACAGGGCAGAGAAACTGCTGTGGGCCACAGTTTGGCCCCATGCCTTTTGTAGAACAATCTTGTCAGAATGGAATCATGTCTACACTGACTAGGCAGTAAAGCCCTATCAAACCCTAAACAGATTTATTGCATTAAGAAAATGCACTGGAATATAACATGTGTTTATATATGTCACAGAGAGGAGTAGAAAGATCTTGTAGTAGTATGATCATGTACATAATAAGAGTTTTTGAAATATTGTGCCATGTTTCCCTAGTTAATATATCTTCCTTCATCTAGACTAAAGCAAACTTGGTAACACCAAGAAATGGAGAGCCCCTTATTGCTGCAATTCAGGATTTCCTTACAGGTCTGTATTTGAAGTCAAATATGTGTTTACCTGTGTTATGAGACACTCATTTGTTTTCAAGACCTCTTAGATCTTCCTTGCTCATGCGTGATAGAATAATACCTCCTTGCAAAAAAAAAGAATTATTACCATGGTGTCATTGATATGGTGGTGCCTCTTCTGAAGAGGCCTTTCCCTGCTGGGCATGCCACAGAGATGCATGGGTGTAGAGGTGAGCAACGATCTGCAAAGGAGGGTTCTGTATGGACTGCAGGATTGCATCAGTATTGGAACTTCTTCACTAAAGACCTGGGCCTAAGTGTGGCCACTGCTGAGATATTCCTAATCTTTGCCTTGATGTCTCTAGGATGTGTACAAGGAGAGCCATGTGGTAAAATATTTGCCTTCATTGTTCTCTTTTTAAATACCTTTTGGTCTTTCTAGCGTCCAAAATGAAACCTGCATGAAATTTATTTATTTATATTAATACAGATAATTAAGATGCATTTTTCTTTCACGCCACTGCAGTTCCATGTGATCTGATTACGTTTAAATGTATTGCCAGTATAGTGTATGTTACTCAATGCCCTTTCTAGCTTATCCTCTTATACGGAAGTGTTTGCGTTGTGTTCTGTATTTCCCATTTTAGGGGCTTACCTCCTCACCCTCAAGGACACTTTCTTCGATCGAGCTAAAGCCTGTCAGATTATCGCTTCTATTCTGGTTGGCAAGGATGAGAAAATAAAAGTTCGCCTCCCACCGCCAGCAATTCTCAAGGTATGGAACGTCTTGGAGAAAGAGTGCGCACTTGAGCTTAGTCAGTAATAAATTGGTGAGGTTCTTTTGCCTGGACGTGGAGCGGGTCTCCCTGGTGTTGTTGTATCAAAAGGCAAGCTCTGAGGCAGGGCAAGAGGCCTTTCTGGAGGGTGGCAAAATCTCAAACTGGACAATAGCTGAACACATCGGTCTCCCCTGTGACACTAAATGTGTTGCGCTGCAGTTAATACACCATGTTGGGTTTCAAAAATGAATGTTCCCATCGCTGTTGCAGATAAAAATTTCCGTTGACTTCAGTTATCGATGTAATTCTTACTGGCGAAAGGATAACCATAAGGATTTCCCCATTAAACGAACCATCTCTGCAGTGCGTGGTTGCAAATTCTGATTACAAAGAGACGGGTCTTCTTCCATTTGGTGGAAGGGAGCAGACATATTTGTGTGGCTGTATCTTTTGACCTCTGCCTCATGGATTGAATAAAGGGCAGGTTTTAATCTGTGATTAAAGCTTCAGTTGGTTGGTTTAATCAATTTAATTGGTAGAGATTGAAACCGTGGCACCATCCCATTGCTTAGAATCATAGAATTGAAGAACTGGAAAGGGACCACAAAGGTCATCTATCCCAACCCGCTGCAGGGCAGGAATCTTTTGCCCAACGTGGGGTTCGAACCCACGACCCTGCGATTAACAGTCTCGTCCTCTACCAGCTGAGCTACATGTTGCTCCTTGACCTGGAATAGTTGAAAAGAAGTGGAAGAGTAGTTTGGAGTCCTAAAGTATAATGTTTTTGCATCTTCTAGTTCTATAACTTTAGTGGAAGCTCTTCTGCTTGTCTTCATAATCCTTTGTCCTCTTCCAGCCTGTAACCCTCTGGACAGGAAAGCAGGTCTTCGGTATCATTCTGAAGCCTAGTGACAGTTGTCCTGTCAAAGCCAACCTTCGAACCAAGGGCAAGCAGTATTGTGGCAAGGGAGAAGACTTGTGCAGCAACGATTCCTGTAAGTGGAAGTAGTGGTGAAACCTGAGACTTGGCAACTGTAACTTATGACATACTTACTGGCCACTGGGTTTATTAGAGATTTGTGCTTTCTTCTTCTATTATTATTATTATTAGTAGTAGTAGTAGTAGTAGTACCCCGCCCTCCCCAGCCAAGACCAGGCGCAGGGCGGCTAACAACCAATAATAAAAACAAGTTGATTAAAATACAATATTAAAACATTAGGATGCCGCCTCTTCACAGGAGGAGAAATGAAAAATAGGGGGGGGTGTCAAATTGATTCTAAGCCAAAGGCCAGGTGGAACAATTCTGTCTTACAGGCCCTGTGGAAAAAATCAGATCCCACAGGGCCCTGGTCTCATGAGACACAGCATTCCACCAGGCCGGAGCCAGTGTTGAGAAGGCCCTGGCTCTGGTTGAGGCTAATCTAACTTCCTTAGGGCCCAGGACCTCTAGGGTGTTGCTATTTATGGATCTTAAGGTCCTCCGTGGGGCATACCAGGAGAGGCGGTCCCATAGATACGAGGGTCCTAGGCCGTGAAGGGCTTTAAAGGTCAAAACCAGCACCTTAAATCTGACCCTGTACTCCATCGGGAGCCAGTGCAGCTGGAAAAGCACTGAGTGAATATGCTCCCATGGCAGAGACCCTGTGAGGAGCCTCGCTGCAGCATTCTGCACCCGCTGGAGTTTCTGGGACAGCTTCAAGGGCAGCCCCACATAGAGCGAATTACAGTAGTCAACCCTGGAGGTGACCGAAAATACTTTTCAGATTTATACATTTCACTGATTTTACTATCATTTTGAAATTTGAAAACTTGACTTCCTTCTCCCTGTTTCTGCGATTCCTTAAATTTATTTAATATCTCCTGCATATCCAAATTAACTTAACTTGCTCATTTATTCATCTTCTTTAAATATATATTGTTATGAAACTGCAGGTTATTACAATAATCCTCCCAGTGTTTTTAACTGTTTACAATTTATCTGTAAATATTCAGTAAACCATTTCCATTCTTTTATAAAAAGTTTGTTATCTTGATTTCTTATTCTTCTGCTAAGTTTTGTCATTTCTGCATATTCCATCAGTTTTTGTATCCATTCTTCCTTTGCTGGGACTTCTGCTTCTTTCCATTTTGGGACAAGTAACATTCTTGCTGCTGTAGTCACATACATGAATAAATTTCTATACAGTTTGGGTAGCGCTGTCTCCATAATTTCCAAGAGAAAAGCTTCTGGGTTTGTTTGTTTGTTTTAACAAATGTTATTTTAAACATCCTTTTCCTTTCATTGTATATCATTTCCCAGTAAGCCTTAACCTTACCACAAGACCACCACATATGATAAGAAAAAAGAAAGAAGAATTGTGCTTTTAAGGTAGCAAGTGATAGTGTATCTTCCAAGGACCTTTTAAAATTATTATTTTATTCGGGACAGGTGAGATGTTTTCAGCAGACCAAAGAAAGTAACTTTGTGTACATAACACAACTTAAGGAATTCGCTGGCTGATAGAGGAAAATGGATCGAACTCTTTCTGTACCACATCAGTTTCCAAGCGTTCACAAGCCTCTGTCGTTTTGGTTTCTGTAGTTTAAAAAAAGAGAATAATTTGCACCAAAGTGGCTCCCATACATGGTGGACGAATGGGCCTCAAGTGGTACACGTCTCTTTTGATCTGCCTTGAAGCATCTGCAACTAGAAAAGAAATTACTTGAGATCTGTCATTTCTAAGGAAAATTATCACTGTTTGGCAAGTGCAGTGCAGATGGTTCCTTTCATAGGAGCTGAACATTGGGCAAAATTGAACAATCTGACTTTGTGGGGAGGGTTGTTTTTATTTCTGAAACTAACTTAACCTCAGACCATTGTTCTAGTTGAAATCAAACTGTTAAACAGTCCCTAGATTATTTTTGGAATGAGAACAATGTTTATGAGGTTAACTCGATTTGGACAAATGCTTGCAGCATGTTCTACAAAGAGAGGTTTACTTTGTTGGCCTTTTGTTGTAGAAAATACTGCTTAGACTCGCTTTGAAAGTCTTCTTGCTGCCCAAAAGCAGATGTTCCCAAGGAAGGTGTGGACGCCCGCAGCTCAATATTGTTTGTGGCTGAACCAGAAAGTCCTTTGGAGGATGCTATAGACCCCAGGCGAAAATGCACATCCATCTTATAGGTGCATGTTGAATGAAGAGACAGTCCTGCTTGTCTTGTCTATTAAATTAGCAAAGCCAGCTTTAGCTTTGCAGTCCTTGACATGTCAGAGTAAGAAAAGGACTCCCCTTGTTTGAGAATTATAGCTCCCATACAGAAAGCCAGGCTCTTGTTTGACTGTGCTCAGTTATGTCTCTGTCCTTGTTTCAGTCTCTGTATTTATTCTTGTAACTACTTTTAATTGTAAGAGGTCCCATGACCTTCGTGGTTGAGAATTTGTGTTTGTTTATATGCCCTGGTGGCCTTAAACTGTTACAAAATACGAATTGACTGAAATAAGCTTGGATTCTACCACCTACCCTCCCCGTCTTACAACTTGAGTTCTCAGCGTTTCTGCATCTACCGTATAGGTTTCTGGGTGTGTTAAAGCACTGTTTTTCCCATTTGCAAACCAGGAACCACAACCGGGTAATGCCCTAATGTACACTAGGTTGCATAAGTAGCCCTGCCACCATTATTTTGAGAAGAGTTTCTTTAAGATTTAACGTGCTGCTTTTGAACTTTAAAGCCCTTCACGGCCTAGGACCCTCGTACCTATGGGACAGCCTCTCCCGGTATGCCCCACGGAGAGCCTCAAGGTCCATAAATAGCAACACCCTAGTGGTCCCAGGCCCTAAGGAAGTTAGGTTGGCTTCAACCAGAGCCAGGGCCTTTTCAACTCTGGCTCCGGCCTGATGGAATGCTCTGCCTCATGAGACCAGGGCCCTGCAGGATCTGATTTCTTTCCGCAGGGCCTGTAAGACAGAGTTGTTCCGCCTGGCTTTTGGCTTGGAGCCAATTTGATTCCCTCCCTCTCTTTCTTTTTTCCTTTCCTTCTCCTGTGATGAGGCTACATTTTAATATTTTAATGTTTCAATATTTTAATGTTGTATTTTAATTTTGTTTCTAAGTTGTAATCATTCAACTTGTTTTTATTATTGCTTGTAAGCTGCTCTGAGCCCGGCCTTGGCTGGGGAGGGCGGGGTATAAATGAAAATTATCATTATTATTATTATTATTATTATTATTATTATTTATTATAAGAGAAGGGATGAAATGTTGCCATGTTGGGGCTAAAAGTGGTTGTGAGCCTGAAAAAGCTGAAAACGGGAAGCTTAGGTTGACAAGTTTCTGACTTTTTTTTTTCAGACGTTGCAATCCACAATAGTGAGTTGATGGCTGGCAGCATGGACAAAGGAACTTTAGGGTCTGGATCCAAGAATAATATCTTCTACATTTTGCTGAGAGATTGGGGACAAGTGGAGGCAGCTGATGCGATGTCACGGCTAGCCAGACTTGCTCCTGTCTACCTCTGTAAGTACCTTGAAAAGTGGCTTTCTAGTAATTTTATTCATTTTTTATTGCACTATGTTTCTATCCTGCGCTCCTTCCAAAGAGCTCAGGGCAGTGTGATGCACAGTTCTTCCCCACCCCTGTTTATCTATCCTCACAACAACCCAGAGAGGAAGAGTAGCTGAGAAATATTGACTGAAATATCCTCTGAGTTTTATGCCTGAATGAGGAATCGAATCCAGATCTTCCTAATTTTGACACTGTAACCGGTATACCACAACAGTTCTAAAAAGAGCCTCCACAGCTGACACTTCCTAGTCAAAACTGGAGTCAATACTAAGGTCTGGAATTTGTATCTCCCTCTTCACTGAATTCACTGGGATCATGGCATGGTGGAGCCTAGTGTTGGATAACTTTTTAAGGCATTGTACAAAGAAGGTAGTTGTTGTTTGTCCCTAGTGATGCCACTTGTTTAGGGAAGAATTGTGACACCACCACCACCCCCCGCCCCCAGTGACAAGATAATCAAATTTGAGTGCAGGAAAATACTGGCCTTGCGACAACAAAAATTGTCTGGGTCCTGTGCAGTGAGCACATAAGCCATAACCATGCCTATCAATTGATTCTCTGGAAAGGCCCAAAGAGAACACACAATGTCAAAACGTATCACAAGCCAGGAAGACCATTTACTAAAAACGCTACACTTTTAAAGCTAGTTCTGCTAGTTTTAGGAAAATCTAAAAATATCTTGCATGGATAAGAAGTTAAACCCTGAGTACAAAAGTAACCTCGGATGAAATTCTCTGTGTGGCACTCAGTGAGCTGATGTGTACATTTGGCTGTTGTTTCCAAACACTTAGCTAATCGAGGATTTTCAATTGGAATTGGCGATGTGACTCCGGGACAGGGGCTGCTGAAGGCAAAGTATGAACTTCTGAATGCTGGGTACAAGAAATGTGATGAATATATTGACGCTTTGAAGACTGGCAAACTGCAGCAGCAACCTGGCTGTACAGCAGAAGAGACATTAGAGGTGAGTTGTATACCATCTGATAGAGAATTACTCATTCTTAGTAATGAATCGGAAGTCATGTTGTGTGCTGTTTGCTGATTTACCCTCTCAAGGGTGAAGCATAACTATTAAGATTCTGATTCAGCAAATTGATTTGCTGTGATTTGGCCAAACAGTCCCAAAATGTGAAGACGGGCCACATTTCAAGTGGCCAAATCACAGTAAATCAATTTGCTGAATCAGAATCTTAATCTTCCCAAGGTTGTCCCCAGGGAAAAATTGCCACTTATTCTTCTCGCTTCACCATAGGTGAACCCTCCTATCTTCTGATGGTTGAATATAGGGTTCCCCCTACCCAGGAAACAGGCACCTCCCAACAGCAATAAGTGCAGGAAAAAGAAAGAGGCAGTTTCTGGCCTCCCTGAATTCTGGGTCTTCTGAAGCACCAAAGGGGCCAGGCTAGGACAAACCCCCACAGAAAGCTAGCATGTTTGTCAGTTTGACAAAATTCTTGGCCGTGCCTCTGTTGTTGCAATGATCAGCCTACAGACTTCTTTCCTTTGGGACACTCTGCTTTTTCTTGGTCGTTAGAATTTGCTAAGATGCAACAATCTCTTTAGGTGAATTCTTGAAATGGTCAGCTTATTAATTGTAAGTCTCCTCCCAGGCGCTGATTCTGAAAGAGCTGTCTGTGATCAGAGACCATGCTGGCAGTGCCTGCCTTCGAGAACTAGACAAGAGTAACAGCCCCCTCGTCATGGCTCTTTGTGGTTCAAAAGGTAAGCTCGTGAGGACTTTAGAAAACAAATGGCTGCTGCCCACTCATTCTGATTTTTCTGTTGCCAATAAATAAAGAAGGCAGCAAAAGGTTATGGTTGCGGTTCAGACAACACTTGGATCTAGAACAGGAATCACAAGTTTAGATGTAATTCCAAGTGCATGCAGATAGTCTTTGAACCTGAGACAGCCCATATGACCAGCATCTGTTTGAATCTGAGTTGCATTGCCTGTTGGTGCAACCAAAGATCAGTGGCGTGGGCAAAGATCGTAGTGGCATGCCAATGTTATGCATTGTGGAGGCTGGCTTAAATGGCATGCTAGCAGCATGAAACGCTGCACACGTAAGTTTTGCTTCTGGTTTTTACATGGCAGCACCACATTTTAATTCGGAAACTTTCCCATGTCATTTCTATACCTCCTACATAGCACAGTTGCTTAAAGACCAAGCAGCTGCATCTTAATTTTGCGTTCAGTTGTTTGCTCTCTGTCCAGCTCTAGATAGATTGTTCTTAATTCATTGGGCTGTCATGTATGAGTGAGAATTTTGTCTGCTTTTATTTTTTGCCCGTGCAACATTGCAAACAGGTTCTCCAGCTCTGGTTGAACTGGTATGTTGAGTGCCAGCCCTTCCTATGTGAGGGTTCAATCAAACCCAACGCTCCCTGTTGGCATTCTGATAGGATAAGAATTCCATTTTGGGCACTTTGTGTGTGTTTTTTAAAAAAGGTAATGAGTACTAAAGCTTTTTGCACATATCTACATTAAATGCAAGCCCAACGTGATTCATAAATAATGGGGCACTTCTACAGTGGGTTGTATCCAGTGCTGCCACTTCAATTGTGCCACAGAAATTTTGTGCTCTCTCCTGCACACCCTCATAATATGCTCCGGATTTTGAAAATGTGCACGCACATTCTCTTTTCTCTTTTATTTCTTTTACTAGTTTTGGTTTAGATTAGTTTGTCTTTTTTGTTGTAATGTGAAAAGTTTTAATAAATCTTTATTTTTTTTAAAAAACGAATTTGCACATACAAATAAAGTAGAGTGGGGCAGACCTCCATCACTTGGAACACGAGGCAAGATGTGACCTACCTCTTTCTTTGTGGCGTTGTCTTTTTAGGCTCCTTCATTAACATCTCCCAGATGATTGCTTGCGTAGGACAGCAGGCTATCAGTGGCTCACGCGTGCCTGATGGCTTTGAGAACCGATCCTTGCCTCATTTTAAGAAGCATTCCAAGGTGAATAGCATTGCGGGACCTAAACAACCGTATGAAATGGGGAGGTGTGGGTTTGAATACTAAATGAAGACAGAATTTCTGGTGCGATGTAATGTCTGAGCGGTTCAAGTATTGACTGCTCGAACTCACAGACTAGTTGGCCTTGAGAAAACCTCCCTCTCTGCTCCTCCCTCCCTCCTCCTTGCACTTTGAGGATAATACAAATGACCTACCCCATAGGGTTGCTACAAGGGCCAAGACAAAATAACGTGAAATAATTTGCTCTTAATTCAATTGAACAAGCTGAGTCGTTTGCTTTAGACCAGTGTTTTCCAACCTTGGGTCTCCAGCTGTTTTTGGACTACAACTCCCATCATCCCTAGCTGGCAAGACCAGTGGTGAGGGATGAGGGGAACTGTAGTCCAAAAACAGCTGGAGACCCAAGGTTGGGAAACACTGCTTTAGACTACTGGAGTTTAACTCCATAAGGATGTAACCGTTCCAGTGGGCAACTTGCCCAGATCTTGGTCTCTTCTCCCTCTCGTTCCTCTTCCTTCTCCCCAGCCGCAAGTTGGCAGGCATCAAATTTAGAGCATTCTCCTCCTCTGTGTTGCCTATTATAGCTAGTTCTCTTTCCCACTCCCCGGGAAGTAGAGAGGCCTGTGGCTTCTTGTATTGGAATTGGAATCCTCTAGAGGCAACCAGGAATTGGTGAACTAAAAGCAAGAAAGTCGGGGGGGGAGGTACTGCCAGTTATTCTGTACTCCATTCATCCTTCACTCTTGGCCATGCTGGCTTGGACCCATGAGAGCTGGGATCGAGCAACATCTGGAGGGCCATCAGTTCTTCACCCTTGGTGTAAGGAGTAAATACAGGACGTAAATGTTGGGAATCGGCCTGTGGTGAAGGAATTACAAGAAGTTCAGCAATCGCGCTAGATCATTGCTATGGAAAACAATTCTGTGAACAACTGTTAACCTGTAGGAAATACTTTGGTAAGAGTGGAGCTTTTGCAATAGGATATTTTACTGTGTGCAAAAGGGCCACCCCTCCATCCTTTCTTGGCCTCACTGGCACTCCTAGGAGATGAGTTCTCACATTTTCTAGAGCTAATAATTTCATCTGTTCATGCAACACCTCTTGAAGAGGTACAGATAATAGCTGTAAAGATAATAGCTGTATTATCATACCTGTAATACTATATTTTTCCATGTATAAGATGTTTTTTGTTTGTTTGTTTGTTTGTTTGTTTGTTTGTTTGTTTGTTTGCTTGCTTAAGAACATTAGTCAAAAATTGGAGGTTGTCTTATACACAGATGGTGAATTCACAGGGGTTTGGGCTCTGGTGTGGGTGGTTCTGGCTCTGGCCCGATTTTTAAATTTTGGATTTTTAAAAAAATAAGGTAAAAAGGTAAAGGACCCCTGGACGGTTACGTCCAGTCAAAGGCAACTACAGGGTTGTGGCTCACCTCGCTTCAGGCCAAGGGAGCCAGGCATTTGTCCACAGACAGCTTTCTGGGAACGGCCATATAAAACTGGTCTTGAAATGCCTACACTGGCTCCCAGTACGTTTCCGAGCACAATTCAAAGTGTTGGTGCTGACCTTTAAAGCCCTAAAAGGCCTCAGTCCAGTATACCTGAAGGAGCGTCTCTACCTCCATCCTTCTGCTGGGACACTGAGGTCCAGCGCCGAGGGCCTTCTGGCAGTTCACCCACTACAAGAAGCCAAGTTACAGGGAACCAGGCAGAGGGCCTTCTCGGTAGTGGCACCTGCCCTATGGAACGCCCTCCCACCAGATGTCAAAGAGAAAAATAACTACCAAACTTTTAGAAGACATCTGAAGGCAGCCCTGTTTAGGGAAGCTTTTAATGTTTAATAGGTTATTGTATTTTAGTGTTCTATTGGAAGCTGCCCAGAGTGGCTTGGGAAACACAGCCAGATGGGCGGGGTAAAAATAATAAATTGTTGTTGTTGTTGTTATTCCGGGTCATGTGGCCAGCATGACTAAAGCGCTTCTGGTGCAACGGAACACCATGATGGAAACCAGAGTGCACAGAAACACCGTTTACCTTCCCTGCTGCAGCAGCACCTATTTATCTACTTGCACTGGTATGCTTTCGAAGTGCCAGGTTGGCAGAAGCAGGGATAGAGCAACGGGAGCTCAGTGATTCAAACCACTGACCTTCCGATGAGCAAGCCCAAGAGCCTCAGTGGTTTAGACCACAACGCCACCCGCATCTCCCAAAAAATAGGGGTTGCCTTATACATGGAAAAATACGGTATATGAAGTCTGAAAGTGTTCTCATGGTTTGCATGTTTGTTTATTATAATTTATATATAATTAACAAGGAGCTAAAGGTGGCATGTATGGTTGCCCATCTCTCTTTATTCTTACTGCAACCCTGAGAGGTAGGTTGGAGTGAAAGACAGTGACTGGCCCAACATCACCCAGGATGCTTCATAGTCTGCAACTTGGGTCTCCCCGGTCCTACTTTGACATTATTGACCACTGCACCTCATTGACTCTGAGTGCATTTTCTACTGCAGCACATTTCAGGTCTTTTTCTCCCCTCTTACAGCTTCCAGCAGCGAAAGGTTTTGTTGCCAACAGCTTCTATTCTGGCTTGACGCCCACTGAGTTTTTCTTCCACACCATGGCTGGTCGAGAAGGCCTGGTTGATACTGCTGTAAAAACAGCTGAAACAGGATACATGCAGGTAACTTGGGGGTACTTTGCTGTGGGAGGAGACCCTGTTAGTGTAGCAGAACACTCATGAGCAATTCCTATCCGTTACATGTAAAGGTTCGTTTTCCTTACCAAAGTCAAGAAAATAACTAACATTCCTCTCCCAGTTTGTGGCCTCATTCTCCCTCAAGGTTCAATTCTGATGATGAAGAAGGAATCCTGTATCTCTAGAAATGTCTATACTACATCTATAGAAAGATTCCTATATCTGTAGACGTATATTGTGATTGTAGGAAATTTTGTGGGTCTTCCCTTTACAGTGGTACCTCGGGTTAAGAATTTAATTCGTTCTGGAGGTCTGTTCTTAACCTGAAACTGTTCTTAACCTGAAGCACCACTTTAGCTAATGGGGCCTCCTGCTGCCGCCGCGCCACCACTGCACGATTTCTGTTCTCATCCTGAAGCAAAGTTCTTAACCCGAGGTGCTATTTCTGGGTTAGCGGAGTCTGTAACCTGAAGCGTATGTAACCTGAAGCGTATGTAACCCGAGGTACCACTGTATGTCCGATTTGTCTTTTTACCATGAGAGGCAGCCTTGTAAAAACAGCAAACATCTATTGCAAGCTGTCACCAGTGTTAATACACATGTAACGTGTTTATGACTAGAAAGAAAGACACCAGACTCCTTTCATTTTATCCATTTTTTCTGTCTGGTTGCTTGGAGTCGATTCTTTCTATTTGTAGCTAACCAGCTAAGTAGTCATTTGGAAACCTGTGTGAGGCTGTTTCATATGAGAGGATTTTTGTCTCATCAGCTGAATTCTACGGAGCAAAGGAGCTCAAAACTCCAGATTATCCGCCTGCCCCCCCCAAAAAAACCCATAATACTTTAAAAGATGACTTGGTCCTGCCTTCATCCCTTCTACAGGCTTCAATGCTTAGAAATGTGGGATGGGATGCATTTTTTTCAAATAATCTGCTTTTTAAAAATTGAGACTTTGATCAAGAACATTTAATGAGATTTATCCAAGCCAAACCAGGCAGCAAGACCTCAAGAATTGTACCTTGAGTGCCTTTAATGCAATATTAAGTGTTTGAAATGTTCCCTTAAAAGATTCAAATGGAGGGGGACTTTCAGTGTACCGGACTGCGATGGTTCCTATTTATTACATCACGGGTTATATTTCCAGACCTGTAATGACTCTCAAAATGCAGCACAGTTGCTCATCCTGCGTTTGGCAGTGCAAATTGGCCACCCCGCCCACATTTTAGAAGTTTTGTAAACTGCATTACTAGATAGGTCCTGAAGGAGTTGTCTCCCCTTGCTTCTCAGAGACGGCTGGTAAAATCCCTTGAAGATCTGTGCTCACAGTATGACCTGACTGTCAGGAGTTCTACTGGTGACATCATACAGTTCATATATGGCGGAGATGGCTTAGATCCTGCAGCTATGGAGGGGAAAGATGAACCTCTGGAGTTCAAGCGTGTCCTGGACAACATCAGAGTAAGTTAAAACGGTATCAATAAATGTCAACATACTACTGTAGCCTTATTAGACTTTACCGATTGGTGGGCTCTGCGTTGCTCCCAGACGGGAGGAAGGAAGTCAAATGACACCGAGGGTTGGTTCAGAGAAAGAGTTCTTTATTTCTGCTCTCCGGAGCAGCAGAAAGGCACTCGCGTGGTCAGTCCACAGCAAGTCCAGAGAAATGAGAAATTTCATGCAGTATATATAGCCTCCAGGCACCCTTTCCCCCTTCCCCAGGAATCCAGCCATGTCAGCTTGTACACGCAGGTTGACATCACAGATGTTCCTGCTCCGGCACTCTTAACCATTAAAGGGATTTCCTTCCTGTACTCCTGACCATAAAAGGATTTTCCTTCCTACACTCTTATCTTGGAGCAAGAGGTCACCAACTCCAAGAACACACTCTGGCGCTGTTCCCAGAGTAGGTCTGTGCGTCAGAGGGTGGTCAGGATGTAAGATAAGACCTAGGCATGTCATCCCTACTCCACTGGAACAGCCAAGGTCATTCCTTCGCTACAAAGCTTGAAGGAAATCTTCCTGTTGGATTTTAGTGAATGGACCTTCCAGTCCTCATTTCAGCACCTACCAATTAAATATGCTACAGAATTCTTAATCTTGTATCTGTTTTCTTCCATCTGTCTTTGAGCTTGGATGACTCAGTTGGTTAGAGTGTGGGTCTACTGACACCAGTGTTGCAGGTTCGATTCCCTGTGTAGGACGGCTGCATATTTCTGCATTTCAAGGGGGTTGATCCTCAGGGTCCCTTCCAGCTGTACAATTATATGATTCTAATGGAGACTGGGGATCTTTGTAAGAATTGGGCTTTTTGCCCTAAATGATAGGATTAGATTAAAAAGCGGGAGGGGAGTTGGGCACATCCAGTTTGAAAGCATATTAAATTGTCTGAAGGAATTAAATTGAAAAGGCCCTTGTAATGTGTCTGTGTACTCTTTGTTGTTTAAGGCAGTGTATCCAAGCCGAAGTGAGCCTGCACTTAGTAAAAATGAATTGGTGTTAACGGCTGAATCCATCATGAAGAAGAACGAATTCCTTTGCTGCCAGGACAGCTTCCTACAGGTGATGTCTTTGCGTCATTTTCTTTTTCTCACGATCATTAGTCCTTTACAAACTGCTCTCCCCAGAACACAAAGCAGCACGATTCAGTAATCTTACATGTTTTCTGCTTCGGTAGCACCACCTCAGTTGTTAAATAGACAGATTTTGGGTTGAAATGCAGGTGTTTGTGCTCTGCCTTCTGAGGAATTGTTTTTATTTGCCAGTTAGGAACTGGTGAGGTGCCTAAATATTCACTTTTAAAGGCAGCACTTTCTTGTAAATATGAGCCAGGGCTCTGTTGCTTTGATTTTCCGTGACTGGCATAATTATTGGTTTGCAGTAGCAGGGATTTTGTTCAGAAAGTGCATTAACGTTTGCTTTCCTATGAATAGTTTATTTCAATAACAGCAAAATACCTATTACTTTGTTTTTTTCCTGTTCTTTCTTGAAGGCGTTTACTGAAACAGGTTATGCAGTGTACAATGAGGTAATTGTAGCATGTGTGTGCACTATGTAGAACTTTATAGTGGCGACGCTTCTGGAATTGAAACTGTTTTGTATTACTAACCCCCAGTTCATATGTTCATTGGTGCTGGAACTTCCATCCACCACCTCTTGCCACCGTTCTTGGACAGCCCTTTGTTTCCACTGCCAACCCCTCAGTTCCCCAACCTTTGGGAATCTCCCCACAACACGAAGATCAATAAGGCACTGGACAACACACCTTCCATGAACTTTCCTCCTTTCATTCAAATCTAGTAATCCCTCTCCCTGAATGCTGTTCTGCTCTGCACCACCCAAGCCACCTTCCAGAGTCCCTGCGACTCCCATCTCACCCTCAAAAGTCCTGCTGTGTCAAGAAAAGTTTTTTGTGGACTACAAGAAGTAACTTCAGAATACAGTGGTACCTCCGGTTACGAACTTAATTCATTCCAGAGGTCCGTTCTTAAGCCGAAACCGTTCTTATCATGAGGCACGCTTTCACTAATGGGGCCTCCCGCTGCTACCATGCCACCGGCGTGCAACTTCCACTCACATCCCGGGGCAAAGTTCGCAACTAGGGGTATTTACTTCCAGGTTAGCAGAATTCATTACCCGAAGCATTCGTAAGGAGGACAGTATGTAACCCGAGGTTCCACTGTAATCAGGAAAAGCAGGAGAGGTTCACTGAAGTGCAGTTGGAGAAACAGAGCCCTGGTCCAAAATACTTCAGTTTGCTTACCTCAAAGGCCTGACAGGATTTGGGAGCCTGACTGATGAGGCTACTTCCCTATCAATATTGATCCATCAGCTGTTTGAGTCGATTTGATTCATATTTCTATGCCGCTTTTAATTCAAGTGAATCACAAAGCAGCCTACAAATGATAAATAACAATAGCAGAACAGAACATCACAAACACATGTTTTGGAGGTTCACTATTTATTCATTTCATAAAGCTCATACACTGCTTGATTATATGAAAAACCTCAAATCAGTTTACAAATAAGATAAAACAATGATATTATCACAGTAAAAGTTTACAAAACAGACAAAACGTTAAGCTACAATAGACTAAAACAAAACTCTTAAGTAGCTGGGTAAGAATGTTTTTAGCAGGCACCAAAAAGAGCACCGTGCCTGCTTGATCTCACTAGGCAGGGAGTTTCAAAGCATAGGTGTTGCCACACTAAACCATCGAGTTCTTAGACTTGCGGAACAGGCATTATGGGGTGCTTACTTGTAGGTAGTGCCAATTCTGCTGATCAAAGTGGTCAAGTGGGCATATGTGGGTGCTCAGGTGATCTCGGAGATAAACTGTTCCCAAGTGGTTAAGGGCTTTATATGCTACTAGTAACACCTTGAACTCTGCCTGGTACTAAATCAGCAACCAGCGCAGATGTTCTACGTTGACAAGTCCTCATTCGTGCTAGCAACCGTACTGCAGCATTCCGCACTAGCTCCTGGATCAAGCGCAAGTGAAGCCACACATAGAATGTGTTGCAGCAATCCAGCCTGTCCCTTCAATGCCTCTGCTGTATATAATGTTGTACAGTGGTGCCTCAGGTTAAGTACTTAATTCGTTCCAGAGGTCCGTACTTAACCTGTAACTGTTCTTAACCTGAAGCACCACTTTAGCTAATGGGGTCTCCTGCTGCTGCCGCCCTGCCGGAGCCCGATTTCTGTTCTCATCCTGAAGCAAAGTTCTTAACCTGAAGCACTATTTCTGGGTTAGCGGAGTCTGTAACCTGAAGTGTATGTAACCTGAAGCGTATGTAACCTGAGGTACCACTGTATTCATGTTGTTTTATTTTTAAAATTATTCAAATAGTCTGTACATGTAAGGTTCCCTGATGAATCCTCACCACATATACCTTATATTAAGGGAGCCTGCTCTTTTTATTTAGAGTTCTGCTTCCACCATTGTTTCCACCCAATACCTTACTCAATTTTTTAAAAAATCCCTCGCACACTGTTGCTGGGTATATGTATGGGACAGACAGCTCAAGAATTTCATGTTTGAGAATTAAAGAGAATTCATTAATGCTTATTTACAACATAATATAATGGATTTGCTTATTGGTAGACAGCAAAGTATTATACTTTCAGATATCACTACCGATTGGAGAAAATAGTACATTAACTGTAACAGTGTTAGTGTTGCTTTAAGAAGATTCCCATGAACTTGTTCTAATCCTTACATGAAACCATTAACCAATTACCTTCTTATCTCCACCTCAGTTAACTCACAAGTTTATTCAGAGGACTTCACTGGAAGTCTTCTCTCTGGTCAGGAATTTGCCAGTTGCTGGCTTGAGCCCTCCCGAAGGCTGCTACTGGAGGTTTCTTCTCTCTTTTGGACCTCCTTAGCTTCTGCCTTCAGTGATTTCAGCTCTCGCATGAGCTTTTCACTATTCCTCCTCCCCAAATGTTGCTGCTATTGCTTTCAGGCTCTGTCTCCAGGCTTCCTCTTCCTCCTTCAGAGTCACTTCTTGACTCAGCTTCCACAACTGAACCCCGCAAAGAGTGTGACAGGGCCGGCCCGCCCATGAGGCAGGCTGAACCAGCTGCCTTGGGCATCAGAATCCAAAGAGGGGGTGCCCCCCTTGGCCACCAGTGGAGAAGCGGCTTCCGGAGAAACGTCGCCGAAATCTCAGGAGATCTCGTGTTCTCCGTGAGATCTCACTGCAGCCCATCGCTGCTTCACAGGTGCCACCACACAAGCCAGGTGAGGGGCGCTTTGGCAGTGGGACACCACCATTCCGTTTTGCCTTAGGCAGCAAAACGCAACAGGTCCTGTCCCCTGGAGTGCTGAATCTGCTTCTACATTCCATGCCAGCTAGAACTCTCCAACCCGTGTATTTGCACTGAAATTCTGAATGCTCATTGGCTTATAACTGTGGACCGTTGTCAAGAAGGAATTTTCACAAAGGGACCAATCATAAACCGACTTATTTTGGATGCTCCTGCCTGATGCATAAAGGTTGAGGTGCACTGATTAATTGAAACCTCACATTTTACATAGTTACCTCCCCTTAGCAACTGCCACTTGGCAGACTGTCAGCTGAACTCGCATATAACGTTTACCTTTCTGGCTCTAGCCAAGAGTAAATGGCTGGTGTTTTCCCCCTCTTCGCGCATTTACAATTTTCATACTTTGTGTGTCCCCCTATTATCACAGTATTCTTGCATTTAAACTGTACCTCATCAAAAATGTAGTTTCTTCACAACAGGTGATAGCAGAGGTACCAAAAAAAAAAAAAACAGACGAGAGAGTGAAACCCCAATAGAATAGCTGCAAACTATTCTCAGCAGTTGCTGAGGGAACCAAGTGGTGATGGCCTTATCATGTCAGTCAATGGGGGGCATTTCTAAGTCTCCGCTGTTGCTAGGCTAACTTTAAAGCACATTTTCTGAAACTACAGTAGATGCAGCAGTTATACTTACTCCTCTACTTTTTGAATATGTAATTGAGTGAACTTACGAGTCTGACATTGAAATCTGAGGACATTCTCCATTGTAGCAGAGGTCAACGTTTTGTTCTATGGGAAACGTTTCTGGTTGTTGACAAGGTATATTGAAACGATAAAGAGCCAGGGAAAGCTTGCTTTTTTCTTCTTCGTGGAATGTCTGTCTTTTGCAAGAACTTAGGTGGCAAAGAGAGAAGAGCCTCAAATGATGATCTTGGGGTTCAGTCAGGTTAGAGAAGCTCCTCCAAACACACCTTCTTATCTCTTGCTCCTTTCTGGTGTCCCCCCCCCCCCCGCCAGTCCCACTGAATTTTGTGCATCTGTTTTTTGCATTCTGTTAATACAGGTTCCCAGGTCTCTGTATGTTAGAGAAATCTTGGCATAAGAGAAATATTCCAGAATCTCCTCCTCCTCCTCCTTTCCCCGCCTCTCTCAGCTTTGTGAGATGTATATAAAGTCAGAAAAGTCCCCAAAATTCTAGCAGAGAGAACATCTGTAATCACTTTATTGCTTCTTGGCAGGTAGCTATTTCAACTGCTTTCCAAAAGCAACTTGAAGTGTGCAGTTGTGGCATGAAATGCATTTTTGAGTCACTTTTATGCTTTACGGCTTTTTTACTAATGCAAAATACTGCCAGATGTTTATAAGCTAAGAGTCTCCATAGTAGCCGGGCTGCAGAATATAAGGCGGAGAAGCCTTAAAACGTGCATTTTATTATTATTATTATTTGCTGTTGTTGCAGGAAATTAAAAAATTCATCAAAGCTATGTCCGAGAAGATCAAGAAAACCAGGGACAAGTATGGCATTAATGACAACGGCACAACAGAGGTAATGCCGCTTGTGGGTTGTGTGCTAATTCCATACCCTTTAACAGATGAAGATAGGGGCACTATTTTTTGCATGTAAGCTTGTGTAATACACCCTTAATTCCCATACCTGGTATCTCTGCCAGAACTGCCCATTCCTACTGACATTTCATAATGCTGGACAAAGTGTTGCACCTTGTCTAATAATCTGCAGCAATCTGTCCTACACTTGTTTCTGAAGCAGGGAGGTTCGGAAACTCAATACAATGCTTTTATTAAAAAAAAACACAACACAACCCTTAAAGTTTAACCTCCAATGATTCTGGATATATGTACTGAATAACAGCTGCGGCTTAAACATATTCCGTAACTTACTATCTTGCTTAGTGCAGGGAAGGGGGGAACAGAAGTGAATATCACTGTTGGTTTTTTCCTCTGCGTTTTCATATTGTGCCCTAGGGAAATGCATAATACATGTCCTGTCTATTGAATTAAATCCCTAACTGTTCTGGCTCTTTATTGCTTCAGCCGTATGTTTTGTACCAATTGGACCGGATTACTCCAACCCAGCTGGAGAAGTTTCTAGAAACCTGTAGAGAGAAGTATATGAGGTATGGATAATTCTCCCCCAACGCCCCTCCCCCCAGTAGGAGTGAATGTCATTTGAACTGATTTAGTCAAATCTGAATATAAGTAGGTGAGAAACTGATAGAAAGTATTCTCCTGCTTCTCGGGCAGAATTTAGGAGGTCTGAAGTGGGAAGCAAGTTTTAGCCAAACTTCAGTTTCTTCCCTCAGATGTTTGTCTCAGTGTCAATATAGCTAAATAGTAATAGATCTGCAATTGTTACATGATTCATGCTAAAATGGCAATGACCAACTTCCCTCAGATTGATTGTAAAGTTGCCCATCTCCCCTGATACATAGTTAAATTCCTTGCATACTTACTACAGTGGTACCTCAGGTTAAGTACTTAATTTGTTCCGTAGGTCCGTACTTAACCTGAAACTGTTCTTAACCTGAAGCACCACGTTAACTAATGGGGCCTCCTGCTGCTGCCGTGCTGCTGGAGCATGATTTCTGTTCTCAACCTGAAGCACTATTTCTGGGTCAGCAGAGTCTGTAACCTAAAGCGTATGTAACCTGAAGCATATATAACCTAAAGCGTATGTAACCCGAGGTACCACTGTATTTCCCCAAACCTAAAAAGCATTGCAGCTTCCCAGACTAAAGGATCATCCCTTTCCTACCCACCCCCCACCCACAATTACATTGTTCTGGGGTTTCTCCCAACCCCCAGAGCCATTTGGGGGGAGAAGCAGAAGGGGGAAGCCCCATTGCAGAAGCCTTCACGCATAGCTTGCACTGAGGGGACTCATTAGGTCAGTGGTTCTTAAAGGGTGATGGGCAGGGCAGGATGGCAAGTGTGGCAGAAAGATTCAAGGACAATCAGTATTATATTTTGGGAATAATTCATGTTCTTGTGTAGCTAGCCACAATGATTTCTATTTTCCGGATGTCCTGTGATCATATTGTAAAGTAGTTGTGTTCTGTATTACAAATCAAGCATTGCTGGGAGTTGTTTTGTTTTGTTTCCCAATGTATTTCTTACCAGTAAAAAAATTGGGCAATTTTTTCCTCTGAAAATGCATCCCAGAGAAAAAAAGTTTGAGAACCACTGCGTTAGGTGAATCCACCTTCACCCCACCCACCCGCCATAATTTTTTGTACTTATGATTTCTCCAGTAGTAAGAAGCACACGTTTTAGTTCTTGCAGTCGAACAAAATATAAATGCAAGCACCTGAGATTTCCCAGTAATACTACTACTGAAACGAAGGGTATTATATAGCAGGACATTTCCTGGATGACATTCAAATTTATTATTATTACTGTACATATTTAAACAAATGTTATTACATTGAATTGAACAGTAATTATGAAACATGACAATTGCAGAGATAGGGGTCCTGCTGCCCTCTAGATCAGGCACCCCCAAACTCAGCCCTCCAGATGTTTTGGGACTACAATTCCCATCATCCCTGACCACTGGTCCTGTTAGCTAGGGATGATGGGAGTTGTAGTCCCAAAACATCTGGAGGGCCGAGTTTGGGGGTGCCTGCCCTAGATGCTGCTGCAATGCAGCTCCCATAATCCCTGATCATTGGCAGTGTTAATGGGAGTTGAAGTCCATTAACATTTGGAGGGCCTCAGTTTCCCCATCTCTGCATTGCAGTGAAACGCTATAAGTAGTCTTGCCTTTGGATGTGCTGATTGCCTTCCACCAGGTGGTAGCAAACTCGGAAGGCTCCAGATTACGAAACGGAAGGAGATCTGAAATTATCCTAGGCCTCAATTTCTCCAACTATGGACGGCTGCTGCATTAACTAATAATAAATCCCACTAGACAAACTATTAAGTTTAAGCATGTTGTGCCTATGGTTTCTCTGTCATTTAGGTTTTGTAATAGGAGGTATACTGTATAAGAATAATGCTTGTTTTAAATGTCTGTGCTAGCTTTTAGCCCGTAACAACATAAAAGCAACTTCTATGAGGAACAGCAGCACTAAAACCATATTGAAAATGTATTGAAGAAGCAGCAAAGGGGCACATAAAACTCTGAATTGCGAATGAATTTACTTGTGTGTAAGATCACCAAAAAAACAGGACTATTGGGAGAAGCAATTTCCCTTCCCAGCCCTCATGGAGCGGATATTTTGGGGTGGGTTGATTCCACACACACACCCCAATCTAAATATTCTGTCTCGGCATCAGTGGAAAGGAAGTTACCTTTGTTTCCGAACTGCCTTTATCCTGAATCTTGATGTTGGTTTTGAGAAGGCTGAGGCTTTTTTTATACTGGAAGAAGACAGTACTAGTCTTGAGGCTGTTACTGCTCTGTGAGTTGATTTGCTTTATGTAGAGAAGGTCCATAATATGCCGTAGGATTGTTTCGCTGGGATTTAACTAAGGGTGACAGCTGTCCTCTGATCTTCTACTTGCTTCGTTGCATAAGGTCTCTCGCTAAGCATATTGCTGCTGTGACTCTGTGCATCTTGGAGCCTTAGCTTTGCCCTGCCAGATGAGGATGGTTAACAAATGGGATTTAAAATAATTGTTTGATGTTGACCTCCTTGGCTGACATCACTTAGCCTGTGCACAAGAAAACGACAGTGCTGATAATATTCATTGGGGTATTCGTTGGGGCTGGTCCAGTGACCTTGGTAAGGGCACCAATTGAATCTCATCTACCAAATGAACTCATGTTGATATAATAAGACACCTTTTTCATGTCATGGGGTTCATAGCCTTGGTGCTTCTAGTGTTCACTGTCCCCGTATTGTTATTTGCTGTCAAATGGTTGATATGTTTTATTATAGGGTAAAAAAACATTTTGTCTGCCTTTGAAGGCATTTCAAAATAGGGTAATTATATATAGCAGGCCCTGATTGTTCCTGGAGGAGTTGATGGATGTTTACAGATTTATCTGGGCAGCCAATTTTCAGAAGGACAGTCCACAGGGCATTACGATTTACATTGTCGAAGGCCTTTGTCAGGTCAAAAAATGCCATATACAGGGGTTGGTTTTGCTCTCTGCATTTTTCTTGAAGCTGTTGAGCAGTTAAAATCATGTCCACTGTCCCCCTAGAAGGCCGAAAACCATTTTGGGATTCAGGAAGGGTAGACTTGGATATTGTTAGGAGACAGTTTGCTAAGATCCTTGCGAGAATTTTGCTGGCCGCAGCTAATAAAGAGATGCCTCGATAGTTTCCGCAATCCATTCTATCACCTTTTTTAAAGAGGTTGATAATTTTGGCATCCCTAAAGTCTGCTGGGATCTCTTCTCTCTCCCAGATTTTTTCGATGAGCTTGTGAAGTTGTTGTGTAAGTCCAATTCCACCCACTTTGAAGACTTCAGCAGGTATCCCATCAGGTCCAATGGCTTTGTTGTTTTCCATTTAGTTAATAGCTGTACACAATCCTCCCATATTTGGAGATACTGCAAGCTCATCTCTAACTTGTTTTTGTGGAATTTGTGAGAGGACCTCAACAGCTATGGGGGGGGGGTGCGGTTAAGGAGATGTTGGTAATGTTCTTTCCAGCACAGTGCAATAGCTTCTTTATCTTTTAGAAGTGTGGTACCGTCTACTGAGCGTAGGGGGCATATGCCATGAGGCTTATGAGGGAAAAGTTTCAAGCAGCTGATCTTGGGACTTTGTGATTCTGAAGGATCAGGGAGAAAAACAAAATGTGTATTAAATGCACGGCTCTCCTGAACACCTGTGCTTTCACTTTCTTAAAATAGAGTGTTTGACCATTATATAACGTATAGTTGAAAGTGTGCAGCCAGTGCCTGATGAATTCTTAGAACGCAAAAAAAGGTGACGGAAAGATTTTGAGCTGTCTGTGCTCCTAGGCTGCGCACAGCTTCTTGTCTTCCACCAGGGTTTAAAGAAGTGGGTTTTATGATTCCATAGTGCCACACTGAACTTTCTGGGTTCAGAGAATGGGGATCTTGGTCCTTAGAGGCCAGCTCAGCCAGGAACTCTCTAGAGTAGACACGTAGGTGTGAAAATGAATAAATACAAAAGTTTTCTTGGTTTTATAACCTAGGGCACAGATGGAACCTGGCTCTGCAGTGGGAGCTCTGTGCGCTCAGAGTATCGGAGAGCCTGGCACACAGATGACTCTGAAAACTTTCCATTTTGCTGGGGTTGCCTCAATGAACATCACGCTAGGGGTGCCGAGAATCAAAGAGATCATCAATGCCTCCAAAGCCATCAGGTACTGAAGCCAGATTTTATTCTCATCTTGATATTTGAATGGCAGATTTAATTATAACAGAGGGAGGTCTCTCTCTCTCTCTCTCTCTCTCTCTCTCTCTCTCTCTCTCTCTCTGTCAACTTGCTAGCTGGAGTCAGAGTCTGGCCACTATAATAAACAGAAACTGACAGGAGCAGGATAACTACAACATTTGATCTATCCAGTAATTCTTGCCTATGACACAAACATTTGTCTTCTGATAAGGAAACAAGTTGAGTAACTCAACTTCTGCTGGCAAGTTGCCTACTGTGGGGGGGTGGGGATAAGCTGCAGGATTATATCCCTTATCTTGGGTGGCTGCTAAATGCTCTCATTTATAGGGGTTCAAGGTATTTGTTGCTCTCTTGATCCAACAAAATGAGACCTTTATTTTTTAAGGTAGAGAGTCATTTCTTAGGCCTACCTGTTGATCAAAGCACAAAAATAACTGAACCTAAAAGGTTACAGTGTACCTGCCATTTGCTACCTCGACCTAAGGCAGCAAGATAAAAGGGGTAGCTGATTGCACTATAATTAGTAGACTCTTGATTAACGAAGTCAAGATACTGTGCGAACAAGGTCAAGGCTCATAAGAGGAACCTCCATTCACACAAAAGTGTTGTGCTACATCTTCCAAGCTATGAGCAAGATTCAGTATCCTTGAAATAATTGGTTTGGGATTCTTCTTACCGAAAAGCAACAAATTTCAGCAGAGTGAGTGCAGAGATGCAGTTTGTGGATTTTTTTTTTTAGATTTTAAATGTACAGGCATCATAAGTTGTTTCGTACAGTGTTTAGTTCTCGATATATAAAATAGAATTATTAGTAATGTTCATGGTACGGAAAGGTAATAAACCAGTAAGCTTTTAATAACGATATGCTTTTGCTACTTATCTATAGTACGCCAATTATCACAGCCCACCTTGACACGGACGATGATCCAGACTTTGCCCGTTTGGTTAAAGGAAGAATAGAGAAGACACTACTGGGAGAGGTAGACGGTGCCTTATTGTTGCTTAATATACAATATTTCCCATTATGGTTCTGCACTGCTGTGATGCTTATTAAACAATGAGCACGGTTGAATTTCTCTTTTTGACTTTCAGATTTCGGAGTACATTGAAGAGGTTTTCCTTCCTGACGACTGTTTCATTCTCGTCAAGCTTTCGTTAGAGCGGATTAGGCTGCTGAGGCTGGAAGTGAGTGTGCTCCCCTCCCACTGATACTGTGTTCGAGGAACTGATTTGCCACAGGGGTGCCTTCAGGCAGGGCAGATACCGCAGTGAAAATTAGCGTGTCTTTTTCTGTAGTGCTTTAATTTATTCTAGTTGTTGCTCTGTGGTACCTTCAATATGTTAATTGCTTCTGCAGCATGCTTCTATGCACATTTTCAAAGAGAATTAATGTTCTCTGCTAGTTTCCCCCTAACCAGATTTGAAGTGAGCAGGGAGCAGATGGATCAGTCTAGCTGTCTTTCTGTTTCCAGCCTGCATCAGTTTCACACATTTATTCATAGGAACATAGGAAGCTACCTTATAAAGAGTTTGACCATTGGTCCATGTAACTCAGTAAGGTCTACATCGATTGGCAGCAGCTCCTATTAGTTTCAGACTGGAGACATCAAAGCCCTACTTGGAGATGCTTTGGATTGAACCTGGAGCCTTTGGCAAAACAGATGCTCTACCACAGAGCTACAAAACCCTAACTCTCTTCTTATCCCTTTCCATGTTAATCTGCATTAAAAAAAAAAAAAAAAAAGCCCATGAACAGTACAGTCATACCTTGGATCCCAAATGCCTTGCAAGTCGAAAGTTTTGGCTCCTGAATGCCGCAAACCCGCAAGTGACTGTTCCGGTTTGTGAACTATTTTTGGAAGCTGAATGTCCGACGGGGCTTCCGCAGCTTCTGATTGGCTGCAGGAGCTTCCTGCAGCCAATCAGAAGCCGCGCTTTGGTTTCTGAATGTTTTCGAAGTCAAACGGACTTCCAGAACGGATTCTGTTCAATTTCCAAGGTACGACTGTAGTATCTAAATTCATATTTGAATATCTACGCAGAATATGTATATATGTAGTTTATATCAACATGCATATTTCAGGATAAAAAAATAGAAATCTGTATGCTGGTATGCCTTTTCTTTTGAGATGAAAACTGCGTTGCAAAATTTGGAAAAATGCAAAATCCAAAGGATAATTGCACTCCGATTTGCGCATTAGTCTGGAGGTGTGAATTAGGTCAGTGTTTTTGAAAATCCAGACTAAATGAAATTTTCCTCCATCTCTGTCTGTACCAGGATTTGTAACCCCAGAATGCCTGGTTGTTGTTTCTCATATGCAGAAGCATCCAAATGTCATTTACACCTGTGGTCCAAAGTGGTGCATCTTAACAATAATCTGCACTATGTAATTACTCTGACCATGTAAGCTGGCTCATAGAACTTGGCTTGCAGCTGCTGTGCAGACAATATTTTAAATAAATTTCTGATGAAATTCTGAGCAGGCAATTCCTGGAGTGATTTGCACTGATCTCTTTAGGGCATGTAAAACTAATATTGTCTCAGACCCGACTAATGCATCAGTTTCTGCTCTCTTGAGGGCCCCCGCAGTTCATCCACCCCTGTAATCCCTGAGCCCATATGGCCCCAAATAATCTCTCTTCAACAGCGTTGGGTTGCTCTTGCCACCACGCTTCTCTTATTGGTCCAAACATGGCAACGGGCAGTGAGCAGCTACAAATCATGGGGGTTAGGTTACGAGGCAGTGGCTAGCCAGAGATAGCCCAGTGAGTTCCGTGCCAGAGCAAGGAGGGACGAGGGTGGCGCTGTGGGTTAAACCACAGAGCCTAGGACTTGCCGATCAGAAGGTTGGCAGTTCAAATCCCCGCGACGGGGTGAGCTTCCGTTGCTCAGTCCCTGCTCCTGCCAGCCTAGCAGTTTGAAAGCACCTCAAAGTGCAAGTAGATAAATAGGTACTGCGGCGGGAAGGTAAACGGCATTTCCGTGCACTGCTCTGGTTGCGCCAGAAGCGGCTTAGTCATGCCTGCCACATGACCCAGAAGCTGTATGCTGGCTCCCTCGGCCAATAAAGCGAGATGAGCACCGCAACCCCAGAGTCAATCACGACTGGACCTAATGGTCAGGGGCCCCTTTACCTTTACCTCCTCTATTTGCATCTACCGTGCCAAATGCAGTTGCCAGTCAGAGGGACAGGCTTGTCTTGGACTTCCTCAAGTGGGAATGGACCTCCTGATTATTGAAAGCAATGTGGGCAAGTTCCTCCTCAACAGTGTCTAGGCAGGCTACCCAGAGACAACCTCCACCTTACCACTGGTGGTAGGCCTGAGAGCCCCACCATCTCCACCATGGTGGACCTCCACCTGAGGACCCCAGCCAGCAAACATCTGGCTGAGCTGGCTTAACAATAGGCATGATTCGCATGTGTGTATTTTAATGAACTGAACAGAGTAAAAGATTATGAGTCATGGGGGTGCAGAGATTGTGTGAGTGAACATAGTGCTTAGCTTATATTTTAATTGCTATTTTGTTAATGTTTTTAATATTGTTTTATAGATTCTAAATGCTGCGTTGATTTGTTAAATCATATGACTTGCCATAATTGTGAGGTTTAGCTTATTTTTTTAGTTGCTGTTTTGTTTAGTTTTTTATAGCTTGCAAATGATCATTTGTTAATTATTTTATATGATGTATGCTGTATTCACGATGTGCTATTATGTTTTATTATGTTATGGTTATTTATTGGTTTTAAGCCGCTTCGAGATTCGTTTGAATGAAAAGTGGCCTAGAAATGCAATGAAATTAGAGAGTTCTGACCTCTTGTTAATTTCCCTATTTGAGGCTGAAGCTACACATGGCACAGAATGAGTTGGGAAAGTCCTGCAGTGGTAAAACAGCCTCTACCTAGTCAAAAGACTTCTCTTACAATACATTAGCATATAAGAAAGAAAGGTTTAGAGCAATCCTCTCTCAGTTCAGTGCATCCTTTTTATCTGTACGAGGTCAATTGAAATGGCACTCAGCACAACCAGTTGCAATCTGAAGTTGCACATCTGTGCAATATGTTGAATGACTGTAATTCATGCACCCAACTTGAGAAGCATGGGGGGTGCGTACCTGGGAGTCCTTACTTCCAACATTACATTGAAAATGTAAGAAGAGGGTGTATGGCTCAGTTGTGCCGCTCAAAGCCTCCCTCAGTCTTCAGTAGCACAAGGCTGAAATGGACATTCACATATTTCAGAACTGAATATTTTTTGGGCTCCTGGGCAGTAGCGAATATCGCCTGGCCGAATAGAATAGCATCTTGCGAAGGCCGTCAAATAATGGCTTGCAGAGCTGTTGCCAGACTAGTGTTTTGGACACCGTGTAACAAATTGCATGCCCGCGGAACTGCCCAGTGTTGAAATAATTATGCAAATAACAAAGTGACATTTGTGACACAGGTTAATGCGGAGACTGTGCGGTATTCTATTTGTGTCTCGAAGCTGAGAGTGAAGCCTGGGGATGTAGCTGTTCACGGTGAGGCCGTTGTCTGCGTTACTCCCCGAGAGAACAGCAAGAGTTCAATGTACTATGTCTTGCAGTCTCTGAAAGAAGAGCTACCAAAAGTAAGGACTTTCCACCTTCCGTGTGTGATGCTTGACAACAAATGCATGTGCTCAGATCACAGCATTCAAAGGATTCACTGCATTGAAAACCTCTGATAAGAATACCCCTGTTTCATTTCTTTCTTCTTCCGTTTTTCCCCTGAAGAAGCTTTTGTAATTTGAAAACATATTGGGCATCTTGTACCTTTATAAAGTTGTGCATATTTAACAGAAGCTGATCTGGGTATTGCCCTCTTGCTGTTGGATGAGCCTATTTTACATCATGATCTATATTTTGCTTGTGTTTGCATGTATATGTAGAGAGATCATATTTTATTACATACCATTTTTCAGCCCAAAGGCTCCCTAAGCCATGACCTGCAATATAATATAATATAATATAATATAATATAATATAATATAATATAATATAATATAATATAATATATACAGTAAAGTACAATAAAATGCCTTCAGTCATTCAAAAAATAATACTGGAGATCACAGTGTAATTCTTTGGCGATCACTCATGGCCGAGTAAGGTTGTCTTCCATGAACACGGTATTAACAGTGAGTCCGTAAGTTACTGTGGAGGTCAGTTCTGGATCCACACAGCCTTTCATAGTGGGGACATAGGTTTCTGGGCAGGAGTTGATCACGGTGAGGATTTGCCAAACGTGCCTTCGTGCCTTCCTCTTAGCTCGTTTCTCCCTTTCAGTATAATAAATTAGGTGCTAAACCTTCAGGGTACTGAGTTAGTTTTACTGAAGCTCTTTGGGAAGTTCCTCTTAAGGATAACTTCACAAATTTGCTTGAAGGAGTGATAGGTGGTGGCTTCTCTTAATTACAGTGAGCACACACTATTTTGTCAAAGCAGTGAAGCCTTTGGTGCCCATTGGCTGATTAGTAATGATGTCACAAAGAAGAGTGATGTCACCAAGAAGCTGAGCAATAGATGGAAGCTTAGGGAAAGAGAGCTCAGGGCTGAGGTTTGCTGAAGGAAAGGGAGCCTGACAGGCTGAAGAGACAGGAGCTGGAGGAATGGGGTAAGGAGAGAAAGAGGGTGTACAGGAGAAGGGGACCCTTGAAGAGGATGCAGAGGAGCCAAGGAAATAATGAAGAGCAGAGAATGGCATGCAGGAACCGGGGGAAGAGGAAGAAACCAGTGGGAGGAGGTGTTTAAAGAAACTGATTCTGTTTGGTTGCAATTGCATTGAAAATAGCTTGGCCTTTCAAAAACAGCCAGTTCCCTATAAAAGCCAAACTATTTCCTAACCTGTAGTCATCCCAATGTTGCTTGATTTCAGTTCCCATTATCTCTGAGCATTAGGCTATGCAGGCTTGGGACGGATGGGAGCTGGGAGTCACCTGCATCTGGAGGGCTACAGGTGTGTCACTTCCAGTTTAGGCAATATTAAACAGTCACTGTAGGAAAGAGCAAGGAGGGCAAAGAGTGGAGTTTTGATTGCGATATCTGGTCTATAGCAAGAGGCGTTTATCAGGGTATCTGTCTTCTAGACACTTTTTTTCGTTTCCTTTCCTACATAAAGGTGGTTGTGCAGGGTATCCCGGAAGTGTCTCGCGCTGTCATTCATATCGATGAGCAGAGTGGGAAGGAGAAGTACAAGCTGCTGGTGGAAGGTGACAACCTGCGAGCTGTCATGGCCACGCATGGAGTCAAAGGAACAAGGACTACTTCAAACAACACTTACGAGGTAGCCATCAAGAGGGCATTGGCGATATGAGCTGGCGGTGTGTGGCATAGTGGTTGAGTGATGGAGCCTGTGGAAGTTCTTGGTTCAAATGTCACCTTTTCCATGAATTTCCTAGGTCATGGGGAGGCAAACTAAGGCCTGGGGTCTGGATCTGGCCCAATCACCTTCTAAACCCAGCCTGCGGACAGTCCGGGAATCAGCATGTTTTTACATGAGTAGAATGTGTCATTCTATTTAAAATGCATCTCTGGGTTATTTGTGGGGCATAGGAATTCGTTCATTCCCCCCCCCCAAAAAAATTTATTCTGCCCCTCCACAAGGTCTGAGGGACAGTGGACTGGCCCCCTGCTGAAAAAGTTTGCTGACCCCTGTCCTAGGTGGTCTAAGGCAAGCAATGTTCTCTCAAGACTAACTTCTTTCCCCCCACCCCCAGTCTACAGATTGCAGCAAGGTAATATAGTGAAACACTCCGAACACTCAGAGCGTTATTATTATTATTTATTGAATTTATATACTTCCTATACCCAGGGTCGTTCACAGATCTAAAACCACAAAATACATAATAAAAATAAAAGCAACAACCCAATAGCTCCCCCCCAAAAAACCACATTTTAAAAGGGCATAAGCTGTCAATCAGATCAACCAAAGGCCTGGTTAAAAAGGAACATTTTTGCCTGGCACTATAATGAAGGCGCCAGGTGAACTTCCCTGGGAAGAGCATTCCACAGACAGGGAGCCACTACAGAGAAGGCCCGTTCTCGTGTTGCCACCCTCCAGACCTCTCAAGGAGGAGGAGGCACGTGAAGAAGGGCCTCAGAAGATGATCTCATGGTCCAGGTAGGTTCATATGGAAAGAGGCAGTCCTTGAGGTATTGCAGTATGGAGCCATTTAAGGCTTTATAGGTCAAAACCAGCATTCTATAGGCATCCTAAGTGAATGAAGAAAAATGCTACCACTGGAAGCTACTGTCTGTAAGGAGGCAGGGGCAAGCTCGGGTGCAAGCCAGGGCAATTTTTAAGCCAAAATATGTTGGAATGATTGTAGTTTGGGGGAAGGAGTTGCTTTGGAAAATCACAGTGCTTATGTGCCAGCAGAATCAATGTTTTGCCACTTCCCTAAACCACATAATTTAATCCACTAGGTCGAGAAAACCTTGGGCATTGAGGCTGCCCGGACCACCATCATCAATGAGATTCAGTACACTATGGTAAACCATGGTATGAGCATTGACCGGAGGCATGTGATGCTGCTGTCTGACCTGATGACATACAAGGTTTGTTTTCTCCCTTTTCATTGTTTTGCCACCAATGCACTTGGCCCTCCTTCCCTCAAATAAATGTAAATGAAGAAAATACCAGGGAAACACCTATACAAGTGTTGCTTTCTGCGATATCCACCTGGTTTACTCCCTTCCTAGGCACCTGCGTAGCAAAGAGCCTCATGATGGGCATCCGTTTACTGTACTGACATTACAGTATATCTTCTAAGCCCAAATTAAGGTTTAGGGTGGTTGTTTTTCTTTTGGTCCAAGTAATCAGGAATATGTGAATCATTCGGATGTGGCCTTCCAGGAATGTCCACACATATTTTGCCCCCTCCCCCCACTGGCGTACCCCGTTTCCTTCCTCTCTGCCCATCGCTGCAAGAGTGAGCAGTGTGGGCAGAGTGAGCAGGCTGGTCCGTCAGCTGCCGCTCTGCCATACTCTTTCCACTTGCTTTGTTGACTGGGAGAGATCAGCCTCTGCTGCCAACAATTGCAAGAGACATTGGCATTTCCCCACACCTGATTGGCCACCAGCCTGGGAAAGGGAAGTTGGCACTCAAGAATCAGTGGCCTAATATAATAGAATGATAAGAAACTAAGCATGGTAGGTCTTAGGCTGTTGTATGTGTAAAAAATATGTTATATATGTATATGTTGTATTTGAGAGGAGGCGGGCAAGACAATTGTTCCAAATCTCCTTTATTAACAACCATGCTGGACAAATTATTATGCATCCATATAGCTATCAGTGTACACTTGCCCAGGACAAGAAATGCAACTTCATGCACTGTATAGATTTGCCTTCTTTGTACAGAGTCAAAGCCTTTGTTGAGCATGAATTAGCTTATGAGGTTCCGCTGTCTTCCTTTTCTCGGACTAGGGTGAGGTTCTGGGGATTACTCGGTTTGGCCTGGCAAAAATGAAGGAGAGTGTATTGATGCTTGCTTCGTTTGAGAAGACAGCAGATCACCTCTTCGACGCTGCATATTTTGGGCAGAAGGATTCAGTGTGTGGTAAGTGTCTTGGGTGATGAATCTTGCCACTAAGCACAGCTCTCTAAATGTATCCTGGCTGAAAATGGGGGAAGTGGAGCATGGCCTTTTTTGCTGTTGCCCCATAGTAGGGAATGATCTCTCTTCCTACTCCTTTTTTCACCATGGCCATGATGTAGTGAAGTTGGTTTGCAGGTAATAATTGCTTTAGATCAGTCTTCACGATTGTAATCTGTAATATTACTGTAGCTAATCTCTTAAACAACCTTTGCTTCTTTAAGTCCATGATGCACATTGCATGGGAAATATGGGGCTTTAATTGTTTTTTTCTTGATCTTCTCTAGGCGTTTCTGAGTGCATCATTATGGGTATCCCAATGAACATTGGAACTGGACTTTTCAAGCTGCTGCATAAAGCTGACAAGGAAGCAGACCCCCCGAGAAGGCCTTTAATTTTCGACAACCCCGATTTCCATATTTCCCTTACTACGTAGCAGCTGGAGAGCACCAAACAGCAAGCAGATGGCACATTTTAAACTGGAGCTGCATGCCTCTCTAAGTAGGGTTTGGAGGCTGGATAAGTGAGAGATCATGATGTGCGCAACTGATCCACCACTGCTGCAGGCGTTTATCTTTTGTGTACTTAATCCGCAGTGAACTTCAGCTGACGGCGTTTGGTTTTTAAAAGCAATAATTTTCCCTGCTACATCAAAAACCTGTAACATGGATTGTGGGACACCAAATCCCTATGAAAGGGAAGACGCTTAACGTTTTTGCCTGGATTTCTGTCAGAAGCATTAGCTATAGTAATAGGAAAGATTTCTGCTGCTTCTACCAGCTGTGATAAACATCTGTCAGAGTGTCCAAAGTAATTTCCAGTTGGGTTGATGTCAAATAGGTTGTGTTTGCTGTCATATGTAGTGCATATCCTTTTCTGTTAAAGTTTGCTTCCCAAGTACACTTTGTGTGGCGACTTCTTAGAAAAAAGGGGGGGAAGTGGCCCGATAAATTCTTTATATTTTGGGGCCATTTGACACAACTCCATTCCATGTAGATTCCACCACAGAGTAACTACAAAAAGAGAGAGGAAGACAGAGGGGTGGGAATCAAAATTGGCTCTGAATGGTAGTGAATTGAATGGGGAGGAGCTATTGGGGGTTAGCATTGGGATCATGGCCCACACTGATTTTATTTATTAGAAGATTCAGAGAATGATCTTACCTGCTAAAGTTCAGGCACTGATACACTGACTATTTCTCCAGCCTAATTAATACACAGTGGTGTTATTCTAATGATGAGCTAATGGGAATGACTGGAAATTGTGCAAGTGAGGGCTGATAGACACCCCCCCCCTTTCATTCTACTATACATTTCTTGGGTTTACTCCACAGAGCAGTTGCATTCTGTAGGTAAGAAAGCTGCAAAACTCACTTTTGTAATATCTGACACTTTTTATATTGCTGAATGTTGAAGAGTTTGTAAGTAAGGTTTTAAGTAAATGAAGGTACTTGGAACCCTTCAATACTTTTATAACAAGTAACATGATGGGGAAAACTAGATGAGGAAATGAAGGCAATGCCCCCCTCTCTCCCCGCCCTTATTGTTTAAATTATCCCTTTTCAGTTCATATTGATTCATGTGTTTGCATGTTGGTCCTAAACTACCGTACATTGTTTATCAGAGCAAATGTTTAACTGATTCGCAATTATATTTGTATGTGCTTGTTAGTATCACCCCCAACATAGGAATTAAGGTCATCTTCTGGTTTGTTTGCTTTTTTTTGTTAAAGAGAAATGATAATGTACAGCAAATTGCATTATTCTTTTTTTGCTAGGCATAAAGAAACAAATTCTGAATACAAAGAAAGATAATACAAAAAATAGTGATAATAAAATAAACAAAATTGGTAATGCAGCCAGAACAGCATTCATGACCACTCATTTGCTTATTTTCTGGATGCCTTTTTGAAGGAGAAGACTGTGATGGAGACAGTACTTCAGAGCCTTCCAGATAAAGCCAGACTAGAGTAGAAGCCAGTCCAGAAGATGATCCAGATCTAAACGTGAACTACCAAATCTCTCCTACCACTAGAGGGAAATGAGTGTAGCAACTCATATAAAAACTGAGCTGAGCTGTTAATAGCACCATGGACTAAAAGGTATGAAGCTGGAGTACTAACGAGATTATTTCCCCCCCTAAATTCACTACAAGCTACTCTGTATTTGGGAGGCTATGGGGCAACAAAGACCACTGTGTGATTGCAGTTTGTGCTTTGTATGGCAGTTTGCAAATCCTCCTTTAGCCAGTAGCGGGTCTGAATGTCAGATCACTATCCCCAGTTTTGTGGATAATGTTATACAAGACAAGTTGGTCCTCAGAATCCAGAAGCTTTCGAAAGGAAGTTCCCTTCCAAAATGTGAACAGTTTCATGTAGCATGGGAAAATGTTGCTTTTTTATACCGTACTGTAGATGTGAATAAAGATAATTTTTCAAGGTGTGCGTTCAGGGTCATTTACTGATGGAATTCTCTACCTAAAACTGCTGTAAATATTCTTAATAAAGCATAACTATTTGAACATTCATGCATACCTAGGGTACCCTGAGACCATTTTGTTGCATTTATGTAACTCGCTAGATCATGCAGAAAGATGAATCCTTTCCAGTAATCTAAGGGCTGATCCACACATGAACGTTCTATGATTGTGGCGACTTTAAGTAATGACTTCCTTGTCTCAGTAACAGATGCGACACCCCCAGCCACAACCTCCATTTGCCTTATTTACAATGTTTCTCATGAGCTGTTCCCCACAATTTTGTGTCGATTCATCATGTGATGTGCTTCTATCATGTATGAGCCAATCAAAGGATCTTTTCTTCCGGCCCTGCATGAATCAGCTGACCATACTCTGCTTGCGCGCACACACACACACACAATAGTGCAGAGAATGATCATTGTTTGTAGAGATGGTGGCTCCCGATTCATAATAGTATGCGCCAATAATTATTGTCATTAAATTTAATACATTGATTGGAAATGAATCGTCATCTAGCTTGTCTCTACATTTCCATTCAGTGCTGCTGTCAGCTGCTTTGGGGTTTAAAAAGAGATTGTCGAGCCAGACCTCTCCACCTGCTAAAACAAGGGGTGGAAGAGTGGAGAACATCAATTATGACAGGTCCAGATTTTAAGCTGCTGTCACGCACACAGAGCATATGCAGTCTTCAGAAGATCCTTGCTGCACAGGGGATTTGTTATGGGAATTGGGGCCTTGGGAAATGACAACACACATGAAATTTCAAGTAAAGTTAATAAGTTTTCTTCAAACTCTAAAAAAAAAAATAAGAACAACTAACAGCAAGTCAAACACAAAACAGATTATAGAAGTTGGTCAAAAGGGATGTTAATTTCTTGAAAACCCAAAGCTCTGACAAACTCCTTTGGGGGTGGAGTAGTTTCTACACATTTCAAACACCAATTTAACTCGGTGTTCTGTAATTCAGCAAAACGATTTTGCTGCTTTGTCTTTGTAAATGTACAGAGGCTTTGCAAAGATGCTGTCTTAACTAACTGGTCTGTTGGGCTTAAATATTGTAAGGTATTTCTGGTGTGTGTAAGCTCTATGGCAGCAATGTCTACAACTTCAGCACATTCCCTCATTTTCTGGAAACACTGGGGCAAAAAGCTTTGGGTCCACAGTATCATTCTCTAGTGATCTTTTCTGGTCTTCCCTCCCATACTGCTGCTTGCATAATCTAGCCTTGACACGATACTTCTATCTAAATCTTTGCATTCCCATCTCATACCCTACAGTTTCCTGTTATATTTAGTGTCCTCCCCTCCCCATCCTTATTTTTTACAGAGAACTTTTCTGCCTTCTGGCCTCACATTGGATGTCACTGGTAGAGACAACACTTCCCCCGAGCGGAGCTACATTAACCACATTGTGCCACTGGCTGACTTTAATTCAGCCATGCAGGTTCATGCTGAACTCTTCCCCCCCCCCCCCGGGGCAATTTCGCCACTAAAGGAGGGCGGGAGTCCTTTTGTGTATTGCAAGCTGGAATTTGATTGCCATCACAGCTATGACTATTGACTTGAGTGATTTCCGGCTGTAAACGACCGACTGTGCTGGGAAGTGAGCTTACACTCGGGGTGACGAGATAGAAAGAGACCCGCACGTTTGCCTCAATAGCGTGTTGCTACGTTCACCCCATGCTTACCATAGTATCTAGGATGCTATGCTGACAGTACTATAAGGTGGCTGTTTATGCATCAGCAAAAAAAAGATGGACTTTGTCACCAAAAGGGGGACAAAGTAAAAATATCAAAATTCATATGCTTATATATCTAATTAGGGGACGTGGGTGGCACTGTGGTCTAAACCAGAGAGCCTAGGGCCTGCCGATCAGAAGGTCGGCGGTTCGAATCCCCGCGCGGGGTGAGCTCCCGTTGCTCGGTCCCTGCTCCTGCCAACCTAGCAGTTCGAAAGCCTGTCAAAGTGCAAGTAGATAAATAGGTACCCCTGTGGTGGGAAGGTAAACGGCGTTTCCATGCGCTGCTCTGGTTTCGCCAGAAGCGGCTTAGTCATGCTGGCCACATGACCCGGAAGCTGTACACTGGCTCCCTCGGCCAATAAAGCGAGATGAGCACCGCAATCCGAGTCATTCGCGACTGGACCTAACGGTGAGGGGTCCCTTTACCTTTATGTATCTAATTGCATGCAAACTCAGAATGATTGTAATTTAGATAGAGACAGGTATTATGCATGTCTGCTGTCCAGGTACTAACTTGAGGGGCAACCCCTGTTTATGTTTCCTTATGTCTATCTAAAAGAGACTTCAATTGAACAGCCTTTCAGGGAGAGGACTTTAGTCTGTAAAGTGAGAAATACGGCCATACTACAACCCTCTGAAAAGATGGGTAGGTATATTGTGTCATTCTTGGCCTGGATGTTGGGGGCAAGGCCCAGATGAGGTCGTGGGTATGTATCAGGTGAGGGATGGGGGTCAGTAGAGATAAATATTTGCCATCCCAGCGCTGAGGTTTATTGCCAGAGCACGACTCTACTGTTTGGGCAATAGAGTAGTGGCTGCTTAGCAACCACATTTAGCTGATACTGTATTGGGGGGCTGTTCGGCTAAATGTTGCAGGTGTCTTGTTTCTTGTTATATATTTGCTTTATATAATGTGGTTTTGAACATGATAGAACTGGCTCCAAGCCTTTGGGACAGGACAGCGTAATAAATAAGCGCCATATTGATAGGTTTTAAAAAGAACTTCGGAGAGGTGTTCCTTTTGGATGAGCAGCGATAATTTATACTTCAGGCATAACTGCTTGTAGATAATCATGAATGCATTAGCATGATGTTTAAAGACTGGGCCTTGCTTCAAATTAATATATGGACCCAAAGGCATTCCATGTGTTGCCTGCCAAAAGTTCTTGTAATCTTATGGATGCACATTTTTGAATTATTTTCTCGCCTTTATAGATGATTATCATATTTAATCATGCTGGGTTTCCTGATATTAACGCCTTTGGAGGAAAGATGCATCGCACCCAAACCCCAAACCTCTTTGCATATCAGTTGCCCTAAATTTGTGGAATATGTGCTTGTTTATTTTACATAGCAATTAAGAAAATGTCTTTATAGAGCAATAGATGCAGAAAAGGACAGTTCTCTGAAGATATCAATTCCCCCTCATGGATTGGAGGCAAACATATACAGTGAGGAGCCTTTTGGGAATTATAGGGACAGAACTACCCAAACTATAGAAATTTATTCATGTATGCGACTACAGCAGCAAGAATGTTACTTGCCCAAAAATGGAAAGAAGAAGAAGTCCCAGCAAAGGAAGAATGGATACAAAAACTTAATGGAATATGCAGAAATGGCGAAACTTACTGGAGAAATAAGAAATCAATATAACAAACTTTTTATAAAAGAATGGAAACGGTTTACTGAAAATTTACAAACTGTAAACAGATAAGAACATTGGCAGGATTATAGTAATAACCTGCAGTTTTATAAGAGTATATATTTAAAGTAGATGAATAAATGAGCAAATTAAGTTAATTTGGATATGCAGAAAATATTAAAAATTAAGGAACCACAGAAAAGGGGGGAAGGAAGTCAAGTTTTGAAATGTTAAAATGATTGTAAATTTATTGAAATGTATAAAACTGAAAATCATAAATAAAATAGAAAAAATATATAATACATTAAAAAATAGAAGCACTGTAACTATCCAACTTTACCCCTGAAGGCGCACTCTTCCATTGTCTCCCAAGACAGATGCGAACAGCAACGATATGGGGGAGTGGGGTTTTTAAGTAAAAATGTTACTTCATCATATATATACATAATAGTTTACAAAGGAATTCCACTTACTGCATTAGCTTATGTAATTTATTCATAAATGCTCAGTGTGTCCAATGTGTTTCAAGGCACTTTCTCTTGTCGGGGTGAGGGGGGGCGTGATCAGGAGTTATTTCCTTGACAATGGCTTAGCTGAAGTTTGAAAGCAACAGGAAGCATCTCCTGAACTTTTTCCCTTGATGAAGATGTATTTCCTTGAAATGGGATCTCTTTGGCCACTATTAAAAAGTAGTTGTCAACAGCGCCCCACCACCACCACCACTCTGTGTAATGAAATTTTACACATCACTTGGGAAGACAGGCGAACTAATATCAGTGTACTGGAAGAAGCAAAGATCACCAGTGTTGAAGCACTGATTCTTCAACATCAACTTTGTTGGACTGGTCATGTTGTGCAGATGCCTGATGATCGTCTTCCAAAGCAGTTACTCTATACCGAACTTAAAAATGGAAAGCGTCATGCTGGTGGTCAACAAAAGAGGTTTAAATACTGTCTCAAGGCAAATCTTTAAAAATGTAGTATAAACACTGACAACTGGGAAACACTGGCCTGTGAGCGCTCCAGCTGGAGAACAGCCTTTACCAAAGGTGTCATGGGCTTTGAAGACACTTGAACTCAAGATGCAAGGGAGAAACTTGCTAAGAGGAAGGCACACTTGGCAAAACCACACCGTGGTCAACTCCAGCCCAGAAACCAATGTCCCCACTGTGGAAGGACATGTGGATCCAGAATTGACCTCCACAGTCACTTACGGACTCACTGTTAAAACCGTGTTTATGGAAGACAATCTTACTCGGCTATGAGTGATCGCCGAAGAAGAAGGTCCATATTCTTGGTGACCATTGGTGACCCACCATGGGACAATGACTGGTTCTGCACAATACTTCATAGCAGATGAGGGATGGAGAACTTGCCCACCAGGCTATATTTCCATGGCAACTGTAAATGTGTTCTAAATCTCATGCCATGGCCCCTTTCTTACTGAGGGGGCAAGCCTATGTCTAGGGTTGGACTGAACCACTTCAGACCATGGAGGAGGGGTGTCACAGAATTGAATACTTACTACTTTGTACAAAAATATTTCCTCCACATGCAAAGCTAGGCGTCAGGTTAGCCTTATGAGGAACGGCTAAGGGAGCTGGGCATGTTTAGCCTGGAGAAGAGGAGGTTAAGGGGCGATATGATAGCCATGTTCAAATATATAAAAGGATGTCACATAGAGGAGGGAGAAAGGTTGTTTTCTGCTGCTCCAGAGAAGCGGACACGGAGCAATGGTTCCAAACTACAAGAAAGAAGATTCCACCTAAACATTAGGAAGAACTTCCTGACAGTAAGAGCTATTCGACAGTGGAATTTGCTGCCAAGGAGTGTGGTGGAGTCTCCTTCTTTGGAGGTCTTTAAGCAGAGGCTTGACAACCATATGTCAGGAGTGCTCTGATGGTGTTTCCTGCTTGGCAGGGGGTTGGACTCAATGGCCCTAGTGGTCTCTTCCAACTCTATGATTCTATGATTCTAGGTTCTAGCCTAGTGTCCTCCCTGACATCAGGGGCTGGGTGGACGCAATCTGGTTCGCCCAAAAATTAATTGGGCTTTTTGAGTGTTCAAGTAAAACTTTTTAAAACAAAAGAAAAGAAAAACAATTCTGGAATGGTTTTCTGAGCATTTGACATTAACACCCAAAGCTTTCCCATCTCCACCATATACACCATTTCATTCTGTAAATCATCATAAATCTGTCTGTCTCTTTAAAAATTGTATACCACCCTTCATCCGAAAATCTCAGGGTGGCTCACAGCATAAAAATACAAGGTAAAAACAAATACAAAATACAGAATGAAAACAAGAAGAAAAACAGAACGAAACAATAATGTCCCCCAAGTCCTAAACCAGTAATAGCTACCATCCCACTCTGCAATTGCAATGATTACCCAATTAGTAAACATATATTGAAATGAAAAAGTGGGTGAGAAGACGAGATTCCACCTTTAAAAACTGTTTAACCAACTTCTCTATGGGAATGCAAAATGGCAATGATTCAGGTATGCTACATGATCACCTACCACATACTTAGGGTTTTAAAAAATTATATTAATCCCAACTGCTCTCCATTTAGTACCTTTAGCATCTCTGCAGTCCTTTGAAAACAGTAAAAAAAGGACAAGTGCTGGTGTAACATTGTAGCTAAGAGAATGATCTGTGGTCCCGGTCAATGGTTGAAATCTTACAGCCATAAACTTATTAGGTGGTCTTAAGGAAGGCATATACAGGCATATACAGTGGTACCTTAATTCGTTCCACAGATCTGTTCTTAACCTGAAACTGTTATTAACCTGAAGCACCACTTTAGCTAATGGGGTCTCCTGCTGCCCCGGCACTGCCAGAGCACGATTTCTGTTCTCATCCTGAAGCAAAGTTCTTAACCCGAGGCACTATTTCTGGGTTAGTGGAGTCTGTAACCTGAAGCGTATGTAACCCAAGGTACCACTGTATATATATTCTCAGTCTCAGCTGCCCACCCAAAATGTGAGGATAATAATACTGGCTTATTTCCAATGGTTACTGTGTTATAAGACAATTGTGATGATAATGCTTTGTGTGCTATATAAATGTATTTCTACAAGTTGCCACCAAAACATCACTTAAAGCAAAATTCAAAGACAAATGTTGAGGGTTCTCTTCAGAAGAAACAACTTGGGCAAGAAAGTTGCAGTGAGACCAGATTTCTTTTTATGTTTGTTCATCAGCACATCACAAATAATAGGAGAGGTCCTTGGGACACTGCTGGGGGACCAGCTTGAGCTGCCAGTTGCTTATAATGTCCTATATTCTCAATGTTACAGATGAAGGCTGGAAAACCCATCACAGCGATACAGTTTTTTGCAGCCTCCTCCTGGTTAGAACAGCTATTAGGTTGGAGTGGAAAATGGGAAGTGGGACAGAAGCTGGCAGGCAATCTAAGGCAGAGGTTGGCCGGTCTCTGGCTTCTTGGAGTTCTTGTAAAAACCAAAACTGGATCCAAGATCAGGGATAGCCAACATGTTGTCATAGTACTGTAGAGTTGGAAGGGGCCCTGATGATCATCTCGCCCCAACCCCCTGCAATGCCTGAAGGTTTGGACTAGAGCTGCCATCAGTCCCAGCTAGCAAGACCAATTGTCATGGATGATGGGAGTTGTAGTCAACAATATCTGGATGGCACTATGTTGACTATCCCTGCTCAGGATCTACCATCCAGACCAAGGCAACTACAATGAAAGAACAGGCTATCTCTGAGCACATACGGAGTCCAGGAACTTGTTGTCAGTACCAGATCTTAAATGAGCTCAGAGTCCTTTCCATGCAAAAGTCTACTCCCAAATAGCTTTCTTCATTTAACCAGCCTAATTTAGGCCCCATCTGCACTATGCATTTAAAGCAGTACCATATAAATAGTGCTTCCCCCCTCAAAGAATCCTGAGAACTAGTTAAGAGTGTTGAGAGTTGTTAGGTGACCCTTATTCCATTCTTAACAAACTACCGGTACATAGAAGCCATGCCTATTTAAAGTGGTATAATATTGCTTTAAATACATAGGGCAGATGGGGACTTAGGTGGGAACAGTGGTTTTTCAATTGCTATTGTTAAGCAGTTAGGATCACATATCCTTGCCGATCTATGGCAAATCACCTAGAAATCTACCAATAAATCCTGGTCTACCTTCTGTCCACCCGTGTAGGTGATGAGAAGAACAAAAAGGGGACAGGAAATACTGCGGGCAGAGTGACTTGAGGGAGGCCGGTGTGCACATATACCATACAGTGTCATTCTCTGCTATCTGTGCATCTGTTGTGATTTTAAAAAGCACAACCTTGAGACTCCTTCATTTCGACAAAGTTATTTTCCACAAGATGAGCTTAAAAAGGGAACTGCTTCCAGTCATACTTCAGTCAATCTGTCAGCTCATGCAAGTTGGAACAGGATGAGACTGTGTAATATGTGGCAGAAGAAGTCATTCAAATGTCACTTGTGGGAATGCAGATGTAAGTCGGTGGCCAGGCATGTGTATGACTACTTGAGACCTCTGGTCCCATGCTCAGCCTTTCCATGCCTAGAACTAAGAGATTTAGAGCCCTGTGGTAGGGACGTGGGTGGCGCTGTGGGTTAAACCACAGAGCCTAGGACTTGCTGATTAGAAGGTCGGCGGTTCAAATCCCCGCGATGGGGTGAGCTCCCGTTGCTTGGTCCCTGCTCCTGTCAACCTAGCAGTTCGAAAGCACGTCAAAGTGCATGTAGATAAATAGGTACCGCTCCGGCGGGAAGGTAAACGGCGTTTCCATGCTCTGCTCTGGTTCGCCAGAAGCGGTTTAGTCATGCTGGCCACATGACTCGGAAACTGTACGCCGGCTCCCTCGGCCAATAAAGCAAGATGAACGCCGCAACCCCAGAGTCAGCCACGACTGGACCTAATGGTCAGGGGTCCCTTTACCTTTATAAGGTATCTACCCTGGTTGCCCTGGGCTTCCCACAGTGACACAGAAGTGCTTGGATGATGATGATGATAATAATAATAATAATAATAATTTATTTATACCCCGCCCATCCAGCTGGGTTTCCCCAGGATTTCCTTCTCTGTGACTATACCTGCTTACCTCATGTTGTGACCAGTTGAGGTTAGTTGCTCTAGGAACTGTTCATGGGAAATGTTGGGTTCTTAGTTTGCAACCCAGAGACTCTCCCCTTGCTTTTTAAATCTCTTGAATCAGGAATGCTAGTTTTTCCTATCCATTGCCACCCTCCCATCTCAGTCTCCATGCAGATGTTTTATGCCTGAAGCCCTCTTAATTTTAACAGGAGGGGGCACAGATGATAGGCTGGAGGGCAAACATGTGGATAAAGGCATGGTTTGACTCAAAATTGAGCAGATGATGATGATGATGATGATATTAGCCCACCCTTCACTCTAAGGTCCTAGGACAGGTCACAACATTGGAACACTATTAAAAGCACTTTAAAGCAACTTACAATCACAAAAATAAGGTGAGTCCTAAAAATATATAGCTCAAGTGTCAAAAGCCAGGCTAAAAAGGTGCATCTTCAGCATTTGCCAGAAGATGTATTATGAAGGTGCCACCTCAGAAGGGAAGGAGTTCCACAATTTAGGAATGCCACAGACAATGCGCTTTCCTGGACCAAACCCATCCCCTGAGCCTCTGAGGACAGAAAAACCAACAAGAGAATGCTTCTATCAATCTTAGCACCTGAGAGGGTCCATAGGGAAGGAGGCAGTTTTTCAGATATTTGGGGCCTAGGTCATTTACAGCTTTAAATACTAGCACAAGCACCTTGAATTGGGCCCTGAAACAAACTGGCAAACAGTGCAGCTGTTTTAAAACACAGGTTTTATCTGAGATCTAAATGGAACCTCAACCAGAAACTTGGCTTCTGCATGTTGGTCCAATTGAAACTTAAGAGTCCTCTTCAAGGGCGCACATAGAGTGCATTGCAATAACCCAGCCTGGAAGTTACCGGAGCATGGTGTACAGTGGCAAAGTCATCTCTATCTATTCCCAAAGGAGCTGCAGCTGGCAAACCAGCCAGAGCTAAAAAAGGAGATGCCTGCTATCTTACTATAGAATAAACATGCAAGTGTGTCATCATGCTGCAGCTTGCTTGGCTGCTGACAGGTGAAGCACAAAGAACAAAGCTTCACTACAAGGTAGTCGATATGGGTAAGATGAAAGGGTGTTGGGTGCAAGACTGTCCACATGGGGAGACAGCAAAGGAGCACCAAAGCAGCATTTGTTAAATGATAACTTCCATCCCAAAAAGCTTTTTTTTTGGCAGCGCTGCCTGTACCTATTTAAAAGGTGCAGTTGGAGGACGGTAATTAAGAGTGGGACGGGCTTCTACCACCCCACCCCCGCCCTTTCCCTTGCAACTCTTGAACAGAGCCAGGGAGCGGCTTGGAGAAAGAGGGAGCTCCTCCTCCCGTTTGCCTCGCCTTACACATTTGCCAAAGCAAAGGCTCTTTTGATTGACGGCCAGGGCGAGCTATGGCGGAGGAAGCTGCGGCGGGGAGCTGGGAAGGCGAAACTTAGCCGAGCAAAGGCGCAGCAGCAGCAACAGAAAGGATCCAAAGCATGGAGCAAACAACGGCGGCAGCAGCAGCACGACTGGCCATCGCCCTCATCCCTTCCTCCTCCTCCTCCTCCTGCTAGGTGCTTGTTGCCTCCCGCTTTTGCACCCCTTTTCCCTCCTCACTTTTTCTCCCTTCCTTCCTTTCCCCCCGCTTCTCCATTGCTGGGGGCGGGGCGGGCGCCCGCTTTCTTCTCTCCCGGAGCCGAGAGGAAGGCGGCCGCAGGCAACGCAGGGAAATGCATTTCCTGCACCCAGGAAAAACTGCAGGAGCGGCAGAAGCCCGGTGCAGCAAATATGGCTGCGTGCGGCTGCCGGGGCTCCTGAGCGGAGGCCCTGGGAGGAATTGAAGCCTCGCCCCCCTCTCGCTTTTCCACCGCCATCCCCCCCTCTTTTGTATAAACGGGGCCTCTGCCCTGCAAGAAAACACCCCAACAACTCTGGGTGGGAGAGAAGTTGGTTCGAGCTTTCATTTTTTTTAGGGCCGAGATGAAGCGGGGAGCCCTTTGCCCAAAGCGGAGCCAATTCGGAGCTTGCAGCTGAACTCTCCAAGCTTTGGCAGGGAAGACAACAGAAGAGGGGGGAGGGGAAATAAAAGGAGAGGGTCCCCCCCTTTTCTCTCGTAGGGGGGAGTTGGTGGGTGACAGGAGGTGCCGAACTGTTAGGGAACGCAGGAGCCACGCCAGCCTCCGCCGCCTTCAGCGCGTGATGACCCGGTGCAGGAAAGGTATTTTTTAAGAGCTACCTGTTTGATTTGGAGTTTGGGGATTCAGAGGGAAGCGAGGGGTGGGTGGGCTTGATCGAGGAGGCAGCGAAAGAGCAACAGTTGTTTTCCCTTCTGCATAACTTTCCCCTGAGTGTGTGCAAAAATAAGTCTTTTCCCCCCCTCACTCTTTCCCCCCTTTTCTCTGGAAATCTCCCCCGGAGTGGCGACTTTGAAGGGGGGTTGGAGGCGGAATGTAGCCGCTCTTTTGCGCTTGCTTTTGCGGTGGGAAAAGGAAGAGGGGTCGTTGGATCTTTGTCTGGAGGGAGGGAGGAGAGCAGGGGAAGAAATAGAAAAGTTGTCCAGCTCCCTTTGATTGCAGGGGGTGGGCGGGGCCTGTTGTGCGGGGAGGGAGGGAGGAAGGAAGGAAGGAAGGAAGGAAGGAAGGAAGGAAGGAAGAAAGACAGGGAAAGGAAAGGCAAAGGCAAAGGCGCAACGCACCATAGCCAAGCATCTTCTCTTTGCCACTGTGCCTCCGGCGCGCGCACCGGGCGCGCGGCTCTTCCTCCCGGGAGGCGAGGAGTTTGGCGAGTTACTTTCGGCGGGGCTGCAGCGCCTGCCTCCCGGCTGCCATGGAGCCGAAGCACAAGGAGCTGCTGGCCCAGTGTCACCAGAGTCTGGCCCAGGCCATGACGGAGGTGGACAAGGTGATCGAGCTGCTGGATGCTGCGGGGACCTTGAGCCCCAACGACTTGCGGGAGCTGCAGGAAGCCGGGATGGTAACGGGAGGAGGAAGCGATGATGGAGGGAAGGAGGGAGCCTCGGCCAGCGCCTGCAAGGCCGACGTGCTCATCAAGCTGCTCCTGGCCAAGGACCGCGACCACTTCCAGGACCTGCGCGTGGCCTTGGAGAAGACGCAGCCTCACCTGCTTTCCATCCTGTACCTGAATAACGGCGTGGCGGGCGCGCAGCCTGGCGAGGCGGCTGGTGAGTGGGGCTTTGCATCACTCGTGGGGGGCAGCATGGTGGCGGTGGGGGAAGCCTGGGATACAGGGACCAAGGGAGTGCTTTGCCTGCTTGCATTGATTCAGGGAGCCAGGAGGAAATGCATGGTAGCACATTTCAGGCTGTAAAGTATTGGTGGCAGTGGCAGAAGTAAGTAGCATTACTGGCAGATCGCCCCTCTCCAGGCAGTGTGACACATACGAAGTTAAAGCAGTAGCGCCAATTGCAAATAATGCAAACCAGAGGAGAAAAACGCACCCAAGAGCAATAGAGGAAAACACAACAGATGCAAAAAGCTCCGTTTAAAATCTGTTGTTGTTATTAATAGAGGGCGTCAAACTTCTGTGCAATGGAAAAGGATGTCACATATTAGCACTGCTGGATGTGACTGATGAGAGTTGTGGTTCAAAACATCTAGAGAGCACCAGGCTGGAGAAGGCTAGGAGGGGTAGATTTAACACACGTCGCCTAAATGGTTTTCGACTCTACTGCTATTTGGTGTGCATGTGTGAAACGTAGGCATGCAGTTTTCAACATGGTTGTATCAAGGTTTTAAATATATATTGATGACCATGTAGGCCAATAGATTTATAATAGTTAGGTGCTGCCAGTGCTTCCTGAAGAAGCCCAGTGCAGTGTTGAGGCAGGAAAAATAAATAAATAGGGAGCTTGAGGGGAGGAAAGGCTACTGGTCTCTCATCCATTGGGCTTTGCAGAAGGTGCCAGCAGCAACGAGGCACTTCTTCTGCCTTCCACAGAAACTCAGCACATAATGCAAATTTTGTTCCCTTCCCTGAGTGCTTTGCATCTGCCACAGAACTTGGCCAAAGGGTTTTGTGGAGATGGCAAACAGCAAAGCCAAAATGTGTGGACCCCTTCCATTAAAACCACGCAATATGTCACTGTGTCCAGATCCAAAGGATCCCTACAGTGATGGCAGGCAGAAGATTGACTGAGATCTGATGGTAGTTTTATCTATACTCTGATTTAGGGGTTGTTATTGTTCCTAATCTGCTTTTTTCCTCCTCACTATTATGTTCACGAGCCTTGCTTCTTCTTCAACAAGGTGCCTCTACTTGTTGAGCAAGTACAAATGTTGAAGCAGATATTGCTTCCTGATATTACATTTTTGGAGAAGCTGCATATTTGTTTAATTAATGCCTTTAACCATTATTGTGCCTGGAAGGCAGTGAATGTATTGGTAAGTGGAAAACTGAAATTTTGCCCTCCGTCAGCAGTGCTGTTACATCCAATGTGGATGAGCCACTAAAATCTTCAGGGCCAATTGCAGTGTTGAAATTATTTCTGTTGGTGGATGACTGAACTGGAGTGGTCTGGTGGAAGACGACAGGACTTGACTTCATCCATGGGTAGAAAGGCAACAGAGCCTTCCTGTATGCTTTGACTATTCTTGCTTGGGAAGTGAGAGGAGCTAAGAGAAGTTTGGTTTTAATTATGAGTTTGAAAGTTGTCCACATTTCCTCTATGCAGGAACCTTCCGCAAGACACCTTTGCCAAGACGCTAATCTGCAGATTGTCTCAGACAAAGGCATAGTTTATTTAGTGGGCTACTGTAGAGGCAGTAGTCTGATGCAGATTGGGGGTGTAGGATTCTCTCACTTCAGACTCCCCACCCCCCACCATACCCATTTCCAGTATCGGAGATTGATTGAGGGGCGAGAACAGTGTTTGAAATTCACCAGGTGCATTGGCTATCAGCCACTTGCAACCAAGTGAAGATGCTTGCATGCTGGGATGGGTGCCTGAGGTCTCCACCATCTGGAGGTGCATGCCGGGGGATCCTTGGATCTTGCTTGTTTTCACACACTAGCAACACATACTGTAGAATTCTATCAGTGATATTTTATCTGTGACTTCCCTTCTCTTTCCATGGTTCAATTTGCATATCATAAATCCCTGCATATTTTACATAAACTAAACCATTCAGTATTCCATTAATACATCCCTCACAACTTGTTTACACTGTTGAATTTTATTAATGCTGCCAATGTTTTCAAATGTACACAATTTCCCTCATATATTCAATAAGCATTTTCCAATCTTCTTTGAATGTATGCTCTTCTTTTTCTCTTATTCTATATGTTAGGTCCACAAGCTGCACATATTCCATCAATTTAAGTTGCCATTTTTCTTTAGTTGGGACCTCGCTCATTTTCCATTTTAAGGCTAACAAAACACAGACGTAGTGGCATACATAAATAGTCTTTTTTGACACCTGGAAATTTCCATCTGAATTATCCCCAGCAAAAAGGACTCTGGGTTTTTTTTTTTGGAAAAGTATACTTTTAAACATTTCTTTTCAATTCATTATGAATTATTTCCCAATACTTCGTTACCCTTTTATAGGTCTACCACATGGTGGTGGAAAAAGACAACCCCCAATGGCAACTGGACATTCTGCTTTGACAACTGCAACCCTTGTTTAATGAACCATTTGGTGCCTAGCTTATATATGAGTTTCTAACACTGGGAAGTGCTTGAAGGCACAGACTGTCACCTGCTTGAAAAATCAGCCTATATAACAGAGCACTTATAAACAAGTGTGTCTGCCACTATTATATCTGATTTGACCCTCAAAGCAACTTGCATACAGTTCCTTAGGGTACACTCCATTCGCAAGGGGCAGTGAAATGAGCTCCAAAGAAAGTCCCAGATCGTTTGCCAACATTTGAGTTTCCATGAGAAACAGCCAATATGGGAAGAGTTGTGGAACAATACAACAACCATGTGAGGCAGGGTAGGTTGAGACTTGCCTAAGACTCTCTTGATTCATCTTGGGGGCAGTGAATATAGGGAGGAATCTTGAAGCCCTGTTGAGGGTGTTTGGAGCAAAGTTTCCGGACCACTTCTGACATTTTGAGGAACTTTGCTTTTATTATCTGTAATATTTGACCTAGACTTGTTTGGCTAACGTTCTTTATTATAGAAATGTCTTACGTAATTTACCATGTTAGATCTGGCATCTCTGCATCAGACCTAGCAAAAAATGGCAAACATGGCCATTAACCCTCTCTCAAACAAGTTGGTGAGTGTCTGAGGTAAACTGGAGCCGGTTCCCTTCTGTGGTATCTGTCGTGCAAATACCTCAAAGGCATATTCACCCTCTAGTAGAGACACTATTTCACACAAATGACATCTTCTTGTGAATGTGGTGGCCTCAAAATAAATATTCCTGAGGTGCTTTTAGCGATGACTTGAGTAGGATGTAGCCTTCAGTTGAGACACTATGGAGCAGTTAAGTGGTAACTTCTCTCTCAAGTTAATTTCCAGTTCCAGCAATCCTTGAGGACGCTGCTGGGTTTTTTTCTCCAAAGGATTTTAAATTGCGCATATATAGAGCCTGTATATCCTTGCCATTTTCATCTGCCTGGGTCAGAATGAGGATTGGGAATAATAATAATAATAATTTATTTATACCCCACCCATCTGGTTTTGTTAGAAACCACTTTGGGTGGCTTCCAACAAAACGTTAAAAATACAATAAAACATCAGGCATTAAAAACTTCCCTAAATATTGTGGACTTTGCTGCCACAGACGAATATGGCTACCTCTCTGACAGTTTTCATTCTAAACTTTCATCTTCGTTAGTGCTGACAGAGCCGTGTGTTAGATTTGGGGAGGCTCCTTCATTCTGAGGCGAATTTTTTTCGGGTAAACATTTCATATGCTTTTAACTGATGCAACTTTCTTCTAAATAACTGTGGGAGTTGTTTTCTTATGGCAGTGCTGAGGGAAATCTGTTCTGAGGGGAACATTTAGGCACCTTTACAGATCCCCATGGTTCCTTGGGGTTCCTTGCAAGTGTCTTCTTGCCTTTAATTTGGAGTTCAGGCCTACCTGAGTCCCTCACCCTGAGGACAAACCTTCACTTTGTGTCCAGTACTCTGTGATTGGGTCACTGCAACTCCTGAAGAGGTGACTTGTCTTTTTCTGTATGTTAGATATAAATGATTTTGAGGAGATATGGAGGGTGTTTGTAGAATTTGTACTGTTAAAACGGAAAGGGGTCAAACCACCGCAAGAGGTGTTGAAATTTTGGGAGGTTGGATAGTTACAATGGAATGGTCTCAGTGCTGGGGTGCACATTTTTATTCTTATTTATTTATGATTATTACTTTGTCAAAATACAATTAAAAATTTAAAAAATAACTTTTATGAAAAAGATATAAAAGCCAAGGAAAGCATTTCTGCATATCTATAGGATAAAGAAAATGCATATATTCTGACTGTGTCATGTTTGTTTCCATTTGGCTTAGCCTAAGGCCCTTTCCCTCAGCCAGCCGTCTCCTTATTTAGAGTATAGTTAATGAAGGAATTTAGGGCAAACACAATTAAATTACAGGCTTGTTTGGCGACAGCCAATCATCTCTTTGAATGCTCTTGCTGGAGTTTAAAGTGATAAACAGTTTACTGTGCTTTGAATATGTGGACAGGAACCAAACTGTTAAGGCTTCTGCTCTCCTTTGTGAGTATTCTGTGTTTGTAACGTTTAATGCCGTGCGGTCAGAGAAGGGTTGCTATTTGCCGTATCACTGTCAAGATAGCTGCATAAAATCATCATAGTTATTTGGATAGTATTATGGCGTACATAGAAGAAAACGTGCATGTGTGTGTAGTTGGCACAAAATCTAGGATTTTGGGAGGCACATTGATTTCAAAGAGAAATGTCATGGGCAGTCTTCTTTCTCTGTGTGTCTGATTTCCTTTGGGGCTTTGTTTGAAGTGAGAATGGGGGTGCTTTTTGAGGGGGGGGGGTTAGACCCTTAACTAGCCTGGAAGCCACTTGCAGTCCTCCAGAGCTGGCCCTACAGTAGGAGGAGACTTGAGAAGTTTGGCAGGACGTGGCCTGTTTTTCTATCACAAGTAATGCTTTTATTATATATGTTGCATTTATTATTTGTGTAGCTCTGCTAGGGCATGAGGTAGGGGACAGTCTGCTAGTGATACATGGCTATAGCTGCCTGGGTAGCTCAGCTGATTTGAGCATGGTGCTGATAGCGCCAAGTTTGCAGGTTCAGTCCCCATACGGGACAACTGCATATTCCTACATTGCAGCGGGTTGGGCTAGATGATCCTCAGGGGCCCCTCCAACTCTACAATTCTATGATCTTGAGGTTGCCCAGGGTCAGTCCTACAGAAATCCAGCAAGGGTGAATGCCCCCTGGCTAGCAAGGGGAATGGCAGCACAATCTTCTTCTTTCTGAGTTCTAGAAAATTGAAGAGGAGCTAAGAAGAAGCTGGAGCTTCTTAGGCTGTTCATTTCAGTTATTTGCCTTTTCCAAATTCCATTGTAATTGAGCAAAGACCCAATCTCACTCCTGAGCTCCTTCTGCACCTGTCGCAGGCAACCACAAATAGTGGCTACCTAGTAAGCCAAGCCAACATTTGGGGATGCCAAATATTTTTGGCTGTGCTGCCATTCAAATCCCAGTTACTTACTTTGCGCCTTTGAGTCAAATACAGAATTGCAACTAAGGAGCTGGAAGCCAGTTTTAGCTACCTAAAAAAGCCAGGTCCCTGCTCCAAGGAGGTGAGGTGTAAAGGCGAGGATAAGCAAATGCAGTTTTGTTGCCCAGCAACTGTTATGACTTAAATAAGAGTTGCCGGGCAACTAGGCGCTCCTGATAAGTCTTGAGTTATGGATGACTCATCTCAGTTGTCACAATTTTTTTTATGTCTTCATTGGTAAAACATACCTCTAGTTACGAACTTAATTTGTTCCGGAGGTCCGTTCTTAACCTGAAACTATTCTTAACTAGAGGCGTGCTTTCGCTAATGGGGCCTCTTGCTGCCGCTGCGCTGCCAGCACATGATTTCTGTTCTCATCCTGGGGCGAAGTTCTCAAGGTAACTCTTCCAGGAATTTGTAACCTGAAGCATTTGTAACCTGAGGCGTTTGTAACTCGAGGTACCACTGTACTTCTGAATAATGTACATCAGGCTGCAAGTCCTATTTTGCTCAATGAACCTCTCTGGTAGCAGACATAGGATTGCAGCTTTACTTAATTGCTTTGGCAGAGTTAAAAATAATAGTGAAGTTACTAAATTGAGGGCATTGTGTCTGACAGCCTTGTAGGTTGGCTGGAAATACCAAACGGAAATGTGTATTGGATGACAAAGCAAAACTTTTGCTCAAAACACACACACTCTGTCTTGATGATGTGGTTTTTTCCTGAGTCATAGCTCTGATGCATTGCAGTTATTAAAGCATGACCAAATACAAAATTAACATCTTGAAGGACAAAACCTGAATCTGTGTTCTGAGCGTTAGCAGTTTCTTGATGCAGATTTGGAGATAGGAGTTCTGTATATACATTTTAACAATCTTGCCTGTAGACTCCCAAACATCATCATCATTATATGAAATGCGCTAGTTTGGTTTTTTCCAGTTTAAGTAACCGAACCTCGAGATGATTGCATGTGTCACTTGCTATTGGCTTGCTGGTGCAAATAGATCAGTCACTTTCCTGCAGTCATCAGCTGAATGTATAGAAGAACACTGAGGGAGTGGGCAAGGTGTATTATCACACTGCTCTGTCACTAGTTCATACAGCATAATTTACTTCCTCATTGACAACCATGGTGGGAAAAGAGAATGTCTTGGTTTCCATATAGTGTCATGAGGATGAGGTTTTTAAGCAGAGGTTGAATGGCCATCTGCCATGGATGCTTTTGTTGAGATTCCTGCAGTGCAGGGGGGTAGACTAGATGACCCTCGGGGGTCTCTTCCACCTCTACAGTTCTATGATTCTATGAGCAGTAACAAGTCTCAAGCTTATGTACTCTGCTCCCCTGTCTTAGAATGTGGCTACAGTGAGATCAGAAACTTCCATTTCCATTTTAGTGTTACATATTAACCCTAAACTGTGGTTAATCTTAACAATAGTTGGTGAAATGAAATGGTTCAAAAATTCATTCATTCATTTATATCCTTTTCCCAGGCCAGGATTCAAGGTGGCTTGCGCAAGTTAACGCACATAAAATACAGAAAGCTAAAAACATATAAAAGATAATAGTTAAAAAGTGATGAAACCATAACAGGATTAAAACCGCCCCCAAATTAAACTTTTTTTTAACAGCTTAGTAAAACTTCTGATAAAAAACTTTAAAAGTACCAGAAAAAAGTAATGTGTTCCTACACCCTACCTCACAGGGCTCATTCTCCTTGCAAGTCAGTTTTAAGAGAACATTTTATAACACCACAACACAATAATAATATAAAATACAAATACAGAATTAAAAGTCTGCGGTTAACTCCCCGCACAGCAAATTAGCTAAATACGGCCAGGAATAGAAAAATGTTTTCAAAGTTTTTTTAAAAGCCATCAATGATGATGCCATACCAGGAAGATTTCTGGTTGTAGCAGTAGTGGCTCCTGGTAACATGTTGTGAGGAGCAAAGGAATCCCCTTCTGAAAAAGGGTGCTTCTTTGCTTGGCTGGCGCGTCTAAGGATGAATCTCCTAGGCAGGGTCAGAACATCCTTTTTTCGGATTTGCAAGGTTCTCTTCAGTAGTGTGTTATGTTTTTTTGGGGGGGGGGATTTCAGTATGCTCCCAAATGAAACGCAGTGAGGGGTTCCATTGAGCATATTTGCAGATCAAATTATTGGAGAATGCATTTATAAGACCACACACTATTGACTGGCTCTGGGACCTGTTAATGTCTTGTGTTCATATGTCAGGGGGAAAACAAATTTTGCACTTGGACTACACTGAAGGTGTTCAGGTTTTAGCTAAAGGTGCAAAGAGTCAGGGAACCATAACATGTTTTTGTGGACTACATTGGAGGTATGAAGTGTTATCCTAAGTTACAGGTGTGTGCATACACACACACAGCTGGGGAAAATAATAAACACCAAGGTTAGTGGGAAATGAAATGTGAAAAACTGTAGACAGTGACAATTCACAAAACAGTGGTTGATAACACAGACATTGTGGCATTGGTCTGCCAATTAGCACACATAATGCGTTGGAAATCCATTGCCTCAGATTAGTCTGAAAGTAATAGTATTGACATCTCTTGATGTAAACTCAGCGGTCTCCCTGCATCAGTGACTCCTGTCTATGAGTCCAGATGATAAAGATGTCATCAGTATATGGGGGAAGTTTTTTTGGAGCAGGAGCTGGGAGAGTAGTGTTCTGAGAGAGCCATGAAGATGTTGGTGCCATGCTTGTTCCTGTGACAGTGCCACTGATTCTAAAGAAATATATTCTCCATAAAGCTGAAGTTTTAGCTACGTGTTTCTAATACCTTAATTGTTCCTGTGCTACCGTATTTACGTGAATCTCATGCGCCATCGAACCTAATGTGCATCTCAATTTTCAAAACCTTGAAACCCAAAAAATATTTGCTGGGGAATGTAAATGCATCATCAAAACTAATGTGCAGTCTAATTTTTGTGGCATAATTTGGCCAAAAAAGGTGTGCATTACATTCGAGTTAATATGGTAATAGCAAACTATTTCACCAAGTGTGAGTTTTTGTGTTGCCACAATGGAAACATCCATGCACAGAAAGGAGCTATCTCCAGGCTTTGTGGGAGGAGAGCTTTGCAGAAGTTCCAAACAACTATTGTAGGGATGAGGGGAGGTGGGGGGGGCAGTTTATTGAGGACTGAGCCTATCGTTGCAGGGGTGTGTGGAAATGGAATGGAATACTTTGAAACAAGGTGTGACTGGCTTGCTGGAACTCTGAACAGGAGCGTCTTGCGTGATAACATTTTGCTGCAGATTCTGCTCCTTTTAATTTAATCTATATTTTGTTGCTGCTGTTTTCTACTGGTGATAAAATGAATCCCTATTTAATTCTGTTGTTGTAATGTTGATGGTGGGTTTAGTATAATGAATTGTTGAGAATTTGATTATTCAGATTGTTCCGTGATTTGATAGTTTTGAGTATTCACTTTTGTAACAAACTTGATTTCTCATACAATATTCCATTGTACCAGTTTGAGTGCAGTAATTGCATGGAAAGCATATATAAATAAATCTCACTTGGCTTGGAATAAATTATGTAGATGATGTGGGTTTTGTCTGAATTTGCTCGATATATTATTATTATTATTATTATTGTTGTTGCATTGGTGATTATGCAGAATTTGGGGCCTTTGCAGAGAGGCAATATAAGCCATGAAGCAGCACATTTCACATTCCCTGAGTGCTGAAGGGAATAAATATATGAGGACCCCGAAAACTTGGGTTCATTGTCACACACCATGGACTTTCCCTCCATTTTTCCAATGAAAGGAATTTGCAATATCAAGAAAATTTAAAAACATGGCATGAAATATTTTCTCTTAAGATGACCAGTGTAATGCTTTTAAAGGCAAGGTTTTAAAATGTTGTTTAAGCTTATCCATTACCCCTTTAAAATGCTTTCAAATAACTATACTGTATAAGACAATCTAGTACTACAATTCCTATATACTATAAACTTGGGCAGCTCTCAAATCAACTCACCTGATTTCTCCATCATCTTCAGCATGTTGAAGAAACAGATGTGTGTTTAGAAAAAAAAAACCCCACCAAAATCGAGACACAATAATTTCACGTTTCTTTCTTTCTTCAGTTCAGACTGAAGAAACACGCGAGAGAATTATATCAAATAACATGATTTGGTTTTTATGTGACTCAGTAACATGATGCAGTTTTTAGTTGTCCTTTGTTCCATTTAATGTCTGCATGTAGAAGTTTGAGAACCAAGGTACCACTGTATACACTGTATACAGTTCAAGTTCATTTGTTCAAAGCTCTACATAGTTAGCATTAACCAGTTGTTAAAGCAGACGACACTGTGTAGACCATGATAGACTCTCCTTCCTTGGAGATTTTTAAGCAGAGGTTGGATGGCCATCCGCCCTGCATGATCTAGTTAATGTTTTTAAGTTGTATTTCAATCAACTTGTTTTTATTATTGATTGTTAGCTGCCCTGAGCCCGGTCTTGGCTGGGGAGGGTGGGGTATAAATAAAATTTATTATTATTATTATTATTATTATTATTATTATTATTATTCCTCCATTGCAGAGGGTTGGACTAGAGGACCTTTGGGGTCCCTTCCAACTCTACAATTTTATGATTTTAAAATGCTAACTGGTCTGTATATTTTGGCAGCATTCACATAGCAATTTGTTCTGTTTTCATCACTTTTCCCTAACCCTAAGTTCTGCATTATATGTGAGCTTCCAAATGATGTAAAAGCAGTTTCTGGAACTATAGTGGAATATAGTACATATTTATTTGCTTCGGGGGGGGGGGGGACTTGATGGAAATGACTGTTAAACTTGTGCTCTGTTCCACAATACTTCTGAAAGTGGCTTTTACATCATATGGAAGCTCATATATACTGTAGAAATAGGAGGAAAGTTGCAAAAATGGAAAAAAGCTGTTGTATGAATGCAGACTTTGTTATTTGAAGCTAGAAACTGTGTGTGTGTGTGTGTGTGTGTGTGTGTGTGTAGTTGGGGATTTGGATATTACTATTAATTGGGGTGGCAAATGCTCCCCTTACTCCCCTGTGGATGTCTATGGGTGACTATTACACATGTCAGATTCTAGAGTGTTGTATGCTCTGTGTTTTGTTTGTGTAAATTGGTCAATTCATTCACAACACGAAGGGTAGAAACTTGAGACAAAATTAGCTGTGATTTCCAGGGAGCCAAACTGTACGCTGCATAATGCATGCAGGAACACTTCAGATATGCTGCTGCTTCTTTGTTAGAAGCCATCTTGAACACTGGATGAAAGCAGGGAATGCATCTCTTTTTGAAAGAAAATAAACAAATACTCCCTTGGTTTTAGCTCTCTTAGCATTGCACTGCCTTATTTAATTGGGGCTGTTTAAGTAGAAATCTTTTTTTTGGGGGGGGGGTTAAATGCCTGCAGGTGGATTTGTAGAAGGGAGTCTTGTTTGCTATAAATTTCCTTGGTTTGGAGCAAAGTGTATTGCTAATCATTAAAGCACTCTTTTTCCCTATTTGCTTCTTCTGTTGCCTCTCTCTGCGTGGGTGCTTAAAATGCCTAACAAAAAGTGGCTTGAAAATACCAGTACGTTAGGTGTGAAACCATAGAACCACCATCCATTTACTCTCTATAAATGGAATTTTAATGTGTCATTGATCCATCACACTTAGAGCAGGAACATTGCATTGAAAAAGATACCATGTAATGTACGTTCTGTTTCAACTTAAAATAGGGTCAGTTCTTTTTTAATGTATTTACATAAATATATTTGATTACAAGGCAGACAGTCCCCATGACCCCAGGACTGGCTCTGCTTAACTTATATAGTCATGATACGTTGCCAGTAAGAAACAAAAACTGATAACACATATATTAACTGCTGCAAGAAAAACTATTGTCAGAACATGGAAATCATTACAGTTATTAACTATGGACCAATGATATGATGCAGTTCACAAACAGCATTATTGGAAAAACTGACATAAAAATTAAATGTAGTGAGGCCAAAAGAAACATGACAATTTTTATGCAGTCTGGTGTGATGATGATGATGGATTACACAAATAATGAGGCATTTCATAGAATTATAGAACAGTACCACAGTCTGGCATGCATGAAGTATATATTTTAATTTCCCCCCTCCCCCCCCCATAATTTCACATAAAAGCTAATTGTTATTGATACAAAATACTTATGCTCACAATCCAAGCAAATACACATCACTATGCATCATTTCATATTGGTAATAATTGTTGTAATTTTGCTATATACACCTTGACACAACTTTGTGAATATATTCACAAATGTTTGCCTGAGTGTTTTATTGTTTATAATTTTATGTGATTGTCGCATCCCCTAATGTAAACAAAGATAGATCTCAAAAGCAGCCATGTTAAACAGTTTAAAGATGAAAAGGAATACAAACTCTGCTCCCAAACTCTGCTCCCAAACATACCAGTTTTTGCTTGAGTCTCTGTTTATGGGGCATGCCGTTTCTGCTCTGCCTCTGGGACTGCCAGACATCTGCATGAGCATAGATTGCTTATAGGGTCCTTCTAGACAAGCTTAAACATAGCAGTTGTTTCACTAATTCTTGAGGACTAGTGCTCATATAGTTTTGCCCGGTGTGTGTCACAGGCTATGTTTAGGCCCTATAAATGCTAAGACTTATGTGTAGATGTCTGATGGTGGAATAGACACATGTAATTGGGCTCCCCCTAGTATGTAGGCTGTATACACTTTGCTTCAAGTCAGATACTGCACCAAATCATTGTCTGAACTCAAACATAGCTTAGAAATGTGTGGGCAAACCTGCACATGCTTCCATGCTTTGATTTTCTCTCTGCTTACCTGTCCAATTGATAGTGGCCTCCAAGGGCAGAGCAATGACTGTTAACTATGGTTTGTCTGTTTCAGACATCACACTAAACCGCAGTTAAGCTTTCCTTACCATAGTTTGGTGTAGTGTCTGAATTAAGCCTCCTAGCATTATCCAGACACAATGTTTTTTGCCTCCTCTGAGCAGAGTCCCAAAGGTGGAGCTTTAATATTCCTGAATGATAGCTAATAGGCTGGACACATTTGAACAATTTTGGACAGACATCTGTGGCATCAGAAAGCCAACATGTATTATGTGTAAGTTCTAAAACATTTTACCTCCCTTATCTCAGTAGTTAGAACACTCGCACCATTGCTAAATCCTGTAAGGTATCTTTACATCAGTAGTTCTCAAAGGGAGTGGCAGGAGAGACTACCAAGTGTGGCAGGAAGATTCAAGGACAATCAAAGAAACATTTAAACGTTGCATTGTTGTACAAAATAGTATGGAATAGGATAGCATCACATAATTTTTTTATTTGCAGATTATGAATAGATACCTTTTCAAAATGAGAGCAAGAACATGAAGCGATACTGAGGACAATCCTAGTTGTATTTTCCAGGGTATCAATTAAAAAATTGTGGCATGCGCATTTTTTTATTCTGAAAGTGTGGCTCAGAGAAAAAACTTTGAGAACCACTCCTTTACGTGAACAACCGCTGAAGTAGTCATTACACGGGTAATAAACTACAGTGGTTATCAGCTACAACTAGAGTACAACAGTCTCCCCATTCATGCAAATCAACCCAAACAGGGCGTAATTACAGCTGGCATTAAGCCACTGATTATATATCTGTGCTGTTGTTTAAATTAGTATAGCTGGAACAGAAAGCAACTTCTGTGCAAAAAATTATGTAACCAGTATGGTGGCGGTGGAAGGAGGGAGAAAATGCTCTTCACTTAATTTACTACATTTTAAAAAAAATAATTGTTATAAAATTCTTATAATGGAACAAGCATTATTTGAGTTCTAAGTGGAACACTGGCCACTATCTTGGCTGGTGTGCTTTGGATCATTTGAAGTTTCTGACTTTCCTTCAAGGGCTGCATCACAAAGTGCTTTGTAGTAATTCAGTTTGGAGTGTGGAGCGCAGTTATACTCATTAGCCACCCCAACCTTCCACCTCAAATGCTTCTAGGAAGTGAAACCCCCAACAGAAATTAGTAAAATTACCAGGCCATGTTACTCAGGGATGAAGATACTAGCAAGTATCTTTCTGTGCATCTTTCTCCCCTGGCTTCCGTAGTGAGCATACCCCAAGCCCAGATCCCACCCCCCAAAGGCAACATTAGTGAGAATGCGGCTCCAGGCATGATAGCAAAGAGTTTCTATCTGTTGTTGAGTGGGGGAGAGGCAATAATACTGGGTTTTTCTCCCCTGTTAACTCCAGTGCAATTTGGTAGTTGGTAGAGCATGAGACTCTTAATCTCAGGGTCGTGGGTTCAAGCCCCACATTGGGCAAAAGAGTTCTGCATTGCAAGGGGTTGAATAAGATGATCCCTTGTGGCCCTTACACTCTACAACTCTATGATTCTGTGTCCTTCCCTAATCTGAAGCACCTTCCTCCCCACCTCTCAGTGACATGATAGTCCCCATTTTCAGCTCTGTCAAGGTTTACCTTGCATCTCAATCTCAAGGACATGCTGTGTGTGTGTTTTGTGCCCCCATTCCCCACCCCTTTGAAGACATGAATGGTGTGTGGAGGAAGGCTCTCATTCCCCTACCTGCCAGGGATGTAGGGAAGTATCCTCCCTCCAAATAGGTAAGAGGCCAACTGGGACAGAGAGAGACACGCTCTATCCCTAGCGCATCACGTTTACGTGCCCAAACTTAAGTGATGGAGAGGGGTTGGGAGAGAAAGAAATTAAAGTGGGAGAAGATATATTGAACAGTTGTAAACTGTTGTATATGCAACTGAATAATCCTCCTCCTTGAATGCATGCTTTGGAAAACTGAGCGACAGGCTGAGTTATGAGATCATTGTCTATGTCAAGTTTGGTCCATGTACTGAGGTTGCTGTTAGTATGGCCAAGTGTAGAATTCAAAACGGGACTCTAAATGACACAGGTCGTCTTCTGTGATTTCTTGCTCTTGGTGACGTAAGTCACATAATTGTTATACTGTAATGAGAACCGTGAGTATTATCTTCAGACTTCAAAGCTCTCCACATGCCCATTAATCTTTCCATCTCCACTTGAGCAGGAATTCCCCTTGCACCCCTCTGTTTAGATTCACCACGTGTGTCACCTGGGTTAAATTGTGCACAGCAGCCTGGTGTTGCTTTGATAACTTTGTGATTAAAGTTACCTGGGATTAAAGGACATGGAGGAGACTGAGTGAAATTGATTTACAGTGCATCCCTAACCATTACATTGCATTTAATGGGGCTTACTTTCAGGTAAGTGGGTACTGGCCGAGGGAGCCGACGTTTGTCCACAGACAGTTTTTCTGGGTCATGTGGCCAGCATGATTAAGCCGCTTCTGGTGAAACCAGAGCAGCGTGCAGAAACGCCATTTACCTTCCCACTGGAGCGGTACCTATTTATCTACTTACACTTCGACGTGCTTTCGAACTGCTAGGTTGGCAGGAGCAGGGACCGAGCAATGGGAGCTCACCCTGTCGTGGTCATACCTTCCGATCGGCAGGCCCTAGGCTCCGTGGTTTAGACCACAGCACCACCCGCGTCCCAAAAGAGGGGTAGGAAGCTTTTAACAAGAATCCAGATTTCTTTTGTTCCCAGTTGCCCAGTAGTGACGTGATTCTCAGGCCTTTTCCATTCAGTTCTTGAAACAAGCCAATACTTCTGGGAAAACTATCTCTCTCCTGCTTTGTAGGATCAGCTGACTTGTTGGTTGAAGTTGTAGCTGAAAAACATGGTGATAGTGTCAAATGTGCGTCCTGGCACTTGCATCATTACGGAGAAGGAAATTTGAATGCAGCTGAAGGTTTTAAAAGGCATCTCTTGTTTTGAAGTTTCAGAGATGCCTAAGGAAATAGGGCATGTGTGAAGAAACGCTAATGCCAAGGTTATTTGTGGGTCATGGGATTGTGCGGCTGCACTGTAGGCTCTGCGTGAAAAGCATTTTGAGCTAGTGGCGGGTGTAATTTTGTTAGTTTACTGTTGCACATTTTAAGGAAGTTGTAGCAAGATGATGTTTTGCGGCCGTTTCCTCCCCTTCCCCTGTTAAAATGATAGAGCAAAGTGTGGCTTGATATTTTAAAGCTCATATTTTATTATACATTATTTCTGTTGTATCAGTTTCCAGCGTTAAACAAATCTGTTCTTCATGAAAGACTTTATTCAATCTAAGACCCCTTTCCTCTCTCAATCCTATGGAGCAAACAAGTTTTAAAAGGCCTGTGTTATTCCACCTTTTCAGTAACCAGTCTTATAACTGCAGACATTATGCTGGTTTTCCATGGGCAGTTAACCTTTTGGCAGAAATTATCTGAAGAACTATCTGTTCCACCTGGGGCTTATTCCAAGTTTCTTCAAGTACGCCTACAATATAATCATTGGATCCGTTTGCCATCTTTCTTTGGCGCCCGCCCCCTGGGCCGCCATGGCCTCAAAAGTAGCTTGTGCAACTTCTACCAGTCCCCTGCCACTCCCAAATGACCGTATTTTTCCATGTATAAGACACCCCCTATTTTTTTTAACCCGAAATTAAGTTGTTTAGCTTTTAGGGGGAGTGGAGGAGGTCACATCCACCAATCACTCACCCACCTGCCCGCCACTGCTGATCGCTTACCACAGCCATTGCAGATTGCAGACCTCACCGCAGCCGCCAATTGCCTGCCCGCCTCACCACAGCCACCAGTCGCTTTCCCAATTGCTGCAGCCACAGCCAGTCACCCACCCAATCACTGCTGCCAGTCTCCTGCTTGCTGCTGCCATTAATCACACGTCCCCCTTCTGCGTTCACTATCGGTGTATGAGACGACACCCAATTTTTGCATTATTATTTTTTTTTAGCAAAAAGCATAGTCATACATGGAAAAATATGGTAGTTTTTTTGCAGAAACAGTAGCAACGAGTGTAGAAAATTAAGTTCCCCCACTGTATATTCTGTGTACGTAGGTGTCTGCCAGGAGGTGGGGATCCAACCTACATAGCCAAAAAGGAGTGAGATCATAATGGTGTTTGGCACTGCAAACACATCAGGTAGTAAGCACTAAGCTATGGATGCCAGTCTCTGTTTGATTATGTCCCCACTTGATAATTCCCTGTTAGGGGCTTTGTGGGAAGGCGCTGTGAAAACTATTTCTAAAGATGGCCATTGTTTTGATCCCCTGTCTGCTGCTAAGTGCAGAGTGTCTGGCACATCTTTCTCTCTAGTGTTTGCTTCCCAAATCACATCCCCATTCTAAAGCCACTCATTTATATGTTTTTCATTCATTCCTCCTTAGCTTTGCCTAGGTGTTGCTTTGCCTTTATTGCAATTCTTGATTTTCATTAATCTGCTCCGTCTGTCTGTGTCACTGTGTTTGTTCCTCATCCTTTATTTTCCCTAGCAGCTGGTGTTCCTAAGGTTAACTTTTGTTGCTGGGGCTCCCCTGAGACCTTGGCAACCATTGTTGCCTGGGATCAACAAATTGTATCTGGGCTTGATAGCCAACCACAATTTCTGCTAACCAGTGGGGATATAGCAAAAGTCACCCTGAGCACATGCAGAGTGTCTTTCCTTCTCCACTGAGCAACTAAAATCTGCTCTCTCCCACCAACCCCAAAATTAAGGAAAAGAGCTTATGGGTCAAGACAGTATTGTTTCACTCTTCCCACAAAGTGTAAGTCCCTTATCCATCTCCCTCTTTAAATTGAAGTATTGTGCTTGCCTCCCTAGCTAGTCTAGAGAATACAAACTCCCTCTCCCCAAGCTCTACTGCCCAACCAGCAGCCCTTCATAATTAACAATCCATGCTGACTGTCTTATCCCAAGCAAGCTCTTTATTCTATGCACCCAACTTCAACAATGCAGGAGTTAATTTGCTCCCAGAACAAAACTGTTCTCAGCTCCAGCCTAAACAGTAGTGAACACAATCATTTGTTCCATGAGAAGAAGAAAAGAACTTGTGTCGTTTTTTTTAATGCAGCAAGAGGGTCTAGCAATCTCATGTAGTGGATGTAATGCAGGCTTTCCCAATGCACTTCTACCTTCTGCTACTGTCAATGTTAGAAACACAGATAGGTGCCAAACCAGGGTTTCCTTAATGGCAGCAGGGTTACAGTTGCCAAAATGGAATGCCTCCCATTTTGGGGCCAGACAGTTCAGAAGTTGCATTTTTCAAGAAAACTTCTTGGTTCCTGAAATTTGTTCTGATTGTATTGATAAAATATCACTGATAGAATTCTACATATAAGCGTGCCCTGTCCCTGTATGTCGGTGATCACGTGTCAATTGGACACGACTAACAAGGTGGCCTCCTGGCCCCTGCAGCGTTCTTAACTGCCAGAATGAAAAATATCCTCTCCTGAGAATGGTGAATGACTTTGTAGAAGTTGGTCCAGCTGCTCCTTCCTGCATACGCATCATTGTCTCCTTCTCTGCTCAGCCCCTTCTGCCCCAGTGCTGTTGCTTGCCCTCTAATTTCTCCATCATGTCTTTCCTTCTCTCATATTCTCCTACTAATTTGCTCATCACCTATTGTCTGGGCTCTATCCATACCTGCCCCGCTGTGGATCATAGGTTGCAAACTAAAGCATGCAGAAGGATAATTTAAAAAGTGCTTCTCCCTCCTTCAGAACTATTACTTAATTAATATGTGCAATTATGCAAGTGGTTAGTACACTCCTGTATATGACTACTGCAATCCTATATGTGCTTGCCTGGAAGTCCTAGTTAACTTCTGTGTACAAATGCGTAAGATAGCATTGTAAACTTCTATGAATTACTAAGCTTTCTTTAATTGGGCGGCAGTATTAACCACAAAAAAGAGCATAGATGACTAAGCAGTTTATTCCACTGTATTTTTACACTGAATACAGCCTTGTTACTAGGCCTGCAAAAATTACAAGCCTGCAAAAAAATTACTTAACCTACTTTTTACTCGTAAGAGGGACCCATCTCATGAGTAAAAACCGGGGTGGTGAAGCATATTGCAGACTAGAAGCAAATTGAGCTGGCAAGGTGTACTGTGGTACCTCGGGTTACGTTACCTTCAGGTAATGTAATTTCAAGTTACGAACGCGGCAAACCCGGAATTCTATACTTCCAGGTTTCACTGCGCACATGCGCAGAAGTGGCACCTCCGGATACGGACTTTTCGGGATAAGTACGCACCTTTGGGATGAATTGAGTTCGTATCCCGAGGATCCACTGTATGTAATAGTGTTCTGTTGCTCTTTGCTAGTCTACTCACTCGCCTGGAGGGAATTCCATTTACTTGCCAGCATGGAATGGTTAAATGGAGGACTGCCTCAACTTTTCTGTTGGATAGGTATAAATAGCTCTTTCAGTAGCTTGTAAGTACTGTATGTCCAGCTATTTTCATTTATAGTATCTATCCCAATAAATTTGCAACCTCTAGATACAAAATTCATTTCAAAAATGCAATGATTCTGTGCTGGAAGGCAGGGTTAGTTGCTGTGGGAAAGGATTTCTAGCAGGTAGAGATTCTGAACGTTGCTCTGTAAAGATTCCTCAATGCTCTAGAAAATCTTCCCACCCACCGCCCTCAGCAAAGAGTACATTTTCTGTTCTACTACCGCTTGGCTGGCCTATTAGAAGTCTGTAATTCTACACCAATTTACTAATTTTCTGTTAAGGTCACAGCAAGTCTTTTTTGTCGCAATACAGGCCTGCATTAAAGCAGTAGGCCAACTGGTTCAACCACTGTGTCTTTGCTAATGTGGAACAAAAGGCCTTTGTTGTGTGCTTGGCTGTCCAAAGTGCATTGTCAGCAGGTTGCTATGTTTCTTTTCTCTCCCCGCCCCCTTTTTAGAGGACCTGTCAGCTGGTATCCCAGTGACTTGGGTTTCAATCTGTTGTGCTGTTTATGATAGGTTTGCGATTAGAAATCAAGCAGACCGTTAGGTGGCTTTGACTTGCACTACTTGAAGAAATACTGGTCAGATCCTTCTGCTTTTGCATGAGATCCTGTTGTGTTGTCCTTTTGCATTTACAGTCACTTTTGGACCAAGTTATTACACTCATTGACATTCTAGCTTCATTGATGCTGCCATAATTAGGACTAATCGAGCAAAATCTTTCATCTTTAAAAGCTTGGGATGCGGTTTTAAAAGCATTGACGGTGTTCTGCTTTAAATTTTTATAAGACAAAAAAGCTGACCTCAAAACAGTATGAATCTTTTAAAGGACAGCCATGGCCATCTGTAGCACTCTTATTTCCAACTCCTGTATATTTTAGTGGTTCATCTATTTACTTCAGTGGATTAATTCCCTTGTCCTCTGAATTTAGGGGAAGATTCTAAAACACTTTTGTGTGGGTATATATGAAGAGACTCCCCTGGGGTGTCGTGGATAGGGAAGGATTTGCATCAACAAGCAATGAAACTCACTAACTCTCAGCCTAACAAGCCTCAAGGGGTTGCTTCGAGGAAAATATTGGATAACCCCGTGTATCCTTTGAGTTTCCTTTGAGAGAGGATGAGATACATACAAGTAGGATGGGTAAATATGAAATAGACAGATGAGCATTCTGTATGTGGACCTTACTTCTTTTGGTTTCCTCTTTACAGCTGAGTGGCAAGCCTCATCTCCCCATACACCATGCTTCCTTTGTCCTGTCTCCTGCAGAATCTGCTCCAGAATCTGCTCCAGAGCTTTAGGAGACTCTCTGGAGCAGATCTGAGGAGGGTGCGGGAGAGGAAGGGGAGACCTGCTTGACTGACATTGGATTTTGCCCAAGGTTTTCAGTGGATAGTTGCCACTTGCATGCACCTACTTCTCTTGCACCTCATCCTTTCCCTCCCATAGCTCCTTTTCCATAACAAGCTCAATACTTTGTGGATTGCATTGATAATCTCACAGCCTATTTCAGGGCTCAGACCCAGTGAACTGTCTAGGACTGGCCTGAACTACACATTGCAAGGGAAACAAGATACTAAGCAGGGTCTGTGGGGAGATATTTATGGATTCTCTTCTGCAAATGCCCCCTGACCATTTTAGCACAGCGGGGGGGGGAATGTCATTGGGGGTGTTCGCAAGTGAAAATCAATGGACATAGAAAGGATTGAGCATCCTCTTCTGTCTGCCTGCTTGTTCCCCCTAGAAATGGCACCTTGTTCCTGACAGGTTAGATATCATTCCACCATCCTTTGTGCTATGGTCTTAGGGCCTTCTTCAGGCACAGGAAAAAGATTGGGTTTGCAATATCAGCCACTTTGATTTGCAGGCAGTAGGAAGCCCAACCTTAGTATTAATAGTCCGTAGAGTTGCCAGCAACGGCTGCAGTGGAAGTTTATGTATGCCACTGTATGCACTTCTTACATGATAAGGCCGTGTCTGAGCCAGATCTTAATTGCACAGTTGAATGGGAAATTGCATGGGTGAGCTTCTATATATGAAGCCTTATTATGCCTTAAATACCCCATCTCCTTTTAATTTCCATTTTGCTTGAAGATAATTTCAATAAAAGTGCTAATTGCTGCAGTGCAGCAATCTAATGGAGAGGCACTTGAAGCGCATGATAATATGAAATGTAATAGTGATGCAATGTTAAATTTTAAAAATTATGCTCCCTGATGACTGCTCTTCAATCATAATAAAAAAGCACCAGGCAGTTAACTTGAAAGGCACAGGCAATTGAGCAATCCCAATTAGGTTATACTGCATTGGAGCAAATATGTGTGTGCTTTAAAAGTGCATTTATTGAAAACAAAACTAATTGAAGACTTTACCCGAGGTTTAAAAGTACCCTGCTTTTTTCAGTGCAGTTATTGGGGTTTTTTCTACCCCATACTTTCTGTTTTCACATTCAACGTTAAAAAAGAACAAGGACAGCATAGCTTTCTTCAATACAGCCAGTTCAACAACATGAACCACCCCCAAAATAAATAAATAATAATAATCTGACTGGTGACTTAACACAAATTCAGCAAATCAAAGTGGTGCATTATTATTTTTAAATGGAGCTACAGGTTGCTATTTCCTTACCTCTAATGCTAGAAAGCATAAGGATATTTTAATCCTTCCACTCTGAATAAGCTGCCAGTTATCAAAATGTGATGCCTATAGAAATTAGACACCTAGAGTAGTTGGCTGCCTGTGTGATGAGGAATTTTTTTGCCACCATCTATCCCAATCTGGGGAAGTAGAAGAGGCACAATTCACATACAATTACGATCAGCTCCTCATTGGCTGCATCCCAATGGTGGGATTTTGCTGCTCAGTCGTTAATCACCTCCCTTGATTTCTAAATTAAATGGCTCACATTCTACAAAGGAAAATTAATAAATGTTTGCCAAAAGGGAGAAGAAAGATGAGGTGTGTGCCTATGTGTTTTCCCAATAGTTTGCCAAAGGTTTCCCTTGAATGCAATCTTGCATCAGAGTTTCCCAACCTCGCAGCCAGTGACGGATTGTGCTGTGAGTAGAGTTGAAAGCTAGTTGTTAAAGCTCAAATGCTTTTAAAAGACAACAGCAAGCCCTGGCCCCTTGCTAACAGAACTTTCAATGACTGTTCTACATGGTCACTGTTGGAACCAAGAACCATTTGGCTCCTCCCCTTTTCAGAGTGTTCTTCAATGAATATTTCACTTGTTCATCCCGTAAGAGATGAAAGAGGTTGGTACCTGCTCTCCTGTTCCTGACCCAGTCCTGTGGACTCAGGATAACTTGTAGCAGTTCTCCCCACCCCACCCCATAAATTTGTAATAGTTGTGTCCCAAACAGGCTTGCAATCTAAGGAAATCAAATGGTTTGGGGAATGAAAAGAGGCCAGATAACAAAAATTCACATAAACATAAAATATAATTAGAACAAAAAACAAGAACTGCAAAACCCAAAACCAACTAGTCCAAAACCAATCCAAAGGATAAGTCCTTTTTGTAGGCAACCACATGTTGGTGGGGTCTGTGTACCTCTAATATAGTGTTAAGACCAGTGCTTAGTAACTGTAGGTGCTGTGATAGAATTAACAATACTATTGTTGGGCTGGTTGCCTGGATGTGGCAGTTTGAAATTACTAGATCAGCGTTTCTCAAACTTGGGTCCCCATTGGTCCTGCCAGCTAGGGATAATGGGAGTTATAGTCCAACAACAGTGGGGGACCCAAGTTCGAGAAACACTGGGCTAGGTAACAAGTAAAAGAACCATGTTTTAATGGTGCTGTGTTCACATGATATATGGCTTTCAAAAGGTGGTAGGCACTGCCAGATTACACAGGCATTGCAGTAATCCAACCTTGAAATCACCAATGCCACTGAAGCTATCTGGGCCTCCAATGACAGGTAGATCAAGGTGCACTCCCCCCCAAACTGTGTACCTGCTCCTTCAAGTGGAGTGTAATCCTATACAGGGCAGGCAATTGACCAGCTTTTCAGGTGCAGGAAACTGTCACCCACATTACCCCTGTCTTGAAAATAAGTTCAGCTTATTTTCCATCATCCATTCCACCACTGCTTCTAAGGCCCTGCCCCAGGTTTTGCACAGCCTCTCCTGATTCAGATGTTATGAAGAGATAGAGCTGTGTGTCATCAGCATACAGATGGCACCTTGACCCAAAACTCTTAATCACCATTCCCAGTGGCTCTTTGTAATTGGGGATAAAGGAGACGGTGCTTTGATTGACAATAGAAATACACGTTCCTTGATACCCCCACCCCAGTCTAGCCTGCTGCTGTTTTGAGTAACCAGGTGAGCTAGGTCAAGGTCACTCTAGAAATAATAAATGGGTTTATGTTGTTCAGTCACTGTATTGCTAAGAACAATCTGAATTAACTAGAGTGAGAGAATATCCCAGGTCCTTGTGTCTAGGACTGCAGCCTAAGCTTTGTTTTGTTAATTTGCTGGATTCCAGGAATGAAGGATCAGCTGTGAATGTATTCACCCATACTGGTACAGAACACAGGGTGAAGTTTTCTACTGAAAATGGGTCTTTGTCACAGTTTGGGACGCAATGTCACCAAAGCTACAGCAACGTGTTCAGGTGGAGGTAAATCTGTTCATTTCTTTGACGAGGAGTCACAGCAGGGACTTGATCCATAGTGTGTGCATGTTCTCCATCCACCTGCACAACCTACAGAACAGATCTCACTAAGTTACGTAGAAAAGCTGGTTCAGCAACCAGACCTTCAGGTGAGCTGCCCTCCTTTTTATATTTTAAGTACTACTTGTTTTACATGCCCATCTGTCATGCCTCTTTAAAAACTGAGATTAGGTGCTGCATATGCCTCAGTGATGTCACAGTCAATTTTTATTCACCCATAGCTTGTTTTCGTTGTATTCTATAGAACAGGGGTAGAGGACTTGGATCTGCCCAACAAATTGGATCCCTCGGTCCCCAGCCTGCCATTGGCCAGCTTTGACATGAAGGCAGGACCACCACCTGTCAATCACACAATGCTGTAAAGATGTTAGTCGATTGACACCTGTCATAGTTCGGGGGGGCGTGTCTTGCTGCAATGGTTGACCAACTCATGGGCAATTATAGCGACCCTCTTTGAAGGTGTGCTTCCAGCATCAATCAGCTGTCTGGCAGAGCGAGAGAGAGAGTTTTCCAGCAGCACCAATCAGGATTTAAGCTCCTGATTATTCCTTTGTAGCCACATTTATACTTGCCCCACATCTGATGTCACATGAGATATCAGGTATGAGGCAGGTGGGCATGACTAGTGAGGATACGCCTTGTGGGCCAAATTGAGATTTGTGCTGTGCCTAATCAGGCATATGGGTCAGAGAGAAAAAACCAGCATTTTTCTTAGAGCTTCAGCAAATAAGAGGTGTACCCTTGTATTGAATATAGTGTGGTTTATGATGACATCATCATGCACAGGTACATCACAGGTGACCCACTGCACTGCATACAATTACAGCCTTAGTTGAATTCTTAGTTTCCTAATATAGGAAGGCTTACTAAGAGATGCACATGTGCACATACCCTTCAGCATATAGAACTGATAAATAACAAGAATGTGGACATTTGATCCATATGGTTTGGTCTGGAGTACTTTGTGCAACATTTTCCTCAGTATCAGCATTAACAAAATGCTACGTTCTTCCTTTGTGAATTAGGAAACTTAAATTCAGCTGCCCAGTCAGTTTTGCCCTATACTTATCCTGAAAAGGGGAATTATATAAAGTTAGTAGGAAATATTATTTTGCACCAGCCGCTGTGACTAAATCCATGGAGTTCACCTTCTCTAATTCTGTGCTATCCTTTTGGAGTGTTGCTTATGTTTTAGGGATTCCTTTGTTTTCATGAACATATGTCCTGAGGAGGTAAAGGTAAAGGGACCCCTGACCATTAGGTCCAGTCGTGGCCGACTGGGCTTGCGCTGCTCATCTCACTTTATTGTCCAAGGGAGCCAGCGTACAGCTTCCAGGTCATGTGGCCAGCATGACTAAGCCGCTTCTGGCAAACCAGAGCAGAATGGAAACGCCGTTTACCTTCCCGCCGGAGCGGTACCTATTTATCTACTTGCATTTTGACGTGCTTTCGAACTGCTAGGTTGGCAGGAGCAGGGACCAGGCAACGGGAGCTCAACCCGTCACGGGGATTCGAACGATCGACCTTCTGCTCGGCAAGTCCTAGGCTCTGTGGTTTAACCCACAGTGCCACCCGCGTCCCTCCTGAGGAGGTACTGTTCTATTAATCTTTTACCGTTCGATGGGGCAATAGTTGTGAGTGATACTTAGCTAAGAATATGTTCATGTTACCACTTATTCCACAGCCAAGGCACTCCCGCTGCTAATTTTAGAAACCACATTCACACGTTGTTAGCCATAAACTGTACTAGTCCTGCAGTTTCTTCACTAATAGTGATGCTTTGTGTGTTTTCTGTCTCTCACAAGCTTCAAGCCAATTAGAAAACTGGATGCAGAGTAAGTGGCAATGTGAACATACCCTAACAGCTGTTGTGCAGTGCAGATGAGCAAACAAGTGAATATAAAAGATAGCTCGGTCCCTGCTCCTGCCAACCTAGCAGTTCAAAAGCATGTCAAAGTGCAAGTAGATAAATAGGTACCGCTCCGGCGGGAAGGTAAACGGCATTTCCATGCGCTGCTCTGGTTCGCCAGAAGGGCTTAGTCATGCTGGCCACATGACCCGGAAGTTGTACGCCGCCTCCCTCGGCCAATAAAGCAAGATGAGTGCCGCAACCCCAGAGTCAGCCATGACTGGACCTAATGGTCAGGGGTCCCTTTACCTTTACCTAATAGTCATGCAGGTCTTAAAATAGATCTGGTTATTATATACACACAAAATCAAAATATGCACATTTTAACACTCCAGTGTTCAGCAAAAACACACTTTATTTATTTATTTATTTATTTCTGCCCTCCATTTAAAGATCACAGGGTGGTTCACAATATAAAAATATAAAATGAGAACACAAAATATATAATAATAGCAACACCAGCAATCATAACCCCCTCCCACAAATACATTTAAAAGGCTATAGAGTGTTAATCAGCCAAAGGCCTGGTTATAGAGAAATGTTTTCAACTGGTACCTAAAGCTCTGTAATGAAGGTGTTAGGAAAGCCTCCCTGGGGAGAGCATTCCATAAACAGGGAGACACCACAGAAAAGGCCCATTCTTGTGTTGCCACCCTCCAAACCTCTTGTGGAGGAGGTACACAAAGAAGGGCCTCAAGTGATGACCGCAGGGTCCAGATCAATTAAGGGTTATTACGGCAGTGAGGAATAGCTCAGTAACAATATCTATATCGTTGTTTGAAGGAATTAGCTATTACCTATGACTAAAGCAACGGAAACACACACACAGAAAGCACTTGTCCGCACTTTCCCCCTGGTCTCACATTGCAGACTAGGCCTCACTCATGCACAGGACCAGAGGGTGGCTTCTGAAATACCCCTCCCCCTCCCAAAACACACACTCAAGTGCAGGAAGAGGGAACAGTTATGGAGGCAGAAAAGCTTCCAAGCAAATTACAAGATCAAGCACCCTGGTGGGATTTCATTTTGCTTCTTTCATTGGTGTCTTCTTCCTTCTTTGGTGATCACTCGTAGCCGAGTAAAATTGTCTTCCATAAACACTGTTTTAGCAATGAGTCCATAAGTGACTGTGGAGGCCAGTTCTGGAACCACACATCCTTCCACAGTGGGGACATTGGTTTCCAGGCAGGAGTTGATCACGGTGTGGATTTGCCAAGCGTGCCTTCCTCTTAGCACGTTTCTCCCTTGCGCCCTGAGTTCGAGTGGCTTCAAAGCCCATGACACCTTTGGTAAAGGCTGTTCTCCAATTGGAGCGCTCGCAGGCTAGTGTTTCCCAATTGTTGGTGTTTATACTACATTTTTTTAGATTTCCTTGAGACAGTTTTTAAACCTCTTTTGTTGACCACCAGCATTACACTTTCCATATTTAAGTCTAGAATAGAGTAGTTGCTTTGGGAGAAGATAATCAAGCATCCACACAACAGGAACAGTCCAACGAAGTTGATGTTGAAGAATCATTGCTTCAACACTGGTGATCTTTGCTTCTTCCAGTACACTGGTATTAATTCGCCTGTCTTCCCAAGTGATGTGTAAAAAATTTTGGAGACACCGTTGATGGAATCTTTTGAGGAGTTGGAGATGGCGTTTATAAGTGGTCCATGTTTCACAAGCATACAGTAAGGTTGGTAGTACAATAGCTTTGTAAACAAGCATTTTGATTTCCCTGCAAACGTCCTGGTCCTCAAACACTCTGCACTTCAATCGGGAGAAAGCTGCACTCGCAGAGCTCAGGCAATGCTAGATTTCGGCATCAGTGTTGGCCCTTGTGGAAAGATAACTGCCCAGGCAGAAGAAGTGATCAACATTTTCCAACGTTACACCATTGAATTGGATTTGTGGTGCTGCAGAGGGGTTATTTTGTACTTGATGGTGCAGCACTTTGGTTTTTTGAATGTTCAGTAATAGGCCAAGCTTTTCATAAGCTTCTGCGAAATATTTAGGATGGTTTGGAGGTCATCCTCTGAGCGTGCACACACCATGTTGTCATCAGCATACTGAAGCTCTATGACGGAAGTTATGGTAACCTTACTCTTTGCATTCAGCCTGCTCAGATTGAAGAGCTTTCCATCTGTTCGATATATGATTTCTACTCCGGTGGGGAGTTTCCCTTTGACAAAGTGTAGGATCATGTCAATGACAATAATGAATAGAGTTGGGGCAATAACACACCCCTGTTTAACACTTGATCCCACTGTGAATAGTTCACTTTGAGAGCCATTTTTATCTGCGATTGTTGCTGTCATATTATCATGGAGGAGCCGAATGATGTTTACAAATTTATCTGGGCAGCCAATTTTCAGAAGGACAGTCCACAGGGCATTACAATTTACAGCATTGAAAGCCTTAGTCAGGTCAATAAGCGCCATATACAGGGGTTGGTTTTGCTCTCTGCATTTTTCTTGAAGCTGTTGAGCGGTGAAAATCATGTCCACTGTCCCCCTAGAAGGCGGAAAACCATTTTGGGATTCAGGAAGGGTCACCTCGGATATTGTTAAGAGATGGTTTGCTAAGATCCTTGCAAGAATTTTGCCGGCTGCAGCTAATAGAGAGATGCTTCAGTAGTTTTCGCAACCAGTTCTGTCACTTTTTTAAAGAGATTGATAATTCTGGCATCCCTAAAATCTGTTGGGATCTCTTCTCTCTCCCAGGTTTTTTCAATGAGCTTGTGAAGTTGTTGTGTAAATTCAATTCCACCCACTTTGAAGACTTCAGCAGATATCCCATCAGGTCCGATGGCTTTGTGTTTTCCATTTGGGTAATAGCTATACACAACTCTCCCAGATCTGGAGATACTGCAAGCTCATCTCTAACTTGTTTTTGCGGAATTTGTGAGAGGACCTCAGCAGCTATGGGGCGGAGGGGTGCAGTTAAGGAGATGTTGGTAATGTTCTTTCCAGCACAGTGCAATAGCTTCTTTATCTTTTAGAAGTGTGGTACTGTCTGCTGAGCGTAGGGGGCTTATGCCATGATTTACTGGCCCATAGATGGTCTTTGTGGCTTGGTTACCATGATTTGATTTTGGATTGACACACAACATCATTTCCATTGAGGTGACCGGTGTAACTCCTTCAGCTTCTTTTCCCCTCAGGCAGGCCTCAAGCAGCTTCTTTCTTGTCATAACAAACTGAAGCCATTTCTTTTTTAAAAAATCATATAGGAAGTACTGGAGTGGGAGCATCTCTCAGGCTTAAGAGCTGGTAGCCTGTACAATGGAAGGAAAGGCAGCCCTATATGCTCTGGTTATCTCCCGCTTGGACTACTGCAATGCGCTCTACGTGGGGCTACCTTTGAAGGTGACCCAGAAACTACAACTAATCCAGAATGCGGCAGCTAGACTGGTGACTGGGAGCGGCCGCCGAGACCATATAACACCGGTCTTGAAAGACCTACATTGGCTCCCAGTATGTTTCCGAGCACAATTCAAAGTGTTGGTGCTGACCTTTAAAGCCCTAAATGGCCTCGGTCCAGTATATCTGAAGGAGCGTCTCCTCCCCCATCGTTCTGCCCGGACACTGAGGTCCAGCTCCGAGGGCCTCCTGGCGGTTCCCTCACTGCGAGAGGCCAAGTTACAGGGAACCAGGCAGAGGGCCTTCTCGGTAGTGGCGCCCGCCCTGTGGAATGCCCTCCCATCAGATGTCAAAGCGATAAACAACTACCTGACATTCAGAAGACATCTGAAGGCAGCCCTTTTTAGGGAAGTTTTTAATATGTGACATTTTAGTGTATTGTTCATCTCTGTTGGAAGCCGCCCAGAGTGGCTGGGGAAACCCAGCCAGATGGGCGGGGTACAAATAATAAATTATTATTATTATTATTACTATATAACAAAAGGTGGAACGTCAGTAGTTGAAACTCCCTGATGAAGCAGCTGTGAGGTCTGAAATGCATTGGGTTTCAAATGTTTTCTCCTACTCCTTTGCTTCCTGCTCCCCACCCCACCGACACACAATTTGCCTGGGGATTCCCCCTTTTCTGCTGCACTTACTGAAAGCATGCATTTTGACACTTCTTGTACTTCCATACACTTGTTGCGGACAAAGGGATGTGTTTTGTCTCCCTGTTTTTTCTGAAGGTTCGATATCTAAACAGGTTAATTGATGGGCTGCATTAGTCAGAGAGGTGCCATTGGGCAATATGGTGGCTTTCAGATTGGTCCAAGAACTTTTGTGTTCCTTGGAAGCTGATTAGGTGTTTTCCCCATGAGAAGATGGATGGATGACAGCATCACTCCTGATCTTCCCTGTGATGCTCAGCTACAGAAAAGTTCAAGGAGGGTAGTTGAGCAAGTCCTCTCTCTTGCAGGACAACATTGAGTTCCCATAGGCCTGGTCAGCACTTTGTATGAATGGACTATGAACCTTCTGGGAGTTAGCAAACGCGCCCTGGGATCCTTTGGGAGGAAAGGCAGTATATTAATTCAATAATCAAACACAATGCTAGGGGCAGTGTCATAATTTCTGCATTCATGCGTAACACTAGGCAAAGCTGCATAGTTTTTAAAAATCATAAATGGCACATGCAGTTCAAGAGATCCCACTTCACTCTTGCCTCAGTTGACTGGGTAGCAGACCATGGTGCTGCTAGCTTAGCATCACACCTGAACCAGCATTCATGGTTCCCCCCCAAAAAAAACAACAACAACCCCAAAACCAAACTACAACAGGAGGCCAGGAAAAAGTATTGCCTTCAGATTGTGGTTTGCGTTGGGAAAGCCAACCACATATGTGCTTGTTTGGATGTTATGGTAAGCTAGTCACCCCATTGGTTTACTTTCCCTGCTTAGCCAAAGGAAGAGCAAAGTGGGAGCATTCAGACAATGTATTGGTGCACGCAATATGTGTACATTATGGTAGCTTAGTGTTATATTCAGCAGGTGCAGCCAGTCGGAGCAAGGCTTGCCTTCAATCCACGTGGCCAGGCTCGTGCAGTGGAGTCCAATACATTTCTGGTCTTGAAACACATACACAGCATTACACAGACCAAATGATCATTGGGTCTGGCATTTTTGTTAATATGCTAATAATAATGTTAAAAGTTTGTGGGTAGAAAAGTCAGGCTTAGAGTGTTTTCCTTTGATTTTACATAAATACATTTGAAGAGTTATAATGTTGATTTTCCCTCCCCACTGTTCAAGTTTGATTTACTAGAGAATAGCTTGAGCCACACATGTGATAAACCTCCTGCTGCCAGCAGTTACAGACTTGCCCTCTGGCATGTTTTGCAGTGGGAAATACCCAGTTCCCAGCATTTAATGAAAGAGCTGGATGCAGTAACTCACTCGCTGCCTAATCTTGGAGAAGTAATGTTTGCTTTTACCTAGCGGAGGTCTGGGCCTTCTGAATACCCGTTTTGTCATTTTCAAACTGTGTATTCTAATCTCCTCCTTTGTTCTTCCGCTGTGAGTTATACAGTATCAAATGAGTTTACGGGAATGAAAGGATGAGTTCCCATTTTGATTAAATGCAGGCATTAAGAAGAGGCAAGCAGATCTCGTTTAATGGTGCATTTCTTGCCCTTTGATACTTGTTCTGTGGGTGGGTGTTGTGTTGGAAATCGGAAATTCTTCTGTGGAATTAGGTTCTCTAATAGTGAGCCTCTTAACGGCCACATCACACACCATTTGTTAAGTGTAGAAATGTAACAAGCTGGAGGGCTCACAATATTTGCTACCCTGGACTGCAGCTTTCTGCTGAGCGGGCACTCAGTGTCAGTCCTGCCCCAAGATGTGTGAAATAACCCTTGCAAGTAAAATAAATTTTATTGACATTTAGCTTAGATCCAACAGCAATTGTTCACCTCGCCATACCTGCCAGGCAGATGTCTTGGTAGTATGATCTTTGTCAAGAGGTGGCCCCTAGGCAGGTGAGGAACACACCCAGTTGGCCAATGAGCCACTACACCGCATCTCAGCACAATGGATTTAGAAGTGTCCTCCTGGATGCTGAAAAGACCTTGTGATTATGTAAGGTAAAATGGCCCAGAGCAGACTTTACTAGCCTGGTCCTTCAGATGTTGTTTGGCTACAGCAGGGCTGTCTTGCTGTACTCCATCAACATCTGGACAGTATCAGGTTGACAAAGGCTGACCTAGATCATGAAAAGAGAAAAATGCAATTAACTAAAAAATGTACCTCCATCTTTGGCAATGTGCAAAATGCACCAATGTTAGTGGCATTTTCTCCATCTGGTACACCGGCTGAGACCCTACCTGCCTACACACTGTCTTATCTCCCGCTTGGACTGCAGAAACATGCTGTATGTGGGGCTACCTTTGAAGGTGACTTGGAAACTATAACTAATCCAGAATGCGGTAGCTAGACTGGTGAGTGGAAGTAGCCACTGGGACCATATAACAACAGTCCTAAAGGATCTTCATTGGCTCCCGGTGCGTTTCCGAGCACAATTCAAGGTGCTGGTGTAGACCTTAAAAGCCCTAAACGGCCTCAGCCCAGTATACCTGAAGGAGTGTCTCCACCCCCATCGCTCACCTTGGACACTGAGGTCCTCCTCTGAGGGTCTTTTGCCAGTTCCCTCACAGTGAGAAGCAAAGTTACAGGGAACCAGGCAGAGGGCCTTCTCGGTAGTGGCACCCTCCCTGTGGAACACACTTCAGATGTCAAGGAAATACAACTATCTGACTTTTAGAAGACATCTGAAAGCATCCCTGTTTAGGGAAGTTTTTAATGTAGCACACAATTCCCCGTATTATCCATGTTTTAAGATGGTGGGTTCAAGACAGAGAATCAGTGGTTTTGCAGCTTAAATATGCTGTAACCAGGAACAGCCAGTGTGGTGTCGATCAGCTATTTTGGACTGCAACTCACTGCATCCATAGCCTGGAGGGCACCATGTTGGCTATTCCAAGACTGAAGTCTCCTATCTAGTGTAGGGTTGCCATAGCTTTGTTTTTGTTTTAGTTGTTGAGCTTCCCCCCCCCCCAAAAAAATCTTTTTTTTAAAATGATGTTTACAAGCTATTTTTAAGACAATGCATCAAAATCTACACTTCCGAAATGGGTTGCCATGCATCCGGATTTTCCCAGACATTTCAGCGATTTCCGCCCGGACACTGCTTCTGACTGCCGAATCATGGGTATGTCTGGGAAATTCCGGACATATGGCAACCCTAATCTAGTGAGCAAAAATGCTTTCGTTGAATCTCCAGTGCAGAGATCTCAACTTTTGATTAAAACACACTTGATGGCTCACGGCAGAAGCATGAGGTGCCTTCTATGAGAGAGATTGTGCTTGAGATGACATGCAGGGATCTGAAAGCTCTGTTATATAGGTCTAATCTGTCTCACACATGGAAATCATCACTGGATATTGCATGCATGAGTTCACTCTTGAGTTCGGAGCTCTGAGGGGAAGCCACCAAGGACTTGGAGGGCAGTCTCTCTTCCTCAGTAGAATGGTTGGAACCAGCTTGTTTTATGTAATAGGTCTTATAAATTATATTAATATACCAGTGTAATTTAATAAAAAGATCATAGGAACCCTAAAGCTTATAGTAAAAATGGCATTTTACTTTTCCCCTCCCTATTTCTTTTTGCCTTTGGCGTATCAAGCATTATCTACCAAACGAATATAATAGTTTCTGAAAGCTTGTATAATACATGGCCTCTCTTACTTAAGCTTTGAAGAAAATGTCTTCTGCAAGTGCACGGCTGGCAAGCAACATTTACTGTTCAGATAAATTGAGCGCAAAATTCTTTGTGTTACAAGGGTTAGAAGCAAATTTTACATTGTGCAGGCAAGGACGATTAACCCTCCAGTCATTTTATATATCTATATAGTAGTAGGTAACTTTTTTTTTTACTTTCTGTATATAGTATTCATGTTTTCCAGCCCAAACATAAGGCTCAGCCATGGCTAAGTTGAATTGTGATTTGATGCAGTGTCCGAATTGACAAAATATAGTTATGGTTTGTTTCTGTAAGTCCCTGCAATGGAGACAGAGTGAAGCTGAAAGGGTGGAGAATAAGATCAAATGGTTCTGAACCATTGTTTGTTAAACATGCTATGGTTTGAGTTCTAAACCATGTCTGTTGCAAACCATAGTTCATTCAGTGTGGTGTCTGATGTCCTATGCAGATTACCTTAATTCTAGGGATAATGAACAGATGCCAGGTGTAGGAGGGAGCAATGGGATTGCACTTGTTGCTCGTGCTTTTCTCCATTGGGTTGTCTTCACAGAGTCTACATGCAGATAGACTGTATGTAAAAGAAACATTTGGTGTTTGGATCAGGAATGAGAAGAGCAGGTTTGATAGTGCCCCTCCCTTCACTGATTATCGCCAGAAAAGGTTGCCTGCCTGAGTTACTGAGTTGTAATCCATTTAAGATAGAGGTAATGTTTCTTCCCTCTAATGGAGCAAAGTGGTTTTCCTGTTAATATGGGAAGCTTTCAAGCAAACATTCAACACGTACACAGTTTAGAGATGGGTTCTTGCTCCACGTACAAATTGCAAATGAAAAATAGAATCCAGATGGTTATATTTCCCCTTTTCTATTTTAAAGATTGTTTTCTCCTTGGTATGTGCCAAATTTTCATCATATGGTTGTATTGCCTTAGCTTTAATATCAAACTGTCAGGATGCAACTGACATTCAGAAATACTAAACAAACAGTTAAACCGGTTAAAGTATTGACGTGCATGATTAATGTTATGCAGTGCATATTATCAAGAGTAGGAACCCAAATTCTGGCAAAGCAATAATATTTACCACTGTTAATCTAGAGATTCTTACCATGGCCTTGGGCAGCAAATACGTACTACACCAGGAACTGAGAACCTGTTGTATGTTGGACTTCCAACTCCCATAATCCCCAACCGACATGGACAGTGATCGGAGAAATTTAGTCCAAAAGTATCTGGAAGGTCACATGTTCTCCATTCCAATGCTACATTATAGCTCTTTAACTGCCCTTTCATGGCAGAGGTAGAAAAATTCCCAACATCTTTCATTTATTTGTTAATTAACAGAATTTATATATACACACCACATAATGCAAGTTATCTGTGTCCTCTGCAGAACAAATACAGCTATTGAAAATACAATGTAAAAACCCTTACTGTAAAAATCTGTGTAAAACAGTGCATAATGACCGTGTGCCCATTTTCTTCTCATATGGCAGTGTTGAGATCCTTACTGTGGTACCAGATTTCACAATGTACACTAGCTGTCTGCCAACTATTGATGAGTCAGACACCCTTTTATACTGCCATTGCCTTCGGAAATGCTCCCTTTCCGAGAACCAAGGTCAGTTGTCAGATTGACAATCGTTGCACTGTGAGCATTATCATCCTACATGAGGGAGGTTATTGCACAACTGCGTTGTGTTGCAGGTCATAGGTATTGGTTTCTAGCATCCATCATGTTGGGTGCGAAAAGAACAACAATGAAAAGTTTGTTTTTGTGTGGCTTATAATGATGAAGGTAGTATTTACTGAGATCTGTTAAAGTAGATATACTTGGAGTGGATTTTCTTTTTGGCAACTGTTGAGAGAATGTACTTCCTCAAACTTCTGATCACCTCCCTTACCCCTATCTGTTGCTCACCAGTATACTGTGAGTCTCGTTTCTGCTTCTCTGTGGCTGATTCTATGGTTTGCAATATGATCAGAGTAGTTAATTTAATATTGACAGCAGTAGTCTGATTAAACTATTTCCACTTCCACTAGGTTCATTTTAATAAAACCAAGAGTCTAAGTTTTATTGTTTGAATTGAAAAGCACGTGCTTTATTCATGCAGTTGCATAACTTCTTTCACCTGCAGTGAAATGCCAGAGTTGGATTTAAGGATTCCAGAGGTTTGCTTGCTAGCTTCTCAGTAAACTATGGCCCCATTCTGGTGATGATTAAAAAATTCTATAAGGATTCTATGAACCACAGTAGGTGTTTTCTTTTTGTACTGAATTTTTCTGTACACCTGGCCAATAAAACTTTTAAAGGGGGAATTACAAAAGCCCAATATTTGATCTTCTGAGATTGACTCCTTATATTTGTGTGACTTGGACTAACTCTCGTAGAATCCCGATGAATCCCATACTGAGCAGAGAAGCATAAAATTTGGTAACATATATCAATAACATATAAGAAAGGGGGATACAAGGCTTGTAATCAATCACATGGCAAAAAAATAATAATATTTAAAATATAAATTATGCACACAATGTTAAAATGTATCCAGTGA